>NC_141874.1:579088883-580338883 GCF_056163025.1 Triticum urartu
CTACCATTACCGAAAAAGGGTTTCCCCCCGCTTTGTATTCCAAAGCAACCAACATCGAGTACAGATAACGCTGTGGCGAGCAGCACAACACACCAAGAAAAAGAAGAAGAAACAAATGCCAACCACGGCAGCTTGGCAAAGCGCGGATGACCCGGCACCGCAGCGCCCACCGGACACAAATAACCACAGACCAAGGCTCCGATCCGCCGCGTACCAAGCAGAACCTCCAAGAAGGGATGCGACGCTGACGACGCTGCTGCCTGGACAAGTCCTCAGGTTTCCTCCGGCACGCGGAGGGAGGTGGGGGTGGATACCACCGACACCCTCCAGGAAGGAATGGTGGCACCCACATGTGTCACCGCGTCGGGGCCGAAGCCGGCAGGGATTTCTCCCGCATTCCAACCCCAACCGCCCAACCGGACGGAACCGACCTGCCAAACCGTCGCCCACCACCACGCGCCAACGCAGTACCGCCGCCACCCACGCCGCCTCACTACGAACACCACCACGAGGCCAAGAGGACCGGAGAGAAGCTCACCACGACGGGAGCAGCAACACCGATGTCGAGCGGGAGGGAACCACCTCCACCTCCGTCGTGCGGGAGACCCATGCCTCCGGCACCGTCGCGGTAGCCGTCCGGACGCGGTAGCGGGGCATGCCGGGCCACCCCTGGCCCAGCCAGGCCCGAAGCGGGCCTGTTAAGCCCCGCCGGCCGCGATGCAGCAGGCCGGCATCGTCGTCGCCGGCACCCAGCCGCTCGTCGCATCTCCTCCGCCTCCCAGAAGCCACGCCGGAGACCATCCCCACCGCCGGCCCGCCCAGGCCCAGATGGGGCCCGAAGGGCCTAGATCTGGGCCAAGCGGGCGACGCCAGAGCCCGCCGCCGTGCCGCCCCGCCGCCAATGGCAGCGCCGCCGCCCAGCTACTCGCCTGCATGTGCCACGAAACCCCGCAGCCACGCCAGACCGCCACCGCCTAAACGCACCCCCCGGAGCAGCTCCGCCCGCGCCGGAGAGCGACCAGGAGGGGAAGTGCCAGGAGGCCGCCGCCACCAGCAGCCCCGGGCCAAGCCGGCCACGGGCGCCGGCGACGGTGGCGGGAAGGGAGGAGGGAGGGCCTGGAGGGAGGGGGCCTGGCGCGCGGCCGGTCGCCCGCGGGGGGGGGGGGGGTGCGACGCGGTCGCGAGAGGAAAAGTCGGTGAGTGGACTTCGGGTGTAATATGCCTGACCTTCTCTAATTCCACTTGCAACTCATCGGCGATGAGCCTCTTTCGCGCATCACGGTTTTCATGCTTTGCATTGAACACATGTCTTCGGTATTTTCTAGGATGCGGCTTGTCCTTGGCAAGGAAACGGCGGTGTCCAATGTAACAGATCTTGCTAAGTATTGCGTATGACAGTGGATTCCTGTCACAGTGAACACATGCATTGTAACCATGTGTCGTTCGCCTTGACATAGTGCCGAAAGCCGGGTAATCATGGATGCACCAAATTATAACAGCACGCAGAAAGAAATCAGCTGATGGGCTGCTATATAGGTCTCAAGTGAGAACACCCTTCCTTAGCTGTTGAAGTTCCTCCACAAGAGGCTCCATGAACAAATCAAAATCCTTTCCAGGACTTTTTGGACCTGGGATGAGCAAGGCCATCATGTAGTTTGATTCTTTGGTGCAGACATTTGGAGGCATGTTGTAAGGGATAACAAGCATTGGCCACATGCTATATGTGGCGCTCTGGTGGCCAAATGGGTTAAATCCATCTGAAGCTAAGCCAAGTCTAATGTTTCTCAGGTCAGCAGTAAACTCTTTGTGTTTATCATTGAAGCTTTTCCACTCACTACCATGAGATGGATGGCTCATTATATTCTGATCTCTGTACTCCTAGTTCCTAGAATGCCACAGTACATCCTCTCTTGTTTCAGCATCATGAAACAACCTCTACAATCTTGGTGTAATTGGAAAATGTCTCAGAACATTATGAGGAATCCTCTTCACAGCATCGTCATCTTTCCATCTTGATGATTTGCATTTCGGGCATTCACTTAAGTTGGCATAATCCTTCTGGAACAGAACACAATTATTCTTACAAACATGGATCATATCATATCCAATTCCAACTGCACGAAGGAAATTCTTCATTTTACTGTAGGTGTGTGGCAGCTCAGACGCATCTGGGAAAGATTTGCAGAAATCAGCCAACATCGCATCGAATGATTTGTTGGTCATCCGCTCAGATGTCTTGACCTGAAGAAAGGTGACCATAGCTGAGAATACTGACAGCTTATTTCCTAGGGTGATGGCAACGTTGCATTGTTCCAACATGCGGGCCCACCGTTTTTCTTCTGCATGTGAAAGTTCACGGAATGCACGAGCATTTCGTAGCATTATTTCAATGTTGGTCAAACTCACTGGCTCCGCCACCACCACCTCCTCCTCCTCTTCCACCTGAGCATCAGGCAGATCAAGATGGTGATCTCCTGCTTCCACGTAGTCAATAACATTGAAGTTCACAGCTTCACCATGATGAACCCACCTAGTATATGTGACCGACATCCCATACTAGTGTAGATGATTTTGCACCGTTGACTGGGGTCTTGTAACTAATTTCATACAACTGCTACACGGGCAGAGCACATCTGATATCGGACCACCGTACTCAGCTCTGATAAAGTTCATGAAGTTTTCAACCCCCTCAACATATGCAGCGGAGAATCTTCGAGCAGAAGTTATCCAAGTCTTGTCCATCTGTTAGACATACAAATTAGTTCTTCTACTAGATATTAAAGGAAAAACATATGCTTTTTTATGAAGTCCAGAAAAAATACCTAGGTCGATGTCTAAAGCTACTGCAAGATATTTGGACGAGCACATCTAAGTAACGAAATATATGTAAAGCTAATTCAGCAAATAGATTTGAGTGCCAAATTATGGTAGGCTGTTTCAGCAGTCAATGAGGCCGAGCACACAGCCATCGAACTATCGAAGGCCATAGCAGCAACAAAGATCGAGTATAAAATGGTGTAGAGCTATTTCACCTAACAGATTGGCTACTAGACCATGGAATCTACGTCACAATAAATATATGGCAGGATATTTTAGCAACTAATCGGCCTTGGCATGCCATCTCAGCTAAGCAGATTGAGTGCAGAATAGGGCAAGGAAGCTTCTTAAGCAGAGCATATTGACAGTAAACTACTTTGGCAAACAGTGAGATTAACAGCGTCTATTAGCTAACATTCAGTGCTACATCGACATGAACGGGGCCTCAGTCTAGAATGCGCGTACCGTGGGAGAAGCTGACCGATGTGCGTCTCCACACGAACGTCGCCAGCGGTGGCGGCGCTGACAACCGTGCGCCTCCACAAGAACGTAGCCAGAGGTGGCGGCGCGGCTAGAGGACGGCAGTCTACGAGAGTGTACTGTGGGAGCTAGAGGATCGCCGAACCGTGGCGCCGATGTATCGGCGCGGCGGGGAGAGCAGCTTTGGTGGAGCGAATGGAGTGGAGGGGGACAGGGGGGAGGGGGGTTTGGGGAATATTATTGGTTAGTTGGCCGAAGGGCGGTTGAATCAGATTTGGGGGGAATTTTTGGGTGTGGTGGGGGGGATTTTCGCGTGGTGGGTGGGGGGAGTATGGCGCATGGTCGGTTTCTCCAAGTGCAGTCCCACATGACAGTGAATAGGCAAGCCAAAGCGCGTTCCGTTTGCGTGAGCCGTGTGCAGGACCGAACGTGTGTGGGGTGCAATGCGACCACGACGGGAGTGTTGTGAGTGTACCGCCTTTTTTCCTTTTAAACTTGGTGCTTCGCCCCCTCAAAAAATTTTTTTGCTTCGCGCGATCCATCGATACTACTACTAGTAATCCGGTAATCCCGACTAAAACGGCGCAGTCGGGTCTTTTCCCGCGCGATATGCTGGGAGGTTGGCTTAGTTGGGTTTTTTAGGACGAGTAATGCTACACCTACGTAATCCTAGTTACGTAATTAACGTAATGTGAAACGTGTGAGCTGTTGATTGTAGATCGGGGGGAGGGAGGGGCCCACCACCATGAAAATCAGGGGAGGAGAGAGAGAGAGGCAATTTACGTTAACCCTTTCGTAGGTTCCCGTAGAAGTAGAAAGATGTGAAATGCGTGAATGTGTAGTGGACGTACTATTGGAGTGCCTAAGATAATTTGTGTATGTATAGACCCTATGTGTTTATTTTACTTCGCATGTTAGATTTGTCTCTGTTCAGTAAAAAGCAGAGTTGGTGATGATGGTGTGCCTGTCATCCTGCAATATAGGCTGTCCGATCTATATCTAACGGATAGGAAGGAAACTATGACAATTTACCCGCACTCCTCTCCACATTTGAAGATAAGGCTTTCCATCATTCATCCTTTTCTCCCACAAGATCTTGATCTTCCATGCAATGCATGGGCATCTTGCTAGTACACCTACAATATGTATATTATTGTGAAAGTTCATATACACCGGCCGAGATTAATGCAAACATGGCAGATTTTCATTACATTTCGAACTTTTATAGGACAAAAAAATAAAAGAAACCCGACCATAAACCTATTCTACGGCGGCGACCGACGTCCTCCATCTGCGATCTCTATGTACGGGGGCGGGGTTCAAGACCCGTGAAGTGAAGGTGCGGTCTCCGGCGAGGAAGAGTAGAACACGGGATACAGACCGGCCAGTTGCACTACAAGAAATATGTCAACTTGTGACCACCACTATTGGTTACTGAATGGTCACAAATTTCCATTTGTGACCTTTTTGTGACCAAAAACATAAGGTCAAAAGCTGGCCGTCATAAACTGACTATAGCGACCTTTCTTCTGGAATGGTCGTAGACGTTTATGACCAAAATACGTCTACTGTGGCGTTTTGGTCACTAGCAGCCTCCCCAGGCCACGTAGGCATCCGACGTGGCAATCTGATGTGGCACAAGATTCAGCCCGGTCCAATTGGGTGTTTATATGGGCCGAGCCCATTAATTCAGCCTTTCTATATATTTTTTTCCTGTCAATTTTTGGTCAGACTTCATGGGCCAAGCCCAACAATTCGGCCTTTCTTTTTCATGGGTCATGGCCTTTTTGTACAACAGTTTTAGTTTTTTTTATAAAATGGGTCCACTAGTCAAACAGGTCCCACTTGTCAGGTTCTGATAAGTGGGTCCTAGCTATTAGGCCCAGATTCTTCACATTTCAATTTGACAATAAGAAAATAACCACTAGTTAAATTGAAAAGCAAAAAACATAGCTGATACTTCAAATAACAATAGCCAGATTCAATACAAGCTCTACAAATGACACGTCCTACAAGCTGTAGCATATACAAGCTTATTTACAAGCTCTACAAATGACACGTCCTACAAGCTATAGCATTTACAAGTTCTACAAGTTACACGTAATACAAGCTTAGTTGATACAAGCTCTACAA
The DNA here is from genome assembly GCF_056163025.1 of Triticum urartu. NCBI lineage: Eukaryota > Viridiplantae > Streptophyta > Magnoliopsida > Poales > Poaceae > Triticum > Triticum urartu. Next base: position 579,094,314 of record NC_141874.1, read on the forward strand.
CTATGGGAATCGGTTACAAGCTCTACAAGTGTTTTCTTCTTCTACATGTAGCTCCTTCAATAGCGATCAAATGCCGGACTCACTGGAGAGTCACGACTGGGCCTTCCACGGACGCCCTGTTACATGAATCAGCTGATAAAAATTAGAAAAACTGGAGCCAATATATTATGAACATTCCATTCAAAAAAGGAGTAAAGGACATTCTTTGTTTCATCACGTTACAAAGGAGCAGCACAAACCACAACTTTACTCGACACACATACACATACACACATGAATATTAAGCTCAGTTCCAGCAACTATATCATGGTTTAACAGCTGGCCTCAGCATCATCAAACCACCATGCTTATGATCATAATCTAAGCATATCATCAAACAAAACCTACACAGATAAAGATCACAGCACATCAAGACACAGGCGCACCAGCGCTGGCATGAGATTCAACGCAACAGCAATGGGGATACCACAACAGCATGAAAAACCTAAGCATACAAGAGAAAATAGATAGTTGGTGCTGGAGGGACTGGTGAATTAGCTCAATGGCGTACTTGATGGGTGATGATGGTCCTTCTCAAGTAGTTGTCGTCCACAGTTAAGAGGTTTCATACATCTGTCTACAACAATCAGCAAACCAGAAATTAGAACGAATACTTCAATCTCATAAGAAGTTTAAAAAAGACTATAGCAGGACAGAAATATGTGGACTACTTCTAAAATGGTACATATAGCACATGCCCAAACAAATATGTGATTTCAAGGTCCCACTGAATATTACAGCAGTTAACAACAAGTGAAATTATTGTGATGTGCAAAATTTACAGTAAATACTCCACTGAATATTACTGAAACTTAACAGAAGTTAACTAAGCTTTTTTAGTTCTAGAATATACAAGTCATAAAATAAGCTTGCAAGCAAGTTTATGTAAGTAATGCACACTGGAGTACAATACTTCTATGGATTTCTGCAAATAATTCATGATTTTCTAACTAATCCAAGATGTCCATTTAATTAACTAGAAAAGTAAGTTAAATCTTGCTGAATCTTGTTAAATACTCCAAGCAAAATTACTCCACACATGTACAGTTCAACCTTGTTAAATACTCTAAGCAAAATTACTGGATTACTGGAGTACTACAAGTTAAATGTGTTGCACATGTCTCAAGGAACCAGCAGCGCTGCTTGCCCCCTTGGTCCAGCTCCTTGCTGTGCAGGAGGACCGAGACTCAGATGCAGACAATACAAAACAATACATTACAAAACAATACAAAAGTAGGAAGCCAAACATCTAAGCAAACATGATTGGCAGGAATGCAGCATCATGCATGTGCCGACTGCCCCGCAGGCAACCCTACTACAATGACAGGGCTTCGGTAAAGGAACATTGCTGGTAACTCATCACAAAGTTCTGATGAAGTAAACCCTAGAAATAAAAGCTCGAGGATGGATGGGCAAAAGGTCATGGGCTTCAATAATCATGCTAGCCTTTTCAGATGGTTTAAAGTAGGGAAAGGCAGAAACTGGTAAGTTTTGCTGGAGCAGAACTGACATTATTTTCTAGCCCAGACCCAAACAAGAAATGTACAGAATATACTAGCGGCAATCTTATCACCATTAATAGTACAATAAACTCAGATCTTATAGATCAAATTGAACACTATATATGTAGAATATTTACAGCTAAGATTTATCTTTGGACTGTATTTGGACACTAAATATGCATAATATTTTAGATTACCAACAATAAAAGTTCATGACTGTCAACTAGGAATGTACAGTTTCTGGCAATCAGTTAAAACAAGGGAAGAAACTATATATCACATTCAAGGAACTAAGTTGATATTATCAGCATCCAAAATCCTTTGAAAAGCCTACATGTGAAACTAGAAGAAGCATAGCGGCCCGATGTGCCTAGGGGTCAGGGAGGAGGACGATGAGAGAGCGCAGCGGCATCCATGGCGTCAGAGCCAAACAGGCCTCCATGGCCACAGTCAACTCCCTCTTCTACCGCTTTCAACAAGAACTTGTGATCCCTGTAATGTACCGCTGTTAAATAAAGCAACACATAAGCATATGGTAGAAAGCCTTTTGAGTAGCTCTCCAATTACATAGAACAACAAATGTAGCAAAGGGCCCTGCGATGGTCAGATATGCCTTGCCTTGTTGTGTGGTGAGTAAGAACTAGAGAGAGGAAATGGTAATTAGTACCTTCCTGATGCCCGTGAAACGCAGAAACAACTGCGATAGTCCCATCCGTGGTCTCCACAACTGCAAAAGAACGAAGAAGATGGTTACCGAGGCACCCAAGTTACTTCATAATCTGCACAGGATTTACCCAAAATGTAGCGCCTATGTAGAAGAAACTATGAAATGTGTAGAAGAATCATCACATGAACAAACAAACAAGACCCCCATGAACTTGGAAGGCTGTGAACACTAGCAGGACGCACGACAGACCTTGGAAGACTGACTGCGTGTAACCTGTGAAGAATACAAATAACACAGGGGCATAATACCAATCCTACACACTTCACTTCTATGCTGGTAGGAATAGGGTAGCATACAAGAATTAGTACATCCTGAATCACGATTGGATGTGACAGAGATGCAAAAAATATACAGAGTAGTTGATTCCTAAGCATGATAACATATAAACATGTCAAGGCACACTGTCAGTTACTATGACTAACATTTTTGTCAATAGACGCTACAAACAAGTCACGTGTTGGTCACACATTAGCACATGAAGCTACCAACCGAACGAATCTTTTGCTTCTAGAAACACTCTGTTCATCACAAGATATAGAATGCAGTATAGAACTCTGTTCAGCACAAACCACATTGTACAATCTTTTAACTTTGTTCAGCAAAAAATAGAGAGTATAGTCTACAACTCTGTTCAGGTAAAACTACAGAGTACTAAACTATACACCAGTACCGACCCTGTCGGCTGTTCCTTGCTCTGAAACTCTGAAACTCTGTCACTTCTATGCTAGTACAGTAAAGTAGTACTCCACAACGTCCGTACTCGATCGGTACTGCTGTATGATGGCCAAGTACCCCAACGAATGCAAAATGCAACCTGTTCCGACTACACAAAGTTCAGCTACACTGGTAGGCACTTGACACCCCCCAACTACGTCTGTAAGCCCTGCTCTATAGTTCAATTGAAACTAACTCATGTGCGCAAGAAACAAAAATACCTTGCATGTATTTATGCGTTGGCCTCAGGGGACTGCAACTACGCAAAGACGAGGAGGGTGTCAACCGTTGCTGCACTGGAGGCACCATCAAGAAATAGCCTCCAGCTCCTAACCTACGGAAGAGATCCATCAAGCACTAACCAACTCTTGACCTCGACATCACTATCTAGTGCATATGACGAACAGATCTGACGCGGAAAGGCGGGAGGGAGATGGATCTCATCTATTACCTGGGAGAGACGCCTGCTGCCAGTCGCCGGAGCCGAGGGAGCCGATGGTGCTGTCCCGTCCTGGTGGCCGGAGACCCTAGACAGGCCACGCGCGCACCGGATCCGGCCAGATTGATGGAGCGCCGTGCTCATCGGCGAGCAAGACAGCCATGGTTGCTAGGCGGCGACGCTTCTATCTCCGGCGAAGTCGAGGTGGGCGGTGGAGAGCAGGGCCGATCGAGATCACAGAGGGAGGGAGAGGGTTGGGGGTGGAGGGCGTGGGGGCTGAGGGGGTGAGGGATATGGATCCATGAGGTCCGCTGCCATGGCTTTCCGATCCGCACGACCGTCGCCGTGGTTTTGGATCTACGGGAAGGCGAGGGGATGGCGATGGCGGCGGTGTATGGATCTGGGAGAGAGAGGAGGGGAAGTCGTGCGGGGGACGAGTGGTGTGTGGGGGACGAGTGGTGTGCGGGGTAGAGTGGGTGGGTGTGGGTGGGTGAGAGGGTGGACGTTGGATACATCCGCCGTGGACGGCTCAGATTTCATAGAGCGGGGCGATCCGCGTGAGAGATCCTGATTGGTTCGATATTTTTTTCATTTAAAATAGTTTGTAAGTGCTAAAACATAGTAAAATGTGAAGCAACTGCCCGTATTATTTTGCAAAATGGCACCACTAAAATTTTCACTCAAATTATACCACATTTTATGAATGATCACCAACTTTAATGCATTTCCAATCTTTCTACCTATTTTTGGCCATTTAAATGGCTTCCTTCCGAATCAGCTGGGACTGGGTCAAATTTGAACTACACCTACTTCATATCTTGCTCGTTATTTTTTACATAACTCATTTTAAGATACACAAGTATATATTTCATCAGAGATGCGCCAATAGTTTTGCAAGATTCCACACACAGATACAAATGGTCAAGCCCGCCGTTTTGACCGCATTTTGAAACGGGCATAAAAAATTCAAAAAAATCAAAAAATTGGAAAACCTTCGCATTGTGTCATTATATATGACCAAGTTTCTAGGAAAAATAATAAACTTGTAATACGGAAATTTATTTAAAAAAGTGTTCTCAGAAATGAGCTATCATGCGTGAAGATTCATGGCTTTCAAGCCAAATGATCAATCTTATGGCTACATTCATGGCATAGTTTGTTCAAATGACCTCATATTGTGCACAAGGGTGCATCTTAGAATTCCAAACAATGTTACCTAAGGGTGTTTTCACTTTCATTGCACAAAAGAGCCATTTTCCATTTTTCGAGTGCCCAAAAGGAGGTTTTTTTGTGAAGGACCTCCCAAATAATTGTTGCAAAATTGGACCAAATCATTTTTCTAAAATACTAGGCCATATTTAATGCACAATTGACAAAATGGTTGGGTGTAGAAAGTTTTGATCCACCTCTCGTGAAAAAGACAAATTCTCGCCGGTTTAGTTGGAAGCGGGTCAAATTTGAACTGCAGCTGCCTCATAGTTTGCTCTTTAATTTTTCCAAAAATCATTTCTAGGTACATAAGTATCTATTTTATCAGAGAAACACCAAAAAAATTCCAAGATTCAACCACTAGCTACGAACGGTCATTCCCGCTGTTTTGACCACATTTTGAAACGGGCATAAAAAATTCAAAAAAAATCAAAAATTTGGGAAACCTTCGCATTATGTCATTATATGTGGCCAAGTTCCCAGGAAAAATAATAAACTTGTAATACGGCAATTATTTTAAAAAGTGTTCTCAGAAATGAGCTATCACGTGTGGAGATCAATGGCTTTCAAGCCAAATGATCAATCTTATGGCCAGATTCATGGCATAGTTTGCTTAAATGATCTCATATTGTGCACAAGGGTGCATATTGGAATTGCAAACAATGTTGCCTAAGGAAGTTTTCATTTTCTTTGGACGAAAAAACCATTTTCCATTTTTCGAGTGCCTAAAAGGAGGTTTTTTTGTGAAGGAACTACCAAATAATTGTTGCAAAAATGGACCAAATCAATTTCATAAAATACTAGGCCATGTTTAATGCACAATTGACCAAATGGTTGGGTGTAAAAAGTTTTGATCCACCTCTCATGAAAAAGACAAATTTCCGTTGATTCAGTTGGAAGCGGGTCAAATTTGAATTGTAGCTGCCTTGTAGTTTGCTCTTTATTTTTTCCAAAAATCATTTATAGGTACATAAGTATCTATTTAATCATAGAAACACCAAAAAATTCCAAGATTCAACCACTAGCTAAGAATGGTCATTCCCGTCGTTTTGACCGCATTTTGAAACGGTCATAAAAAATTCAAAAAAAATCAAAAAATTGGGAAACCTTCGCATTGTGTCATTATATGTGGCCAAGTTCCTAGGAAAATAACAAACTTGTAATATGGCAATTATTTTAAAAAAAGTGTTCTCAAAAACGAGCTATCACGTGTGGAGATCAATGGCTTTCAAGCCAAATGATCAATCTTATGGCCACATTCATGGCATAATTTGTTCAAATGATCCCATATTGTGCACAAGGGTGTATATTGGAATGGCAAACAATGTTGCCTAAGGAAGTTTTCATTTTCTTTGGACGAAAAAACCATTTTCCATTTTTCGAGTGCCCAAAAGGAGGTTTTTTTGTGAAGGACCTCCCAAATAATTGTTGCAAAATTGGACCAAATCATTTTTATAAAATACTAGGCCATATTTAATGCACAATTGACAAAATTTTTGGGCGTCAAAAGTTTTGATCCACCTCTGGTGAAAAAGACAAATTCCCGCCGATTCAGCAGGAAGCGAGTCAAATTTGAACTGCAGCTGCCTCATAGTTTACTATTTATTTTTTCCAAAAATCATTTATAGTTACATAAGTACCTATTTAATCATAAATACATGGTTTGATGGCGATACATCGAGGTTTGGGTGGTGGCCAAGGCCCCCAACTCTAGAGCGCGTAAACTCGCATGCCCGACGCGTGGTCACTGTGTGACCGTGGCGTTGCCATGTGTTCTGGGAAGACTAGGCATGTCTAGTGGGTTGGGCACTCCCCAGGTAGGTTCTAGGAAGAAAATTACAACATAAGATTCTCACGAGGAGACCAATCGATGCTCAAACAAGAATTAGCAGCCAGGTGTTTGATTAGCGGTACGGGAAATGCACATGGCCAATGGCCGTGAGTTTTTGCTAAGGATGATCATCGACTAAGAAGAATGTCTTCGCAAATTTTCAGATCAAAAGGAGGATCCTAGGTGGTACTTGCTTTGCAAAGTACCACACTGGACAAAAATATGAATGTTGAAGCTGGGCTCAAAATAATGAATAGATTGAGCTGAAATTTGGTGGAGGATGGTTATTTGGGCATTGGAAAGCACCATAGAAAATTGATACCATTTGGACATGCCAAAGTGGTACTTCCTTCACAATGCTCTTCTATGGACAGAAACTTGGGAAAACTAGTGAGAGAAATTGGATGAATGAAATGAGCTCAAATTTGGTGTAGGTAAGTTACATAGGTATGGTCATGCCTTGGTAGATTTTCAGATCATTTGGGTAAGCCTAGCTAGTACTTACTTCACAAAGCTTCTCTCGAGGTAGAAACTTTGAAAATTTCTTGAGAAAGATTGACTAGGAAAATGGAGCTGAATATTATCATGTGGCAATGATTTGGGTATGGAAGACTGCCCAAAGAGTTTGAGGTTAATAGGAGGGGTCTAGATAACACTTGCTTTGCAATGTGCCAATTTGGCCATAAAATATAAATTGAACCTGGGCTCACATAGATAATTTGCCTGAGCTGAAATTTGGAGGAGGGTGGTAATTTGGGCATATGAAGAAACTGTATAAATTTCATGTCATTTGGATATATAAAAAAGGTACTTCCTTCACAATGCTTTTAGGTGGACAAAAACTTTGGAAATTTGACGAGGAAGATTTGCTAGGCAAGTGGAGCTGAATTTTGTCATGCGGTAATGATTTGGATAGGAAAGAGTGCCCAAAAATTCCAAGGGCAATCAAGAATATATAAATAGCATTTCCTTCATAAAGTGCTGTCGTGAACAGAATAGGAAAATGAATATTGTTGAATTAGTTTTGAACTAGGCAAGGAAAGATTTTTACATATTTGATGAAGATATGACCCAAAGAATTTATGAGATTTTTTTGGGAATTTTGGGAATGACAAAAATATAGGTTGCTTCACAACCTAGGGCAAAAACTGCCATATGGACATGACACATAGGCAAAACTGATGAGGTGGCGCCTAGTCATAGCAACCCACCACAATTTACAAGGTTATGACCATCTATATTGGTCATGATCAGCTAGAAATAAGGCAGCAGACCAGTGCTATCTGCTTTATGACCATTTCGTGTAAGGAAATTACGATCTTTCTGACCAAAATGGTCGTTATAGTTTAGGTTTTGGAGCCCCCCGAACAACTTTTGACCAATTGGTCTGAAATGGTCATAGATCTATGACCAATTCTTCCAGGGTCACTAACAGAAGGTCACAAGTTGACATATTTCTTGTAGTGTTGGCACACCATCCCCTGCCGCCTCCCATGCCCTACTCATCCTCGGAGGAGTCCCCAACCTCGGCGGTGTCGGACGTTGAACGGCAGCAAGTAGGACGCGTGGCTGACGATGCTCCCGTCGTCGGCCGCCAGTGTGGCCACCGCTTGTGCGGTCGCGTCCGCGTCCGGCTACGCCGCTATTGCGTCGCGAGAGGCGACTTGAGCGAGGGTGGCGACCTCGAGCTTCATCCCCGAAGACAAGCTCTCTCGCAGAGCGTTAGCACTTGCGGTCATGGCGGATGTGGTGCCAGGTAGGAGGACGATGCGCTATGGTGTGGAGGTTAGCTGGGCGTTGCCGCTTTAAGTAGCGCATTTCGGTGAGGCCAAGCGTCCAGGTGCGTCATTAAGTCGCCGGAGTTAGTTCCTTGGGCACCGAGCCTCTTAACGACAACATATGAACAGACGACATGAATGCGGGCAGCTGGCGCCGGCTGGGAACGCAGCGCGTGACGGCGCGAGGGACGAGGGTTTTGGTGTGCCAGGGTAGTCAGCTGCGGTCGTGGCAACGTTGGAGATGCCCTTTGCTCACATGCGATCCCCGCATGTCATTGAAAAAGCAACATGACTCGGCATGATCTCTGGTCCAGAGGATGCAGTTGGCCGCGCTACACCACTCCGCGGACGCGTCGCGGCGCCCCGTGCATCCTCGACGAGCCGGGTGTTGGGGTGTGTTTGGGTTGTGGCCAAAGTGCACCTTACCAAAATTTTGGTCATGACCCAAAGATTGGTCTTTGTTTGGATGATTGCCATTTTTTGGCATGCCAATGAACTCTAGCCAACTCTAGTTCATTTTTCTTGCCAATGTCAGCCAAATCATGGGCAACCAATACCTCAACCAAAATTTTGGACATGACCCAAAGATTGGTCTTTGTTTGGATGGTTGCCATTTCTTTGGCATGCCAATGAACTCTAGCCAACTCTAGTTCATTTTTCTTGCCAACGTCGGCCAAATCATGGGCAACCAATACCTCAACCAAAATTTTGGCTACCCAATGCTTTGATGGGGCAACCATGGGCACAAACCGAACATACCATTGGTCGTGCCACAGCACTAACGCCACCCTCGGCACACTGAAACCGACCGTGTCTAGCGTCTATGCACGTGTCGCTCACCGTGGTCGCCGTGTCCAGAGGCGGTGCTAGAGCTGCGCCCTGTTGTTGGCCCCAACGACCCACATGAATGGTTGTCGGTGGCGAGGAGGTCGTGGGCCAACTCCTCCATTGGACTAGTCTGTGCTACATCGTCCCGACGGGTGTGCCCCACATGTCGGTTTCCCTGTTTTCCCAGCCATATTCGAGCGTCAGTGCTCCGCGTTGCGCATTAGGCATTTCACTATGTAGGCCAAGCGAGACAACTTATTGTCTTTTTGAGCCGTTCAAGTATAATCATGTGGCGTTTGCTTATTTCTCATTCCTCTCCAACCCTCTTCTCCATCGATCATGTCGCCCTCCAGTCGAGTCCATCCTCCCGCATGCCTCATTTGAACATTCCGCCGAGTATCATTCGCATGTACCCACCCTAGTCCTCTTTCAATAGATCTCCGGACCCCGAGATGAAATCGAGAGGGAATGAGTGGGGGCACGTGATACCTAAGGCGGATTCAAAATTTTGAACCGGTGATCATAGCATCCGCAAATCATATATAAAGGGTATTCAATGCTCGTTTCGTTTTTGAACGTACAATATACTCCCTCCTATCCTTTCTAGTTTACATATAAGTTTTATGTGTAGTCAAAGTATCTCTACTTTGATCAAAAAGGTATCAACATTCAACAACACCTAATCAATATTGTTAGATTCGTACGTACTCCTAGATTTGTACTCGAGATTGTTTCCAATTTGACTATTGACAAGATTAATAGTACATGAGATGTATAATGTGAAAATTATATCATTGGAAACTCCTTTCATACGAATTTGACCGTATGCTTTGTGTAAGTTGCATGTCATATATTATTACTCTAACATTTGGTCAAAGTTAGCCTCGAAAAATGCATTAGACCCTGTATGCTTTGTGTAAGTTGCATGTCATATATTATTACTCTAACATTTGTGTAAGTTGCATGTCATATATTATTACTCTAACATTTGGTCAAAGTAGTATAGTGGAAGTGGATCCTCTGACGTAGGTATCCCTGCCTTACCCTCCCTTTCGGTCACTTACTGGCGGACCCCATGCTTGCTAGGCCCCACATGTCAGTTACTCAATGGGTTCGGCCACGTCAGGGGATCCTCATCCGTAGTATACTCCCTCTGTTTTTATTTACTCCGCATAAAACAGAGGGAGTGGTGGTATAATAAATGACGCGGGCGGGGAAGGGGGAGGGACGTCGGTTTGCTCTCAACTACGGTCCCACAAGCGAGCGAAAATGCAAGACGAAGCGCGTTCCATTCGGTGAGCGACATGGAGGGTCCAGCGTGCCGGGCTGCAATGCAAACACGACAAGAGCGATGTACAGTCAAAACCGATTGACTGGTCGTCACCGGAACCACTATTCACACCAGAACCTTCGCTGCTCGGCCTACGCCAGCCACTGCCCTAAAACCACACCAAATCTCCAGCCCATTCCCCCACCTTTCGATCCCCTAGCCCGCATCAAGCGTCCCCTAGTTCGCCGGAAAGCCATGGTGCGCCGCAAGATCACTACTACAAGATGCTGACGCCGGAGCGCCACGCAGAAATCGTGGCGGAGGTTGGCGCCACAGACCTCCGTTCCCGAGCTCGCTTTGCGGCGGGCCAATTCCCGAGTTCTCTGGAGCCAAACTACAAAGAGGAGGAAGCCGATCCAATGTTCATGGCGGAGGTCGCGGCGCAGAAGGCCCCCGATGGGTATGAGACGATGGATGTCGACTTCGTGCCGGCGTCCGAGTCCCCCATGGTGCAGGCGGACCAGCGGTTCAACATGGCGATACTAAAGGAGGACCGGGAGGCAGAGGCTCAACTCGACATGGAGCGCGCGCATGCCGCTACCATCGAGGCTCTCCTGCAGGCGGAACCGGATATCGTGGATGTGAACTGGGCGGCGGAGGCTCAACTTGAGGCGGAGCGCGCGGATGCCGCTGCCATCGAGGCCCTCCTGCAGGCGGAACCGGGCGTCCTGGACTTGAACCGGGCGGCAGAGGCTCGACTCAACGCATAGCGCGCGGATACCGCTCTCATCGACGCCCTCCTGCAGGTGGAACCGGATGTCCTGGACTTGAACCGGGCGGCGGAGGCTCGACTCGACGTGGAGCGCGCGGATGCCGCTGCCATCGAGGCCCTCCTGCAGGCGGAACCGGACATCCTCGACTTGAACCGGGCTGTGCTCTCATCCGTGCAGAGCGCCCGCACGCGCCGCTTGAACGAGTAGCTGGAGGCCGAGGAGAACCATCGAGGACAACCACGGTGCAGAGACACACATCGGCAGCGACGGCTGGTTCTCGCCGGCAGCCAAAGACGACGAGGCCGTCTCTTTCCACGAGCAGTGATAGTTTTTCTTTATGTTGTTGTTTTTATGGATCTTTTGCTGTGTAAAAACATATATTTGTTATGCAAGTCGCCTGACTTGGGTCAGTCTACCATTTCAGGCGGTTGGATGAATATCCTACGTCTCCTAACCCTTCTTTCCTTCTTCCTCACCTCTTCCTCTTCCCCAACAGACCACCGCACGGGCCGTACGAATACTCCTCAACATGCGGTTGGATAAACATACTCTATGAACGAAAATTATGTGTCAGCGATAGGATGTCTGAGTTTGGTTTGTTCACATGCGACAACACGTGTCAGTGAGGGTGCGTTCCCTTGGTTGGGTTTGCAGCGTGCAGGAGCGATTGTGTGAGGGTGGGGTGCGGCCGCGGCGTGCAGGAGCGACCGTGTGAGGGTGCGGTGCGACCGCGACAGCCGTGCGCAAGTGTACCTCCTTCTCATTTTGAAAACTTTAGGCAAGCTCGGCAAAAATGTGTGGCGAAGTTTGGCAATGCAAGGCCTAGACCCAAACAGGATAAGTACGTACGTACTAGGAGTACTAGTGTTAAAAAAGAAAGGCGGGGTTTTCCTTCGAGGGATTTAATCGATACAAATCCTTGTTTCACGTGTCAATTAATGCGTATTTTTTTCTCCAAAGACCAAAGAGTCAATCATCTCACTCCTCATCGCTTGATTAATGCAGCGCCATGCAAACCAACCTTCTCACTTCCGCATGCATGCAGGGGATATTAATGTCCTTGGTTGCTAACCCCATCAATTTTGCCTCGATTAGTGTTAGTGGCCCTTTGAAAATTGTAATTTTGATATACTGGCCTTGTGTACAAATAAAATGGAGGTAGTAACTATATTTTACTTCCTTCCCCATTGCGGTGACGTCGACGATATCTTTTTTTCGGTGGTTTGGCGAAGTGCGTTTGACGAAGAACACCATTGAGGGAGACCATGGCAAGTCGTTCGCAAGTGCCGCCTGCAAGCCGAGACAACCACCTTATTTGCATTCAGGAAGTCCTTTACTAGTACTACTAGGAGTACTAGTGCGGTGAGATGGTTTCTCGAAGAAGACGATGGAGAAGCGGAGTCAGCGAAGAATGAAAATGATGGTTGCTTCGTCCGTGCTTTTGTGATTTGACGCCTCACTGCTTTGTGATTTGTGATAGAAGGGACAAGGGAGTAGACTCTGTGCTCTATACTGTACTACATGCGTACAAGCATGGGAGAAAGAGGAGAGACGTTGCATTTTTCTAGTCCTTCAATCAATCAATCAGGGAGTTTCGGTTCCATCTTTTTGGCTTTGGCAACACCGTCCACAATGGTTCCCACGATGCCAAAAGCTATTTTCACATTTGGCCACACATTGTGGATGCCCTTAACCGTACCACTTGGTTCTGCTCCTGTGTGCTATCTATACAAATCTCAATTATATTGATCTAAAAAATTATAGAATCAAGATTAGTAAAAAGGAGGTGATTTTGCCGCGCGGATGGCGGGGGAGGTTTCTTATTTGAGCAATGCTACATCCACGTAATGGTTTACGTAAAGTTACGAACTGATGTGATGTGGGACTATTTGATTCGATTAAAGGAGAGGATTAGGCCCACCCCACCTGAAAATCAGGGGGGCATATATAGATTAGATGGAAAGTATACGTAGCAGCTACGTAGCCCTTTGTAAGTCTAGGATTAGGCTTCTTATTTTCGGAGGACGTTGTCCTGGCGGTTTGCTAACATGTGGTCCCACGTGTCAGTGCTTTACCAAGCCGATCCGCGTCCCACATGAGGCAGAACAACGGCAGAAGCAACACGTGGTTAAGTTGAAGAAGATGAGGGAGAAGCGGATTCAGCAACGAGTGAAATGATGATTGCTTCGTCCCTCCAACTTAACTGCGGGAAAGGTGCAACTTTGTGATTTGACGCCTCATTGCTCATTACTACGCCGGCGCCATGACTAGGGTGCTTCACCCCGGCTGCTCTGCACTGTATTCCGGTATGGCACGTGGACCCGGTAGCTTGATGTCCCACATGTCGACGAAAGGGACTAGAAGATTTATGAAAGCGAGCGCTCCACTCTTACGACGGAGGAGTAGACGACACGACGGCCCAGTGAACAGTCACTTGTACTGTATAGTAATATAGTTTTGCTGTTTCGCACGATCCATCGATACAAACCCGATTAAACAGGAAAGGGTAGGATTTTTCCCGCGCGGTAGATGATACTGGCCATACATTTCAAAGGCAATTTTAATGTATGCAAACTGAATAATTATAAGTAACAATATGATATCTAGTAAAACTAAAAACACATATGATTTATTGTGTTAGAGTGTAGTAATAGTGTTGTATTGCATAGTTGTTAGATGTAACATGCGAGAACGTGTAGAGATGTAGTTTTGGAGGGCCTACAGAGAGAAAAGCGTAATACGGTCACCGAACTTCAGAATAAGCTGATTACGGTCACTATATACGTTTTGCGGTGATTATACGGTTACTTGCTCACAGTTCAGCATCGAATTGCACTCTGTTGACCGGCCAAATAGTCTGTGTGGTGCCATGTTGACTAGTTAAATTGACCACGTTCCTTGTGGGTCCCACCTGTTAGTTCGCATAGGCAAAAGGTCAGATAAACACAAATTTACGCAGGCGCGACAAGGCTCCAACCCGTGCGCGGGAATCACCTGGTTGTGTATGTGTCTGTCAGGGCCTGATGTGTGCGCATGCACGTGTAGGTTGAGCACTTGAGCATGAGACTGTGTGTTGGTCGTGTGGTGTACTGGTGTGTGCATGCATGCGTGCGTCTGTGCGTGTGAGTGTTGTGTGCGTGCGTGTGAGTGTTGCATGCGTGCGTGGCTGCGTGTGTACATGTGAGTGTTGCGTGCGTGCGTGGGTGCATGTGTTTGTGTGAGTGTTGCATGGATGCAGTTTGTGTGCATGCGCGTGTGTGTGTATAATCACCACACCAGCTCATGTGTGTTAAAACAGACGGCTCAGCATACCAATACAAGGCCACCTTGTCCGCTGTGCCTGCGGTCATGACTTCGAACCACCATCCAAATATTTTTTTGTCGTTTGTTTTCATTCTTACTAGCAAGATGCTCGTGCGTTGCACGTAACATCAAGATGCATTTGTATGACTTGTTTAACTTGTGAGAGAAAATGATGAACGAGGGAAGGCCTTATTTGCAAATGTGGAGAGGTGTGTGGGTACCTTTTTGCAAAATTGCCATAGTTTCTTTCCTATCTGTCAGATATAAATCAGACGGCCTATATTGCAGGATGGCAAGCACACCATCATCACCAACTCTGTTTTTTTATAAGAGTGTATTTTATGTATTTTATAAGAGTGTAGATGTAGAGTAGATACAAGTCGACAGGTGGGCACGATGGTAGTGAGATAATGTGATGCAACACTAGAGGTGCCATGTGGAGCGTTTAACTGGTCAACTAGTCATGTCATGAGCAAATACAGAGTTGTATGGTGAGCCCGTGACTGTATAATAACCACTAAATGTAAATGGTGACCGTAATGAGTGGATTCTGAAGTCCAATGTACGTATCGTGCTTTCGCTTCAAATACAATGATCGTCATTGCATATATCACGAGAGAAAGATGAAACAAGCGTGAATTTCCTGGGGCCTTACTTTTAGAGGACCCGGAGATAGTTTTGTGTGCATACGTGAAAGGGGCGTACAGGGGGGTATGCGATGGAGAGATAGATGCTCTTTGTTTCTCTTTATTATGACTAACTTTGTATATAGTATAAAAATATACAAATTCACAGTGCGGAATAAATATCATTGTGGGCACCATGCAATGCAAATTAGCGTTCGTACTCCTCCATATAACTTTGTAATGATGTATATATGTAGAAACTCTAAAATAATTTTTTGGCCACACTTTATTCAAAAGGAATGTTGTACGCGAAATAAACGTGAAGAGAGGGCTTTTTAGATCAATGGGGTACGTGATGTAACATGTGTGAATGTGTAGTTGATGCATTTGGCGGGGCCTAGAGAGGTATGTGTGTGTATTACGTATTTGAGAGAGGCATGGATAGAGGGGCCGACGGGGGGCGTGGGAGAGATAGCATGAGAAATGAGAGTGGTCTAGAGAGGGAGACGAATATGACGTCACGACAAGAGATTCCATTCCCTTCAGTGTGTATATGCAAGGGGGAGGGAATAGAGGCACCAGGAGAAATTTTTTGTGTGTGTGGTGTTTGTGTTGCTATGTGTGGGTGTGAGAAGATAATGAGACGTGGGGGCAGAGGGTGTGTCACCGCGTGAGGTATGGTGGGTCGAGGTGAGGCCCTTCGTTCGGTTCCGTCCTGTGCCACATTGGTCGGCCCGTGACGCATTTAGGAAGACCCATGGATGACTAGTCATACAAGACAAAGATAGCAGAATTGTGAAGGACTCTGTGTCCACTGACAAAGCCGGCTAGGATTTGTAACCCTAGGTTCTCGGAGTAAGGTAACCCCTTTATCTCTGATATTACTATTCATCCAACCTAACTTTAAGGGGCATCCTACAGAATGCTCTGCTAGAATCATACTCGTCGATTAGGAAGAGAGGTGTGAGACAATGCGTGAGAGACAGGCGTAAAGATAATGTGCATACCTGAGACACGTAGGCAGGTCCATGTATATAGAAAAGGGTCGATGAGGATTGTGCGTGTGTATGTTTGCGAGAGGAAGAGTGCTTGTGATAAAGGTTAGTGAAAATAGTTGTAAATGGTTACGAGAGGGAGGGAGGGTTATATCTAGAGCATGTGTGCAAGAAAGATACCTCGGGAGAGAGTGTGTGAGCATGTGTGAGAGACCACCGATGGAGAGTGAAACTACACATAAAAGACTGCTCTACACATTGATTAAAGATATAAATTGTATCCAAATATTAGGACGGGATCATGATATTTGCAATTCGCGTAAGGAGCGGTCATTGATCCATCAGACATCTAGATTCTATCGAATTTGAGCATGTCTATGTTATTATTCGACACAATTGATCCACATAGTTAGTATTTTGAACTCCAGACAATGCATCACTTTAGCAATCGAATATAAACGTGAGTATAGTTCATGTTGTGTGTGTAAAGCACATTATACATACGAAAGTTACACAATGGACATTATAAATAGCTACCTATGAACTAGCATACATTTGAATTCAACTTAAGGTGGTTTACAAAAATCGAATTCAACATGAAGTCCATTCAATTATTTGAATTTGATATCATGGCATTTGTAAACCATACCTAAATTATGTGGGCACCAATCTTTGCTCTAATTTTGTACATAATAGCATATGTAGTCGTGTACAAAATAGATTCAAATTTAGCTCCTCCATTCCAAAATAATCGTAGTTATAGGATTTTCAAGTGTCAAAATTTCAAAAAGAAGCGGATAATTTAATGAGGTTTTCAAACATACAAGGTCAAATATAACGTTGTCTATTTAGGTCAATCCTCATAGTTCAAGAGTACTCTAAACGTGAATGCTTGTGTTTCAAAATTTCGAACGAAGCGCCAAAAGAGCCTCTACTCTCCCGAAACCGCGTGAGACCAATGTTTGGTAGTACAAGAAAATTACTTTTCTAATAACTCCGACCCGTGAAACCTACCGGCCCGACGTCCAAAGTTCTAAACCGGGGTAGGTTTGTAGCTTCATCTAGACGCCGCGCAATCGCATCCGAAAAACATTCATACACAATGGCCGCCTAAGCACACATGCGCGCGGTCGAAATCGCTCCCGCCCACTATTTGGGACACCTAGGATTACCATCCTACCCTCGACCCGTAGTAGGTCTAAAATTTAAGAGGGGGGAAAGTTTGTACTTGCCCCAAATTTCAAACAAGCGCGTCCCATCTTCTGTTCAAAAAAGCCAAAAACAAGCGCGTCCCAGACCGAAACATGGTTCCGCCCACCTGTCCGATTCCCCATTCGTACTCCGTGGGCGCCAAAACTACCTCTCCACCAGCCGCGAAACCCCGGCGTCCTCCTTCCGCCACCCCATCCCACCCATCAACCGCCGCCCTCCTCCATCACAACGGAGCCAATACCCCGACGTCGTCGTCCACCGCAACCTCAACCGCAACGCCCTCCACGACTAGTAGTTGAAGCAGAGGCCGAGCCGTCCATACCCAAGCCAGTTAAACCACGCTGTCTTGCGCCTCACCGCTGCCGCTCCAACTTCGCCACCCTCCACCGCACCGGAGTTGTTCCTGCTACGCCGTCCTTCACCGCCTCAAATCTGCTTCCCCTCCACCGACATACGGCCACGCCAACACAGTCAACAATTTGGCCATGGGTTCGTCCAAGCCTGCACTCTCCAGAACATCAGTTTCCCTGGTAAAAAGAAGACGATCGGCGCGACATGTGGAGGTGACCACACCGGCAACCAAAAAAGGTACTCCTCTTCCCTTATTTGTGCAAATCTTACGTCTCTGCCTGCACGGTATTCATCCCACATAAGACACTAGTTGACCGCTTGTTCTTGATACTAGATGTTCCTAGTAACTCGCGATGCACAAGGTTTCTCCTCATATACTATTTCACCTTAGCTAGAGGTTCGTCGCCCCCCTGAATTTCAATTTCTGGCCAGTTGATTCCCAATTAACGGAAGCATTCCCCGGCGTAACAGTCGCTAGTACGCCTATTACGCTGGGGAAGCAGCGCCTTGGTGTTTATCTTAGGGGCGTGTGCGGCCTAGAGCTACTAGCACCCTATCTGGAGGTCGGTCGGGATTAAAGGGATGGCCTGGGGGCGCTGCCAAGCATGGCGGTGGTGTGAGGTTGATGGGAGGGCGGGGCGGCGGAGGCAGGGGTCTGGGCCGGTGGTCGCTAGCGGTTCGAGAAAGATCATCAACAGTGACTGGCGGGAGGTAGACGAAGGCCATCTGCCCGTTCCTTATAGATCGTATGGTTCATTAAAAAATTGACTGACCTATTTATTTTCAGTCGACTTTTATCTTAGATATGACCACATGTGGTGGTGTGCTGGAGGAGTACCTGCATTTCCTGTGCTCATATATTACAAAATCATACGGAGTAGAATCTAATTTTGTATGCCATGCAATGTTGTAGAGCTATCATATGTCTCATGTCATTTATTTTTCAGCCACCTGCTATCTGCTACTTTTACAGTACACTAATTCTGCACACACTTCACCCTTACTCTCACTATTGTGTTTTTTGCAAGGGTATTTCAGACTCTGCTGCCATGAGAGAAGCCAAAAAGAAAAGAGATAAGTCGCTCCAGCTTCGTATGCGGGTAGGTAAGACACATTACAACGCTATAAAGGGTGCAATGCCAGCAGATGGAGACGGTAAACGTAGCTCTGGAGTTGATGACCTCGCTCGCAATGAACCACCATCCCAGGTGCTTGCTTTAACTTCGCGGTGTCATATGTGGTTGCATATTCCATATGGTGTCTAGCTTGTATTGGAAAGGCCGAAGTCGGTAAGATAAGGAAATATATTTTTTTACATGAACCACCATCCCGTGAGAACCAGAAGACAAATAGCTAGTCAGGGCACTGGCCGAGCCAGTGACAAGCCCAGCAAAGATAGGCATCACCTGGAAGCCAACTAAAAAGCTGCGATGGTGGCGAAGCAGCCTGCCTCCCACCAGGCTCTCAGGTCCTAGATGATCATGCTCACCACTCAAGCCATATGTCTAGCTTGTATTGCTTCTAATTTGGTTAAATTGCATATGCTTAGCTTACACATTATACCTTTGAATATGACATGCCTTTCTATTTTTGGTACATACTAGTAGATCTGTGTATTAACCATGTTCTTACATCAAACTAATGTTCTTGTGTATCCCTCATCAATCACTTATGACGAGGCAGGCAGGCAAGGGGACATGATTCTCAAGAAACAGAAATGCTAGATGAAGATAGTGAACATAGCTCTGTAGATGATTACAACATTTCCCCTACACTAGCATCGCAGGTACTTGCCCTAACTTGGCAGCGTGATATGTGGTTGCATGTTGCATATGGTGTCTAGATTGTAATTCTTCCAATCTGGTTAAACTGCATGTGCTAGTCTGCTTAGCTTATACATTATACCTGTTAATGTGACATGCCTTCCTGTATTTAGTACATAGTACATATATCTATTAAGCATGTCCTTACATAAACTATTGTTTTTTGTATCCCGCATCAATCAACATGACGAGATACCTTTAGTATATGCAGTGCGATATTAGTTGCATCTTTCATATGATTTATAGCATGCGCTGCTTCTAATTTGTTGAAATTCCATTTATGATGGGACGCTTTTAACTTGGCAGAGTCATATTGGTTGCATCTTTCATGTGGTGTCTAGCTTGCATTGCTTCTTATTTGCTGGAATGGTTTCTGCTTAGTTTACACAAACAGTTGTGAACATGCCATGCCGTCCTGTTTTTCGTACATATTCCATCCTGGTATCATGTGTTTGCCTTACATCAAAGTAGTGATTGTCCCTATCATGCATGAATGAGTTCTGAAGAGAGAATTTTATTGCTTTTTCTTGTCGGTTTTACTTGACAATTCAAAATCAATAAAGCGGAAGGAAGTTAGCAAGCCAGCGGATAAAGGTGCTCCTTTCGAATGGAGGGCCTCTACAGTTTCTACTCCTCCACACCCCAAGATGATTTCCAAGACAACGCATGCATAGACACTCAACAAAGCTGTGTTTATGATGAGCACGTCTCCCCTAGTGCAGCATCACCGGTGCTCCCTCGAACTTGGAACTGTTATATGTGGTTGCATGTTATGTGTGATGTCTAGCTTGTATTGCTTCTAATTTTGTTGAATTCCATCTGCTTACTTTACACATTATACTTTAATAAGACACGTGTTCCTGTTTCTAGAACATACAATATCTGTCTATCACACCATGTTCTTACATCAATTTACTACTGTTGTGTAACCTGCAACAATCACTTATCATAAGACACGTTTGCCTTCAGAGTGTGATATAGGTTACATCTCACATTGTTTTCTAGCTTGTATTACTAATTTGTTGAAATGGCACTTATGACGAGACAGTTTTAACTTGGTAGAGTGATATTCGTTGCATCTTTCATATGGTGTCTAGCTTTCATTGCTTCTAATTTGTTGAAATGCCTTCTCCTTAGTTTACACATCATAAGCTGTGAATATGCAATGCTGTGAATATGCAATGGCACTAATGATGAGAGACCTCTAACATGGTAGTGTGATGTTGTTTGCATCTTGCATATGATTTATTTCTTGTACTGCTTCACATTTGTTTAAACGCCATTTATGATGAGACACTGCCAACTTGGCAGAGCGATATTTGTAGCATCTTTCATACGGTGTCTACCTTCCATTGCATTGCTTCTAATTTGGTGAAATGTCTTCTTCTTAGTTTACACATCATAGTTCTGGTTATCTCTTCCGTCCTGTTTTTCATACATATTACATCCTCCTATCATGTGGTTGTCTAACATCAAAGTTCAGTTCGTCTGCATCACGCATCAATTTTTTTTGAAGAACTAAATTGTTATTCATTTTTCTTGTCGTCTTCACTTAACATGGCACAGAGAAAGAGGAAGAAACACAGAATGGCAGGGAATGAGAAGCGGATGAATCCTGCAGATTCTGCTGGTACTGATGGTGCAATAGAAGGTCAAAGTCCAGCGGAAAATTCTACAAACACGGCATCCCATGCTACACGAGTTGCAAAAAAAAGACAAACAGAAACAAATAGCTGCCACCAAACAAGCAGAGACAACCCTAGTTCTTGCAACACCTACCATAGTACTACCAGCTACACGACTTACTCGTGTGTCAACTGAGCTAGCACCACGTTCCCAAGCTCCCTTGCCACCTGACACTACTTCCCAAGCACTCTTGACACAAGACAAGTTGGCAATATCAGATGAACCTTGTGAGCTTCAACAGCAAGAAGGTAGTTGCTGGAGTGAAGTTACAGTTGCATGCTTCTTTATATGTAGTCTCACAGTTTGATGTACACTAACACTTCCTATGTTCGTTGTTGGACTAGCACCTAGGCGCAAGAGGAAACAAACATCAGGGATAATGCTCGATAGGTTAACTAAATCTAGAGGAGGAAGAATGGAGATCCGTTTTGAGGCAAGTTTAAAAAGGCCACGTGATGCTACAGAGTCAGCCAAGTTAGTATCAGAGGCAGCGGTTGCCGTTAGGTGTCATGTACGTCTCCTCCCAACATGGATTCAGTACATGAATGACAAAGACGAAACCCAGTTCAACACCTTCCTCGGCCATTTATCTGTAAGTATGGTTATGTATGGAAACTAGTAATATCGTCTTGCTCTAACCCATACTTTCTAGGTTGCTGCTGATGAGACTCCCATAATTTTCAACAAATGAGGTTCAACTTGGATAGCCAAGATGATGCAACCAGACAAGCTTGCACCCATGTTTTCAAGTCTGCTCTGCGACAGTATCGGTAAACTTGAGGGAAACTCACTTTGAAGGCAAGGCTAATAGTTAACTTTCCCAAACATCTCCAGTGGAAAATATATCCGATGAAGACTAGAGGGGCCTTGTTAAAGACTGGTCTAATCCGAAGTATTGGGTACATTATATATATGTGATCAGTTCACATGTTGAAGTCCTATTTACGCATGTGCCACAGAAATCTATCTTCTTGTAGGTAAACTGTTCAAAGAACAAGGCCAACCGTACAAAAGTGAAATTCCAACAGACGATAAGATCTCGTAGCTATATTGCACACTGCGAGGCTCTTGTAATTAGCTGTTGTTTCACTCTTTTCGCTATACCATATTATCATATCTATATTGACTTGTTCGAAATGCAGAGGAAAGCCCGCAAGGACCAAAAAGTACCTGAACCAAATGCTGTGGAAATCTTCAAGGACTATTACACCAGCAAGAAGAAGGGCATGACTACACCAGTCAAATTCACTGTTGTGAGTCCTTAATCCTCATGCCTTTTAACTACTACTTACTCTGACTTGTGCCTTGAACTGCATGGTTTGCAGCCAATGTCTATTACTCTTTTCAATTTTATACACAATTGTCTTAGTGTATCATTGCACCTTACAAGGTTTAAAAGAGAGGAGTGATGTTCCTTTGATCTTGACCCGTAATCTAGTTCCGTGCTGGACTTGCCCACACAACGTTATAATTGCCTGTTTGTCTGTTCTCAGTTGTTTTGCGATATGAATGATGTCATACTATGCTTACCGTATTATAAACTTCGTCTCTTTATCCTTAGCCCTCAATACAATGTGAAGAAATAGACAATACATTAGCGATGGTACATGGTCATATGTTTGGAACCTGGTTTTATTATGTACTTCGCAATAAAGTACAACTAATATTTTACATGGGTTCACCAGAATAAGTTCTGTATATAGACCAAAGCTATTTTGTTTTGTTTTGCTGCCTCCTTAATATCTTCTGTTCTGGTACTACTAATGTAAAACCTCAACTTTTCTGTGAGCTATGGAAAAAATGGTGGAACCGCCACCTTCTGAAGGTGGCGAGGCAACTATAACCGCAATGTCAGCTCTTGCTGCAGTGGGTCAGTACCTGTCCACTAACAGTCCCAAAAGCATGTTCCTGCGTAATACTAGGTTGGTTGTTAAGGCAATATCGTCCAAACTGCCTCATGATCACGATATGCAAGCTCAAAGCAATGTTGTATCTGCACTCCAGACACAAGTCCATTCCCTAACAAAGACCCTTTGTGAAACAAGGAGAAACATTGCTCAATGTCGTCAAGATATGCATGGTTTTGAAACCAGACTATCAGACATTTGCTATGTTGTTCATGAGCCTAGGGGAAATGAAGGCGAGGGTTATGGTGCTCCATCAGACAATACAGCATGAAAATGTAACAGTCAGGTCAAATGAACTGAGCTTCTGAACTTCTGGTGGTGCATTTATCTGCTAGACTGTTAAGTTTTATGCCAACATTCCTTTTGTTATATAGTTGTAATTTGTTTTGGTGCGATACAAAATTTATTCTTAACGTGCAGCCATCGGCTGAAGAAAACAGCAAGCCATTTTTGTATAGTGTAGGGTGTTCCCTATATTTGCACTGGTGGCGATCTTTGATGCCGAGTGGATGTAATCTGTGCAATCGCCTTAATAGCCTAGCATTAGTTTCGGCCTTATTTATTTCCTAGTCTTCTTTTTCCCTGGTTTGCCAGTGGCCGCAACTACCATGGGCCATATACGGGCCGTACGATCCATGGGCCTCCTACAGGCCGTCGATAAATGGGCCTGTAATCGGTGGGCCTCGGGTTGTCGGATAAATGGGTCTACATGGGCCATAATCGGGCGTAATTGGTATCGGCCCAGCACGGTAATAGGCCCTTTACAGACTGTAGGACAGCAAAGGCTTAATTCTGTCACAGGCATAACGGGTCGTTAATGGGCTAGAATATAGGACGGGCTGGAAATGGCGCAACGGGTTAACAGGCCAGAAACGGGCCGACTCTTGCCATGGGCCGAATTTGGCCCATTAGGGGAACAGGCCAATAACGGGCCGACTCTTGCCATGGGCCAAATTTGGCCCATTAGGGGAACAGGCCAGTAACGGGCCGACTCTTGCCATGGGCCGAATTTGGCCCATTAGGGAAACAGGCCAGTAACGGGCCCGAAGTAATTGAGGGCCAAAAAGGAGCCCAAGAACGTATGGGCCGTCAATAGGCCGAAAGCTAACACGGGCTGGAAACGGCCCATGTAAATCATGGGCCGTTAACAGGTATAAAGAAAATTACTGTTCATTATGGGCTAGAGTCACCGTGGGCCTGTAAAGGGCCGAAAGATACGAAGGCCTCATATGGGCCAAAAGACGTCGTGGGCCATACATGGGCCGAAAGTGAAATGGGCTGGTGTTATATTCAACGGCCCATATGACATTGTTGGGCCGATTTCCTTTAGGGCCTTACGGGCCGTGAGTTAACGGGCCGTAAAATGGGCTATTTGTGAAGAGACCGTTAACAGGCTTTTCATGGGCCAGCCCGTTAACTTTTGACCAAGTCAAATGGGCCGGCTTTGTAAGCTAAATGGGCCAGTGGTGGGCCGTGGCACGTGTCGACATATCATAGGCGCCTAACTGACCCACTGACAAGCTGACACGTGTTTCATCCGGCCAATAAGAATTTTACACGTGGAAATTTCCCATTGGTCGGGGCTGTTAACGGGTTATCGGATCCAAAACCCGACCCGATATCTTAACGGCGTTCCGTAACGGTGGATGCCACGTGTCGGTCACCCTTGACGAAAGCACTTCTGTGATGCGCGATTTATCATCATGGAAGTGGACACTTCCATGATGATAATTTTGGTAATGTCATGGAACACTTCTACGACAGCACAGGTATGACTATCTTGATTCTGTCATAAAATCATCATGGATGTACATGCATGACAAAAAACGCAACCTACTGTGACAAACACGTATCATCACAGAAGTGTATTTTTTTGTAGTGCTAACAACATCTCTTTTGCAATCTATGGTAGCATTAACAGTGTTTAAGAAGGGTCTACCAAATATAATGGGACAAAAGCTATCTTGTAGGGAACCAAGAACAAGAAAATCAGTAGGATATTTAGTTTTCCCACACAAGACTTCAACATCTCTAACAATTCCCATTGGTGAAATAGTATCTCTATTGGCAAGTTTAATTGTGACATTGCTACCTCTTGAGCTTGTGTTGGATTTCCCCGAAGAGGAAGGGATGATGCAGCAGAGTAGCGTAAGTATTTCCCTCAGTTTTTGAGAACCAAGGTATCAATCCAGTAGGAGACCACGCTCAAGTCCCTCGTACCTGCACAAAACGATAGCTACTCGCAACCAACGCGATTAGGGGTTGTCAATCCCTTCAGGTCACTTACGAGAGTGAGATCTGATAGATATAATATTTTTGGTATTTTTGGTATAGAGATGCAAAGTAAAAATTAAAGGCAAAGTAAAAAAGCAAAGCAAGATTAAAGTGATGGAGATTGATATGATGAGAATAGACCCGGGGGCCATAGGCTTCACTAGTGGCTTCTCTCAAGAGCATAAGTATTCTACGATGGGTGAACAAATTACTGCTGAGCAATTGACAGAATTGAGCATAGTTATGAGAATATCTAGGCATGATCATGTATATAGGCATCACGTCTGTGACAAGTAGACCGAAACGATTCTGCATCTACTACTATTACTCCACTCATCGACCGCTATCCAGCATGCATCTAGAGTATTAAGTTAAAAACAGAGTAATGCTTTAAGCAAGATGACATGATGTAGAGAGATAAATTCATGAAATATGGAATAAACCCCATCTTGTTATCCTCGATAGCAACGATGCAATACGTGCCTTGCTGCCCCTTCTGTCACTGGGAAAGGACACTGCAAGATCGAACCCAAAGCTAAGCACTTCTCCCATGGCAAGAACTACCAATCTAGTTGGCCAAACCAAACGGATAATTCGAAGAGACTTGCAAAGATAACCAATCATACATAAAAGAATTCAGAGAAATTCAAATATTATTCATAGATAGACTTGATCATAAACCCACAATTCATCGATCTCAACAAACACACCGCAAAAAGAAGAAGATTACATTGAATAGATCTCCACAAGAGAGGGGGAGAACTTTGTATTGAGATCCAAAAAGATAGAAGAAGCCATCTAGCTACTAACTATGGACCCGAAGGTCTGAGGTAAACTACTCACACTTCATCGGAGGGGCTATGATGATGTAGAAGCCCTCCGTGATGACGGCCCTCTCCGGTGGAGCTCCGGAACATGCCCCAAGATGGGATCTCGTGGATACAGAAAGTTGGGGCGGTGGAATTAGGTTTTTGGCTCCTGTTTTGATCGTTTGGGGGTACATAGGTATATATAGGAGGAAGGAGTACGTCGGTGGAGCACCGAGGGGCCCACGAGGCAGGGGGCGCTCCTAGGGGGTGGGCGCGCCCCCCACCCTCGTGACCGCCTCTTTGACTCCTTGGAGTAGGGTCCAAGTCTCTTGGATCATGTTCGGTGAGAAAATCACGTTCCCGAAGGTTTTATTCCGTTTGGATTCCGTTTGATATTATGTTTCTCCGAAATACTGAAATAGGCAAAAAAGAGGCAATTCTGGGCTGGGCCTCCGGTTAATAGGTTAGTCCCAAAAATAATATAAAAGTGGAAAATAAAGCCCAATATAGTCCAAAACAGTAGATAATATAGCATGGAGCAATCAAAAATTATAGATACGTTGGAGACGTATCAGGCATCCCCAAGCTTAATTCCTGCTCGTCCTCGAGTAGGTAAATGATAAAAAGAGAATTTTTGATGCGGAGTGCTACTTGGCATAATTTCAATGCAAATATTCTTAATTGTGGTATGAATATTCAGATTAGGAAGATTCAAGACAAAAGTTCATATTGACATAGAGAATAATAATACTTCAAGCAAACCAACAAAGCAATTATGTTTTCTTAAAGTAACATGGCCAAAGAAAGTTCATCCCTACAAAATCATATAGTTTAGTCATGCTCCATTTTTGTCACACAAGAATGCTCTCATCATGCACAACCCCGATGACAAGCCAAGCAATTGTTTCATACCTTAATAGTTTCAAACTCATAAACTTTCATGCAATACATGAGCGTGAGCCATGGATATAGCACTATGGGTGGAATAGAATATAATGATGGGGGTTATGTGGAGAAGACAAAAAGGAGAAAGTCTCACATCAACGAGGCTAATCAATGGGCTATGGAGATGCCCATTGATTGATATTAATGCAAGGAGTAGGGATTGCCATGCAACGGATGCACTAGAGCTATAAATGTATGAAAGCTCAACAAAAGAAACTAAGTGGGTGTGCATCCAACTTGCTTGCTCACGAAGACCTAGAGCACTTGAGGAGGCCCATTGTTGGAATATACAAGCCAAGTTCTATAATGAAAATTCCCACTAGTATATGAAAGTGATAACTCAAGAGACTCTCTATATGAAGAACATGGTGCTACTTTGAAGCACAAGTGTGGAAAAAGGAATAGTTGCATTGCCCTTTTTTTTGGCCTTCTTTTTTTTTCTTTGGCCTTTTTATTTTTTGGGGGGGGGGGGTACAATGCTCTATTGAATGATGATCATCACACTTTTATTTATTTACAACTCAATGATTACAACTCGATACTAGAACAAAGTATGACTCTATATGGATGCCTCCGGCGGTGTACCGGGATATGCAATGAATCAAGAGTGACAAGTATGAAAAAATTATGAACGGTGGCTTTGCCACAAATACTATGTCAACTACATGATCATGCTAAGAAATATGACAATGATGGATGTGTCATGATAAACTGGATTGTGGAAAGTTGCATGGCAATATATCTTGGAATGGCTATGGAAATGCCATAATAGGTAGGTATGGTGGCTGATTTGAGGAAGATATAAGGAGGTTTATGTGTGAAAGAGCGTATCATATCATAGGGTTTGGATGCACCGGCGAAGTTTGCACCAACTCTCGATGTGAGAAAGGGCAATGCACGGTACCGTAGAGGCTAGCAATGATGGAAGGGTGAGAGTGCGTATAATCCATGGACTCAACATTAGTCATAAAGAACTCATATACTTATTGCAAAAATCTACAAGCCATCAAAAACCAAAGTATTACGCGCATGCTCCTAGCGGGATAGATTGGTAGGAAAAGACCATCGCTAGTCCCCGACCGCCACTCATAAGGAGGACAATCAAATAACACCTCATGTTTCAAATTTGTTGCATAAAATTTACCATACGTGCATGCTACGGGACTTGCAAACTTTAACTCAAGCACTTCTCAAATTCATAATTACTCTACTAGCATGACTTTGATATTACTACCTCCATATCTCAAAACAATTATCAAGCATCCAACCTTTCTTAGTATTCAACACACTCAAAAGAAAGTTTCACAAATCTTGAATACCAAGCATGTTATTATTAAGCAAATTACCATGCTATTAAGACTCTCAAAATAATTTAAGTGAAGCATGAGAGATCAATAGTTTCTATAAAACAAATCCACCACCGTGCTCTAAAAAATCTAAGTGAAGCACATAGATCAAAATTATAGCGCTCAAAAGATATAAGTGAAGCACATGGAGCAAAACTACTTAGCTCAAGAAGATATAAGTGAAGCACATACGGTATTCTATAAAATTCTAATTCATGTATGGCTCTCTCAAAAGGTGTGTACAGAAAGTATGATTGTGGCACACTAGCAACCAAAGACACAAATAATACAAGACGCTCCAAGCAAAACACATATCATGTTGGTGAATAAAAATATAGCTCCAAGTAAATTACCGATGAAAGTGGACGAAAGAGGGGATGCCTTCCGGGGCATCCCCAAGCTTTGACTTTTTGGTGTACTTGGATTATCTGTGGGGTCCCAAGGGCATCCCCAAGCTTAGGCTCTTGCCACTCCTTGTTCCATAATCCATCACAAGAATTCACCCAAAACTTGAAAACTTCACAACACAAAACTTAAAGTAGAAAACGTGTGAGCTCCATTAGCGAAAGAAGACAAAAAACCACTTCAAGGTACTGTAATGAACTCATTCTTTATTTATATTGGTGTTAAACCTACTGTATTCCAACTTATCTATGGATTATAAACTATTTTACTAACCATAGATTCATCAAAATAAGCAAACAACACACGAAAAACAGAATCTGTCAAAAACAGAACAGTCTGTAGTAATCTGTAGCTAGCGCAATATCTGGAACCAAAAAAATTCTAAAAATACATTCTGGACGTGAGTAATTTATCTATTAATCATCTGAAAATAGAATTAACTAAATATCACTCTCCAAATAAAAATTACAGCAGTTCTCGTGGGCGCTAAAGTTTCTGTTTTTTACAGCAAGTTCAACAAGACTTTCCCCAAGTCATCCCAACGGTTCTACTTGGCACAAACACTAATTAAACACAAAAAACACAACCAAAATAGAGGCTAAATAATTTATTTATTACTAAACAGGAGAAAAAATCAAGAAATAAAAATAAAATTGGGTTGCCTCCCAACAAGCGCTATCGTTTAACGCCCCTAGCTAGGCATAAAAGCGAGGATAGATCTAGGTATTGCCATCTTTGGTAGGTAATCCATAAGTGGCTCTCATGATAGTTTCATATGGAAATTTTATTTTATTTCTTGGAAAGTGTTCCATGCCCTTTTTTAATGGAAATTGAAATCTAATATTCTCTTCCTTCATATCAATAATCGCACCAACCGTTCTAAGGAAAGCTCTACCAAGAATAATAGGGCAAGAAGGATTGCAATCTATATCAAGAACAATGAAATCTACGGGCACATAATTCCTATTTGCAACAATAAGAACATCATTAATCCTTCCCATAGGTTTCTTAATAGTAGAATCCGCAAGATGCAAGTTTAGAGAGCAATCATCAAAATTGCGGAAATCTAGCAAATCACACAAAGTTTTGGGGATAGTGGAGACACCAGCACCCAAATCACACAAAGAATAAAACTTATGATCTTTAATTTTAATTTTAATAGTTGGTTCCCACTCATCACAGAGTTTTCTAGGGATAGAAACTTTCAACTCAAGTTTTTCTTCATAAGATTGCATCAAGGCATCAACAATATGTTCGGTGAAGGCTTTCTTTTGACTATAAGCATGTGGAGAATTTAGCACAGATTGCAACAAGGAAATACAATAAATTAAAGAGCAACTTTCATAATTAAATTCCTTGAAATCCAGTATAGTGGGTTTAGCAACAGCTAGATTTTTATTTCTTTCAGTCCCACTTTCATCAATTTCATCATAAAGATCTAAATCCTCCGAATTTTTAGAATGCCTCTAGGTAAAGGAAGATCATATTCAGTTTCATCAAGATTCATATTTCAAAACAAAGATTTAATAGGAGACACATCAATAACTTTAAGATCTTCATCTTGATTTTCATAGGAATTGGAAGAACACGCTTTAATAAAGGCATCTTTGGAAGCACGCATCCTAGCGGTTCTTTCCTTGCACTCATCAATGGAAATTCTCATGGCTTTGAGAGACTCATTGATATCATGCTTAGGAGGAATAGATCTAAGCTTTAAAGAATCAACCTCAAGAGAAATTCTATCAACGTTCCTAGCTAAATCATCAACTTTAAGCAATTTCTCTTCAAGCAAAGCATTAAAATTCTTTTGTGAATTCATAAACTGTTTAACACTATTATCAAATTCAGAGGGCATCTTATTATAATTTCCATAAGAGTTGTTGTAGGAATTCCCATAATTATTAGAAGGATTACTAGGATATGGCCTAGGATTAAAATTCCCTCTATAAGCATTGTTACCAAAATTATTCCTACCAACAAAATTCACATCCATAGATTCATTGTTATTCTCAATAAAAGTAGACAAAGGCATATCATTAGGATCAGAAGAAACACTCTTAGTAGCAAATAATTTCATAAGTTCATCCATCTTTCCACTCAAAACATTGATTTCTTCTATCACATGCACTTTTTTATTAGAAGATCTTTCAGTATGCCATTGAGAATAATTAACCATAATATTATCTAGGAGTTTAGTAGCATCTCCTAAACTGATTTCCATAAAAGTGCCTCCCGTGGCCGAATCTAAAAGATTTCTAGAAGCAAAATTCAATCCGGCATAAAAAATTTGTATAATCATCAACAAATTCAAACCATGAGTAGGGCAATTACGTATCATTAATTTCATCCTCTCCCAAGCTTGTGCAACATGTTCATGATCAAGTTGCTTAAAATTCATAATATCGTTTCTAAGGGAGATGATCTTAGCGGGAGGAAAAGAAGCCATCTAGCTACTAACTATGGACCCGAATGTCTAAGGTAAACTACTCACACTTCATCGGAGAGGCTATGATGATGTAGAAGCCCTCCGTGATGACGGCCCTCTTCCGGCGGAGCTCCAGAACAGGCCCCGAGATGGGATCTCGTGGATATAGAAAGTTGCGGCAGTGGAATTAGGTTTTTGGCTCCTGTTCTGATCGTTTGGGGGTACGTAGGTATATATAGGAGGAAGGAGTACGTCGGTGGAGCACCGAGGGGCCCATGAGGCAAGGGGCGCACCCTAGGGGGGTGGGCGCGCCCCCCACCCTCGTGACCGCCTCTTTGACTCCTTGGAGTAGGGTCCAAGTCTCCTGAATCACGTTCAGTGAGAAAATCATGTTCCCGAAGGTTTTATTCCATTTGGACTCCGTTTGATATTCTGTTTCTCCGAAATACTGAAATAGGCAAAAAACATCAAGTCTGGGTTGGGCCTCCGGTTAATAGGTTAGTCCCAAAAATAATATAAAAGTGGAAAATAAAGCCCAATATAGTCTAAAACAGTAGATAATATAGCATGGAGCAATAAAAAATTATAGATACGTTGGAGACGTATAAGACATCAATATCTTCTAACTCAACAGGTGCAATATCATGCATGATTTCTCTATATAGGCTAATAGGTATTGCACTAGCACTGGCACCCATATCACATAAGCCATGATAACAATGATCTCCTATTTTAACAGAAATAATTGGCATGCCTACCACAGGTCTAGGTTTATCTTTAGCACAAGGTTTAGCAATTCGAGCAGTTTCATCACAGAAATAAATAACATGCCCATCAATATTATTAGACAAGATATCTTTAACAATAGCAGTATTAGGTTCAACTTTAATTTGCGTAGGAGGTGCATAAGTTTTAATATTGCTTTTAGAACCATAGTTGAAGCTTTAGCATGATCCTTTATCCTGACAGGGAAAGGTGGTTTTTCTCAACATAAGAAGTAGGAACAATTGGATCATTATAAGTGACAATCTTTTCTTCAACTTTAATAGGTGCAGCTACTTTTACTTATATGGGAGGATGATATTTAAACCACTTCTCCTTGGGGAGATCAACATAAGTAGCAAAAGATTCACAGAAAGAAGCTACTATCTCAGGGTCAAGTCCATATTTAGTGCTAAATTTACGGAAAACATCGGTATCCATAAAATATTTAACACAATTAAACCTAGGTGTCATACCTGACTCCTTACCTTTGTCGAGGTCCCAATCTTCAGAGTTGCGTTTAATTCTTTCCAATAAATCCCATTTTAATTCAATAGTCTTCATCATAAAAGAGCGAGGACAAGAAGTATCAAGCATGGTGCGATTGCTATCAGAAAGCCGAGCATAAAAATTTTGAATAATCATTTCTCTTGAGAGCTCATGATTGGGGCATGAATATAACATTGATTTAAGCCTCCCCCAAGCTTGAGCGATGCTTTCTCCTTTGCGAGGCCAAAAATTATATATATATATATAATTGCGATCACGATGAACAAGATGGATAGGATAAAACTTCTGATGAAATTCCAATTTCAATCGTTTGTAGTTCCATGACCCCATATCATCACATTTCCTATACCATGTCGATGCATCTCCCTTCAAAGATAAAAGGAAGACCTTCTTCTTAACAACACCTGCAAGCTTAAATAATCCACGAACTTCATCCACATATATTAGATGCTCATCAGGATGCTTTGTTCCATCTCCTACAAAAGGATTAGCTAGCAGTTTTTCTATCATACCCGAAGGAATTTTAAAGCAGCATTTTCATTTTCAGTAGGTTGAGGAGCAACTCTTTGCTCTACTAGTCGGGGTGAATATACCCCGAACAAGCCCCTCAGAGGATTACTTTCCATAGTAACAAGTGACAGTAAATTTCAGCACACTATATAAATTTTTCCTTACCAAATTCCACCTACCAGAGGCGCTTCACTCCCCAGCAACGGCGCCAGAAAAGAGTCTTGATGACCCACAAGTATAGGGGATCTATCATAGTCCTTTCTATAAGTAAGAGTGTCGAACCCAACTAGGAGCAGAAGGAAATGGTAAGCGATTTCCAGCAAGGTATTCTCTGCAAGTACTGAAATAAGTGATAACAGATAGTTTTGTGATAGGATAATTTGTAACGAGCAACAAGTAACAAAAGTAAATAAAGTGAAGCAAGGTGGCCCAATCCTTTTTGTAGCAAAGGACAAGCCTGGATAAACTCTTATATAGAGAAAAGCGCTCCCGGGGACACATGGGAATATCATCAAGCTAATTTTCATCACGTCCGTATGATTCGCGTTCGGTACTTTGATAATTTGGTGTGTGGGTGGACCGGTGCTTGGGTACCGCCCTTACTTGGACAAGTGATTAACCTCTATTGCAAGCATCCGCAACTACTACAAAAGTATTAAGGTAAACCTAACCATAGCATGAAACATATGGATCCAAATCAGCCCCTTACAAGGCAACGCATAAACTAGGGTTTAAGTTTCTGTCACTCTAGCAACCCATCATCTACTTATTACTTCCCAATGCCTTCCTCTAGGCCCAAATAATGGTGAAGTGTCATGTAGTCGACGTTCACATAACACCACTAGAGGAGAGACAACATACATCTCATCAAAATATCGAACGAATACCAAATTCACATGACTACTAATAGCAAGACTTCTCCCATGTCCTCAAGAACAAACGTAACTACTCACAAAGCATATTCATATTCATAATCAGAGGGGTATTAATATGCATATAGGATCTGAACATATGATCTTCCACCAAATAAACCAACTAGCATCAACTACAAGGAGTAATTAACACTACTAGCACCAATCCCGGACTTGGAGACAAGAATTGGATACAAGAGATGAAGTAGGGTTTTGAGAGGAGATGGTGCTGATGAAGATGTTGATGGAGATTGCCCTCTCCCGATGAGAGGGTGATGACGATGGCGATGATTTCCCCCTCCTGAAACGAAGTTTCCCCGGCAGAACAGCTCCGCCAGAGCCCTAGATTGGTTCCGCCAAGGTTTCGCCTCGTGGCGGCGGAGTTTCGTTCGAGAATATGGCTTATGATTTTTTTTCCCATCGAAAGACTTTATATAGCAGAAGATAGCCACCGGAGGGCCACCAGGGGGCCCACGAGGTAGGGGGCGCGCCCAGGGGGTAGGGCGCGCCCCCCACCCTCGTGGGCTGGGTGTGGCCCCCCTAGTGAACTTCTTACGCTGAGTATTTTTTATATATTCTGAAAACGTCTTCCGTGAAGTTTCAGGACTTTTGGAGCTGTGCGGAATAGGTCTCTAATATTTGCTCCTTTTCACGCCCAGAATCCTAGTTGCCGCATTCTCCCTCTTTATGTAAACCTTGTAAAATAAGAGAGAATAGGCATAAGTATTGTGACATAATGTGTAATAGCAGCCCATAATGCAATAAATATCGATATAAAAGCATGATGCAAAATGGACGTATCAGCAGCAGCCTCAATCTGCTCTATCAGGATACAATGCGAAAAATGTGCATTAATCCATCGCGGATCAAGCCCACAAAGACTACGTTTAAAGGAGTCATACCGGGCGTCGAGGCCCGCTGTACGGGCTCAATCACACTACAGGTTGTCTTCGAATCTCCGAACAACTTCCGAAGCAAGGAGTTAATCTTCAATATCGTCCCCTTTCGCAGCGGCTATCACGCACTGCTCAGACGAACCGCATTTGCTCAATTCAATGCAGTGCCACACTATGCTTATCTCAAACTCAAGATGCCCGGTCTACGTGGCATCATAACAGTCAATGGAAATACGGAACGCTCCCTCCGTACAGAAGAGCACACAGTTGCTTTAGCAGCGGAAGTACAAAGTGGCCTTCTCAAGTAGAACCTTAAATCGGCTGCCGAGCCCACGAACACCGTTAAGAGGGTCTGAACTACCCTACAGCAGGACAGCTCGGCTCGTCAGGAGCTCGACTAGCAATTCGGCCTCCTTCCTAGTCCCGACCAAGTGGCGGCAATTGTACCGCACGTACATAACTACACACTCAAAATACCATGGCCATGGATGGAGGCATAAGTAGCTTTGTGATCCACAATACGGCTCGACCATCCCCGGACACACATACTTTCACTTTTTCTTCTTTCTCCTTTTCAGGTTTCTTTTCCACAGGCCTTCCCTGACGGCCTGGCCATCGGCCCTTTTCTAAGGATAAAAACACCAAGGCGACAAGAAGCATTGACGTACGGGAGAATCTTTAGGTGGTTTCTTTAACTATCCCTTTACCTGTTTTTCAGGACCCACATGCAGCTCTCCCCTGGTTAAGGCATAGTGACTAGCCTCCTACTTATTGCATTACTTGTATAAACACGCTTTAACGCACCAATGACATTATAATAAGAACAGTTTGCGTCTCAAATTTTACGGCTCTAGCTTACCACTTGTTCTGCTTTTGCTTCCTTTTTGTCTTTCCTTTTTCTAGTAACTTTATCAGGTAGCACCCGTACACTATGGTACGTTTGATATTTGCCAGGGGCTTCATAGCACCCCACACTATGGCAACAAAAGTCCGAACACTTTTTATAGTATAGTTCGGCACCCTGAATTTAGCACTATATGCATTGGCTCTGAATCATGTCTTTGGTCAATAGTTGGGTTGCCCGGCTCCTGTGCTTGCTACCTTATGTTCCGCTATATCAGCTAAGGTAGTAAAGGGAGAACTACTGCGATTGTGCCTTGGGTTATCCAAAGGAGCACCTCAGTAGAGAAAGCCGAAAACTGACTGTCATGATGCGGCGAGAGCCGGTCAGCTGTTTGGAGGTTGAAAATCGTTGGAGGTTTCTTCCGCATTACGCGAAGGATCGGTACTTCCCCATCAGACGCTTATAGAACTCTAGTTCAGATACTAGGGGCTGCGCCCATGTTTTTATTGTCAAACTCCTATGGCTAAGTGAGGGCGTTAAAGCCGCATAGTCTGGTTGTCTGGTTCGTTGCGCTAAACAACTCCTTCAAGGACCATATAATTGGATCAAGATTGTTTAGATTCCATCCCGGACACCCCCGTACTACCTACGTTGGGGCAGAAGCCAACGACTGGCCAGCCCTCAAATTTCATACAACACGGCCGCACAGGAGGTAAAATTTAAAAACATAACAAGCATTATATTAAAACCCACTTTGTTTTATCATACAAGGTAGAAGGAACTTGAATACATTTATTCAAAGATCATGCCTTTCACACAGTGATCCATAACAATGCAGGACCCCTCCAAGACATCGCCAAAGTATCGCTTGGGTGTGCGGTGCTCCTTTCCCTCAGGCGGCCCCTCGATCGCTAGCTTGACGGCGTCCATCTTCACCCACCAGACCTTGACATAGGAGAAGGCCAGACGCGCGCCCTCGATGCAGACGGACCGCTTGACGACGTCCAGCCAAGGACATGCATCCACCAGCCGCTTCACAAGGCCGAAGTAACTGCTGGGTATAGCTTCGGTTGGCCACAACCGGATTATTAAATCCTTCATGGCTAATTCGGCCACCCTATGCAGCTCGACCAGCTGTTTTAGTTGATCGCCGAAGGGCACCAGATGTTCTGGCGCAAGATATTGCGACCAGAACAGCTTCTCCGTGGAGCTCCCATCTTCGGCTCGGAAGAACTCCGCGGCGTCGGTCACACTGCGTGGCAGATCAGCAAAAGCCCCTGGAGAACTATGAATCTGGGTTAGTAAAAGGTATTTCCTCTTCACATTCTTGCTTTGCATATTGAATGCCTTACCCGCCGCGATCTTCCTGGCCTCCTGGATCTCCTGGAGGGCGCCCTGGGCCTCACTCCGGGCCACCTCCGCACTCTTACGAGCCTTGGCAAGTTCGGCCTCTCGAGCCGACGCATCGTGCTCCAAGGTCTCGCACTTCCTCACCGCGTCCTGGAGCTCTTGTTGGACCTCGTTGACCCGGGCCTTGAGCTTCTTACGGGTGGCCTGCTCCTTGACAGCCTTCCCCTAGGCTTCGTCTAGGGCCTTTCTCAGGGCCTCGATCTCGGTGGTCGCTTCTGTACATATCATGACACTTCGGTCAATGCATATCATTTTACTTCTTTCTCATAAATAACGGGTTATTACATACCTTGTTTTTCTTGGAGCTGCCTCTTCACCTAGCCGAGCTCCTCCTCGGCCTGCTCCAGTCTCCGCTTCAGTTCGTATACCTCGGCAATATGCGAGGCTGCAGCCAACAGCGACGCTTGTGTATTCATCTCAGACAAATTTATTTAGTTTCCTGCAATAAAGGATTGATCCTCTGTACGGCTTTTTCTTTTCGAACACCGGATAATGTCTCAGGGGCTACTGTCTATATTGGGATTTTCTCTTTTTTGGCGTCGCTTACCTAAAAACCTGTCAGCAGGCTGCTGCAGGCTTCGGTTAGTCCGCTTTTGGCGGACTGAACCCTTTCAATTACCGTGCCCATAAGAGCACGGTGCTCATCCACAATGGAAGTGCCTCGCAGTGCTTCCAACAGATTATCCGGTGCCCCTGGTTGGACAGAGGTCACCGGCGGAATAGGCATACCCCCTTGTTTCGAACAAGGTTGCGTGCCGGATTCTGGAGCCGCATCGGTCTCCGGAATTGAGTCCGGCTGAGGTCCGAACTGAATACGGCCCTCCTCACCAGTCTCCATGGGGATTGGCTCCCCCTGGTGTCCGGCGACGGGGGTTTCGCCCTCTGGCGCCCCGGGAGCTTCCCCCCCGGCCTGGAAAGGTCCTTCGGGACAGCACCTTCGCGTCGTCCTTGGCCTTGGGGGTGTGAGCGGCCGGCGGTGACTCGCTGGCCATCGCCTTTGAATCCAACGAACCTCGTGACGAGGATCGTTGGGAGCTGTCGTGGGTCGGACTGCAATAGCATAACTAATCATGTCAATACAACAAAGAGGAGAGGCTAGATTTATGGGCATGTATGAGTCCTAGCATTTACGATGCAGCCCGAGGCTTAGTGCGGGGGCATCTCTCCGGACTGATGTCGACGTCCCAAGCGGAGTCATCCGCAAGGGAGCCCTTCCCTTTCTTGGACGTCTCCGCCTCCAGGTTCGTGGAGGCCGCCCTCTTCTTCTTCCCCTCATCAGGGGGAGGGTTGTCCTCCTCATCATCATCATCGTCGTCGTCTTCGGCGGCGAAGGAGTGGGTATTGTCTTCGGACGTCACGTCCGAAGCGCCCTTGTGGCGGGGGCCACTCTGGACCCCCTTGGCCTTCCCCTTGGCCTTCTTCTCCGGTGCCTTATAGGGCGCCTGTTCCAGCATCTTCTCTAAACGCGGGATGACTGGTTCTACAGGCAGCGGAGCCGGACACTGGATCTGCTTGGCCCTCTCGGTTCTGAAGAAGCAATGATAATAGAAGCTTAGATATCATCCTTGAAACAAGCAAGTAGGGGATGTGTTAAAGATAACATACCTCGTTGGCGAGGTGGTTAATGTCGTGCCCGCGGGGTGAATCTGTGGCTGGCGGTATCTCGTTGCCTTTGAAGAGCAACTTCCAGGCGTCTTCGTGAGTGGTTTCGAAGAGCCTCTTCAGGGTATGGTGCTTCTTCGGATTGAATTCCCATAGAGGGCGGCTTCGGCTTTGGCATGGGAAAATCCGGCGAACTAGCATCACCTGGATTACATCGACAAGTTTGATATCTTTGTCCACCATGCTTTGAACGCGTGTCTGCGGCTATCAGCTCATCTGGCGAACACCAGTTCGGGCTCTTCTCGACCCAGGAGGTGAGTCGCATGGGAGCGCCGGAGTTGAATTCGGTAGCCGCGGCCCAGGTGGCGCCATGGGGTTCTGTGATGTAGAACCACTGTTTCTGCCATTCCTTAACAGTCTCCATGAAAGTGCCTTTTGGCCAGGAGACATTGGTCAGCTTGCTCACCATGGTGCCTCCGCACTTCGTGTGCTGGCCATCCACCACCTTCGGCTTCACGTTGAAGACATTGAGCCACAGCCCGAAGTGGGGTTGGATGCGGAGGAAGGCCTCACACACGACGATGAATGCCGAGATGTTGAGGAAGGAGTTCGGGGATAGATCATGGAAATCTACGCCGTAATAGAACATAAGCCCACGGACGAAGGGGTGGAGTGGAAACCCTAGCCCGCAGAGGAAATGGGGGGTCAATACCACCCTCTCGCTGGGCCTCGGTGCGGGGACGATTTGCCCCTGGGCTGGAAGACGGTGCGCGATTTCCTTCGCCGGGTACCCGGCTGCCCGAAGCTCGGCAATGTCCTCCTCCTTGACGAAGGAGGCCATCCACTTGCCTTGACCTCCAGATCCGGACATGGTTGAGTGCTTGCTCGAGTGGGAAAAATATGAGAACTTGGGTGCTGGAGCTCAAGAGTGGAAGGGCAGAGGAAGAGAGAAGGCATGGGAGAAGAAAGGGGATTCTTATCTCCTTGTAAGGGCAGTGAATATTGAACGCCTCCCCACTCGCCTACTCCCAAGGGTTGTGTAAACGGCACGGTTGGGTTACCCACGCCCGTATTGATGAGAATCTCGCAACAAGGGGACATGATCTATGCTTCAACAAGACGTGCCAATGGCAACCGCGTCTCGAAACGTGGAGCGGCAGACGAAAAACGGTTCGAAATTATGACCGGCAGACGTGATGTCATGTTGTCAAAAGTTGTCAGCGGATTGGACTCGTGGAATATTATATTCTCTCTGCGGTTGTGTGTGGTGCGTGTGTTGCAGGTCCGGACACATTCAATACGTCCGAAGACTATCTTGGAGTTCGGAAGGAGGAACCCTCTTCCAATGCCGAAGACAGATCTACGCACCAGATACCTTGTCATTGAAGCCGGGTTCAGGGGCTACTGAGGGAGTCCTGGACTAAGGGGTCCTCGGGCGTCCGGCCTGTTAGCCATGGGCCGGACTGATGGGCTGTGAATAACACGAAGACCGAAGACTGCACCCGTGTCCGGATGGGACTCTCCTTGGCGTGGAAGGCAAGCTTGGCGACCAAATATGTAGATTCCTTTCTTTGTAACAGACCTTGTGTAACCTTAGATCCTCCCGGTGTCTATATAAACCAGAGGACTTAGTCCGGAGGAGGGATATTTGTAACCATAGTCGTACAAGCTAGACCTCTAGGGTTTAGTCATTACGATCTCGTGGTAGATCAACTCTTGTAATACTCATATTCATCAATATCAATCAAGCAAGACGTAGGGTATTACCTCCATAGAGAGGGCCCGAACCTGGGTAAACATCATGTCCCCTGTCTCCTGTTACCATCGACCTTAGACGCACAGTTCGGGACCCCCGAGCCGAGATCCGCCGGTTTTGACACCGACACCCTCCCACTTGGGCTTGAGTTTGTCTTTTTTTCTTTTCTGGCAAGCGTAGAACGAGTTCACCAACATTATAAGTCTTGGACCGCACCTCTCTGCTTTGATATCTGCAAGCCTGTTGTTGATAGAATGCAAAACGGGCCATTGCAACGTCACGCTCCTCCTCCAAGGCATCTAGACTGTCCTGCCGATCCAACTCGGCTTCTCTCTCTTCATACATGCGCATTCGAGGTGAGTCATGAATGATGTCGCAGGGCAAAACAGCCTCTGCGCTGTACACCATGAAGAATGGTGTGTATCCGGTAGTGCGATTGGGCGTGGTCCGCAACCCCCAGAGTACGGAGTCGATGTCCTCAACCCAGTGCTTGTCTGATTCTTTCAACGACCGCACTAGTCTAGGACTAATGCCGCTCATAATAAGACCATTAGCTCGTTCGACTTGACCATTTGTTTGTGGATGATAGACCGAGGCATAGTTGAGCTTAATGCCCAATTTAGCACACCAGGATTTCACTTCATCGGCTATGAAATTGGAGCCGTTATCACTGATGATGTTGTGTGGGACACCATAATGGTGCACGACACCGGATATAAAGTCTATCACCGGTCCAGCTTCGGCCTTTTTCACTGGTTTGGCCTCTATCCGTTTGGTGAATTTATCTACCATGACTAGCAGATATTTTTTCTTATGGCTTCCTTCTTTAAGGGGTCCTACCATATCAAGCCCCCAGACCGCAAAAGGCCAAGTAATGGGGATTGTTTGTAAAGCAGTAGGCGGCATATGTCTTTGATTGGCGAAGAGCTGGCATCCGACACAACGTTGGATGAGGTCTTGTGCATCTGCTCGGGCCGTCCGCCAAAATAAACCTGTACGGAAGGCCTTACTTACAAGGGCCCAAGCTGTAACGCCCCGGATGTAACTTCCCATATTTATAACTCCAACTCTTGCCATTTTCGGCTATGTGATATGATATTCCCTCCGTGGTTGGGTTTTGTCTTTAGTTTTGCATTTTGTTCATGGCATGCATTTCATATCATGTCTTCATGTGCATCTCATTTGCATACGTGTTCGTCTCATGCATCCGAGCATTTTCCCCGTTGTCCGTTTCCCAATCCGACACTCCCACATGCACCCGGCGCACCCCTCTTGTCTCTTTTCGTGAGTGGGATAAAAACCTTCTCGGAATGGGCCTAGATTTGTCAATAGGCCTTGGTACATCACCGGTAGGTCGCCTGTCAAATTTTGTTCCATTTGGAGGTCGTTTGATGCCCCAACGGTTAACCGGGTAACCGCAAAAGCCTCTTTTGCGTTGCGGCACAACACCCCTTCAAACAGCCCAATAACCCATCTAAACCCCCTCGATGCTCTCCGTCGTTGGATCACGATCGTGTGGCCGAAAACTGCACCTCATTTGGACACTCCTAGCTCCCTCTACCTATATAAATGCATCTCCCCGTCCAAATCCGGGTCCAAAACCCTAGTCTAGGTCCCTCCGCACCGCCGGACATGTCCGGGTGCCACCGGATAGATCCCGCCGCCGCCCGCAACCAACCAGGAT
Organism: Triticum urartu; assembly: GCF_056163025.1. NCBI lineage: Eukaryota > Viridiplantae > Streptophyta > Magnoliopsida > Poales > Poaceae > Triticum > Triticum urartu. Next base: position 579,136,416 of record NC_141874.1, read on the forward strand.
GTGCCATGTGGCACCCCGGCCACCGGGCGTGCCATCGGCCCGCCAGGCCCGCGTCCGGCCCCCGGAGCCCGAGTCGCCGCCAGAGTCCTCCCGCGCGCCCACCGCCCTTCCGCCGCCTTCCACTGCTTCCGTCGGCGCCGACCTCCACCGTCGCTCCTCGCCGGCGACCCGCTCCACCGCCGCCTGAAGCGCCCGCGCCTCCCTCCGCACCGCCTGCGCCAGCTCCGGCCAGATCCGGCCCGGCCCAACCTCGTCGGTGCCTCCCCGTGCTCCGGTGAGCCTCCAGCACCTCCGGCCGCCCCTTCCTCCAACTCCGGCGAAGCTCGGGCGAACCTCGACCCGCGTGCCCCGAAACCCTAGATCTGTTTTCGGGAGGTGATATTTCGTCTAAGTCTTTTCCCTGCATTATTTTTATGCCTCCTTCAACATGTCGTATCTCGGTGACCATGGATCCACATCATGCATATGATATGTCGAAGTGTTCGACTCGTTAAGCTCTTCATGCTTGTGGCATTTGCATGCATGTTACTGTCCATATTGATGTCATTTTCCTCATTGCAAGAGTGCTATAAAATGTTAACTGCTGGTTCTGGACAGAACTTGATGATTTGTCATTTTTGTTGCATTTTGTGTGTGCATCCTATGAGCATGATGTCTACTGTTTTGAAATCCACCATGCCATCGTTACAGTGGTGCAAGTCTTGTATTTCTAGGAGCTATGTGGTGACTAGCACAAACATGCAAACTAGGCTCCGTGATGTTGCTGATTTCAGGCACTTAGTGATTTTGCTAAGTCCTTTTCCTGATGTTATTTTGATGCCATGTAAACTTGTTGCTACCATGTGATCCATGCTTATTATGAGATACTTCAGTAAGGATGTTTTGAACATATGGTTATGCTCTATCTATTAATGCCTCTGGTTGCAATTATGGAGTACCCTATCATGTCACTTTCTTGCTCTAGTTTTGCTAAATATTGTTCCTGGCAGATTGTTAACATGTTAATCAATATGGCCATGTGTTTTGCTAGTGATGCATGTATCCTATGAACTTCATCTTACCAATCTTAGCTTCTTGAATATGTCTTCTTACTGTTGGTATGCTTGTGTTGTCATGTAATGCTTTGTGGTGAGTGGCATGAGCTTGCAAAGTTGTTATCATGAATCTGTTTCTGCCATGTCCTGAGATTCCACTAAGTCTGAATCTATTTATAAAACTTGCTATGTTTGCATGGGTGCCATCATATTTTATGTGCCTTTTTGGCTCATATTCAGTAAGGGAGTTTTGTTCTATGCATTTAGTAGAAGCAAGTCATGCCTTTTTTGCCATGATAAGTTCCTGTAGCATATTGTTTGATTGCTCTAAACATTGCTATGTGATGCTGTTTCTGCCATGTTAGTAATTTCAAGTCTGTGAAGCTGATATCTTTTGGACTTTTGTCATGCTTGTTTGAACCTGTTCTAGTGTGATTTAGTCATATCTCATTGTTCATGTTTTGTCAAGAATCTCTTGTACATCAATGCTATATGCTTTGCTGCTATGTTGGAGTGCAGTAGCTTAGTCTCTTGTTGCATTCTAAGTGCTATCATGCTGTTAATCACAGATTTGCATCATCTTTGTTTTGCTTGTCATTTTCAAACCGTGCATCCGTTTCCGGTGATCCTTATATCGATTTCGACCGAAATCACCTTATATTTCTAGTGGCATACTTGGTTTACCAAGTTTATTCCTTGATCATTCTTTCCCTTCCGGAGCACGCATATGCATTGCATATCATATCTTGCATATCACGCCATGTATTGCATCATGTTGCTTGTGCTTTGCACCATGATTGATTGTTGTTCCGTCGCTTGTGTTCTTGCTTTGGGTAGAGCCAAGAGACGATTAAATGAATGAGAAACCTGTTGAGTACGCTAACGAGGATCAAGCTTTCGACAACTTTGAGAACATTGCAGGCAAGATGACCATACCCTCGATATCACTTCTATCTTTACTTGCTAGTTGCTCGTTCTATCGCTATGTCGCGCTACCTACCACTTGTTATATCATGCCTCCCATATTGCCATGTCAAGCCTCTAACCCACCTTCCTAGCAAACCGTTGTTTGGCTATGTTACCGCTTTTTCTCAGCCCCTCTTATAGCGTTGCTAGTTGTAGGTGAAGTTGAAGTTTGTTCCATGTTGGAACATGGATATGTTGGGATATCACAATATCTCTTATTTTAATTAATGCACCTATATAGTTGGTAAAGGGTGGAAGGCTCGGCCTTATGCCTGGTGTTTTGTTCCACTCTTGCCGCCCTAGTTTTCATCATACCGGTGTTATGTTCCTTGATTTTGCGTTCCTTACGCGATTGGGGTTATGGGACCCCCTTGACGGTTCTCTTTGAATAAAACTCCTCCAGCAAGGCCCAACCTTGGTTTTAACATTTGCCACCTAAGCCATTTTCCCTTGGGTTCTGCAAACTCAAGGGTCATCTTTAATTATTTTAACCCCCGGGCCAGTGCTCCTCTAAGTGTTGGTCTAACCTGGGCGATGTCCGGCGCCCCCTGGGCAACTAGGGTCTATGCCAACCCGACGGCTGGCCCATCCCATGTGCCCTGAGAATGAGATACGTGCAACTCCTATCAGGATTTGTCGGCACATCGGGCGGCTTTGCTGGTCTTGCTTTACCATTGTTGAAATGTCTTGTAACCGGGATTCCGAGACTGATCGGGTCTTTTCGGGAGAAGGAATATCCTTCGTTGACCATGAGAGCTTGTGATGGGCTAAATTGGGACGCCCCTGCAGGGTATAAACATTTGAGAGCCATGCCCGCGGTTATGTGGCAGATGGGAATTTGTTAATATCCGGTTGTAGAGAACTTGACACTTGACTTAATTAAAATGAATCAACCACGTGTGTAGCCATGATGGTCTCTTTTCGGCGGAGTCCGGGAAGTGGACATGGTCTTGTGTTATGCTTGAATGTAAGTAGTTTCAGGATCACTTCTTGATCACTTCTAGCTTTTCGACCGTTGCGTAGCTTCTCATCTTACTCTTATTTGCGTATGTTAGCCACCATATTTTGCTTAGCGCTTGCTGCAACTCCACCTCATTACCTTATCCTACCCATAAGCTTAAATAGTCTTGATCTCGCGGGTGTGAGATTGCTGAGTCCTCGTGACTCACGGATACTTCCAAACAGTTGCAGGTGTCGATGATACCAGTGCAGGTGATGCTACCGAACTCAAGTGGGAGTTCGACGAGGACTTTGGTCATTACTATTTTCGTTTCCTGATGATCAGTAGTGGAGCCCAGTTGGGATGATCGGGGATCTAGCATTTTGGGTTGTCTTCTTTTATTTTGGTTCCATAGTCGGACCTTGATTGTACTCTGGATGATGTATGTTTACTTGTTATTTGTGTGAAGTGGAGATTGTAAGCCAACTCTTTATCCATTTCTTATTCAGTACATGGGATTGTGTGAAGATTACCCCTCTTGCCACAAAACCACCATGCGGTTATACCTCTAAGTCGTGCCTCAACACGTGGGAGATATAGTCGCATCGTGGGAGTTACACAAGCCGCGGCGTGGTGACCGCCGAGACCACCATGGATTTCAGCCAGGACCTGGTGTCCCCCTTCTTCAGAGATACATCTTTGAAGGACTCCGCTAGCACTTTTCTTGTAGACCTCTCCGTCATGGACCTTGTAGGCTTTCATGCGCCGAACAATGCAGCGAGCCTCATTCTGGTCCTCAGGGAGCTCTCGCCTATTAAGGTAGGCCAAGAAGGGTTCGGTCCATGGGGCAATTACTGCCATTATTAGATGGGTCGATGGTGTTATTTCAGTGGCTGAGCCCCTGATGGTATCGGTATTGTGTTCGAAATCTGGGGATATAATCGGATCCAGACTAGGGTTGCTGCTCTCATCCTGCCACGCCACGGATGGTTTGAAGAGCCTTTCCAAAAAGATGTTAGGCGGTACGGGGTCACGCTTGGCGCCCATGCGAGCAAGAACATCCGCCACTTGATTGCTTTCCTGAGCCACATGATGAAACTCGAGTCCCTTGAACCGGGCTGGTATTTTGAGTAGGGCATAGCGATAGGCTGCCATCTTCGGATCCTTGGCGTCGAAGTATCCATTTATTTGGGATATTGCGAGATTTGAATCCTTGCGCACCTCCGGGCGTTGTATGCCCATGGAGATAGCAATCCGAAGACCGTGCAATAAGGCCTCATATTTGGTTGCATTGTTGGAGTCTGTGTATAATATTTGGAGTACGTACTGGACTGTGTCTCGAGTGGGGGACATTAAAACGACACCCACTCCTAAATCGGCCAGCATTTTAGAGAGTTGGAATATGTGTCGTACTCTTTAGGGAGTTCGGCCTCTGTCCATTCGACGACGAAGTCGGCCAATACTTGGTATTTAATGGCTCGGCGTGGTTTCTATGTTATATCGAATGGTAGGAGCTCAATAGCCCACTTGGCAATCCGACCCGGAGCGTCACGGTTATTTATTACATCATTGAGTGGTACTTCGGAAGCCACCATGATCGAACACTCTTGGAAGTAGTGTCGTAGCTTCCGGGATGCCATGAAGACCGTGAAGGAAATATGCCCTAGAGGCAATAATAAAGTTGTTATTTATATTTCCTTATATCATGATAAATGTTTATTATTCATGCTAGAATTGTATTAACCGGAAACTTAGTACATGTGTGAATACATAGACAAACAGAGTGTCACTGGTTTTCCTCTACTTAACTAGCTCGTTGGATCAATGATGGTTATGTTTCCTAACCATATACATGAGTTGTCATTTGATTAACGGGATCACATCATTAGAGAATGATGTGATTGACATGACCCATCCGTTAGCTTAGCACGATGATCGTTTAGTTTATTGCTATTGCTTTCTCCATAACTATACATGTTCTTATGACTATGAGATCATGCAACTCCCGAATACCGGAGGAACACTTTGTTGTTGGGGAACGTAGTAATTTCAAAAAAATTCCTACGCACACACAGGATCATGGTGATGCATAGAAATGAGAGGGGAGAGTGTGTCCACGTACCCTCATAGACCAAATGCGGAAGCGTTAGCACAACGCGGTTGATGTAGTCGTACGTCTTCACGATCTGACCGATCCAAGAACCGAACGCACGACACCTCCAAGTTCTGCACATGTTCAGCTCGATGATGTCCCATGAACTCTGATTCAGCAGAGCTTCACGAGAGATTTCCATCAGCACGACGGCGTGTTGACGGTGATGATGTTGCTACCGACGCAGGGCTTCACCTAAGCACTGCTATGATATGATCGAGGTGGATTATGGTGGAGGGGGCACCGCGCATGGCTTGGAACAATCAACTTGTGTCTTGGGGTGTCCCTCCTGCCCCCGTATATAAAGGAGCAAGGGAGGCCGGCCGGCCTCTCTAGGCGCGCCAAAGGAGGGGGGAATCCTCCTCCTAGTAGGAGTAGGATTCCTCCTTTCCTAATCCTACTAGGAGGGGAAAGGAAAGAGAGGGGGAGGAGAAGGAAAGAGGGGGCACAGCCCCTCCCCTAGTCCAATTCGGACTAGGCCCATGGGGGGCGCGCGGCCTGCCCTCGTGGCTTCTCCTCTTTTTCCCTTAAAGCCCACTAAGGCCCATATGTACTCCCGTATTCCCGTAACTCCCCCGGTACTCCGAAAAATACCCGAATCACTCGGAACCTTTATGATGTCCGAATATAGTCGTCCAATATATCGATCTTTACATCTCAACCATTTCGAGACTCCTCGTCATGTCCCCGATCTCATCCAGGACTTCGAACTACCTTCGATACATCAAATCACATAAACTCATAATACTGATCATCACCGAACTTTAAGCGTGCGGACCCTACGGGTTCGAGAACTATGTAGACATGACCGAGACATGTCTCCTGTCAATAACCAATAGCGGAACCTGGATGTTCATTTTGGCTCCAACATATTCTACGAAGATCTTTATCGGTCGAACCGCATAACAACATACGTTGTTCCCTTTGTCATTGGTATGTTACTTGCCCGAGATTCGATCGTCGATATCTCAATACCTAGTTCAATCTCGTTACCGGCAAGTCTCTTTACTCGTTCCATAATACATCATCCCGCAACTAACTCATTAGTTACAATGCTTGCAAGTCTTATAGTGATGTGTATTACCGAGAGGGCCCAGAGATACCTCTCCGACAATCGGAGGGACAAATCCTAATCTCGAAATACGCCAACTCAACAAGTACCTTCGGAGACACCTGTAGAGCACCTTTATAATCACCCAGTTATGTTGTGACGTTTGGTAGCACACAAAGTGTTCCTCCGGTAAACAGGAGTTGCATAATCTCATAGTCATAGGAACATGCATAAGTCATGAAGAAAGCAATAGCAGCATACCAAACGATCAAGTGCTAAGCTAACGGAATGGGTCAAGTCAATCACATCATTCTCTAATGATGTGATCCCGTTAATCAAATGACAACTCATGTCTATGGCTAGGAAACTTAACCATCTTTGATTCAATGAGCTAGTCAAGTAGAGGTATACTAGTGACACTTTGTTTGTCTATGTATTCACACATGTATTATGTTTCCGGTTAATACAATTCTAGCATGAATAATAAACATTTATCATGATATAAGGAAATAAATAATAACTTTATTATTGCCTCTAGGGCATATTTCCTTCAGTCTCCCACTTGCACTAGAGTCAACAATCTAGTTCACATCGCCATGTGATTTAACACCAATAGTTCACATCACCATGTGATTAACACCCATAGTTCACATCATCATGTGACCAACACCCAAAGGGTTTACTAGAGTCAATAATCTAGTTCACATCACTATGTGATTAACACCCAAAGAGTACTAAGGTGTGATCATGTTTTGCTTGTGAGAGAAGTTTAGTCTACGGTTCTGCCACATTCAGATCTGTATGTATTTTGCAAATTTCTATGTTAACAATGCTCTGCATGGAGCTACTCTAGCTAATTGCTCCCACTTTCAATATGTATCCAGATTGAGACTTAGAGTCATCTAGATCGATGTAAAAAAGCTTGCATCGATGTAACTCTTTACGACGAACTCTTTTTATCACCTCCATAACCGAGAAATATTTCCTTAGTCCTCTAAGGATAATTTTGACCGCTATCAGTGATCTACTCCTAGATCACTATTGTACTCCCTTGCCAGAATCATGCTAAGGTATACAATAGGATTGGTAAATAGCATAGCATACTTTATAGAACCTATGACTGAGGCATAGGGAATGACTTTTCATTCTCTTTCTATTTTCTACTATGGTCGGGTTTTGAGTCTTTACTCAACTTCATACCTTGCAACATAGTCAAGAACTCCTTCTTTAACTGTTCCATTTTGAACTACTTCAAAATCTTGTCAAGGTATGTACTCATTGAAAAAACTTATCAAGCGTCTTGATCTATCTATATAGATCTTGATGCTTAATGTGTAAGCAGCTTCATCGAGGTCTTTCTTTTAAAAACTCTTTTCAAACACTACTTTATGCTTTCCAAAAAATTCTACATTATTTCCGATCAACAATATGTCATTCACATATGCTTATCAGAAATGTTGTAGTGCTCCCACTCACTTTCTTGTAAATACAGGCTTCACCGCAAGTCTGTATAAAACCATATGCTTTGATCACTTTATCAAAGCATATATTCCAACTCCGAGATGCTTGCACCAGTCCATAGATGGATCGATGGAGCTTGCTCACTTTGTTAACACCTTCAGGTTTGACAAAACCTTCTAGTTGCATCATATACAACACTGCCTTAAGAAATCCATTAAGGAATGCAGTTTTGACATCCATTTGCCAGATTTCATAAAATGCGGCAACTGCTAACATGATTCAGACGGACTTTAAGCATCGATACGAGTGAGAAAATCTCATCGTAGTCAACACCTTGAACTTGTCGAAAACATTTTGCGACAATTCGAGCTTTGTAGATAGTAACACTACTATCAGCGTCTGTCTTCCTCTTGAAGATCCATTTATTCTTAATAACTCACCGATCATCAAGCAAGTCAATCAAAGTCCATAGTTTGTTGTCATATATGGATCTCGTCTCAGATTTCATGGCCTCAAGCCATTTCACGGAATCTGGGCTCATCATCGCTTCCTCATAGTTCATAGGTTCATCATGTTCTAGTAACATGACTTCCAGAAAGGATTACCGTACCACTCTGGTGCGGACCATACTATAGTTGTCCTACAAGGTTCGGTAGTAACTTGATCTGAAGTTTCATGATCATCATCATTAGCTTCCTCACTAATTGGTGTAGAGATCACTAGAACTGATTTCTTGATGAACTACTTTCCAATTCGGGAGCAGGTACAATTACCTCATCAAGTTCTACTTTCCTCCCACTCACTTCTTTTGATAGACACTCTTCTCTAGAAAGGACCCATTCTTAGCAACGAATATCTTGCCTTCGGATCTGTGATAGAAGGTGTACCCAACTGTCTCCTTTGGGTATCCTATGAAGACACATTTCTCCGATTTTGGTTTGAGCTTGTCAGGATGAAACTTTTTCACATAAGCATCGCAACCCCAAATTTTAAGAAACAACAACTTTGGTTTCTTGCCAAACCACAGTTCATATGGTGTCGTCTCAACGGATTTAGATGGTGCCCTTTTTAATTTGAATGTAGTTGTCTCTAATGCATAACCCCAAAACGATAGTGGTAAATCGGTAAGAAACATCATAGATTGCACCATATCTAATAAACTACGGTTACGATGTTCGGACACACCGTTACGCTGTGGTGTTCCAGGTGGCGTGAGTTCCGAAACTATTATGCATTGTTTCAAATGAAGACCAAACTCGTAACTCAAATATTCTCCTCCACGATCAGATTGTAGAAACTTTATTTTCTTGTTACGATGATTTTCTACTTCACTCTGAAATTATATGAACTTTTCAAATGTTTCAGACTTATGTTTCATCAAGTAGATATACCCATACCTGCTCAATTCATCTGTGAAGGTCAGAAAATAACGATACCCGCCGCGAGCTTCAACACCCATCGGATTGCATACATCAGTATGTATTATTTCTAATAAGTTAGTTGCTCGCTCCATTGTTCCGGAGAACGTAGTCTTAGTCATCTTGCCCATGAGGCATGGTTCGCAAGCATCAACTGATTCATAATCTAGTGATTCCAAAAGCCCATCAGCATGGATTTTCTTCATGCGCTTTACACCAATATGACCTAAAACGGCAGTGCCACAAATAAGTTGCACTATCATTATTAACTTTGCATCTTTTGGCTTCAATATTATGAATATGTGTATCACTACGATCGAGATCCAACAAACCATTTTCATTGGGTGTATGACCATAGAAGGTTTTATTCATGTAAACAGAACAACAATTATTCTCTAATTTAAATGAATAACCGCTTTGCAATAAACATGATCAAATCATATTCATGCTCAACGCAAACACCAAATAACACTTATTTAGGTTCAACACTAATCCCGAAAGTATAGGGAGTGTGCGATGATGATCATATCAATCTTGGAACTACTTCCAACACACACCGTCACCTTGCCCTTTAACTAGTTTCTGTTCATTTTGCAACTCCCGTTTCGAGTTACTACTCTTTAGCAACTGAACTAGTATCAAATACTTGAGGGGTTGCTATAAATACTAGTAAAGTACACATCAATAACATGTATATCAAATACATGGGGCAGTTCCGCTTCCAGTGACCAGTCCCTTTGCAGTAGAAGCACAAAGTCTCAGTCTTAGGTCCAGACTTGGGTTTCTTCACTTGAACAGCAACTTGCTTGCCGTTCTTCTTGGAGTTCCCCTTCTTCCCTTTGCCCTTTTTCTTGAAACTAGTGGTCTTGTCAACCATCAACACTTGATGCTTTTCTTGATTTCTACCTTCGTCGATTTCTGCATCACGAAGAGCTTGGGAATCGTTTCCGTTATCCATTGCATATTATAGTTCATCACTAAGTTCTAGTAACTTGGTGCTAGTGACTAGAGAACTTTGTCAATTACTATCTTATCTGGAAGATTAACTCCCACTTGATTCAAGTGATTGTAGTACTCAGACATTCTGAGCACATGCTCACTAGCGGAGCTATTCAAGTGGTTGTATAATGTTTCCGGTTAATACAATTCTAGCATGAATAATGAACATTTATCATGATATAAGGAAATAAATAATAACTTTATTATTGCCTCTAGGGCATATTTCCTTCATTTGTGTGCTACCAAACGTCACAACGTAACTAGGTGATTATAAAGGTGCTCTACAGGTGTCTCCGATGGTGTTTGTTGAGTTGGCAAGGATCAAGATTAGGATTTGTCACTCCGATTGTCAGAGAGGTATCTCTAGGCCCTCTCGGTAATGTAGAGCACAATAAGCCTTGCAAGAATTGTAGCTAATGAGTTCGTTACGGGATGTAGAATTACGGAATGAATAAAGAGACTTGCCGGTAACGAGATTGAACTAGGTATTGAGATACCGACGATCAAATCTCGGGCAAGTAACATATCGATGACAAAGGGAACAATGTATACCATTATGCGGTTTGACCGATAAAGATATTCGTAGTATATGTAGGAACCAATATGAGCATCCAGGTTCCGCTATTGGTTATTGACCGGAGACGTGTCTTCGTCATGTCTACATAGTTCTCGAACCCGTAGGGTCAGCACGCTTAACGTTCGGTGACGATCGATATTATGAGTTTATGTGTTTTGATGTACCGAAGGTAGTTTGGAGTCCCGGATGAGATCGGGGACATGACGAGGAGTCTCAAAATGGTCGAGACGTAAAGATCGATATATTGGACGACTATATTCGGACGAGTGATTCGGGTATTTTTCGGAGTACGAGAGAGTTACGGGAATTCGCCAGGGAGTATATGGGCCTAATTGGGCTTTAGGGGGAAGAGAGAGGGGAGGTTGCGCCCCCTCCCCCCAAGGCCTAGTCCGAATTGGATTAAGGGGAGGGGCGGTGCCCCCTCCTTCCTTCTCTTCTCTTTTCCCTTTCCTTCCCTCCAACTCCTACTACATGGAAGGGGGAATCCTACTCCCGGTGGGAGTAGGACTCCCCAGGGCGCGCCATAGTAGAGGGTCGGCCCTCCCCCTCCTCCACTCCTTTATATACGAGGGAGGGGCACCCCATGAATACACACAAGTTGATCATTGATCTTTTAGCCGTGTGCGGTGCCCCCCTCCACCATAATGCACCTCGGTCATATCGTAGTGGTGCTTAGGCGAAGCCCTGCGTTGGTAGCTTCATCAACATTGTCATCACGCCATTGTGCTGACAGAACTCTCCCTCGAAGCTCTACTGGATCGTGAGTTCGTGGGACGTCACCGAGCTAAACGTGTGCAGATCGCGGAGGTGCCGTACGTTCGGTATTAGGATCGGTCGATCGTGAAGACATACGACTACATCAACCGTGTTGTCATAACGCTTCTGCTTTCGGCCTACAAGGTTACGTGGACGATACTCTCCCCTCTCGTTGCTATGCATCACCATGATCTTGCGTGTGCGTAGGAAAAATTTTAAAATTACTGCATTCCCAAACAGTGGCATCCGAGCCATGTTTATGTGTAGATGTCATATGCACGAGTAGAACACAAATGAGTTGTGGCCGTGGGTATATACATATTGCTTGTCGTCACTAGTTGATTCTTGATTCAGTGGCATTGTTGAATGAAGCGGCCCAGACCGACATTATGCGTACACTTACGCGAGACTGGTTCTACCTACGTGCTTCGCACACATGTGGCTAGTGGGTGTCTATTTCTTCAGCATTAGTTGAATCAGATTCAATGAACAGGGTTCTTTCTGAAGATCAAAAAGCAATCACTATACCGTGTTGTGGTTTTTGATGCGTAGGTAAGAACGGTTCTTGCTCAGCCCATAGCAGCCACGTAAAAATTGCAACAACAAAGTAGAGGACGTCTAACTTGTTTTTGCAGGGCATGTTGTGATGTGATATGCTCAAGACATGATGCTAAATTTTATTGTATGAGATGATCATGTTTTGTAACATAGTTATCGGTAACTGGCAGGAGCCATATGGTTGTCGCCATGTAATTGCTTTACTTTATCACTAAGCGGTAGCGACAGTCGTGGAGGCAATAGTTGGCGTGACGACAACGATGCTTCGATGGAGATCAAGGTGTCAAGCCGGTGACGATGGTGATCATGATGGTGCTATGGAGATGGAGATCACAAGCACAAGATGATGATGGCCATATCATATCACTTATATTGATTGCATGTGATGTTTATCCTTTATGCATCTTATTTTGCTTAGTTCGACGGTAGCATTATAAGATGATCTCTCGCTAAATTTCAAGGTACAAGTGTTCTCCCTGAGTATTCACCATTGCTACAGTTCGTCGTGCCGAGACACCACGTGATGATCGGGTGTGATAAGCTCTACGTTCACATACAATGGGTGCAAGCTAGTTTTCCACACACAGAATACTTAGGTTAAACTTGATGAGCCTAGCATATGCAGATATGGCCTCAGAACACTGGAGACCGAAAGGTCGAGTGTGAATCATATAGTAGATATGATCAACATAGTGATGTTTCACCATTTAAAACTACTCCATCTCACGTGATGATTGGATGGTTTAGTTGATTTGGATCACGTGATCACTTAAATGATTAGAGGGATGTCTATCTAAGTGGGAGTTCTTAAGTAATATGATTAATTGTACTTTAATTTATCATGAACTTAGTCCTGATAGTATTTGCATAACTATGTTGTAGATCAATAGCTCGCGATGTACCTCCCCATTTATTTTTAATATGTTCCTAGTGAAAAACTATGTTGAAATATGTTAGTAGCAATGATGCGGACTAGCTCCGTGATCTGAGGATTATCCTCATTGCTACACAGAAGAATTATGTCCTTGATGCACCGCTAGGTGACAGACCTATTACAGGAGCAGATGCAGACGTTAAGAATGTTTAACAACCTCGATATGGTGACTACTTGATAGTTTAGTACACCATACTTTACGGCTTAGAACCGGGACTTCAAAAATGTTTTGAATGCCACGGAGCATATAAGATGTTCCAAGAGTTGAAATTGGTATCTCGTACTCTGCTCGTGCCAAGAGGTATGAGACCTCTGACAGTACTTTGCCTGCAAGATGGAGGACAATAGCTCAATTAGTGAGCATGTGCTCGGAATGTTTGAGTACTGCAATCACTTGAATTAAGTGGGAGTTAATCTTCCTGATAAGATAGTGATTGACAGAGTTCTCTAGTCACTATCACCAAGTTACTAGAACTTTGTGATGAACTATAATATGCAAGGGATAACGGAAACGATTCCCAAAGTTCTTAGTGATGCTGAAATCGATGAAGGTAGAAATCAAGAAAAAGCATCAAGTGATGATGGTTGACAAGACCACTAGTTTCAAGTAAAAGGGCAAGGGAAAGAAAGGGAACTTCAAGAATAATGGCAAGCAAGTTGCCACTCCCATGAAGAAGCCCAAAAGCTAGACCCAAGCCTGAAACTCAGTGCTTCTACTGCAAAGGAAATGGTCACTGGAAGTGGAACTGCCCTAGATACTTGGCGGATAAGAAGGTTGGCAAAGTGAACAAAGGTATATTTGATATACATGTTATTGATGTGTACTCTACTAGTGTTTATAGCAAACCCCTCGGTATTTGATACTAGTTCAGTTGCTAAAAATAGTAACTCGAAACGGGAGTTGCAAAATAAACAAAGACTAGTTGAGGGAGAGGTGACGATGTGTGTTGGAAGTAATTCCAAGGTTGATAAGATCACCATCACACACTCCCTTTACCTTCAATAGTAGTGTTGAACCTAAAATAAATGTTATTTGGTGTTTGCGTTGAGCATAATATGATTGGATCATGTTTATGGCAATACGATTATTCATTTAAGTCAAAGAACAATTGTTATTCTGTTTACATGAATAAAACCTTCTATGGTCATACACCCAAGGTGAATGGTTTATTGAATCTCTATCATAGTGATACACATATTTATAATATTGAAGCCAAAAGATGCAAAGTTAATGATGATAGTGCAACTTATTTGTGGCACTACCGTTTAGGTCATATTGGTGTAAAGCGCATGAAGAAACTCCATACTGATGGGCTTTTGGAATCACTTGATGTTTGTGAACCATGCCTCTTGGGCAAGATGACTAAGACTCCGTTCTCCAGAACAATGGAACGAGCAACTGACTTATTGGAAATAATACATATTGATGTATGCGGTCCGATGAGTGTTGAGGCTCGCGGCGGGTATCGTTATTTCCTGACCTTCACAGATGATTTGAGCAGATATGGGTATATCTAATTGATGAAACATAAGTCTGAAACATTTGAAAAGTTCAAAGAATTTTAGAGTGAAGTGGAAAATCATCATAACAAGAAAATAAAGTTTCTACGATCTGATCGTGGAGGAGAATATTTCAGTTGCGAGTTTGGTCTTCATTTGAAACAATGCGGAATAGTTTCGCAACTCACGCCACCTGGAACACCACAACGTAATGGTGCGTCCAAACGTTGTAATCGCACTTTAATAGATATGGTGCGATCTGTGATGTCTCTTACTGATTTACCGCTATCATTTTGGGGTTATGCATTAGAGATAGTTGCATTCACGTTAAATAGGGCACCATATAAATTCGTTGAGATGACACCGTATGAACTATGGTTTGGCATGAAACCAAAGTTGTCATTTCTTAAAGTTCGGGGTTGCGATGCTTATGAGAAAAAATTTCAAACTGATAAGCTCGAACCAAAATCGGAGTAGTGCGTCTTCATAGGATACCCAAATGAAACTGTTGGGTACACCTTCTAACACAGATCTGAAGGCAAGATATTTTGTTGCTAAGAATGGATCCTTTCTGAGAAGGAGTTTCTCTCGAAAGAAGTGAGTGGGAGGAAAGTAGAACTTGATAAGGTAATTGTACCTTCTCCCGAATTGGAAAGTAGTTCATCAAAGAAATCAGTTCCAGTGATTCCTACACCAATTAGTGAGGAAGCTAATGATGATGATCATGAAACTTCAGATCAAGTTACTATCGAACCTCATAGGTCAACCAGAGTATGGTCCGCACCAGAGTGGTATGGTAATCATGTTCTGGAAGTCATGTTACTAGACCATGATGAACCTATGAACTATGAGGAAGCAATGGTGATCCCAGATTCCGTGAAATGGCTTGAGGCCATGAAATCTGAGATGGGATCCATGTACGAGAACAAAGTGTGGACTTCGGTTGACTTGCCCGATGATCGGCAAGCCATTGAGAAAAATTGATCTTCAAGAGGAAGACATACGCTGATAGTAGGGTTACTATCTACAAAGCTCGAATTGTCGAAAAAGGTTTTTCGACAAGATCAAGGTGTTGACTACAATGAGATTTTCTCACTCGTATCGATGCTTAAGTCTATCCGAATCATGTTAGCATTTGCCGAATTTGTGAAATCTGGCAAATGGATAACAAAACTGCATTCCTTAGTGGATTTAAGAAGAGTTGTATATGATGCAACCAGAAGGTTTTGTCGATCCTAATAGTGCTAACAAAGTGTGCAAGCTCCAGCGATCCATCTATGGACTGGTGCAAGCATCTCAGAGTTGGAATATACGCTTTGATGAGTTGATCGAAGCATATCATTTTATACAGACTTGCGGTGAAGCCTGTATTTACAAGAAAGTGAGTGGGAGCACTAAAACCTTTCTGATAAGTATATGTGAATAACATATTGTTGATCGGAAATGATGTAGAATTTTCTGGAAAGCATAAATGAGTATTTGAAAGGAGTTTTTCAAAAGAAAGACCTCGGCGAAGCTGCTTACATATTGAGCATCATGATCTATAAAGATAGATCAAAACGCTTGATAATATTTTCAATGAGATATACCTTAACAAGATTTTGAATTAGTTCAAGATGGAATAGTCAAAGAAGGAGTCATTTCCTGTGATGCAAAGGTGTGAAGTTGAGTAAAGACTCAAAACCCGACCACGGCAGAAAATAGAAAGACAATGAAAAATCATTCCCTATGCCCTAGTCATAGGTTCTATAAAGTATGCTATGCTATGTACCAGACCTATTGTGTACCTCACCAGAAGTTTGTCAAGAGGGTACAATAGTCAAAAATATTGTGGATCACTGGACAGCGGTCAAAAATATCCTTAGTGGAATAAGGAAATGTTTCTCGGTTATGGAGGTGACAAAGAGTTTGTCATAAAGAGTTACAACGATGCAAGCTTTGACTCCGATCTGGATGACTCTAAGTCTCGATCTAGATACATATCGAAAGTGGGAGCAATTAGCTAGAGTAGCTCCGTGCAAAGCATTGTAGACATAGAAAATTTGCAAAATACATACGGCTCTGAATGTGGCAGACCCGTTGACTAAATTTCTCTCACAAGCAAAACATGATCACTCTTTGGGTGTTAATCACATAGCGATGTGAACTAGATTATTGACTCTAGTAAACCCTTTGGATGTTAGTCACATGGAGATGTGAACTAATCACATAAATATGTGAACTATTGGTGTTAAATCACATGACGATATGAACTAGATTATTGACTCTAGTGCAAGTGGGAACTGAAGCAAATATGCCCTAGAGGCAATAATAAAGTTGTTATTTATATTTCCTTATATCATGATAAATGATTATTATTCATGCTAGAATTGTATTAAGAGGAAACTTAGTACATGTGTGAATACATAGACAAACAGAGTGTCACTAGTTTGCCTCAACTTAACTAGCTCGTTCAATCAATGATGGTTATGTTTCCTAACCATAGACATGAGTTGTCATTTGATTAATAGGATCACATCATTAGAGAATGATGTGATTGACTTGACCCATCTGTTAGCTTAGCACGATGATCGTTTAGTTTATTGCTATTGCTTTCTTCATAGCTATACATGTTCCTATGACTATGAGATCATGCAACTCCCGAATACCGGAGGAACACTTTGTGTGCTACCAAACATCACAACGTAACTGGGTGATTGTAAAGGTGCTCTATAGGTGTCTCTGATGGTGTTTGTTGAGTTGGCATGGATCAAGATTAGGATTTGTCACTCCGATTGTCGGAGAGGTATCTCTGGGCCCTCTCAGTAATGTACATCAGAATAAGCCTTGCAAGCAATGTAGCTAATGGATGTAGAATTATGGAATGAGTAAAGAGACTTACTGGTAACGATATTGAACTAGGTATTGAGATACCGACGATAGAATCTCGGGCAAGTAACATACCGATGACAAAGGGAACAATGTATACCGTTATGTGGTTTGACCGATAAAGATCTTTGTAGAATATGTAGGAACCAATATGAGCATCCAGGTTCCACTATTGGTTATTGACCAGAGACGTGTCTCGGTCATGTCTACATAGTTATCAAACCCATAGGGTCCGCACGGTTAACGTTCGATGACGATCGATATTATGAGTTTATGTGTTTTGATGTATCGAAGGTAGTTCAGAGTCCTAGATGAGATCAGAGACATGATGAGGAGTCTCGAAATGGTCAAGACATAAAGATCGATATATTGGACGACTATATTCGGACATCGGAAAGGTTCCGAGTGATTCGGGTATTTTTCGGAGTACCGGAGAGTTACTGGAATTCGCCGGGGAATATATGGGCCTTATTGGGCCTTATCGTAGCGGTGCTTAGGCGAAGCCCTGCGTTGGTAGCTTCATCAACACCGTTATCATGCCGTCGTGCTGACCGAACTCTCCCTGGAAGCTCTACTGGATTGTGAGTTCGTGGGACGTCACCGAGCTGAACTTGTGCAGATCGTGGAGGTGCCGTATGTTCGGTACTAGGATCGGTCGATCGTGAAGACGTACGACTACATCAACCGCATTGTCACAATGCTTCCGCTTTCGGTCTACAAGGGTACGTGGACGATACTCTCCCCTCTCGTTGCTACGCATCACCATGATCTTGCATGTACGTAGGAAATTTTTGAAATTACTGCATTCCCCAACAGACCGCATATGCTATCTTGCTATCTTTTGGTAATGAGGGTACAGGGATTTGCGTGGTGTGAGGACAGTGGAAAAGTAGTATACCGGTTTCTGAAGTGGGAACTCGCGTCTGTCCTCCTCTCGCTAAACGACAAGCACTGTGCTCACCACCTGGTGTGTTGCAGAGATGTATAATAACATCGGTTCACCGACGTTTGGCGCGGTCAGGATTCGATTGCTCGCTAAAAGAGCCTTTATTTCCTCCAGCCCGGCCGTTGCCGCTTCCATCCACTCGAAGTGGTCGGTACGTCAGAGAAGGCGATAAAGTGGCAATGCTTTTTCTCCTAGTCTGGAGATAAAGCGGCTTAAAGCTATGTGACGCCCCCGATTTGACCGTCCACTAATCATACATGCAAACGAGCACGATCAAGATCAGGGACGCACGGGAAGATATCACAACACAACTCTACAAATAAAATAAGTCATACAAGCATCAATATCTGAGTACAGACATAAGTTAAACAATTTTGGCTTAAGAAGGCTAGCACAAACTGGGATATAGATTGAAAGAGGCGCAGGCCTCCTACCTGGGACCTCCTAACTACTCCTGGTCGTCGTCAGCGGCCTGCACGTAGTAGTAGGCACCTCCAGTGTAGTAGGAGTCGTCGTCGACGGTGGGGTTTGGCTCCTAAACTCCTTCGTCTGGTCGCAAGAATCGGGTATAGAAAGGGGGAAAAGGGGGAGCAAAGCAACCGTGAGTACTCATCCAAAGTACTCCCAAGCAAGGAGCTACACTACATATGCAATGGTATCAATGAAAGGGGGTAGTATATGTGGGCTGAACTACAGAATGCTAGAATAAGAGGGGGATAGCTAGTCCTATCGAAGACTATGCTTCTGGATGCCTCCATCTTGCAGCATGTAGAAGAGAGTAGATGGTAAGTTCACCAAGTAGCATCGTGTAGCATAATCCTACCTGGCGATCCTCCCCTCGTCGCCCTGTTGGAGAGCGATCACCGGGTTGTATTTGGCACTTGGAATTGTGTGTTTTATTAAGTATCCAGTTCTAGTTGTCATAATGTCAGGGTACAACTCTGGGTCGTCCTTTTACCGAGGGACACGACTATTCGAATAGATCAACTTCCCTGCAGGGGTGCACCACATTTCCCAACACGCTCGATCCCCTTTGGCCGGACACACTTTCCTGGGTCATGCCTGGCCTCGGAAGATCAACACATCGTAGCCCTACCTAGGCACAACAGAGAGGTCAGCACGCCGGTCTAAATCCTATGGCGCAGGGGTCTGGGCCCATCGCCCATTGCACACCTGCACGTTGCGTACGCGGCCGGTGAGCAGACCTAGCAACCTCCATTACAAAGGAAGTTGTGTTACGCGGTCCAACCCGGCGCGCGCCGCTCAGTCGCTGACATCAAGAAGGCTTCAGCTGATACCATGACGTCGAGTGCCCATAACTGTTCCCGCGTAGTTGGTTAGTGCGTATAGGCCAGTGTCCAGACTCAGATCAAATACCAAGATCTCCTTAAGCGTGTTATTTTGAAGTAGCCGCGAACGCCGACCAGGGCCAGGCCCACCCCTCACCTAGGTGGTCTCAACCTGCCCTGTCGCTCTGCCACAAAGATCCAAACAGAGGGCCGTCGGGAAAGTATGTCCTTTCAGCCCCCAATTCGTGAATCAACCGCGGGTACTTAATGAACCGACCCGACTTTAGTCACAATATGTATCATGTGTAATATTTATAGTATATACCCATGATCAACACCCGACGTGATCACGGCCCCATAGTATAGCATGGAAGACTGACAAGAATGTAGGGCCACTGATTATAAACTAGCATCCTATACTAAGCATTTAGGATTGCAGGTAAGGTATCAACAACTGTAGCAACAAAGACAAGCTATGCATCAGAATAGGATTAACGGAAAGAAGTAACATGCTACACTACTCTAATGCAAGCAGTAGAGAGAAAAATAGGCGATATCTAGTGATCAAGGGGGGCTTGCCTGATTGCTCTGGCAAGTAGGGGTCGTCAACAGTGTAGTCGATCGGGGCACCAGCAGCGGCGTCAGTCTCGTAGTCTACTGGAGAGAAGAGGGGGAAGAAACAGTGAATACAATGCAAACAGATGCATATCGATGCATGACATGACAATGAGCGTTGCTAGGTGTGCCCTAACGCGGTAGGAGGTGATACCGGCGAAGGGGGGAAACATCCGGGAAAGTATTCCCGGTGTTTCACATTTTCGGACAGATGAAACAGAGGGGGGAAATTGCGTGTTTGATATGCTAGGGATGCGTGGTAGACGAATGGGCTGCGTATCCGGATTCATCTCGTCGTTCTGAGCAACTTTCATGTACAAAGTTTTTCCATCTGAGCTACGGTTTATTTTATATTAATTTTAAAATATTTAAATAACTTTTAGGATTTATTTAATTAGTTTAATTCAACATTATCCAGAATAGTGGATGCTGATGTCATCATGACGTCAGCAGTCAACAGGGTGTTGACTGGGTCAAACTGTCATGCTCTGTTTAGGTTAATTAGGATTTAGCTAAACTAATTACTGTTTAATTAAACTAACTAGTTAATTAGATTAATTTAAACATGGTTAATTAACATAATTAATTAATTAATGATTAATTTTATTAATTCATTTTTATTTATTATTATTATTATCATTTATTATTATTATTATTTTACATAAAAACGTTCTGGGCGGGGCCCCCTTGTCATTGGCCCCAGGGGCCATAGCGGGTGCAGGCGACAGGTTTCGGGCGCGGCCCGATCGGGCGCACGCCCAGGGGCGCCGCGGCAAACGAGGGCGGCGAGGCCGGGCGGTCGCCGGAGGGGGGACGCCGGCGGGAGGGCAGCAGGGCGCCACCAGCAGCGCGCGGGCCAGCAGAAGCTACCCAACAGCAGCGAGAAGAGGGGGCGGCGCGGCAACGCAGGTGCAGCCGCAGGCAGCAGAAGAGGGCGCGGACGGCTAGCGGCAGGTGGGCGGGTGCGGTGGAGCCGCGCTGCTGGGAGGCAACACACGCGGCGGGACGACAATGAAGCGGCGAGCAGGGGTCGTGGCAGGAGAGCCCGGGGGGTGGTGCCGCGGAGCATGCGACGCACGAGGCCACCGCGGGCGGCGGCGCCAGCCACGGTGCAGACGCACGAGCGTGCGCGCCTTCAGCGCGGGCAGGCGCGGCGGGACGCACGGGGCTCGGCCCAGAGCACGACGCGCGTGTGCGAGTGCGGGGCAAGGCGGAGTGCGAGAGCAGGGAGAGGTCGCGATGCGCGGGCGTGTGCGCGGTCGAGCGGGCATGGCCGGGGCCGTGTTGGCCGCGAGCACGGCGTGGGCGGTGCGCCGGCGTGGAGCTGCGGGACAAGGGAGCAAATGGGGAGAGGGCACGGCCACGGCGGAGCGGGCGCATGACATGGCAGAGAGAGGAGGGAGGGGAAACTCACAGGGCCGGTAGGGAAAATGGTAGCGGGGCACGGGGAGGATGACGGCGACGAGATCGATGGGGAGGCAATCTGGCGGGGAAGGCTCAGAGAGGTCCTCGGGCGGCGGTGATGACGCACTGCGACGAGGCGAAGGGTACGGCGTCGGGGGGTGGTTCGTGAGGAGGGGGAGAGCAAGTGGGAGGAAGTGGAGCATTGGGTTAGGGTTGTCCTAACCGGGTGGGGATAAGGAGAGGAGTGCGGCCCCGGCTGGGCTGCTAGGCTGGTTGGGTAGGATGGGCCGAGGCCCATGGGGAGCCGAGGGGGGTTTCTTTTGTTTTCTGTTTTGTTCCTTTTCTTTTATTATTTTCCTTTTCTGTTTTAATTCAATTAAAAATATTTATGCATTCTGTAAAAGTGTGTTTCCTTCACCTTAAATACCCAAACATTAATTGGTAGACTCCGAACATTTTAGTTTTAAAGTTTGAAATTTTTTGTTGTTTGACATATTTTGAATTTTGACTTTTGAAAAGTTTCAAACCGACGCGAGATTAAACAGTGACCCAGGTGATGTGGCATATTTAGCAGAGATTTACTGTAGCCTAATAATCCGGGCGTTACAAAACTCCTCCACAACAAGGAATCTCATCCCGAGATTTTAGGAGGTAGAAGGAAACAGTGCGGGGTATTCATCACGCAGGCGGTCCTCGCATTCCCAAGTGGCTTCATCTTTAGAGTGATGCGACCACTGGACCTTGAGGAACTTGATCGCTTTCTGATATGTGCAGTGTTCAGCTTGGTCGAGAATGCGGACCAGATGCTCTTTATAGGAGAGGTCCTATTGCAATTCCAGCACTTCATGATCCAATGCTCGGATTGGGTCCTTAAAGCAACGGTGGAGCTATGACACGTGGAACACATCGTGAACCTGAGAAAGGTTCGGCGGAAGCTCCAGTTGATATGCCAGTTTTCCACGCCTTTCGAGAATAGTGAATGGGCCAATATAGCGAGGAGCTAGCTTGCCCTTGATCCCGAAGCGGTGAGCACCCTTCATTGGTGTAACTCGAAGATAAGCCTTTTCGCCAGGTTGATAGACCATGTCTCTATGATGACGGTCATACTGACTCTTCTGACGTGACTGAGCAGTCTTTAGATTCTCGCGAATAATGCAGACTTGTTCTTCGGCATGTTGGTTAATATCCGGACCGAAGAGTGGACGTTCCCCAGTTTCTGACCAGTCCAGAGGGGTCCGACACTTTCGTCCATATAACACTTCGAAGGGGGCCATCTTCAGACTAGCTTGATAGCTATTATTATAAGTGAACTCGGATATGGAAGAGATTCCTCCCATTTCTTGCCGAAGGAAATTACACAAGCTCGAAGTATGTCTTCGAGAACTTGGTTGACATGTTCAACTTGACCTTGCGACTGAGGATGAAACGCAGTACTGAATGACAGATGAGTTCCCATAGCTTCATGGAAACTTGCCCAAAATCTTGAAGTGAACAATCTGCCACGGTCTGAACTAACAACCAGTGGAATACTGTGAAGTGAAACAATTCTGGACATGTAGAGAGTTGCAAGCTGACTAGCAGTGATTGTTTCTTTGACCGCCACAAAATGTGCAACTTTAGAAAGACGGTCAATGATGACAAGAATAGCATCATTACCTTTCTGTGATTTGGGAAACCCAGTGACGAAGTCCATTTCAACATGGTCCCATTTCCATTCAGGAATAGAGATAGGCTGCAGAGTTCCAGCAGGCCTTTGATGTTCAGCTTTGATACGACGGCAAACGTCACACTCAACAACATAACGAGCAATGTCTCGCTTCATATTAGACCACCAGAATCTCTGACGAATATCTTGGTACATCTTTGTACTACCAGGATGGATGGACAAAGGCGTATCATGAGTTTCTTTCATAACCCTTTTAGTCTGATCCAGGTTTTTCCTTGAACATGGTACCACTAGGCGGCCTTTGAAGTACAAGGCGCCATCATCGGCGATAGTGAAGAATGAGGGATTTCCTTCTGCGAGATGGCGTTTAATCGTCTGGACTCTAGAGTCATAACCTTGAATAGCCTTTATACCGTCTACGAGATCTGGTACGACAGCCAGGGTATTTAGAGAATCCTTAGTAACAACACGAAGATTCATCTTTTGGAACTCTGCGGAAGGGGGAGCGAGTGCACCAGGAGTAACAATATGAAGGTTCAGCTTTCTAAATTCTTCGACAAGCGAGGGCTGAACTTTGTGAACCTGGAGGTGGTTGCAGTAAGACTTGCGGCTCAAGGCACCAGCCATTACATTAGCCTTGCCTGGGGTATAGGATATACCCACGTCAAAGTCTGCAACAGTCTCCATCCATCTCTGCTGACGAAGGTTCGAGTCTGGTTGAGTAAACATATACTTCAGACTTTGGTGGTCGGTGAAGATCTCGCAATGATTACTGAGAAGGTAATGTTGCCACTGCTTTAGTGCATGAATGAAAGCGGCAAGCTCGAGGTCGTGAACTGGGTAGTTTTCTTCATGAGGGCGCAGTTGACGAGAGGCATAAGCAATCACTCTGCGCTCTTGCATTAGGACACAGCCTAATCCTTGACAGGAAGCGTCGCAGTAAATGACGAAGTCCTTCATAGTATCAGGTGGAGCAAGCACTGGGGCAGAAGTCAACTTGTCTTTGAGCGCCTGGAAACTTTCCTGGCACTTGTCTGTCCATTGGAACTTGACGCCCTTATGCAATAGGTTGGTCAGGGGCCTGGCAATCTTGGAGAAGTTCTCGACGAATCGACGACAATAGCTGGCGAGACCGAGAAAACTTCGGATCTGCTTGACATTCTTCGGAGGAGTCCAATCGAGAATAGCCTGGACTCATTCAGGGTTGACGGCAATACCATCCTTGGAGATGACATGCCCGAGATAGGTTACTTTGGGAAGCCAGAATTCACACTTGGAATACTTAGTGTAGAGTTGATGCTCTCGAAGCTTTTCCAAAACAAGGCGAAGATGTTCAGCATGTTCTTCTTTGTTCTTGGAAAATACAAGGATATCATCCAGATAAACCACGACGAACTTGTCAAGGTAATCCATGAATATATAGTTCATCAGACGAGAGAAGGTGGCTGGATCATTCGTTAAGCCGAATGACATGACGGTGTACTCATATGATCCATATTGAGTCACGAAGGCGGTCTTTGGGATATCCTCTTCACGAACACGGATCTGGTGGTAACCCAACCTCAAGTCGAGTTTCGAGAACACTAATGATCTAACCAGTTGATCATACAGATCACTGATCCGAGGGAGGGGATATTTGTTCTGAATGGTGGCTTGGTTAATAGGTCGATAATCTTGGACCAATCGGTTTGTCCCATCCTTCTTCTTAACAAAGAGAGAAGGTTCTCCCCAAGGAGAGCAACTAGGGCGAATGAAACCTTTGCGAAGAGATTTGTCGATTTCCTCCTTATGCTCAATGAGTTCATGCGGCGGCATCTTGTAGGGTCGTTTGGCTATAGGGGTTGTGCCTGGTTTCAAGTCGATGATGAATTCGACAGCTCTAGCAGGGGGAATCCCTGGAAGTTCTTCAGGAAAGATGTCTTGGAAGTCGCGAATGACAGGAATGTTTTCAATGCCCTCAAGTGGTGCAGTGTTCAATGCATTCATGGCATAAAGTCATGCCTCGGCATTTTGAACCAGATGAGCCTGGTAAGTAACTATTTCATCGGAAGGGTGTAGCAGATGGACGGTCTTAGTGGTGCAAACTATAGAAGCAGTATGCGCTTTCAACCAATCCATCCCCAGAATGAGGTCGATGTTAGACGACTTTAGGATAATGGGAGAGGCATAGAATTCCAGCCCTTCGATTTCCACGGGGATGTCGATACCAACCAGGGAGGTTTGACATTGTCCCACGGGGGTTTTTACCACTACCGAAGTGTTCATCTCCGCACATTTAACGCCGTGCTTGTATGCAAAATCTTCTGACATGAATGAATGCGATGCTCCTGGCTCGAATAAAACAGATGCAGGTACTGAATTTACGAGGAGTGTACCCATCACAGTAGCAGGCTGGTCTTGAGCTTCATTGAGATCAACGTGGTTGGCATGAACACGACCATAAGACCTGGCATTGGTGTTGCGGGGATGGTTGCTTCCACGGCCAGCTGCGGGAAGGGCCGGTTGATTCTGGTTCTGAAAGCAGTTCCTGGCAAGCTGACCTGGTTGACCACACTTGTAGCACAGACCATTATTGGGAGTGGGAACAGGAGCTCGGGGTGGTGGAGCTGGAAGTCTCGGCTGCCTAGTTGGTGGGGGAGGTAGACGCGGTGTAGCATAGGACTGTCTTGGTGCTGGTGCAGTTGGCTGGTACATGCTGTTGGGAATCCATATCCTACGCTTCTGTGAGGACGGGCCCGAAGATGACCCCGTGTCACGGTTGCGCCTGTGGGAGCTCTGGTGTTCCTGCAGACCAGTTTCGACATTGATGGCCTTGTTCACCAAGGTGGCGAAATCAGCAAAGTCATGCACTAGAAGTGCGAGCTTGATGTCAGCTTGAAGGCCATCACGGAACTTCTCCTGTCTACGTGCATCAGTTGCAATTTCTTCTTCAGCATAGCGAGACAAGTCCAGAGACTCCCGTTGATAAGCTTCCATAGTTTTGTTGCCCTGGTTGAGGTTGCGGAGCTCGCGCTTCTTCCGGTCCATGACTCCTTGAGGAATGAAGCGGGCACGAAAAGCGGCTTGGAAATCTGGCCAAGTGATGATTGTTCCAGCTGGCAGAGTACGCATGTGGTTGTCCCACCATTGAGCAGCGGGCCCCTTCAAGAAGAAGGAAGCAAAGGTGACATAGCTGGCAGGGGCTACATCAGCAGACTCCATCTCATAGGTGTTGTCACAGAGCCAGTCATCAGCATCCAGAGGCTGAGTTGAGCTGCGGTACACAGTTGGGTTGAGGCGCATGAAATCCTGCAGA
The DNA here is from genome assembly GCF_056163025.1 of Triticum urartu. Taxonomy (NCBI): domain Eukaryota; kingdom Viridiplantae; phylum Streptophyta; class Magnoliopsida; order Poales; family Poaceae; genus Triticum; species Triticum urartu. The sequence continues at coordinate 579,162,845 of NC_141874.1, forward strand.
GTCACCTGGGCTGGCTGCTGGTTCATATTGGGGCGAGGAAACTGAGCCATAATATTCTCCATGAACTAGCGATTCAGCTTGAACTGTTGCATCATACCAGCCATGTACTCAGGCGGTGGTGGGGCATGGCCACCACGACCACGACCACCTGGTCTAACCATCCTGCTAATATATAACAGGGGTAGTTCAGCATTGAGAAATTTACAAGGACAAGAATCATTCATGATGAAATATGCATAATGAAAGGAACACGATAGATACTACATGGTAGTTGGCATATCTTACAAAAGGGATCGTGCATAGAGTTCGGTACAAAGAGTTCGGTACATAGGCTAAAGACATCATAGGCGGCACGCAGGCTTGCGGCGAATGCATCTAACACTAACAAGCAAGCCTACATCAGTCCTAGGAGGAACTGTGGAGGTAGGTGTAGCCTGATAGCTGGTAGTGACGCGACGGGAAGTCCTCCATGTCAATAGCCTGGGGTCCGCGGATACTCTGGTGCAGAATCCGACGCGCAGGTGGCAGAAGAGGTCCAAGTGCGGGAGAGTAGCCTCCCACATCTGTCCAGCCGACACCCTGGGGCATCACGGTCCTGGCAGGGTAGATCACAGATCACCAGATCGGACAAAGGGGTGCAACAGCGTCAGAGCACGGTAAAGGTGTTGACGGGTGGTGTACAACTCGTGGCGAATAGCTCGGTTAGCTCTATCCAGCCCATCAGCATGCAGGACCAGGTTCTGATGGTAGAAGGGCTCTCGGGTGACAGTGGAGTAGGCAGCAGTGAAGTACCCCTCCGCACCAACATCGGATGCGATAGCAATGTGCCTGAAAGGGGAGGTGTCCAACTCCCGATACTCTCCACGAAGACGTGTCAGAGCAGCATAAGCAGCATCGTGGACTGCCATATCGATAGTCACTCCAACACCATGAGCAGTGTGCAACATAGTAGTGGAGTCATACTCCCGAGAGTAGAGGTGGACGATGGCATGGTACTGCTCCTGGTTAAAGTCCTGGTACTCCTTGTAGACGGTGTACTCAGGGTGCCAGCGATAACCCAGATAGGTCATCATCTCAACCAACACAACAGGTGATCATGAGGCACCAATGGCCATTGTGTGGCGCACGACCTGTCTCGTGGGTTCCATCTGAAAACAAAGATGTTTCAAAGGAGTCAATTGATAGTGTGGGTATAGTTCAAAATACTACTCTAAGGAATAACTAGGGCTTATCCAACTTCGGGGTGAATGTGGTCACGGGATCCTAATGTTAGAGTTAGTAAATTCGTTTAACCTGAGTAGAAGAGGGTTCAGAGTCCCAGAGTAAAGATCGAGGAGTAAAAGATCCTAATACCACCCAAATGGCGACATGAGCCCGTAAGACACACATCCATGTTAGTAAAAAGTTTTGTAATGTCTAGACTCGACTTAGGCCAAGGAGTGTGGAAGGGGGGTACCTACAGGCAGTCGGCTCTGATACCAACTTATGACGCCTCCGATTTGACCGTCCACTAATCATACACGCAAACGTGTACGATCAAGATCAGGGACTCACGGAAAGATATCACAACACAACTCTACAAATAAAATAAGTCATACAAGCATCATATTACAAGCCAAGGGCCTCGAGGGCTCAAATACAAGTGCTCGATCAGAGACGAGTCAGCGGAAGCAACAGTATCTGAGTACAGACATAAGTTAAACAAGTTTGCCTTAAGAAGGCTAGCACAAACTGGGATACAGATCGAAAGAGGCGCAGGCCTCCTGCCTGGGACCTCCTAACTACTCCTGGTCATCGTCAGCGGCCTGCACGTAGTAGTAGGAACCTCCAGTGTGGTAGGAGTCATCATCGACGGTGGCGTTTGGCTCTTGGACTCCTTCGTCTGGTCGCAACAATCGGGTATAGGAAGGGGGAAAGGGGGAGCAAAGAAACCGTGAGTACTCATCCAAAGTACTCCCAAGCAAGGAGCTACACTACATATGCAATGGTATCAATGAAAGGGGGTAGTATATGTGGACTGAACTACAGAATGCTAGAATAAGAGGGGGATAGCTAGTCATGTCGAAGACTATGCTTCTGGCCGCCTCCATCTTGCAGCATGTAGAAGAGAGTAGATGGTAAGTTCACCAAGTAGCATCATGTAGCATAATCCTACCCGGCGATCCTCCTCTCGTCGCCCTGTTGGAGAGCGATCACCGGGTTGTATCTGGCACTTGGAAGGGTGTGTTTTATTAAGTATCCGGTTCTAGTTGTCAAAAGGTCAGGGTACAACTCCGGGTCATCCTTTTACCGAGGGACCCGGCTATTCGAATAAATCAACTTCCCTGCAGGGGTGCACCACATTTCCCAACACGCTCGATCGCCTTTGGCCGGACACACTTTCCTGGATCATGCCCGGCCTCGGAAGATCAACACATCGTAGCCCTACCTAGGCACAACAGAAAGGTCAGCACGCCGGTCTAAATCCTATGGCGCAGGGGTCTGGGCCCATCGCCCATTGCACACCTGCACCTTGCATACGCGGCCGGTGAGTAGACCTAGCAACCTCGATTACAAAGGAAGTTGTGTTACGCGGTCCTACCCGGCGTGCGCCGCTCAGTCGCTGACGTCAAGAAGGCTTCGGCTGATACCACGACGTCGAGTGCCCATAACTGTTCCCGTGTAGTTGGTTAGTGCATATAGGCCAGTGTCCAGACTCAGATCAAATACCAAGATCTCGTTAAGCGTGTTATTTTAAAGTAACCGCGAACGCCGACCAGGGCCAGGCCCACCCCTCCCCTGGGTGGTCTCAACCTGCCCTGTCGCTCCGCCACAAAGATCCACACAGAGGGCTGTCGGGAAAGTATGTCCTTTCAGCCCCCAATTCGTGAATCAACCGCGGGTACTCAATGAGCCGACCCGACTTTAGTCACAACATGTATCGTGTGTAATATTTATAGTATATACCCGTGATCAACACCCGACGTGATCAACACCCGACGTGATCACGGCCCGATAGTATAGCATGGCAGACTGACAAGAATGTAGGGCCACTGATGATAAACTAGCATACTATACTAAGCATTTAGGATTGCAGGTAAGGTATCAACAACTATAGCAACAAAGACAAGCTATGCATCAGAATATGATTAACGGAAAGCAGTAACATGCTACACTACTCTAATGCAAGCAGTAGAGAGAAGAATAGGCGATATCTGGTGATCAAGGGGGGCTTGCCTGGTTGCTCTGGCAAGTAGGGGTCGTCAACAGCGTAGTCGATCGGGGCACTAGTAGCGGCGTCAGTCTCGTAGTCTACCGGAGAGAAGAGGGGGAAGAAACAGTGAATACAATGCAAACAAATGCATATCGATGCATGACATGACAATGAGCGTTGCTAGGTGTGCCCTAACGCGGTAGGAGATGATACCGGCGAAGGGGGAAAACATCCGGGAAAGTATTCCCGATGTTTCACGTTTTCGGACAGATGAAACGGAGGGGGAAATTTGCGTGTTTGATATGCTAGGGATGCGTGGTGGACGAACGGGTTGCGTATCTGGATTCGTCTCGTCGTTCTAAGCAACTTTCTTGTACAAAGTTTTCCCACCCGAGCTACGGTTTATTTTATATTAATTTTAAAAGATTTAAATCATTTTTAGGATTTATTTAATTATTTTAATTCAACATTATCCAGAATAGTGTATGTCGATGTCATCATGACGTCAGCAGTCAACAGGGCGTTGACTGGGTCAAACTGTCATGCGGGACCCACCTGTCATACTCTGTTTAGGTTAATTAGGATTTAGCTAAACTAATTACTGTTTAATTAAACTAACTAGTTAATTAGATTAATTTAAACATGATTAATTAATTAATTACTAATTTTATTAATTCATTATTTATTTATTATTATTATTATTACATAAAAACATTCTGGGCGGGGCCCCCTTGTCATTGGCCCCAAGGGCCATAGCGGGTGCTGGTGCGGGTGACGGGTTTCGGGCGCATGCCCAGGGGCGCCGCGGCGAACGAGGCTAGCGAGGTCGGGCGGTCGTCGGAGGGGGGACGCCGGCGGGAGGGCAACAGGGCGCCACCAGCGACGTGCGGGCCAGCAAAAGCTGCCCAGCGGCGGCGAGACGAGGGGGCAGCACGGTAGCTCAGGTGTAGCCGTAGGAAGTAGAAGGGGGCGCGGGCGGCTAGCGGCGCGTGGGCGGGTGCGGTGGAGCGGTGCTACTGGGAAGTAACAGACGCGGAGGGACGATAACGAAGCGGCGAGCAGGGGCCGTGGCAGGAGAGCTCGGGGGCGCGGTGGCGCGGAGCATGCGACGCACGAGGCCACCTCGGGCGCGGCGCTAGCCGCGGTCCGGGCGCACGAGCGCGCGCGTGCTTCGTCGCGGGCAGGCGCGGCTAGGAGCATGAGGCGCGGCGGGACACACGGGGCTCAGCCCGGAGCACGACGCACGTGTGCAAGTGCGGGGCAAGGCTGAGTGCGGGAGCAGGAAGAGGTCGCGATACGCGGGCGTGTGCGCGGTCGAGCGGGCGCGGCCAAAGCCGTGGTGGCCGCGAGCACGGCGCGGGCGGCGTGCCGGCGTGGGGCTGCGGGACTAGGGAAGAGCTGGGGAGAGGGCGCGGCCACGGCGGAGCGGGCGCACGACACTGTAGAGAGAGGAGGGAGGGGGAAGCTCACGGGGCCAGTTGGGAAAATGGCACCGGGGCGCGGGGAGGATGACGGGGACGAGATTGACGGGGAGGCAGTCCGGCGGGGAAGGCTCGGCGAGGTCCTCGGGCGGCGGTGACGGCGCACAGCGACGAGGCGAAGGATACGGCGTCGGGGGGTTTCGTTCCCTCGATCCAAATCAGGATCGGGGGAGGGGGAGGGGGAGAGCGAGTGGGGGGAAGTGGGGCGTTGGGTTAGGGTTATCCTAACCGGGTGGGGATAAGGAGAGGAGTGCGGCGTCGGCTGGGCTGCCGGGCTGGTTGGGTAGGATGGGCCGAGGCCCATGGGGAGCCGAGGGGGGTTTCTTTTGTTTTCTATTTTGTTACTTTTCTTTTATTTATTTTCCTTTTCTGTTTTAATTCCATTAAAAATATTTATGCATTATGTAAAAGTGTGTTTCCTTCACCTTAAATACCTAAACATTAATTAGCACACTCCAAACATTTTAGTTTTAAAGTTTGAAAATTTTTGTTGTTTGACATATTTTGAATTTTGACTTTTGAAAAGTTTCGAACCGACGCGAGATTAAACAGTGGTCCAGGTGACGTGGCATATTTAGCAGAGATTTACTGTAGCCTAATCATGCGGGTGTTACAAGGTGCCATGCATCCGACTAGTTTTTGCACCTGTTTAAGGTTTGTTGGTGTAGCCAATTGTGATAAAGCTCGAATTTTGGCTGGATTTGCCTCAATTCCTCTATTGGAAATGATGAAGTGCTGCAGTTTTCCGGCGGGGACGCCGAAAACATATTTTTCCGGATTGAGCTTGATGTCATATGTCCAGAGGTTGTCGAATGTGAGACGCGGGTCGACTATTAACGACTCGACGTGCTTAGTCTTGATGACGATGTCATCCACATATGCTTCAACTGTCTTGCCGATTTGTTTCTCCAGGCATGTTTGAATCATGCGTTGGTAGGTGGCACCGCGTTTTTAAGCCCAAAGGGCATAGTGTTGAAGCAGAAATGCCCGTGTGGGGTGATGCATGCCATTGCGGCTTGATCAGACTCCTTCATTTTGATTTGATGGTATTCGGAGTATGCGTCGAGGAAATACAGTGAGTCATGTCTTGCAGTAGCATCAATAATCTGATTGATGTGGGGGAGGGGGAAGGGATCCTTAGGGCAAGCCTTATTGAGGTCTTTGAAATCGACGCGCAGGCGCCAGGATTTGTCCTTCTTTGGCACCATCACCAGGTCTGCTAGCCAGTCCGGGTGTTTTATCTCTCTGATGAATCCGGCCTCGATTAAATTGGCTAGCTCCTCCCCCGTGGCTTGTCATTTAGGTTCAGAAAAGCGCCGCAGTGTTTGCTTGACCGGCTTATATCCCTTCAATATATTGAGGTTGTGTTTGGCCAGCCTGTGTGGGATTCCTGGCATATCAGAAGGGTGCCAGGCGAATATGTCCCAGTTCTCGCGCAGGAACGTTCGTAGTGCGGCATTAACTGTTGGGTCCAGCTGTGCCCCGATGGAAGCTATCTTCTTGGGGTCCGTCGGGTGGACATCAAATTTGACTATTTTGTCTGCTAGTTTGAAGGAGGTGGATTTGGGACGCTTATCAAGGATTACGTGGTCCCTATCCACCATAGAGCGTAGTGCGGTTAACTCTTCGACCGCGAGGACCTCAGACAGTGCCTCGAGGGCCAAGGATGCTATATTGTTTTCGGCGCGGAGGGCTATGTCCAGATCACTAGCAAGAGCAATAATACCGTTGGGCCCGGGCATCTTGAGCTTCATATACCTGTAATGAGGTATAGCTTGAAAGCGCATGAATGCATCTCGCCCCAACAGGGCGTGATATCCACTGTTGAAAGGGGCCACTTGGAAGGTTATCTCTTTAGACCGATAGTTCTCCGGCGTGCTGAATACCACGTTGAGTATAATTTTCCCCGCGCATCGTGCCTCCCGGGTGGGAATGATCCTTTGGAAGGTCGTATTACTATGCTCGATGCGGATCCTGTCTATTTCCATTTTATACAGTGTGTCCTCGTAGATGAGGTTTAGTCCGATGTCGCCGTCCATGAGCACTTTAGTGAGCCGAAAGCCATCCACAATTGGGTTGAGGACCAAGGCGGCTGGTGCCCGGACTGACCGGATTTTTGGTTCATCACTGGCGTTGAAAGTTATGGCCGTGTCGTTCCAGGGATTTATTGTTGTGACTTGGCAGACTTCGGCTAGGTCGCAGAGTGCCCTCTTGCGTCGATTGTTTGAAGCGAAAGTCTCGAAGACTATCAATACTCTGTGGTCGTCGTATTCCGGGGGGAGTTGCTCCGCGGTGTGTTTGGTGAGTATATCCTCACCGCTTTTGGCCACTTGCCGGAGTATCCAACATGCTCTAAGGCTGTGGGTTGGTACGGTATCCGGTGTCGTGTGTATTTTGCATGGCCTATCGAGCCATCCCTCCAGAACGGCTTCGCGTCCGTAATGGGTTTAGTTTTCTTTACTATGGGTTCGGGTGCTCTGCGAGGGTGCATCCGTTTTGCTCGCCCGAGGGGTTGGGTGGAGACCGGTGGCTCCCAGCAAGCTGTCTGAGTTTTCCAGGTGCTTTCCATTACGTAGTACTTCTGTACTATAGTTGCCAAGTCCGCGAAGTGTAATATGCGACGGCTGTTGATGGCGTTGAGGATTCCTTCGTCCATGCAATTATTGCAGAATACTGAAATCGCATCCTCATCGCGGCAATCTTTAATCTTGTCTTTGACAAGGAGGAACCTGGCCCAAAAGTGATGGACTGTTTCCTGAGTTTGCTGTCATATGCACGTGAGGTCGCATAGATCCGAATGACTGGAATTTCTTGTTGAATACTGCATGTGGTGCGTGGGTGGCTTTAAATCCGAACCCTGGCCCAATTTGGAGTCCAGAGTTTGAGAAGCTTCCAAGCTTATTAGTTCGGCTTTCGGGATGTCCAATGATTTTTCAGGCCCCACGCCTGATTCCGGATTCAGAGGGCTTGGAGTGTCATTCCGCAGACAGGTATCCAGCTCTTCGAGCTCAGAGATCCGAACATAATTCGTCTTCAGCATAGGGGAAGAATTACTGTTTTGCTATTCTACTACCGCTATCTGATGGGTGATCGGTGGAGATTTGATTTCTCTCTGATCGGATTCAAGCCCAATCTGATCAAAGTCAGTAGCGACACCCATGGCGGCGACGCGATCTAGGAGTTCGTTTAAAGATGACCACTCCACCGGATCCATCCATCTGGAGTATTCGAAGTCAACACGGAGGCGATTTTCGATGACCTGAGAAGTCATCGTTGGCTTAACGGCCGAACAAGTAGTCATGGTAAAGCCGCCCAGCTGGAGGGTTTGGCCTGAGGCCAGAGCTCCTCCAAAGGTTATACTGTCTTTGATAACGAGGCGAGCCATCAACCCTAACTTCGACGTCCTAGTGGAACTCTCAATGAAAGCACCAATGTCGGTGTCAAAACTGGCGGATCTCGGGTAGGGGGTCCCGAACTGTGCATCTAAGGTCAATGGTAAAAGGAGGCAGGGGACACGATGTTTTAGCCAGGTTCGGGCCCTCTTGATGGAGGTAATACCCTACGTCCTTCTTGCTTGATCTTGATGAGTATGAGGATTACAAGTGTTGATCTACCACGTGATCGTTGTGGCTAAACCCTAGAGGTATGGCCTAGGGTTATACAAAGTCGGTTATAGAGAAAGGAAATAATACATCCGGACACCTAGCTTGCCTCCCACACAAAGGAGAGTCACATCCGGACATGGGAGTAAGTCTTCTATCTTGTATCTTCATGGCCCAATAGTCCGGCCCATGTCACACAGGTCGGACGCCCGAGGACCCCTTAATCTAGGACTCCCTCACTTGAACCAGTCCATAAATGGATCGCTGGAGCTTGCACACTTTGTTAGCACCTTTTGGATCGACAAAACCTTCTGGTTGCATCATATACAACTCTTCTTTAAGATATCCATTAAGGAATGCAGTTTTGACATCCACTTGCCAAATTTCGTAATCATAAAATGTAGAATTTGCTAACATGATTCGGACAGACTTAAGCATTGCAACGGGTGAGAAGGTCTCATCGTAGTCAACTCCTTGAACTTGTCGAAAACCTTACGCAACAAGTCGAGCTTTATAGACAGTAATATTACCGTCAACGTTAGTCTTCTTCTAGAAGATCCATTTATTCTCTATTGCTTGCCGATCATCGGGCAAGTCAAACAAAGTCCACACTTTGTTCTCATACATGGATCCCATCTCAGATTTCATGGCCTAAAGCCACTTTGCAGAATATGGGCTCATCATCGCTTCCTCATAGTTCGAAGGTTCGTCATGGTCAAGTAACATGACCTCCAGAACAGGATTACCGTACCACTGTGGTGCGGACCTTACTCTGGTTGACCTACGACGTTCGGTAGTAACTTGATCAGAAGTTTCAAGATCATCATCATTAGCTTCCTCGCTAATTGGTGTAGGAATCACTGGAACATATTTATGTGAAGAACTACTTTCCAATAAGGGAGAAGGTACAATCACCTTATCAAGTTCTACTTTCCTCCCACTCACTTCTTTCGAGAGAAACTCCTTCTCTAGAAAGGATCCATTCTTAGCAATGAATATCTTGTCTTCGGATATGTGATAGAAGGTGTACCCAATAGTTTACTTTGGGTATCCTATGAAGACACATTTCTCCGATTTGGGTTTGAGCTTATCAGGTTGAAGCTTTTTCACATAAGTATCGCATCCCCAAACTTTAAGAAATGACAACTTGGGTTTCTTGCCAAACCACAGTTCATATGGTGTCGTCTCAACGGATTTAGATGGTGCCCTATTTAACGTGAATGCAGTCGTCTCTAAAGCATAACCCCAAAACGATAGCGGTAAATTAGTACGAGACATCATAGATCACACCATATCTAATAAAGTACGGTTATGATGTTCGGACACGCCATTACACTGTGGTGTTCCAGGTGGCGTGAGTTGCGAAACTATTCCACATTGTTTCAAATGAAGACCAAACTCATAACTCAAATATTCACCTCCACGATCAGATCATAGAAACTTTATTTTCTTATTACGATGATTTTCCACTTCACTCTGAAATTCTTTGAACTTTTCAAATGTTTCGGACTTATGTCTCATCAAGTAGATATACCCATATCTGCTCAAATCATTTGTGAAGGTTAGAAAATAACGATACACGCTGTCCTGGAATTGTCACGGCAGATGTCCTAGCAGAAGGACTTAGTCGTGGAGCCATCGCAACTATGTTAGCTTAAAGGGGTTAAACGGGACAAAGGACACTGAGAGTTTATACTGGTTCATCCCCTTCCAGTGAAGTTAAAGGCCTACTCTAGTTTGGGATTGTATTGCTTGGGTTTCGATTACCAGGGAGCGAATACGCTTGACCTAGTTCTCGAGCTCTTGTTTCCTGCCCTAAAACCGCCGCCGGGTCATCCCTTTGTACACACAGGTTGACGCCCGACGGCTCACAGAGTCCCGGCCAGCTCATACACAACGTGTCCGGCTCGGTGACTAACTATGATTGCCTTATAATACAAGTTATACATACATGGCGGTTCATCCTCCTGGGCCTCAAGTCGCTTCTGGGTCTTGGGCCATCCATAGGCTTATATGATCTGCCCCTCTTGGGCGGTTTATACCTAGTAGTTATATCCCCAACATTAGGCCCTAGGTTGATCTGAACTTGTTCACATCAATCTTCGATACCTGACTTATCAAAAATCTTGTATCACCTTGTTTAGTAAACCTTACTTGTAACCTGCCATGACGTCAGTTCACAGGATTTTCTTAAACCACCATGACATCATTCCACATTAACTTCGCATGAGGTCCAGCACATCTTAATTGATCTTTATCTTAATGTACATCCCAAAAATCGAGGCGTCTATATGGCCATATGATGACTTCGGCCCCCTCGATTCCCGTGTATGCCTTGTATATCCCCCCTTATAAATAGGGGCGGGGGTTCTTTCCATTTCCCCCTTGCCTCATCTCTTTCATCTTCCTCTGCATCTCCTCTTTTGCCCGAGCTCCGCCATCGCGACCTCCGACCGCTGCACAACTCTGGCCGCTGCATCAACCCGATCAGACCAGAGAACGCTGGCATTCCACCACAGTCCATCTGCAACTGTAAGTGCTTCTCTTCCTCAACTTCAGATTTGCATTAGGGCTCGCCTTGTTTATCGGTGTTCTTCACCGTTCTTCGTGTTCCTCAACTTGAGAAACTTCCAATCTGAATAGGTTCTGAACCTTTTGCGGTGGTAGTTTAGCATTCGTTTTCATCATCGGAATAGTATTTTTCCATAGAAGATCTCACTGAAACACCCAAAATTTTCACTGCCGCCAACCTAGGTTTAGAACTTTATTGGTTTTCTGACCTGTAGTAGATCTGAAATTATTGCTCCATCTTGCAAAATTTGTTCGTCCAACACTTAGTCAAATTTGAAGTATCATAACTGCCATGGCGGCTTACATCATAAACCGTGATCAATTATATGCTTCATAATCTTCATGACCCGGTGATATTCCTCCAGTTTAACCATGCTTTCTTATGATTTCTTTAAAACTCTGTCTGGCTTAACAGCAGAATCCTTAAACCGGTAGGTACCATTAGTCCCCTTTTATGACGCCAATGTGAATACCTTTGCTCCTCAAATGTTCATCTTCCGTCTTAATGTGATAGCCTTTTACTTTTGAATCAATAGCCCTAGCATGATCTTAAACCGGTAATGTCTTCGCCTTGTATGCCTTTTTCTCAAGATTGTCAAGATTGTCACCGCCTGGAACTAGGCCGTTTCCCAGGCCATCGAGGAAGACGTGACAGAATATGTACAAACTGGTGTCTTAGCCAAAAAAGAAGTCATCCATTGGAGGGTTCCGGGTAATGAAACTCGCCCTGAGCCTAAAGATGGTGAAGTAGTGGTTTTTATGGATCACATGGACCGGAGCTTTAGCCCTCCCGGCTCAAAATTCTTCCGAGATATGTTGCACTTGTTCAAGCTACATCCACAAGATATCGTTCCAAACTCTGTCTCAAACATCTGCAACTTCCAAGTTTTATGTGAGGTGTACCTTCAACAAGAGCCCACCGTAGAATTATTCAGGGAATTCTACTACTTGAACCGGCAGAACGAATTCACGGATGGCCCTAGCCTGGAGCTAGGCGGTTTATCTATACAGCACCAGAAAGAAGCCACCTTCCCAGCTGCCAACATTCCCAGTCACCCCAAAGACTAGAACCAGACTTGGTTTTATTGCCAAGATACTTCACGAGAAGGAGAAAATCCCCTGTCGGGTTACCGCGCCAGCCGGCTTAGTAACAGACATCATCTTCCGAACCGTATCAGCATAGCAGAATGGAAAAAATATGTGCCGGTTTTTGCGAAGATCAGGGCTCTGATGGCCAATGGTTTGACCGGGATTGATCTAGTCCGCTACTGGGTCGCCTGGAGAGTCTTGCCTCTAAGTATCCGGCCTGGTTTAATGTGTGAGTATACTGGCGAGCTAACAGATCCTCAGCGCCACCGTCAAACTGAAATGACCGAGGAAGACATCAATAACATGACCAAGACTTTGTTAAATGAAAGCTTAAAAGATTGTAGTAAAGTTGGATTGGCCCCTTTCTGCATTCTGAATAAGCCGCCAGCTGTAAGTTTTGAATCCAGCACATACTTGACTCATATCTTCACTTGTACTGCCTGTTCATATTTATTCAATGTTTATAGGTCGATTCACCCTTCTGGACCAAGAAGCTGCAGGATAAGCCAAAGAAGACCCGGACAAAGAGCAAGGCTATCAAAAAGGCTGCTAAAAAGAAAACCAACGCCGCCGATTTGTTCAACTTGGATGAGAACGATGGTGATGATGATGAGTCGGAGGTAGAACTTGATTCCCTTGGCTCATTTTTTTGTACATCTTATTGACAATGACCATTATCACGATGACGCGGAAGCCAGCCGTGCAGATGTTGATGAGGTAATTATCCTTTCCTCCGACTCAGAACCTCTGCCACCACAGAAAACTCGACAAGCAAGTCGGAAAGTAAGATTTTCTCACCCTTTAGTTTACTTGGATCTCAACTTTCTTACGAAGAAGCTGCAACATGAAGCACGCCGTTTAACCCGGAACAGCGGTGGCGGAGTTTTATCCTCCAGCTTGCCGAACACTCCAGCACATCGCAAACATCGACCGGAGGTTTCAAATATTTCTGGCTCATCTTATCCCATGGCGGGTCTTTTTCGACACATCTCATTCCTCCTCCGGCGACTCAACTGGAACTCAAATTCCAGCCTTCAAAACCGTGTCGGCGTAAGGGTGTACTTCATGGGTGTATTTCATCACTTGAAATTTCATACCTGACTAACATTGGCATCTGTGTATTTCTTATTCTCAGTGTCCAGGCCAAACTCAGCAAAAAGGCGAAAATGAACAAGCCAGTTGATGACTCAAATCCTTCTGAGCCGGAAAAACCACACCCAGAAACCTCTCATCCAATTGCTGAAGCCACCATTGATGACCCGCCACCAGAAGAACATGACGTCACCATGGATCAAATAGATGTTGAGCCAGTCATCTCTAAACCGCCAAGCCCCATCAAGCCTAATGAAGATAAGGCTGGTGATGTCACCATCACAGGGCTTGGTTACACCGCACCGGGTAACCCCACTGCTTTATCCAAGCACAGCGCCAAAGAGGAAATTTCTACTGCTGATAAAGGCAAATGGAAAGTTGACTTAGAAGACTACTCTCAATTCAATGCTCAAGAAATCCATTCTGGTTTTTTGAACCGTCTATACACCAGCCGTGATTTTGAAGCCGGCTTAGTCAATTTAGTGAATGAATGCTATGAGGTAATCCAATCACCATTCTCTTCATAATTATATCTCTATTAGCCGCCATGTCTATAGGATATGATATGATTGAATATGATGTAGATTTTCCAATTGCCATAAAGAACTGAACATCATCATTAGTAGCCCCCAAGGGCCGGATTAAATCATCAAGTTAAGCCAGGACTTTAAGTATAAGTAATGAACTTCACATCTGTAGCCCCCAAGGGTCGATTTAACTAGCATAGTTAAACTGGGACTTACCAACATTGATAAGTCAACACTTCTGTAACCTTGGTAAACCGGATCATATCATTGTACCCGAGTCATCAGATAAATTCGTCATTGAAAAGAGCAATAGGCATTAGCCCCCAAGTGCCAAGGAAAATACTTGTATTGTGCTTGTGACTTCGAAAAGTTCTTAAGAGAAATAGACATTATCCCCCAAGTGCCAAGGACAAAACTTGTATTGTGCTTGGGACTTCAAAAATAATCATGCTCATATTACCTTTCATGTTTACTTATTTCACAGGCTAAACTGATTGAGAAGGATTCGCAGCTCACTGATCTGAAGGCCAACATTAAAACTCAGCAATCTGAGACATCCAAGGCCAAGTCAGAACTGAAGATTGCTTTAAAAAATATTGAGCAGCTTAAGAAAAATTTCAACACTGATAAGAACGGCCGGGAGACTAAAAAGGCGGCTCTATTGAAGAGAGCAGAGGATGTTGAAACCGCACATAAGCCGGTGACTGACGAGTTGTCCGGTTTAAGGCAACAGATCAATAACATGTCGTCGGCCATCATTGGTAAGTATGAAGCATGACTCCTTTGCATCTCAATAAACATATTAAAACATCTGCCGGCTTATCAATAAATTCACTAATACAGGTTCTCGGAGCGCCAAGTTGGGCTCAGATATGCGCATCCATCTTAAAGCTATCTACACTCTTGTAGAACCGCTATAAACTAACACCCAACGTACCATTGTTGCTGCTATGCACAAGAAATCTCCACCCACTCTCATCAAAGATACATTGGAGAGGTTATCAGTGCAGCCCCAAAGGATTGATGATTTAAAGCGAGCATCTGCCAGAGCCGGCACATTGACTGCTTTAAGCCAGGCTAAGGCATGGCAAGCTGATCTGGATCCAGAAGATTTGGCCAATGGTTGCCCAGGTGTCAAAGAGGATGGATCTTCCTTCAGTGCTGATGACTTTTCACAAATACCAAGAGCAATGTGTCCATTAGCAAGTAAGTTGGCTGGAGAAACCAATCTAACCACATATCAAGCGGCTTATGACACTGAGAACAAGAAAGTGAAGGCACCGGTTCATCAGGAGACAGGTCTCATCCCGCCGATTCGTAAGCACACCTTCGCTCCTGACATTGATCCATCCAACCTTATTGATGATGAAGTTGTGTTTAGAGCGTTGACTGGTATCAACTGGGCTATGCCTGACTTCCAGCTGATGGATAATCAAGGAGTTGAAGAAGAAGAAGAAGAAGAGGCGCAGGATGATCTGGAGGCTTCAACCCACCAAGAGTCATGAGTTGTTTCATTAATCATACCACTTTGAAAAACACTTATCATCTTTGGGCCATCGGATGCCTTGTAATAGGCTTAGTTAAACTCTGATATGTCGTGCCATCGTGCATGTTTTGTTTGCATAACACTGTTGATCCGTTAGTTAAAGATCTGCCACTTATGCTCATGATATCATCTAGTATGCAGATCAGATTTATCATTTTTCCTGCACACAAACAAATCACAAGTGCCCTGGCGGTTTACCCTAGGGCGGGTCATGATACTCCATATAAAAACCACTGGTGACTATAATAGTCCATAACCAGGGTCGGTTTAATCACAACCTTCTATAATCATAACAAAATATCATACCTGTGATATTTGCTCACACTCTCGGCTTATCATACCTGTGTAGTAAGGGTTACAACCCAAAGATTGAGAGCACAACGCCCTGTTCAATTGGTTTATACCGCCGGCTTACAACGCCACATGCAGCAAGGGGTAATATCCCTAAACTTAGAGCACAGCGCTCTAAGCACATAAAATCATCATACACTGGCGACTTAAAGTCCAAAGCCAGGCTGGGTTAACAACCGCCGGAAATATTCAGATATAAACCATAAGGCAACATAGCCTTCATCGGTTTTCAACCACGTATTAACATGTCATAAGAAATGAATCTCAAAAAATGTTCAAATCAAATACAAATCAAAGAACAAAACAAGGCTTTCATAGGCTGCCAAGCCTTCAAGTAAAGTGCTTTTCAAGGGCCGCACAACCACTGAGTTAAACCTTCAGTCAACCTTGTAAGCCGGGCCTCACATGACCAATTGTCATTTTAACTTTGACAAGTTCAGGGTCTGTATAAGATTGACTGTCAAGAGTACAGCGAGTCATTCCAGGATTACCTGAGAGGAATGGCGGACTTAAAAAGGCAGGATAACCCGGATTTTTAGGTAAATACACCTGGCTTCCAAGCCTACTACAAGGGTCATCAAAGCTCTTGTCTATTTAACAAAGAGCTCCCAAGTAATATTTCATTCCAGACATACAAGCCGGATCAATAGGGTAGTCATAGCTATGCTCAATGAGCAGGAAGCCCCCAAATATTTGGTAATTATGGCGTACAAGCCGGATCAAGAGGGTGGTCATAGCTATGCTCAATGAGCAGGAAGCCCCCAAGTGATCATATGAAGTGACAATAAAGACTCATTATTCTCAGAAATGAAACAACAGAGGCCCTGAATTATCAGGGATGCCGGCTTTATTATATTCATCATAATATATACATTGTAAAAATATGTACATCACAAGAGCTGGTGGCTTAGGTGTAGTAAGGCCAGACATGAGTAATATTCCACGGCCGGCGGGTCTCCTCCTCCGACGTGTGTGAGTCCTTGTGGTCTCGAACATCAACAAGGTAGTATGACCCGTTGTTCAGATTTTTCCTGACCATAAAGGGCCCTTGTAACGCCCAAGATGCGGCTATATCTCCCACGTGTCGAGGCACGACTTAGAGGCATAACCGCATTTTGGTCGTTACAAGTTGGTATAAGAGCCAGGTTTCGACGGTTACACAGTTAACCGTTGGGGCATCAAACGACCTCCAAATGGAACGAAATTTGACAGGCGGCCTACCGGTGATGTTCCAAGGCCACTCAACAATTCTCAGCCCATTCCGAGAACATTTTTCTCCCACTCACGAAACGAGATCTGAGGGGTGCAACGGGTGCATGTGTGAGTGTCTGATTCTGAAACAGACAACGGGGAAAATGACTGGTTGCATGAGACGAACACGAATGCAAATGATATGCACATGATGACATCAGATGAAATGCATGACATGAACAAAATGCAAAAAACGAGGACAAAACCCAACCACGGAGGATATAACATATAACATAGCCGGAAATGGCAAGAGTTGGAGTTACAATTATGGAATGTTACATCCGGGGCGTTACAGCCCTTCCCAAGGTGGGGAAAGTTTGTGCATATCAGTTTGATCCTGGATAAGCCGGAGCACCTGTTGGGGAACGCAGTATTTCAAAAAAAATTCCTACGATCACACAAGATAGGGATGCATAGAAACAAGACAAGAGAGTATGTCTACGTATCCTCATAGACCGAAAGCAGAAGCATTAAGAAACGCAGTTGATGTAGTCGAACGTCTTCGTGATCTAACCGATCAAGTACAGAACGCACGGCACCTCCGCGATCTGCACACGTTCAGCTCAGTGACGTCTCTCGTACTCTTGATCCAGTTGAGGCCGAGGGAGAGTTTCGTCAACACGACGGCGTGTTGACGGTGATGATGAAGTTACCGGCGTAGGGCTTCGCCTAAGCACTACGACGATATGACCGAGGTGTTTATCTGTGGAGGGGGGCACCGCACACGGCTAAAACAATTGTCAACTTGTGTGTTTAGGGGGTGCCCCCTTCCCCGTATATAAAGGAGGGGAGGAGGGGGTCGTCCGACCCTCATGGTGCGCCCCCAAGGGGGATTCCTACTCCTACAAGGAGTAGGTTTCCCCCTTTCCTAGTCCTAATAGGAGGGGGAAGGAAGGGGAAGAGGAGAAGAAGGAAAGGGGGGCCGGCCCCCTCCCAAGTCGGATTGGGCTTGGGGGCGCGCCCCCACCTCTTGGTCGCCTCCTCTCTCTTCCACTAAATCCCATGTAGGCCCATTAAGCCCCCGGGGGGTTTCGGTAACCCCCCACCCCCCCCCCCCCAGGTACTCCGGTATATGCCCGAACTCATCTGAAACCATTCCGGTGTCCAAACATAACCTTCCAATATATCAATATTCATGTCTCGACCATTTCGAGACTCCTCGTCATGTCCGTGGTCACATCCGGGACTCCAAAATACCTTCGGTACATCAAAACACATAAACTCATAATACCGATCGTCATCGAACATTAAGCGTGCGGACCCTACGGGTTCGAGAACTATGTAGACATGACCGAGACTCATCTCCGGTCAATAACCAATAGCGAAACCTGGATTCTCATATTGGTTCCTACATATTCTATGAAGATCTTTATCGGTCAAACCGCATAACAACATACATTGTTCCCTTTGTCATCGGTATGTTACTTGCCCGAGATTCGATCATCAGTATCATCATACCTAGTTCAATCTCGTTACCGGCAAGTCTCTTTACTTGTTCCATAATGTAACATCTCGTAACTAACGCATTAGTCACATTGCTTGCAAGGCTTATAGTGATGTGCATTACCAAGAGGGCCCAGAGATACCTCTCCGACAATCGGAGTGACAAATCCTAATCTCGATCTATACCAACTCAACAAACACCATCGGAGACACCTGTAGAGCATCTTTATAATCACCCAGTTACATTGTGACGTTTGATAGCACACTAAGTGTTCCGCCGGTATTCGGGAGTTGCATAATCTCATAGTCATAGGAACATGTATAAGTTATGAAGAAAGCAATAGCAACGAACTAAACGATCATAGTGCTAATCTAACGGATGGTTCTTGTCCATCACATCATTCTCTAATGATGTGATCCTGTTCATCAAATGACAATACATGTCTATGGCTAGGAAATTTAACCATCTTTGATTAACGAGCTAGTCAAGTAGAGGCATACTAGGGATACTCTGTTTGTCTATGTATTCACACATGTATCAAGTTTCCGGTTAATACAATTCTAGCATGAATAATAAACATTTATCATGATATAAGGAAATATAAATAACAACTTTATTATTGCCTCTAGGGCATATTTCCTTCAGCACCAAATCGCCTTCTTAAAAGGTCCTGGTTTTAACCCGGCGACTATGATAACGACGCAGATCTTCCTGGTAAATCGCCGAACGAGCCACCGCAAGGTCACGCTCTTCATCCAACAGGTCAATAGCATCCTGACGTACTTTTTCATTATCAGCTTCAACATAAGCCGCCACACGAGGCGAATCATGACGGATGTCACTAGGGAGAACCGCCTCTGCTCCGTAAACCACGAAGAAAGGCGTGTAACCCGTAGATCTGTTGGGGGTGGTATTGATGCTCCATAATATTGAGGGTAACTCCTCCACCCAACAACCCGGCGTCCTCTACAAAGGGACCATAAGACGTGGCTTGATGCCTCTCAAAATTTGTTGATTGGCTCTCTCAGCTTGACCATTGGACTGGGGGTGATCGACTGATGATACATCAAGTCGAATATGATCTCCTTGACAAAACTCTTTCATAGCACCCTTGGATAGATTAGTGCCATTTCAGTTATAATACTATGGGGAAAACCAAAACGAAAAATCACCTTTTTGATGAATTGAACCGTTGTTGCCGCATCACATTTACTCACCGGCTCTGCTTCAACCCACTTTGTAAATTTGTCAACCGCCACCAAAAGGTGGGTCTTTTATCCTTGGACCTTTTGAAAGGCCCAACCATATCAAGCCCCCACACAAATCTTCTGCATCAGCATGAGCCGTCAGCCAATAAAATCCATGACGAAAAGCCTTGGACACAAGAGATTTAGAGCCGGCATGATGACCACAATCTCCTTCATGAATCTCTCATAGGATCTCATTACCTTCTTCAGGAGAGACACAACGTTGAAATGCCCCTGTAACACTGCAATGATGCAACTCTTCATGGACAATAGTCATTGACTTAGACCGCCGGGTTATCTGCCTGGCAAAGTTTCATCTTCAGGTAACTCGCCCCGGGTCATTTACGTCAAATATGGAATTGTCCAATCAGGAATAGCATGAAGAGCCGCCACCAGCTGTGCCTCTGGGTTAGGAATAGCAAGATCTGCCTCTGTAGGCCGTTTGACTAAAGGATTATGCAAAATATCAAGGAAAATATTGGGTGGCACCGGCTTACGCTGGGATCCCAACCGGCTTAAAGCATCAGTCGCCTCATTTTTCCTTCGATCAACATGCTCCACTTGATAGCCCGTGAAGTGACCGGCAATAGCATGAACCTCTCGGTGATAAGCCGCCATGAGTGGGTACTTAGAATCCCAAGTGCCTGAAACTTGCTGAGCTACCAAATCTGAGTCACCAAAACACCTCACCCGGCTTAAGTTCATCTCCTTAGCCATCCGAAGACCATGGAGCAAGGCCTCATACTTAGCTGCATTATTAGTACAAGGGAACATCAATGTTAAAACATAACAAAATTTATCACCTCATGGGGAAGTCAAGATAACTCTAGCCCCCGAGCCTTCCAACTGTCTAGATCCATCGAAATGAATAGTCCAATATGTGCTATCCGGCTTCTCCTCAGGCATCTGCAGCTCTGTCCAACCGTTTATGAAATCTACAAGTGCTTGAGACTTGATGGCTGTGCGAGAAATATAATTCAAACCATGGGGTCCAAGCTCAATAGCCCACTTGGCTACCTGACTTGTGGCTTCTCTGTTATGAATAATATCCCGTAAAGGAGCATAACTAACCATAGTGATGGGATGGCCCAGAAAATATTGCTTGAGCTTTCGACTAGCCATGAATACCACATATACAAGCTTCTGCCAATGCGGATACCTCTACTTGGACTCAATGAGCACCTCACTGATGTAGTAAAACCGGCTGCTGAACCGGATATTCCATGCCTGATTCCTTCCTCTCCACCACAATTGCTATGCTAACAGCTCGGCTATTGGCAGCCACATACAACAACAAGGGCTCTTTATCAATGGGAGCAGCAAGAACCGGTGGCTCAGCTAACTATTTCTTCAAGGCCTCAAACGCCTGATCAGCAGCATCACTCTAGACAAAGTGATATGTCTTCTTCATCATCTGGTATAGAGGGAAAGCCTTTTCACCCAACCGGTTTATGAATCAGCTTAAGGCCGCAATACGACCCGCCAGATGCTGAACATCATTAATACACGCCGGTTTAGCCAGGTAAGTGATAGCCTTTATTTTCTCCGGGTTAGCTTCAATGCCCCGTTCAGAGACCAGAAAGCCTAAGAGCTTGCCTGCAGGTACGGCAAAGACACACTTGGTCAGGATAAGCATCATCTTGTAGACCCGGAGATTGTCAAATGTCTCTTTCAAATCACCTATCAAGGTTTCCTTCTTCCTGGATTTCACCACAATATCATCCACATAAGCATGAACATGGCGCCCAACACTGGTGCACGTCGGTCCTAAACAAACGGTTTAAAACCCCTTTCCGCGACGGCATTTGGAACCATCGCCAAGTGAGTGTGTGTGATAGGGTGTCCTTCCCACACGACCGAGAGATCGTCGGGGATAAGCCCTCATGGGACCCAGGCAGGCCGTGTGCGATCTGGCGAGGCATCGAGACCCATTCATTTCCGTAGGTATGTACATCCCACACGGTGAATCCCAGAAATCATTTCTGTAGGTATGTACATCCCACACGGTGAATCCCAGAAATCATTTCTGTAGGTATTTACATCCCACACGGTGAATCCCAGAAAAACATTTCCATTCGTATGTATATCACACACAGTCAATCCAAGGAATACGTTTCCGTTCTTATGTACATCCCACACAGTCAATCCAGGGAAAACGTTTCCGTTCGGATGTACAACCCACACGGTTTTATGTATACTCTTGTGTGTGAAAGGTGTAACTATCACACATGCTCTGCCTTGGTTAACTGTTTGCTTTCATTAACTACATCACACACGATTTGATGTAGAAAACTATGTGGCATTGGGCTATCCATCGCAAGCGCTTTTACTGCTAGAATAGTTTGCAAAGGTCCATGACCATCTGTTCTATTTTTATTTTTGCCTGTAATTTATTATTATTATTGGAAATTTTGAAATAAGAAACGTGCAATTCAAATTCTCAGCACAATGGTTCAACAACGAATCCATAAATAAAATTTCCAGTACAATATGTTCAGTAATTACATGATTAGGCAGCAATTAACTATGATGAACCGCAGTATTTAAAGGCGGTAAAGGTGAAGAGACAAGTGTAAATCATTTTGACTGCTGATGGTGTTGAAGAAGCTGAATGCCCATAATGTGCCTTCCTGCATGCCATAGGCACGAACCACTTTTGTCCAACCCCTTATGACGATCGCCCACCCATCCTTCACCGCCTTAAGGAAGACTTCTAGAGCATTATCATGGTAGCATGAATTGTATACTTTAACCTTAGTGGCCTCCACTCCGGTCATGTAGTTTGCAAGGTAATCATCAGTAAATAGCTTCGAAAACCACTGAAAAGAGAAAAATATTAGATACTAGGTCTGATAGAGTAACTTGTTGTGGGCATGGGGAAAAGGCAACACATTACTTACCATCCTAAAGTTTGCTGTTGTCTTCGACAAAGTGTAAATAAAGATCTTAATTCCAATCACCCGTTTCTTTCGCCTAACAATCTTTCTTAGTTTCCTCACTTGACGCTTGTTCATGAATATCTCTTGCCCCATACGCAAAAGGGATCGAAGCGTGGATCAGTACCCCTCATATATGTACCTACAAGCAACCAGTAAATGTTAGAAGCTAAAATGAGATTGCACAAATGATGTAAAATACAACTACCTATGTTACTAAGTACAAGTATTTTTTTTGAGATTTCAATATGATCTACATACAGATGTATAGAGAATTATAGATATAGTTTAGATTAGAATCTAGATTCACTCATTTTGCTCCTTATGTAGTCTATATTAGAATCTCTAAAAATACTTATATTTAGGAATAGATGGTGTATAAGACATGGGATGCAGCTAACCTCGATGGCAAATAATAGCATCGCCCATTGTAGCCCTGTGTAAGTACATGGAAAGCCAACGTTAACTACAACAGGGTTAACATCCACCAAAA
Source organism: Triticum urartu (assembly GCF_056163025.1). Classification (NCBI taxonomy): domain Eukaryota; kingdom Viridiplantae; phylum Streptophyta; class Magnoliopsida; order Poales; family Poaceae; genus Triticum; species Triticum urartu. The sequence goes on from NC_141874.1 coordinate 579,185,668, forward strand.
ATAGCAAATGGTAATAAAACGGCAGCATCTGTAGTGATATCTTCATTTCGAAAGAGTAGCACGGTAGCAAAGGGACGGATTAAAAAATGGATACAGCTGTTAATTGCAACAGGCTTAACAACATCCTAATTCATGTTTTGTAAGTTTGTAGCCATTGAAATACAACACTTTAAAAATGGATACAACTGTTAATTGCAACAGGCTTAATGGCCATTGAAACCGGTACTGATAAAAATGCAATTGGCAGAGTTAAACATCACAGGGCAAGTGCTGCCAGAGCAGATAATGGCCCAGTTGTCCATAAAAAGGTAGGGAAAATAGCTCAAACATGTTAGGCATGTTTACTACAACATGCTTAATACATCGGCAGTACAAAACATAGCCATTAATTGCAACTGGTATTGGTAAGATTGAACTGGTGGGTACATACTTGGTAAGTCCTGAGCGGTAGTTGTTGTGGCACTTCATCTTGGCCAGAGCCCGCCCAAAGTCAGCGGTGGTGGAGGCGAGCTGTTCCTCCGGCTCGAAGCGTGGATCAGTGCCACTGACATGTGTACCTACAGGCAACCAGTAAATGGTAGAAGTTAAATTGCAATTGCACAAATGATGTGAAATACTGTAAGACATGGGATGCAGCTAACCTTGACGGAAAACAACAGCATCGGCCGTTATGACCCTACGTAAGTACATGGACAAGCATGTTAAGTACAACAGGGTTAGCATCCACCAAAAATAGCAAATGGGGCAGCATCTCTAGTGTATCTTCATTGCGGAGAGTAGCATGGTAGCAAATGGACAGATTAAAAAATGGATACAACTGTTAATTGCAACAGGCTTAACAACATCCTAAGTCATGTTTTGTAAGTTTGTAGCCATTGAAATGCAACTGTTTAAAAATGGATTCAACTGTTAATTGCAACAGGCTTAATAGACATTGAAACCGGTATTGATAAAAATGCAATTGGCATAGTTAAACTTCACAAGGCAGGTGCTGCCGGAGCAGAGAATGGCCCAGATGTCTATAAAAAGGTAGGGATAGTAGCAAAAATGTGTTAGGCATGTTTACTAGGACATGCTTAATACATCGACCGTACAGAACATAGCCATTAATTGCAACTGGTATTGGTAAGACTGAACTTGTGAGTACATACTTGGTAAGTCCTAGAGGTAGTTGCTGGGGCACTTCATCTTGGCCAGAGCTCGCCTATCGTCAGCGACGGCGGAGGCGACCTGTTCCTACAGGTCGAAGCGTGGATCAGTGCCACTGACATGTGTACCTATAGGCAACCAGTAAATGGGTAGAAGTTAAACTGCAATTGCACAAATTATGTGAAATACTATAAGACATGGGATGCAGCTCACCCCGATGGCAAACAAAAGCATCGGCCGTTATGACCCTGCGTAAGTACATGGGCAGGCATGTTAAGTGCAACAGGGTTAGCATCCACTAAAAATAGCAAATGGGCAGCATCTCTAGTGATATCCTGAGTCATGTGTTGTAAGTTTGTTGTTAGTATTGGTGAAATTGAGCTGGACACGGTAATATTTGAACATCACACAGTGTGTAGTACTGAAATAAACAAGGCATGAACATGCTTAATACATCAACCGTACAAATCATAGCCATTGCAAGTGGTATTGGTAAGATTTAGCTGGTCAGATCTTACCTGTTAAGTCCTGGGGGTAGTCACTAGGGGACTTCATCTGGGCCAGAGCCTGCACCATGTCGGCGGCGGCAGCGGAGGCGAGGTGTTCCTCCGAGTCAATACGCACAGCGGCCATCGTGCAATGGACTGCCATCAACTCCTGGCGGGGGGATTTGGAGGCATGAGGATGTTTCGCAGGCGCCATTGAAGCAATTAGGCTGGGGACGTGATAGAGATCGGTGGGTTACCTGACTGGATCCAAGCAGAATGTAGATCTGGTTGAAGCTGTGGTTGCGGCGGCGGAGGTTTGAGATGCCGGTAAGGGGAGGCGCGAGGGAGGGTGGATACTGAGGGGAAGGGGATGTGGTTGGAGGAATAAATTCTTAAATCGCACGCCTAATGAAAATTTCGGTGCGAAATTTGAAACTTGGGCGGGGGAACACACAACACAGACGAAGCGCGTAAAATACTCGTGTGCGAGAAAAAATAAAGTTGACAGATCCCGTCTCCAAAAAAATGTACACGTGTACTTGATTTTTTTCCGGTCAATGGTATGCCTGGTTTATTAGGAAATATTGCACAGGTAACTGACTTATGGGTCATAAACTCAAAAACGCACACAGGTACGATAAATAAAACCGTGTGTTTTGTGATCTTCTAATGATTAACACAAAAAAACGCACACGGCACACATGCTAATCACCGCTCAAAGCCCTCAAAGGATGCACTTATCGACATTGTACGTTAATACTACAAACTTAAAGTACTACTGCTAATTTGCTCTAATACTACAAACTTAAACTACTTCTCACATGCTGCCATCAGGGCATGCTGGCCAGACGCCGGCATTCTCCTTCCCGGCCTTGTAGGAGGCAGCCCACCGTGCTTCGATCTCCGCCAAGCTCTCCTCACCATGGCGTGCGGCCTCTTTTTTCTTGGGCGGTGGGACAGCTTTCTGCCATTTCCGCTCCTTTTGTGTGGATTTGGCCACCTCTAGATCCACCACCCATTCGGCCATGGCAGCCTCAAAGTCCGCCCATGTAACTGTCTGGCTGCCGACAGCGATGAACCTGGCGCTGCGAGATGACATCGCTTCCTTACCATGTGCGCGGTCGCGGGCGGCGAGGAATGCGGCGCGGCGGGTGATACGTCTCCAACGTATCTATAATTTTTTTATTGTTCCATGTTATTATATTATCTATTTTGGATGTTAATCGGCTTTATTTTACACTTTTATATTATTTTTGGGACTAAGCTATTAACCGGAGGCCCAGCCCAAATTGTTGTTTTTTGCCTATTTCAGTGTTTTGAAGAAAAGGAATATCAAACGGAGTCCAAACGGAATGAAACCTTCGGGAACGTGATTTTTGGAACAAACATGATCCAGAGGACTTGGAGTGGACGTCAAGCAATCAACGAGGCGGCCACGAGGCAGGGGCGCACCAACCCCCCTGGGCGCGCCCTCCCCCCTCATGGGCCCCTCATTGCTCCACCGACCTACTTCTTCCTGCAATATATGTTCACATACCCCGCAAACATCCAGGAGCACCACGAAACCCTATTTCCACCGCCGCAACCTTTTGTACCCAAGAGATCCCATCTTGGGGCCTTTTCTGGAGCTCCGTCGGAGGGGGCATTGATCACGCAGGGCCTCTACATCAACTCCATGGCCCCTCCGATGATGTGTGAGTAGTTTACCTCAGACCTTCGGGTCCATAGTTATTAGCTAGATGGCTTCTTCTCTCTCTTTGGATCTCAACACAAAGTTCTCCTCGATCCTCTTGGAGATCTATTCGATGTAATCTTCTTTTGTGGTGTGTTTGTCGAGATCTAATGAATTGTGGGTTATGATCAAGTCTATCTATGAAAAATATTTGAATCTTCTCTGAATTCTTTTATGCATGATTCGTTATCTTTGCAAGTCTCTTCGAATTATCGGTTTGGTTTGGCCTACTAGATTGATCTTTCTTGCAATGGGAGAAGTGCTTAGCTTTGGGTTCAATCTTGCGGTGCTTAATACCAGTGACAGTAAGGGAAAGGACACGTATTGTATTGTTGCCATCAAGGATAAAAAGATGGGGTTTATATCATATTGCATGAGCTTATACCTCTACATCATGTCATCTTGCTTATGGCGTTACTCTGTTCTTATGAACTTAATACTCTAGATGCATGCTGGATAGTTGTCGATGTGTGGAGTAATAGTAGTAGATGCAGGCAGGAGTCGGTCTACTTGTCGTGGACGTGATGCCTATATACATGATCATGCCTAGATATTCTCATAATTATTCGCTTTTCTATCAATTGCTCGATAGTAATTTGTTCACCCACTGTAATACTTATGCTATCTTGAGAGAAGCCACTAGTGAAACCTATGGCCCTCGGGTCTATTTTCCATCATACAAGTTTCTAATCTATTTTATTTTGCAATCTTTACTTTCAATCTACATCATAAAAATACCAAAAATACTTATCTTATTATTATCATCTCTATCAGATCTCACTCTTGCAAGTGGTCGTGAAGGGATTGACAACCCCTTTATCGCGTTGGTTGCGAGGTTCTTATTTGTTTGTGTAGGTACGAGGTGACTCGAGCGTGGTCTCCTACTGGATTGATACCTTGGTTCTCAAAAACAGAGGGAAATACTTACGTTGCTTTACTGCACCACCCTTTCCTCTTCAAGGGAAAACCAACGCAGTGCTCGAGAGGTAGCAGCGGGATGCCGTCGCTTCCTTACCAGTTACTGTGCGCCGCGGTGCCATGGACGACTCCTGGAGAGAGCTCTGGGACAGAGGGGCCTGGCAGCCGTACAGTGCGGCGGTATTCAAGAGCTCAACCACAAACGACAACAGAAATTTGGCTTCCCTTACAATTTTGCTCATTCATTATTGCACACGGTTCATCTCCGTCGCTTCCAGAAACAGTGTGCGCTAAGCCTATCGTGTGTTGCATTATGATTGGCCGGAACCCAAGCGACGCGGATCGCGCGTGTGCACAGTTGGATGCGCCACGATCGAATGGCAATCCGCGTCTCTCACATCATATTTGTGCACCTGTAGCTAGATTGGATTTATATGCGCTAAATGCCTAGAAAATGCACATAATCCCCTAAATATGGTAAATGAGCCCGAAAAAATGCCAAATTTGAACATGGTGATTTGCAGGGTGTATGTTCGTCGTAGAAACAAAGTCCAGGGCAAAGAACGAAGAAAATTTGGATTCCCCTTCAATCTTGAGGATTTCCCTTTCGAAAGCATGGAACTTCCTCGGTGATGGTTTGATTTATGAAGGGAGTGCATGACAACATAAGCAAAACCTTCTCAAATTTTTACAAAGGTATGGTGAGGTCATACCATGGCACCATGCCAGGCGTCATGTTTTTTAAGCATTTATTTCATTTTTTTATAGTTGAAACCCCAACAAACAGACAATTGTGGTTGACTATTGCCACACATTTCATCGAAATATCTGTCCATTCCTTGTACAAGGCATGAGAATTTACTAAATGGCATGAGCATGGTTTTCTAGGCCGTTCTTGTGGACCCTTTCATGCATCGATTGTTTGAACTTGAATTATGCGCATTAATGCCTAGGAAATGCACATAATCCCCTAAGTATGGCAAATGAACCCAGAAAAGTGCCAAATTTGAACACGGTGATTTGCGGGTTGTATGTTCATCGTAGAAAAAAAAACTCGTGGAAAAAGGACAAAGGAAATTTGGACCTCCCCCCTTCAATCTTGGTGATTTCCCCCTTGAAACCATGAAACTTCCTCGGTGATGGTTCGATTTATGAAAGGCGCGCATCACGACATAAGGAAGGCCATACCATGGCACCAAGCCAGGCGTCATGTTTTCCAACCATGTGTTTCATTTTTTGTATAGTTGTTAAACGAGTAAACAACGCGTTTATGGTTGACTATTGCCACACATTTCCTTGAAAGGTCTGCCCATTCCTTGTAAAAGGCATGAGAATGTGCTAAATAACACGAGCATGGTTTTCCAGACCGTTCTTGTGCACATTTTCATGCACCGATTGTTCGAATTTGAATTATGTCCATTAATGCCTAGAAAATGCACATAATCCCCTAAATATTGTAAATGAGCCCGGGACAATGTCAAATTTGAACATGTTGCATTTGAGGCGGTATGTTGATCATTGGAAAAAACTGAATGACAAACTAGGAAGGAAATTAGGATTCCCCTTTAATCTTGGGGATTTTCCCTCTCGAAAGCATGGAACTTCCTCGGTGCTGGTTCGATTTATGAAGGGCGTGCATGACGACATAGGCCAAACCTTCTCAAATTTTTACTAGGGCATGGTGAGGTCATACCATGGCACCATGCCAGGGTCATATTTTTTAAGCATTTATTTCATTTTTTCTATAGTTGAAAACCCAACAAATAAACATTTGTGGTTGACTATTGCCACACATTTCATTGAAATATATGTCCATTCCTTGTAAAAGGCATGAGAATTTACTAAATGGCATGAGCATGGTTTTCTAGGCCGTTCTTGTGGACCCTTTCATGCATCGATTGTTTGCACTTGAATTATGCACATTAATGCCTAGGAAATGCACATAATCCCCTAAATATGGCAAATGAACCCGGAAAAGTGCCAAATTTGAACACGGTGATTTGCAGGTTGTATGCTCATCATAGAAAAAAACTCGTGGACAAAGGACAAAGGAAATTTGGACCCCCCCCTTCAATCTTGGTGATTTCCCCCTCGAAACCATGAAACTTCCTCGGATGATGATTCATTTATGAAAGGCACGCGTCACGACATAAGGAAAACATTCTCCAATTTTTACCAGGGGCATGGTGAGGCCATACCATGGCACCACACCAGGCGTCATGTTTTCCAACCATGTGTTTCATTTTTTGTATAGCACGAGCATGGTTTTCTAGACCGTTCTTGTGCATCTTTTCATGCACCGATTGTTCGAATTTGAATTATGTGCATAATTAATGCCTAGAAAATGCACAAAATCCCCTAAATATGGTAAATGAGTTCAAAAAAATGTAAAATTTGAACACGTTTCATTTGAGGCGGTATGTTGATCATTGGAAAATAATCTGAAAGACAAACTAGGACAGAAATTTGGATTCCCCTTCAATCTTGGTGATTTCCCTCTCGAAAGCATTGAACTTCCTCGGTGATGGTTCGATTTATGAAGGGTGTGCATGATGACATAACTCAAACCTTCTCAGCTTTTAACCAGGGCACGGTGAGGCCAGACCATGGCACCATGCCAGCCGTCATGTTTTTCAAGCACATATTTCATTGTTCTATAGTTGATAACCCAGTAAATGACGCGTTTGTGGTTGACTCCATTGAAATATCTACCCATTCCTTGTAAAAGGCTTGAGAAACTACTAAATACCACGAGTATGGTTTTTCTAGACCATTCTTGTGCACCCTTTCATGCACCAATTGTTTGAATTTGAATTACGTGCATTAATGCCTACAAAATGCACATAATCCCCTAAATATTGTAAATGAACCCGGAAAAGTGTGAAATTTGAACCCGGTGATTAGCAGGGTTTATGTTCATTGTAGAGAAAAACTCATGGATGAAAGACAAAGGAAATTTGGATTCCCATTCAATCTCGCTGATTTACTACCGCACACAGTTCATCTCCGTCGCCTCTGTGAACCGTGTGTGTTCACTGACACATGCAAAAGGAAAAGAAAACCCTTGCCCACTTCGTCCCCACTCACTCGCCGCGGACTCCTCTGCAACTCTGCACCCTAAGCTCAACGGCTGTTGGCGGCGGCCGTAGGTCGTGCTCCTAACGGCACCGGATTTCGCCTCCACCGTTTTCTGCCGCCTATCTGCACCGACATTCTAGAATCTGGTCGACAAGGGTTTTCTGCGGGATTGGGCCTGGGATTTTTCTCATGGCGAAGGTAATCAACTTAATTAGCGAAATATTCACTCATCTCTTATCCCAGTCCGTCCATCGCTGTTAATCAACCGGTGGAAATCGCCGTGGAATCATTTTTGTTCTAGCTGATTCATGGGTGTTCATTCATGTGTGCATAGTGCGAGCACAAATCGGGCAACTGTGGTCGTGGCCAGTCGGAAACGAAGTTCTATCTCACCATTCCGGATGACTTCAGGGAGCGCTCGGTATGTTCAATCTCAACCTACCACGGTCGGCATGGCCTAAATTTGTGAACATATACCGTTTGTTGCTACATTATCTATATATTTGCATCAAATCTTTGTTACATTATCTATTTTTTATTCTATATTTTTGTACTTTTCTTGCATCTATATATGGATATGTTCTATCAGTTACTCCCATATTTGCATCTTGCTCGGTTATTTCAATATATCTAATTTACGATCTTAATTTTTATTTCAAGCAGTACATCCCTTGCTTTGCAAGAACAGGAGTAGAAGGAAATGTTGGGCTTTACTTTGCTGATGACTCCCATGATGTCATATTGACAACGCAACATGGGTTTACAATGACGGTTAGCGTAGAACTTGATAAAGATGGTCACTCCTATTTTAATGCAGACCTTTGGAGAAAAATGTCTAAGTGTTATGAACTGAAAGCTGGCAATAAAATTCTAGTGTGTGCACCACAGCCTGGTCTAATTAACATGGATGTTTACTTCCCCAACGTCATTAGCCGATCAAAGTCTGATCGAGGTTAGTGTCCTTTCAACTTTCTCCATGCTGTCATATTACTATTTAAGCAACCAATTGGTCACTATTTAAGCAACCAATTGTGATATCATATTCTGACTCCGTTCCTAGGCAGTAACAAATTCTGTTTACCAATTTATGTGCACTATATATTCTTCTGCCATGTTTTGAATAAATAATACCTTTCCACCTTTTAAGCAGGATATGTTGGATGCATAGTGAATGATCTGTATGTTACTAAGCGTACCAAATTTCACTAGAAGGACTTGAAGCATGTCATAAACTTTGTTGATAATCTGACAGAGATAGCACAGCGTATGAACGCAGGATTTTGGATGGGATTAATTAGACCTATGGTGCACATACTGAACAAGACTAGTTGTGTGCACAAAGCACTGGTAAAAAGTCTTATTTAAATGTTGATGCTCATAAACTATATATATCTTCAACAATATGTTACAATTGTTTTTTATTCTACATGTCAACAGAAATTGCCCCTTGTAGCCGTTCCTAGATCGATTTCCCGGCGTGGTTGAATTACACTTGTGCCTGCTAATAACGCCAAAGTGATTGCAAGGTACTGCATTTCCCGCAAAAATGGAACCATTCAAATTAACAAGTTCTCGCTTCTCGTAGCAATGCATCCATATTGGAAAATTGGAGACACTGTTCTACTCCTGCTCTACCAAGGCATAGGAGGGCTCTTCATTTTCATTGACGAGATGCCTAGTCGCCGTGATCAAGCTGATTCCAATGAATAGTTGTGGTTGTTGGCCCTCGTCCTCTTAAAATGTGCTAGTTGTTACTATATATGTTAAGTATTTAGATATGGACCATATGGTTATTGGCCCTTAGCCTCTTAAAATGTGATAGTTGTTACTATGTTAAGTATGTAGATATGGACCATATGGTTGTCAAAACCGTGTTACGAAGATCCTCCTTTTGTTGAATAGTGTAACCACTATATATATGTTACTCAAATGTTGTTACCTAAGTTCATAAATTTTCATGGAAAGTATTAGTATCATACACAGTTCATTGAGTTTAAGCGTGTGCCCAATGTCTAGAAGGCATTTGCATATTAACTGTCCATATTACAAATTTACACACATGTTCACATAAGGAAACGTATGTGTAACATACTAATCATCGCACACGAGTACTCGCAGATGCATCGTGTGCGATACTCCTAGCCACCGCAAGCAACTAGTATGCATTTTTCAAAGTTTTTTGTACACACAGAATCACACACGAAGTAACTGTATTGACCGTCTATGTTGTAACTTCTCATCGCAAACAGTTCATCCGAATCGGCTGTTTGCCACGTATCACACACATCTTGTTTACATGACTCGTTTGTGTTCTTTTGGCTCATCGCAAACAGTTTATCCATGTGAACTGTATGTTGCACATCACACACATCTTGTTAAGTTGAACCGTTTCTGTTGTGTTCCCTAATCAAAAACAGTTCGTCCGAGTTAACCGTATGTCGTATATCGCACATACATTGATATGGCTGCCCGTTTCTGTTGTTCTACCTTATCTCAAACAGTTCGAATGGATTAACCGTGTGTCCTGCATCGCACACACATTGTTATGGCTGCCCGTTTCTGTTGTTCTACCTCATCGCAGACAATTTGAATGGATTAACTGTATGCCCTTTGATACGTCTCCAACATATCTATAATTTTTTTATTGTTCCATGCTATTATATTATCTGTTTTGGATGTTAATAGGCTTTATTTTACACTTTTATATTATTTTTGGGACTAACTAACCCAAGGCCCAGTGCAAATTGCTGTTTTTTTTGCCTATTTCAATGTTTCACAGAAAAGGAATATCAAACGGAATCCAAATGGAATTAAACCTTCAGGAAAGTTATTTTTGGAACAATCGTGATCCGTGAGACTTGGAGTGGACGTCAAGCAACCAATGAGGAGGCCACGAGCAGGGGGCGTGCCTACCTCCCTAGGCGCGCCCTCCACCCTCGTGGGCCCCTCGTGGCTCCACCGACCTACTTCTTCCTCCTATATATATCCATATACCCCGAAAACATCCAGGAGCACCACGAAACCCTGTTTCCACCGCCGCCACCTTCTGTACCCAAGAGATCCCATCTTGGGGCCTTTTCCGGAGCTCCGCCGGAGGGGGAATCGATCACGGAGGGCCTCTACATCAACTCCATGGCCTCTCCGATGATGTGCGAGTAGTTTATTTCAGACCTTCAGGTCCATAGTTATTACTTAGATGGCTTCTTCTCTCTCTTTGGATCTCAATACAATGTTCTCCTCGATCTTCTTGGAGATCTATTTGATGTAACTCTTTTTGTGGTGTGTTTGTCGAGATCCGATGAATTGTGGGTTTATGATCAAGTTTATCTATGAACAATATTTGATTCTTCTCTGAAATATTTTATGTATGATTAAGTTATCTTTGCAAGTCTCTTTGAATTATCAGTTTGGTTTGGCCCACTAGATTGATCTTTCTTGCAATGGGAGAAGTGCTTAGCTTTGGGTTCAATCTTGCGGTGCTCGATCCCAGTGACAGAAAGGGAAACGACACGTACTGTATTGTTGCCATCGAGGATAAAAAGATGGGATTTATATCATATTGCTTGAGTTTATCCCTCTACATCATGTCATCTTGCCTAATGCGTTACTCTGTTCTTATGAACTTAATACTCTAGATGCATGCTGGATAGTGGTCGATGTGTGGAGTAATAGTAGTAGATGCAGAATCGTTTCGGTCTACTTGTCGCGGACATGATGCCTATATACATGATCATGCCTAGATATTCTCATAATTATGCACTTTTCTATCAATTGCTCGACAGTAATTTGTTCACCCACCGTAATACTTATGCTATCTTGAGAGAAGCCACTAGTGAAACCTATGGCCCCCGGGTCTATTCTCCATTATATTAATCTCCCATCAACAAGCTATTTATAGTACCGTTTATTTTGCAATCTTTACTTTCAATCTATATCATAAAAATACCAAAAATATTTATCTTATTATTATTATCTCTATCAGATCTCACTCTCGTAAGTGACCGTGAAGGGATTGACAACCCCTTTATTGCCTTGGTTGCGAGGTTCTTATTTGTTTGTGTAGGTGCGAGGGACTTGCGTGTAGTCTTCTACTGGATTGATACCTTGGTTCTCAAAAACTGAGGGAAATACTTATGCTACTTTGTTGCATCACCCTTTCCTCTTCAAGGGAAAACCAACGCAGTGCTCAAGAGGTAGCACCCTTCATCGCACACGCAACTAAAACCTGAACCATGTTTGATGCATCCGTCATCGCAAACGTTTTACATATTTCTGACGGTTTTCCTACACCATAGTTTGCGATCATTGCAACGCACACAGTTTCTCGAAGGGTCTCTGATCGTAGTGTCGCGTTAGCAGTCTCCTACAGTAGTGCAATCTGGTCATGAAGGCAATTTTGCACATATCGCTGGTAAGTCGCCTGGGCACTCTTGAGCCCAAAAGGCATAGACACATAACAGAAGGCTCCAAAGGGAGTGATGAAGGTTGTCTTCTACTGGTCCTTAACTACCATCTTGATCTTATGATAAACAGAATAAGCATCCAAAAATCTCAAATGCTCACAACCCGCCGTAGCATCAACGATCTAATTAATATGGGGGAGAGCAAAGGGATCAGCCGGACATGCCTTGTTTAAGTCTGTGTAATCCACATACATACACCAAGTACCGTTTTTCTTAAGTACCAGCTGTCGTGGTTCTAAGACTGGCAGTAGAATGGGGGTAGGTATGAGGAGGCAAGACCCTAGCTATGGAGTAGTTGTACACACGAGTTTACGAGTTCAGGCCCTTCACGGAGGAAGTAACAGCCCTCCGTCTCGGTGCCCGAAGGCGGTCAACTGGATTGTGTATATGTGTGTGTTTACAAAGGATGCGAACCCTTGTCCCGGAGGAGGGTGTGGCTTATATAGAGTGCGCTAGGACCCCAGCTCCCCTCCGTTACACAGGGTTCAATGTACATTAATAGTGGAACGTTACTGGTAACGCTAGCAATTAAGTGACTTAAATGATAATTAAGTCTGAGTAAACGCCCGACCGTTGTTGCGTAGAGTGGCTTTAGATCTTCTGTACGTCGAGTGGTCTCTGTGACGGTCGAGTGTCATTGATTCTTCCGAGTGGAATGCCTTTGGTCGAGTGGATGATGGTACCCTTCGAATGCTTCTGGCTTTAGTGCGATGACCTTGGGGAGGGCGTCCAGGTCGGGCCTATGACCCTAACCTAGGTACATAGCTTCATCATTAGCCCCCGAATGGTTCGGGGCTTGAGTGGAGAAGGAGTTGAGAATTCCTCTGATTCAATTTTCGTGCTTCGGGAGTGTCTTATTTGTGACCAAGCGAACAATTATGATGATCTCAACTTCTTCTCAGTCGCCTCGATCCATTCTTGTTTCTGCCGAGTGAACTTTACTGCGATGTTTTGAGTATTGATATGGAAAAGATCTTCCGTCTAACAGGTTGCCTTGCTGCACGCGGATATCATGGGATTTGAATTTGGGGAAGCACGCGGGACGGGGGAGGCCACAGTAACCGGAGGGGATTAGGCGAGGCCGCCTCGATCACCGTGCCACCTTTTTCGCCATGTACCTCGTGCGCGACTGTTGCGGGATTTGACTGGATCTTCCGGACCCACAGGTCAGCCACTCGGAAGTGGTCTCATATAGAGTGCCAGATCGGGGGTTTGCACGCAGCGCGTCCCCATTCTCCTCCTTTCTCCTCTGCTTTCTCCGCCACCCACATCTCCGCTCTCAGTGCCGCTGCTCCGTTCGAGCTTCACCTGCGACCATGGGGAAGGAGAAGACGGTGGCCCTGGAGCGCGCAAAGAAGGCGATGGCGAAGGCGAAGGGGAGAGGTCCAACCGGGGCAGATCCTTGTCGAGATCCGGCCTGCCGCGCGGCTGGATCCAGGGCGACTGGATCCGGTCAACGATCAGCCAAGACAACATCAATGATCTGGTCGAGGGGGTGTTGATTCCCCATGAATCGGCGCGGCTCTTGAAAGGAGAGACCGAACCGCATCCGCGAGATGGTGAGTGCGTTCTCCTCGCAACTCATGTTGACTGTGGATTTTCTCTGCCTCCCCATCCTTTTTTCCGGGGATTCTTGAACTTCTTTGGAGCACAACTTCACCACTTGAATCCCAACTCCATCGTATATCTTTCCGCCTACGTGTCCATGTGCGAGAACTTCTTAGGTTGTAGGCCACACTGGGGTCTTTTCAAGCACATTTTCACTTGTCGTTCTCAGTCGGTCAAGAAGTCCAATCCGAGTAACGAGATGACGTGCGTGATTCAGATGTGCGGGGGTCTTGGGATTCAGATGAGAAGTAAAAGCACTTTCCCAGCCATGATCCTTCCCGAGTCCGTCCGAGGTTGGCAGTCGACCTGATTTTATTGCAAAGACCAGCCGACTCCAGGTCGGTCGACCGGGCTCCTTTCTTTTTCCATGGCTCGGGTCGAGAAGCCCTCCGCCTTGAAAGTGATCCCAGAGGAGAGAGCGCAGGTGAAGGTGTTGGTCGAGCGGGTGGTCCAGCTCGTCCGGGACGGCGTGACCGGTATGGATCTGCTGGAGGTATTCCTCAAACGACGCATCCAGCCGCTCCAAGCTCGTGATCATCCAATGTGGATGTACTCAGGCATTGAGGATTCCACTCGGATCCACCCGAAGGAGGTCGACGAGGACACGGTGGAGAAGTGGCGGAGAGGCATCACAAGCAACAAGGATAACCCCGGGGGGTCCAGGAGGGTCACTCCATTCGACCTTTCGCGCCAGCCAGACCAGGTCTGACTCTGGATTACCGAGTACTTTTTTGACTAATCATGTAACCGCTTGTTGATGACTGACTATTTTTTTCTTTGCTTGTTATCTTGCAGGCTCTTACTGAGATGTATTCAATGCCCAACGGAGAGAAGGAGCAAGACTCGGAGGAGGAAGCGAGCGGAGGCGACAGCGGCGAGTGGCACTCGGACGAGGAGGAGGGCAAGGAGAGCGGCGACCCAAGTGATGAAGAAGAGGTCGACTCGCCTCCTCGCAGAGAAAAAAGGTCCAAGCACGCTCACGACCCGGTAAGCCTCCATGACATGGTGGCTGCACCGACTAGGCAGTCTTCGAAGCGTCCCCGGACGTCCTCTCTAGTGCCAACTGAGAGGAAACCAAAGCAATCTAAAGTTGCACCTCCTCCAGCGCCGAAACCACCGAAGGCTGCATCATCCAAACCGCCGAAGGCTTTGCCCAAGATCAAAGTGGTCATTCCTACTATCTCTGGGTAATAATCCGACCTGATCCTTTGGTTGACTCGGTGTAACAAACATGACCGACTGAATATTGAAATTTGCAGAGCTGCTACCTCTGGGACTTCCACCCGCCAGTATGAAGACGAGGAGATGGAAGATGTAGTCACCTCCAACCCAGGTACAACTCTCGTGATCTTGTCCTTGATTACATGGTCGATTAAATTCTGGCGACTCATCTAGGGGCGACTGATTTCTTTGCAGCCCCTCCCAATGTCATTGAACTTCCGGATGATGACGAGGACGTGTCGCCGAGGCCCAGGAGGAAGAAGGCAACAGCTGGCAAGACATCCGAGTCGGAACTGACGGTAGAGCCAGTAGTTCAACAGCTCGAAGATGCAAGTAAGGTTTCTGTAACCTTTGATGACCCAGTGTCGAGTGTGCACCCCGCATCATCGACTACACCAGTGCTTGCTTCAACCATCCAACTTCATGCCTCAGAGCTCCAAGCCGCTGCGTCTGGACTGTCCGTCCACTTCTTTGCCACTCATCATGTTCCAGAAAGCCAGTCGGACGCCGCTGTGGAGGCCATTCGTCAGGCTAGCATAATGATGGAGCGGGTGAAGGCGGTGCATGAAAGCAGTCAGGCTGCTTATGATGCCAGCGCGGCTCTTCGAGCCAATGTCCAGGTAAGTTGACTTCCGACTGAACTTGTTCTATTAGGATATGCTACCGAAATATTTTCCTTCGTGCAATCTCTCATTGTCTTGCACTTCGAGACTGTACACCCACTGGGTGTTTTGTCATCTTTATTATTTTCACTCTTCCACTTGGCCTGGTCGAGTGGGATCTGAACCAGTGGGGGCACGCTAAGTGCACCAACTGGGTGTAGTCCCCGAGACCGCAGTCGACTACTGGCAGTCGTTTGGGGTCTGAGTACTTCTTCTTTTCTTTTTTCTTTTTTACACTCGGTCAAGGCGGACCATGTCGAGTGGGATCTGAACCAGTGGGGGCACGCTAAGTGCACCCACTAGGTGTAGTCCCCGAGACTATTGTAGAATGTTTGATTTTGTAGTTGTCTTAAAGGTTTATTCACTCGGAAGTAAATAATCTTTGATCTTGTCTGTTGACATGTCTTTTACCCACTGTAGAAATCTTGTGCCCTCATCTCCAAGTTCGCTGAATTTGAGGAAAAGCAGAGGCAACTCAATCTTGACTTGGAGTTGGCCCAACAGAACTTGAAAAAGGCTCAAGATGAAGTTGCTGGTACGGAAGGTAACGGCCTGTCAACTGCTTATCTCGACCATCCTTCGAGTTATCCCCTCATTCTTTTGTTTGATCTAAATGTGTATTTTGCAGAGAAAATGAGGCTGGCTCTGGAGAAGAAGGACCTGGACCTTGCGGCTGCACAAAAGGAAGCTCAAGAGAAGACTGCTCTTGCTGACGAGCGCTGGAGGAGGAGATAACCAAGCTGAAGTCGTATCTGACTGAGTCCAACCGAGAGGCGACTCGTCTGAAGAAGGATAAGGTGGCTCTGAACGACCAACTGGAGACCATGTCTCGTAGGAGAAATGACTTGGAAGCTTATTTGAAGGCCCTCGCCAAGAAGCTCTTTCTTATGCTCGAAGGTACCCCTTTTGTCCGACTGCTTTACTATTTGCAAGTTAGTCATGATCAGTCGACTCACTAAATCCTTGAATTTTCAGAATTCTGTCAAAACTTTGAAGGGGAGACTGGACAGATCGAGATGGGCCTGGATCCTATCCTTTCTCCAATCGGCGACGAGGCTGCCATGAATGTGCTTCGACTATAATCTCGTGTTGCCAGTGTTACCAGCTATCTTGCTCGTCTGAAGGTGGCGGTGTTGCGCATTGATGGATCGCTCTGGCCAAGGGCAAAGCTTCAGAATGATCTCGTGTCTCTGATGACTCGACTTAATGAAGTCCCCGGTCGAGTGCGGGAATGGAAGAAGTCCTCTGCCCGATGCGGTGCTGACGTGGCTCTGCCTCTGGTCAGGGTCCACTACAAAGAAGCTCGAGAAGAGAAGCTAGCAGCGATCAAGGTCGCCAACACCAAAAGGCATGACTTCCAATCCTTCATGGAGACTTTCATTGCTGTTGCCACTCGGATCGCGGACGGGATTGATTTGGACGAGTTCGTCGAGCCTGCAAGCCCTCCTCCTGCTGAGTGAACAAACTTGATACATGAACTTGCTTTAAATTTGCCTCGAAATGTCGAGTGATTTTTGTAACCCTTAAACTCCTTCGAGCCTGATGCCCGAGTACTTTTATATTCGTCCTGAAACTTTTGAGGTTTTATCCGAACTTGGTTTATCTTCTGCATGTGCTTGCGTTTGCCTTCGAATGGAACTTATTCTTCACTCGGAATATTTCTTGAGATGCAGCTCTAAGGGAGATACCCTAGTCGACCTGCGCCTCGCCATCCTTGCGGATAGGGATGGAGCACACGTTGTGCTTGTGGCACAGCTCCGAGGAGAGAGTTGCAGTCGACCTGCACCTCGTCGTCCTTGCGGATAGGGATGGAGCGCATGTTGTACTTGTGGCGCAGCTCCGAGGAGAAGGATGCAATCGACCTACACCTCGCCATCCTTGCGGATAGGGATGGAACGCACGTTGTACTTGTGGCGCAGCTCCGAGGAGAAGGTTGCAATTGACCTGCACCTCGTCATCCTTGCGGATAGGGATGGAGCGCACGTTGTACTTGTGGCGCAGCTCCGAGGAGAAGGTTGCAATCGACCTGCACCTCATCATCCTTGCGGATAGGGATGCATCGCATGTTATACTTGTGGCGCTGCTCCGAGGAGAGAGTTGCAGTCGACCTGTATCTCGTCGTCTTAGGCGAGTACTGGACTGCAGCTAAGCCTCCGAGCATGAGGTTTGCTCATCACTCGGTAGGATTTTTAATACTTAGGCGAGTACTGGACTGCAGCCAAGCCCTCGAGTGTGAGGTTTGCTCATCACTGGGTGGGATTTTTAAAACTTAGGCGAGCACTGGACTGCAGCTAAGCCCCCGAGTGTGAGGTTTGCTCATCACTCGGTAGGATTTTTAACACTTAGGCGAGTACTGAACTGCAGCTAAGCCCCCGAGTGTGAGGTTTGCTCACCACTCGGTAGGATTTTTGAAACTTAGGCGAGTACTGGACTGCAGCTAAGCCCCCGAGTGAGAGACTTGCTCAGCACTCGGTAGGATTTTTGAAACTTAGGCGAGTACTGGACTGCAGCTAAGCCCCCGAGTGAGAGACTTGCTCACCACTCGGTAGGATTTTTGAAACTTAGGCGAGTACTGGACTGCAGCTAAGCCCCTGAGTGAGAGACTTGCTCACCACTCGGTAGGATTTTTTAAACTTAGGCAAGTACTGGACTGCAGCTAAGCCACCGAGTGTGAGGTTTGCTCATCACTCGGTAGGATTTTTAAAACTTAGGCGAGTACTGGACTGCAGCTAAGCCCCCAAGTGTGAGGTTTACTCATCACTCGGTAGGATTTTTAAAACTTAGGCAAGTACTAAACTACAGCTAAGCCCCCGAGTGAGAGGCTTGCTCATCACACGGTAGGATTTTTTAAACTTAGGTGAGTACTAGACTGCAGCTAAGCCCCCGAGTGAGAGGCTTGCTCATCACTCGGTAGGATTTTTTTAAACTTAGGCGAGTACTGGACTGCAGCTGAGCCCCCGAGTGAGAGGCTTGCTCATCACTCGGTAGGATTTTTTTAACTTAGGCGAAATGGATTCGCAGCTAAGCCCCCAAGTGAGAGGCTTGCTCATCACTCGGTAGGATTTTTTAAACTTAGGCGAAACGGATTCACAGCTAAGCCCCCGAGTGAGAGGCTTGCTCATCACTCGGTAGGATTTTTTTAACTTAGGCGAAACGGATTCACAACTAAGCCAGCCACTGGGGGAATTTCAGAAACAAATGTAAGCAATCGACAATCATTTTAGAAGACTGTAAAACTCTTGTCTTTGATAAAGAGACTACAAATGTGCTTCTTATTACATCTCAACATACTGAGTGCGGAAGTATAAAAGCGGCGGAGCAGTTCCGCATTCCAAGCGCGCGGCTCGTCTTTCTTGTGCTCGACGTTGTAGAGGTGGTATGCTCCGTTGTGGAGCACTCTGGTGACAACGAAGGGGCCTTCCCAAGAAGGAGCAAGCTTGTGTGGTTTCTGCTGATCCACTCGAAGAACCAAGTCTCCCTCCTGAAATGCTCGACCCCTTACGTTTCTGGCATGGAATCGATGCAGATCTTGCTGATAGATGGTCGATCGGATCAAGGCCATCTCTCTTTCTTCCTCCAGGAGATCAACCGCATCTTGCCGTGACTATTCTGCTTCTTCTTCTAAGAAAAGCTCGACTCAGGGCGCATTCTGGAGCAAGTCACTCGGAAGTATGGCTTCAGCTCCATAATCCAAGAAAAAGGGAGTTCTGCCAGTCGACCGATTGGGAGTTGTCCTCAGTCCCCACAATACTGATGGAAGTTCATCGACCCAGGTTCCTGCTGCGTGTCTGAGATCACGCATCAGTCGGGGTTTCAGTCCTTTGAGAATCAATCCATTTGTTCTTTCAGCTTGCCCATTCGACTCGGGGTGGGCAACTGAAGCATAGTCGACTCGAGTACCTTGAGAAGCACAGAAAGTTCTGAACTCATTAGAATCGAAGTTTGACCCGTTGTCAGTGATGATGCTGTGTGGAACACCATATCTGAATGTTAACTCTCTGATGAAGCTGACAGCAGTACTGCTTCAAGGTTCTTGATAGGTTTGGCTTCAATCCATTTGGTGAACTTGTCGACTGCTACAAGCACATGAGTGAATCCACTCCTACCAGTCCTCAGAGGTCCAACCATATCCAATCCCCAAACAGCAAAAGGCTAGACGAGTGGAATGGTCTTCAGGGCCGACGCAGGCTTGTGAGACATGTTGGAGTAAAACTGGCAACCTTCACATTTGTCGACTATTTCCATCTCATTTGCTCGTGGCCAGTAAAATCCCACTCGGTATGCTTTGGCCACAATAGTCCGAGAGGACGCATGGTGAACACAGGTCCCCGAGTGAATGTCATTGAGGATCACTCGACCTTCTTCAGGTGTTATGCATTTCTGGCAGACTCCAGTCACACTTTCTCTGAACAACTGTCCTCTTATCACGGTAAAGGCTTTGGATCGACGGACGATCTGTCGAGCCTCTTCTTCATCCTCTGGGAGTTCCTTTCTAAGAATGTATGCGATATATGGTACTGTCTAATCGGGAGTGATGACCAAAACCTCCATGATCAAATCGACCACGGCTGGGACCTCAATTTCAGTTGGATCAGTGGCACTCTTTGGTTGCGGGGGCTCTTCAATGAAAGGATCTTCTTGAACTGAAGGTGTATGAATATGTTCCAGGAACACATTGTTGGGAATGGCTTCCCTCTTGGAACCTATCTTTGCTAGATCATCAGCTGCTTGATTTTTCAGTCGGGGTATGTGATGGAGCTCTAACCCCTCAAACTTCTTTTCTAACTTTCTCACTGCATTGCAATAACCAGTCATAGCTGGTCTTCTGACGTCCCACTCCTTCATCACCTGATTGACCACTAAATCCGAGTCGCCATAGACCATGAGGCGGCGGACGCCGAGTGAAATGGCCATACGCAACCCGTACAGAAGTGCCTCATATTCGGCTTCGTTGTTGGAAGAGTCAAAGTGAATCTGGAGAACATAGCTGAGTTTGTCACCACGGGGGGATACCAACACCACCCCAGCACCTGAACCATTCAGCATCTTGGAGCCATCGAAGAACATGGTCCAATGCTCCGAGTGAATTTGAGCCGGAAGTTGCTGTTCGATCCACTCGGCGAGGAAATCCGCTATTTCTTGGGACTTGATAGCTTTCTTTGCCTCAAACTTGATGTCCAGGGGAAGGAGTTCAATCGCCCACTTTGCCACTCGACCAGTTGCATCTTTGTTGTTTAGAATCTCTGATAATGGAGCGTCGCTGACGACTGTAATGGAATGATCAGAGAAATAGTGTGCAACCTTCTTCGTGGTCATGTAAATCCCATAAACAAGCTTCTGATAGTGTGGAAATCTTTGCTTCGATGGAGTCAAAACTTCAGAAACGTAATATACTGGGCGCTGAACTTTATAGGCTTTTCCTTCTTCTTCCCGCTCGATCGTGAGTACTGTACTGACAACTTGTCCAGTGGCTGCAATATAAAGCAGTAAAGGCTCTTTGCTGATTGGTGCAGCAAGCACCGGCTGGGTGGAAAGTAGGGCTTTCAGCTCTGCAAACGTTGTATCAGCTTCGGGAGTCCACTTGAACTTATCAGACTTCTTCATCAGTCGGTAAAGAGGCAATGCCTTTTCAACGAGGCGAGAAATGAATCGACTCAAGGTGGCCAAACAACCAGTAAGCTTCTGGACATCGTGCACACGCACAGGGCATTTCATCCGAAGTATAGCACCCACTTTCTCTGGGTTAGCGTCGATCCCTCGTTCGGAAACGAGGAAACCGAGTAACTTTCCGCCAGGAACTCCGAATGTGCACTTTGATGGATTAAGCTTGATATCAGATATTCTGAGCTTGGCAAAGGTTTCAGCAAGGTCAGCCAGCAAGTCGGAACCCTTACGTGACTTGACCACAATGTCATCCATGTATGCTTCACATTCCGACTGATTTGAGTGAGCAGACACTTCTGGATCATCCTCATGAATGTGGCTCCGGCGTTCTTTAGGCCGAATGGCATGGCGACATAGCAAAAGCATCCGAATGGAGTGATGAAAGCCATTTTTATCTCATCGGGTCCATACAGTCGGATCTGATGGTACCCGGAATAGGTGTCTAAAAAAGACAAATGCTTACACCCCACAGTCGAGTCGACGATTTGGTCGATGCGGGGGAGAGGAAAATGATCTTTCGGGCAGGCCCGATTGATATGCTTGAAGTCAATGCACATGACAAGTGAATCGTCCTTCTTGGGGACCATGACAACATTGGCAAGCCACTTGGAGTGGTAGATTTCTCGGATGAACTCAACTGCCAGCAGCCGAGCCACTTCCTCACCAATTGCTTTTCTCTTCTGGACGGCGGACCGTCGGAGATGTTCCTTGACAGGTTTCACTTTTGGGTCGACTCGCAAACGATGCTCAGCCAGTCCCCTGGGTACACCCGGCATGTCAGAAGGTTTCCATGCAAAGATGTCCCAGTTCCAACGGAGGAACTGGATGAGCGCTTCTTCCTATTTGCTGTTGAGTGTCGTTGAAATATGAGTCGGAGCAGCATTGGGATCGGTCGGGTGAATATGAATCGGTTTCATTTCTCTAGACGACTGAAAAGCAGAGTCTGTGGCAGGCTTCTTAGCTCGCAGCAAATCACTCGGATCTGCATTTTTCTGGTACTCTTGCAATTCTACTACTGTCATTTGTGCATCGGCAATTTTTGAGCCCTTTTGGAAGCACTCTTCTGCCTTCTGCCGATTGCCGGTGATAGTTATCACTCCTTTGGGGCCAGGCATTTTCAGTTTGAGGTACACATAACACGGTCGAGCCATGAAACGTGCATAAGTAGGCCTACCCAGAATGGCATGATAAGCACTCTTGAAATCCACTACCTCAAATTTCAAATTTTCCTTGCGGTAATTCTTGGAATCACCGAAAACCACTTCAAGGGCGATTTGGCCGAATGATTCAGCCTTCTTGCCAGGTGTTGGTGTCAAAACCGGAGGATCTCGGGTAGGGGGTCCCGAACTGTGCGTCCAGGCTGGATGGTAACAGGAGGCAAGGGACACGAAGTTTTACCCAGGTTCGGGCCCTCTTGATGGAGGTAAAACCCTACGTCCTGCTTGATTAATATTGATGATATGGGTAGTACAAGAGTAGATCTACCATGAGATCGGAGAGGCTAAACCCTAGAAGCTAGCCTATGGTATGATTGTTGTGTATGAATGTGTTGTCCTACGGACTAAAACCCTCCGGTTTATATAGACACCGAATAGGGTTAGGGTTACATAGAGTCGGTTACAATGATAGGAGATCTACATATCCGTATCGCCAAGCTTGCCTTCCACGCCAAGGAAAGTCCCTTCCGGACACGGGACGAAGTCTTCAATCTTGTATCTTCATAGTCCAGGAGTCCGGCTGAAGGTATAGTCCGGCTATCCGAAAACCCCCTAATCCAGGACTCCCTCAGTAGCCCCCGAACTAGGCTTCAATGACGATGAGTCCGGCGCGCAGATTGTCTTCGGCATTGCAAGGCGGGTTCTCCTCCAAATTCCATGTACCTGTTGAATAAAGTCCGGTTTCTTGTAAATGTTGCGCTCCTTGGCTTCTACGCCCAATAATGGCCGTCTCCCACATGTCAAACGAATATGAAAAGTCTGAGTGTTTTTACATCCACACCCCTAGTCGCGTAAATGAGCCGCCCATTTAAGGGGACGAGGATTTAGATCCAAACCACACCTTCTCCCCTTCGCGAGTGTTCATCAGAGCGCATCTGACAAAGGTCCATTCCACCATGGCCAGCCGTCGCAACTCCTCCCTTCGCCCTTCCAGCCCTAAGCCAGGATATTGGGAGAGATGCTCCATCCCGCATAGCGAGCTAGTGATGCTCCAGACCAAGGGATTTCTCCCCCCGGCCTATATGGTCCCGGTTCGAGCCGGTCTTGCCGTTTATAATGGTGGAGAGCAAGCGAAGAGTGCCCCCAATCCCTCCAAAGGAGAGCGGGTATGCCTTGTCCCTTATCTAATAAGAGGGCTCGGATTTCCAATCCATCCGTTTCTCCGGGGGCTACTAGAGTACTATGGCCTCCAGCTACACAATCTTACGCCCGCCTCCGTATTGCATATCGCGGGCTTCGTAGCCCTCTACGGGCTGTTTTTGGGTGTTGAGGCTCATTTCGGGCTGTGGAAAGAGCTATTCTGCCTCGTGCCCCGTTCTAAGAAGGGGTCAATGTATCAAGTGGGCGGAGCCGAAGTGTGGCGCATCGCCGAGACCGGATACCTATCCGGAACCCCAAAGAAGGCGTCTGAGAACTGGCCTTCGGAATGATTTTACATAGAGGACGTCCCGCTGCCGGATCCTGTCCGGATCGGCCTCCCTGAGTTTGACAGTGCTCCACTAAAGAAGTGCCTAAGTTGGCGTCCACAGAGCCCTCAGAGGGAAAGCGACAAGGACGTTTTTACCTGATGGGCCAGATAAGATTGTTAGCTCATTCCGAACTGACCATGATCGGGGTCATGGCCGCATGCATCATGCGAGGGGTGCAGCCGCTACAGTATAGAGGCCACCCCATGTGGGACTTCAACGGGGAGGACGACACCACCCGCTACGGCCGTAAGGGGCCGGATTCGGCTGCGGCTCTAATAAAGACCTTGTCCACTTTGTACAAGGGAGAAGAGGAGGATTTTCTCCGTGTCGACCCAAAGGGTGGATTTTCTATGTACAATCCTCCAAGCTGGGTAAGTGGTCGCATCTTGCCCATCCGTTTTATATCCCCATTGTTAAATATTCAGTCTAGCGACTTCAACACAGGAACTGCGCCAGGCTGTTAAAGAAATAAACAGCCCTCCTCCACAACCCGAGGACCCAGGACGGTCCCTCGACCCGGACTCTCAAGAGGATTCGGACTTTTCGGTGGAGCTGATTGATGGAGTGTTCCATCAATTGAGCAAGGACAACGCCTTGGTGGCCATTACGGCTGATTACCCAGGGCTAATCCCGGCCTCCCAGAAACGGGAGGCCAAACCTGCGGCGACAAGCCAACGAGGGGCCGCAGGGCCCCGTGGGCAGAAAAGAGGTGCAGTCCGGACCGAGACGTCAGCGCAAAGGTATGGCGTGCCCCCGTATCCCAGGTGTTACACCTTCAAGGCACATTAACACTCGTGCTCTCTTCAGGACAAAGAGATCTCGCCGGACTAGCTTCGGAGAGGCTGCCAATCGCGCCTCCACCAGCCAGGCTCCAAAGCCTGGTTCGGAGGTGGAGGCGAACACAAGGCGCGCACTGGGCGCTCCTCCGACGGAGGATATGGACAGGTTGTCTGCCACCAACTTTGAGGTGGAGAGTGCCATGAACCATAGGCGTCGCCGGACAATTCTTCGCGACGCTTGTTTCTCCAAAGAGGCGTTAGATGCCTTCAAATCGGGAGATGCGTACCTCCGTGCCGCTCAAAATGGTCTAGCCAGAGCCACGGAGCAATATGTAAAAGACATACGGGTAAGAAAATTTTGGTAATTATATATAGATACCAGTAGCCCCCGAGACTTGAAACAGTTAGAATAACTGATTTAAGGATCATTTGTTATGCAGGTTCTTACAGAAAAGAATTCCCTATTGTCCCAGGAGCTGGAAGAGCGCAAAGCTCAACTTGAGGCCGCACTAGCCGCGGCAGGGGACCCGAAGGAGACCCCCTCTGGTAATATACACTTCGAAATATAAGCATTTTGCAAAGCACGACATGGGTGCAAATCTGACAAATGAAATTGCAGATGGCGCCGGATTGAATCCGGAAAGGCAACACCTCCTACACCAGCTAAAGGCTAGTGAGAAGGTGCTGACAAAGGTGAGGCGGGAGAAGAACGATCTCCAAGAGACCAACACCAAGCTGGGCGTTGAACTGAAAGATGTTCGTGCCGAGCTGTCGGACTCCGTTAAGGAGAATCAGCAGCTTCGGCGCGGCATATTTAGTAAGTGCTTGAATGAACCTTTGAAAAAAAGGTTCGGCGGGGAAGTCGTCTAACAGAGTAATGTCTGTAGGTGTGCTAACAGGTCGTCCTGCAGAGGAGATGCCTGGTTCTACGGGTGACCTTCTTCCCGAGCTCTCGCAACTGCTCGAGCGAGTTCGGCAGGCGATGCAAGGCGTCGGCCAGGCCTTGTGGCCATCCATCTCCATGCCCAAAGGTCTTGGAGAGCTTGCGGAGAAGCTAAAGGGAGCACGGCGGCGCTTCCGCTTGTGGAAGATATCGGCCTGCCGTCAAGGCGCTAGGGAGGCCTGGGCCATGGTAAAGACGCGGTATACAAAGGCTGACCCCAACCACATGGCCGAGGTCGGTCCTGTGGGGCCCGATGGGAAGGAGATCCCTGTAAGCTTGGTATACGGCCAAGTAGAATTGGCCGCGAAGTATTCCCAGCAGGACTGTAAATTAGACAGCCTGCTAGATGGTATTGAAGAGGAATACAATCAGTCAGAATGACTATGTAATTTAATTGACATTTGTAATGCCTTCTAGCCGGATTGAAGATCATTTGTCATGGCCGACCTTTTCGCTTCAGCCTCAGGACCTGACGGTCCGGAGTGTGTCCAAATTCCCATGCGGTTATATAAGAACCGGGGAATGCATAGAGACCAGGCGTAGGGGTCATTAGTGCGTGAACAGACAAGTGCCCGACTAGTTATGTTATATTACATGGTTAGTAAGAAACATCTTCCAGGGAGAATAGTTCCGTTAGGGGTTCCTTTCCCTGGGAGGCATGCCCTAAAGTGCATGCCCATTCCACGAAAAAGACGCGGGAAAAAACATCTGGGGGCGCATAAATAAGTGAAAAGATCATCTTTTAGGTCACCGACCGAATATTCCCTTAAGAACGCTAGCTTTCGGCTTCACCCAGTCTGAGGTACACATCCGGCTGATCCGGCAGTAAAATTCGCAGAGGTGCTCCCTTTACCGCCTAGCCGAATAATCGGGAACGTAGGGGTAAGCACAGGAGCCAGGCAACCCAGCTTGGCCAAAACTTAAGTCATATCGATGCATATAAGGGTGAAATAAAAGGTACATGCGGAAGTGTAACACATGTGTTGGGCATTAAGCCCGTTTAAATAAGCTTCTGTTAAAAGAAGCCCCAAGGTTTAATGAGTGCGAATAAAACGTCATTTGATGAGCCTTTAAAGGCTATAAGAGAAAGGAAGGGGAGAAGGAGAGAAATGTAAGACAGACAGTATATAAAAAATGGACAGAGGAAGGAGACGAACACAGAGTCCGGTGCTAGGCATATAATCTTTGGAGACGGGCTGCGTTCCATGGGTTCGGCTCGAGTCGGTTGTCCGATGCATCTCGCAGGCGGTACGCTCCACCAGTCAGGACTTGGTCAATTATGAAGGGACCTTCCCACTTGAGATTGAGTTTGTCCTTTTTCTTGTCCGGCAGGCGTAGAACTAATTCACCAACATTGTAATTTTTGGCCCGTACTTCTCTCTTTTGGTATCTTCGAGCCTGCTGCTGATAGAATGCGGAACGGGCTTTTGCCACATCACGCTCCTCCTCCAATGCGTCCAAACTTTCCTGCCGATCGAGCTTGGCTTCTCTTTATTCATACATGCGCACTCGAGGCGAGTCATGAATTATGTCGCAAGGCAAAACTGCCTCTGCGCCATAAACCATAAAGAATGGTGTGTATCCGGTGGTGCGATTCGGCGTGGTCCGCAGCCCCCAGAGTACGGAGTCGAGCTCCTCTACCCAGTGCGTGTTAGATTCCTTGAGGGACCGCACTAATCTGGGTTTGATGCTGCTCATGATAAGACCATTTGCACGTTCAACCTGGCCGTTAGTTTGTGGGTGATAGACGGAAGCATAATCGAGCATGATGCCCATGTTTTTGCACCAGAGTTTTACCTTGTCGGCCATAAAGTTCATGCCATTATCAGTGATGATGCTGTGGGGGACGCCGTAACGGTGTACAACCCCGGATATAAAGTCTATCACCGGTCCGGATTCGGCCGTCTTAACAGGCTTGGCTTCTATCCATTTGGTGAACTTGTCCACCATGACCAGTAGGTATTTTTGCTTGTGGGTTCTGCCTTTAAGGGGTGCAACCATGTCAAGCCCCCAGACCGCGAAGGGCCAAGTAATGGGGATAGTTTGGAGGGCGGTGGGTGGCATATGGCTTTGATTTGCAAAGAGCTGGCAACCGACGCATCGTTGGACTAAGTCCTGGGCGTCTGCCCGGGCTGTCGGCTAATAAAAGCCTGTACGGAAGGCCTTGCTTACAAGGGACCGAGTTGCAGCGTGATGACCGCCGAGTCTGGCATGAATTTCAGCCAGGAGGTTCCTCCCTTCCTCTTCGGAGATGCACCTTTGAAGGACTCCGGTAGTACTTTTCTTATAAAGCTCTTTGAGGGAGTCCTGGATTAGGGGGTGTTCGGATAGCCGGACTATACCTTCAGCCGGACTCCTAGACTATGAAGATACAAGATTGAAAACTTCGTCCCGTGCCCAGGAGGGACTTTCCTTGGCGTGGAAGGCAAGCTTGGCGATACGGATATGCAGATCTCCTACCATTGTAACCGACTCTATGTAACCCTAACCCTACCCGGTGTCTATATAAACCGGAGGGTTTTAGTCCGTAGGACAACATACACATCAACAATCATACCATAGGCTAGCTTCTAGGGTTTAGCCTCCTCGATCTCGTGGTAGATTAACTCTTGTACTACCCATATCATCAATATTAATCAAGCAGGACGTAGGGTTTTACCTCCATCGAGAGGGCCGAACCTGGGTAAAACTTCGTGTCCCTTGTCTCCTGTTACCATCCGGCCTAGACGCACAGTTCGGGACCCCCTACCCGAGATCCGCCGGTTTTGACACCGACATTGGTGCTTTCATTAAGAGTTCCTCTGTGTCGTCGCCGTCAGGCTCGATGGCTCCTACGATCATCGATAGCGATGCAGTCCAGGGTGAGACCTTCCTCCCCGGACAGATCTTCGTCTTCGGCGGCTTCGCACTGCGGGCCAATTCGCTTGGCCGTTTGGAGCAGATCGAAAGCTACGCCCCTGGCCGTCAGGTCAGATTCGGAAATTTAAACTACACGGCTGACATCCGCAGGGACTTGATCTTCGACGGATTCGAGCCACTGCCGAGCGCGCCGCACTGTCACAACGAGCATGATCTAGCTCTGCCGCCGAACAGTGCCCTGGAGGCCACATCCGCATCGGCTCCGACCCTTAATTCGGAGCCAACTGCGCCGATCGAGGATGGGCGGTTGGACGCCACCTCGGGGGCTGCAACCCCAATGGCGATTGAGCCAAGCACCAGCCCCGTACTCTGCGAGACCCGTGACTCCGAGGAGCCGGACTCCGAGCCCCCCGCGCCCCTGCCGATCGAATCCGATCGGGCGCCGATCATGGAGTTCACTGCCGCGGACATCTTTCAGCACTCACCTTTGGGCGATATCCTGAAGTCATTGAAGTCTCTCTCTCTTTATCAGGAGAGCCCAGGCCGGACTATGGTCAGCGAGATTGGGATGCGGACGATGAAGAAATTCAAAACCCACCCACCACCCACTTTGTAGCCACCGTCGACGATTTAACCGACATGCTCGACTTCGACTCCGGATACATCGACGGTATGGACGCCGATGAAGGAGACGATGAAGAACCAGCGCCTATTGGGCCCTGGAACGCCACCTCGTCATATGATGTATACATGGTGGACGCACCAAAAGATGACGACGAGGAGCGGAAGGACGCACCGAAGGCTTGTTCCCTCGAAAAGCAGTCAAAGCAGCGACTCAAGCGCCGCCCCAAATCCCGCCTCGACAGAAATAGCGATCACACAGACCCAGCGCTGGAGCAGGGCGAACCGCTGTCGGACAACGGCAATCCAGATAATCAAACCGAACAAACAAATCCTATCAAGGATCATGGTCCGGACGACGCAACGCCGAACAGGCACCCGGAGCAGCAGACTGCCCGTAAAAGGCTTGTTGCCACCGCGAGGAGCCTGAAGAAGCAGAAGCAAAGGCTCAAAGCCGCGCAAGACACACTCCAATTCAGATGGAGTAAAATACTCAGCACTGCAACAAGGTACGGCGACAATCGCCCCTCCAAGAGCTACCCAAAGCGGAAGCTGCTACCAGAATTCGATGAGGAGGCCTCAGAACCCCCACAACCAAATATCGAAGCAGCTACCTGGTCGGATAGACGACCCCTCTACCAATACAGAGCGGCATACAATGCCACTCACCATACAACACGCAACCAATGCGAGGGCTCGCACCCAAAGGATGGTGTGACAAGATCCATCTATGGACCACGCAAGCGCGCCCCAGCATACAATGCAATACAACAAACATCCGAACAACGCAGTACACCCAGCTACAGGGGTGCCGCACACCCCCTATGTTTCACCGATGAGGTGCTGGACCATGAATTTCCAGAAGGATTCAAGCCCATAAACATAGAGGCAAACGACGGAACAACAGACCTTGGGGTCTGGATTGAGGACTACATCCTTCATATCCATATGGCTCGAGGAGATGATCTCCACGCCATCAAGTACCTACCCCTCAAGCTCAAAGGGCCAGCTCGTCACTGGCTCAAAGGCCTCCCCGAAAGCACCATCGGAAGCTGGGAAGAGCTCGAAGACGCCTTTCGGGCAAATTTTCAAGGGACTTATGTCCGACCTCCGGATGCGAACGATTTGAGTCATATAACTCAACAGCCCGGAGAGTCAGCCCGAAAGCTTTGGAACAGGTTTCTTACTAAAAAGAACCAGATTGTCGACTGTCCGGACACCAAAGCCTTAGCAGCTTTCAAGCATAGTGTCCATGACGAATGGCTCGCCAGACACCTTGGCCAAAATAAGCAGAGAACGATGGCCGCATTAACAAACCTCATGACCCGCTTTGGCACGAGGGAGGACAGCTGGCTAGCCAGATGCAGCACCAGCGACCCTAGTACATCTGAAGTTAGAGATGGAAACGGGAAATCACAACGCAACAGCAATAACAAACGCCAGAATAAAGAAGACGGCACGAAGGGTGCGGCAGTAAACGCTGGATTCAAAAGCTCTCGGCCAGGTCAAAAGCCTCCTAAAGGCACCAGGGATGAACTGTCCAGCCTCAACAAAATTCTGGACCAAATATGTCAGATGCATAGTACCCCTGGTAAACCTGCTAATCATACCCACAGAGAATGTTGGGTCTTCAAGTAGTCCGGCAAGCTCAACGTCGTACATAAGGGGGAGGATACACCAAGTGAAGACGAGGACGAGCCTCCCAAGCAAGACACGGTGGAACAAAAGAAATTTCCACCAGAAGTCAAAACAGTAAACGTGTTACACATAATTAAGGGAAAAACAAGACGGCACTCCTAGGAAAGTACACCCAAGTGCCTATCACTACGAAGTCCTGCCACTGGTCATCTCAACCGATCACTTTCGACCATCGCGATTACTCAGCAAGTATCCGACACGCAGGATGGGCTGCCCTGGTATTAGACCCAGTAATTGGCGGATATCACTTCACAAGGGTCTTGATGGACGGCGGCAGTAGCCTAAACCTAATATATCAGGATACAATCCGCAGGATGGGGTTAGACCCAACACAAATTCGCCATAGCAATACTACCTTTAGAGGAGTAACGCCAGGCCCAGGGGCTCGTTGTACGGGCTCCCTCTTAATACAAGTTATATTCGGCTCCCCTAATAACTTCCGTCGCGAGCATTTAACTTTCCACATGGCTCTGTTTCAAAGTGGCTATCAAGCACTGCTTGGACGCGAAGCTTTCGCTCGCTTTAATGCAATACTGCACTACGCCTCCCTCACACTCAAGATGCCCGGTCCACGTGGCATCATTACAGTGCACGGAAATATCAAGCGATCTCTGTGCGCCGAAGAGAGTGAGGCTGCCTTGGCCGCCGCACACTAAAGGCGCCCGGACAAACGAAAGCATCCAGTAGGTCATCAAGACCTCAGCTACAACTAATCAAGTCCGGCGCCACTATTTATACGGAAATAAGTGGTCACACCCCTATTTGTCAATACAAGGGGCTCAACGCGCGCAGACAAGTGGCAATTTCTTATCATCTTGAATTACACATGGTTTCTTTCAAAACTATCCTTTTTGCACGACAACTTTTTCACTTAACTTCCTCTCTTTTACAGACGATCATCGTGCTACACCCGTCTAGGATACGGCACAATGGAGATACAGGCGCAGACGTGCAGCAGGGACCCGCTCCAAGGATTCTTTTTAGATTAAGACCCTGCGTCAACCTTTTTTACTGTCTCTTGTTGATACATATCCACCGTTGAGAAGGATGCTGACGTCTTGGCATGTGGCCATGCCAGAACAATGCACGTACCTGGACACAAGGGGCTTCTTACAAAGGCCATTATTTAGGCCCGGTTTATACCACAAAGACCGAATACCTTAGGGAGTGTTCGGCGTCGCGAGTTTGGCCCTATATGCATCAGCTCCGAATCATTGTCTTTGGTCAAATGTTGGGTTTGCCCGGCTCCTGTGTTTTGGTGCCTTACGTTCCACTTTACCGGCTAAGGTAGCACCAAGAGAACTACTGTGATCGTGCCCTGGTTCATCCGGATGAGCACCTCAGTAGAGAAAGCTGAAAACTGACTGTCATGATATAGCGTGAGATTGGTCAACCACTCGATGACCTGTGGGAATGTTAGAATTCCTCCGCCTTAACGAAGGGCCGTTTTTCGGCCAGGCATGTACGCACCCCGGAACCGGGAGAGTGCGGAGCCACAAGGGGCTATCTAGTAGCCCCACTGTCAAACTCCTATGGCTAAGTGAAAGTGCTAAAGCATTATAGTCCGGTTGCCTCGCTCGCTCCGCTATCACCTCCTTAATAGGACCAAGACATTGGGTTAAGTGTGAACGCGTGTTTTTGCGATCACCTCCGCATTATATGCGTGAGGGTTGAAGCCGACGGCTGCAATCTTTCAGGTTATACACATGTATACATAAACGGCCGCCCAGGAGGCATCATATTACTTTCAGGCAAAAGTATAAAAATAGACTTATAAAAATTTATAAAAGCATTTCGCTTACAATGAGATTACATATCACTCAAACATAATATTTTTTGAGCACTGGGTCTCTATCAAACGAGCACCCTCAAGAACTTCTTCAAAGTAGTGCTCAGCAGCCCTTCGACCTATGGCCGAATCCTGCGCTGCAACAGTGGTAGCATCCATCTCCGCCCAGTATGCTTTAACACGGGCAAATGCCATCTGTGCGCCCTCTATGGACGCCGACCTCCTCATCGCATTAATGTGCGGCACCACATCAAGGACCTGTTGCACCAAGCTGAAATAGCTGTTCGGTTTTGACCTTCCCGGCCACAGCTGATCCACAACAGACCTCATAGAGAGTCCGGACAACCTGTTTAGTTCGGCCCATTCGGCTAATTGGTCAGTCAATGAAAGTGGATGCTCGGGAGAATGGAATTGTCTCCAAAACAGCTGGCCTACTCCACGGTCTGTCTGACCCTGGAAGTACTTGGCCGCATCGGCAGCGCTCGCCGCCAAATCCATATACACATCCTCCGAACTCCATAGTCGATCCATAGGAGCATACCATGGATCTCCGAATTTCCTCCGCAACATAAAGGATTTCCCAGCTACAATATCCCCGGCTTCCCGCAGCTCCTCCTTCTTTGCCCTCATAGCAGAGCGGAGATCCTTTTTCGTCGCAGCAGCCTTCTCAAGGTCCGATGCCTTCGCTTGGTTTTCCTTTTCAAGAACCCGGCACCGTTCGGCGGCGGCTTTTAATTCCACAGCCATCTTGGCCATCTTGTCTCGGGTCTCGCCATGCACGGCCTTCTCGGCTTGCAACTCTTCGGCCGCCTTCACAGCAAACGCATTACCTAACCTCGCTTGTTCCTTGGCTCGGGCAAGTTCTGCCCGCAAGGCTTCAACAGTGGCAGCTCCATCTATAGTCACAACATATTTAAGATACTGGCATCATGCTGCTCTTCCTATGTGGCGTTTACCAGATATTGGTACTGACCCTGTGCCTCGTCAAGCCTTTTGTTAACAAGCTCGATGTCGGCGTCTGCCGCATCCAACTGCCGTTCTAAATGGGCAAGCTCGCTAGTCCGGCTAGCCACCGGAGCTTCCATCACCTGCACATAAAGGCAGTATGGTTATTCCCTAGGAATACGATCCTCTGTTCGTCGTCGTTTCCGACGACAACCAGAGTCTCAGGGGCTACTATCTACACAGGGCACACCTAACATGTGCAGGGTTATCATACATTCTTTTACGTACCTCAAAGCCTGTCAGTAGACTCATAAAAGCTTCATGCAATCCACTTTCGGCGGACGATATTCTCTTCATCACCGTGTTCATCAGCACACGGTGTTCATCTGAGATGGCCGCTCGCCCCACCAACTCCCTCAGAACATCCGATCGCACACTAGACGGTGTCGGACTCTTTTGTCTGCTCTCTTCGGGAGCCAGACATTGGGAGCTTCGGGGGTCAATGGGATTATATTCTGGCCTCACCGGGCTCGGAGAGGCCCTCCGCGACGACACTTCAGGGTCGCCCGCTTCTGGAGCAGAGGAGTCCGGAGGAGGCGTTTCGCTCTCCATCATCTCTGGAAGAAGATCCCCCGAAGATGAGCTCATTTGAGAGGGGCTAAGGCCCGAACTGCAAAATATATGCTGTGGTTATTTTCTCAGACGAAAACTGGCATATCTGTACTATTAAAGGTATTTCGGGTCACTTACGACTCACGAGAGAATTGATCCCCCCATGGACTTTGTGCGGCAACAGCGCCCCCAGAGGTAGGACCCTTCGTGGGAGACTTCTTCTCCCGTTTGGAAGCGTCCTTTTCCTCTTCCGGTCGCCTTCCCTCATGGAGACGCTCGCTCCCTCGGCTAGGATGGGCAGCGTTGGGGGCCCGCGTCCGCCCGCATTATCCTCCATGGTATCTTCCTTCAAGGGCTCCGGGCAAGGTGCGGTCTGGAGCATCTTTTCCAATACCGGATTTTCCAAACCCTCAGGGAGGGGGGCCAAACACCGAATCAACTTCGCCTTTGTTAGCCAGTCCTGGTCAAAAAGCGAACTCTCAGAAATAACTTCGTAACAAAGTAGAGAAAGTATGTTCGGCCAGAAGATGCCTTACCTGTTCGGCGGTGCGGTTACTACTCAGGCCCACGTCCTCGATGATTTCCGGACACTCCGTCTGAGGTCCGAAGAATGACTTGTACATCTCCTCGTGCGTCAGGCCGAGAAAATTTTGAATGGCACGCGGTCCCTCGGGGTTGAACTCACACAGGCGAAGAGGCCGGCGTTTGCAAGGCTGGACTTGAGGAACCAGCATGACCTATATCACCGCAACCAAACTGAAATCTCCATTGAAGAGATCTCAAATGCGGCCTTGCAGTATAGGCACAACCTTGGCTGGCCCCCAGCTCAGACCTCTGCTGATCCATGACATCAGTTGTGGTGGGGGGCCCGAGCAGAAAACAGGGGGGCCACCCACTTGGCACTTCTAGGAGCCATGATGTAGAACCACTCCTGTTGCCACAATTCAGACACCTCTGGGATGGAACCTTTGGGCCACTGAGCTCCCGTCATCTTGCGTATTGTGGCACCTCCACATGCTGCATGTTGCCCCTCGACCAGCTTCGGCTTCACTTCAAAGGTCTTGAGCCATAGGCTAAAGTGAGGGGTAACCCGGAGGAAGGCCTCGCACACGATAATAAATGTCGTGATATGAAGAAAGGAGTCCGGAGCTAGATCATGAAAATCTAGCCCGTAGTAAAACATCAAACCCCTAACGAAAGGATCCAGGGCAAGGCCTAGGCCTCGGAGGAAGTGGGAAACGAACACGGCGTTCTCGTTAGATTCGGGGGTGGGGACAGCCTGCCCTCGGGGAGGTAGCCGATGCAAAATCTCGGCGGTCAGATATCTGGCCTCCCTCAACTTCTTGATGTCTTCTTCCGTGACGGTGGAAGGCATCCATCGGCCTTGAAGGCTAGATCCAGACATGGCTGAAGGTTCGGGGCGCCCGACCTGAACTTCGGGCGTTTGAGCTTGAGGTGGGGGAAGGATTCGATTGAGCACGGGAGGGAAAAATAAAAGCCTTGTCCCCTTTATAAAGAGGGTGAATACCAAGCGTCCTCTCCGTGTCCGTTTGGACTTGCTTATAATCTAGGAGTCCTAGACGCGGTTGGGTTACCCACGCCCATATTGATGAGAATCCCGGAATAATGGGACACGATCACTGCTTTAACAAGACATGCCAAGGAAACCACCTCGCATAACGCGCTGAGATGGGACAGTAAAACAGTTCGAATAAAAGCTTGGCCGTGGTGTGATGTCACACTACGGAATACGTCAGCAAATTAGATTTGTGTAAATATCATTCTCTCTATGGCAATATGTGGAAACTTATTTTGCAGAATGTTTGGTGTCGGGCAGTGCGGTTAGGTCCGGGCTGTTATTGTTCGGCTCCCCTTCCCATACTACGGATGGCTTGAACAGCCTTTCCAAGAAGATGTTGGGGGGACTACATCGCGTTTTGTGCCGATGCGTGCCAGGACATCTGCCGCCTGATTATTTTCCCGGGCTATATGGTGGAATTCAAGCCCTTCGAACCGAGCTGACATTTGTAGGACGGCGTTGCGGTAAGCTGCCATTTTTGGATCCTTGGCATCGAAGTCTCCATTTATTTGGGATATTGCGAGGTTCGAGTCCCCGCGCACCTCTAGGCGTTGAATGCCCATGGATACTGCCATCCGGAGACCATGTAAAAGGGCCTCATATTCGGCTGCATTGTTGGAGTCTATGTACATAATCTGGAGTACGTATTGAACTGTGTCACCTGTGGGGGACGTCAAAACGACGCCGTCCCCTAGTCCGGCCAACATCTTGGAGCCGTCGAAATGCATGATCCAATTTGAATATGTGTCGTACTCTTTAGGGAGTTCGGCCTCCGTCCATTCTGCGACGAAGTCGGCCAAAACTTGCGACTTGATGGCTCGCCGTGGCTTATAAGTTATGTCGAACGGGAGGAGCTCAATGACCCATTTTGCAATCCGGCCCGTTGCGTCACGGTTGTTTATAATATCGCTAAGTGGTACTTCCGAGGCTACTGTTGTTGAACACTCTTGAAAGTAGTGGCGTAGCTTCCGGGATGCCATGAATACCGCGTACGCAATCTTTTGATAATGCGGGTACCGTAATTTGCATGGAGTGAGGACAGTGGACACATAATAGACCGGCTTTTGAAGGGGGAATTTGTGTCCGTCCGTTTCTCCTTCGACGACGAGTACTGCGCTTACAACCTGATGAGTTGCTGCAATGTACAATAGCATTGGTTCGCCAATGTTTGGCGCGGCCAGGACTGGGTTTGTTGCCAATATGGCTTTTATTTCATCGAGTCCGGCCGTGGCTGCATCCGTCCATTCGAAGTGTTCGGTGTGCCGAAGGAGGCGGTAAAGGGGTAGGGCCTTTTCTCCCAAGCGGGAGATAAAGCTGCTTAGAGCCGCCACGCATCCGGTTAACTTTTGTATTTGTTTGAGGTCCTTTGGGATATCCAATTGTGACAGAGCTCGGATCTTGGCTGGATTTGCTTCAATTCCTCTACCGGATACAATGAAGCCCAAGAGCTTTCCGGCTGGAACACCGAAAACGCATTTTTCCGGGTTGAGCTTGATGTCGTATATTCGGAGGTTATCAAATGTGAGCCTCAAGTCGTCTACTAGAGATTCGACATGTCTTGTTTTTACGACCACATCATCTACATATGCCTCCACCGTTTTGCCGATCTGGTTTGCCAGACATGTCTGAATCATGCGCCGATATGTTGCGCTGGCATTTTTGAGCCCGAAGGGCATTGTGTTGAAGCAAAATGGGCCGTATGGTGTGATAAATGCCGTTGCGGCTTGGTCTGATTCTGCCATCTTGATTTGATGGTATCCGGAATATGCGTCGAGGAAACACAACGAATCGTGTCCTGCGGTAGCATCGATAATTTGATCGATGCGGGGGAGGGGGAAGGGATCCTTTGGGCAAGCCTTGTTAAGGTCTTTAAAATCAACGCACAGGCGCCAGGATTTGTCCTTCTTTGGTACCATCACCAGGTTTGCTAGCCAATCCGGATGTTTTATATCTCTGATGAATCCGGCCTCCAATAGCTTTGCTAGCTCTTCTCCCATGGCCTGTCTCTTAGGTTCGGAAAAACGCCGAAGAGCTTGTTTGATAGGTTTGAATGCTTTTAGGATATTTAAGCTGTGCTCGACCAGCCTGCGTGGGATTCCTGGCATGTCTGAAGGGTGCCAGACGAAGATGTCCCAGTTCTCTCATAGGAACTCTCGCAGTGCGGCGTCTACATCAGGGTTTAACTGTGCCCCGATGGAAGCTGTTTTATTGGGGTCCGTTGGATGGACCTGGAATTTGACTATTTTGTCCGCCGGTTTAAAGGAGGTGGACTTGGATCTTTTGTCGAGTACCACATCGTCCCTATTCACCGTGGAGCGCAACGTAGTCAGTTCCTCAGCCGCTAGGGCTTTGGATAGTGCCTCGAGGGCCAGTGCGGCTGTCTTGTTTTCGACGCGGAGTGCTATGTCCGGATCACTAGCGAGAGTGATGATCCCGTTAGGCCCGGGCATCTTGAGCTTCATGTACCCGTAATGGGGTATTGCTTGGAAGATTGTAAACGCTTCCCGCCCTAGCAGAGCATGATAACCGCTGCTGAACGGAGCCACATGGAACGTGACCTCTTCGGATCTGTAATTATCCGGCGTGCCGAACACCACATCTATTGTGATTTTTCCTGTACAACGTGCTTCCCGACTGGGGATTATTCCTCTAAAGGTTGTGCTGCTTCGCTCAATGCGGTTCCAGTCTATTTCCATTTTTTGAAGGGTTTCCTCGTAAATGAGGTTCAATCCACTGCCGCCGTCCATGAGTACCTTGGTAAGACGAAAGCCGTCCACTATTGGACTGAGGACCAATGCGGCTGGTGCTCGGGCTATTCGGAATTTAGGTTCATCACTGGCGTTAAAGGTAATAGCCGTGTCACTCCATGGGTTTATTGTTGCTACTTGGTAGACTTCGGCAAGGCTGTGGAGTGTCCTTTTTCGCATGTTATTTGATGCGAAAGTCTCGAAGACTGTTAATACCGTATTGGTGTCTCTGCGGTGGCTTTCTGTCGCCTCCGGAATTAGGAGATCTTCGCCAATTTTGGCCACCTGCCGGAGTATCCAACATGCTCTAAGGCTGTGAGTTGGTGTGGCGTCCTCTGTACTGTGAATTTTACAGGGTCCATTGAGCCATCCTTCCAGTATGGTTCCATGCCCTGTAGAGGGTTTTTTCTTTTTGGTGTTTGACCCGAGTGTCTGGCGATGATGCGCCCTTTTATTTCGGACTGAGTTTGTATTCAGGGCCGGATCGTCCCAAAATTTTATTTTGGTTTTCCAGGTGCTTTCCATCGCACAGTACTTTCGTACGATGGATGCCAAGTCGGCGAAGAGTGTAATATCACGGCGACTTATAGCGTTGAGGATTCCCTTGTCCGTGCAATTATTGCAAAAGATTCAGATTGCGTCTTCCTCGCGGCAGTCCCTTATGTTGTTCCTAACCAGGAGGAATCTGGCCCAGTAATGATGTACTGTTTCTTCGGGCTCTTGCCTGATTTGGGATAGATCGCTTATGTTCGGGTGGGTGGGTGGAATTAAATCCGAAGCCTCACCCAATCTGAGGCTCAAAGGCCGAGGAGTTTCCGAACTTGACAATTTGGATTCCTGGATGTTGTCCAATGAATCCAGCCCGTCGCCTGACTCTAAGTTCAGGTCTTGGGTGATATCCTCCCCTCCGCGGGTATCCGGCTTGGAGGGGTCGGGAATCCGGACGTAACTAGTCCTTAAAATAGATGAAGGGTCGCCGCATTATCCCTCTACCACGACAACGTGATGGGTGACTTGGGGAGAGTTAATCTCTCTCAGATCGGGTTTAGGCCCAATCTGGTCGTAATCCGTAGCGATTCCCAGGGCGGCGATGCGATCCAAGAGCTCGTTTATGGAGGAGAGCTCCATTGGATCTAGCTGCTTGGCGAGTTCCGAGCTGACATGAAGATTGTTTTTGATGGCTCGAGAGGTCATTATCGGCGTAGAAGCCGAACAGGCGGTCATAAGAAAACCACCTAGCCGGAGGGTTTGGCCGACAGCCAAAGCTCCCTTAGCAACGGTGCCGTCTTTAAAGATGGGGCGAGGCATCCTTCCTGATGGCGACGACACAGAGGAACTCTCAGTGAAAGCACCAATGTCGGTGTCAAAATCGGCGGATCTCGGGTAGGGGGTCCCGAACTGTGCGTCCAGGCCGGATGGTAACAGGAGGCAAGGGACACGAAGTTTTACCCAGGTTCGGGCCCCCTTGATGGAGGTAAAACCCTATGTCCTGCTTGATTAATATTGATGATATGGGTAGTACAAGAGTAGATCTACCACGAGATCGGAGAGGCTAAACCCTAGAAGGTAGCCTATGGTATGATTGTTGTGTATGAATGTGTTGTCCTACGGACTAAAACCCTCCGGTTTATATAGACACCGAATAGGGTTAGGGTTACATAGAGTCGGTTACAATGATAGGAGATCTACATATCTGTATCGCCAAGCTTGCCTTCCACGCCAAGGAAAGTCCCTTCCGGACACGGGACGAAGTCTTCAATCTTGTATCTTCATAGTCCAGGAGTCCGGCTGAAGGTATAGTCCGGCTATCCGAACACCCCCTAATGCAGGACTCCCTCACTAGGTATAACACCATGGAAGCTCATGTTGCTTTCACTAAGCTTGGACATCGGAATGCCCATTCCCTTCAAAGTTTCAGCATAAAAAATTTCCAGGCCACTACCACCATCCATCAGCACTTTAGTCAGTCGAGTGCCTTCAACAACTGGGTCGACTACCAGTGCTTGCCTCCCAGGGGCGACTATATGTGCTGGATGGTCTGACTGGTCGAATGTCATGGCAGTCTGGGACCACTTTAGATAACTGGATGTTGCCGGAGCAACCATGTTCACCTCGCTGTTAATAACTTTCAATTGACTTTTGCTTTCAACATCAGCAAAAATCATCAAAGTGGAATTGACATTGGGAAAACCATCATCATCTTCTTCCCTTTCCTCACCCTTGTCCGACTCCTTTTCCTTGTCCTTGAGTTGTTTCTCTCGGAACTCCTGGATCAGGAGACGACACTGTCGAGTGGTGTGCTTAGGGAAAATGAGATTCCCCTCTTCATCTTTTTTGGTATGAATGTGGCATGGTAAATTCAACACATCATTCCCATCTTGATCTTTAACTTTCTTGGGAGTCCAGGGCCCTTTGGGCTTCCCCTTGAATTTCTCTTGGGCCACAACTAAAGCTTCACCAGGAGCAGCTGGTTCGGCCTTGTGCTTCTATTTCCGACTGGATTCCCTCCTTCGGTTTCTTGGGCGACTGTTTTGTGCTTGCCACTCCGGAGTCGGTCTTCCTCTTCACCATTGGCATACTTGGTGGCAATCTCCATCATTCGACTTAGGGACATATCTCCTGTCCGACCAAACTTCGGGTTCAACTCTCTGTACTTAACACCTTCCTTGAAGGCACAAACTGTTTGGTGATCAGACACATTCTCCACTGTATGGTGCAATGTGATCCATCTCTGGATATAATCTCTCAAGGTTTCATTCGGCTTCTGCACACAGGACTGCAACTCTGTCAACCCTGTCGGCCTTTTGCATGTACCTTCAAAGGTTCTAACAAACACTCGGGCAAGTTCCTCCCAACTATATATCCTGCCAGGTGCTAACTGATTCAACCACGCTCTGGTTGAGCCCTCCAACATCAAAGGAAGGTGCTTCATGGCCACTTCATCATTTCCGCCACCGATCTGCACAGCCACTCGGCAGTCCTCAAGCCAAGTGTCAGGCTTGGACTCGCCAGTGAACTTGCTGACTCCAGTTGCCAACCTGAAGTTGGGAGGAATCACTGCTGCTCTGATGGCTCTGCTGAAACACTCGGGACCTGAAACATGCATTCTGCTTCCAGTCGGATAATCTCTATCATGGCCCTCTCTGTGTGCCCTGTTCCTATCAACCAGACCTTGAACGAGAATAGATCTCGCATCAAAGCCAGGCTCTCTGGGGTCGACTGGAATTCTTCGTTCGCCTCTATCACTACAAAAAAAATACACTTCCGTGATGATACGTGTTTGTCACAGTAGGTCGCTTTTTTGTCATGCATGTACATCCATGACAAATTTATGAAAGAATCAAGATAGTCATACCTGTGCTGTCTTAGAAGTGTTCCATGACATTACCAAAATTATCATCACGGAAGTGTCCACTTCCATGATGATAAATCGCGCGTCACAGAAGTGCTTTCCTCAAGGGTGACCGACACGTGGCATCCACCGTAACGGAACGCCGTTAAGC
Organism: Triticum urartu; assembly: GCF_056163025.1. Classification (NCBI taxonomy): domain Eukaryota; kingdom Viridiplantae; phylum Streptophyta; class Magnoliopsida; order Poales; family Poaceae; genus Triticum; species Triticum urartu. Next base: position 579,227,412 of record NC_141874.1, read on the forward strand.
TATCGGGTCGGGTTTTGGATCCGATAACCCGTTAACAGCCCCGACCAATGGGGATTTTCCACGGGTAAAATCATCATTGGCTAGAGGAAACACGTGTCAGCTCGTCAGTGGGTCAGATAGGCGCCTATGATATGTCGACACGTGGCACGGCCCAACAGTGGCCCATTTAGCTTACAAAGCCGGCCCGTTTGACTTGGTCAAAAGTTAACGGGCTGGCCCATGAAAAGCCTGTTAACGGTCTCTTCGCAAATAGCCCATTTTACGGCCTGTTAACTCACGGCCCGTTAGGCCCTAAAGGAAATCGGCCCAACAATGTCATGTGGGCCGTCGAATATAATACCAGCACATTTCACTTTCGGCCCATGTATGGCCCACGACGTCTTTCGGCCCATATGAGGCCTTCGTATCTTTCGGCCCATTACAGGCCCACGGTGACTCTAGCCCATAATGAACAGTAATTTTCTTTATACCCATTAACGGCCCGTGATTTACATAGGTCGTTTCCAGCCCGTGTTAGCTTTCGGCCTATTGACGGCCCATACGTTCTTGGGCTCCTATTCGGCCCTCGATTACTTCCGGCCCATTACTGGCTTGTTCCCCTAATGGGCCAAATTTGGCCCATGGCAAGAGTCGGCCCGTTACTGGCCTATTCCACTAATGGGCCAAATTCGGCCCATGGCAAGAGTCAGCCCATTATTGGCCTGTTACCCTAATGGGCCAAATTCGGCCCATGGCAAGTGTCGGCCCGTTTCTGGCCTATTAACCCGTTGCGCCATTTCTGGCCCGTCCTATATTCTGGCCCATTAACGACCCGTTATGCATGTGACAGAATTAGCCTTTGATGTCCTACGGCCTGTTACCGTGTTGGGTCGATACCAATTACGCCCGATTATGGCCCATGTAGACCCATTTATCCGACGCCCCGAGGCCCACCGATTACAGGCCCATTTATCGACGGACCGTAGGAGACCCATGGATCCTACGGCCCGTATATGGCACATGGTAGTTGCGGCCACTAGCAAACCAGGGAAAAAGAAGACTAGGAAATAAATAAGGCCGAAACTAACGCTAGGCTATTAAGGCGATTGCACAGATTACATCCACTCGGCATCAAAGATCGCCACCAGTGCAAATATAGGGAACACCCTACACTATACAAAATTGGCTTGCTGTTTTCTTCAGGTGGTGGCTGCACGTTAAGAATAAATTTTGTATCGCACCAAAACAAATTACAACTACATATAACAAAAGGAAGGTTGGCATAAAACTTAACAGTCTAGCAGATAAATGCACCACCATAAGTTCAGAAGCTCAGTTCATTTGACCTGACTGTTATATTTTCATGCTATATTGTTCGATGGAGCACCATAACCCTCGCCTTCATTTCCCCTAGGCTCCTGAACAACATAGCAAATGTCTGATAGTCTGGTTTCAAAACCATGCATATCTTGACAACATTGAGCAATGTTTCTCCTTGTTTCACAAAGGGTCTCTGTTAGGGAATGGACTTGTGTCTGGAGCGCAGATACAACATTGCTTTGAACTTGCATATCTTGATCATGAGGCAGTTTGGACGATATTGCCTTAACAACCAACCCAGTATTACGCAGGAACGTGCTTTTGGCACTGTTAGTGGACAGGTACTGACCCACTGCAGCAAGAGCTGACATTGCGGTTATAGTTGCCTCACCACCTTCAGAAGGTGGCGGTTCCACCATTTTTTCCATAGCTCGCTGAAAAGTTGAGGTTTTACATTAGTAGTACCAGAACAGAAGATATTAAGGAGGCAGCAAAACCAAACAAAATAGCTTTGGTCTATATACAGAACTTATTCTGGTGAACCCATGTAAAATATTACTTGTATTTTATTGCAAAGTACATAATAAAACCAGGTTCCAAACATATGACCATGTACCATCGCTAATGTATTGTCTATTTCTTCACATTGTATTGAGGGCTAAGGATAAAGAGACGAAGTTTATAATACGGTAAGCATAGTATGACATCATCCATATCACAAAACAACTGAGAACAGACAAACAGGCAATTGTAACATTGTGTGGGCAAGTCCAGCACGGAACTAGATTACGGGTCAAGATCAAAGGAACATCACTCCTCTCTTTTAAACCTTGTAAGGTGCAATGATACGCTAAGACAACTGTGTATAAAATTGAAAAGAGTAATAGACATTGGCTGCAAACCATGTAGTTCAAGGCACAAGTCAGAGTAAGTAGTAGTTAAAAGGCATGAGGATTAAGGACTTACAACATCGGCTTTGACTGGTGTAGTCATGCCCTTCTTCTTGCTGGTGTGACAGTCCTTGAAGATTTCCACAACATTTGGTTTAGGTACTTTTTGGTCCTTGCGGGCTTTCCTCTGCATTTGGAACAAGTCAATATAGATCTGATAATATGGTACAGCGAAAAGAGTGAAACAACAGCTAATTACAAGAGCCTCCCAGTGTGCAATATAGCTACGAGATCCTGTCGTCTGTTGGAATTTCACTTTCGTACGGTTGGCCTTGTTCTTTGAACAGTTCACCTACAAGAAGATAGATTTGTGTGGCACATGCGTAAATAGGACTTCAACATGTGATCTGATGACATATATATATAATGTACCTGATACTTCGGATCGGACCAGTGTTTAACGAGACCTCTCCAGTCTTCATCAGATATATTTTCCACTGGAGATGTTTGGGCAACTTCACTATTAGCCTTGCCTTCAAAGTGAGTTTTCCTCAAGTTATACCGATACTGTCGCAGAGCAGACTTGAAAACATGGGTGCAAGCTTGTCTGGTTGCATCATCTTGGTTATCCAACTTGAACCTCATCTATTGAAAATTATGGGAGTCTCATTATCAGCAACCTAGAAAGTATTGGACAGAGCAAGACGATATTACTAGTTTCCATACATAACCATACTTACAAATAAATGGTCGAGGAAGATGTTGAACTGGGTTTCGTCTTTGTCATTCCTGTACTGAATCCATGTTGGGAGGATACGTACATGACACCTAACAGCAACCGCTGCCTCTGACACTAACTTGGCTCACTCTGTAGCATCACGTGGCCTTTTTAAACCTGCCTCAAAATGGATCTCCATTCCTCCTCCTCTAGATTTAGTTATCCTATCGAGCATTATCCCTGATGTTTGTTTCCTCTTGCGCCTAGGTGCTAGTCCAACAACAAACATAGGAAGTGTTAGTGTACATCAAACTATGAGACTACATATAAAGAAGCATGCAACTGTAACTTGACTCCAGCAACTACCTTCTTGATGTTCAAGCTCACAAGGTTCATCTAATATTGCCAACTCGTCTTGTGTCAAGAGTGCTTGGGAAGTAGTGTCAGGTGGCAAGGGAGCTTGGGAACGTGCTGCTAGCTCAGTTGACGCACGAGTACGTCGTGCAGCTAGTAGTACTGTGGTAGGTGTTGCAAGAACTAGGGTTGTCTCTGCTTGTTTGGTGGAAGCTATTTGTTTCTGTTTGTCTTTTTTTGCAACTCGTGTAGCATGGGATGCCGTGTTTGTAGAATTTTTTGCTGGACTTTGACCTTCTATTGCACCATCAGTACCAGCAGAATCTGCAGGATTCATCCGCTTCTCATTCCCTGCCATTCTGTGTTTCTTCCTCTTTCTCTGTGCCATGTTAAGTGAAGACGACAAGAAAAACGAATAACAATTTAGTTCTTCAAAACAAATTGATGCGTGATGCAGACGAACTGAACTTTGATGTTAGACAACCACATGATAGGAGGATGTAATATGTATGAAAAACAGGACGGAAGAGATAACCAGAACTATGATGTGTAAACTAAGAAGAAGACATTTCACCAAATTAGAAGCAATGCAATGGAAGGTAGACACCATATGAAAGATGCTACAAATATCGCTCTGCCAAGTTAACAGTGTCTCACCATAAATGGCGTTTAAAGAAATGTGAAGCAGTACAAGAAATAAATCATATGCAAGATGCAAACAACATCACACTACCATGTTAGAGGTCTCTCATCATTAGTGTCGTTGCATATTCACAGCATTGCATATTCACAGCTTATGATGTGTAAACTAAGGAGAAGGAATTTCAACAAATTAGAAGCAATGAAAGCTAGACACCATATGAAAGATGCAACGAATATCACTCTACCAAGTTAAAATTGTCTCGTCATCAGTGCCATTTCAACAAATTAGTAATACAAGCTAGAAAAGAATGTGAGATGTAACCTATATCACACTCCGAAGTCAAACGTGTCTTATAATAAGTGATTGTTGTAGGTTACACAACAGTAGTAATTTGATGTAAGAACATGGTGTGATAGACAGATATTGTATTTTCTAGAAATAGGAACACGTGTCTTATTCAAGTATAAAGTGTAAAGTAAGCATATGGAATTCAACAAAATTAGAAGCAATACAAGCTAGACATCACACATAACATGCAACCACATATAACAGTGCCAAGTTAGAGGGGGCACCGGTGATGCTGCACTAGGGGAGACGTGCTCATCATAAACACAGCTTTGTTGAGTGTCTATGCATGTGTTGTCTTGGAAATCATCTTGGGGTGTGGAGGAGTAGAAACTGTAGAGGCCCTCCATTCAGAAGGAGCACCTTTATCCGCTGGCTTGCTAACTTCCTTCCGCTTTATTGATTTTGAATTGTCAAGTAAAACCGGAAAGAAAAAGCAATAAAATTCTCTCTTCAGAACTCATTCATGCATGATACTGACAATCACTACTTTGATGTAAGGCAAACACATGATACCAGGATGGAATATGTATGAAAAACAGGACGGCATGGCATGTTCACAACTGTTTGTGTAAACTAAGCAGAAACCATTCCAGCAAATAAGAAGCAATGCAAGCTAGACACCACATGAAAGATGCAACCAATATGACTCTGCCAAGTTAAAGGAGTCCCCTCATAAATGGAATTTCAACAAATTAGAAGCAGCGCATGCTATAAATCATATGAAAGATGCAACTAATATCGCACTGCATATACTAAAGGTGTCTCGTCATGTTGATTGATGCGGGATACAAAAAACAATAGTTTTATGTAAGGACATACTTAATAGACAGATGTACTATGTACTAAATACAGGAAGGCATGTCACATTAATAGGTATAATGTATAAGCTAAGCAGACTAGCACATGCAGTTTAACCAGATTGGAAGAATTACAATCCAGACACCATATGCAACATGCAACCACATATCACACTGCCAAGTTAGAGCAAGCACCTGCGATGCTAGTGTAGGGGAAATGTTGTAATCAACTACAGAGCTACATTCACTATCTTCATCTAGCATTCCTGTTTCTTGAGAATCGTGTCGGGAGGCTGAAGCTGCATTCTTTAAATGAGGAGTAGTCCCCTTGCCTGCCTGCCTCGTCATAAGTGATTGATGAGGGATACACAAGAACATTAGTTCGATGTAAGAACATGGTTAATACACAGATGTACTAGTATGTACCAAAAACAGAAAGGCATGTCATATTCAAAGGTATAATGTGTAAGCTAAGCAGATGCAATTTAACCAAATTGGAAGCAATACAAGCTAGACATCCGGCTGGAGTGGTGAGCATGATCATCTAGGACCTGAGAGCCTGGTGGGAGGCGGGCTGCTTCGCCACCATCGCAGCTTTTTAGTTGGCTTCCAGGTGATGCCTATCTTTGCTGGGCTTGTCACTGGCTCAGCCAGTGCCCTGACTAGCTATTTGTCTTCTGGTGCTCACGGGATGGTGGTTCATGTAAAAAAAATCCTTATCTTACCAACTTTGGCCTTTCGAATACAAGCTAGACACCATATGGAACATGCAACCACATATGACACCACGAAGTTCAAGCAAGCACCTGGGATGGTGGTTCATTGCGAGCGAGGTCATCAACTCCAGAGCTACGTTCCCCGTCTCCATCTGCTGACACTACACCCTTTAAAGCGTTGAAACGTGTCTTGCCTAGCCGCACACCAAACTGGAGCGACTTCTCTCTTTTCTTTTTGGCTTCTCTCATGGCAGCAGAGTCTGAAATACCCTTGCATAAAAACACAACAGTGAGAGTAAGGGTGAAGTGTGTGCAGAACTAGTGCACTGCAAAAGTAGCAGATAGCAGGTGGCTGAAAAATAAATGACAGGAGAAATATGATAGCTCTACAACATTGCATGGCAAACAAAATTAGATTCTACTCTGTATGATTTTGTAATATATGAGCACAGGAAATGCAGGTACTCCTCCAGCACACCACCACATGTGGTCATATCTAAGATAACAGTTGACTGAAAATAAATAGGTCAGTCGATTTTTTAATGAACCGTCCGATCTATAAGGAACGGGCAGATGGCCTTCGTCTACCTCCCGCCAGTCACTGTTGACGATCTTTCTCGAACCGCCAGCGACCACCGGCCCAGACCCCTACCTCCGCCGCCCCGCCCTCCCATCGACCTCACACCACCGCCATGCTTGGCAGCGCCCCCAGGCCATCCCTTTAATCCCGGCCGACCTCCAGATCGGGCGCCAGTAGCTATAGGCCGCACACGCCCCTAAGATAAACACCAAGGCGCTAATTCCCCAGCGTAATAGGCGTACTAGCGCCTGTTACGCCGGGGAATGCTTCCATTAATTGGGAATCAAGTGGCCAGAAATTGAAATTCAGGGGGGCGACGGCCCTCTAGCTAAGGTGAAATAGTATATGAGGAGAAACCTTGTGCATCGCGAGTTACTAGGAACATCTAGTATCAACAAGAAGCGGTCAACTAGTGTCTTCTGTGGGATGAATACCGTGCAAGCAGAGACGTAAGATTTGCACGAATAAGGGAAGAGGAGTACCTTTTTCGGTTGCCGGTGTGGTCACCTCCACAAGTCGCGCCGATTTTCTTCTTTTTACCGGGGAAACCGATGTTCTGGAGGGTGCAGGCTTGGACGAACCCATGGACAAATTGTTGACTGTGTTGCCGTGGCCGTATGTCGGCGGAGGGGAAGCAGATCCGAGGCAGCGAAGGACGGCGTAGCAGGAACAGCTCCTGTGCGGTGGAGGGTGGCGAAGTTGGAGCGGCAGCGGTGAGGCGTGGGACGACGTGGTTGAACTGGCTCGGGTATGGATGGCTCGGCCTCGGCCTCGGCTTCAACTACTAGCCGTGGAGGGCGTTGTGGTTGAGGTTGCGGTGGACGACGACGTCGGGGTATCGGCTCCGGCGTGATGGAGGAGGGCAGCGGTTGATGGGTGGGATGGGGTGGAAGACGGAGGACGCCGGGGTTTCGCAGCTGGTGGAGAGGTAGTTTTGGCGCCCACGGAGTACGAATGGGGAATCGGACGGGTGGGGGGAACCATGTTTCGGTCTGGGACGCGCTTGTTTTTGGCTTTTTTAATAGAAGATGGGACGCGCTTGTTTGAAATTTGGGGAAAGTACAAACTTTTCCCCCCTCTTAAATTTCGGACCTACTGTGGGTCGGGGGTAGGATGGTAATCCCAGGTGTCCCAAATAGTGGGCGGGAGCGATTTCGGCCGTGCGCATGTGTGCTTAGGCGGCCATTGTGTATGAATGTTTTTCGGATGCGGTTGTGTGGCGTCTAGATGAAGCTACAAACCTACCCCGGTTTAGACCTTTGGACGTCGGGCCGGTAGGTTTCACGGGTCGGAGTTATTAGGAAAGTAATTTCCTTGTACTACCAAACATTGGTCTCATGCGGTTTCGGGTGAGTAGAGGCTCTTTTGGTGCTTCGTTCGAAATTTTGAAACACAAGCATTCACGTTTAGAGTACTCTTGAACTATGAGGATTGACCTAAATATACAACGTTATATTTGACCTTGTATGTTTGAAAACCTCATTAAATTATCCGCTTCTTTTTGAAATTTTGACACTTGAAAATCCTATAACTACGATTATTTTGGAATGGAGGAGCTAAATTTGAATCTATTTTGTACACGACTACATATGCTATTATGTACAAAATCAAAGCAAAGATTGGTGCCCCCATAATTTAGGTATGGTTTACAAATGCCATGATATCAAATTCAAATAATTGAATGGACTTCATGTTGAATTCGATTTTTTTAAACCACCTTAAATTGAATTCAAATGTATGCTAGTTCATAGGTAGTAGCTATTTATAATGTCCAATGTGTAACTTTCGTATGTATAATGTGCTTTACACACACAACATGAACTATACTCACGTTTATATTCTATTGCTAAAGCGATGCATTGTCTGGAGTTCAAAATACTAACTATGTGGATCAATTGTGTCGAATAATAACATAGACATGCTCAAATTCGATAGAAGCTAGATGCTTGATGGATCAATGACCGCTCCTTACGTGAATTGCAAATATCATGATCCCATCCTAATATTTGGATACAATTTATATCTTTAATCAATGTGTAGAGCAGTCTTTTACGTGTAGTTTCACTCTCCATCGGTGGTCTCTCACACATTCTCACACACTCTCTCCCGAAGTGTCTTTCTCGCACACATGCTCTAGATATAACCCTCCCTCCCTCTCGTAACCATTTACAACTATTTTCACTAACCTTTATCACAAGCACTCTTCCTCTCGCAAACATACACACGCACAATCCTCATCGACCCTTTCTATATACATGGACCTGCCTACGTGTCTCATGTACGCACATTATCTTTACGCCTGTCTCTCACGCATTGTCTCACACCTCTCTTCCTAATCGACGAGTATGATTCTAGCAGAGCATTCTATAGGATGCCCCTTAAAGTTAGGTTGGATGAATAGTAATATCAGAGATAAAGGGGTTACCTTAGTCTGAGAACCTAGGGTTACAAATCCTAGCCGGCTTTGTCAGTGGACACAGAGTCCTTCACAATTCTGATATCTTTGTCTTGTACGACTAGTCATCCATGGGTCTTCCTAAATGCGTCACGGGCCGACCAATGTGGCGCAGGACGGAACAGAATGAAGGGCCTCACCTCGACCCACCGGACCTCACGCGGTGACACACCCTCTGCCCCCACGTCTCATTATCTTCTCACACCCACTCATACCAGTACAAACACCACACACACAGAAAATTTCTCCTGGTTCCTCTATTCCCTCCCCCCTTGCATATACACACTCAAGGGAATGGAATCTCTTGTCATGACATCATATTCATCTCTCTCTCTCTAAACCACTCTCATTTCTCGTGCTATCTCTCCCACGCCCCCCCCCCCATCGGCCCCTCTATCCATGCCTCTCTCGAATACGTAATACACACACATACCTCTCTAGCCCCGCCAAATGCATCAACTACACATTCACACATGTTACATCACGTACCCCATTGATCTAAAAAGCCCTCTCTTCATGTTTATTTCGCATACAACATTCCTTTTGAATAAAGTGTGGCCAAAAAATTATTTTAGAGTTTCTACATATATATACAACATTACAAAGTTATATGGAGGAGTACGAACGCTAATTTGCATTGCATGGTGCCCACAATGATATTTATTCCGCACTGTGAATTTGTATATTTTTATACTATATACAAAGTTAGTCATAATAAAGAGAAAGAAGAGCATCTCTCTCTCCATCGCATACCCCCCCTGTACGCCCCTTTCACGTATGCACACAAACTGCATCCACGCAACACTCACACAAACACATGCACCCACGCACACACGCAACACTCACACGTACACACGCAGCCACGCACGCACGCAACACTCACACGCACACACGCACGCATGCATGCACACACCAGTACACCACATGACCAACACACACTCTCACGCTCAAGTGCTCAACCTACACGTGCATGCGCACACATCAGGCCCTGACAGACACATACACAACCGGTGATTCCCGCGCACGGGTTGGAGCCTTGTCGCGCCTGCGTAAATTTGTGTTTATCTGACCTTTTGCCTATGCGAACTGACAGGTGGGACCCACAACGAATGTGGTCAATTTAACTAGTCAACATGGTGCCACGCATACTATTTGGCCGATCAACAGAGTGCAATCCGATGCTGAGCTGTGAGCAAGTGACCGTATAATCACCGCAAAACGTATATAGTGACTGTAATCAACTTATTCTGAAGTTTGGTGACCGTATTACGCTTTTCTCTCTGTAGGCCCTCCAAAACTACATCTCTACACATTCTCGCATGTTACATCTAACAACTATGCAATACAGCACTACTACTACACTCTAACACAATAAATCATATGTGTTTTTAGTTTTACTAGATATCATATTGTTACTTATAATTATTCAGTTTGCATACATTAAAATTGCCTTTGAAATGTATGGCCAGTATCATCTACCACGCGGGAAAAATCCCGCCCTTTCCTGTTTAATCAGGTTTGTATCGATGGATCGTGCGAAACAGCAAAACTATAGTACTATACAGTACAAGTGACAGTTCACTGGGCCGTCGTGTCGTCTACTCCTCCGTCGTAAGAGTGGAGCGCTTGCTTTCATAAATCTTCTAGTCCCTTTCGCCGACATGTGGGACATCAAGCTATCAGGTCCATGTGCCATACCGGAATACAGTGCAGAGCAGCCGGGGTGAAGCACCCCAGTCATGGCGCCCGTGTAGTAATGAGCAATAAGGCGTCAAATCACAAAGCTGCACCTTTCCCGCGGTTAAGTTGGAGGGATGAAGCAAGCATCATTTCACTTGTTGTTGAATCCGCTTCTCCCTCATATTCTTCAACTTAACCACGTGTTGCTTTTGCCATTGTTCTGCCTCATGTGGGACGCGGATCGGCTTGGTAAAGCACTGACACGTGGGACTGCTTGTTAGCAAACCGCCAGGACAACATTCTCTGAAAATAAGAAGCCTAATCCTAGACTTACAAAGGGCTACGTAGCTCCTACGTATACTTTCCATCTAATCTATATATGCCCCCCTGATTTTCAGGTGGGTGGGCCTAATCCTCTCCTTTAATCCAATCAAATAGTCCCACATCACATCAGTTTGTAACTTTACGTAAACCATTACGTGGATGTAGCATTGCTCAAATAAGATACCTCCCCCACCATCCGCGCGGCAAAATCACCTCCTTTTAACTAATCTCATTTCTATAATTTTTTAGATCAATATAATTGAGATTTGTATAGATAGCACACAGGAGCAAAACCAAGTGGTACGGTTAAGGGCATCCACAATGTGTAGCCAAATGTGAAAATAGCTTTTGGCATCGTGGGAACCATTGTGGACGGTGTTGCCAAAGCCAAAAAGATGGAACTGAAGCTCCCTGATTGATTGATTGATTGAAGGAATAGAAAAATGCAACATCTCTCCTCTTTCTCCCATGCTTGGACGCATATAGTACTGTATAGAGCACAGAGTCTACTCCCCTGTCCCTTCTATCACAAATCACAAAGCAGTGAGGCGTCAAATCACAAAAGCACGGATGAAGCAACCATCATTTCACTCTTCGGTGACTCCGCTTCTCCATCGTCTTCTTCGAGAAGTCATCTCACCGCATTAGTTACTCCTAGTAGTACTAGTAAAGGACTTCCTGGATGCAAATAAGGCGGTTGTCTCGGCTTGTAGGCGGCACTTGTGAACGACTTACCGTGGTCTCCCTCAATGGTGTTCTCCGTCGAACGCACTTCGCCAAACCACCCAAAAAAATATCGTTGACGTCACCGCAATGGGGAATGAAGTCAAATATAGTTACTACCTCCATTTTTTTACACAAGGCCAGTATATCAAAATTACAATTTGCAAAGGGCCACTAACACTAATCGAGGCAAAATTGATGGGGTTAGCAACCAAGGACATTAATATCCCCTGCATGCATGCGTAAGTGAGAAGGTTGGTTTGCATGGCACTGCATTAATCAAGTGATGAGGAGTGAGATGGTTAGCTCTTTGGTCTTTGGAGAAAAAAATATGCATTAATTGACACGTGAAACGAGGATTTGTATCGATTAAATCCCGCGAAGGAAAACCCAGCCTTTCTTTTTTAACACTAGTACTCCTAGTACGTACGTACTTATCCTGTTTGGGTCTAGGCCTTGCATTGCCAAACTTCACCACACATTTTTGCCAAGCTTGCCTAAAGTTTTCAAAATGAGAAGGAGGTCCACTTGCGCACGGCTATCGCGGTCGCACCGCATCCTCACACGGTCGCTCCTGCACGTTGCGGTCGCACCGCACCCTCACACAGTCGCTCCTGCACGCCGCAAACCCAACCAAGGGAACGCACCCTCACTGACATGTGTTCTCGCATGTGAACACACCAAACTCAGCCATCCTATCGTTGACACATAATTTTCGTTTCATAGAGTATGTTTACCCAACCGCATGTTGGGGAGTATCCGTACGGCCCGTGCGGTGATCTGTTGGGGAAGAAGAAGAGGTGAGGAAGAAGGAAAGAAGGGTTAGGAGACGTAGGATATTCATCCAACCGCCTGAAATGGTAGACTGACCCAAGTCAGGTGACTTGCATAACAAATATATGTTTTTACATAGCAAAAGATCCATAAAAACAACAACATAAAGAAAAACTATCACTGCTCGCGGAAAGAGACGACCTCATCATCTTTGGCTGCCGGCGCGAACCAGCCATCGCTGCCGACATGTGTCTCCGCACCGTGGTTGTCCTCAGCCTCCAGCTACTCGTTTAAGAGGAGCGTGCGGGCGCTCTGCACGGACGAGAGCATAGCCCGGTTCAAGTCGAGGACGTCCGGTTCCGCCTGCAGGAGGGCCTCGATGGCAACGGCATCCGCGCGCTCCGCGTCGAGTCGAGCCTCCGCCGCCCGGTTTAAGTCCAGGACATCTGGTTCCGCCTGCAGGAGGGCGTCGATGAGAGCGGCATCCGCGCGCTCTGCGTCGAGTCGAGCCTCTGCCGCCCGGTTCAAGTCCAGGACGTCCGGTTCCGCCTACAGGAGGGCCTCGATGGCAGCGGCATCCGCGCGCTCCGCCTCAAGTTGAGCCTCCGCCGCCTGGTTCACATCCATGACATCCGGTTCCACCTGTAGGAGAGCCTCGATGGCAGTGGCATGCGCGCGCTCTGCGTCAAGTTGAGCCTCTGCCTCCCGGTCCTCCTTTAGTATCGCCATGTTGAACTGCTGGTCCGCCTGCACCGTGGGGGACTCGGACGCCGGCACGAAGTTGACGTCCATCGTCTCATACCCATCGGGGGCCTTATGCGCCGCGACCTCCGCCATGAACATTGGATCGGCTTCCTCCTCCTCGTAGCTTGGCTCCAGAGAACTTGGGGATTGGCCCGCCGCAAAGCGAGCTTGGGAACGGAGGCCTGTGGCGCCGACCGCCGCCGCCATTTCTGCGCGGCGCTCCGGCGTTAGCATCTTGTAGTAAGTGATCTTGCGGTGCACCATGGCTTTCCGGCAAACTAGGGGACGCTTGATGCGGGCTAGGGGATCGAAAGGTGGGGGAATGGGCTGGAGATTTGGTGTGGTTTTAGGGCAGTGGCTGGCGTAGGCCGAGCAGCGAAGGTTTTGGTGTCAATAGTGGTTCCAGTGACGACCAGTCAATCGGTTTTGACTATACATCGCTCTTGTCGCGTTCGCGTTGCAGCCCGGCACGCTGGACCCTCCACGTCGCTCACCGAATGGAACGCGCTTCGTCTTGCGTTTTTGCTCGCTTGTGGGACCGCGGTTGAGAGCAAACCGACGTCCCTCCCCCTCCCCCACCCACGTCATTTATTATACCGCCACTCCCTCTGTTTTATGCGGAGTAAATAAAAACAGAGGGAGTATACTACAGATGAGGATCCCCTGACGTGGCCGAACCCATTGAGTAACTGACATGCGGGGCCTAGCAAGCATGGGGTCCGCCGGTAAGTGACCGAAAGGGAGGGTAAGGCAGGGATACCTACGTCAGAGGATCCACTTCCACTATACTACTTTGACCAAATGTTAGAGTAATAATATATGACATGCAACTTACACAAATGTTAGAGTAATAATATATGACATGCAACTTACACAAAGCATACAGGGTCTAATGCGTTTTTCGAGGCTAACTTTAACCAAATGTTAGAGTAATAATATATGACATGCAACTTACACAAAGCATACGGTCAAATTCGTATGTGAAAGGAGTTTCCAATGATATAATTTTCACATTATACATCTCATGTACTATTAATCTTGTCAATAGTCAAATTGGAAACCATCTCGAGTACAAATCTAGGAGTACGTACGAATCTAACAATATTGATTGGGCGTTGTTGAATGTTGATACCTTTTTGATCAAAGTAGATATACTTTGACTACACATAAAACTTATATGTAAACTAGAAAGCATAGGAGGGAGTATATTGTACGTTCAAAAACGAAACGAACATTGAATACCCTTTATATATGATTTGCGGATGCTATGATCACTGATTCAAAATTTTGAATCCGCCTTAGGTATCACGTGCCCCCACTCGTTCCCTCTCGATTTCATCTCGGGGTCCGGAGATCTATTGAAAGAGGACTAGGGTGGGTACATGTGAATGATACTCGGTGGAATGTTCAAATGAGGCATGCGGGAGGATGGACTCGACTGGAGGGCGACATGATCGATGGAGAAGATGGTTGGAGAGGAATGAGAAATAAGCAAACGCCACATGATTATACTTGAATGGCTCAAATAAACAATAAGTTGTCTCGCTTGGCCTACATAGTGAAAGGCCTAATGCGTAACGCGGAGCACTGACGCTCGAATATGGCCGGGAAACAGGGAAACAGACATGTGGGGCACACCCGTCGGGACGACGTAGCGCAGACTAGTCCAATGGAGGAGCTGGCCCGCGACCTCCTCGCCACCGACAACTGTTCATGTGGGTCGTTGGGGCCAACAACGGGGCGCAGCTCCAGCACCGCCTCTCGACACGACGATCGCGGTGAGCGACACGCTCATATCAGCGCTAGACACGGTCGGTTTTAGTTTGCCGAGGGTGGCGTTAGTGCTGTGGCACGACCAACGGTATGTTTGGTTTGTGCCCAAGGTTGCCCCATCAAAGCATTGGGTAGCCAAAATTTTGGTTGAGGTATTGGTTGCCCATGATTTGGCTGACATTGGCAAGAAAAATGAACTTGAGTTGGCTAGAGTTCATTGGCATACCAAAGAAATGGAAACCATCCAAACAAAGACCAATCTTTGGGTCATGACCAAAATTTTGGTTGAGGTATTGGTTGCCCATGATTTGGCCGACATTGGCAAGAAAAATGAACTAGAGTTGGCTAGAGTTCATTGGCATGCCAAAAAAATGGCAACCATCCAAACAAAGACCAATCTTTTGGTCATGACCAAAATTTTGGCAAGGTGCACTTTGGCCACGATCCAAACACACTCCAACACCCGGCTCGTCGAGGATGCACGGGCACCGCGACGCGTCCGCGGAGTGGTGTAGCGCGGCCAACTGCATCCTCTGGACCATGAGACCATGCCAGGTCGTCTTGCTTTTTCAATGACATGCGGGGATAACATGTGGGCAAAGGGCATCTCCAACGTTGCCACGACCGCAGCTGACTACCCTGGCACACCAAAACCCTCGTCCCTCGCGCCGTCGCACGGTGCGTTCCCAGCCGGCGCCAGCTGCCCGCATTCATGTCGTCCGTTCATATGTCGTCATTAAGAGGCTCAGTGCCCGCGGAACCAACTCCGGCGACTTAATGACGCACCCAGACGCTCGGCCTCACCGGAATGCGCTACTTAAAGTGGCAACGCCTAGCTAACCTCCACACCATAGCGCATCGTCCTCCTACCTGGAACCACATCCGCCATGACCGCAAGCGCGAACGCTCTGCGGGAGAGCTTGTCTTCGAGGATGGAGCTCGAGGTCGCCACCCTCGCTCAAGTCGCCGCACAAGCGGTGGCCACGCTGGTGGCCGACGACGGGAGCACCGTCAGCCACGTGTGCTACTTGCCGCCGTCCAACGTCCGGCACCGCCGAGGTCGGGGACTCCTCCGAGGATGAGTAGGGCATGGGAGGCGGCAAGGCATGGTGTGCCAACTGGCCGGTCTGTCTCCCGTGTTCTACTTTTCCTCGCCGGAGACCGCACCTTCACTTCACGGGTCTTGAACCCCGCCCCCGTACATGGAGATCACAGATGGAGGACGTCAGTCGCCGCCGTAGAATAGGTTTAGGGTCAGGTTTCTTTTATTTTTTTTGTCCTATAAAAGTTCGAAATGTATTGAAAATATGCCATGTTTGCATTAATCTCGGCCGGTGTATATGAAATTTCACAATAATATAAATATTGTAGGAGTACTAGAAAGATGCCCGTGCGTTGCACGGAAGATCAAGATCTTGTGGGAGAACGAGGGAAAGCCTTATCTGCAAATGTGGAGAGGAGTGTGGGTAAATTGTCATAGTTTCCTTCCTATCCGTTAGATATAGATCGGACGGCCTATATTGCAGGATCGGACACATCTTTCTACATCTACGGGAACCTGCGAAAGGGTTAACGTAAATTGCCTCTCTCTCTCCTTCCCTGATTTTCATGGTGGTGGGCCCCTCCCTCCCCCCAATCTACAATCAACAGCTCACACGTTTTACATTACGTTAATTACGTAACTGGGATTACGTAGGTGTAGCATTACTCGTCCTAAAAAACCCAACTAAGCCAACCTCCCAGCATATCGCGCGGGAAAAGACCCGGCCGCGCCGTTTTAGTCGGGATTACCGGATTACTAGTAGTAGTATCGATGGATCGCATGAAGCAACATATTTTTTTGAGGGGGCGAAGCACCTAGTTTAAAAGGAAAAAATGCGGTACACTCACAGCACTCCTGTCGCGGTCGCATTGCACCCCACACACGTTCGGTCCTGCACACGGCTCACGCAAACGGAACGCGCTTCGGCTTTCCTCTTCACTGACACGTGGGACTGCACTTGGAGAAACCGACCATGCGCCAAACTCCCACCACCCACCGCGCGAAAATCCTCTCCCCCCCACACCCAAAAATTCCCCCCAAATCCGATTCAACCGCCCTTCGGCCAACTAGCCAATAATATTCCCCAAACCCCCCTCCCCCCCTGTCCCCCTCCACTCCATTCACTCCACCAAAGCCGCCCTCCCTGCCGCGCTGATACGTCGGCGACGCGGTTCGGCGATCCTCTCGCTCCCACAGTACGCTCTCGTAGACTGCCGTCCTCTAGCCGCGCCACCACCTCTGGCTACGTTCTTGTGGAGGCGCACGGCTGTCAGCGCCGCCACCACTGGCGATGTTCGTGTGGAGATGCACGGCGGTCAGCTTCTCCCACGATACGCGCATTCTAGACTGAGGCCCCGTTCATGTCGGTGTAGCGCTGAATGTTAGCTGATAGACGCTGTTAATCTCACTGTTTGTCGAAGTAGTTTACTGTCAATATGCTCTGCTTAAGAAGCTTCCTTGCCCTGTTCTGCACTCAATCTGCTTAGCTGAGATGGCATGCCAAGGCCGATTAGTTGCTAAAATATCCTGCCATATATTTATTGTGACGTAGATTGCCATGGTCTAGTAGCGAATCCTTTAGCTGAAATAGCTCTACACCGTTTTATACTCGATCTTTGTTGCTGCGATGCCCTTCGATAGTTCGATGGCTGTGTGCTTGGCCTCATTGACTGCTGAAACAGCCTGCCATAATTTGGCACTCAAATCTGTTTGCTGAATTAGCTTTACATATATTTCGTTACTTAGATCTGCTCGTCCAAATATCTTGCCATAGCTTTAGACATCGACCTAGGTATTTTTTATGGACTTCATAAAAAAGCATATATGTTTTTCCTGTAATATCTAGTAGAAGAACTAATTTGTATGTCTAACAGATGGACAGGACTTGGATAACTTCTGCTCGAAGATTCTCCGCTGCATATGTCGAGGGGGTTAAAAACTTCATGAACTTTATCAGAGCTGAGTACGGTGGTCTGAAATTAGATGTGCTCTGCCCGTGTAGCAGTTGTATGAATTTAGTTACAAGACCCTAGTCAACTGTGCAAAATCATCTACACTTGTATGGGATGTCGGTCACATATACTAGGTGGGTTCATCATGGTGAAGCTGTGACCGTCAATGTTATTGACCACATGGAAGCAGCAGATCACCATCTTGATCTGCCTGATGCTCAGATGGAAGAGGAGGAGGAGGTGGTGGTGGCGGAGCCAGTGTGTTTGACCAACATTAAAGCAATGCTACGAAATGCTCGTGCATTCCGTGAACTTTCACCTGCAGAAGAAAAATGGTGGGCCCGCATGTTGGAACAATGCAACGTTGTTGTCACCCTAGGAAATAAGCTGTCAGTATTCTCAGCTATGGTCACCTTTCTTCAGGTGAAGACATCTGAGCGGATGACCAACAAATCATTCGATGCGATGTTGGCTGCTTTCCGCAAATCTTTCCCAGATGCGTCTGAGCTGCCACACACCTACAGTAAAATGAAGAATTTCCTTCGTGCAGTTGGAATTGGATATGATATGATCCATGTTTGTAAGAATAATTGTGTTCTGTTCCAGAAGGATTATGCCAACTTAAGTGAATGCCCGAAATGCAAATCATCAAGATGGAAAGATGGAAATGCTGTGATGAGGATTCCTCGTAATGTTCTGAGACATTTTCCAATTACACCAAGATTGAAGAGGTTGTTTCATGATGCTGAAACAAGAGAGGATGTACTGTGGCATTCTAGGAACCAGGAGTACAGAGATCAGAATGTAATGAGCCATCCATCTCATGGTAGTGAGTGGAAAAGCTTCAATGATAAACACAAAGAGTTTGCTGTTGACCCGAGAAACATTAGACTTGGCTTAGCTTCAGATGGATTTAACCCATTTGGCCACCAGAGCGCCACATATAGCATGTGGCTAGTGCTTGTTATCCCTTACAACATGCCTCCAAATGTATGCACCAAAGAATCAAACTACATGATGGCCTTGCTCATCCCAGGTCCAAAAAGTCCTGGAAAGGATTTTGATTTGTTCATGGAGCCTCTTGTGGAGGAACTTCAATAGCTATGGAAGGGTGTTCTCACTTGAGACCTATATAGCAGCCCACCAGCTGATTTCTTTCTGCGTGTTGTTATAATTTGGTGCATCCATGATTATCCGGCTTTGGGCACTATGTCAGGGCGAATGACACATGGTTACAATGCATGTGTTCGCTGTGACAGGAATCCGCTGTCATACGCAATACTTAGCAAGATATGTTACATTGGACACCGTCGTTTCCTTGCCAAGGACAGGCCGCATCCTAGAAAATACCAAAGACATGTGTTCAATGCAAAGCATGAAAACCGTGATGCGCCAAAGAGGCTCACCGCCGATGAGTTGCAAGTGGAATTAGAGAAGGTCAGGCATATTACACTAGGAAAACATCCTGGTAATGGTAGCGGGAAAAGGAAGCGTGGCAGGGTAGAAGAGAGATTATTGTTTACCCGCAGGTCCACTTTGTGGGACTTGGAGTATTGGAAAGATTTGGATCTGCGGCATAATCTTGATGTGATGCACATCGAGAAAAATATATGTGACAGCATTATCGGCACACTTCTTAATATTGAAGGCAAGATGAAAGATACCTTAAAATCTAGGATTGATTTGACACACCTGGGTATCATAAAGGATTTGCAGGTGCAAGATGAAGGTAAACCACGGGATATGGCACCAGCTATGTACGTCTTGGACAAGGTAAAAAGAAAAGAATTCTGCGAGGTCCTGTCACGTGTGAGATTCCCACATGGATTTGCTTCCAACCCTGAAAGGAGAGTCAGTGCAGATGGAAACAAGGTACAAGGGTTGGAAACTCATGACTGCCACGTCCTACTTCAAAGGGTTTTACCTGTTATCCTTAGAGGATTGGGCCGCCCTGACTTATACAGAGCAGTTGCAGAGTTGGGACAATTCTTCAGGGAACTCTGCAGTAGGAATATCAGGATAGATGCTTTGGAGCGTCTTAGAGACAAGATACCAACTATCCTATGCGACCTTGAGAAGATATATCCTCCAGCCTTCTTTGATGTGATGGTGCATTTGGGTGTTCATCTACCTGATGAGGCACTACTTAGAGGTCCAGTACAGTATGGCTGGATGTACCCTATTGAAAGGCGGCTAGGCACTTTCAAGGGCTATGTTAGGAACAGAGCTAGACCCGAAGGTTCCATTGTAGAGGCCTACATTGCTACAGAAGCGTTGACATTCTGCTCAAAATACATTGAAACAGCTGATCAGCTTAGCAAAGAGGTGGGTGAAGACAATACCGGGCTCAATGTTTTCAATTATTCTGTTCGAGTTACAGGGAAGAGTCGACAAGAGGACAAACCTAAAGATTTGGACAAAATGGTTTGGTATGTGTTGAATAACTGTCCTGAGATACTACCTTATATCAAGTAAGTGCAGCACTGCAGCTTATACATCGTAATGTACTAAACTTGCAGCACATTCTTATATATTTAAATGTTTGACGAGATCACTATGTTGTGCAGCATCTACAAAGAGGAGTTACTGCCGCAAAATCCAAGAAACATTGACAAACTGGTTATGGCAGGATTTGCGAAATGGTTCAAGAACCATGTAAGCTTTTGAAGTGTAATGTCAGTTTTTTTAATATATTGAGTACATAAGATGATCAGCTTGTCTATTTTCTAACCATAGGTTAAGAAGACGCGGGAGGATGGGCAGGCAGTTGATGATGCCCTTTACTCACTAGCAATGGGTCCTGATACTCGGGTAAGACATTATGAATCTTGCGTTGTTGGAGATGTGCGCTACAACACCCTTGCATGAGACGAAGGCAGGAAGACACAAAGCAGTGCCATCATGAGCACGGACACGTATGACAAAGAGACAACTGAAATGTATGCTAACATAACAGACATTATTCAGTTGCAGTATATCTACAGTTTCGAGGATCATCGGTGTGTGGTTCTGTTGTGCTGTCGTTGGTATAACCTGTTTTCCAGGATCGCAAAACCCAGAGCTGATGATTATTTCAAATCCATCAATATCAAGGCGGCGTACTAGACCAATGAGCCTTTTATTTTGGCAAATCAAGCAACACAGATATTTTTCTTGGAAGACACATTTGCACGTAGCGATGACTGGAGAGTATTGCAAAGGTTTGAGCAGAGGAATTCGTTTAATGAAGTTGCACAACAAGATGATGCTTACACTGCTCCTGATGTACAAGATAACACAGATGTTCCTAATATCTTTGAGAACCATCACGTCAATGATGCCGGCGAAAAGATTGACTGTCGTGTTGTGGACATACAAGAGTTGATCAAGAAGAAGCCAACGTTCGAGGACGTTGAGGACGAAGAAGAAGATGACACCGTGGGGAATTACGATTCAGACTGATACACATGGCGAAGATGTTGACGCTGCTGTTGCGGATGATGATTACATTGCTTTTGTTGTATTTGCCTGTCAGAAGATGTTTTTTTATCTACTATGTGAAATTGTGTTTGCTATGACAACTGAAACCTGATGAACATGTTGTTTAGTATTTTGCTGTGAGAACATCACTTGTTATGTATGCTGATTTGTGTTTGGTGATTGTATGACAACTAAAACATGATAACATTGTTGTTTAGTTGTACTCATATTTGGCTGTGAAACTTGAATTTGGTGACATAGTTTGCTGTTGGACTGCAATTTGCTCCATGTCTTCGAATGAGAACAAAGCTGACCCGACAAGGCCTCTGCTATTTATTTATTTATATGAGCAAAAGGGGATACCCCCTGATTTCCGTTAATAGAAATCATTAGATGTTCACAACACTACGCCCAGCCTGCTACACAGGTTTCATTCATTACTAGTTTCAGCAAAGTGCTCATGTCGTAGCCACTGAATACATCACGAGTGCTACATACACTGCAAATAAAGAGACAATCATCCTACAGAGCACATCGATTTTTCCCATTATCTTCACAAGCTCTTTCATCTCCTCATTGTTGTCAAGGCCGTTCAGCAGCTGTTGCTTGGCCATGATCAGAGGAACTGCATCTTTAACCTTCTGCTCTGCATCTTCCTCTTCTGTCGTTCCTTCAGTTACTTGTCCAACACCCCAACCTGCTGGTATTGGGATTCCTCGGCTAACCAAATAATCAGCGTAGTTGCATTCCCCCACATCAGCAACTTCTCAGAAATACAAATCACACGAATCTTCCCTTTTCTGCATGAATCAAATTGGTAGATCATCAACCAAACTATTAAAAAAATTAGCAACTGAAAGCAACAGAACAACACTTAAACATATTATTACCCCATGATTCGGGCATTTGTAGAAGACTCGGCCAGGGTTGCGGATTGTGGTTGAGAAGCGACGGATGACTCTGCGTGATTTGCAGCAGTGGCACCACACCAACGGCAGCGGGTTGCGATTAGCAATCGGCTGCGGTGCGCGTGCCGGCGAGGGTGTGATGAGACCCACAGGCGATGGTACGGGTTGCGACATGGCGCATATCTGGTTGTTTCCTGCTGAAGAGCAGGTGGACGAGCAGCCAACAGACATGGTTGCTGCGGCCAGAGCTTCTGATGCTAGGCAGAGTAAGTAGAGAAGAGGAGAAGCGAACGTTGGATATGTCAGTTTCATTACTTGCAGAGTAGCATAGCACCATATATAGTCATAGTCTAGGTTTGGATTCGAACCAGCTACAGGAGCACGTCTTTCTTTTTTCTAAAACTCGGCAATGTCTCACTACTGGTACACTAGCTTGTTCTATACGCCTTCCCAAGTCTTTGATTTTCTTTCCCTTTTTTGCAAGGAAGGAAGGAAGACAAAATTGAGAGTTCCTGGACTCGAACCCAAGACCTCTCGGTTGAAAACCAAGGGTGCTAGTCACTTATATGGCGAACGTTCCCTGTGAGGAGGACGGCAGACGAAGGCATTTTCCTCGCAGTTTTCTTCCTATATATAAAAAATTATGCTACTTGGTGTCCGCTTAGTCAACAAACGATTGTGCCAACCTTGACCGTTGGATTGACATTCAACGTCTGTCGCGTTTCTTCAGTCTCTTCTTCCTCGAGCCGCCAAAGCCAAACCAGCGCCAGCGGGACTGCCTGCTCCCGCCTCCCACAGCTGGCTGTGATCTGCCCCGGCTCCTGTTCGTTCCCGTCCGAGGCCTCACCATCGTCCTCCGCCTTGGTTCGCTCGCCGCGGCGCTGCCCTCCGATGTTGTCAACATGGTCAACAACCAAGAGGTATAAGGAGATGACTGTACGTGGTGAGGATGACAGTAGGGACCCAGCAGCGCGCGCAGTAATTTTGTTTTTTCGGGACGGAGAAGGGTATCAACTGGGTTGTGCGGGACCCGTGGCCCGTCTAGCCCAGGCTTTTATTTCATATGTTTAGCACATAACCAGCCCAGTTTGTTTTTTTCTTTTCTGAAAATTGCTAGCCAGCTATTTTGTTTTTTGTAGAATAACCAACGTAGGCCTACTTGCTTTTCTATGCCCTGCTGGGCCGGAAATCTTTCAAGACGAGGAGGGATGCATTTTGCCCAGAAAATGGGCTATAAGTAATAAGAAATGGGCTATAAGTAATAATAAATGGGCTGTAAAATGAAAAAATACAGCAAACAGACAATTAGTTTCAAAATACTATTTTCTTTCGGATTTTGATATTTTAAATTTCATTGTTTTTGTGCGGGTAAAATTTCATTGAATTTAAATTAAGGTATATTTAAATTTGAAATTAATTTGAATCTGGCTAGAAATTTCGGGTTGTATGCTGTTTGGGACAGATTTGGAGGCTGACTTGTGGGTCTACTAGGTTGACGTGTACTTTGGCTTTGTCAACTTAGTCCACAAACGATTCTAGCAGCAGTGACCGTTGGATGTTAATCCAACGGCCGTGCTGCTTCTTCAATATATGATCTTCTTGCTCCAGCCGCCCAAACCAGCTCCGGTGGGACTGCCTGCTCCCGCCTCCCGTGGCCGGTTGTGCTACCGCACAAGCCGCACCGCCCCACCCTACTTCATTGCTGGCCAGGCCATTCCTCTACTCACCCACACCTCCTGTTATTTTCCGGCGATGGCAGTCGGACCAGTAAACCCTCGTACTCCCCACCGCGTGGGCAACCATTGCCGAGTCTTCCCCGGCTCCGTGTCGTTCCCTTCCTAGGCCTCGCCGTCGTCCACCGCCATGGTGCTCTCGGCGTGGCCTGGTCAACTTGGTCAACGAACGACATCCATTGGCCGTGGACTGTACACGCAAAATAATGATTCCTCCACCTGACAGCTAGGACCCACCGGAAGGGCCTCTGTATTTTGCGAAAAAAGTTCCCCCCGCTGACATGTCGGACCCACTAGCTATATCTTCGCACGCAAGGAAGTGCCTCCTTATTACGCACAAAAAAATGAATACCCCCTGCTAGCTGGGACCCACCATAGTGGGAGGATGACTTGTGGGCCAACAAAGTTGACGGGGACGGAGGGCTTTGTCAACTTAGTCAATATGAACGATTCTAGCTCCAGTGACCGTACGATGTTCATCCAACGGCCGTAGTGCTTCTTCAACCTCTGGTCTTCTTGCTCCAGCCGCCCAAAGCAGCGCCGGTCGTGCCTCGTGCTCCTGCCTCCCATGGCCGGCTATGCTGCCGCGGAGGCCTCACCGCCCCCTACTATTCCCACTGCTGGCCAGGCCCTGCGGCGACGGCAGCCTCATAACGCAGCCGAACTAGTGAACCCTCGTACTCCTCTCCGCGCGGGCTTCCACTGCCGCATCTTCCCCGGCTCCGTGTCGTCCCCTTCCTAGGCCTCGCCGTCGTCCACCGCCGTGGTGCTCTCCGCGCGGCGTGGTCAACGTGGTCAAGGAACGACTTCCATCGGAAGAGTACTGTACGTGGAGAGGCTGACAGCTGGGTCCATGGCCACAACCCAGTTTTTTTGTGATTTGCCAAGTAAGCCACTTTGTCAGGCCTGTTGGGCTGCAAATATTTCAAGACGAGGAGAGTTTTCATTCGGCTGGCCGAGAAAATGGCCCATCAGTAATGAGAAATGGGTTGTACATTTTTAAAACACATCAAACCGGCAATTAGTTTCAAATATCTTTTTTTCATTTCAAGATTTTAAATTACATTAATTTTTATGCGTGGAGAATTTGTTGGATTTTATATTGATATACATTTATTTTTAAAATCAGTTTGAATGTGAGTCGAAATTTCGGGATTAAAAACAGTTCGGATCGCACCGAAATATGCAAAATTTCGCATAATTTTTTAACCGTGGCCACAATTTGGGCTGTAATGCTAACAAAAAGAATATGGGCTCCAAAAAAAACCTTAAAAATTAGCAAATGGGCTGAAAATTATTAGAAATAATGGCAGATGGGTTGTATGTTGTTTTCCACAGATTTGAGGCTTTCCTAAAAAAAGGTTGACGCACAAGCAGTGACTGTTGGATGTCCATCCAACGGTCGCTGTGCTTCTTCAATCTCTCCTCTTCCTGCTCCAGCCGCTCAAACAAGCGCCGGCGGGACTGCCTGCTCCCTCCTCCCCGTGGTCGGCTGTGCTACCGCGTAGGCCTCACCGCCCCACCATACTCCCATCGCTGGCCTAGCCATCCCTCTACTCACCCACACCTGCTATTATTCTCTGGTGACGGCAGACGAAGCAGTAAACCCTCGTACAGTCGTACTCCGCTCCGCGTGGGAAACAACTGCCGAGTCTTCCCTGCCTCCGTGTCGTTCCCTTCCTAGGCCTCGCCGTCGTCCACCGCCCTGGTGCTCTCGGCGCGGCCTGGTCAACGTGGTCAACGACCGACATGCATCTGAAGTGGACCGTACGTGGAGAGGCCGACAGCTGGGTCCACGGCCGCACGCAAGGAAATGCCTCCTTGTTACGCGCAAAATAATGATTCCTCCACCTGACATCAGGGATCCACCGAAAGGGCCTCTGTATTTCGTGAAAAAAACGTTACCGCCACTGACAGCTCGGACCCACCAGCTATATCTTCGCACGCAAGGAAGTGCCTCCTTATTACGCACAAAAAAATGAATACTCCCCCTGTTAGCTGGGACCCAGTATAGTGGCAGACTGACTTGTGGGCCTACTAAGTTGACGGGGATGGAGGGCTTTGTCAACTTAGTCAATATGCACGATTCTAGCTCCAGTGACCGTACGATGTCCATCCAACGGCCGTAGTGCTTCTTCAACCTCTGGTCTTCTTGCTCCAGGCGCCCAAACCAGCGCCGGTCGTGCCTCGTGCTCCTGCCTCCCGTGGCCGGCTATGATGCGGCGGAGGCCTCACCGCCCCCTACTACCCCCACCGCTGGCCAGGCCATCCCTCTACTCACCCACACCCCCTGTTACTCTGTGGCGATGGCAGCCTCACACCGCAATGAACTAGTGCCCTCGTACTCCTCTATGCGTGGGCATCCACTACCGTGTCTTACCCGGCTCCGCGTCATCCCCTTCCTAGGCCTCGCCGTCGTCCACCGCCCTGGTGCTCTCGGCGCGGCATGGTCAACGTGGTCAAGGAACGGCTTCCATCGGACGTGGACTGTACGTGGAGACGCTGACAACTGGGTCCACGGCCACAGCAAGGAAGTGCCTCCTTATTACGTGCAAAATAATTATTCCTCCACCTAACAGTGGGGACCCACCGGACAGGCCACCGTATTTCGCCCCCCTGACTGATGGGACCCACCAGCTACATCTTCGCACGCAAGGAAGTGCCTGACAGTCGGGACCCACCTGGTCGAAGCGTACGTAGCATTGTCATTCTAGTCGCGAACGTGTACGTACATATATACTGGTGGATGTAGAGGCGTGCACGTGTCGTGGTAGAGGCGGCCAGGGTGCAAGAAAGAAAATACGGCCACGTATGTGTACATACGGGCGGGGTCTCGAACGCCTACTCGCGCATACGTACGGTGAGGGCTCGTTGACATGGCTGGGTCGGAACGGAGAAACAACGTCGTCATCGTGTTCATGGGGAGGCAACGGAATGCATCGTGTTCATGGGGAGGCAACGGAATGCGTCGTGTTCATGGGGAGGCAACGGAATGCGTCGTGTTCATCGGGAGGCAACGGAACGCATGGTAGCCAACCGGCTGGGTCAGAACGGAATGCGTGGTCGTGTTCATCAGGAGGGCTTGGACGGAACAGGCGATGGAAACGAGGCCTGGCGTACCGCACAACGGAGGAAACAGACCTCCTACATTCGGAACGGGGTCCTGTTGATCGGGAGGGGTCTGGCATACCGCAAAACGGAGGAAACGGGCCTCCTACGGTCGAAACGGGGGTCATGTTCATTGGGAGGGGTGTGGCGTACCGCAAAACGGACGAAACGAACCTCCTACGGTCGAAACGGGGGTCCTGTTCATCGGGAGGGGTGTGGCGTACCGCAAAACGGGACTCCATGGGATACTGTTCATCTCCACCGTCGACCCCCTCTAGCCTCCACGAGCTACTGTTCATCCACCGTCGACCTCCTCCAGCCTCCACTTGCGACTGTTCATCCACGGGCTCCTGTTCATCCTACCTCCACCGCGCACTACTCCACCGGCTACTGTTCAACCAGCCCTCTCCACGGGCTCCTGTTCAACCACCCCTCCACGGGCTACTGTTCATCCTGCCCTCCACCGTCTACTGTTCATCCTGCCCTCCACGGGGTGGTCCTGTTCATCTAGCCCTCCATGGGGTCCTGTTCATCCAGCCCCAACCGGCTCGATCGATCGGGGTCCTGTTCATCCAGAGGCAACACCACGGGGTCCTGTTCATCCACCCCCATTGGGAACTGTTCATCCAACCCCCCCCCCACAACGCTCACTGTTCATCCAGAGGTAGCATCGATCGGCTTCAGTTAGCAGCAGTAGCAAAGGAATCGCTCGATCGGGTTCAGTAACGCGTAGCCTGCAGTGCAATCGCTCGGGTTCAGTTAGAGCCCAACGCCTCGCTCGGGTTCAGTTAGAGCCAACGCCTCGCACACACGCGCGTACATGTACGAGATAAACGCGCATCGCTCGGCCCCTGACCTCCCACCGTAACCGGGAACTCCCCGAAATTTTCCTCGCCCTCGCTTGTACCACGGTTTTTTCCGTCATGGACGGCCCAAAGAATGTCATGCAGCTGCATCTCCGGCCCTCCCAGGACGAAAAGCCCATTTTCTGTCATGATTTTTTGTCATAGAAGTAGGAGCCCACCACATCTATGATGATACCGGGTTTTGTCACAATTATCGTCATAGAAGTGTCATATGTATGACAAGAAAAAAATTCGTTCGGCCCAAAATGTCACGGACGTGTCTTTTTTTGTAGTGTATGGGGGCGCCTGTCCTCTTGCCGCCGATGCACGTATAACCCACTCCTCAGAGGAGGCGTGGGCACTCGACGACGGTCATCGTGGTCGAGTTGATGATCATACTGCTCATGGTTCCTGTACTGATCCTGCCGGTGCCCACGTCCCTCACGCCGCGGAGGAGATCTTGGGCTGTGAGCAGATTGGACAGTGTCTGCCACCACAGATCTGCTATGAATCCTATTCCACGACTAAGATACTGTTGTATTTTACTCTCCTGCTGCCCGGAGTAAAGCCCGGATCTGCATCAAACCTCGGCCAGCTTCCGACTGGGAAGGCTGAATTGACTCTGCTATTCAGTTTGCAGCTGTGAGATTCTGGATCGGAGTTCGGTATACCTGAGTCGGAGGCGGAAAAAGTTGTCATCGACTGGACTCAGGAATCCGCTACCGAGCACACTCGTCGAGTGCGTGCTGGAGGTTCTCCAGTCGAGTGCGCTCAGCCAAGTTGGCCAGGCACGCCTCCTCCAAGGCCTGGGCCTCGGGGGTTTCTCCAACGATAGAGTGTGAAGTGCATCAATATTGCGGCGGCGAAGATCTTCCCTCTGCCGCGAAGAGAGGGGTTCGGGGCGGTACTCCTCGTGGACGCGTGACGGATCGCCGACGCCATCACCACCGTCATCACGGGGGGAAGCCAGGAGGACTGCGTGGTCCATTGACCATCAAGACTTCCGTCGCGGGGTCACTGCTGTCGCACTCGGATGCAGTCTCGACGGAGCCATTCGACAGGTCGAACAGGCCGAGAGAGTTTCATCGGGCTCGATCGTCGCGATTTTTGGTGTGGCTGATTGGCGGGCCACCGCATGCCTCACCCACCGCTGGAGTCATGACCGACCGGATCGCTTGCGCCGGAGAGCAGCGGGGAGCGAGGATGTCGTAGGAGCCGACTGATACTGAGTCGACGGCTGTCGAAGAAGGATGCCACGGACGCACGCGCGGAAGTGCGTTGCCCCGCGGACGGGGAGCGCGTCGATGTCGAGTGGAGCCCCGTGGAGCCAAGCGGAGCCGTCGGCGATGAAGACGAGCGCGTCAAGACAGATCTCACGGCCCTCAGCCAATTCTCCGCCGGAAACCATGATAATGGGAATCGGAAAAATCGCAACTTCTCCAACAAACTGCTAAGACACCTGCCCCATGGTGGGCGCCAACTGTCGTGGTTCTAAGACTGACAGTAGAATGGGGTAGGTATGAGGAGGCAAGATCCTGGCTATGGAGTAGTTTACACATGAGTTTACAAGTTCGGGCCCTTCATGGAGGAAGTAACAGCCCTACGTCTCGGTGCCCGGAGGCGGTCGACTGGATTGTGTATATATGTGTGTTTACAAAGGATGCGAACCCTTGTCTCAGAGGAGGGGGTGGCTTATATAGAGTGCGCCAGGACCCCAGCTCCCCTCCGTTACACAGGGTTCAATATACATTAAGAGTGGAACGTTACTGGTAACGCTAGCAATTAAGTGACTTAAATGATAATTAAGTCTATGAGTAAACGCCCGACCGTTGTTGCGTAGAGTGGCTTTAGATCTTCTGTATGTCGAGTGGTTTCTGTGACAGTCGAGTGTCATTGATTCTTCCGAGTGGAATGCCTCTGGTCGAGTGGATGATGGTACCCTTCGAATGCTTCTAGCTTTAGGGCAATGACCTTGGGGAGGGTGTCCAGGTCAGGCCTATGACCCTACCCTAGGTACATAGCTTCATCACCAGCACCGAGTTAGCCAACCACTCAGAATGAAAAACTTCAACAATAAACCTAGCCGCCAAGAGCCGGGCCACTTCTTCACCAATGGCCTTGCACCTCTCTTAATTGAAACAACGAAGGAATCGCTTGACCGGTTTAAAATTTGGATTAATATTGAGAGTGTGCTCAGCGAGTTCCCTCGGTACACCTGGCATGTCTGAAGGTTTCCATACAAAGATGTCCCGGTTCTCACGGATGAACTCGATGAGCGTGCTTTCCTATTTCTAATCCAAATTAGCACTGATGCTGAACTGCTTGGATGAATCGCGAGGAACGAAGTCAATTAGCTTAGTGTCATCCGCCGACTTAAATTTCAACAGGGGGTCATGCTCTGTGGTTGGCTTCTTCAAAGATGTCATATCCGCCGGGTCAACATTATCCTTGTAAAATCTCAATTCTTCTGTTGCACAGACAGACTCAGCATAAGTAGCATCACCTTCTTCACACTCCAAGGCTATCTTCTGGCTTCCATGCACTAAGATGGTGCCCTTGTGACCTAGCATCTTAAGCTGCAAATAAACATAACAAGGCCTTGCCATGAACTTAGCATAAGCCGGCCGCCCAAACAGAGCATGATAAGGGCTCTTGATTTTAACCACCTCAAAAGTCAATGTCTCAGATCTGGAATCATGATCATCTCCAAAGGCAACTTCCAAATATATTTTGCCCACTGGATACGCCGACTTACCAGGCACTGCTACCTCTTGAGCACTACGTTGGATTTCCTTGAAGAGGAAAGGATGATGCAGCAAAGTAGCATAAGTATTTCCCTCGGTTTTTGAGAACCAAGGTATCAATCCAGTAGGAGGCTACGCGCGAGTCTCTCGTACCTGCACAAAGCAAATAACTCCTCGCAACCAATGTGATAAGGGGTTGTCAATTGTTTCACGGTCACTTACGAGAGTGAGATCTGATAGATATGATAAGATAATATTTTTGGTATTTTTGTGATAAAGATGCAAAGTAAAATAAAAGCAAAGTAAAAAGCAAAGGAAATAACTAGGTATTGGAAGATTAATATGATGAATATAGACCCGGGGGCCATAGGTTTCACTAGTGGCTTCTCTCAAGAGCATAAGTATTTTACGATGGGTGAACGAATTACTATTGAGCAATTGACAGAATTGAGCATAGTTATGAGAATATCTAGGTATGATCATGTATATAGGCATCACGTCCGAGACAAGTAGACCGACTCCTGCCTGCATCTACTACTGTTACTCCACTCATCGACCGCTATCCAGCATGCATCTAGAGTATTAAGTTCATGAAAACAGAGTAACACTTTAAGTAAGATGACATGATGTAGAGGAATAAACTCATGCAATATGATGAAAACCCCATCTTGTTATCCTCGATGGCAACAATACAATACGTGCCTTGCTGCCCCTACTTTCATTGGGAAAGGACACCGCAAGATTGAACCCAAAGCTAAGCACTTCTCCCATTGCAAGAAAGATCAATCTAGTAGGCCAAAACAAACTGATGATTCGAAGAGACTTGCAAAGATAACCAATCATACATAAAAGAATTCAGAGAAGATTCAAATATTGTTCATAGATAATCTTGATCATAAACCCACAATTCATGGGTCTCAACAAACACACCGCAAAAAGAATATTACATCGAATAGATCTCCACAAGAGAGGGGGGACATTGTATTGAGATCCAAAAAGAGAGAAGAAGCCATCTAGCTAATAACTATGGACCAGAAGGTCTGAGGTGAACTACTCACACTTCATCGGAGGGGCTATGGTGTTGATGTAGAAGCCCTCCGTGATGGATACCCCCTCTGGCGGAGCTCCGGAACAGGCCCCAAGATGGGATCTCATGGATACAGAAAGTTGCGGCGGTGGAATTAGAGTTTTGGCTCCGTCTCTGATCGTTCAGGGGTACGTAGGTATATATAGGAGGAAGGAGTACGTCGGTGGAGCAACAGGGGGCCCACGAGGGTGGAGGGCGCGCCTGGGGGGTAGGCGTGCCCCCCTACCTCGTGTCCTCCTCCTTTGTTTCTTGGCGTAGGGTCCAAGTCTCCTGGATCATGTTCGGTGAGAAAATCATGTCCCCGAAGGTTTCATTCCGTTTGGACTCTGTTTGATATTCCTTTTCTTTGAAACCCTAAAATAGGCAAAAAAAACAGCAATTCTGGGCTGGGCCTTCGGTTAATAGGTTAGTCCCAAAAAATAATATAAAAGTGGATAATAAAGCCCAATAATGTCCAAAACAGTAGATAATATAGCATGGAGCAATCAAATATTATAGATACGTTGGAGACGTATCAGGCACCACGCTGTGAAAGACAGTGTTTGACGGCTTAAGATCTTTGTCAGTCAAGCTCATGCGACGAAAAGTTTCATAATATAGAATATTGATGCTGCTGCCCCCATCCATGAGTACCTTAGTAAATTTGTACCCTCCAACGTGAGGCGCCACCACCAGAGCCAAATGACCCGGATCATCAACCCGGGGCGGGTGATCCTCACGACTCCAGAGAATAGGGTGTTCAGACCATCACAAGTAACGGGGAATCGCCAGCTCAACTGCGTTCACTGCCCTTTTATGGAGCTTTTGATCCCGCTTGCATAAACTTGTGGTGAAAACATGGTACTATCCACTATTCAACTGCTTTGGGTTACTCTGATAACCAGACTGTTGCTGTTGATTCCCAGACTGTTAATTAAAACCACCTTGATTGCCTTGGCCCTGGAAACCGGAATTAGAACCGCCACCACCATAACCAGGACCGTGAGAGCCGAATCCTGAGCCGCCATCTGGCCCATGATTGTTCTGGAAAAAAATGTAATTTCTATACTCCCTCATAATGAAGCAATCCTTCCAGAGGTGAGTGGATGGCTTTTCCCACGTACCATGTTTCGGGCAAGGTTGTTTCATCATCGCCTCAAGATTGAATTTTGGTCCTCCAAACCGAGGGGTTGGCTTTCCCTTGCGACGCTGATTATTATTCTGCATGTTGGTGTTAGCCACAAAATCCAAGCTGCCATCAGCCTTGCGCTTACCATTGCCACCTTGATTTGTCGAGTTATGCTGATGCCCTCTTATATTGCTGCTCTTCTTTCCCTTACCCGGGGTCCTTGGTACCATCAGAGTCAGCATACATGACGAGAGCCGCCATCAGCTCCCCCATGTCGTTGCAGTGGCGTGCTACATCTTGAGCTTGCGTTGGTTTTCCCCGAAGAGGAAGGGATGATACAGCAGAGTAGCGTAAGTATTTCCCTCAGTTTTTGAGAACCAAGGTATCAATCCAGTAGGATCCCACACTCAAGTCCCTCGTACCTGCACAAAGCGATAGCTACTCGCAACCAACGCGATTAGGGGTTGTCAATCCCTTCACGGTCACTTACGAGAGTGAGATCTGATAGATATAATATTTTTTGGTATTTTTGGTATAAAGATGCAAAGTAAAAAAGTAAAGCAAAGCAAGATTAAAGTGATGGAGATTGATATGATGAGAATAGACCCGGGGGCCATAGGTTTCACTAGTGGCTTCTCTCAAGAGCATAATTATTCTACGGTGGGTGAACAAATTACTGTTGAGCAATTGACAGAATTGAGCGTAGTTATGAGAATATCTAGGCATGATCATGTATATATAGGCATCACGTCCGTGACAAGTAGATCGAAACGATTCTGCATCTACTACTATTACTCCACTCATCGACCGCTATCCAGCATGCATCTAGAGTATTAAGTTAAAAACAGAGTAACACCTTAAGCAAGATGACATGATGTAGAGAGATAAATTCATGCAATATGAAATAAACCCCATCTTGTTATCCTCGATGGCAACGATACAATACGTGCCTTGCTGCCCCTTCTGTCACTGGGTAAGGACACCGCAAGATCGAACCCAAAGCTAAGCACTTCTCCCATGGCAAGAACTACCAATCTAGTTGGCCAAACCAAACGGATAATTCGAAGAGACTTGCAAAGATAACCAATCATACATAAAAGAATTCAGAGAAGATTCAAATATTATTCATAGATAGACTTGATCATAAACCCACAATTCATCGGTCTCAACAAACACACCGCAAAAACAAGATTACATCGAATAGATCTCCACAAGAGAGGGGGAGAACTTTGTGTTGAGATTCAAAGAGAGAGAAGAAGCCATCTAGCTACTAACTATGGACTCGAAGGTCTGAGGTAAACTACTCACACTTCATCGGAGGGGCTAGGATGATGTAGAAGCCCTCCGTGATGACGGCCCTCTTCCGGCGGAGCTCCGGAACAGGCCCCAAGATGGGATCTCGTGGATACAGAAAGTTGCGGCGGTGGAATTAGGTTTTTTGCTCCCGTTCTGATCGTTTGGGGGTACGTGTGTATATATAGGAGGAAGAAGTACGCCGGAGGAGCAACGAGGGGCCCACGAGGCAGGGGGCACGCCCTAGGGGGGGCCACCCTCGTGACTGCCTCTTTTGTTCCTTGGAGCATGGTCCAAGTCTCCTGGATCACGTTCGGTGAGAAAATCACGTTCCCGAAGATTTTATTCCATTTGGACTCCGTTTGATATTCCGTTTCTTCGAAACACTGAAATAGGCAAAAAAAACAGCAATTCTGGGTTGGGCCTCCGGTTAATAGGTTAGTCCCAAAAATAATATAAAAGTGGAAAATAAAGCCCAATATAGTCCGAAACAGTAGATAATATAGCATGGAGCAATCAAAAATTATAGATACGTTGGAGACGTATCAGGCATCCCCAAGCTTAATTCCTGCTCGTCCTCGAGTAGGTAAATGATAAAAAGAGAATTTTTGATGCGGAGTTACTTGGCATAATTTCAATGCAAATCTTCTTAATTGTGGTATGAATATTCAGATTAGAAAGATTCAAGACAAAAGTTTATATTGACATAAAAATAATAATACTTCAAGCATACTAACAATGCAATTATGTCTTCTCAAAATAACATGGCGAAAGAAAGTTATCCCTACAAAATCATATAGTCTGGCTATGCTCCATCTTCACCACACAAAGTATTTAAATCATGCACAACCCCGATGACAAGCCAAGCAATTGTTTGATACTCTAACTTTTTCAAAACTTTTTCAATCTTCACGCAATACATGAGCGTGAGCCATGGATATAGCACTATAGGTGGAATAGAATGGTGGTTGTGGAGAAGACAAAAAGGAGGGGAAGATAGTCTCACATCAACTAGGCGTGTCAACGGGCTATGGAGATGCCCATCAATAGATATCAATGTGAGTGAGTAGGGATTGCCATGCAACGGATGCACTAGAGCTATAAATGTATGAAAGCTCAACAAAAGAAACTAGTGGGTGTGCATCCAACTTGCTTGCTCACGAAGACCTAGGGCAATTTTGAGGAAGCCCATCATTGGAATATACAAGCCAAGTTCTATAATGTAAAATTCCCACTAGTATATGAAAGTGACAACATATGAGACTCTCTATATGAAGAACATGGTGCTACTTTGAAGCACAATATACGAGACTTGCTATATCATGGTGCTACTTTGAAGCACAAGTGTGGAAAAAGGATAGTAGCATTGCCCCTTTTTATTTATTTTCTTTTTTTGGGCCTTCTTTTTTTCTTTGGCCTTTCTCCTTTTTTTATTGGGACAATGCTCTATTGAATGATGATCATCACACTTTTATTTATTTACAACTCAATGATTACAACTCGATTCTAAAACAAAGTATGACTCTATATGGATGCCTCCGGCGATGTACCGGGATATGCAATGAATCAAGAGTGACAAGTATGAAGAAATTATGAACGGTGGCTTTGCCACAAATACTATGTCAACTACATGATCATGCTAAGCAATATGACAATGATGAATGTGTCATGATGAACTAGATGGTGGAAAGTTGCATGGCAATATATCTCGGAATGGCTATGGAAATGCCATAATAGGTAGGTATGGTGGCTGTTTTGAGGAAGGTATATGGTAGGTGTATGATACTGGCGAAAAGTGTGCGGTATTAGAGAGGCTAGCAAAGGTGGAAAGGTGAGAGTGCGTATAATCCATGGACTCAACATTAGTCATAAAGAACTCATATACTTATTGCAAAAATCTAGAAGTTATCAAAGCAAAGTATTACGCGCATGCTCCTAGGGGGATAGATTGGTAGGAAAAGACCATCGATCGTCCCCGACCGCCACTCATAAGGAAGACAATCAATAAACAAATCCTGCTCCGACTTCGTTACATAACGGTTCACCATATGTGCATGCTACGGGAATCACAAACTCTAACACAAGTATTCTTTAAATTCACAACTACTCAACTAGCATGACTTTAATATTATCACCTCCATATCTCAAAACAATTATCATGCTTCAATCTTTTCTTAGTATTCAACACACTCAAAAGAAAGTTTCACAAATCTTGAATACCAAGCGTATTATTATTAAGCTAATTACCATGCTATTTAAGAGACTCTCAAAATAATTTAAGTGAAGCATGAGAGATCAATAGTTTCTTTAAAACGAATCCACCACCGTGCTCTTAAAAGATCTAAGTGAAGCACATAGAGCAAAATTATAACGCTCAAAAGATATAAGTGAAGAACATAGAGCAAAACTACTTAGCTCAAAAGATATAAGTGAAGCACATAGAACAAAACTACTTAGCTCAAAAGATATAAGTGAAGCACATAGAGCAAAACTACCTAGCTCAAAAGATATAAGTGAAGCATATAGAGTATTCTATCAAATTTTAATCCATGTATGGCTCTCTCAAAAGGTGTGTACAGCAAGGATGATTGTGGAATACTAAGACACAAATACACAAATAATACAAGACGCTCCAAGCAAAACACATATCATGTTGGTGAATAAAAATATAGCTCCAAGTAAATTACCGATGGAAGTGGACGAAAGAGGGGATGCCTTCCGGGGCATCCCCAAGCTTTGACTTTTTGGTGTCCTTGGATTATCTTGGGGGTGCCTTGGGCATCCCCAAGCTTAGGCTCTTGCCACTCCTTGTTCCATGATCCATCAAAAGAATTCACCCAAAACTTGAAAACGTCACAACACAAAACTCAAAATAGAAAACTCGCAAGCTCCGTTAGCGAAAGAAAACAAAAGACCACTTCAAGGTACTGTAATGAACTCATTATTTATTTATATTGGTGTTAAACCTACTGTATTCCAACTTCTCTATGGATTATAAACTATTTTACTAGCCATAGATTCATCAAAATAAGCAAACAACACACGAAAAACAGAATCTGTCAAAAACAGAACAGTCTGTAGTAATCTGTAGCTAGCGCAAGATATGGAACCCCAAAAATTCTAAAATAAATTGCTGGACGTGAGGAATTTATCTATTAATCATCTGCAAAAAGAATTAACTAAATAGCACTTTTCAAATAAAAATGACATCAGTTCTCATGAGCGCTATAGTTTCTGTTTTTTACAGCAAGTTCAACAAGACTTTCCCCGAGTCTTCCCAACGGTTCTACTTGGCACAAACACTAATTAAACACAAAAAAACACAACCAAAACAGAGGCTAAATAATTTATTTATTACTAAGCAGGAGCAAAAAGCAAGGAATAAAAATAAAATTGGGTTGCCTCCCAACAAGCGCTATCGTTTAACGCCCCTAGCTAGGCATAAAAGCGAGGATAGATCTAGGTATTGTCATAATAGTAAGATAGATTATTAAAACTCATTTCATATTCTCTACGTTCGGCAGAAACCTTTCTTTGAGGCAAGCAAAAGTAATCAAAAGGACTAAATTTAACGGGACAAAAGTCCCCAAGATCAACCTTGGGAGGTATAGGTTCCTCCTTTGGTCCTTCATAATGCACAACCAATTCATCATTATAAGCATTCTTTTGACAGAACTTTGTAAGCCTACATTCAAGAGAATATCCTAGCTCATTATTTCGAATAGCCAAATCATCATTAAGTTCAGAAATTCTATCAACTAAAACATTGGTAGGAACCTTTCTTCTAAGATTTTCATTGAAAGCAACATAATCTAGAGATTGAAAACACATTATTTCTTCTTGATCAAAGAGGATAGCCTCTATGGGAGGACGGCAAGCGTCCACCCTATAATACGCAAAGATTTCTTTGGCTTCTCTTATTATGAATCTAAACTCATGAGCCAAAAAGATATTAGCGGCACGCTTAACAGAAGAATGCTCAATATTAGAAAATTCCAGAAAAATCCTTTGTATGGAAGGATGCATGTGCATGAATTGTCTTTCAAGTTCAACTACAAGCATGGCAATAGCGTCCGCAAGACTACTAGTTCTGTGAAGGATAGAACTACCCATAGAAGGTAAAGCACCGGCACAAGTAAAGAAATCTTGAATAACTCCTTTTCCAATAATATTACCACTACCAACACGGAATTTTTTTGTATGAAAGATGGTAGGTTCTTTAGCAGGAGCATCAAAATTTTCCATGATGTTGTTATCGCTCATATTGGCGATAACTTCCCCAGTTTCAGACATAACGAAAAGCAAGCAAACTAGCACACGAGCAAACAAGAGGCAAGCGGAAATGAGAGGGAGGATAGAGAGAGAGAGGGTGCATAAAACGGCAAAGGTGAATTGGGGGAGAGGAAAACGAGAGGCAAATGGCAAATAATGTAATGCGAGAGATAGGGATTGTGATGGGTACTTGGTATGTTGACTTTTTGCGTAGACTCCCTGGCAACGGCGCCAGAAATCCTTCTTGCTACGTCTTGAGCTTGCGTTGGTTTTCCCCGAAGAGGAAGGGATGATGCAGCAGAGTAGCGTAAGTATTTCCCTTAGTTTTTGAGAACCAAGGTATCAATCCAGTAGGAGCCCACGCTCAAGTCCCTCGTACCTGCACAAAGCGATAGCTACTCACAACCAACACGATTAGGGGTTGTCAATCCCTTCACGGTCACTTACGAGAGTGAGATCTGATAGATATAATATTTTTGGTATTTTTGGTATAAAGATGCAAAGTAAAAAAGTAAAGAAAAGTAAAAGCAAAGCAAGATTAAAGTGATGGAGATTGATATGATGAGAATAGACCCGGGGGCCATAGGTTTCACTAGTGGCTTCTCTCAAGAGCATAATTATTCTACGGTGGGTGAACAAATTACTGTTGAGCAATTGACAGAATTGAGCGTAGTTATGAGAATATCTAGGCATGATCATGTATATAGGCATCACGTCCGTGACAAGTAGATCGAAACGATTCTGCATCTACTACTATTACTCCACTCATCGACCGCTATCCAGCATGCATCTAGAGTATTAAGTTAAAAACAGAGTAACACCTTAAGCAAGATGACATGATGTAGAGAGATAAATTCATGCAATATAAAATAAACCCCATCTTGTTATCCTCGATGGCAACGATACAATACGTGCCTTGCTGCCCCTTCTGTCATTGGGTAAGGACACCGCAAGATCGAACCCAAAGCTAAGCACTTCTCCCATGGCAAGAACTACCAATCTAGTTGGCCAAACCAAACGGATAATTCGAAGAGACTTGCAAAGATAACCAATCATACATAAAAGAATTCAGAGAAGATTCAAATATTATTCATAGATAGACTTGATCATAAACCCACAATTCATCGGTCTCAACAAACACACCGCAAAAACAAGATTACATCGAATAGATCTCCACAAGAGAGGGGGAGAACTTTGTATTGAGATTCAAAGAGAGAGAAGAAGCCATCTAGCTACTAACTATTGTTGGGTTTCGTACTAATTTCAAAAAAATTCCTACGCTCACGCAAGATCATGGTGATGCATAGCAACGAGAGGGGAGAGTATGATCTACGTACCCTTGTAGATCGACAACGGAAGCGTTTGGTTGATGTAGTCGTACGTCTCCACGGCCCGACCGATCAAGCACCGAAACTACGGCACCTCCGAGTTCTAGCACACGTTCAGCTCGATGACGATCCCCGGACTCCGATCCAGCAAAGTGTCGGGAAAGAGTTCCGTCAGCACGACGGCGTGGTGGCGATCTTGATGTACTACTGCCGCAGGGCTTCGCCTAAGCACCGCTACAATATTATCGAGGACTATGGTGGAAGGGGGCACCGCACACGGCTAAGAATATGATCACCTGGATCAACTTGTGTTTCTCTGGGGTGCCCCTGCCTCCGTATATAAAGGCTCAAGGGGGGGGGGTGCGGCCGGCCTAGGAGAGGCGCGCCAGGAGGAGTCCTACTCCCTCTGGGAGTAGGATTCCCCCCCCCCCAATCCTAGTTGGAATAGGATTCGCGGAGGGGGGGAAAAGAGAGAGGGGGCCGGCCCCCTCTCCTTGTCCTATTCGGACCAAGGGAGGGGAGTGGCGCGCAGCCCATCTTGGGCTGCCCCTTCTCTTTTCCACTAAGGCCCACTTAGGCCCATATAGCTCCCGGGGGGGTTCCGGTAACCTCCCGGTACTCCGGTAAAATCCCGATTTCACCCGGAACATTTCCGATATCCAAACATAGGCTTCCAATATATCAATCTTTATGTCTCGACCATTTCGAGACTCCTCGTCATGTCCGTGATCACATCCAGGACTCCGAACAACCTTTCGGTACATCAAAATGTATAAACTCATAATATAACTGTCATCGTAACCTTAAGCGTGCGGACCCTACGGGTTCGAGAACAATGTAGACATGACCGAG
Organism: Triticum urartu; assembly: GCF_056163025.1. Taxonomy (NCBI): domain Eukaryota; kingdom Viridiplantae; phylum Streptophyta; class Magnoliopsida; order Poales; family Poaceae; genus Triticum; species Triticum urartu. Next base: position 579,267,961 of record NC_141874.1, read on the forward strand.
ACACGTCTCCGGTCAATAACCAATAGTGGAACCTGGATGCTCATATTGGCTCCTACATATTCTACGAAGATCTTTTATCGGTCAGACCGCATAACAACATACGTTGTTCCCTTTGTCATCGGTATGTTACTTGCCCGAGATTCGATCGTCGGTATCCCATACCTAGTTCAATCTCGTTACCGGCAAGTCTCTTTACTCGTTCTGTAATACATCATCCCGCAACTAACTCATTAGTTGCAATGCTTGCAAGGCTTAAGTGATGTGCATTACCGAGAGGGCCCAGAGATACCTCTCCGACAATCGGAGTGATAAATCCTAATCTTGAAATACGCCAACCCAACATGTACCTTTGGAGACACCTGTAGAGATCCTTTATGATCACCCAGTTACGTTGTGACGTTTGGTAGCACACAAAGTGTTCCTTTGGCAAACGGGAGTTGCATAATCTCATAGTCATAGGAACATGTATAAGTCATGAAGAAAGCAACATACTAAACGATCGGGTGCTAAGCTAATGGAATGGGTCATGTCAATCAGATCATTCAACTAATGATGTGATCCTGTTAATCAAATGACAACTCTTTGTCCATGGTTAGGAAACATAACCATCTTTGATTAACAAGCTAGTCTAGTAGAGGCATACTAGTGACACTCTGTTTGTCTATGTATTCACACATGTATTATGTTTCCGGTTAATACAATTCTAGCATGAATAATAAACTTTTATCATGATATAAGGAAATAAATAATAACTTTATTATTGCCTCTAGGGCATATTTCCTTCAGTCTCCCACTTGCACTAGAGTCAATAATCTAGATTACACAGTAATGATTCTAATACCCATGGAGCCTTGGTGCTGATCATGTTTTGCTCGTGGAAGAGGCTTAGTCAACGGGTCTGCAATATTCAGATCCGTATGTATCTTGCAAATCTCTATGTCTCCCACCTGGACTAGATCCCGAATGGAATTGAAGCGTCTCTTGATGTGCTTGGTTCTCTTGTGAAATCTGGATTCCTTCGCCAAGGCAATTGCACCAGTATTGTCACAAAAGATTTTCATTGGACCTGATGCACTAGGTACGACACCTAGATCGGATATGAACTCCTTCATCTAGACTCCTTCATTTGCTGCTTCCGAAGCAGCTATGTATTCCGCTTCACACGTAGATCCCGCCACGACGCTTTGTTTAGAACTGCACCAACTGACAGCTCCACCATTTAATGTAAACACGTATCCGGTTTGCGATTTCGAATCGTCCGGATCAGTCTCAAAGCTTGCATCAACGTAACCGTTTACGATGAGCTCTTTGTCACCTCCATATACAAGAAACATATCCTTAGTCCTTTTCAGGTACTTCAGGATGTTCTTGACCGCTGTCCAGTGATCCACTCCTGGATTACTTTGGTACCTCCCTGCTAGACTTATAGCAAGGCACACATCAGGTCTGGTACACAGCATTGCATACATGATAGAGCCTATGGCTGAAGCATAGGGAACATCTTTCATCTTCTCTCTATCTTCTGCAGTGGTCGGGCATTGAGTCCGACTCAACTTCACACCTTGTAACACAGGCAAGAACCCTTTCTTTGCTTGATCCATTTTGAACTTCTTCAAAATCTTGTCAAGGTATGTGCTTTGTGAAAGTCCAATTAAACGTCTTGATCTATCTCTATAGATCTTTATGCCTAATATGTAAGCAGCTTCACCGAGGTCTTTCATCGAAAAACTCTTATTCAAGTATCCCTTTATGCTATCCAGAAATTCTATATCATTTCCAATCAGTAATATGTCATCCACATATAATATCAGAAATGCTACAGAGCTCCCACTCACTTTCTTGTAAATACAGGCTTCTCCAAAAGTCTGTATAAAACCAAATGCTTTAATCACACTATCAAAGCGTTTATTCCAACTCCGAGAGGCTTGCACCAGTCCATAAATGGATCGCTGGAGCTTGCACACTTTGTTAGCTCCCTTTGGATCGACAAAACCCTCCGGTTGCATCATATACAACTCTTCTTCCAGAAATCCATTCAGGAATGCAGTTTTTACATCCATCTGCCAAATTTCATAATCATAAAATGCGGCAATTGCTAACATGATTCGGACAGACTTAAGCATCGCTACGGGTGAGAAGGTCTCATCGTAGTCAATCCCTTGAACTTGCCGAAACCCTTTTGCGACAAGTCGAGCTTTGTAGACAGTAATATTACCGTCGGCGTCAGTCTTCTTCTTGAAGATCCATTTATTCTCAATTGCTTGCCGATCATTGGGCAAGTCAACCAAAGTCCACACTTTGTTCTCATACATGGATCCCATCTCAGATTTCATGGCTTCAAGCCATTTTGCGGAATCTGGGCTCACCATCGCTTCTTCATAGTTTGTAGGTTCATCATGATCTAGTAGCATGACTTCCAGAACAGGATTACCGTACCACTCTGGTGCGGATCTTACTCTGGTTGATCTACGAGGTTCAATAGTATCTTGTTCTGAAGTTTCATGATCATTATCATTAGCTTCCTCACTAATTGGTGTAGGTGTCACAGAAACAGTTTTCTGTGATGCACTACTTTCCAATAAGGGAGCAGGTACAGTTACCTCGTCAAGTTCTACTTTCCTCCCACTCACTTCTTTCGAGAGAAACTCCTTCTCTAGAAAGTTTCTGAACTTAGCAACAAAAGTCTTGCCTTTGGATCTGTGATAGAAGGTGTATCCAATAGTCTCCTTTGGATATCCTATGAAGACACATTTCTCCGATTTGGGTTCGAGCTTATCAGGTTGAAGCTTTTTCACATAAGCATCGCAGCCCCAAACTTTCAGAAACGACAACTTTGGTTTCTTGCCAAACCATAGTTCATAAGGCGTCGTCTCAACGGATTTTGATGGTGCCCTATTTAACGTGAATGCGGCCGTCTCCAAAGCATAACCCCAAAACGATAGCGGTAAATCAGTAAGAGACATCATAGATCGCACCATATCTAGTAAAGTACGATTACGACGTTCGGACACACCATTACGCTGTGGTGTTCCGGGTGGCGTGAGTTGCGAAACTATTCCGCATTGTTTCAAATGTACACCAAACTCGTAACTCAAATATTCTCCTCCACGATCAGATCGTAGAAACTTTATTTTCTTGTTACGATGATTTTCAACTTCACTCTGAAATTCTTTGAACTTTTCAAATGTCTCAGACTTATGTTTCATTAAGTAGATATACCCATATCTGCTTAAGTCATCTGTGAAGGTGAGAAAATAACGATATCCGCCACGAGCCTCAATATTCATCGGACCACATACATCTGTATGTATGATTTCCAACAAATCTGTTGCTCTCTCCATAGTACCGGAGAACGGTGTTTTAGTCATCTTGCCCATGAGGCACGGTTCGCAAGTACCAAGTGATTCATAATCAAGTGGTTCCAAAAGTCCATCAGTATGGAGTTTCTTCATGCGCTTTACACCGATATGACCTAAACGGCAGTGCCACAAATAAGTTGCACTATCATTATCAACTCTGCATCTTTTGGTTTCAACATTATGAATATGTGTGTTACTACTATCGAGATTCAATAAGAATAGACCACTCTTCAAGGGTGCATGACCATAAAAGATATTACTCATATAAATAGAACAACTATTATTCTCTGATTTAAATGAATAACCGTCTCGCATCAAACAAGATCCAGATATAATGTTCATGCTTAACGCTGGCACCAAATAACAATTATTTAGGTCTAATATTAATCCCGAAGGTAGATGTAGAGGTAGCGTGCCGACTGCGATCACATCGACTTTGGAACTGTTTCCCACGCGCATCGTCACCTCGTCCTTAGCCAATCTTCGCTTAATCTGTAGTCCCTGTTTCGAGTTGCAAATATTAGCAACAGAACCAGTATCAAATACCCAGGTACTACTGCGAACATTAGTAAGGTACACATCAATAACATGTATATCACATATACCTTTGTTCACCTTGCCATCCTTCTTATCCGCCAAATACTTTGGGCAGTTCCGCTTCCAGTGACCAGTCTGCTTGCAGTAGAAGCACTCAGTTTCAGGCTTAGGTCCAGACTTGGGTTTCTTCTCTTGAGCAGCAACTTGCTTGCTATTCTTCTTGAAGTTCCCCTTCTTCTTCCCTTTGCCCTTTTTCTTGAAACTAGTGGTCTTGTTGACCATCAACACTTGATGCTCCTTTTTGATTTCTACCTCCGCAGCTTTCAGCATTGCGAAGAGCTCGGGAATAGTCTTATTCATCCCTTGCATATTATAGTTCATCACGAAGCTCTTGTAGCTTGGTGGCAGTGATTGGATAATTCTATCAATGACGCAATCATCTGGAAGATTAACTCCCATTTGAATCAAGTGATTATTATACCCAGACATTTTGAGTATATGCTCACTGACAGAACTGTTCTCCTCCATCTTGCAGCTATAGAACTTATTGGAGACTTCATATCTCTCAATCCGGGCATTTGCTTGAAATATTAACTTCAACTCCTGGAACATCTCATATGCTCCATGACGTTCAAAACGTCGTTGAAGTCCCGGTTCTAAGCCGTAAAGCATGGCACACTGAACTATCGAGTAGTCATCAGCTTTGCTCTGCCAGACGTTCACAACATCTGGTGTTGCTCCAGCAGCAGGCCTGGCACCCAGCGGTGCTTCCAGGACGTAATTCTTCTGTGCAGCAATGAGGATAATCCTCAAGTTACGGACCCAGTCCGTGTAATTGCTACCATCATCTTTCAACTTTGCTTTCTCAAGGAACGCATTAAAATTCAATGGAACAACAGCACGGGCCATTTATCTACAATCATACATAAACAAGCAAGATACTATCAGGTACTAAGTTCATGATAAATTTAGGTTCAATTAATCATATTACTTAAATAACTCCCACTTAGATAGATATCCCTCTAATCCTCTAAGTGATTACGTGATCCAAATCAACTAAACCATGTCCGATCATCATGTGAGATGAAGTAGTTTCATTGGTGAACATCACTATGTTGATCATATGTACTATATGATTCACGCTCGACCTTTCGGTCTCCGTGTTCCGAGGCCATATCTGTATATGCTTGGCTCGTCAAGTATAACCTGAGTATTCCGCGTGTGCAACTGTTTTGCACCCGTTGTATTTGAACGTAGAGCCTATCACACCCGATCATCATGTGGTGTCTCAGCACGAAGAACTTTCGCAACGGTGCATACTCAGGGAGAACACTTCTTGATAATTTAGTGAGAGATCATCTTATAATGCTACCGTCAATCAAAGCAAGATAAGATGCATAAAAGATAAACATCACGTGCAATCAATATAAGTGATATGATATGGCCGTCATCATCTTGTGCTTGTGATCTCCATCTCCGAAGCACCGTCATGATCACCATCGTCATCGGCGCGACACCTTGATCTCCATCGTAGCATCGTTGTCGTCTCGCCAATCTTGTGCTTCCACGACTATCGCTACCGCTTAGTGATAAAGTAAAGCATTACAGCGCGATTGCATTGCATACAATAAAGCGACAACCATATGGCTCCTGCCAGTTGCCGATAACTCAGTTACAAAACATGATCATCTCATACAATAAAATTTAGCATCATGTCTTGACCATATCACATCACAACATGCCCTGCAAAAACAAGTTAGACGTCCTCTACTTTGTTGTTGCATGTTTTACGTGGCTGCTATGGGCTTAATCTTACCTACGCATCAAAAACCACAATGATAGTTTGTCAAGTTGGTGCTGTTTTAACCTTCGCAAGGACCGGGCTTAGCCACACTCAGTTCAACTAAAGTTGGAGAAACTGTCACCCGCAAGCCACCTATGTGCAAAGCACGTCGGGAGAACCGGTCTCGCGTAAGCGTACGCGTAATGTCGGTCCGGGCCGCTTCGTCCAACAATACCGCCAAACCAAAGTATGACATGCTGGTAAGCAGTATGACTTATATCGCCCACAACTCACTTGTGTTCTACTCGTGCATATAACATCAACATATAAAACCTAGGCTCGGATGCCACTGTTGGGTTTTGTAGTAATTTCAAAAAATTTCCTACGCTCACGCAAGATCATGGTGATGCATAGCAACGAGAGGGGAGAGTATGATCTACGTACCCTTGTAGATCGACAACGGAAGCGTTTGGTTGATGTAGTCGTACGTCTCCACGGCCGACCGATCAAGCACCGAAACTACGGCACCTCCGAGTTCTAGCACACGTTTAGCTCGATGACGATCCCCGGACTCTGATCCAGCAAAGTGTCGGGGAAGAGTTCCGTCAGCACGACGGCGTGGTGATGATCTTGATGTACTACTGCCGCAGGGCTTCGCCTAAGCACTGCTACAATATTATCGAGGACTATGGTGGAAGGGGGCACCGCACACGGCTAAGAATATGATCACGTGGATCAACTTGTGTTTCTCTGGGGTGCCCCTGCCTCCGTATATAAAGGGTCAAGGGGGGTGCGGCCGGCCTAGGAGAGGCGCTCCAGGAGGAGTCCTACTCCCTCTGGGAGTAGGATTCCCCCCCCCCAATCCTAGTTGGAATAGGATTCGCGGAGGGGGGAAAAGAGAGAGGGGGGCCGGCCCCCTCTCCTTGTCCTATTCGGACCAAGGGAGGGGAGTGGCGCGCGGCCCATCTTGGGCTGCCCCTTCTCTTTTCCACTAAGGCCCACTTAGGCCCATATAGCTCCCGGGGGGGTTCCGGTAACCTCCCGGTACTCCGGTAAAATCCCGATTTCACCCGGAACATTTCCGATATCCAAACATAGGCTTCCAATATATCAATCTTTATGTCTCGACCATTTTGAGACTCCTTGTCATGTCCGTGATCACATCCGGGACTCCGAACAACCTTTTGGTACATCAAAATGTATAAACTCATAATATAACTGTCATCGTGACCTTAAGCGTGCGGACCCTACGGGTTCGAGAACAATGTAGACATGACCGAGACACGTCTCCGGTCAATAACCAATAGCGGAACCTAGATGCTCATATTGGCTCCTACATATTCTACGAAGATCTTTTATCGGTCAGACCGCATAACAACATACGTTGTTCCCTTTGTCATCGGTATGTTACTTGCCCGAGATTCGATCGTCGGTATCCCATATCTAGTTCAATCTCGTTACCGTCAAGTCTCTTTACTCGTTCTATAATACATCATCCCGCAACTAACTCATTAGTTGAAATGCTTGCAAGGCTTAAGTGATGTGCATTACCGAGAGGGCCCAGAGATACCTCTCCGACAATCGGAGTGACAAATCCTAATCTCGAAATACGCCAACCCAACATGTACCTTTGGAGACACCTGTAGAGCTCCTTTATGATCACCCAGTTACGTTGTGACGTTTGGTAGCACACAAAGTGTTCCTCTGGCAAACGGGAGTTGCATAATCTCATAGTCATAGGAACACGTATAAGTCATGAAGAAAGCAACATACTAAACGATCGGGTGCTAAGCTAATGGAATGGGTCATGTCAATCAGATCATTCAACTAATGATGTGATCCTGTTAATCAAATGACAACTCTTTGTCCATGGTTAGGAAACATAACCATCTTTGATTAACAAGCTAGTCTAGTAGAGGCATACTAGTGACACTCTGTTTGTCTATGTATTCACACATGTATTATGTTTCCGGTTAATACAATTCTAGCATGAATAATAAACTTTTATCATGATATAAGGAAATAAATAATAACTTTATTATTGCCTCTAGGGCATATTTCCTTCAACTATGGACCCGAAGGTCTGAGGTAAACTACTCACACTTCATCGGAGGGGCTAGGATGATGTAGAAGCCCTCCGTGATGACGGCCCTCTTCCGGCGGAGCTCCGGAACAGGCCCCAAGATGGGATCTCGTGGATACAGAAAGTTGCGGCGGTGGAATTAGGTTTTTGGCTCCCGTTCTGATCGTTTGGGGGTATGTGTGTATATATAGGAGGAAGAAGTACGCCGGAGGAGCAACGAGGGGCCCACGAGGCAGGGGGGCGCGCCCCCCCTAGGGCGCACCCACCCTCGTGACTGCCTCTTTTGTTCCTTGGAGCAGGGTCCAAGTCTCCTGGATCACCTTCAGTGAGAAAATCACGTTCCCGAAGATTTTATTCCGTTTGGACTCCGTTTGATATTCCCTTTCTTTGAAACACTGAAATAGGCAAAAAACAGCAATTCTGGGCTGGGCCTCCGGTTAATACGTTAGTCCCCAAAATAATATAAAAGTGGAAAATAAAGCCCAATATAGTCCAAAACAGTAGATAATATAGCATGGAGCAATCAAAAATTATAGATACGTTGGAGACGTATCATGGCGCTTAAGCCGCCCAGCTTCTCCTTTAAAGGGAGAAAACGACAGTTTTTCTCCAACATCAGGACTGTTGAGCCGTCGTTGATACTGTTCGATGAGTGTATAACAGCTGAGCGGCGTACCCAATGGGTTGTTGACTCGCCCTCCCCTTGAACACAGGAGTCCAAATCTAAAATCGACATAGGCTGCTTCCGCGTGTCTTTAAAATTTTGGATAAAATGAGCCTTCAACTCCGCCCACGACCTGATGGAGTTAGCAGGGAGTCCCTTCAACTAGGTATGAGTCGGCCCATCCAGCATCATGGTGAAATACTTAGCACATGCAGCATCATTAACATCCAACATCTCCATGGCCATCTCATAACTCTCAATCCTAGCCTCAGGGGGCTGATCTACGGTGTAATTAGGCACCTTACGAGGACCCTTAAAATCCTTAGGTAAATGTTCGTTATGCAAAGCCGGCACTAAACACGGCACACCCAAGGTTCTAGAGGTTACACCTGCATCCACTGAAGCCGACGGATAAACCGGAGATTGTTGTTGAGCCGCTAGCTGAGTCGCCTGCTCAGCCTCCTGGCGCGCCTTGCCCTGATCCACCAAAGCCTGGGCGTTAATTCCTCCGCGTGCCGGGTCATGCCCATGAGGCTGGTTGCGGTGCTGCTCACTGCTCGAAACTGCTGGCGATTCAATGTGCCTGCTGTAACTCCGTCTTGGTCGGGGGGTTGAATGAATCCGTTCACGGCTATAAGAATAAGCCGCGTGCTGAGCCACATCTGTCTGAAGAAGCTCTCTGGCCCTTCGTGTCTCTATCACTGCTGGAGACTCGCCTCAATTGGTAAAGCCGCCAATCACGTTGCCGCAACAATCATATTATCCAAAGGGTTAGAATAATGACCCGGAGGCGTCCGAACATGTTGAGGTGGAGTATTATTCAAACGTGATGGGTCCATCGCACGCGGCTGAACCGGCGCTCCAGTCCCAAGCGCTTCGACTGCCCGGTTCACCACCGGTGGGTCACTGGTTCCTGCTCCAGGTGTGTTGAAGTGGTTCCTTGGCTAATAAACCGGGGGTAGATGACTCCGATGCCTCCTCCTCATGATCTCGTTTGAAGCATTCTGATCTAACGTAAGGCGGAAGGAACCCGCTTGAATCCGCTGTGCCTGGCCGTCCAAAGCAGGCCGCTCTGTGACCATCCTAGCGTTCTTAGCTGCCAGCTCTTCCTTGGCCTGAGCTATCTCATCTCGCAGCTTCGCCACATCCACCTTGTGTTGTTCCTAGTTGTTCGGGGTTACCTCCACCCCCATCAGAGTCGCCAAAGCCTCCAATAACCCTATCAAAGCTTGAGCCGACGAGCGCGCCGTGCCGCTAGCACCAGCCGCCGCTGCGGCCGTTGAGATGGAGGTCATAGCCACGGCGGTTGTTGATCCAAGTGCCGGCTATGTACCGGCCATGAAGATCGCGAACCTATTCGGCGGCTCGCAGGGGTCCGGAATACTGTCACCATCGGAACAGCCCCCAAGCCGGCCGTCTTGCAATTGATACATTGAGTTAGTCTAGCCTGTGGACGATTCACCATCAGAGTAGATGGTCGTCTCACCACCAGACACAGATCCTTCTTCAACTTCCGCCCCATGGATGAAACCAACAAAGGCATGCTTCACGGTGGGTTGAACTCGGGCGGGTCGTGCACGCTGAGCCGTCTGGATGATGTCGGTGCAGATGTCCGGCTCAGGGTCCGGTTTGCCAATTTTGTCGATGAAGATGTGGATTCCGCCGAAGGGGACCCGGTACCCGTACTCAATTGAGCCGGCCTCAGGGTCCCAACTGGCATCGTCAATATAGAGCTTGCTGCGACGACTCTTGCTCATCCGGCCCACAACGTATCCTTTGATCCCTGCGAAGCTGCCCTTTAAGAACTCAAAACCACCATGCGCCAGCCCCACGGTGGGCGCCAAATGTCGTGGAATTTTCACGGCAGATGTCTCAGCAGAAGGACTTAGTCGTGGAGCCATCGTAACTAGGTTAGCTTAAAGGGGTTAAACATGACAAAGGACACAGAGAGTTTATACTGGTTCGGCCCCTTGCGGTGAAGGTAAAGGCCTACTCCAGTTTGGGATTGTATTGCTTGGGTTTCGATTACCAGGGAGCGAATACGCTTGACCTAGTTCTCGAGCTCTTGTTTCTTGCCCTAAAACCGTCGTCGGGTCATCCCTTTATATACACAGGTTGACGCCCGACGGCTCACGGAGTCCCGGTCGGCTCATACACAACATATCCGGCTCAGTGACTAACTATGATTGCCTTACAATACAAGTTATACATATATGGCAGTTCATCCTCTTGGGCCTCAAGTCGCCTCTGGGTCTTGGGCCATCCATAGGCTTATATGATCCACCATCTTCATGGTAAGTCACCAATGGTATAACCCGGCCCCTCCTGGGCGGTTTATACCCAGTAGTTATATCCCCAACACCCGTCGCGGGCCTCAACACTCATTGGACCGCATACATCAGTATGTATTATTTCCAACAAGTCAGTTGCTAGATCCATTGTTCCTGATGATGGAGTCTTAGTCATCTTGCCCATGAGGCATGGTTCGCAAGCATCAAGTGATTCATAATCAAGTGATACCAAAAGCCCATCAGCATGGAGTTTCTTCATGCGTTTTACACCAATATAACCTAAACGGCAGTGCCACAAATAAGTTGCACTATCATTATTAAACTTGTATCTTTTGGCTTCAATATTATGAATATGTGTATCACTACTATCGAGATTCAACAAAAATAGACCACTCATCAAGGGTGCATGACCATAAAAGATATTACTCATATAAATAGAACAACCATTATTCTTTGATTTAAATGAATAACTGTCTCACATCAAACAAGATACATATATAATGTTCATGCTCAACACTGGCACCAAATAACAATTATTTAGGTCTAAAACTAATCCCGACGGTAGATGTAGAGGTAGCGTGCTGACGGCGATCACATCGACTTTGGAACCATTTCCCACACGCATCGTCACCTCGTCCTTAGCCAATATTCGTTTGATCCGTAGCCCCTGTGTCGAGTTGCAAATATGAGCAACAGAACCAGTATCAAATACCCAGGCGCTACTACGAGCATTAGTAAGGTACACATCAATAACATGTATATCAAATATACCTTTCACTTTGCCATCCTTCTTATCCGCCAAATACTTGGGGCAGTTCCGCTTCCAGTGACCAGTCCCTTTGCAGTAGAAGCACCCAGTCTCAGGCTTAGGTCCAGACTTGGGTTTCTTCACTTGAGCAACACCTTGCTTGCCGTTCTTCTTGAAGTTCCCCCTTTTCCCTTTGCCATTTTTCTTGAAACTATTGGTCTTGTTAACCATCAACACTTAATGCTCCTTCTTGATTTCTACCTCCGCAGCCTTTAGCATTGCCAAGAGCTCGGGAATTGTCTTATCCATCCCTTGCATATTATAGTTCATCACGAAGCTTTTATAGCTTGGTGGCAGTGATTGAAGATCTCTGTCAATGACACTATCATCAGGAAGATTAACTCCCATTTGAGTCAAGTGGTTGTGGGACCCAGACATTCTGAGTATATGTTCACTGACAGAACTATTCTCCTCCATCTTGCAGCTATAGAACTTATTAGAGACTCCATATCTCTCAATTCGGTCATTTGCTTGAAATATTAACTTCAATTCCTGGAACATATCATATGCTCCACGACGTTCAAAACATTTTTGAAGTCCCGATTCTAAGTCGTAAAGCATGGCACACTGAACTATCGAGTAGTCATCAACTTTGCTCTGCCAGACGTTCATAACATCTGGAGTTGCTCCTGCAGTGGGTTTTGCACCTAGCGGTGCTTCCAGGACGTAATTCTTCTGTGTAGCAACGAGGATAATCCTCAAGTTACGAACCCAGTCCGTGTAGTTGCTACCATCATATTTCAACTTAGCTTTCTCTAGGAACGCATTAAAATTTAAGGGAACGGTAGCACGGGCAATTGATATACAACAACACAGACATGCAAATACTATCAGGTACTAAGTTCATGATAAATTAAAGTTCAATTAATCATATTACTTAAGAACTCCCACTTAGATAGACATCCCTATAGTCATCTAAATGATCAGGTGATCCATATCAACTAAACCATGTCCGATCATCACGTGAGATGGAGTAGTTTTCAATGGTGAACATCGCTATGTTGCTCACATCTACTATATGATTCACGTTCGACCTTTCGGTCTCAGTGTTCCGAGGCCATATCTGCATATGCTAGGCTCGTCAAGTTTAGCCCGAGTATTCTGCATGTGCAAAACAGGCTTGCACCCGTTGTATGTGAACATAGAGCTTATCACACCCGATCGTCACGTGGTGTCTCGGCATGATGAACTGTAGCAATGGTGCATACAATAACTGATCCGATGAGGGTACTCGAGAGCAATGAGATATGGGGTGCTCGATTCGAGAGGGTACAACACAACTAAACTTGACTTTCCCAAAATCCAACCATGAAAGGCAAGGAGACGGGACACAATGTAGTTGGACCGCGTCACGAACATCACTAGGCGCCCTGTTCGCGCGACTACGGCTACAGACCCGACTAGATCAACGTACCACCATCATAAGCGTACAGAGTGTCGTTGAATGGGTTGGAGGAGTCGGCAAATGGGTTGGAGGAGTCGGCAAATGGGTTGGAAGACCCGAACTAGTGTTAGAAGTAACAACTTGGCCCATGCAAAAAAATTGAATTTTCTAAAGTAAATCGCAAAGACCCGTGAAAAAAATGGCAAGAGATGGTTCTAAAGTTTAGTCCCACTCTGAAAGTGGAGGGGGTGTGAGATCTCTTTATATAGTGGGTTCTCTCCAATCCACTAAGTGATGGATTGAAGAGAGAAAGAGAACGCCACACGCTCATGTGCCCAGGCTGGGGCTCGTGGCCGGGGTGATGTCGTCTTTGGTTCTCCTATATATACGATTTACCAGTATTGATGTCGTCTTTGGTTCTCCTATATATACGATTTACCAGTATTGATGTCGTCTTTGGTTCTCCTATATATACAACAGAACAAGCTAGGGTTTTGCCTCATCTTGCAACTTGCGCCGTCATTGTAGTCTACTTCATCCGGAATGCCTTCATCGGGAGAGGACAAATTAGGTTTTTGAGAAGCACTTCATGCGACTGCGCAACTTCATCATAGTGGTATCAACGCACGTGCTCTCCTCCATCCAGACCATTGCACCAACGACATCGACGACGGTACCTAATGCAAGCATTCTGTGCAACCATGCATTCTGCAAAGAAAATGAGAGTTTTTGGAAACAATCCGTCTTGAGCCTCAAGTAGGGATCATGTGCATCTACTCCATCCTCCACGCACAAGAACAAGGGTTTGTGCATAAAAAAACATCAACAAAAAAATATTTTAGGAAATGTTGATCTGAGGTGAAACTAGTCCTTGTAGAGATGCCATGCACCATCGATCATATCCTGATTCAAAACTCTCCTCCCTTTGATCGAACCCTTGAAGTTCAGAATGTGCTCCACTCCGTCTTGGATGTTGATCACCATCATCACCATCTCAACATCTTCGTTGTCCAAAACCAACGAGTCAAAGAATTCCTTTTGAATGAACTCATCAAGCTCATTGTCTTGATACTCCTCATCGGATGAACAATCGGAATCCATCATTTTGCATACAAAAGAATATAAAAAACCTTCCAACAATTTTTCGAATACATAGAGGGTGAGGTGTAATTCGAGAAAGTCAGGCGTACCGTAGCAGCATTCCAGGGTGGTGAGGAGTCTGTGGCGGTGATGGCGGTGCCAAGGGTCAAGATGGCGACGGAGTTAGGGGACGGCCGACGCAGATGAGGGAGGAAAGAGGATAGGAAAAGTGCTGGTCCGGCTAGGTCACAGGGATTTGATGAAGTTTGTGGTGGGTCATGTTTGTCGGATCCGACGTGGTAGACGTGTCTTGGCACATCCGAGCCTCCCTATATCCACTCCAGACAGTCTGGACGTATAGGACCTGTTTGAGGAGCCTGACTAAGTTGCGATGTTGTGACCCCCGTCCGTGTGAAAGTATAGGAGGCGTTTGAGGAGCCCGACTATAAATGCTCATAATATATGGTTTCGAACGATGGTGTTTGGCAAAATAGAAGGACGTTTGTCTAAAAATCTGTTATTTTATATAGTAGGTTGTACAGAAATCTTTCATGGGTCTCGAGTGTTTTTTTAGGCAAACCTCGACTGTTAAAATTCCCATGGTAAACAGTTTGTCATGCCGAATAATTTGTATTCACTGATGTACAGCTGGTTGACCACAAATCGTGATACATTTTCTCCTCGAAAAAATAGGACCCTATAGTCGGCGACAGTTCACCAAGTAGGGTTACATTTGCGACCCCCAAATGACGTGTTATTTGTGTTGGCTGAGTTTGGGTAACATTTTGCGAAACTACATGTTTAATTTGCAGGGAGGTTTGAGAGCGTTCGTCAGGATTGGCCCCTGGCGAAACGTTCGGCGGATAATGGGCCTGTTTGATTCTAGGACTAGTATTGTCATACTTTGTCACACATTTTTGTCAAGCTTGACTAAGGTTAGTTTATCAAAATGAAAGACATAAGTTGACAAGCCTAAGGGAATTTTGCCACACTTTTTGTGTATATGTCATGTGGGGTCCAAGTATGGCTTGTCTAAGGTGTGGCTTGAACCAAACATTCACCTAAGTTGGTCAAACTTGCCTAACCTTAATTGTGGCAAGCTATGGCTAAGTTAGTCACAAACCAAATAGCCCCAACATTTCCCACAGAATAATCTTGATACGCTTTTGAGTGGTGGAAGTATTGTCCAGAGTTTTTGGCTCGAGGAGTTAAAATTCCCGCGGTAAACAGATTCCAGGCTTGTTCGTAGAGGAAAACAAGTCGCACATGCCCGTCTAGTCACGAAACTTCAAAACCACGCCGAGCAATTATTGGGCATCCGAATCTTCAAAGCCAACCGCCCGTCGAGTCAGCCAGAACGTGGCCCCGATCCCGGCCCCGACAGGTGGGCCCCACCTGTCCACCCCCGGAAGCAGTCCGAACCTCACAGAAGCACCCCAACCCCGAGAGGCCTCCCCGCGCCCGGTCCACCGTGAGCCGGAGGCACCACAGCCGCGAATCCCACGCGCCCCCAGCTGTCAATCCCAACGCGCTGCGGAAACCGTCGGAACCTCAGAGAAGCACGTGACAGTCCTCCACCAGCCTCTCCCACCTAGACCCGGTGCACCGTGGACGCTCGCTCACAGCCGCGAATCCCACCCCGGCGCGGGCCCCGCGCCGCGTCCACCCGGCTCACGGGCCTCCGCGCGGGCCGGGTCCTTCCGTGGCGGCCACGGGAGCCCGCCTCCGCTTAGCGGAGCTATAAATAGCGGGCCGGGGCGAGGGTTCCTCCCTCAGCCGCACGCAAACTCGTTGCACAAGAATTCCTCCCACCCCCACCGTCTCGCCGCCGCCACCACCGCCGCAGCTAGATAAGAAGAAAAAAAGAGAGAGAAGAACTCGTCGGGAGGGCTCGAGATCTGTGTCGGGAGAGAGGGAATTCTTGAGATCGGAATCGGAACAAGCGGGCGCGCTCGGGATCGGGGTTACCATACAATTTTTCCCAGGAACCTGTAAGTTTCTTCGGCCAACCCAAATAATTCCCCATCCTTATTATGCCGCGGTAGTCTGTGGATCTCCGGCTTCTAGGTCATGTTGCTGTGCGCTGTAGCTGTGCTCCTTTTACCGTATGATTATGTGCGCTAGTTTCTGTAGGAGAATTGATCCTTGGTATAGTAGTTTGCATCTGGATCTGGGACGTTTTCTTTTAGATATGCTCATATGCCTGGTTGCTTGTAGTTACTATTGTTTTGCTAGAGGAAGTCGAAATCCAGCGTCGAAAAGCTTTTGAAATTAAATTGTGCAAAATTAATTTTAATCTTGAATCTGCTCCTATCATCAAGTCACTTAAGTTCCGTATGGCGCTTGTTCGTTGTTCGATTTTACAATATGATGTCCGGCATGTTATGTTAACCATCGAATAATTGATATTAACAAGAAAATAACTGCATAGAAACGTTTTCATAGTTATCTAGCCATGAAAGTTTGCTAGAACCTGCTGTCTAACCCCTCTTTTCTCGTTTCGCAGTTAGTGAATGTGCTAATGGAGTCAAAGGGTGGCAAAAAGTCTAGCAGTAGTAGTTCCCTGATGTACGAAGCACCCCTCGGCTACAGCATTGAAGACGTTCGACCTGCTGGAGGCGCCAAGAAGTTCTCTGCTGCATACTCGAACGTAAGGATCACGGACGAAACATCAGAGTCTCACTTCTGTTCAAACATTTTATCTCCAGATTTGTTGCTAACCATGTGAATTTGTTTCCTGCAGTGCGCGAAGAAGCCATCCTGATATCGTTTTTGGCATCCCCTTCCCGTAGTTTAGGATTTTTATGCAATTTTATTCTGACTCTTCTCTCCCACCAATCTCTCTGGCTTGCTGCTTCACGATAATCGACCAGTTCTCTAGTCTTTCTCCCTCTGTTCCTCTCTGCTCTGCTCTCTGACTCGAACTGCAACAATGGCTGCCCTGACCTCTGCGATCGGGTTTGAGGGCTACGAGAAGCGCCTCGAGATCACCTTCTCCGAGGCATCAATCTTTGCCGACCCTCATGGTCGTGGCCTGCGCGCCCTCTCCAGGGCCCAGATTGACTCTGTTCTTGATCTTGCACGGTGCACCATTGTGTCCGAGCTCTCCAACAAGGACTTTGACTCCTATGTGCTATCTGAGTCGAGCCTGTTCATCTACTCTCAGAAGATTGTGATCAAGACCTGTGGGACTACCATGCTCCTGCTCACCATTCCTAGGATTCTTGAGCTTGCTGAAGAGCTGTGCATGCCGCTTGCTGCCGTGAAGTACTCTCGTGGGATGTTCATCTTCCCCGGCGCACAGCCTGCTCCCCACAGGAGCTTCTCTGAGGAGGTTGATGTCCTGAACCGCTACTTCGGCCACCTGAAGTCTGGCGGCAATGCTTATGTGATCGGAGACCCAGCGAAGCCTGGCCAGAAGTGGCACATCTACTATGCCACCGAGCAACCTGAGCAGCCCATGGTCACCCTGGAGATGTGCATGACTGGGCTGGACAAGAAGAAGGCCTCTGTCTTCTTCAAGACTCAAGCTGATAGCCACGTTTCCTGCGCCAAGGAGATGACCAAGCTCTCTGGTATCTCCGACATCATTCCCGAGATGGAGGTCTGTGACTTCGACTTCGAGCCCTGCGGCTACTCCATGAACGCCATCAACGGATCTGCCGTCTCCACCATCCATGTGACCCCCGAGGACGGCTTCAGCTATGCGAGCTACGAGGTCATGGGCATGGACGCCTCCGCCCTGGCCTATGGCGACATCGTCAAGAGGGTCCTCCGGTGCTTTGGCCCTTCAGAGTTCTCTGTGGCGGTCACCATCTTTGGTGGCCGCGGCCACGCCGCCACCTGGGGCAAGAAGCTCGACGCCGAGGCATACGACTGCAACAACGTTGTGGAGCAGGAGCTCCCCTGTGGAGGCGTCCTCATCTACCAGAGCTTTACCGTGAACGAAGAGGTTGCTGTCTCTGCCGGGTCGCCCAGGTCCGTCTTCCACTGCTTCGAGGCCGAGAGTGTGCAGAGCCACCCTCTGGTCAAGGAAGGCAAGCTCGCCAACCTCCTCGCATGGCGGGCGGAGGAGGATTCTCTGGAGGGCGCGGTGCTGTGCGAGTGAAGACATGATTTGCTGTCGCTATTCCGTCTGTGGAATTTGTTCTGACTGTCAGTTTGTCGTTTGGTTACTGTGAAGCAGCCGGCCAGGCTATTGCTCTCTGAATAAACTATTAGCTCTAGGTGGTTTGCTGCGTCTGCCACAATGAGCGTACTTCTGGGGAAAAGTTGTCTCGAACTTATAAATAAGCATTATTTTTCCTATAACGAGTGTCATTTTGTTATAATTAGTGTTACTCTGTGCCAAGTTGCAGTGTGTTGACAAGTGACCAGTGTGCTCATTTCCCCTGGCCTATCTTCTGATCATCTCGTACGCGCAGGAATAAACTACTGCGCGAGGAATACATGCACGAATTGATTCTTTTCTTTGATTGAAGAGAACTATTTGATTCTTCATCCTTATCTTCCTTGTTTCTGATCCTATCTTCTGCATTTCTGATTCGTGCAACCACTCCAATAATTCAGCAGTGCCGGCCTCGTGAGTTATTGGGTGTAGTAGTAACGTTTTTCGTTTCGTTCTTTTGACAACGGAGGTTCGGTCGTATGCAATCTTGGGCGTAAAAAGTGAAAGAGCAATCCAAGTTGTTGCGTATCTAATCTGTTGGAATGCAAAGATTGATGGATGATGGCGTGACCCGTCGCCAAGATATGCGCGAGGGCGACGGCTCCCCGAACGATTGTCGGGTACCGATCGTTTTATCACGTGATGACGAGTGTATTTAGGCTTGCCGATATGCGCCGTTTCCTTTGCGCCGACTCTCATCGTCCAAAGCAAAGCAATTTTTTACAACCAAGCCGCCTTGTTTCTCGCCGGCTCCCTTTTCGCTTTAAAAAAGCGAACAAAAAAGGCCGGCCGTCTTGTAGTAGTATTATTGAGCACCGCACGGGGGAGGGAGGCATCTCCCATGGCATATGCGACAGTTTCTTCTTCACTAGCCAAAGAAATTTCTCTCTTTCATCTCCTCTCGTTTTCATTTGCAGAAACGTACGCGGCTGATGTTTTGCCTCTGGTACGTGCTGTCGCTGTTTTCACCGAGAATTTGCATTGTGATGATGATGTGATCCCACCAGGAGTTCGCCGATGCTTTACTTGGCCGGCCGCCATGATATGCTGCGTCCACAAGATGGCCGCGGAATATGTTCGCCGTCCTCCCAACCGCAGAGAGAAAGAGCGAGAGAGATTCCACAACCTCCTTGCAAGCGCATCAAATTCCAGAACGCATTGACCGACGCCGAGACATGCTCCGACGCGAAATTCCTTCTGGGCCGCAGCCACCCCTTCGTTGCCAAGAAACGTGGAGTCTCCCCTGTCCAGCCTCCAGAAAGCCGTCCCGGCCGGACGCGTGTAGTGTGGATAGATAGATGCACCGAGCTGAACTCCGGTCTCGTCTTCTCCACGTACGTTGGACCGGGAATCAGGGGTTGCGTGGCTGAGCCGGGGATCGAGTGCTTGGCTCGCACGCACCGCCGATGGCACAGACCGGAGGCAAGTGGCCAGGAACAAGGCGGGCGGCGTCTGCTAGCCCGGAAGTTGCCTGCAAGTTTCGCTCCACGAGTCCGTGATGAGTGGACGTGGAATCCGAATCTCCATTATCACGCACCGGCTTCTCGTATGCTACGCGTTTTTTCTTGCTCAACATGCTACAGTATGCAACTGTTTGATTCGGCGGGGCTTTGCTTTGGCGCTGCTTCAATTCTATCCGAGGGGGTGGTTTTCATGCTATATACTTTCTCCGTTTCTAAATATTTGTCTTTCTAGAGGTTTTAAATGATGACTACATATGAAGCAAAATGAGTGAATCTACACTCTAAAATATGTCTATATACATCCGTATGTGATGACCATTTGAAATCTCTAGAAAGACAAATATTTAAAAACGGAGGGAGTATGTTTTGGGGGAGGAAATCGCATAAACCACCAACCATTGGTGTTGGGTTTACACGGTTACACCAAAGCACATACTACTTTACGGTTTGTTGCACGGAAAATCGTAAATTGCAACTGGGGCTAATTGGGCATTTAAGTACGTTGATGTGGTTTTTACGAGTTGGCCCCGCTTGCAAATGCGCACATGGCAAACAAAATCGGCCACATCAGCCAGGAGGTAAAACTAACGCACCTCCGATCATAGTTTTGATTGGCCCGTTCATTTTTTTAACTTGAAATTCCATATTTTCAGGAAAATACAAGAAAATTTCAGTAACTCACACATGTATCCAGTACCATTCTAGAAAACGCAACTTATTTAGACCAACTGCTGGGTAGATATTAGAATTTTTAGTTGTTCAGAATTTGACATTAAAAAAAAAGGCTCAAAACTCTAGTAAACCATTTATTTAGCCAGCATTAATCTAGGAATATTTCATTTCGACTAGATGTCCGGGAGATATCAACAATTTTAGTTAGCTCATTCAATTTTTTCATTCAAAATTTCACATTTATGAAAAGTTTGGATTTTCTTTAGTAAAACATATGTGCACCCACTACTAATCTGGAAATAATTAAGCTTAGTTGGACCAAACGTTTGGGAGATATTGAGAGTTATAGTTGAAACGTTGTTGTGGCTGTTTTTTCACGGGTGCACTTAAAAGTGGGGCCCATCCATCAGAAATCACATCAACATATCTAAACCGTAGATTAGACCTAACCACAATGAATTACACCTATGTGTGGTGTTCCGTGCAGCAAAATCTATGGAGTAGATGTTTCGTGCAAAATCAGCACCCAAAGTTGGTGGTTTGTGCAATTCCCTCGAGTATGTTAAGGCAACCTAAATGCGCCTCAAGCAACTGTTGATGGAATGTTGCCAAATCCCCACTACAAGCGGCATTCCATGATGTTTGGCTTGATGCTAGCCTATTGGCTAGCAATTGATGGGTTGTCAACTTTTGTTGCCAACGTTACATAAACTTGCCAAATTTTAGATAAATCTTAGCGTTAGCATCATTTTTTTGCTTGTGAACACATTTGTTGGCCAAGTTCTTATACCAAACCATGCATGCCCTATTTTTTCTAACCAAAGCCTTTAGGGTCTTATTTGTTAATTAAGTTGAAAATTGCCTCGTTAATTGGCCGAGAGTCGGGGCAAAAATCAGCACATCATGCCCACCAAAACCGGACACTCCAGACCGCAAAGATCCCCACACATCATTGAGGAGAAGAACTTTGTCGAGGTTTCCAGCAAGGGGGTGTGGCTACGTCTCAGTCGACTGGGATTTAACCAAATCTCAGTCAAGTGACATAACATGTAAGAAAGAAAAAGAAGAAGTTTAAGAAGATTTTTTTGCACTGATCTCAATGTAAAATCTTACGGGTATAGCGAATCAAGTCTTACTCGACTGAGATTTAGCAAGGCTGTTCCAGCAAAGGTCATGTTCAACACCTCCCACCATGCAAGCAACTCAAACTATATCACAGATGACCAACCAAGAGCCTTTACCGCGAAGGATGCATGAGACCCCTGTCGGCTATGCTAAATAATCGGCCTCCCAGGGGCGTGGAGGACTAGGCATCTACAACTTCGGTGACGAGCCTCGCATGAGAAACAAGCACATCTTGCCTTGACATTGCCTGTTGCGATCACCAAAGACTGCTAAACATCGAACCTACCTTTCAGAGGGCATTGTTGCTAGCAAGCAACCTCTTGACATGCAACTCCATTTTCACTGTTGTACAGAAAGAAGACACAATGACAAATAGAGGGACATGACAGGCGGGCGACGAAGAAGTCGTGGCGAGCCAACTCCTCATGCCACCATCATCATTGCCCCACAATTCGAATCCCGACAGCTTTGCACCACCGGTCGAACACTTGCCAATCGTAGCGCCGCGCACGTTCAACTCCAGGAAGGCGTGGAGTGAGGCAAGTTTTCAGGACAACACCCCAAGTAGGGAAACGACACAAGAATGCCGTTGTTGCCCGACCCTGCGATGGGATGCGACCCTCCATCGGGGACATGTGCCGCAGCACGAGGGGAAAGCTCTGCCTCTACCGCCGATCGCCTGGACTTAGGCCGACGAGATCATACAGCGACGTCGATGGGAGGAATAGAGATGGGAAGGATTGGGGTGGTGGTGGCTAGGATTCGCACAATCCGCCCCGAGAGAGTGGGGCGGGCAACAATGTAAGCATGCCTTCATGTGTGTTATTTGCTTAACTACTGGGCATGTCTTAACAGGAGATTCGAGAATCCTACGATTGGGACACCACAAGTGTTGCAGCATGCGGTGCAAATATAATGAGCCAAGATCTTCTGGGAGCTGCAAGTGCAAGAACACCAAAGCGTGATGTGAGAAGGGTTGTTTCTTGCTTGTGGGGGTGGAAAGCAAATAGTTGTTGTAACGTGTTCGTGTTGTTGGTCGCTTGTTGTTTCTGCTTTCATTCTAGATTGCACGAATAGCTCTAGGATGGTGATATGTTTTTTTTTTTCCATGGTCTGGTTGAAAGACTGGAGCTGGGCAGCGGGTGCCTAGCACGTCGAATTTGTTTCCTTCTTTTCGTGTTTTTTTAGCCTTTTTTTAATATAAAGCTGTTTTTTTAGCCGATGGTTGCAGCCCAGCTGCACTAACCTTTCTTTCCGAAACAAAGGCAGGCAAGGGCCCAATCGATCTCGGCCGCCGCTGCTGGATCTTTCCTCTTCTTCTACTCACTTTCTGGCCGCTCCGGTCCGTGACGTCTCTACCGGCGGCCCACGTAGCGGCATCGTTACTGTAGCAAGCCCTACTACTACTCAAACACAGAGCCCAAACTGTGCTCAATTATGTACAATGTCCATGCCGTAAGGGGCCCATCGACGACATATCAGGCAGGACATGTCCCGTCGACGGCTTTGAAAGCTCAGAGCGTGGCCTGTCAGTCCGTGGGTAGGGTACTGTTGGCACGCTGCTGCATTCAATCCTGTATCCCTCACACGGGTACTGCACTGCCAAACGATGAATTTCCGCACGGAGTTTGGTAACAAATCGTGCTTCAAAAACCAAGTATTAATTCATCATCGTGCTCGTTTTGATATTTGTGGTCGCAGATAAAACGCGTGCCGTCATCTATTACATGCAGCCTAAGCAAAGAAGGCCCGACCATCATCAGCTACAAAACGAATCAACCTCATCCTCAGCTCTCGCTACTCAACACGTTCGATCCCCCTATGTATTCTGTGTTACATCATTACATGCTCATGTCCATGCACATGCCCATGCCCATGCCGAGGTCGACCGATCAGCCGTTGACGCTGGAGCAGAGCCGCCGGACCTCGCCGGCGGAGCCGGTCTTGACGCCGAGGCTGGTGAGCCGGGCGAACGAGCCGGCCCAGCTGCTGAAGAAGCTGTCCTGGCTCTGCGCGAAGGCCGCCACCCTGGCCCGCGTCGTGGCGTTCTGCACCAGCACCGCGTCGGTGCGCAGCAGCCCGCGCCCGTCCAGCAGGTTGCTGAAGTAGCGGTTGTCGAACGCCGCCGCCGAGCCGTCGTCGCAGCCCACCGCGGCGCTCCCCGACGCCGCGCACGCCCGCATCAGCTCCGTCGCGTACTCGGCGTTCATCGTGCCGTCCACCGGCACCATGCTCCCGTTCGCGTCCGGACGAAACCGCTCCCGGAACGTGCCACAGTGGGCCGACCCGATCGTGTGCCCGCCTGCACCATATGCCGGAGGCACGCCGTCAGATCAACGAAGCTGCCAATGATATCACCAGTCTAGGTAGGAAAGTGATGTTTACTGGGGAGAGTTTGTATTGTGTACCTGAGAGGGTGACGAGGTCGTCCAGGGAGAGCCCCTTGGAGGCGAAGCTCGCCGCCATCGCGTCCACGGAGAAGCCGGTGTCGATGATGTTTGCTCTCACGTTGGACGCGAGGGAGACGAGGCTGTCACGTCGGCCGAGTGAGACGGGCACCGACGGTCCTCCGGTCTGGTTTGGAACAACACAAAATTGAGCATCAGTTCAGTTGTCTTGTTTGTATGTCAGCTAAGGCTTCTCCAGATAATTTCAAGTTGAGCTATTGTTTTACCCAAGAACTTAGATTAGTCTTGCAAAAGCACCAGAACAAAACATGCGGTTAATTCAGTTGCCCATCTACTATGTGTCAAAGTGAAGGGATGGGTGAATGGTGGATGCTAGCAAATGCAGAGTAAATTTTCAGAGTACGTATGTTCTGAAGTTTCAGAATTCCATTTATGTCCATTTCCACTTTGCCATGATCGCCGTTAACTGGGACCATCTGCCATGTGCTATACTGATCAAGTGAACATGCGCATGTAGAAATGGTAATTTACTATGTACCAAAGTGAGGCTATAGGTGAATGTGGATGTTACCGCAACTCGATTGGCCTGAAATTAGCAAATGCAGTCATGCAGGGTAAATCTTCAGAGCACAAACTGCTCTGAAGTTTCAGAATTCCACCTATGTACATTTGCACTTCGCCACGTTCACCCTAAATTGGGACCATCAATCATGTGCCATACTGATCATATGCACAAATGTCAAATGGTCAGGTCCCAGTCATAAGCTGGGATTATGTTCACTAAGCTGTCCAGGGCCCCTCTCCCCGTCGTATCTGTATGTATTCATTAGCCAGACCCGCTGATCCTATGTTTCAGCTAGCCATTGCCGCATACGGAACCAGGACCACTCGATCCACCGTACGCTACACGATCTAATCCGTGCGGCATTCAGTGCGGAGTTTATGATGTCCTATGCTCACCACCAAGTACTACTGATCAGAGGGCCAAACCAAATAGGAAAATCATAGTATGTGAGAATTGTAGCAAGGGAAAGCATATGTTGCAGCAAAGTTAATGGGTGCAATGGGGTTTGGGTGGTTGCAATGCTACTTACAAAAGTGACGGCATCTCTCGCGGCGAGAACTATGATGTCGCTGCAAGAAACGGTCGCCGGGCACACGGCTTCGAGCAGCCTCTTGGCCTCGTCGATGACGTTGAACCCGCCGAGCGAGAGGTTCGCCGGGTCGGTCCTCTCCGTGCCGCTGCCCTGGATCAGCACCGACGCGTCGCATCCCTGAGATGGTAAAGGGTTAGAAAGTTGAAACTCATGGTGCATCTGTCGTGTAAGATTTCAGAAACATGTGTGTAAAATGCTGTCCGTTACACATATGCAAGATATCAAATCTGGTGATGTATTGGCGACCTTTAAACATGTATGATAGCTCAAGTTTTGGGTCTGAATAATGCACCTAACCAGCTCAAATTAGCAAAAGTAGCCTAGACCATTCCAATGAACGAATGTTTTGAACATACATTATGTGTTATTACTAACTAAAGGCCTCAACTGGTCTGGCATAACCATTTGGCCTTGGTCACTATATGGAAAGGGGGAAAGCAAATTCTCTTACTAAAGAGAGGTGAAGGATCATGGTCATGGCAAATATCACAGTTGCTCAAGATAGTAAGAACTGACGAGGCAATGCTCCAGTGACATCACAACAAGATGATTTTCCGGAAGATAATTTGATTGATTGAGGCCTAGATCTAGAACATGGACATGTGAAATTAAATCAAAATAAGAATCTATGAGGAGAATACACACATTTGTCACCATTTGTTTGCATGTAGTGAGCTCCAATGCATGGTTGCAGTGCTAGTAGAACACATCTCCCAAATGCAAGACGAGTAACAATATATTATTATTTCGAATCCATACCTCTACGAAGCAGTCATGGAAGACCATCCTGAGAAGCTTGCCGGGGATGCTGGGGTCCAAGGTGGAGGCCGACCTGACGACATCATTCACCGCCAGCTCCACGCTCGGGCAGGAGGCGGCGTAGAAGTTGGGCGACAGAGCCAATGAAGGCGTCGGCGGGGATGAGTTCGTCGGAGACGGAGGAGCAGATGGTTTCTGTGGTGGTGGAGTGGTCGTAGGAGGAGACGGCTTCTGAGCCGGCGCTGGGGCCACAGGTGACGGCTTCGGTGCTGACGGCGCCGGGGGTGGAGGTGACG
The DNA here is from genome assembly GCF_056163025.1 of Triticum urartu. NCBI lineage: Eukaryota > Viridiplantae > Streptophyta > Magnoliopsida > Poales > Poaceae > Triticum > Triticum urartu. The sequence continues at coordinate 579,293,998 of NC_141874.1, forward strand.
GCTTTGGAAGCGGTGGCGCTGCTGGTGGTGGGGACGCCGAAGGTGGTGACGGCGGCTTTGGGGCCTGCGCCGGCGCACGTGGAGCGGGCGGCTTTGGAACTGGTGATGCCGAGGGTGCAGCTGGAGACGATGGCTTTGGCGCCTGCGCTGGCGCGCGCGGAGTCGGCGGCTTCGGCACCGGCGAGGCCGAAGGGCTAGGTGTCTGCTTCGGCGCCGGCGACGCGGCAGGGGCCTTGGGCGCCGGCACGGCAGGAGACGACGGCCGTGGAGCCGCCCGCAGCGCCGCGGGAAGAGACGGTGCTGGCTTGGGTGCCCGCGCCGGGGACGGCGACTGCGCGGAGGCGACCGCCAGCAGCGCCGACAGGAGCAGCGCCGAGCATACGACGCCCCATTGCCGCCTCCGACCCCGATCCATCACGGAGGCACTAGATAAGCTCGTGAGCTAGCCCTGCTTCCGGGCGAGTACACACGGATTTATCACCGCCCGGCGGCAGCAGCGGGCGGCGGTGGGAACCAGCTAGCTAGCGAGAGAGAGGACGCGCGCTAGCAAAGAAACAATGCTGCTGGCCGGGAAGGAGAATCTGTCTATCGTGAGTTCGTGACACGCCCAAAGCTTGCAGCGCGTTGGCACTGTTTTGGCGGTGAGCACGGGGGCGGCACGCAGCGGCTGTGTGCTACCGGACGCGTCGCCCCGTTCCTGTATGAGCCAGCTGCTGCAAGAGCAACTCCAACCGGACGACTAATTTCGTCCACCCATATTCATTTAAATCATCGCGGATCAAAACACCGGTCCAACATGTCGATTCAAACCAAAAACGCGTCCGTTTCATGTCCGCGTCGACCCATTTCAGGCTCAAATTTAAACTGAAATGCGTTGGCGCGTTTCTTCGGTGTCCGCCACAGCTCCACATGTCGGTCGGCTGACGACCGAACGCGGTCATATTAATAGCGGTCATCGATCCCTGGCCCATGCACCAGCCAATGAAAGCGTCATGAGATAATCCACGTGTGCTTCTTCGCCGGCGACAACCAAACCCTAGCAATGGGTTTCTTCAACGGCTTTGGCAAAAGCAAGGGGAAGTTTGCCCCCGACGCTTCGTCCTCCCGCGCTCTTCCTCTTTCGTCGTCGCTAACGCGTGCTTGCCTTGTGAGGCAGCGACTGCAAATTTCTATGCACCAAGCAAGATGGCAATGGGAGTTCAGGTAGTAGTTGTCGTACCCGGACATGATGTTGCCGCGCGATTGGCATCTCGATCCGCAGTGGACGCACGCCGAGGAGGTGCGCAAGTGCCGGTCGTTGCTCACGCCGAAGCAGCGACTGATGCCGGAGTACACGCCAGACTCTTCCCATTGGGAGGTCGGGTTTGCCCTCGAGAACAAGGAGCAACATGGCCTCGACGTGCATCACGACCACACAAACCCCCTGCCTCCCCTTAGTCGTCAAGCCGAAGGAGGAGGGGGCTGCCTACCAGGCGGCGCTGGCGACGGCCGTGAAGACCTCCATCGAGGACGAGTGGCTCAAGGCAGAGGCGGAGGAGGCGGACTACCAAGCAAGGTTGGCGGAGGCCCTCGCCCTCTTTGCAGCCGGCGACTACGTGGTGCCGCCGTTCACCCTCCTGACGTCTAAAACCGGAGGAGGCAGCCCTGGCGGCCTATCAAACCGTGTTCGGTTGGGCTGGGTTGCCTCCCGTCTTTATCAACCTCACACTGACGATGACGGCAAGAGCAAGGGCAGGACGGACGACTAAGGCAGCTTACGGGCAGTGTTTTATGTTTAAGAGGACTTTGGCCAGTGGTTGACCGGCCAGTTATGTTTAATTATATTTTTTTAACTTTATTTCAGTCACGTGGGCTAACATACATATGCCTCCCGTTAGATGCACCTGCCGACTCAAATAAAATGTCTCTTTATCAATTCAAATGGATAGAAAGCGGACAAAGCGTATCTGTTTGGTTCGCCCGGCCAGCGCTACACGCTTACATTAGACTGTGTATGCCGGTGCCCGTGGACATACCCGAACGCGTCCGCGGACATTTGAAAGATGTCTGGTCAGTGCTCGTGGACAACCTGAACGCGGACGTTTGAGAGACTGGATTTGCCAAGTCCGGTGTAGACGCTCTTAAACTGTGTACGCCAGCTTGCGACACGCCGCATACGGCCATGTTCGGGTGCCCGCTTAATCCCGTCTCGCCGTACCCTTACAAGCCATCATCTCCTTTCATCATGATCTCATTTAATTAAGCCACTGGATGGATGTTTTCTCTGCTGTCCGCCCTCCTCGTCCCCCCGCCCGCCGTGAGCCGGTGCCGGAATGAATGCCCTCACGTCACGTACGCCGCGCGGCTCTGCCGTTGCCAGTTGCCACCCCTCTCTCTTCGCACATTATCGTCTCAACTGTAACCTTTTCACCGCATAATAGTTTGCTCTCTGCTCGGCATGTAGGGGTGGGGGTGATTGGTGTGCCGTAGTAACTGGGGAGCCATTGATGCCGGCATTTACTTGCGTGCCGCTGTTGGTTGGGGAGGAGGAAGAGAGGTCGGCCGGCGGTGGCATTCCCATCTGCAAATGCAAATGCATGCAGGCTCTGGGCCCCCGGGCAGAGACTTTTTGGGCGGGCGCCATCCCATCGCCGATTCCGGGCTTTCAAACTCGCTGCGTGCCCAAGGACTCGTAGGTGGGTAGTACTGGAGCCGATGGTCGGCAACGGATGGCCCGGCGTGTCAGCGTTTTATTACAGCTCCGCCGGCCAACCACCGGGGCAGGTTTTCCTGCCCGGGCCTGTGCATTTGGCGGCCTGGAAAACCGGTCGCATTCACATGCCTCTCAAAGAAAACTGTGGTGTGGTAGAGTACGTTGGACTGGCTCGCGACGGCGACCGAGACGACACACACGCACGCGCGATTCGATGGAAAAAACGTGTAGCGCTGAGCTGTTGTGCATTGTGCCATGCTATGCTGCCGCGGGCGGCAGCTGCCTGCAAGCCTGCAGGCGTTCTGATCCGGGCAAAGACGCGTGGCCGGCAAAAGCTAGCGGACAAGACGAGCGGTGAATCCCTCACCTGCTCCGCTTGAGAGTGCGAGACGTCCAGGGGCGTCTTGTCTGGAGATCAAATGGAATGAAATGTTTTGCCTCTATTTGGTTCATGGGAATTGCGGAATTACCATCCATATGCATGCGACGTATTCCTTCGGTTTCTAAATATAGATTTTTCTAGAGATTTTAACATATGACTACATACAAAATAAAATGAATGAATTTAATACACTTTAAAATATGTCTGTATATATCTGTATGTGTGGCAGTTCAAAGACTTATAGTATCTTGAAACGGAGGGAGTACATATGTAAAGTGAATAGATGCAGGAGTAAGAGCAACTCCAAAGGGCCGACCCATTTCGTTCGCCTGCGTCCGTTGGATCGGCGTGGATAAAAGTGGCGGATCAACGCGCCGACCCAAACCCAAATCACGTCCGCGTCGCTTCCGCGCCGACGCATTTGCGGCCCAAATTTGTGTCCCAAATGCGTCGGCGCGGACGCCGAACGGACGCTTCGCGCGCCTTCTCGCTGTCCGCCGCGTCCCCACATGGCGGCCGTCCAACTACCCGCTGCCCACGCGATCAGCTTAATTTATAACGACGGGCCCACGCGTCAGCGACGACGCTCATCCAAACTCGCCGTCCCCATCTGCCCATCCTTGCTCCCTCGTCGCCGGCAAACCCTAGCCACCGCAACCACAATGACGATGGGCCTCTTCTCCGGCGCCAGCGGCAGCAAGGCCAAGGGCAAGTTCCCCGCCACCCCTTTCCCCTCCGAATTTCTCCCACCTCCGCCGGCGCCTCGCCGGCAGAGGCAGCGCGTCAACGTGCCAGTGCATCAGGCGGAGTGGCACTGGCAGAACCGCCAGCCGCTGCCATATCCCGACGTGACGCTACCGCACGACTGGCATCTGGATCCAGATAGGATCCCAGTGCCGGCGGCGCCGCGGTCGGCTCGTGCTCACGCGGAGGAGGTGCGGCGCCGGCGGGCGCTGCTGACGGCGGAGCAGCGCCGCGACTCCGCCTACGCAACCGACTCGCCCAACTAGGCCAGGTGGTTCACCTTCGAGCACGAGGAGGCGAGGCGCCGGGGCGTGCGCGAGGTCGATCGGAGGCCAACACCGCTGGTCGTCCGCGAGGAGGACCAGGCGGCGGAGGACGCCTACCAGGCGGCCCTTGCGGCCGTCTACCGTGAGAGCGAAGAGGATGAACGGCGCAAAGCGGAGGCAGAAGAGGAGGCCCGCTACGAGGCGGCAATGGCGCAGGCCCTTGCCCTCTCCGCGGCGGGCGACATCGTGGTGCCGTCGGTGGCCCCGCCGTTCCCCATCAAGCCGGAGCCGCAGCCACAGCCAGAGCCCGAGCCCATCGCGCGCTTCTCCTGGAATGGAGTGGTGCGCGAGTGGGTGTCTGCGCCACCGGTCTGGCTGGGGGCGACGCCGGCGCAGGAGTAGGCCTACCTCGAGATGTGGCGCCAGCGCCAGCTGGCAGAGGAGCGTCGGCAAGGCGAGTACGAGGAGATGCTCGAGCGCGACCTCGAGGAGGAGGCGCGCGAGACCGAGGAGGAGGCGCGCTAGGCCGCGGCTGCATAGGCGGCCGCACAGCCCCCCGCTCCGGCACTGCCTGCGCCGGCACAGCCCGACATGGCAGCGCTCTGGAACACGGCGTTCGCCTAGGCCGGGCCTACGCCGACGCTCATCGACCTCACGGACCCCGAGGACGACGACGACGACGCCTAGGGCAGCGCGCCGCCTCGTAGTTTAGGCTGTTTTTATTTTTTTAATGCAAATGTGGACGCGTGGACTCTCGGCGGCCTTCGTGGCCGGCTTTAATGTTTAATTAATGTAGTTTCTTTTTTTAAATATGCATACATTTATTTTTTTGGCGCCGTCTAAATGGGTCGCAGGCCAGTGTTGGACGCAGGTGCCGACCCAAATGCGGAAGTGGGCATCCGTGTCTGTCTAGCCGACCCAAATGAACAAAAAACGTACGAAATCGATGTTCGTTTGGGTCGGCCCGTTGGAGTTGCTCTAATAACTCTTTTCATTAGAGAATGTATGACAAAAATGCGTACTGTACTCCCCTACTGAAATTCATTTGCAAACAAGCATGGCCAGTTTTGCTAGTGCCTACGAACAAGGCAGGCAAGCCGGGAGTAAAGTTCATTTTCTGTGTGTTTCATCGTAGTGACTAGTGAGCACCCAGTTGAAAATCTCTTCCAAGTTTATGCCCGGCTGGCTAGAAGCACGCAGAGGCCATCTGCCAATTGGTGTCACTGACGTGTGGAAAAGCGCACCAATTGATTAGTCACTTTCTAAAAGAAAAGATAAGTGGGCCCTTGCTCAAGATCATTCATTTTTATTTATTTTTGAACACTGCTGAAGATCATTCATACGGCTACCTCACGCTGGTTTTGCTCAACAAAAATGTACCTCACTCTGGGTTGTGTCGTTTTGACCGATGTGGGGTGGACACGTCACGCACAAATAGGCCCAACCATTTTTTTCTTTCAAAAAACCAATCATATATTAATTAACTTAAAATGTTTGTACAGTCACTCATAACAAACTTTGCCACGCATGGCGGAACGGAATGAAAAAGAAAACCATCGAATCTATTATCAAAACTAAACTTTGCAATCTCATGGACCACCATATTAGCACTTCTGTTGATCTTAAAAATCTATAAATTCACCAACAACTTTGAAACGTCTACGGCTTCTTTCTTTAGATCAACAAGGGATGATCTGTCCATAGAATCTCTTTTAAAAACGGAGGCCACAAAGAAACAACCAATTTTCAAAATGACGGGCATTTTAGTGTCATACCAATATATAGGCCGGGCAGGGACGCTCTAAGTTCCGCTTCCTCAACGCTATAGCAAACACCAATATAATCCCAGAAGGAAAGAATCACTTGTCCACAGTGATTTCTTACAACTACCCCCACGCTTGCAGCTTCAATGGCCTCCATAAAACTAGCGTCGACATTACTCTTGTAGAAGTCTGGGGTGGGTGGCCTTCAAGGAACAACCTTCCTCTCAATGATATTGGTTGGCTGAAGTTCCAGCTCCACTTGCTTCCCTTTACTGCATATCTTCACCTGCATTTTAGCATGACAAGACGAGAAAGATGCCCAATAATTTTTGACAAAACTCACTGAGGCTGAGATGAATTCCATTTCCCTACCAGAGATCAAATCATTCCTCAAGTGACAAGCTCTCGACAACATGAATATAGTTTGCTCGCGTACATGCGAAGTTAACTGGTCCAATAAAATAAGGAACCAGTCCAGTCCAGAATATTTGAAGGTCTCCTCCACCTGTAATTTCCACACTTCCTTCAATGACATACGGAACGCACGAGCCTTGGGACAAACCACCAACGCGTGATAAATACCCTCATCGTCAATACCACATATTAAGCTGTTGGGGAATGCAATAATTTCAAAAAATTCCTACGCACACGCAAGATCATGGTGATGCATAGCAACGAGAGGGGAGAGTGTCGTCCACGTACCCTAGTAGTTCGTAAGCGGAAGCGTTATGACAACGCGGTTGATGTAGTCGTACGTCTTCATGAACGATCGATCCTAATACTGAACGTACGGCACCTCCGCGATCTGCACAAGTTCAGCTCGGTGACATCCCACGAACTCACGATCCAGTAGAGCTTCGAGGAAGAGTTCTGTTAGCACGACAATGTGATGATGGTGTTGATGAAGCTACCGACGCAGGGCTTCGCCTAAGCATCGCTACGATATGACCGAGGTGGATTATGGTGGAGGGGGGCACCGCACACGGCTAAAAGATCAATGATCAACTTGTGTGTAATGGGGTGCCCCTGCCCCCGTATATAAAGGAGCAAGGGAGGAGGCCGCCTGGCCCTAGGAGGGCGCGCCAAGAGGAGGAGTCCTCCTCCTAGTGGGAGTAGGACTCCCCTTTCCTAGTTCCACTAGGAGAGGGAAGGAAGGAGTGGGAGAGGGGAAAGGCAAGGGGGGCGCCGCCCCCCTTCCTTGTCCTATTCGGACTCAAGGGGAGAGGGCGCGCGGCCTGCCCCTCTCTCTATCCACTAGGGCCCATTAAGGCCCATTAGTCCTCGGGGGGTTCCGGTAACCCCTCCGGCACTCCGGTTTTTCTCCGAGGTCACCCGAAACCCTTCGGTGTCCGAATGTAGCCGTCCAATATATCAATCTTTATGTCTTGACCATTTCGAGACTCCTCGTCATGTCCGTGATCACATCAGGGACTCCGAACTACCTTCGGTACATCAAAACACATAAACTCATAATACCGATCGTCACCGAACGTTAAGCGTGCGGACCCTACGGGTTCGAGAACTATGTAGACATGATCGAGACTCATCTCCGGTCAATAACCAATAGCGAACCTGGGTGCTCATATTGGTTCCTACATATTCTACGAAGATCTTTATCTGTCAAACCGCATAACAACATACGTTGTTCCCTTTGTCATCGGTATGTTACTTGCCCGAGATTCGATCGTCGGTATCTCAATACCTAGTTCAATCTCGTTATCGGCAAGTCTCTTTACTCGTTCTGTAATACATCATCCCGCAACTAACTCATTAGTTGCATTACTTGCCAGGCTTATAGTGATGTGCATTACCGAGAGGGCCCAGAGATACCTCTCCGACAATCGGAGTGACAAATCCTAATCTTGATCTATGCCAACTCAATAAGTACCATCGGAGACACCTGTAGAGCACCTTTATAATCACCCAGTTACGTTGTGACGTTTGGTAGCACACAAAGTGTTCCTCCGGTATTCGGGAGTTGCATAATCTCATAGTCATAGGAACATGTATAAGTCATGAAGAAAGCAATAGCAATATACTAAACGATCAAATGCTAAGCTAACGGAATGGGTCAAGTCAATCACATCATTCTCTAATGATGTGATCCCATTAATCAAATGACAACTCATGTCTATGGTTAGGAAACTTAATCATCTTTGATTCAATGAGCTAGTCAAGTAGAGGCATACTAGTGACACTTTGTTTGTCTATTTATTCACACATGTACTAAGTTTCCGGTTAATACAATTCTAGCATGAATAATAAACATTTATCATGATATAAGGAAATATAAATAACAACTTTATTATTGCCTCTAGGGCATATTTCCTTCAGTCTCCCACTTGCACTAGAGTCAATAATCTAGATTACACAGTAATGATTCTAACACCCATGGAGTCTTGCTGCTGATCATGTTTTGCTCATGAGAGAGGCTTAGTCAACGGGTCTGCAACATTCAGATCTGTATGTATCTTGCAAATCTCTATGTCTCCCTCCTTGACTTGATCGCGGATGGAATTGAAGCGTCTCTTGATGTGCTTGGTTCTATTGTGAAATCCGGATTCCTTTGCCAAGGCAATTGCACCAGTATTGTCACAAAAGATTTTCATTGGACCCGATGCACTAGGTATGACACCTAGATCGGATATTAACTCCTTCATCCAGACTCCTTCATTTGCTGCTTCCGAAGCAGCTATGTACTCCGCTTCACACGTAGATCCCGCCACGACGCTTTGCTTAGAACTACATCACCTGACAGCTCCATCGTTCAATATAAACATGTATCCGGTTTGTGACTTAGAGTCATCCGGATCAGCGTCAAAGCTTGCATCGACGTAACCATTTACGACGAGCTCTTTGTCACCTCCATAAACGAGAAACATATCCTTAGTCATTTTCAGGTATTTCAGGATGTTCTTGACCGTTGTCCAGTGATCCACTCCTGGATTACTTTGGTACCTCCCTGCTAAACTAACAGCAAGGCACACATCAGGTCTGGTACACATCATTGCATACATGATAGAGCCTATGGCTGAAGCATAGGTAACACCTTTCATTTTCTCTCTATCTTCTGCAGTGGTCAGGCATTGAGTCCGACTCAACTTCACACCTTGTAACACAGGCAAGAACCCTTTCTTTGCTTGATCCATTTTGAACTTCTTCAAAACTTTATCAAGGTATGTGCTTTGTGAAAGTCCAATTAAGCGTCTTGATCTATCTCTATAGATCTTGATGTCCAATATATAAGCAGCTTCACCGAGGTCTCTCATTGAAAAACTCTTATTCAAATATCCTTTTATGCTATCCAGAAATTCTATATCATTTCCAATCAACAATATGTCATCCACACATAATATTAGAAATGCTATAGAGCTCCCACTCACTTTCTTGTAAATACAGGCTTCTCCAAAAGTCTGTATAAAACCATATGCTTTGATCACACTATCAAAACGTTTATTCCAACTCCGAGATGCTTGCACCAGTCCATAGATGGATCGCTGGAGCTTACACACTTTGTTAGCATCCTTTGGATCGATAAAACCTTCAAATTGCATCATGTACAACTCCTCTTCCAAAAATCCATTCAGGAATGCAGTCTTTACATCCATTTGCCAAATTTCATAATCATAAAATGCAGCAATTGCTAACATGATTCGGACGGATTTAAGCATCGCTACGGGTGAGAATGTCTCGTCATAGTCAACTCCTTGAACTTGTCAAAAACCTTTCGCAACAAGTTGAGCTTTGTAGACAGTAACATTACCGTCAGCGCCAGTCTTCTTCTTGAGGATCCATTTATTCTCGATGGCTTGCCGATCATCGGGCAAGTCAACCAAAGTCCACACTTTGTTCTCATACATGGATCCCATCTCAGATTTCATGGCTTCAAGCCATTTTGCGGAATCTGGGCTCATCATCGCTTCCTCATAGTTCGTAGGTTCATCATGGTCAAGTAACATGACCTCCAGAACAAGATTACCGTACCACTCTGGTGCGGATCTTACTCTGGTTAACCTACGAGGTTCGGTAGTAAATTGATCTGAAGTTACATGATCATCATCATTAGCTTCCTCACTAATTGGTGTAGGAGTCACAGGAACAAATTTCTGTGATAACTGCTTTCCAATAAGGGAGCAGGTACAATTACCTCATCAAGTTCTACTTTCCTCCCACTCACTTCTTTCGAGAGAAACTCCTTCTCTAGAAAGGATCCATTCTTAACAACGAATATCTTGCCTTCGGATCTATGATAGAAGGTGTACCCAACAGTCTCCTTTGGGTATCCTATGAAGACACATTTCTCCGATTTGGGTTCGAGCTTATCAGGTTGAAGCTTTTTGATATAAGCATCGCAGCCCCAAACTTTAAGAAACGACAACTTTGGTTTGTTGCCAAACCACAGTTCATAAGGCATCGTCTCAACAGATTTAGATGGTGCCCTATTTAACGTGAATGCAGCCGTCTCTAAAGCATAACCCCAAAACGATAGCGGTAAATCAGTAAGAGACATCATAGATCGCACCATATCTAGTAAAGTACGATTATGACGTTCGAACACACCATTACGCTGTGGTGTTTCGGGTGGCGTGAGTTGCGAAACTGTTCCGCATTGTTTCAAATGAAGACCAAACTCATAACTCAAATATTCTCCTCCATGATCAGATCGTAGAAACTTTATGTTCTTGTTACGATGATTTTCCACCTCACTCTGAAATTCTTTGAACTTTTCAAATATTTCAGACTTATGTTTCATCAAGTAGATATACCCATATTTGCTCAAATCATCTGTGAAGGTGAGAAAATAATGATACCCGCCGCGAGCCTCTATATTCATCGGACCACATACATCAATATGTATGATTTCCAACAAATCTGTTGCTCGCTCCATTGTTCCGGAGAACGGCGTTTTAGTCATCTTGCCCATGAGGCATGGTTCGCAAGTACCAAGTGATCCATAATCAAGAGATTCCAAAAGTCCATCAGAATGGAGTTTCTTCATGCGCTTTACACCAATATGACCTAAACAGCAGTGCCACAAATAAGTTGCACTATCATTATCAACTCTGCATCTTTTGGCTTCAATATTATGAATATGTGTATCACTACTATCGAGATTCAACAAAAATAGACCACACTTCAAGGGTGCATGACCATAAAAGATATTACTCATATAAATAGAACAACCATTATTCTCAGATTTAAATGAATAACCGTCTCGCATCAAACAAGATCCAGATATAATGTTCATGCTCAACGCTGACACCAAATAACAGTTATTTAGGTCTAAAACTAATCCAAAGGTAGATGTAGAGGTAGCGGGCCGACTTAACTTTGCCATCATATATTAATTAACTTAAAATGTTTGTACAATCATTCATAACAAACTTTGACACGCAGGATGGAACGGAATGAAAAAGAAAACCATCGGATCTATTATCAAAACTAAACTTTGCAATCTCATGGGCCACCATATTAGCTCTCCAGTTGATCTTAGAAATCTATAAATTCACCAACAACTTTGAGACATCCACGACTTCCTTTTTTAGATCAACAATGAATGATATGTCCATAGAATCTCTTTCAAAAACGGAGGCCACAAAGGAACAATCAGTTTTCAAAATGACGGGTATGTCTAGTGGCATACCAATATATAGGCCGGACAGGGACGTTCTAAGTTCCGCTTCCTCGACGCTATAGCAAGCACCAATATAATCCCAGAAGGAAAGAATCACTTGTCCACAGTGATTTCTTACAACCACCCCCACGCTCGCAACTTCAATGGCCTCCACAAAACTAGCGTCAACATTAATCTTGTAGAAGTCTGGGGTGGGCGGCCTCCAAGGAACAACCTTCCTCTCAATGATATTGGTTGGCTGAAGTTCCAGCTCCACTTGCTTCCCTTTACTGCATATCTTCACCTACATTTTAGCATGACAAGACGAGAAAGATGCCCAATAATTTTTGACAAAACTCACCGAGGCTGAGATGGATTCCATTCCCCTACCAGAGATCAAATCATTCCTCAAGTGACAAGCTCTCCAGAACATGAATATAGTTTGCTCGCGTACATGCGAAGTTAACTGGTCCAATAAAGTAAGGAACCAGTCCGGTCCAGAATATTTGAAGGTCTCCTCCGCCGGTAATTTCCACACTTCCTTCAATGCCATACGGAACGCACGAGCCTTGGGATAAACCACCAATGCGTGATAAATACCCTCATCGTCAATACCACATATGAAGCATGTACCTAGAGTAGCTTGATGATGTTTAACCCTATTGATTTGAACCGCCAAACTATTAGAAGTAGCCCTGCAGGCAAAAATTCTAATTTTCTAAGGGACATTAGCATTCCAAATAATATTCCAGAGCCTACTATCCCTGTTTATGGCATCACTGGAATTGCCAGAATCAATCCTCGGTTCCTTAATATTCAGAGCCAGTCTATACGCACTCTTCACCAAGAACAAGCCACTTTTCTCATGGTGCCAAGAAATAATATCTCCCTCGCCCACTTGAAGGGTACGCAACTTTGAGATCTCCTCCGCATCATGAATATAAAATAGATGCCTTATCAGGTTCTCATCCCAACTCCTAGATCCACTCAAAAATAACTCGGACACCCATTTGATTCTAGTCCTGTTCTTTTTTTCGCAAATTTGAAGACCAGATTCCCTAGGGATCCAATTATCCCTCCAAATATTTATACTAGTCCCATTGACCACTCTCCAAATAATGCCATTTTAAAGCAATTCGAGGTCATGCATAATTCCTTGCCAAGTAAGGGATGTAACTTGAGGGAATACCATATCAATAAGGTGCCCATGAGGATAATATTTAGCTTTCATCACCTTTGCACACAAAGAGTCCGGGAAAACTAATAGACGCCAAGCTTGTTTTGCCAGAAGCGCTTGATTAAAAAGCTGAAGATCGCGAAAGCCCATACCCCTTTCACTTTTTGGTCTCGTCATCTTATCCCATGCCAGTCAATGTGTTCTTTTCCTACTCTCTTCACCGCCGCACCAAAAATTCCTGATAATCTAGGATAACTCCTCACATAATGAAGCAGGGAATTTAAAAATACCCATTGCAAACACAGGAATAGCCTGAATAACAGACTTGATCCGGATTTCTTTTGCCCCGCTCGAAGCATATTTTTCAATATAATCTGAAACCCGCTTGAGCGCTTTATCTTTGCCGGATTGAAACTTACTCGTCTTCATATGACCTTCTGGTACAGGCAAGCCTAGATTTTTATCCTCAAAACCATCAATCGTGATTTTAAGGATAACCAGGATAGACACCTGGTCTTCCATAGTGCATTTTTTGCCAAATAAGATGGAGCATTTATCTGAACTTAATAGTTCGCCAGTTCCCTCATCATAAGTCGTCAAAATACCTTTAATATTTAGATCTTGCTCCAAGTTACCCTAAAAAAATAGGAGACTATCATCAACAAAAAGGAGATGAGATATACCTGGAGCATGTATGTTTAGCCAAACATTTGAATAGCCCCTCTTGCCGAAGCATCATTAAGTAACAACGACAAAGCTTCAACCACAAAGAGGAATAAGTATGGTGATAGTGGATTGATACATCTCCAACGTATCTATAATTTTTGATTGCTCCATGCTATATTATCTACTGTTTTGGACATTATTGGGCTTTATTATCCACTTTTATATTATTTTTGGGACTAACCTATTAACCGGAGGCCCAACCCAGAATTGCTGTTTTTTTGCCTGTTTTAGGGTTTCGAAGAAAAGGAATATCAAACGGAGTCCAAACGGAATGAAACCTTCGGGAACGTGATTTTCTCAACGAACAAGACCCGGGAGACTTGGACCCTACGCCAAGACACAAAAGAGGAGGCCACGAGATAGGGGGGCGCCCCCACCCCCACCAGGCGCGCCCTCCACCCTCGTGGGCCCCCTGTTGCTCCACCGACGTACTCCTTCCTCCTATATATACCTACGCACCCCAAACGATCAGATACGGAGCCAAAAACCTAATTCCACCGCCGCAACTTTCTTTATCCACGAGATCCCATCTTGGGGCCTGTTCCGGAGCTCCGCCGGAGGGGGCATCGATCACGGAGGGCTTCTACATCAACACCATAGCCCCTCCGATGAAGTGTGAGTAGTTTACCTTAGACCTACGGGTCCATAGTTATTAGCTAGATGGCTTCTTCTCTCTTTTTGGATCTCAATACAATGTTCTCCCCCTCTCTTGTGGAGAACTATTCGATGTAATCTTATTTTTGCAGTGTGTTTGTTGAAACCGATGAATTGTGGGTTTATGATCAAGTCTATCTATGAAAAATATTTGAATCTTCTCTAAATTCTTTCATGTATGATTGGTTGTCTTTGCAAGTCTCTTCGAATTATCAGTTTGGTTTGGCCTACTAGATTGATCTTTCTTGCAATGGAGAAGTGCTTAGCTTTGGGTTCAATCTTGCGGTGTCCTTTCCCAGTGACAGTAGGGGCGGCAAGGCACGTATTGTATTGTTGCCATCGAGGATAACAAGATGGGGTTTTCATCATATTGCATGAGTTTATCCCTCTACATCATGTCATCTTGCTTAAGGCGTTACTCTGTTTTTAACTTAATACTCTAGATGCATACTGGATAGCGGTCGATGAGTGGAGTAATAGTAGTAGATGTAGGCAGGAGTCGGTCTACTTGTCTCGGACGTGATGCCTATATACATGATCATACCTAGATATTCTCATAACTATGCTCAATTCTGTCAATTGCTCAACAGTAATTTTTTCACCCACCGTAGAATACTTATGCTATCGAGAGAAGCCACTAGTGAAACCTATGGCCCCCGGGTCTATCTTTATCATATTAATCTCCTACTACTTAGTTATTTCCTTTGCTCTTTACTTTGCCTTTATTTTACTTTGCATCTTTATCACAAAAATACCAAAAATATTATCTTATCATATCTATCAGATCTCACTCTCGTAAGTGGCCGTATAGGGATTGACAACCCCTATTCGCGTTGGTTGCGAGGAATTATTTGTTTTGTGTAGGTACGAGGGACTCGCGCGTAGCCTCCTACTGGATTGATACCTTGGTTCTCAAAAACTGAGGGAAATACTTATGCTACTTTGCTGCATCATCCCTTCCTCTTCGGGGAAAACCAACGCAGTGCTCAAGAGGTAGCAAGAAGGATTTCTGGCACCGTTGCCGGGGAGGTCTACGCAAAAGTCAACATACCAAGTACCCATCACATATCCTTATCTCCCGCATTACATTATTTGCCATTTGCCTCCCGTTTTCCTCTCCCCCACTTCACCGTTGCCGTTTTATTCGCCCTCTCTCTCTATCCTCCATCTCTTTCTCTACTTGCCTCTTTTTGCCCGCTTGCTTTTTGTTTGCTTGTGTGTTAGTTTGCTTGCTTGTCACGATGGCTCAAGATAATACTAAATTATGTGACTTCACCAATACCAACAACAATGATTTTATTAGCACTCCGATTGCTCCTCTTACTGATGCTGAATCTTGTGAAATTAATACTGCTTTGCTGAATCTTGTCATGAAAGATCCGTTTTCCGGCCTTCCTAGTGAAGATACCGCTACCCATCTAAATAGCTTCGTTGATTTGTGCGATATGCAAAAGAAGAAAGATGTGGATAATGATATTGTTAAATTGAAGCTATTTCCTTTTTCACTTAGAGATCGTGCTAAAGCTTGGTTTTTGTCTTTGCCTAAAAATAGTATTGATTCATGGAACAAGTGCAAAGATGCTTTTATCTCTAAGTATTTTCCTCCCGCTAAGATCATCTCTCTTAGAAACGATATTATGAATTTTAAGCAACTTGATCATGAACATGTTACACAAGCTTGGGAGAGAATGAAACTAATGATACGTAATTGCCCTACTCATGGTTTAAATTTGTGGATGATTATACAAAAAATTTATGCCGGATTGAATTTTTATTCTAGAAATCTTTTAGATTCAGCCGCGGGAGGCACTTTTATGGAAATAACTTTGGGAGAAGCTACTAAACTCCTAGATAATATTATGGTTAATTATTCTCAATGGCATACTGAAAAATCTACTAATAAAGAGGTGCATGCGATAGAAGAAATTAATATTTTGAGTGGAAAGATGGATGAACTTATGAAATTATTTGCTAATAAGAGTGTTTCTTCTGATATTAATGCTATGCCCTTGTCTACTTTGATTGAGAATAATAATGAATCTATGGATATGAATTTTGTTGGTAGGAACAATTTTGGTAACAATGCGTATAGAGGAAATTTTAATCCTAGGCCTTATCCTAGTAATCCCTATAATAATTATGGTAATTCCTACAACAATTCTTATGGAAATTATAATAAGATGCCCTCTGATTTTGAATCTAATATTAAAGAATTTATTACTTCGCAAAAGAATTTTAATGCTTTGATTAAAGAAAAAATGCTTAAGATTGATGAGTTGGCTAGAAACGTTGATAGAATTTATCTTGATATTGATTCTTTGAAACTTAGATCTATTCCACCTAAGCATGATATCAATGAGTCTCTCAAATCCATGGGAATTTCCATTGATGATTGCAAAAAAAGAACCGCTAGGATGCGTGCTGAGAAAGATGCCTTTATAAGAGCGTGTTCTTCTAGTTCCTATGAAAATAAAGATGAAGATCTAAAAGTTATTGATGTGTCCCCTATTAAATCTTTGTTTTGCAATATGAATCTTGATAATGATGGGGCTGAATATGAATCTTGATAATGATGGGATTGAAGAAATTAAAACCCTAGATGTTGCTAAACCCACTATTATGGATTTCAAGGAATTTAATTATGAAAATTGCTCTTTGATTGATTGTATTTCCTTGTTGCAATCCGTGCTAAATTCTCCTCACGCTTATAGTCAAAATAAAGCGTTTACTAAACATATCGTTGATGCCTTGATGCAATCTTATGAAGAAAAACTTGAATTGGAAGTTTCTATCCTTATAAAGCTTTATGATGAGTGGGAACCAACTATTAAAATTAAAATTAAAGATCATGAATGCTATGCTTTATGTGATTTGGGTGTTAGTGTTTCCACGATTCCAAAGACTTTGTGTGATTTGTTAGGTTTCCGTGATTTTGATGATTGCTCTTTAAACTTGCACCTCGCGGATTCCACTATTAAGAAACCTATGGGAAGAATTAATGATGTTCTTATTGTTGCAAATAGGAATTATGTGCCTGTAGATTTTATTGTTCTTGAAAATAGATTGCAATCCTTCATGTCCTATTATTCTTGGTAGACCTTTCCTTAGAACGATTGGTGCAATTATTGATATGAAGGAAGGAAATATTAGATTCCAATTTCCATTAAGGAAAGGCATGGAACACTTTCCTAGAAAGAAAATTAAATTACCTTATGAATCTATTATGAGAGCCACTTATGGATTGCCTACCAAAGATGGCAATACCTAGATCTATCATTGCTTGTTATGCCTAGCTAGGGGCGTTAAACGATAGCGCTTGTTGGGAGGCAACCCAATTTTATTTTTATTCCTTGATTTTTGCTCCTGTTTAGTAATAAATAATTTATCTAGCCTCTCTTTTGGTTGTGTTTTTTGTGTTTAATTAGTGTTTGTGCCAAGTAGAACCGTTGGGAAGACTTGGGGAAAGTCTTGTTACACTTGCTGTAAAAAAACAGAAAACTTTAGCGCTCACGAGAACTACTTCCATTTTTATTTGGAAAGATCTATTTAGTTAATTATTTTTGCAGATGATTAATAGATAAATTCCTCACGTCCAGAAATTTATTTTAGAATTTTTTGGGTTCCAGATCTTGCGCTAGCTACAGATTACTACAGACTGTTCTGTTTTTGACAGATTCTGTTTTTCGTGTGTTGTTTGCTTATTTTGATGAATCTATGGCTAGTAAAATAGTTTATAAACCATATAGAAGTTGGAATACAGTAGGTATAACACCAATATAAATAAATAATTAGTTCATTACAGTACCTTGAAGTGGTCTTTTGTTTTCTTTCGCTAACGGAGCTCACGAGATTTTCTACTTTAAGTTTTGTGTTGTGAAGTTTTCAAGTTTTGGGTAAAGATTTGATGGATTATGGAACAAGGAGTGGCAAGAGCCTAAGCTTGGGGATGCCCATGGAACCCCCAAGATAATCTAAGGACACCTAAAAGCCAAAGCTTGGGGATGCCCTAGAAGGCACCCCCTCTTTCGTCTACTTCTATCGGTAACTTTACTTGGAGCTATATTTTTATTTGCCACATGATATGTGTTTTTCTTGGAGTGTCTTGTATGATTTGAGTCTTTACTTTTTAGTTTACCACAATCATCCTTTCTGTACACACCTTTTGAGAGAGCCATATATGATTTGGAATTTGTTAGAATACTTTATGTGCTTTGCTTATATCTTTTGAGTTATGTAGTTTTGCTCTAGTACTTCACTTATATCTTTTAGAGCATGGTGGTGGATTTGTTTTATAGGAACTATTGATCTCTAATGCTTCACTTAGATTATTTTGAGAGTATTAAATAGCATGGTAATTTTCTTAAAATCCTAATATGCTTGGTATACAAATTAATAATAAAACTTTCTTATGAGTGTGTTGAATACTGTGAGAAGTTCGATGCTTGATAATTGTTTTGAGATATGAAGATGGTGATATTAAAGTTGTGCTAGTAGAGTAGTTGTGAATTTGAAGAATACTTGTGTTAAAGTTTGTGATTCCCGTAGCATGCACGTATGGTGAACCGTTATGTGATGAAGTCGGAGCATGATTTATTTTTTGATTTTCTTCCTTATGAGTGGCGGTCAGGGACGAGCGATGGTCTTTTCCTACCAATCTATCCCCCTAGGAGCAGGCGCGCAATACTTTGCTTTGATAACTTGTAGATTTTTGCAATAAGTATATGAGTTCTTGATGACTAATGTTGAGTCCATGGATTATACGCACTCTCACCCTTCCACCTTTGCTAGCCTCTCTAATACCGCGCACCTTTCGCCGGTATCATACACCCACCATATACCTTCCTCAAAACAGCCACCATACCTACCTATTATGGCATTTCCATAGCCATTCCGAGATATATTTCCATGCAACTTTCCACTGTTCCGTTTATTATGACACACTCCATCATTGTCATATTGCTTAGCATGATCATCTAGTGGACATCGTATTTGTGGCAAAGCCACCATTCATAATTCTTCCATACATGTCACTCATGAGTCATTGCATATCCCGGTACACCGCTGGAGGCATTCATATAGAGTCATATTTTGTTCTAAGTATCGAGTTGTAATTGTTGAGTTGTAAGAAAATAAAAGTGTGATGATCATCATTATTAGAGCATTGTCCCAGTGAGGAAAGAATGATGGAGACTATGATTCCCCCACAAGTCGGGATGGGACTCCGGACGAAAAAAAAGAAAAAAAGAGGCCATAAAAAGAAAAAGAAGAGAAAAGGCCCAAATAAAAAAAATGAGAGAAAAAGAGAGAAGGGGAAATGCTACTATCCTTTTACCACACTTGTGCTTCAGAGTAGCACCATGATATTCATAGTAGAGAGTCTCTCATTTCGTCACTTTCATATACTAGTGGGAATTTTTCATTATAGAACTTGGCTTGTATATTCCAATGATGGGCTTCCTCAAATTGCCCTAGGTCTTCATGAGCAAGCAAGTTGGATGCACACCCACTTAGTTTCTTTTTGAGCTTTCATATACTTATAGCTCTAGTGCATCCGTTGCGTGGCAATCCCTACTCACTCACATTGATATCTATCGATGGGCATCTCCATAGCCCGTTGATACACCTAGTTGATGTGAGACTATCTTCTCCTTTTTTGTCTTCTCCACAACCACTATTCTATTCCACCTATAAGTGCTATGTCCATGGCTCACGCTCATGTATTGCGTGAAGATTGAAAAATTTAGAGAACACCAAAAGTATGAAACAATTGCTTGGCTTGTCATCGGGGTTGTGCATGATTTAAATATTTTGTGTGGTGAAGATGGAGCATAGCCAGACTATATGATTTTGTAGGGATAACTTTCTTTGGCCATGCTATTTTGAGAAGACATAATTGCTTTGTTAGTATGCTTTAAGTATTATTATTTTTATGTCAATATTAAACTTTTGTCTTGAATCTTTCGGATCTGAATATTCATACCACAATTAAGAAGAATTACATTAAAATTATACCAAGTAGCACTCCGCATCAAAAATTCTATTTTTATCATTTACCTACTCGAGGACGAGCAGGAATTAAGCTTGGGGATGCTTGATATGTCTCCAACGTATCTATAATTTTTGATTGCTCCATGCTATATTATCTACTGTTTTGGACATTATTGGGCATTATTATCCACTTTTATATTACTTTTGGGACTAACCTATTAACCGGAGGCCCAGCCCAGAATTGCTGTTTTTTGCCTATTTTAGGGTTTCGAAGAAAAGGAATATCAAACGGAGTCCAAACGGAATGATGAAGGAAATATGCCCTAGAGGCAATAATAAAGTTATTATTTATTTCCTTATAATCATGATAAATTTTTATTATTCATGCTAGAATTGTATTAACCGGAAACATAATACATGTGTGAATACATAGACAAAACAAAGTGTCACTAGTATGCCTCTACTTGACTAGCTCGTTAATCAAAGATGGTTATGTTTCCAAACCATGAACAATGAGTTGTTATTTGATTAACGGGATCACATCATTAAGTGAATGATCTGATTGACATGACCCATTCCATTTAGCTTAGCACCCGATCGTTTAGTATGTTGCTATTGCTTTCTTCATGACTTATACATGTTCCTATAACTATGAGATTATGCAACTCCCGTTTACCGGAGGAACACTTTGGGTACTACCAAACGTCACAACGTAACTGGGTGATTATAAAGGAGTACTACAGGTGTCTCCAAAGGTACATGTTGGGTTGGCGTATTTCGAGATTAGGTTTTGTCACTCCAATTGTCGGAGAGGTATCTCTGGGCCCTCTCGGTAATGCACATCACTTAAGCCTTGCAAGCATTGCAACTAAATGAGTTAGTTGCGGGATGATGTATTACAGAACGAGTAAAGAGACTTGCCGGTAACAAGATTGAACTAGGTATTGGAATACCGACGATCGAATCTCGGGCAAGTAACATACCGATGACAAAGGGAACAACGTATGTTGTTATGCGGTCTGACCGATAAAGATCTTCGTAGAATATGTAGGAGACAATATGGGCATCCAGGTCCTGCTATTGGTTATTGACTGGAGACATGTCTCGGTCATGTCTGCATTGTTCTCGAACCCGTAGGGTCCGCACGCTTAAGGTTACGATGACAGTTATATTATGAGTTTATGCATTTTGATGTACCGAAGGTTGTTCGGAGTCCCGGATATGATCACGGACATGACGAGGAGTCTCGAAATGGTAGAGACATAAAGATTGATATATTGGAAGCCTATGTTTGGATATCGGAAGTGTTCCGGGTGAAATCGGGATTTTACCGGAATACCGGGAGGTTACCGGAACCCCCTGGGGAGCTAAATGGGCCATGATGGGCCTTAGTGGAAAAGAGAAGAGGCAGCCCTACATGGGCCGCGCGCCCCTCCCCTCCCTTGGTCCGAATTGGACAAGGAGAGGGGGCCGGCCCCTCTCTCTCTTTTCCCCCCTCCACAAGTCCTATTCCAACTAGGATTGGGGGGGGGGGAATCCTACTCCCAGAGGGAGTAGGACTCTCCTGGCGCGCCCTATGTGGCCGGCCAGCCTCCCCCCTTTGGTCCTTTATATACTGAGGCAGAGGCACCCTAGAGAGACACAAGTTGATCCACGTGATCTTTTCCTTAGCCGTGTGCGGCGCCCCCAGCCACCATAGTCCTCGATAATACTGTAGCGGAGTTTAGGCGAAGCCCTGCTGCTGTAGTACATCAAGATCGTCACCACGCCGTCGTGCTGACGGAACTCTTCCCCGACACTTTGCTGGATCGGAGTCCGGGGATCGTCATCGAGCTGAACGTGTGCTAGAACTCGGAGGTGCCGTAGTTTCGGTGCTTGATCGGTCGGATCGTGAAGACGTACGACTACATCAACCAAACGCTTCCGTTGTCGATCTACTAGGTATGTAGATCACACTCCCCCCTCTCGTTGCTATGCATCACATGATCTTGCGTGTGCGTAGGAATTTTTTTGAAATTACTACGTTCCCCAACAGTGGCATCCGAGCCTAGGTTTTATATGTTGATGTTATATGCACGAGTAGAACACAAGTGAGTTGTGGGCGATATAAGTCATACTGCCTACCAGCATGTCATACTTTGGTTCGGCGGTATTGTTGGATGAAGCGGCCCAGACCGACATTACGCGTACGCTTACACGAGACCGGTTCTCCCGACGTGCTTTGCACAGAGGTGGCTTGTGGGTGACAGTTTCTCCAACTTTAGTTGAACCAAGTGTGGCTACATCCCGGTCCTTGCGAAGGTTAAAACGGAGTCAAATTGACAAACTATCGTTGTGGTTTTGATGCGTAGGTGAGATTGGTTCTTACTTAAGCCCGTAGCAGCCACGTAAAACTTGCAACAACAAAGTAGAGGACGTCTAACTTGTTTTTGCAGGGCATGTTGTGATGTGATATGGTCAAGACATGATGCTGAATTTTATTGTATGAGATGATCATATTTTGTAACCGAGTTATCGGCAACCGGCAGGAGCCATATGGTTGTCGCTTTATTGTATGCAATGCAATCGCGATGTAATGCTTTACTTTATCACTAAACGGTAGCGATAGTCGTGGAAGCACAAGCTTGGCGAGACGACAACGATGCTACGATGGAGATCAAGGTGTCACGCCGGTGACGATGGTGATCACGATGGTGCTTCGGAGATGAAGATCACAAGCACAAGATGATGATGGCCATATCATATCACTTATATTGATTGCATGTGATGTTTATCTTTTATGCATCTTATCTTGCTTTGATTGAAGGTAGCATTATAAGATGATCTCTCATTAATTATCAAGAAGTGTTCTCCCTGAGTATGCACCGTTGCGAAAGTTTTTCGTGCTGAGACACCACGTGATGATCGGGTGTGATAGGTTCTACGTTCAAATACAACGGGTGCAAAACAGTTGCACACGCGGAATACTCAGGTTATACTTGACGAGCCAAGCATATACAGATATGGCCTCGGAACACGGAGACCGCAAGGTCGAGCGTGAATCATATAGTAGATATGATCAACATAATGATGTTCACCAATGAAACTACTCCATCTCACGTGATGATCGGACATGGTTTAGTTGATTTGGATCACGTAATCACTTAGAGGATTAGAGGGATGTCTATCTAAGTGGGAGTTCTTTAAGTAAATTAACTGAACTAAAATTTATCATGAAACTTAGTACCTGATAAGTATCTTGCTCGTTTATGCTTGTTTGTAGATAGATGGCTCTTGCTGTTGTTCCTTTGAATTTTAATGCGTTCCTTGAGAAAGCAAAGTTGAAAGATGATGGTAGCAATTACACGGACTGGGTCCGTAACTTGAGGATTATCCTCATTGCTGCACAGAAGAATTACGTCCTGGAAGCACCGCTGGGTGCCAGGCCTGCTGCAGGAGCAACGCCGGATGTTATGAACGTCTGGCAGAGCAAAGCTGATGATTACTCAATAGTTCAGTGTGCCATGCTTTACGGCTTAGAATCGGGACTTCAACAACATTTTGAACGTCATGGAGCATATGAGATGTTCCAGGAGTTGAAGTTAATATTTCAAGCAAATGCCCGGATTGAGAGATATGAAGTCTCCAATAAGTTCTATAGCTGCAAGATGGAGGAGAACAGTTCTGTTAGTGAGCATATACTCAAAATGTCTGGGTATAATAATCACTTGATTCAATTGGGAGTTAATCTTCCAGATGATTGCGTCATTGACAGAATTCTCCAATCACTGCCACCAAGCTACAAGAGCTTCGTGATGAACTATAATATGCAAGGGATGAACAAGACTATTCCCGAGCTCTTCGCGATGCTAAAAGCTGCAGAGGTAGAAATCAAGAAGGAGCATCAAGTGTTGATGGTCAACAAGACCACTAGTTTCAAGAAAAGGGGCAAAGGGAAGATGAAGGGGAACTTCAAAAAGAACGGCAAGCAAGTTGCTACTCAAGAGAAGAAACCCAAACCTGGACCTAAGCCTGAAACTGAGTGCTTCTATTGCAAGCAGACTGGTCACTAGAAGCGGAACTGCCCCAAGTATTTGGCGGATAAGAAGGATGGCAAGGTGAACAAAGGTATATGTGATATACATGTTATTGATGTGTACCTTACTAATGCTCGCAGTAGCACCTGGGTATTTGATACTGGTTCTGTTGCTAATATTTGCAACTCGAAACAGGGACTACGGATCAAGCGAAGATTGGTTAAGGACGAGGTGACGATGCGCGTGGGAAACGGTTCCAAAGTCGTTGTGATCGCAGTCGGCACGCTACCTCTACATCTACCTTCGGGATTAATATTAGACCTAAATAATTGTTATTTGGTGCCAGCATTAAGCATGAACATTATATCTGGATCTTGTTTGATGCGAGACGGTTATTCATTTAAATCAGAGAATAATGATTGTTCTATTTATATGAGTAATATCTTTTATGGTCATGCGCCCTTGAAGAGTGGTCTATTCTTGTTGAATCTCGATAGTAGTAACAGACATATTCATAATGTTGAAGCCAAAAGATGCAGAGTTGATAATGATAGTGCAACTTATTTGTGGCACTGCCGTTTAGGTCATATCGGTGTAAAGCGCATGAAGAAACTCCATACTGATGGACTTTTTGGAACCACTTGATTATGAATCACTTGGTACTTGCGAACCGTGCCTCATGGGCAAGATGACAAAAACACTGTTCTCCGGTACTATGGAGAGAGCAACAGATTTGTTGGAAATCATACATACAGATGTATGTGGTCCGATGAATATTGAGGCTTGTGGCGGATATCGTTATTTTCTCACCTTCACAGATGACTTAAGCAGATATGGGTATATCTACTTAATGAAACATAAGTCTGAAACGTTTGAAAAGTTCAAAGAATTTCAGAGTGAAGTTGAAAATCATCGTAACAAGAAAATAAAGTTTCTACGATCTGATCGTGGAGGAGAATATTTGAGTTACGAGTTTGGTGTACATTTGAAAAATTGTGGAATAGTTTTGCAACTCACGCCACCCGGAACACCACAGCGTAATGGTGTGTCCGAACATCGTAATCGCACTTTACTAGATATGGTGCGATCTATGATGTCTCTTACTGATTTACCGCTATCGTTTTGGGGATACGCTCTAGAGACAGTTGCATTCACGTTAAATAGGACACCATCAAAATCCGTTGAGACGACGCCTTATGAACCGTGGTTTGGCAAGAAACCAAAGTTGTCGTTTCTAAAAGTTTGGGGCTGCGATGCTTATGTGAAAAAGCTTCAACCTGATAAGCTCGAACCCAAATCGGAGAAATGTGTCTTCATAGGATATCCAAAGGAAACTATTGGATACACCTTCTATCACAGATCCGAAAGGCAAGACTTTTGTTGCTAAATTCGGAAACTTTCTGGAGAAGGAGTTTCTCTCGAAAGAAGTGAGTGGGAGGAAAGTAGAACTTGACGAGGTAACTGTACCTACTCCCTTATTGGAAAGTAGTACATCACAGAAAACTGTTTCTGCGACACCTAAACCAGTTAGCGAGGAAGCTAATGATGATGATCATGAAACTTCAGAACAAGATACTACTGAACCTCGTAGATCAACCAGAGTAAGATCCGCGCCAGAGTGGTACGGTAATCCTGTTCTGGAAGTCATGCTACTAGATCATGATGAACCTACGAACTATGAAGAAGCGATGGTGAGCCCAGATTCCGCAAAGTGGCTTGAAGCCATGAAATCTGAGATGGGATCCATGTATGAGAACAAAGTGTGGACTTTGGTTGACTTTCCCGATGATCGACAAGCAATTGAGAATAAATGGATCTTCAAGAAGAAGACTGATGCTGACGGTAATATTACTGTCTACAAAGCTCGACTTGTCGCAAAAGGTTTTTGGCAAGTTCAAGGGATTGACTACGATGAGACCTTCTCACCCGTAGCGATGCTTAAGTCTGTCCGAATCATGTTAGCAATTACCGCATTTTATGATTATGAAATTTGGCAGATGGATGTCAAAACTGCATTCCTGAATGGATTTCTGGAAGAAGAGTTGTATATGATGCAACCAGAAGGTTTTGTCGATCCAAAGGGAGCTAACAAAGTGTGCAAGCTCCAGCGGTCCATTTATGGACTGGTGCAAGCCTCTCGGAGTTGGAATAAACGTTTTGATAGTGTGATCAAAGCATTTGGTTTTATACAGACTTTTGGAGAAGCCTGTATTTACAAGAAAGTGAGTGGGAGCTCTGTAGCATTTCTGATAATATATGTGGATGACATATTACTAATTGGAAATGATGTAGAATTTCTGGATAACATAAAGGGATACTTGAATAAAAGTTTTTCTATGAAAGACCTAGGTGACGCTGCTTGCATATTAGGCATTAAGATCTATAGAGATAGATCAAGACGCTTAATTGGACTTTCAGAAACCACATACCTTGACAAAATTTTGAAGAAGTTCAAAATGGATCAAGCAAAGAAAGGGTTCTTGCCTGTGTTACAAGGTGTGAAGTTGAGTAAGACTCAATGCCCGACCACTGTAGAAGATAGAGAGAATATGAAAGATGTTCCCTATGCATCAGCCATAGGATCTATCATGTATGCAATGCTGTGTACGAGACCTGATGTGTGCCTTTCTATAAGTCTAGCAGGGAGGTACCAAAGTAATCCTGGAGTGGATCACTGGACAGCGGTCAAGAACATCCTGAAATACCTGAAAAGGACTAAGGATATGTTTCTCATATATGGAGGTGACAAAGAACTCATCGTAAAAGGTTACGTTGATGCAAGCTTTGACACTGATCCGGACGATTCTAAATCGCAAACCGGATACGTGTTTACATTAAACGGTGGGGCTGTAAGTTGGTGCAGTTCTAAACAAAGCGTTGTAGCGGGATCTACATGTGAAGTGGAGTACATAGCTGCTTCGGAAGCAGCAAATGAAGGAGTCTGGATGAAGGAGTTCATATCTAATCTAGGTGTCATACCTAGTGCACCGGGTCCAATGAAAATCTTTTGTGACAATACTGGTGCAATTTCCTTGGCAAAGGAATCCAGATTTCACAAGAGAACGAAGCACATCAAGAGACGCTTCAATTCCATTCGGGATCTAGTCCAGGTGGGAGACATAGAGATTTGCAAGATACATACGGATCTGAATATTGCATACCCGTTGACTAAGCCTCTTCCACGAGCAAAACATGATCAGCACCAAGGCTCCATGGGTGTTAGAATCATTACTGTGTAATCTAGATTATTGACTCTAGTGCAAGTGGGAGACTGAAGGAAATATGCCCTAGAGGCAATAATAAAGTTATTATTTATTTCCTTATAATCATGATAAATGTTTATTATTCATGCTAGAATTGTATTAACCGGAAACATAATACATGTGTGAATACATAGACAAAACAAAGTGTCACTAGTATGCCTCTACTTGACTAGCTCGTTAATCAAAGATGGTTATGTTTCCAAACCATGAACAATGAGTTGTTATTTGATTAACGGGATCACATCATTAAGTGAATGATCTGATTGACATGACCCATTCCATTTAGCTTAGCACCCGATCGTTTAGTATGTTGCTATTGCTTTCTTCATGACTTATACATGTTCCTATAACTATGAGATTATGCAACTCCCGTTTACCGGAGGAACACTTTGGGTACTACCAAACATCACAACGTAACTGGGTGATTATAAAGGAGTACTACAGGTGTCTCCAAAGGTACATGCTGGGTTGGCGTATTTCGAGATTAGGTTTTGTCACTCCGATTGTCGGAGAGGTATCTCTGGGCCCTCTCGTTAATGCACATCACTTAAGCCTTGCAAGCATTGCAACTAAATGAGTTAGTTGCGGGATGATGTATTACAGAACGAGTAAAGAGACTTGCCGGTAACAAGATTGAACTAGGTATTGGAATACCGACGATCGAATCTCGGGCAAGTAACATACCGATGACAAAGGGAACAACGTATGTTGTTATGCGGTCTGACCGATAAAGATCTTCGTAGAATATGTAGGAGACAATATGGGCATCCAGGTCCCGCTATTGGTTATTGACCGGAGACATGTCTCGGTCATGTCTGCATTGTTCTCGAACCCGTAGGGTCCGCACGCTTAAGGTTACGATGACAGTTATATTATGAGTTTATGCATTTTGATGTACCGAAGGTTGTACGGAGTCCCGGATATGATCACGGACATGACGAGGAGTCTCGAAATGGTCGAGACATAAAGATTGATATATTGGAAGCCTATGTTTGGATATCGGAAGTGTTCCGGGTGAAATCGGGATTTTACCGGAATACCGGGAGGTTACCGGAACCCCCCGGGGAGCTAAATGGGCCATGATGGGCCTTAGTGGAAAAGAGAAGAGGCAGCCCTACATGGGCCGCGCGCCCCTCCCCTCCCTTGGTCCGAATTGGACAAGGAGAGGGGGCCGGCCCCTCTCTCTCTTTTCCCCCTCCACAAGTCCTATTCCAACTAGGATTGGGGGGGGGGATCCTACTCCCAGAGGGAGTAGGACTCTCCTGGCGCGCCCTATGTGGCCGGCCAGCCTCCCCCCTTTGGTCCTTTATATACTGAGGCAGAGGCACCCTAGAAAGACACAAGTTGATCCACGTGATCTTTTCCTTAGCCGTGTGCGGCGCCCCCAGCCACCATAGTCCTCGATAATACTGTAGCGGAGTTTAGGCGAAGCCCTGCTGCTGTAGTACATCAAGATCGTCACCACGCCGTCGTGCTGACGGAACTCTTCCCCGACACTTTGCTAGATAGGAGTCCGGGGATCGTCATCGAGCTGAACGTGTGCTAGAACTCGGAGGTGCCGTAGTTTCGGTGCTTGATCGGTCGGATCGTGAAGACGTACGACTATATCAACCAAACGCTTCCGTTGTTGATCTACTAGGTATGTAGATCACACCCCCCCTCTCGTTGCTATGCATCACATGATCTTGCGTGTGTGTAGGAATTTTTTTGAAATTACTACGTTCCCCAACAAATGAAACCTTCGGGAACGTGATTTTCTCAACGAACAAGACCCGAGAGACTTGGACCCTACGTCAAGACACAAAAGAGGAGGCCACGAGGTAGGGGGGCGCGCCCACCCCCACCAGGTGCGCCCTCCACCCTCGTGGGCCCCTTGTTGATCCACCGACATACTCCTTCCTCCTATATATACCTACGTACCCCCAAACGATCAGATACGGAGCCAAAAACCTAATTCCACCGCCGCAACTTTCTGTATCCACGAGATCCGATCTTGGGGCCTGTTCCGGAGCTCCGCCGGAGGGGGCATCGATCACGGAGGGCTTCTACATCAACACCATAGACTGTCCGATGAAGTGTGAGTAGTTTACCTCAGACCTACGGGTCCATAGTTATTAGCTAGATGGCTTCTTCTCTCTTTTTGGATCTCAACACAATGTTCTCCCCCTCTCTTGTGGAGAACTATTCGATGTAATCTTCTTTTTAGCGGTGTGTTTGTTGAGACCGATGAATTATGTGTTTATGATCAAGTCTATCTATGAACAATATTTGAATCTTCTCTGAATTCTTTTATGTATGATTGGTTATCTTTGCAAGTCTCTTCGAATTATCAGTTTGGTTTGGCCTACTAGATTGATGTTTCTTGCAATGGAGAAGTGCTTAGTTTTGGGTTCAATCTTGCGGTGTCCTTTCCAGTGACAGTAGGGGCAGCAAGGCACATATTGTATTGTTGCCATCGAGGATAACAAGATGGGGTTTTCATCATATTGCATGAGTTTATCCCTCTACATCATGTCATCTTGCTTAAGGCATTACTTTACTTTAACTTAATACTCTAGATGCATGTTGGATAGCGGTCGATGAGTGGAGTAATAGTAGTAGATGCAGGCAGGAGTCGGTCTATTTGTCTCGGACGTGATGCCTATATACATGATCATACCTAGATATTCTCATAACTATGCTCAATTCTGTCAATTGCTCAATAGTAATTTGTTCACCCACCGTAGAATACTTATGCTATCAAGAGAAGCCACTAGTGAAACCTATGGCCCCCGGGTCTATCTTTATCATATTAATCTCCTACTACTTAGTTATTTCCTTTGCTCTATACTTTGCCTTTATTTTACTTTGCATCTTTATCAAAAAAATACCAAAAATATTATCGTATCATATCTATCAGATCTCACTCTCGTAAGTGGCCGTGTAGGGATTGACAACCCCTATTCGCGTTGGTTGCGAGGATTTATTTGTTTTGTGCAGGTACGAGGGACTCTCGTGTAGCCTCCTACTGGATTGATACCTTGGTTCTCAAAAACTGAGGGAAATACTTACGCTACTTTGCTGCATCATCCCTTCCTCTTCGGGGAAAACCAACACAGTGCTCAAGAGGTAGCATGGATTCCCTTGCCTAAGACCACGAGAAGGATGAAAAGGCTCTAGCAGTTGGCCATTCAAACGCACAGCGAACGTCACAGTGGTTACACACGACATGATCCACTTAATCCATGTTGGAGCAAAACCATACACTTGAAGCATACTTTCTGAGAATTTCCAATCGACACGGTCATACGCTTTAGCGAGATCCAGCTTATGTGCACAAAATTCACCATGACTATCTTTTAATGTATTTAAAGAGTCATACATTCAAAAGCGACGAGTGCATTATCAGACATTGATCTTCGAGGGATGAATGCACTTTGGGTAGGAGAAATCATACCATCTAGCAGAGGTCTTAGTATGTTGACAAGGCACTTGGAGGTAATTTTGTAAATCACATTACAACGGATGATTGGAGGGAAGTCTTTTATCGACCGAGGATTCATCACCTTAGGAATAAGAACAATAATTGTATCATTTATCCCGTCAGGCATAGTTCTAGATATAAAGAATTGCTGGATAGCACGAACAATATCCTCCTTAAGCAGACCCCATTTTTTTTGGAAAAACCTGGTAGGAAATCCATATGGCCCCGAAGCCTTTAACGACCCTATTTCGAAGAGGGCATCGCTGATTTCTTGCTTAGAAAATGGTTTACAAAGATCCTCATTCATTTGATCAGTCACCAGTGGTTTCACAAGAGAGATTATACGAGACGGATTAACCAAAGAATCCCATGAATAATGGTCCTTGAAAAATGAATTGGTGATGTAAGTGAATCTAGTGCCACCCCTAGTTGGTTTTGGAGTATTAACGACAAACCTGGTTGAGGGACTAATGTGTTTGTGAGAATTGCAGGATAACACAGGTAGTAGTCCCTCATTGATTCGGTTTACCTACTGGAGATGGCCCCTAAAAATGTGTGAAGACATTGAAGACAATGGTGGTATGTGAAGATATTCACATTAAAGACTATGACATGAGAAGACATCGCATGAAGACTTTGGAGCGCGAAGACATAGTTGTTTCGTAGTTTCATTTTCTTCTTTGTTGAGTAATAGGAACCACCGTACTGTTAAGTGGGGTCCAAGTGAGCAAAGTCAGAGTGACTAAAGTGATGCTCAATCAAATCCTAAGTCTTCGAGCGAAGACAATGAGAGCAAATCTTATCCAGAGCTGGATAAGTCAACTTTACTTGTAGCCCAAGTCAAGCTGCCGCGTGTGTTTGAAATCTGACCATTGGAACACGTGTCAGTTCCTTAGTGACCCAGGGTCATTTCGGATAAATCAGGTCGGGTTGCCTAGTGGCTATAAATAGCCCACCCCTACACCATAAATTGGTGGCTGCTTAGACTTAGTGCACGGCTTTTGTCGTTTGAGAGCAATCCACCTCCGAAGCCTTTGAGAGAGAAATCCTTGCGAGGACAAAGCCCTAAACACCCAGAGCCAAAGAGTGGTAGGCATCACTGAAGTCTTTCTGTCTGTGTGATCTGAAGACTTGTTACACTTGAGGATTGTGAATCCTCCAACCGGTTAGGCGTCGTGTTCTGAGCATCCAAGAGTCATTGTGGATCGCCGGTGAACGAAGTCTGTGAAGGTTTGGAAGTCTACCTTGAAGACTTACCCGAGTGATTGGGCGAGGACTGTGTGTCCTTAGCTCAAGGGGAATAAGGTGAAGACGCGGTCTTCTGAGTTGAATCACAGCCTCCCTAACCAGACGGACAGTTGTCACAGCAACTGGAACTGGTCCAACAAATCATTGTCTTCACCTAGCAACTGGTTCTATCCCTTCCTTCTCTTTATTTACAGTTGGTCTTTGTGAAGTCATTGCCTGCTTGCATTATCTATTTTTCTTCACTGTGTGACTGTTTGTTCTGATTGGCTTCATACTATCTTCCATCCTGATCCATACTACCTAGCTGCTAATAGTCTCCGTGCTTTCACTTCTTTGAATACTTGACTATGTCTTGCCTAGTGTAGTCTACCTTCTGCTGCATGTTAATAGGTTCATTTCTATCATTTGTCTTCGAAACTTCCATGTTTTGAAGACTTTCATAAAAATCGCCTATTCACCCCCTCTAGTCGATCTCTAGCACTTTCAATTGGTATCAAAGCAAGGTACTCCCTTGTTCTGTGTGATTCGGTTTAACTACCTGGAGTTTTAGCTATGTCGACTGCAGGGATAATCAAAGTCTCCGCTGCGTGCCCTGTTTTCGATGGAACTGAATATCCCTACTGGAAGAATAAGATTGTAACATCCCAAATTTTCAATTTGGAATGTTATACATTAGATCATCATGCATATCATATTTTTTTTTGCATTTTGGTTGATCCTAGAAATTCTACGCAACTCAATGACCCACAGAGAGAGTTGGGGATTTCGTTATTTTCATATTTGAGTTCTCTCAAATTTTGAGAATAGGATCATTTGGTTTTATTTATTTTATCATCAATTATTTCTATTACAAAAATATGAGAGAGGGAATAAAATGACTTTCCCAAAATAAATAAATATTGAGGATTTAATAATAAAATCAAATAAGATTTTATTTCAGAGTTTTTCGGTGTTTTATTTGAATTTAGGAAAAAAGTGCGTTTTTCAAAATTGCATTTAGGGCCCAAATAAATGTTCACCTTGTGCGGCTTGATTTTAGAAGCCCGTGAAAATTTATTTCGGAATTTTTGGAGTCCGTTTAGTATTTATTTTTATTTTTCTTCCGAGCGGAATAATTTAGAAAAAAAAAATGAACCGACTTCGGGCCGTACCCGAGCGGGACACCGCTCGGGGGCAGCCTTTAAATAGCGCCGCCCCGAGCCGCCCCAGCCCATCAGCCCTGCCTCGATCCGCGTGCACCGTCGGAGCCGCCGCCGCCGACGATCCCGCCGCCCGAGGTGCGTCGCGCCTCGTTTTCTGTGCCGAAAAAAAGAGAGAAAAAAAGAGAAAAAAATTTCGCCGTTCGTCGTTTTTCTTTTTCTCGGATTAAATCCGCGATTTTTCTGGTCGCGATTCCTGATCCAATTTTCGTTTTAGTTTAACTTTTCGCTCGTTTATCGGAATCAGGCGATTCAAGCGCCTAGGGATTCGTCTCAAAACCCTCTATCTGTTTAACCAACTTAAACAAGTTTTTGCTATTGTAAAATTTGCCCTAGATCCAGATTAGTAGAACGAAGTTGTTTTCTTTCGCAGTTTGGTTTTCGTTGCTTCGTTCGATTTGATTCTTTTTGCCAACCGGAGTTCTTAAGTTGAACCTTCTGGTTAGTTCTATTATTTGAGTTTTACCCGTGCATTAGATGAGTACTTATTGTATGCTTGTTTGTTTGTCTACGATAGAATACCCGGAGTACGCCGCCTGTTACTTCGAATCGTTAGGTTTCGCGGATCATCAGCAAGGCAAGTAACACTTTGATCATACCTTTTCTACTACCCAGTTTTATTGCATTAGATCAATCCTCACACATTGCATGATTAGGATCTAATTAAATCGTGGGATGGGAAGTAGATGAGGTAGTACCTATTACCTGTTTATTATCAAACCTTTGGGAGTTACTTCTACGTTTGCTTATTATGCCATGCTATGCTAGTAGACGTGGATTGGGTGAGTGATATCCATGACAGATGTGAGATTGTTAAATTAATGGTTTATCTAAGGTGGCAACTTAAACACACATCTGGGTGGATTGAGGCACCTGGGTATTCCAGGACTTGCCTGTTTTCTTTTGGACCGCCACCCAGGCTCAAAGGGATCATGAGACTATTCATACTAGAAACTTCCGTGTGCAGCCACAAGCTATTATGGGCTCTAGCATAGTTGACTAAGTCGTGCGAACTCTTACAGTGGTAGACTAGCATATTTAGGGGATGTAGGTGGTACGGTCTACCCATCGTAAGGTGCTAGCGCTTCTGAAAGACTATGTCTCGGTCATCCGTCTTCTCAAACACCATGTAGTGCGAGAAACCAAACGGAGGCGATCGAGTCTTGTGGGGAAAAGTGCGCAAACCTCTACAGAGTGTAATAAACTAATCATGGTTAGCCGTGTCCCCGGTTATGGACATCTTGAGTATCTAGTACTTGGATTATCATGTGAATCTCAACATGTTACTCTAAAATTAATTTTGTTGGGTTATGTTTAATGATGATGCTTAATTGGGATTGAGAATGCTGTCAACCATTCTCAATGTTTAACAACCACCATGATAGTTAAATAAATCTATTCCTTTGAAGTAGGGAAAAATTGGCTTTACGCAAAACTGTAACCATAGAGCTTTCCACCAGCCAAATATGCATATAGTATAGCTGTTTCATTCCATTACTCTCTATGTGTTACCTTGCCAGCATATTCCATGTGCTGACCCATTTCGGGCTGCAACGTTAATGTTGCAGACTTTTCAGACGACGATTAAGGAGTTTTTAGGTCATGGTTCTATACTCAGTGATGCCGTTGGAGTTGATGGACTCACTTATCTTCCAAGCCTTCCGCTGTTATCGTTATTAGATGGCCTTAAGCCATATTTATTGTAATAAGTTCTCTTTTGAGACACTCGATGTAATAAGTGTGTGATTGCTACTCTGCTATAAATCCTCCGAGTACTATGTGGTGTCAGCATTACTGATCCAGGGATGACACCGGAGCACAGTGATCAGACTGTTTGAGGTCTGGTCGCTACAGAGATGGTATCAGAGCACACGCTGACTGTAGGACACGACCACTAAGCACAAGACCTAGATCACTATTCACTCTCTTCTCTTCTGACCTCTCATCTTTTCTACTCTTTAGGATGGCGGATGCAAGGAACAAGTTCACGCAACCGGATGAAGATACACCCTTTGGACGACACTTGAAGGAAGTCACTAGATACCTGAACATAGGAGTACCAAGTTTCACCGGAACCTACAACGCCACTTTACCTGAAGAAGAGTGCTGGATGGTTCATGTTCCAGGAAGGACGTTCATGCCAGTCACTGAGCCCATAGAGTTTTCTTTTGATGCACCAACTTGGAGTCTAGGAAAGAGCATGGAAGCTCACATCGCCATGGGACGCATTGGAGAAGTCTACCACAAGGATCTCAAGGATACTATCTACCAGATTTGTGGGTGCCGAGATGAACACTGGGAGATGATCAGCACCAGGAAGGATAGATCAATCGCAGCTTTTATCCAGGAGCTAAACCAGCACATTCGACGACAGGAGAACCAGATGTGTGCCGACATGATAGACCTGAAGAAGGCTAAGACTAGAATCAAGGAACTGGAGGAAGAACTCAAGGCTACACGTGAAGATTATGAAGAGGAAATTGAAGTATTGGTGGAGAAGAATGACGACCTGATCAAGAAGGTTGGAATATTTATGGGAGACCCTACGCCCATAGATGAAGACGAAGAACCCCAGGAGATTAGCCCGGAAGACTACATCATCATCGACGACACCGACTCGGAAGCAGATAGTAGCGATGATGACTATGTTGATGAAGCTGGAGCAGATATCATGGAGTCTGCAACCGAAGAATATTTCTAGTAGACCACCCCATTAGTAGTAGTAGTCCACCATGTAAATATAGTAGTCCAAGCACTTTTGCGATAGATAGATCAATTGTATGTCCTTGTTTGATTGATTGAAGTGAATTGTTTGCTTTTGCCTCATGTGCATATGGGTAGTGTTTTCTCTTTAGACCCCCTCTATTCTTATATCTCATCTTTTCTAACCCTCAGATGCCTCCGAGACGTGACCCCGAATTTGCCTTTCCACCGGAGCTCACCCAGTTGATCCAGCAACATAACACATTGATTCAGTTGTTAGTCCAGAATCAGAATCAGGGGAACAACAACAACAACTCACCACCACCACCACCTGTTAACCACTTAGCCCGTTTTCTTAGGCTGAACCCGCCGGTGTTTTCCAGTAGCACCGAGCCGATAGTAGCAGGTGATTGGCTCCGCAAGACAGCTAGGGAGTTGACCACAGCAGGATGCACAGATGCGGAGAAGGTGAAGTTTCCCGCACATCAGTTAGAAGGACCCGCAGCATCATGGTGGGAGAATTTCACAGCCACTTTCCCTGTAGACACTGTCACATGGGACCAGTTTCAGCAGGTTTTTCGTACTGCACATGTTTCAGCAGGAGCTATGGCCATAAAGAAGCGTGAGTTTCGCAACTTGCGCCAAGGAGGAAGGACAGTTGGCCAGTATGTGGAGGAATTTAGTAAGTTAGCACGTTATGCCCCAGATGACGTCGCTACGGATGCAGCGAAGCAGGAGAAGTTTTTGGAAGGACTGAATGATGAGTTGAGCATGCAGTTGATGGTAGCAACCTTCAACAACTACCAGGAGTTGGTAGATCGTGCTCTTATGATTGAAGGGAAGCAGCAGCAAATTGAGAATCGCAAGAGGAAGTATGGACAAGGAAAGTACAATTCAGGAGCTCAGCAGAAGCCACGTTTTACCCCTAGACCGGGAGGACATTTTCAACATACCCATGGAGGAGGTAGCTCGCACAATCACAATGGCACCAAGAATGGTAATGGCAATGGAGGAAGCAACGGCCAGAACCGCACCAACCCCTCAACCCCAGCCAAGAAGGACCTAAGCCAAGTCACTTGCTTTAAGTGTTCGAAGACAGGACATTATGCCAATGAATGTCCTGAAGGCCAAAATGGCAATGGAAGTTCTGGGAAGAAGCCGAACCCTTTCAACAGGGGACAGGTGAACCACGTTAGCGTGGAGGAGGTTGAAGCTCAGCCCGATGCAGAAATAGGAAAGTTTTTGGTTAAGTCATTTACTGCACTCGTTCTTTTTGATACTGGTGCATCGCATTCATACATCTCAAGGAGATTTGTGGATAAGTATAACCTACCAACCCAAGCCCTTAGGTCACCCATGTTAGTAACCTCGCCCGGAGCAGAGTATGTGGCTAGTCTATGGTGTGATCGGTTACCATTAAGGATTGGTAACTATGTTTTTCCCTCAGACCTAATAGTATTGGAATCTCAAGGACTAGATGTGATATTAGGCATGGATTGGTTATCAAAGTATGAAGGGAATATTGAATGTGCTAGTAAGTCAAGTTTGCTTACCACCCCAGAAGGGAGAAGGATCAAGTATGTATCCCGGCATGTGCCAAAGAGGACTCAAGTAAATTGCCTAACAGGAGTTGTGCAGGAGGAAGTACCAGTGGTAAGGGATTTCCCTGATGTATTTCCAGAGGAGTTGCCAGGCATGCCACCGGATAGAGATATTGAGTTTTTGATTGAGCTATTGCCAGGCACAGGTCCAATATCAAAGAGACCATATAGGATGCCAACAAAGGAATTGGTGGAAATTAAGAAGCAGATTAAGGAGTTACTGGATAAAGGATACATTCGCCCAAGTTCTTCACCTTGGGGATCGCCAGTACTTCTAGTGGAGAAGAAGGATGGATCATTAAGGATGGTTGTTGATTATCGAGGATTGAATGAAGTAACGATCAAGAACAAGTACCCACTACCAATGATCAACGATCTGTTTGATCGGTTGCAAGGAGCTAAGGTATTTTCCAAGATCAATCTACGATCAGGATACCACCAGTTGAAGATTCGAGAACAGGATATTCCGAAGACAGCTTTTACCACCAGGTATGGGCTGTATGAGTATACCGTTATGTCATTTGGTCTGACTAACGCACCTGCCTATTTTATGAACATGATGAACAAAGTGTTTATGGAGTTTTTGGATAAGTTCGTCATAGTGTTCATTTATGATATCCTGGTTTATTCGAAGAATGAAGAGGAACATAAGGAGCATTTGCGTTTGGTACTTGGAAAGCTCAGAGCACATCAGTTATATGCCAAGTTCAGCAAATGTGAGTTTCGGTTGAAGGAAGTAGGATTCCTCGGACACGTTATATCTGGAGAAGGTATAACAGTAGATCCCGCTAAAGTTGAAACCATGACCAAGTGGGAAGCCCCAACAACAGTTGGAGAGATCCGGAGTTTTCTTGGACTCGCAGGATACTACCGGAGATTTATTGAGAATTTCTCAAAGATTGCAAAGCCTATGACTGAGTTGTTGAAGAAAGATACCAAGTTCATATGGACAGAGGAATGTGAGGCTAGTTTCCAGGAGTTGAAGAAACGCTTAGTTACCTCACCAGTATTGATCTTGCCAGACCAGACCAAGGATAATGAGGTGTATTGCGACGCTTCACGTCGAGGACTTGGAAGAGTGCTTATGCAGGAAGGGAGAGTTGTTTCATATGCCTCAAGACAACTGAAGCCTCATGAGTTAAATTATGCCACGCATGATTTGGAGTTAGCAGCCGTAGTGCATGCATTGAAGACATGGAGACATTTTCTCATTGGAAACCATTGTGAGGTGTACACGGATCATAAGAGTTTGAAGTACATTTTCACACAGGAGTTAAATCTCAGACAAAGGAGATGGTTGGAACTTATCAAGGATTATGATATGAAATTGCATTATCACCCCGGAAAGGCTAATGTAGTAGCTGACGCATTAAGCCGTAAGAGCCATGTCAATACGTTAATGACGGGAGTCATACCAAGGGAGTTAGCCGAAAATCTTCGTGAACTATGTTTGGAAATAGTTCCGAGAGGTTATGTAGCAGCAATGGAGATTCAGTCAACCCTGATGGATAAAACCAGGGAAGCTCAGAAAGCTGACAAAGAGATTGCCGCTATAAAGGAGAAACTGAGTAAAGGAAAAGCTAAAGGATTTCGTGAGGATGAGCACGACACCCTATGGTTTGAAGACCGCATTTACGTGCCCAATGACCCGGAGAGCAGGAAGTTGATTTTGCAAGAGGCACACGACTCACCATATTCAATTCACCCAGGAAATACCAAGATGTATCTGGATTTGAAGGATATTTTCTGGTGGACCGGAATGAAGAAGGATATTGCGGAGTATGTAGCAGTTTGTGATGTATGCCAGAGAGTTAAGGCAGAGCATCAGAAGCCAGCAGGATTGTTACAACCATTGCCGATACCCGAATGGAAGTGGGATAAGCTAGGCATGGATTTTATCACGGGATTTCCAAGGACTCGTTCAGGCTATGACTCGATTTGGGTTGTAGTTGATCGATTGACGAAAGTAGCTCATTTCATCCCAGTAAAGACCACTTACACCAGTGCTAAGTTGGCAAAGATATACATGACCAGGATCGTATGTTTGCATGGAGTTCCAAGGAGTATAGTATCAGATAGAGGAACCCAGTTTACCTCAAAGTTCTGGAAGCAGTTGCACGAAACTTTGGGAACCAGGCTAGAATTCAGTACAGCTTTTCATCCACAGACAGATGGACAGACCGAGAGAGTCAATCAGATTTTGGAGGATATGCTGAAAGCTTGTGCGCTAGATTACGGATCTAGTTGGCACGATAATTTGCCATATGCAGAGTTCTCTTACAACAATAGTTATCAAACCAGTTTGAAGATGGCCCCTTTCGAAGCTTTGTACGGAAGGAGGTGTAGGACACCGTTGTCGTGGGATGAAGTTGGAGACCGCCAGTTGTTTGGTCCTGACTTGATTAAAGAGTCTGAACAGAAGGTGAAGTTGATTCGCGATAGGCTCAAGGTAGCCCAGTTCAGACAGAAAAGTTATGCAGATTCTAAACGAAAGGAGACAATTTACGAAGTC
Organism: Triticum urartu; assembly: GCF_056163025.1. Taxonomy (NCBI): domain Eukaryota; kingdom Viridiplantae; phylum Streptophyta; class Magnoliopsida; order Poales; family Poaceae; genus Triticum; species Triticum urartu. The sequence continues at coordinate 579,334,009 of NC_141874.1, forward strand.
GGAGATAGAGCTTATCTTCGAGTATCTCCACTTCGGGGAACAAAGCGTTTTGGAGTTAAAGGGAAGTTAGCACCACGATTTGTAGGACCATATCGAGTTTTGGAGCGTATGGGAGAAGTGGCCTACAAGTTGGAATTGCCCTAAGGATTGTCAGGAGTACGTGTTGTGTTCCACGTTTCTCAGTTAAAGATTGTCACGCGGAGATGGCTGATATACCGTTGAGAGACACAGTGCCTTTGGAAACTATTCAGTTGGATAACAATTTGACTTACGAGGAGAAACCAATTAAGATTCTCGAGTTTGCCAACTGAGTTACTCGCAGCAAGGTTATCAAGTTTTGCAAGGTTCAGTGGAGCCACCACACAGAGGATGAAGCCACCTAGGAGCGAGAGGAAGATTTGCTCAAAGACCACCTTCACCTATTTTCTAGCCAACCCGAATCTCGAGGGCGAGATTCATCTTAAGGGGGGTAGGTTTGTAACATCCCAAATTTTCAATTTGGAATGTTATACATTAGATCATCATGCATATCATATTTTATTTTGCATTTTGGTTGATCCTAGAAATTCTACGCAACTCAATGACCCACGGAGAGAGTTGGGGATTTCGTTATTTTCATATTTGAGTTCTCTCAAATTTTGAGAATAGGATCATTTGATTTTATTTATTTTATCATCAATTATTTCTATTACAAAAATATGGGAGAGGGAATAAAATGACTTTCCCAAAATAAAGAAATATTGAGGATTTAATAATAAAATCAAATAAGATTTTATTTCGGAGTTTTTCGGTGTTTTATTTGAATTTAGGAAAAAAGTGCGTTTTTCAAAATTGCATTTAGGGCCCAAATAAATGTTCACCTTGTGCGGCTTGATTTTAGAAGCCCGTGAAAATTTATTTCGGAATTTTTGGAGTCCGTTTAGTATTTCTTTTTATTTTTCTTCCGAGCGGAATAATTAAAAAAAAATGAACCGACTTCGGGCCGTACCCGAGCGGGACACCGCCCGGGGGCAGCCTTTAAATAGCGCCGCCCCGAGCCGCCCCAGCCCATCAGCCCCGCCTCGATCCGCGTGCGCCGCTGGAGCCACCGCTGCCGCCGATCCCGCCGCCCAAGGTTCGTCGCGCCTCGTTTTCCGTGCCGAAAAAAGAGAAAAAAAATTCGGCGTTCGTCGTTTTTCTTTTTCTCGGATTAAATCCGCGATTTTTCTGATCGCGATTCCTGATCTGATTTTCGTTTTAGTTTAACTTTTCGCTCGTTTATCGGAATCAGGCGATTCAAGCGCCTAGGGATTCGTCTCGAAACCCTCTATCCGTTTAACCAACTTAAACAAGTTTTTGCTATTGTAAAATTTGCCCTAGATCCAGATTAGTAGAACGAAGTTGTTTTCTTTCGCAGTTTGGTTTTTGTTGCTTCGTTCGATTTGATTCTTTTTGCCAACCGGAGTTCTTAAGTTGAACCTTCTGGTTAGTTATCTTATTTGAGTTTTACCCGTGCATTAGATGAGTACTTATTGTATGCTTGTTTGTTTGTCTGCGATAGAATACCCGGAGTGCGCCGCCTGTTACTTCGAATCGTTAGGTTTCGTGGATCATCAGCAAGGCAAGTAACACTTTGATCATACCTTTTCTACTACCCAGTTTTATTGCATTAGATCAATCCTCACACATTGCATGATTAGGATCTAATTAAATCGTGGGATGGGAAGTAGATGAGGTAGTACCTATTACCTGTTTATTATCAAACCTTTGGGAGTTACTTCTACGTTTGCTTATTATGCCATGCTATGCTAGTAGACGTGGATTGGGTGAGTGATATCCATGACAGATGTGAGATTGTTAAATTAATGGTTTATCTAAGGTGGCAACTTAAACACACATCTGGGTGGATTGAGGCACCTGGGTATTCCAGGACTTGCCTGTTTTCTTTTGGACCGCCACCCAGGCTCAAAGGGATCATGAGACTATTCATACTAGAAACTTCCGTGTGCAGCCACAAGCTATTATGGGCTCTAGCATAGTTGACTAAGTCGTGCGAACTCTTATAGTTGTAGACTAGCATATGTAGGGGATGTAGGTGGTACGGTCTACCCATCGTAAGGTGCTAGCGCTTCTGAAATACTATGTCTCGGTCATCCGTCTTCTCAAACACCATGTAGTGCGAGAAACCAAACGGAGGCGATCGAGTCTTGTGGGAAAAAGTGCGCAAACCTCTGCAGAGTGTAATAAAATAATCATGGTTAGCCGTGTCCCCGGTTATGGACATCTTGAGTATCTAGTACTTGGATTATCATGTGAATCTCAACATGTTACTCTAAAATTAATTTTGTTGGGTTATGTTTAATGATGATGCTTAATTGGGATTGAGAATGCTGTCAACCATTCTCAATGTTTAACAACCACCATGATAGTTAAATAAATCTATTCCTTGAAGTAGGGAAAAATTGGCTTTACGCAAAACTGTAACCATAGAGCTTTCCACCAGCCAAATATGCATATAGTATAGTTGTTTCATTCCATTACTCTCTATGTGTTACCTTGCCAGCATATTCCATGTGCTGACCCGTTTCGGGCTGCAACGTTAATGTTGCAGACTTTCCAGACGACGATTAAGGAGTTTTTAGGTCGTGGTTCTATACTCAGTGATGCCGTTGGAGTTGATGGACTCACTTATCTTCCAAGCCTTCCGCTGTTATCGTTATTAGATGGCCTTAAGCCATATTTATTGTAATAAGTTCTCTTTTGAGACACTCGATGTAATAAGTGTGTGATTGCTACTCTACTATAAATCCTCCGAGTACTGTGTGGTGTCAGCATTACTGATCCAGGGATGACACCGGAGCACAGAGATCAGACTGTTTGAGGTCTGGTTGCTACAAAGATGCGCATGCATCTTGAAGCCATTGATGTCGACCTCTGGTATGTCGTCAGGAATGGCGTTCCCAAGACTGGTGAAGGTGTGACCACTGCTAATGTCAAGAAGTTCGTTCAACTAGATTCTACTGCCAAGAACATCATTTGTGGTCATCTGACCAAAGGACAGTATGGCTATGTGAGTTCTCTGGAAATGTCGAAGCTAGTCTGGGACTAGCTCTCCAAGGTCAACGAAGGCGTCTCAACCCAGAGAGATCAGTGTCCTTCGCAACCCCTTCAACCGCTTCAAGAGAAACGACAATGAGAATGCTCAGCTCACGTTTGATCGCCTCACTAACATCACAAATGAGCTTCAAGCTCTCGGCGCTACTAAGATTACTAAGCATGCAATCGTCAAGACACTCCTAAGATCTCTTGATAGCTCCTTTGACACCCTAGCCCTGATGATTCAAGAACGCCCTGACTTCAAGACACTCGATCTGTCTGACATACTTGAGAGGCTCAACCCACATGAGTTTCAGCTTTCTGAGAAAAGAGATATCTACGGTCCCAACTATGGCTGAATTTGTGCTTTGAAGACAAAAGCTGTTTCCTCATCTGAAGAAGAATCTGACTGCAGTTCTGGTGATCCTGAAGACATTGGAAAGGAGCTTGCTATGCTTGTGAAGAAGTTCTAGAAATTCACCAAGAAGAAAGGTCTTCACGATCTAGCTTAAGAAATGATGAAGCTTCTACTCATGATTACAAGAAGAGAACATGTCACAAGTGCAAGAAACCTGGTCACTACATCTCTTAGTGTCCGCAGTGGGACAATGAGAACAAAAACAAGAAGAAGAGCAAGGAATATGATTCTGATGACAAGAAGAAGTAGAAATACTCAATGTCTTCTTCCAAATCTTCCTCAATGTCTTCATCACACAAGAAGAGCTCATCTAGCAAGGCTCGTGGGATTGTTGGCAAGGAAATGGATTCAGAGGAGGAGTCTGCTTCTGAGGAGGCGGAGGTGGAGTCTGAGGAGGAGTCCGAGTCTGGCATTGCAAGTCTAGCTACAGACTATGTTGCCAAGTCCATCTTCAACACTGAAGACAATGGCTTCATCACCTACGCTGATGCTAATGAAAAGGATGACTCCGCTCCCACCTATTGCTTCATGGCACGTGGTGACAAGGTAAACTCACGCAATGCTCACTATCAAACATCCAGTGAAGATGACTCTGATTGTGATTCCAAACCCAACTACAAAACACTTGCTAAAATTGCAACTGAACAACATAAAGCTATGGAACATATTCAAAAACTGTTAGACAAAAACCTGTTGGACGCGGAAATGACTCGATCTCAGTCTTTAATTGAAGACATAAAAAATCTTCATGTTAAGTATGAGGAACTTGAAAGTCGTCATGAAACGCTCTCAACAACTCATGAAAAGCTTTCCTATGATTATCTTCAAAGGAAGCAAGAACTTGAGAAATTGAGAGCAGTTTATGAAGATCTTCAAAAGGAAAACGAGTCACTTCGCGCTCAACAGATCAGTCCTGCTCAGGAAGGATTTGAACCACCATGTCTAAAATGCCTTGAGCGTGATAACGCTACTTCTGTTGCTGAATGTTCTACTGCTGCTACTGTTGCAATATTTTCAACTGTTGATGTGGTAACTAACCCCTCTGCTGAGGATGCCACTGCTATTGCTGATGAAAATGCTAGGTTGAAGACATTGCTTGAAACAGGGATGTACAAAAGTCTGAAAGGGCATCAGACACTATGTGATGTCCTCAAAAGGCAGATTCTGAACCGAAACCCTAGGAAAGAGGGTGTTGGGTTCGAAAGGAAAATGAATGTTGATGGCTCTTACTGGAAGCCTGAGCAGTACCCCAAAACCACATGGGTTGCTGCAAAGGAACCTTCAGTGGATCCATCCACCCTATCTGGCTTCACTTGTGCTAACCCTATTATCATTGATGAATCCTTTGATGCAAACTATAAACTATTTAAGAATCAGAACGGTGAAGTGTTTGCCAGGTATATTGGTACTAACTGCAGGAATGGGCCACCTATGAAGAAAATATGGGTGCCCAAAAGGTGTTTGGAGAATCTTCCTGTGAATGTCGTCATGACACCACAAGGGAAGAAGACAAACCCCAGACCAAAGGCTTCATATGGTCCAACGACTTCATACAGACAGAGGACTCACCAGAGTCGCCCTAACACAAATGTTTTGCAGGGAAACTATACTCAGGCCTATGAATATGAGCGTGTTTCATCAAACCGCCATGATCATAAGACCAAGAACTACTCTGCTTACTCTTATGAGTATTATTCACCTCCTGCAAGACTATTTGCTAGGGCTCCAAAGCCAAAGTTCTCAGATGGTGCACTTAGACTCATTGCTTCGAAGCCACCCCTGAAGATGTGGGTGGTTAAGAAAGCTTAACTATCTTTTGCAGGGAAAGGTCTCCAGCCGGAAATCAAATGCGTCTGAAGCTATTGCTGGGGACCTAAAACATCTTGTGGGGCGCAAGATAAAATGCCCAAATGGTCTTATTATGCATTTCGTTCCTGAGTCGCTTGCTATTAATCCTATCAGTCCTGACCTCGATCTAAGCTTTCATAATCCACTTGCTCGTCAAATGTTTATGCTTCACAATGCTCTTCGTGAAGCCTATCCCCCTAACTGCATTGTAGGGTATGACACCAGCTGCTTCAGAATGGATTATTGATAGTGGATGCACTAACCACATGAATGGCGAATGAAGTCTTCTCATGGACTCAACCTTACATCCATCTGACAAGAGTCACATCACATTTGCTGACACTGGTAAAAGCAAGGTATTGGGTCTATGTAGAGTTGCAATCTCAAAGGATCAACACATGGATAAAGTGATGCTTGTTGAATCCCTTGGTTTCAACTTAATGTCCGTCTCAATGCTTTGTGACTTGAACATGATTGTGATATTTGGAAAATATCGTTGCCTTGTTCTAATGAAATCTGACAAGTCTCTAGTCTTTGAAGGGTATCGCAAAGATGATTTGTACATGGTAGATTTCTCAGCAGGACCACAGCTTGCCGTATGTATTCTTGCAAAAGCTTCAGAGTGTTGGCTCTGGCATTGAAGGCTAGGGCATGCTGGCATGAGGAACTTGCATACTCTTGCAAAGAAGAAGCACGTCATAGGCATCGAGGGCGTCAAGTTCAAGAAGGATCACTTATGCGGTGCCTGCGAAGCTGGAAAGATGACGAGGGCCAAGCATCCCTCGAAGACAATCATGACAACAACTCAACCCTTCGAACTGCTACATATGGACCCATTCGGCCCTACTCACTACTCTACTCTCACTACTACTACTTGTCTCTATGTCTTCGTCATTATTGATGATTATTCAAGATATACATGGGTGCACATAATCCTCTACAAGACTGAAGTGCAGGATGTCTTCAGACGCTTCGCCAACCGTGCCATGAACAACTATGGCGTCAAGATCAAGCACATCAGAAGTGACAATGGCACAGAATTCAAGAACACCATCCTCGACACTTATCTTGATACCGTGGGTATCACTCATGAGTTCTCAGCTCCATACACGTCGCAGCAGAATGGCATCGTGGAACGCAAGAACAGAACACTCATTGAGATGGTTAGGACGATGCTTAATGAATACAAGACTCCAAGAAAGTTCTGTCCTGAAGCTATTGATACTGCATACCATGTCATCAACCGTGTTTATCTTCACAAGCTTCTGAAGAAGACACCCTATGAACTCCTTACTGGTAAGAAGACAAATGTCAGTTACTTCAGATTATTTGGTGCTAGGTGCTGGATCGAGGATCCACATCACACTTCAAAATTTGCATCGAAAGCACATGAAGGTTTTATGCTTGGTTACGGAAAGGATTCACACTCCTACAAAGTCTTCAACCTCTTTCACTATAAAGTGGTTGAAACTGTGGATGTGCGGTTCGATGAGACTAACAACTCGTAAAGGAAGCACCTGCCAAATGTGCTAGATGAAATTCCACCTAGTGAATCCATCAAGCTTATGGAAACTGGAGAAATCATACCGTCTGAAGCTCAGGCTGAAGAGGAACTTATCATTTCTGCACCTAATCAACCTGAAGACAATGCTCAACCTGAAGACAATGCTCAACATGAAGACAATGCTCAACCTGAAGACAATCCTCCTAATGATGGCAATGATAAGCAAGGGAAAAATCTTCGTCCAGTTCATCCTCGTGTTGCAAATGAAGTACAGATTGAGAAGATAATTGATAGCATCAATGCACCTGGTCCACTCACTCATTCAAGAGCTACATAACTAGCAAACTTCTATGGGCACTTTGCATTTTTCTCAATATCTGAACCCAAGAAAGTTGCTGAGGCCTTCATGGAACCTGAATGGATTCAAGCTATGCAAGAAGAGCTTCAACAGTTCGAGCTGAACAATGTGTGGGAACTGGTCAAGCGTCCTGATCCTCGTAAACACAATGTTATAGGCACTAAATGGATATATCGCAATAAGCAAGATGAGCATGGTCAAGTTGTCAGAAACAAGGCTCGTCTCGTTGCTCAAGGATACACTCAAGTTGAAGGAATTGACTTCGATGAAACATTTCTCCCGTGGCTAGGCTTGAAGCCATTCGCATACTGCTAGCCTACGCAAATCATCATAACATCCTTCTGTATCAAATGGATGTGAAGAGTGCCTTTCTCAATGGCAATATTGAAGAAGAAGTGTATGTTGCACAACCGCCTGGTTTTGAAGATCCAAAACACCCTGATATGGTATACAAGCTCAATAAGGCACTGTATGGCCTCAAAAAAGCCCCTCGTGCTTGGTATGACACACTCAAAGACTTCCTGAAGAGCAAAGGCTTCAAACCTGGTTCCCTGGATCCCACACTCTTCATGAAGACATATGATGGTGAACTGTTTGTGTGCCAAATATATGTGGATGACATTATCTTCGGCTGCACTAATAAAAAATACAGTGATGAGTTTGGACACATGATGCAAGAGCAATATCAGATGTCCATGATGGGTGAGTTGAAGTTCTTCCTTGGTCTTCAAATACGTCAGCAAAGCAACGTCATCTTCATATCTCAAGAGAAATACCTTAAAGACTGCCTGAAGAAGTTTGGAATGCAAGACTGCAAAGGTTACACGACGCCAATGCCAACCAAAAGTCATCTGGGTCCTGACGCCAATGGTAAAGAGTTTGATCAAAAGGTATACCGCTCCATGATTGGTTCTTTACTTTATTTATGTGCATCTAGGCCAGATATCATGCTTAGTGTTTGCATGTGTGCCCGATTCCAAGCGGCACCAAAGGAATCGCATCACTTAGCTGTGAAGCGAATTCTTCGATATTTGGCTTACACCCCAACACTAGGATTATGGTATCCAAAGGGCTCAGAGTTTGATCTAGTTGGATTCTCGGATGCTGATTATGCTGGTGACAAGGTGGATCGCAAGTCTACATCAGGAGCATGTCACTTTCTGGGACAATCACTTGTTTGTTGGTCTTCAAAGAAGCAGAACTGTGTATCTCTCTCCACTGCTGAATTTGAATACATTGCTGCTGGATCTTGCTGCGCTCAGCTTCTATGGATGAAGCAAACACTCAAAGACTATGGTATCCATATGAAGCAAGTACCACTCTACTACGACAATGAAAGCGCTATCAAGATTGCCAACAACCCAATTCAGCACTCAAAGACAAAGCACATTGAAATTCGTCATCACTTTCTCAGAGATCATGTCATGAAGGAAGATATTGATATCATTCACGTCAACACTGAAGAGCAACTGGCAGATATCTTCACATAGCCCTTGGATGTGAAAAGGTTTTGCAAGTTGCGGTGTGAGCTAAATATCTTGGAATCCTCAAATGTCCTGTGATCAGGCACACATTCTAACACTTATGCATGTTGATGACTTAGATGTGCAACACACGAAGTAACGTATATCTTAAATTAATGAAGACTCACACTCTAAGTGTGAATACACTAACGCGGAATTTGACTTCGGAGCGCCACGATAATTGTGCACCATGTCTGGGTCTAATACTTCCTATACGGTGGGTAACGCCACCACCAAACTTTTGTTTGGAGTGTTTTCTGTTGGTGTTACATTTGCAAAGTCTTCACATTTGGTTTGTTTTCAATATGAACATGTCTTCATGTTTATCTTCACTATATTGATTTGGTCTTATTCGGATATATTCATATATTAGCGTTCTGTCCTCTACATCATTCACTTATAGCTATGTCTTCTCGTTTGAATCTTTTGAACTAAGTGAATGTGATCGGACCCTAACCTCTCTATGCTCCCGTCTCAAATCTATCTATCCAAATCATATGCATTCTATTGAAACCGTCGAATGTCTTCTCTGCGTCCTTGTTAGCAGAAGACACAGTGACAAACATTAAATCTGATTTAAATGCTCAATCCTTTTTGCCTGAAACCCGGAGAAGCGGGAATGACCACCCGACAATCCAGGCGTGCGTGGGAACATGGAACAACCTCCAATGTGTTGCATGTTCGCCACATGTCCCTCAGATGTGAACTGCCAGGGGCACCTACGTAATAAAGTTGTGCCGTCCCTGTCCTTATAAATACACACAACACCCCAGTCATTATCTCTTCTTACACTTCTCCTTCTCGCACAAACCCTAGCGCCACCGCTAGCTCTCGACGACGCCGGCGACGAAGCGCTTAGCTACCGCAACCTCACCGACGCCGTCCTCACGCCGACCGCGGACATCGTCTACTCCGCCTTCACCGTAGGTGTCCTCCGTCGCCAAGTTAGGGCACGGAAGATCGAACTGCTCGGCCTCATCTTCTACTCCGTCTAGCAGTTCTTTGTGTGGTAAATAAAACCTCTTTTTATAGTCCATTTGATCCGATAGATTCATCCTTTTCAACCACAAGTGGTTTCTGTCCCTACAAATTTGGATCTATCCTGGTTTGCATCTCATAACATGCCTGGTATATTCACTTATGCTTCACAAAGTAGTTAGATTCCTCACTTGTACTTATTCGTGGATTCGTACAAATCTAGAACCAACTATCTACATATGAGTGAATGTCTTCGCACTATGAGGTCAATGTCTTCTAAACTGATTTATCTTCAAAATCTTCTGAGAATGCATATGACCTCTTCCCCTTCCCTCGCATCTCTAATGCTGTCACAGGTACATGTCCATGGGAGAATCCCTTGGTTCTCATAGTCTGCATTCATTTGCAGAGTTCTTACAACATCACATCAATTCTCCCGAAGCTAGTTCCTGTCTGACCAGCACACGAAGCCTTTGGCAGTTTTGAAGCCATTCAGTCTGAACTACATGGCCGCAGATAAGTCAGCAAGGAAGGGAGGCAGGAAGCGTCGTGGGGATACATCAAAGGATTTTCCTGAAGATCTCTATGAGCTGTACAAGACTGATCCCGAAGAGGATTACAATCAGCGCAAAACACGAATCCAAATGGTTCAAAAAGAAGTTCGTGACCAAGGAGTATGCTGAGAAGAATGCCCTCAAGTGTCCTTGGGGTGATATTCTCTTTCGAAATCTTCAACCCAAGAACAGACCTGAAGCTATTGCTCAGGGTTTCTACCCTTGTATGGTTCGTGGACCATAGCCTGCAAATGCCGACCCATCATCACTGCTATGGTGTCGCGACGACAATCTGTTCAAGCGCAACCTTCAGTTTGCCAAAGCATCTGCCAAAGAGAACAAGAAATCGCTTGGGTTAGACTTCAACCCAGGTCCATCTGCTCCTCGGGATGATGGCACCCGTGATGCTGAACCCAATATTATCGGGCCCTTCTACAACCTTGAAGGTCTCATAACACACATTGCTATTCAGGGGGCAGTCGTGGAGCACTCTGTAGATGACGCTGATTCTGATGAAGCGCCTGCTCCTCCCAAGCCACATAAGAAGAAGAAATCAAAGGCTTCAAAGCCCTCCTCTACACCAAAAGCTTCGCATGCAAAGCCTCTGGCTACTGCACCTCCTGAAGCCAGTGTGCAGTCTGAAGATCTCTCATGCATCTCCAAGACTGAGAAGAGGAAGAAGCCCATGCAAACTTCTGGTCAAGCACTGACCCCAGCTGCCGTTCTTACGAACGAGAATGAAGCCATTGATCTGTCAAGTGACGACGATCTTGGCGATGACGCTCATGAGCTGCTGATAAAGAGCAAAGAAGAGGCGGAGATCTTCAATGATCTACCCCTGTTTGATGTGGACATCTTGAACAACTTCATAGATGAATGGTTTGAAAACCCCAGCATCAACCTCGATGACCTTGAGCTTCCAATTGGCATCAGTGTCTCTCTCCACAGTGCCATTGCTTCTGAGCTGGCTCTAGCTCAGAAGATTGTTGAATTGAAGAACAAAATTGATTATGAGAAGGCTCAGTTCAAGAAGAATGTGGCCAACCTCAGTGTGGCTGATGTTCAAAGCTTCAAGCAGACGCTGCATGAGCTCAAAGAGCAGTTCCACCAGAAGCGCCATGAAGCAAAGGGTTCAAGAGAGAGAATGAAGTACTTTGCTGAGAAAAGTGTTCAAGCTCATAATGAAGTAGAAAAGCGCAAGGCTCTGGGGCGCCCTGACATCGACCCCAAAATGGCTGCCAACAAGAAGAAGCCTGCTGTGGCCCAAGATGAAGCATCAAGGCAGGAAGAACCCCGCATTGTCTTCCGTGCTAGTATGACAGGCTCGAAGCCTAAGGTCCCCATAGCTGCTTCTGAACTCAATAAAACAAGGGCAGCTGAAGCCGAAGCCCGTAAGTGCAAGACCAAGAACACCACTGATGACGCTCCACCGACCAAGAAGAGAAAAACCAAGAAGAAAGATCGGGCTGCTCCAACAGAGCTCCTTGTTGTCGAGCCAATCTCAGTGGCTCGTCCTGCGTCTGAACACCGTCAGCGCCAGTTGATAGTTCATGAGCCTGCTACCACAGAGGCTCCTGAAGCTAAAGAAGATCCAGCTGTTGACCCCACCACAGCTGAAGACATTGGTCCCCAAGACAATGTTAAAGATGATGAAGTCCTTCCTCAGATCGAGCACAACATGGTATCATCGCCTGTTCTGACAAACAGCGAACTCATCAGCATTGGTCGTCCTTTGACGCCAATTGCTCAGGATGATTCATGGGCTGATCACCCTCAAGACCCCCCTCAAGAATCACCAAGTACTCCCCCACCTCAAGCCACCACTCCGGTGCTTGAAGATGATGACTTTGTGGTCCAGCCGACTCCCTCTCCAAAGGCGTCGCCCGCACTCTGCAGGCTTCACAAAGGACCAAGGCCACAAGTCACTCTGTCGAGCGTTCCAGAAGGAGAAGAGCTCCACAACTCAGTGGCACGGCAAGTGTTCCCTGACACCACTCCAACCGTGAACGTCTTAGAGTCTGAAGCCAAAGCTGCTGAAGACATTCTGGATGCATCAACCGATGATCAAGAAGTACCCCGTCAAGAAGAAGAAGAAGAACGTGTTGCTACACCCCCGTCCAACCCTGAAGTTGTTCTCGAGGAGAACGTGTCCGACCCTCCAGCTACTCAAGTGGAGGTTGAAAATACTAAGGAGGCCACTAACACCAGTACTAAAGCCAATGATGTTGTCATGGATGAAGCTAATGTGGCGCCTGAAGCTAATGTGGTGAATGCACCTGACGCAAATCTGCAGCCTGAAGCCAATGCCTCTACTCCTGTACCACCTCCAAGGCCACACACCATCGAGCAAGCATATGATCGTGGTCAGCTTGTTACCGTCCACTGGACAATTCTGGTTCCTTCGCCTGCTCCCGGACCTCAATTTGACTATCATGTGGAGCACTGGCCTCAGGTCTAGAAGCCAAAGCCAAGGCTGCCAAGGTTTCCAGGTAGCGCAACTTCACTAGGATCCTTTAATGTAAATGGCTTCATTGCACACAACACCTTCTTTGATAATGCCAAGAACGCCTACTCCAAGCCAAGAATTTCATCTGGTCGATTCTGGAGCTACCAGCAGCGCAATTACTATTCAGGTGTACTCTATGATCAAGGGCGCATCTTTCCCCATATGCGTCTCGATAGTGAAGCTATTGCTGGACTGCCCTGCTTGGAAGAGGCACTTGACTGTTTCCATGATGCTGGTCTTCTGAACTTTGTGACTGCCAAAGAACATTGGAATGAAGAGCTTGTGCTACAATCTTATGCTACCCTCCACATTCGCGGCTACAACAGGGATCCGAAGACTTGGATCCTTGAGTGGATGATAGGTGATGTACACCATGAAGCCAAAGCCCAAGACATCATTGAGCTTACTGCCCTGCGCACTCCTGGTGAACACTATGAACCAGGTTGTCAGCTCCACCGCAATGCCTTGGAGAGCATCTTTCAGAAGCCAGAGCCCAACATGAGCCAAATGCTTAGCATGATGAAGCCACTGCCCCATGACGCTGACTATCCAAAGGAATTCTTTGTCGAAGACCTAGAGTATCTGTGCCACACTATTTATCACATCATCAGGCGAACTCTATGGCCTGTCAAAGGACATTCTCCTACAGCGAAGCTTGAAGGAGCAATGAAGACATTGGTTTTCTATATCTTCAATGGCATCAGCTTTAATGCTCAAGATTTCATCAGGCAATTGGCTGCATCTGGCTCCGATATATTTGGTCTGAAGTTCTATGCTCCATGGGTAATGCGCCTCATCAAGCTTCACTCTGCTATCAACTATCAGCCTTCTGCGTGCAATCATCTCATATTCTTGCCAGAGGTTGATCTGTTTGTCGAAGCCATCTACCCAGAGCCTGCTAAAGAGCTTGTTTATCTTCACAATGCTGATCACCAAAGCTTCACACAACCCATTGAAGGAGTTCAGGCCATCACTCGTGTTTATCCTTTGGCTGGAAATACACGTGCCCCTCGTACCCAAACTGAAGCCACTGAAAGCACAATTGGCCAAAGGCCTCAGAAGCAATCTCGTGTTCTCAATAACCTAGAGCTTCTAGTTGCCCTGCATCAGAAACAGGATAAGCATCATGAATGGCTCAAGCGTCAAATGCATAGCCTCTTGGTGGATGTCAATCGCATTCGCAACCTTGCCACCAAGAATGCGTTTGTCACTCATGAAACCTGTCGCCGGTCATGGAAGAGTCTGACTCTGCTGAGCTCTGAAGATGATCTTCAATAGGATGGCATCACAGAGAGATTCAAGTTTGATTCCACTCCTCCACGGAACGCTCACTTGCGTCGGACTCCCTCACTCGAAGACTCTGACTATTATTCCTCAGCTGCAACTGTTAATGCCAGAGTCATTGATGACCAAGATGATGCTACCTCACCACCTCCCACTTCGGCGTGTATCGACACTGCACCAAGTTCGTCTGCACCACCAAACCTCAACGACGACCCTGCTGCTTTGCCTACTCCTCACGGGAACGAGTATAAAGCTCTATGTCTTCAAACCTTTTTGGTCATTACTGACAAAAGGTGGAGAAGCATATGAGTTGATAGTCTTTAAGCGTGTCCATATGGGTGGTTGCTATACTTTTTCTACATTTGCCAAGTGCTTACAACTCTCTCTTTTGATACATTTGGTTCTTTGAGTTGTAACACTTAAACTTGATGGTCGTCTGCTACCTTTTCGGTCAACTATGTGATGCGATGATAAATTCCGCATGTGCGACGATAAATTCCGCACGAAGTCATTTTGCAGACGTCCATTTTTCATTATGCATGTCATTATCTTCGCTATATCCCTTCATGCATGATGAATTGTCTTCATAAGTAGAAGAGGATCTCCAAAAGTACAACCTGCCATGTGCATTTTCATTCAAAAGCAAAATACTTATATGCACATCTTCAGGGGAGCCTTTTTGCTACTTACGAAGACAATACCTCAATCCTTTACAATTTCACATACTTTTATCCCCGTTGAAAACTTCAACCAATTTGTCATCAATCACCAAAAAGGGGGAGCTTGTAAGTGCATCTAGTGCCACCCCTAGTTGGTTTTGGAGTATTGACGACAAACCTGGTTGAGGGACTAATGTGTTCGTGAGAATTGCAGGATAACACATGTAGTAGTCCCTCATTGATTCGGTTTACCCACCGGAGATGACCCCTAAAAATGTGTGAAGACATTGAAGACAATGGTGGTATGTGAAGATATTCACATTGAAGACTATGACATGAGAAGACATCGCATGAAGACTTTGGAGCGCGAAGACATAGTTGTTTCGTAGTTTCATTTTCTTCTTTGTTGAGTCATAGGAACCACCATACTGTTAAGTGGGTTCCAAGTGAACAAAGTTAGAGTGACTAAAGTGATGCTGAATCAAATCCTAAGTCTTCGAGCGAAGACAATGAGAGCACATCTTATCTAGAGCTGGATAAGTCAGCTTTACTTGTAGCCCAAGTCAAGTTGCCGCGTGTGTTTGAAATCTGACCATTGGAACACGTGTCCATTCCTTAGTGACCCAGGGTCATTTCGGACAAATCAGGTCGGGTTGCTTAGTGGCTATAAATAGCCCACCCCCTACACCATAAATTGGTGGCTGCTCAAAGTTAGTGCACGGC
Source organism: Triticum urartu (assembly GCF_056163025.1). NCBI lineage: Eukaryota > Viridiplantae > Streptophyta > Magnoliopsida > Poales > Poaceae > Triticum > Triticum urartu. The sequence goes on from NC_141874.1 coordinate 579,349,439, forward strand.
TTTTGTCGTTTGAGAGCAACCCACCTTCGAAGCCTTTGATAGAGAAATCCTTGCGAGGACAAAGCCCTAAACACCCAGAGCCAAAGAGTGTTAGGCATCACTGAAGTCTTTCTATCTATGCGATCTGAAGACTTGTTACACTTGAGGACTGTGAATCCTCCAGCCGGTTAGGCGTCGCGTTCTGAGCATCCAAGAGTCATTGTGGATCGCCGGTGAACGAAGTCTGTGAAGGTTTGTAAGTATACCTTGAAGACTTACCTGAGTGATTGGGCGAGGACTGTGTGTCCTTTGCTCAAGGGGAATAAGGTGAAGACGCGGTCTTCTGAGTTGAATCTCAGCCTCCCTAACCAGACGTACAGTTGTCACGGCAACTGGAACTGGTCCAACAAATCCTTGTCTTCACCAAGCAACTGGTTCTATCCCTTCCTTCTCTTTATTTACAGTTGGTCTTTGTGAAGTCATTGCCTGCTTGCATTATCTGTTTGTCTTCACCGTGTGACTGTTTGTTCTGATTGGCTTCATACTATCTTCCATCCTGATCCATACTGCCTAGCCGCTAATAGTCTTCGTGCTTTCACTTCTTTGAATACTTGACTATGGCTTGCCTAGTGTAGTCTACCTTCCGCTGCATGTTAATAGGTTCATTTCTATCGTTTGTCTTCGAAACTTCCATGTTTTGAAGACTTTCATAAAAATTGCCTATTCACCCTCCCTCTAGTCGATCACTAGCACTTTCACGTGATACCTTTTTTTTCTTCCATATACTAAGAGAGAGACCCATCGTTTCTTCTGATGGCAGACATATTATTTTTGTTCGCTCTCCAAGTGGCCTTCCTATGAAATTTTTTTTGTGTTCCTATCTCCCCATTTCATTTTATTCAGACATGATCTCTGCTTCCACATAATTTCTTCCTTTATCAGGAGCTCATCCATTTCCTTTAAATTTTTCTTCCTTTATACTATTCCTTTATGATCACTTCTGTTAAACAACACATTTAATCTTTTACGAGCAGATTCAAGCTTTGTTGGCAAATATCCAATGTGAACCTTACTCTACCCATGAAGAGACTTCATCTACTTGTCCAAATTATTAGCAACATCTCCCAGATTATTGACTCTAGCATTTTCATTCCAACACGAATCAATCTGTACTTGCATCGCCGCATCTTCCCTCTCCTAATACGCTTCATATTTCAAATGTTTAATAAATGTGCCAGAGTGAGGGGCACCCATCAATTCAATAATAAGAGGGCAATGATCTGACCTAGAGCTGATAATATGTGATACCTTGCAATCAGGAAAGATAGAGGACCATTGAAGGCACACCATCGCCCAGTCCAGCCGCACCTTCATATGTTTGTTACCTTCCTGCTTATTGTTATAGGTCCAAGGAACTCCATGAAAACCCAAATCAAACAAATTACATTTAGACATAATCTCACAGAAATTTGCCATAAGTTTTGGTGACCGCTTGGTCCGAGAAAAATGCTCACTTTGCCAGATAGCCTCATTAAAATCACAAACCATAAACCACGGACCAGACCCAAGAGGTTTTATACGCCTTAACAATTCCCACATAGATAAAATGTTCCCCATAGATAAACATGCATCTCCACATAGTGCCAACATCATTAGAAATGTGCATGCCAATAAAATGTTCCCCATATTTGTTTAACTCCAAAGTGTAGAGATCATACCAATAGACCGCTAATCCACCTCCTTTGCCTGGCATAGAAAAAGTAAAAATATTTTTCATACCCAAGAGGTAACGCAAACTCTCAACATACTCTTCATTTTTTCTTGTTTCAAAAATAAAGATAACGTTAGGCTGGTGTGTCTTTGAAAGGCACACAAGTTCTTGAACTGTCCGAGGCTGACCCAAACCTCGACAGTTCCAACATATCATTTTCATGGCTCCTGACAGGCGTCATCTTGTGCGCCCGTCAGTTGACCGGCAGCCCCAGGATCGGTAGCTTGCTTGCTTATAGCCCCTATTTCCTTACCATTGCCTAAAGACTCTCTCCTATTTTGAGCCTCCTCCTCTCCCTCATCTATCTCCTCTGTAACATGAACAATGGAGCCATCTATGCCTACTATAGATTCAACTGTCTCAACACACACTCTTTTACATGTCACACTCATATCCAAAACATCCCTATACTCTAGGCTATCAGTACTATAGCTATTCATGCTAAGAACCAGGTCCTTGTCTTCATCAGGTGAACGCCTTTTGCTGCCAACAGTGCACTCAAGCATTGCAGCAAAGGCCGCCTTGCGGCCGGCAAGTTCGTTGTCGCTGTTCGGTGGAGTGGGGATGCCAAAAACCGCATGTTTAACACATGCGGCCTGCAGCATAACTTTCTCGTCTTGTTCTTGTCGGTGAAGCCTTTTCCACCATTGGACTCCAGCAGAAGTGAGAGCCTACCATTGGGCGCCACCATCAGCACCATCGTCGCGACCATCCTTGTCAACGGCCACCTGGACCTGAGCTTCGCCCTCTAGCTGCTGTAGTTACACGCCCATAGCAGTAGCACACGCCAGGGTCAGCTGGTGCACCGGCTGTGCATGCACCTCAGCAGGCGCACCCCAAGCCCAGGCCTGTGGTCGCTGCTGCACAAGAACAACAGTAGCATCACTCGCCTGATCCTGGATCAGAGCCATAGAGGCTCTAACAGGAGCATCCGAGTTCCTCTTGTGCCCATCTACATTCGCAGGAGATGACCCAGGGGCGACCAAGTTGATGTGTAGGTCCCCCTAGTCTTAGATAATGGCACCGCTGATGAGATGGCAACAATTTAAGATAGAGAGAATTCCTTATTTGGCCATTTCTTAAAGTTTGGTTCATTATTTGGCCCAAATAAAATTTTCTTCCCTATTTGACAGCAAAAGTAATTTTTGTTCCTTATATGACAATTTCGTCCAATTTAGACACCAACGGTGTTAAGTGTGAGGTAAAAAGACCATATTGCCCCTATAATATTTTTGTACCTTGGTCATCATCAATACAAAGAAAGAAACAATAGGCCTGTGGGCTATGGCTGTGGCCATTAAAATCTCATGTGTTGTGTGCCTCGTGTTCTCGCGTGTGTTAGCCGGCGACTTCATACGTAAAGACCTGTGTACATGCAGATCGTGTATACGTGCATGTACTAGGATCATACATTCTTCTAGAACTAGAATTCATGATTGTTGTACATCCAGATCGTGTATACGTGTATACGTGCAGCGTTGGCCGTCGTGGTGGCATCTGGCACCGCGCCTGGCTTGCCTAGCTGGCTGTAGAAGCGATCGCCACCGAGTCGCCGATTCAGTTGAAGCCAAAAGATATGAATTTGCCAAGGGATTAGGGAACGAAACGATGGAAGTCACGGAACGTATATGCGTTGCGGCTGAAGTTTCATCTATTGATCAGATGGATCCATTGGACAAGACGCAGCATATATGCGTATGGATGAACTAACCAAATTATTGGAGCATACATCACTAAAATATGGATGAACTGATTGCCTTTTTACTACATGCAGAATAGTTACACAATACACTAGGGCAAAACGGTCTTTTCGCCTTACACATCACACCGTTAGTGTCTAAAATAGACGGAAGTGTCCTATAAGGAACAAAAAATACTTTAGGTGTCAAATAGGGAAGAAAGTTTTATTTTGGGCCAAATAGGGAACCAAACTTTAAGAAAGGGCCGAATAAGGAATTCTCTCTTTAAGATACTAGGTACAAACTGTGACACACTAGGTACAAACTGTGACACTGTCTTAGGATGCGAATAAGGAATTCTCTCTTTAAGATACTAGGTACAAACTGTGACACTGTCTTAGGATGCGTTTGGTTGAAGGTGTGGTATGAATGGGTTGGGACCATGACATTGTCTGAATCACATCTAACAAATGATTTGTAACAACGAAAGAGGGTCTAACCTTCTCTGCATATGCCAGAAACTTCCTCCCACTGTCCATAGATTCAAACACAACTAGCTTCACGCATGGAGATTGATGGTGACAACAAGCAGATAGATCTTCAGCCACCCCGCTCCATTCGTTGCCACTGATGGTCCTAGGGAGCTACAAGAGGAAGAAATGACTCAAATCGACTGTTGGGTAAAAATCCTTCATTCCAAGTCATAGCCCGAGAGAGAGAAGAGAGGCATACCCGGATGGTGAAGTAGTCATCGCCGGAGGAGGAACCGCTGGAGAGGTCTTTGAAGAAGACCATGGCGACCCCGGCGGTAGGATGCGAGATGGCAAGAGAGAGGAAGTGGCTATAGCTTAGGAAGGAAGGAAGGAAGGATGAAACATGAGAAATGTGACTTGTGGTCGGGGAGAAAAGGGGTGGGGAAGGGAGGAAGGGGGCGGGGTAGATATTTTGGCGGTAGGCCAAAATTTTAGAAATGTGGAGGGAAACTTTGCGCGCGGTGCCGCCGGACCATTCACTTTGAACGATTGTGTGCATCGCAAATGATTCTACCGCTTTATGCGCATGGGATGAGTTTGATAATTCAAATTTTGGTGGAAATTCCCTCGGGTACGTCATTGCATAATTTAACATCGCTTGATAATTTGGGCACACAAAAGAGCGTACAACAGACAGACTACACTTACTGAATCGAGCAATTTTAGTAATTAAACATAGCCGGTTGACCTAAACATTGCTCTAACAAAAGACCAGCATTAAAAACAAAGCCTAAGTATGCATAATTTTAACAAATCCGCCACCGCGCAGGCCTATGCATCGCCGGTGTGAGATGAGATGTCGATGACTTGTGTTGGCGACATGCCGCCATTGGTGGACTCCGCGCCCCCCTGCTGAAGTCGACCACGTCCTCGTCCTTGTCCTCGTCCTCGATGCCGCCCTCAGGGTTGTAGTACTCATAGTAGTGGTTGCGCCAGAGCTCGCATTGGTACTCCACCGCTGATTCCTCGATGGACAAACTCTTCTCTACCTCGACCTCGACCACTTGCAATTCATCCTCCCGGCGCTCCTCGATCTCCGCCGCATCCTGCATCTCCAGCTCCCGCTCGGCGACCTCATGAGGAAGCAGGTGCTCCATGGCCACCTCCGCCTTTTCAGACGTGGGTTGCATGCTGGAGTCCGAGGTGGCCTAGAATATCTTGGCGTGTGCATCCTCGATCTTGGTGTGGATGGCCTCGACCCGGGCCAGGGCGACATCGGCAGCATGGACGGTAGCTCGAGCTCTCTCGGCATTTGCAACCGTCGTCGCAGCAGCAGCTGCAGCCGTCTAAATTATTGCAGTGCCATGTCGGCTGCCGCAGACGCCCTCTCAACGGAAGCGGCCGCGCTCAATGCGGACGCGGCGGCACTCTCGCTGCAGGCGACCGTGCTCTCGGGGGGGATGCGACCATCGTATGGGCCTTCACGAAGCGTTTCTATGGCGTCATCTTTGCAATAAGGGGTGCGGGAATGGGGATCGGGATTCGTCGATTCGGGGGTTGCCAGCACTGGAGCAGACGAGCCGACGAAGCTTAAGGAGGGATACTTAAATAGACCCAGATATTTTCATCGCAAACGGTTCCTAGAAAACAACTGTGTGTGATGTTGTAGATATTTTTTATTAGGTGTGAAAGACGAATTTGGAGTAAAGTGGCAACGGATGGTGTTTTAAATGAACGAGAAATTTTGTAGTACTAATACAACTGTCATGTCAAATTTTTGAAAATTTCAGGGGTCATTTGACCTTTTAAGACATTTAAGTGATTTTCTAGCCATTTAATGACCGTAATTAAAATTTGAACTACATGTACATGCAACAGCTAACCACAACGGTTTGAAAACTCATATTTTGTGTACTTGTGTGTGATTTAATTCCATGTGCAGTAAATTGGAAGGAATTTTCAAAGATATTGGTTTAATGGCTATGACACAATTAAGCATGGAGTGACATGGCATTTTAATTTCAAAAAAAAAATCAGAAACACATGAAACCTTGGTTGATGTAATGTCATGCCACCAAGATGATGTGGTAAAAAAATTGGCATGTTTGACGAAAGGTTGGACACACACCCCTCACAAATCGGAGCAACTCACTAGAAGGCTCGTGGTTCCGAGAGGGAACAATGCATGTTTGATGATGAACGGGAGATAGCTTCCTCTTATGGCCTTCAATTTTTTTCTATGTATAACATGCACTACTACAACTGTAATGTGTAATTTTGGAAAATTCTAGGGGTCATTTGACCTTTTAAAGACATTTAAGTGATTTTCTAGCCATTTAATGACCGTGATTCAAATTTAAACTACATCTACATGCAACAGCTAACCACAACGGTTTGAAAACTCATATTTTGTGTACTTGTGTGTGATTTAATTCCATGTGCAGTAAATTGGAAGGAATTTTCAAACATATTGGTTTAACGGCTATGACACAATTGAGCATGGAGTGACATGGCATTTTAATTTCAAAAAATAAAAAAAATCAGAAACACATGAAACCTTGGTTGATGTAATGTCATGCCACCAAGATGATGTGGTAAAAAAAATTGGCATGTTTGATGAAAGTTTGGACACACACCCCTCACAAATCGGAGCAACTCACTAGAAGGCTCGTGGTTCCGAGAGGGAACAATGCATGTTTGAGACGAACGGGAGATAGCTTCCTCTTACGGCCTTCAATTATTTATATGTATAACATGCACTACTACAACTGTAATGTGAAATTTTGGAAAATTCTAGGGGCCATTTGACCTTTTAAAGACATTTAAGTGATTTTCTAGCCATTTAATGTCCATAATTCAAATTTAAACTACATCTACATGCAACGCCTAACTAAAACGGTTTGAAAAAAAATCATATTTGTATACTTGTGTGCGAGTTAATTCCATGTGCAGTTATTTAGAAGGAATTTTCAAACATATTTGTCTCACGACATGGACACATGCCTACGTATGCATGGAGTGACATGGCATTTTAATTCCAAAAAATAAAATAAAAAATCAGAAACACATGAAACCTTGGTTGATGTAATGTCATGCCACCAAGATGACGTGGTAAATAAATTGACATGTTTGACGAAAGTTTGGACACATCCCCCTCACAAACTGGAGCAACTCACTAGAAGGCTCGTGGTTCCTAGAGGGAACAATGCATATTTGATGACGAATGGGAGATAGCTTCCTCTTACGGCCTTCAAATTTTTTCTATGTCTAACATGCACTACTACAACTGTAATGTGAAATTTTGAAAAATTCTAGGGGTCATTTGACCTTTTAAAGACATTTAAGTGATTTTCTATCCATTTAATGACCGTAATTCAAATTTGAACTACATCTACATGCAACGCCTAACCAAAACGGTTTGAAAAATCATATTTGTGTACTTGTGTGCGAGTTAATTCCATGTGCAGTAAATTAGAAGAATTTTCAAACATATTTGTCTCACGACATGGACACATGCCTATGTATGCATGGAGTGACATGGCATTTTAATTCCAAAAAAAATCAGAAACATATGAAACCTTGGTTGATGTAATGTCATGCCACCAAAATGATGTGGTTAAGAAATTGACATGTTTGACGAAAGTTTGGACACACACCCCTCACAAACCGGAGCAACTCACTAGAAGGCTCGTGGTTCCGAGAGGGAACAATGCATGTTTGATGACGAACGGGAGCTAGGTTCCTCTTACGGCCTTCAATTTTTTCTACGTCTAACATGCACTACTACAACTGTAATGTGAAATTTTGGCAAATTCTAGGGGTCATTTGACCTTTTAAAGACATTTGAGTGATTTTCTAGCCATTTAATGACCGTAATTCAAATTTGAACTACATCTACATGCAACGCCTAACCAAAATGATTTGAAAAATCATATTTGTGTACTTGTTTACGAGTTAATTCCATGTGCAGTAAATTAGAAGGAATTTTCAAACATATTGGTCTCAAGGCATGGGCACATGCATGTAGTGCCATGGCATTTTAATTCCAAAAAATTAAAAAATGATCAGAAAAACATGAATCCTTGCTTGATTTAATGTCATGCCACCAAGATGGTGTGGTAAAAAAATTGGCCTGTTTGACAAAAGTTTGGACACACACCCCTCACAAATCGGAGCAACTCACTAGAAGGTTCGTGGTTCTGAGAGGGAACAATGCATGTTTGATGACGAACAGGAGATAGCTGAAGCAAATATGCCCTAGAGGCAATAATAAAGTTATTATTTATTTCCTCATATCATGATAAATGTTTATTATTCATGCTAGAATTGTATTAACCGGAAATATAATACATGTGTGAATACATAGACAAACATAGTGTCACTAGTATGCCTCTACTTGACTAGCTCGTTGATCAAAGATGGTTGAGTTTCCTAACCATACACATGAGTTGTCATTTGATTAACGGGATCACATCATTAGGAGAATGATGTGATTGACTTGACCCATTCCGTTAGCTTAGCACTTGATCATTTAGTTTACTGCTATTGCTTTCTTCGTGACTTATACATGTTCCTATGACTATGAGATTACGCAACTCCCGAATACCGGAGGAACACTTTGTGTGCTACCAAACGTCACAACGTAACTGAGTGATTATAAAGGTGCTCTACAGGTGTCTCCGATGGTGTTCGTGGAGTTGGCATAGATCAAGAATAGGATTTGTCACTCCGATTGTCGGAGAGGTATCTCTGGGCCCTCTCGGTAATGCACATCACTATAAGCCTTGCAAGCAATGTGACTAATGAGTTAGTTACGGGATGATGCATTACGGAACGAGTAAAGAGACTTGCTGGTAACGATATTGAGCTAGGTATTGAGATACCGACAATCGAATCTCGAGCAAGTAACATACCGATGACAAAGGGAACAACATATGTTGTTATGCGGTTTGACCGATAAAGATCTTCGTAGAATATGTAGGAGCCAATATGAGCATCCAGGTTCCGCTATTGGTTATTGACCGCAGACATGTCTTGGTCATGTCTACATAGTTCTCGAACCTGTAGGGTCCGCACGCTTAAAGTTCTGTGATGATCGATATTATGAGTTTATATGTTTTGATGTACGGAAGGTATTTCGGAGTCCCGGATATGATCACGGACATTACGAGGAGTCTCAAAATGGTCAAGACATAAAGATTGATATATTGGAAGCCTACATTTGGACATCGGAAGAGTTCCGGGTGAAATCATGATTTTACCGGAGTGCCGGAGGGGTTACCGGAACCCCCCGGGGGTTAATGGGCCTTGTTGGGCCCTATGGAGAGAGAGAGGGGCCGGCCAGGGAAGGTCGCGTGCCCCCTCCCCCTCTGGTCAAAATTGGACTAGGAAGGGGGGCGGCGCCCCCCTTTCCTTCTCCTTCTCCCCCTTCCTTTTCCCCTCCTAGTAGGAGTAGGAAAGAGGGGAGTCCTACTCTTACTAGGAGTAGGACTCCCCCTCCTAGCGCGCCCTACAGGGACGGTCGGCCTCCCCCTTTACTCCTTTATATACGGGGGCAGGGGTACCCTAGAACACACAAGTTGATCACTGATCTCTCCCAGCCGTGTGTGGTGCCCCTCCACCATAATCCACCTCGGTCATATCGTAGCGGTGCTTAGGCGAAGCCCTGCGTCGGTAGCTTCATCAACATCGTCACCACGTCGTCGTGCCGACAAAACTCTCCCTCGAGCTCTACTGGATCGTTGGTTCACAGGACGTCACTGAGCTTAAGGTGTGCTGAACGCGGAGGTGTCGTACGTTCGGTACTAAGGATCGGTCGCTCGTGAAGACGTACGACTACATCAACCACGTTGACATAACGCTTCCGCTTAATGGTCTACGACGGTACGTGGACGACACTCTCCCCTCTCGTTGCTATGCATCACCATGATCTTGCGTGTGCGTAGGAATTTTTTTGAATTTACTACGTTCCCCAACAGTGGCATCCGAGCCAGGTTATTGCGTAGATGTTATATGCATGAGTAGAACACAAGTGAGTTGTGGGCGATACAAGTCATACTGCTTACTAGCATGTCATACTTTGGTTCAGCGGTATTGTTGGATGAAGCGGCCCGGACCGAGATTACGCGTACGCTTACGCGAGACTGGTTCTACCGACGTGCTTTGCACACAGGTGGCTGGCGGGTGTCATTTTCTCCAACTTTATTTGAACCGTGTGTGACTAGGCCCGGTCCTTGAGAAGGTTAAAACAACATTAACTTGACAAACTATCATTGTGGTTTTGATGCGTAGGTAAGAACGGTTCTTGCTCAGCCCGTAGCAGCCACGTAAAACTTGCAACAACAAAGTAGATGACATCTAACTTGTTTTTGCAGGGCATGTTGTGATGTGATATGGTCAAGACATGATGCTATATTTATTGTATGAGATGATCATGTTTTGTAACAGAGTTATCGGCAACTGGCAGGAGCCATATGGTTGTCGCTTTATTGTAATGCAATCGCCCTGTAGTTGCTTTACTTTATCACTAAGCGGTAGCGATAGTCGTCGAAGGAATAGTTGGCGAGACGACAACGATGCTACGATGGAGATCAAGGTGTCGCGCCGGTGACGATGGTGATCATGACGGTGCTTTGGAGATGGAGATCAAAGGCACAAGATGATGATGGCCATATCATATCACTTATATTGATTGCATGTGATATTTATCCTTTATGCATCTTATTCTGCTTTGTTTGACGGTAGCATTATAAGATGATCTCTCACTAAATTTCAAGGTAAAAGTGTTCTCCCTGAGTATGCACCGTTGCCAAAGTTCGTCGTGCCGAGACACCATGTGATAATCGGGTGTGATAAGCTCAACGTTCATCTACAACGGGTGTAAGACAGTTTTGCACACGCAGAATACTCGGGTTAAACTTGACGAGCCTAGCATATGCAGATATGGCCTCGGAACACTAAGACCGAAAGGTCGAGCGTGAATCATATAGTAGATATGATCAACATAGTGATGTTCACCATTGAAAACTACTCCATCTCATGTGATGATCGGTTATGGTTTAGTTGATACGGATCACGTGATCACTTAGATGATTAGAGGGATGTCTATCTAAGTGGGAGTTCTTAAGTAATATGATTAATTGAACTTAAATTTATCATGAACTTAGTACCTGATAGTATTTTTGCTTGTCTATGTTGTTGTAGATAGATGGCCCGTGCTGTTGTTCCATTGAATTTTAATGCGTTCCTTGAGAAAGCAAAGTTGAAAGATGATGGTAGCAATTACACGGACTGGGTTCGTAACTTGAGGATTATCCTCATTGCTGCACAGAAGAATTACGTCCTGGAAGCACCGCTGGGTGCCAGGCCTGCTGCAGATGCAACTGACGACGTTAAGAACATCTGGCAGAGCAAAGCTGATGACTACTCGACAGTGTGCCATGCTTTACGGCTTAGAACCGGGACTTCAACGATGTATTGAACGTCACAGAGCATATGAGATGTTCCAGGAGTTGATTTAATATTTCAAGCAAATGCCCGGATTGTAACATCCCAAAATTCTAAATTTTGGAATGTTATATTAAATAAATAGTTTTAATTGTTTGTTTGATTGTTTGGGTGATTGATTGATTGAAATTGAGTGGAATTTGAAAGTTTTTGAAAAGTTGAATGAGAGAGAATGAAATGACTTTCCCAAACTTTCACTTTGCATTTTGATCTCAAAGAATTCAATTTCAATTCAAACACAAAACCCTAGAGTGAAGATGACATGACTTCTTCCATTGGAAATGAAATAAAGAATTTTGAAAAGATTTAAATTCCATTTGGAAATATTTCAACTTTAGAAACTTTATGCAACTCATTGATTTTCATGAGAGAAGATAAAATGACTTCTTCAAAATTATGAAATATGAGTTGGAAGTTTAGAAGGATCAAATTGAAAGTCCCTTTGTTGGTATTTGAAAACTGACTTTCAATTTGGAGTTATTTTGGGTTTTATTCAAATTATTTTTCTCCAAAAATTAAATATATGGAAATAAGGGTAAAATGATTCCCTTCAATGAAAATTTTGGAGAAAATAAATTTGAAATCATTTGGGTATTTTAAGAATGATTTTTATTGGGAATTATTGCAACAGTAGCACTGTTTGCCTTATTTTAATTCTTGTTGATTTTATTTGGACTTTAGAAATAATTCAACTTTTAGGATTTCTTTTGCTGAACATTTTGATACATTATATGCCTATATAATATTTTATGTATTTGTGATTTGTTTTTTTCTTGTCTGTGTTTAAAAATAAATAGAAAAAGGGCCGAAGCCTAGTGGACCCCTACATCTCTCCCCGGCCCACCTGGCCTTTCCGGCCCAGTCAGCCAGCGCCACGCTCGAACCGCTATCGCCCGGTCGCCCGCTCCCTCTTCCCCCTCTCTCTCTCTCTCTCTCTCTCTCTCTCTCTCTCTCTCTTTCTCTCTCTCACTGACCGGTGGGCCCCGCCTCTTCTTCTTCTTCTGCACACAACGACCGACCGGAGTTCGCTCGAACCACCGCCGGAATCCCGATCTTCACGGGATTTGATCTCCCCGATTCGCCCCTCCTCCAAGAACCCCCCTATATATATACCCCTCCTCCTCGTCCGTTTCCTCCCTAAAGCCGCCCCGAACTCCTCTCCCTCGCTTGTACTGCCTCCCCGGAGACAGAGCTCCGCCGCCACGCCATTGCCGCCGCAACACTCGACCCCGACCTCCTAGCCACCACCTTAGATCACCACCACAACCCTCTCGCCAGCCCGCACCTCCCCGTGTCCTCTCCCGACTCCCTCGACCACCGGAGCGCCGTCTCCATCATCTCCCGAAGCTCACCGGAACACCGGAAATCCGCCACCTCGCCCTGCTCGACTCCGTCATCCCCGAGCTCTCCACCGACCACCCCCGTGATCGCCGTCTTCTTCTGCGTCGAACGGAGCTCTCACCGGTGCCGAAGACCCACGGGAGACGTCGCCTGCATCAACCCTGAGCCGCGGCCGTCACCGAAGCCTCGCCGGAGCTTCTCTTCCTCTGATGTAAGCCATCGCCACCGTCCGATCTATTTTTAACGCGCTAGATTAGATCTAACGAAGCGGTAGGTTTTTGTTTAGTGAACCGGTTTCAGTTTCGGTTTAGATCGGTTATTTTAAGTGGCGGTTTAGTTGGACCGGCCGATTGGTTTATTTCCGTTAGCCCGTGGACGCATGGGTTTATTAAACACTTAGGCGCTGTTTAGTTTTAAAACGCTCACTGTTTGGCCCGTTAACTCATTTTTTTCATTTCTATTTTAAAAACAGAATAGTTATGATTTTATATTGCTTATAACTTTTATGTTTTAGATCCAAATTGAGTGATTCTTTTTGCATTAGATTCAAAATTTCTTGAAATTTCTGTTTGTGTATTTAGTTATCAAGTTTGAGTAGTTTAAATTTTGAGTTTGATGAAATTTGTTCAAATTACCAATTGGCAGTATCTTGAGTTTTATAAAATATTTTTGATTGATTCTATTTGCTTCGGTTTTGTTATTGTTTTGTCTATCCAGAGTCATATAGTGATTTAATTTTAGTTATAGTTTTGTTTTAGTCTTTTATTTATTGTTTTTATTTGTTTTAAATTATTTCTTTTTGCCACTCTTGAAAAATTTATTTTCGTTTATGTTAGTCAACAAAAGAAAATTTTGTTTTTATTTTAAAAATTTATTTTACTTAGTTTTGTATGAGAACTTGTTTAGGTCATAGTTAGTGTTTCATAAAAGCTTTTTATTTGTTTCTTTTTTCTATTAAAAGTTTATGAAAAATACTTTCTGTTAAAATTAGTTGTTTTATATTTTCTTTCCTGTTTATTTATTATGTTAGTATTTTCTCTGTTGTTAAATTTTTCTTAGGAAAAAGCTATTTTGGGTTCTGTCTTAGAGTTTTCTTTAGTAGTTTTGCTGTGTAGTTTTCCTTTGTTCTTATTTGGTGTCCCTTGTTGTTTTACAATTTATTTGTTGGTTTATTATGAGTGTTAGAATTGCTTGCTAGTATGTTTGCTTATATGAATGCTATGTTTGACTATATAGATTTTCAACGGAGTGACGAATAGTTCTACTAAGTCATTATTCTGAGAGCGTTGTTATCTTCATCAAGTAATACCAGGCAAGTTCACTTTGACCATGTTTTCCATACCTATGTTTATTTGCATGTAGTATCGCCCTTTTAACAATCTCTCCAGTAGTGTTATTGAATCTTGTAGTTGAGTAGAATGCATGAGGTAGAAACCCATCTCCCTGTTACCAAACCCGGGACGTTATATAGTTTTAATGCTACGCTATAGTAGACGGGGTTTGGTATGAGTGCATGAGAGTGGTGTGAAGAAGGAGGACTCGACGTCAATGGCGGCAACTTCATGATGGCACCGGCAAAGGACTGCATCTTCAGGACTCCTCAAGATTTCGAGACTCGAGACAAGAATTCAATACACACTACTGGGTGAAGGACGGTTGACGGGCATCCTGGAGAAACCAGTGGTTGGCCGGGATGCATGGAGAAGCGCCATGACATCTTGCGGAAAGCTTCACCCATACTCAAAGAGACGGAAGGATACTTCATGCCTGGAAGCTTACCTGTGCAACCGCAAGTCACTATGGGCTCTGGCTTGGTTGACCTTAGTGGTCACTCTGGCTGGGACGGTGCTAGCAGATGTAGAACTACGGTAGGATTGGATGAGCACCGGACAGTGGTCAAAGGAACTCTTCGGAAGACCATGTTTCGGTCATCTTGTTCCCAAACACCCTGAAGTGCGGGAACGTAAAAGAGGGATCGAATCTTGCAGGTAAAGTGTACAAACCTCTGCAGAGGGTTAAAACCTAATCGATTAGCCGTGTCCCCGGTTATGGACAATTTGAGCCTCTGGACTTGGATCTATCTCGGAACTCTCAACAACGGACTGCTAAATTAATTGTGGGCAACTTATGATGATTTTGTCTATGAGACATCGGTTGGGAGAACCATGTCATGATAGAAAACTCCGTAGTGCAGACTCCGGATAACTCCTTTGATGTAGGGAAAATAAAACCAGCTTTTATGCAAACAAAACACAGATACAGAGCCACAAAGCCATATTGCATATAGTATAGTTTATCATTTGTTTTCTCTTATTGTGATCTTGCCGGTACATTCAATGTACTGACCTACACGGCTGCAACGTATCATGTTGCAGATATTTCTTCGACGAGTAGGAGTTACGATACAGGGTTACGGTCTACACTCAACTTGCCGATGTCATTGATGGGACTCGACCCCCGATTGTTTGTTTCCGCTGAGACTTATGAGGTATATATATCAGATTTACGTTATTTATACATGTGATTACACTTTGATATATACATTGATGTACTGTGTGTGCCAGCATACCGATCCAGGGATGGCACAAATACACAAAGGCTTGACCGTCTGAGGCCGGGTCGCTATAGATATGGTATAAGAGCACATGTTGACTCTAGGACGTGACCCTAGAAACTAGAAAGCTCCTAGGACAGGAAATCTCTAAAACTTTATTTTCAATAGAATCCATTACTTCTCATTTTTTCTGATTTAAAAAAATATCCTCTCTTACCTCAAATAGTTAGAATATACCCCTTTTCCCTTTTGACCACACGGAGGATCAACCGAATCCGCTCCAAGAAGGACAAGGTATCGGATAACCGATGACCATTTCAGAGTAAACAGGATTTGACAATGCATTAGAAGAGTTGAAGCTACACTAGTTGAAGACTCTGACGACTTGAAGAATCAGAAGAATTATTGGACCGTTAGAGGACGAAACCCCTATTATACACTTACATTAGATGCGACAATTTGTGAGCTATCATTTGTTTGATGTTTTTCCGACAGCCACAAAATAAAACTCGTTTCTTTAAAACTATTATTTGTATTGTGTGTATCCCTTCCCACCTCTCTCTTATCTCACCCTAAAACCCTTCGACCCAGTAGATGATGAATGAAGTTGGACTGGTATTCTCTGGGCCAAAAACCCAGCCGGAGGCAGAGCTATGGATTCAGAACATGGAGAATCACTTCGGGAGCAATTTGGTTTCAAGGAAGAATGAAGTATCGTACGCTCTTCAGCACTTTGAAGGAAGTGATGCAACGTGGTGGCAGATGCATCAAGCTATACATGGATGGAATGGAGCAAGGACTTGGGAAGAATTCAAGAAGACTCTGACAAGATCCCGTCTTATCCGGAAGCACCATGATACCCCAAGAAATAAACCTTGTGCCTGCAAGATTTGCGGAGAAATAGGACACACCCAGGAGGAACACAAGGATGGATTCCCTCATTGTGAAGAGAAACACCCAGCTGAGGAATGCCCAACTAGTCAGGTGACTTGTTTCTTGTGTGAAGGAACCACCCACTACCCAGCTTAGTGTCACATTTACCCCACGGTGCAACAAACTATTCAGAAGCAGGAAGAAGGAATGAAAGAAGCCCTCCGAGAAGTTATGAAAGAACCTGTGATTAAGGAAAGTGTTGAAGACGCTGATGGATAAAGCATCAACAGATCTTACTCCAATGCTTGTTATTCATGTGGAGAAGAAGGACATTTTTCACAGTATTGCACCAAGGAAAGAACAGAGTATCTGGGACACTTCCCGACAGAAGTAGTGGAGTTTGATCCACAGGGAATAGAACATTTGATCAGAACGAAGAAAACCAGGAAGAGAAAACAAAGACACCCTCAGAACAACCCAATTTCTACAAAGAGGGACAAGAGTCATTGTCGGTGTCAAAACCGGCGGATCTCGGGTAGGGGGTCCCGAACTGTGCGTCTAGGCCGGATGGTAACAGGAGGCAAGGGACACGAAGTTTTACCCAGGTTTGGGCCCTCTCGATGGAGGTAAAACCCTACGTCCCGCTTGATTAATATTGATGATATGGGTAGTACAAGAGTAGATCTACCACGAGATCGGAGAGGCTAAACCCTAGAAGCTAGCCTATGGTATGATTGTTGACGTGTATGTTGTTCTACGGACTAAAACCCTCCGGTTTGTATAGACACCGGAGAGGGTTAGGGTTACACAAAGTCGGTTACAATGGTAGGAGATCTTCGTATCCGTATCGCCAAGCTTGCCTTCCATGCCAAGGAAAGTCCCCTCTGGATGCGGGATGGAGTCTTTAATCTTGTATCTTCATAGTCCAGGAGTCCGGCTGAAGGTATAGTCCGGCTATCCAAACACCCCCTAATCCAGGACTCCCTCAGTAGCCCCCGAACCAGGCTTCAATGACGATGAGTCCGGCGCGCAGATTGTCTTCGGCATTGCAAGGCGGGTTCTCCCCCAAATTCCGTGTACCTGTTGAATAAAGTCCGGTTTCTTGTAGATGTTGCGCTCCTTGGCTTCTACGCCCAATAATGGTCGTTTCCCACGTGTCAAACGAATATGAAAAGTCTGAGTGTTTTTTACATCCACACCCCTAGCCGCGTAAATGAGCTGCCCTATTTAAGGGGACGAGGATTTAGATCCAAACCACACCTTCTCCCCTTCGCGAGTGTTCATCAGAGCGCATCCGACAAAGGTCCATTCCACCATGGCCAGCCGTCGCAACTCCTCCCCTCGCCCTTCCAGCCCTAAGCCTGGATATTGGGAGAGATGCTCCATCCCGCATAGCGAGCTAGTGACGCTCCAGACCAAGGGATTTCTCCCCCCGGCCTATATGGTCCCGGTTCGGGCCGGTCTTGCCGTCTATAATAGCAGAGAGCAAGCAGAGAGCGCCCCTAATCCCTCCAAAGGAGAGCGGGTGTGCCTCGTCCCTTATTTAATAAGGGGGCTCGGATTCCCAATCCATCCATTTCTCCGGGGGCTGCTGGAGTTCTACGGCCTCCAGCTACATAATCTCACGCCTGCCTCCGTATTGCATATCGTGGGCTTTGTAGCCCTCTGTGAGCTGTTCTTGGGTGTTGAGGCTCATTTCGGGCTATGGAAAGAGCTATTCTGCCTCGTGCCCCATTCCAAGAAGGGGTCAATGTATCAAGTGGGCGGAGCCGAAGTGTGGCGCATCGCCGGGACCGGATATCTGTCCGGAACCCCAAAGAAGGCGTCCGAAGACTGGCCCTCGGAATGGTTTTATATAGAAGACGTCCTGCTGCCGGATCCTGTCCGGATCGGCCTCCCTGAATTCAATAGTGCTCCCTTAAGGAAGCGCCTAAGCTGGCGCCCATGGAGCCCTCAGAGGGAATGTGACAGGGACATCATTTACCTGATGGGCCGAATAAGATTGTTAGCCCATTCCGGACTAACCATGATTGGGGTTATGGATGAATGCATTATGCGGGGGGTGTAGCCGCTTCAGTATAGAAGCCACCCCATGTGGGACTTCAACGGGGAGGACGACGCCACCCGCTACGGCCGTAAGGGGCCGGATTCAGCTGCCGCTCTACTAAAGATCTTGTCCACTTTGTATAAGGGAGAAGAGGAGGAATTTCTCTGCGTTAACCCTCAGGGTGGATTCTCTATGCACAATCCCCCAAGCTGGGTAAGCGGCCGTACTTGTCCATCCGTTTTGTATTCCTATTGTTAAATATTCAGTCTGACGACTTCAACGCAAGAACTGCACCGGGCTGTTAAGGAAATAAGCAGCCCTCCTCCACAACCCGAGGACCCAGGACGGTCCCTTGACCCGGCCTCTCAAGAGGATCCGGACATATCTGTGGAGCTGATTGGTGGAGTGTTCCATCAATTGAGTAAGGACAACGCCTTGGTGGCCATTACGACCGATTACCCAGGGCTAATCCTGACCCCCCAGGTAACTGAGATCGAAGTCCCAGTACCCCGAATAGGTGTCCGCCCACTTGTGTTTCCAGTTTCCTGATTACGACCGAACTTTGCAGGGGAGGTTTTTAAGGCGGAAGGCCGAACCTGCAGCGACAAGCCAACGAGGGGCCGTAGGGCCCCGCAGGTAGAAAAGAAGTGTAGTCCGGACCGAGGCGTCAGCGCAAAGGTATGGCGCGCCCCCTTATCCCAGGTGTTATACCTTCGAGGCACATTGACACTCGCGCTCTCTTTAGGACAAAGAGACCTTGCCAGACTATATCCGGAGAGGCTGCCAATTGCGCCTCCACCAGCCAGGCTCCAAAGCCTGGTCCAGAGGCGGAGGCGAACGCAAGGCGCGCGCCAGACGCTCCTCCGACGGAGGATGTGGACAGGTTGTCTGCCACCAACTCTGAGGTGGAGAGTGCCATGAACCATAGGTGTCGCCGGACAATTCTTCACGATGCTTGTTTCTCCCAAGGGGCGTTAGATGCCTTCAACTCGGGAGATGCGTACCTCCGTGCCGCTCAAAATGGTCTAGCCAGAGCCACGGAGCAATATGTAAAAGACATATGGGTAAGAAAATTCTGGTAATTATATATATATATATATATATATACCAGTAGCCCTCGAGACTTGAAACAGTTAGAATAACTGATTTAAGGATCATTTGTTATGCAGGTTCTTACAGAAAAGAATTCCCTACTGTCCAAGGAGCTGGAAGAGTGCAAAGCGTAACTTGAGGCCGCACTAGCCGCGGCAGGGGAGCCCAAGGATACCCCCTCTGGTAATATACACTTCGAAAGATAAGTATTTTGCGAAGCACGGCATGGGTGCGAATCTGACAAATGAAATTGCAGATGGCGCCGGATTGAATCCGGAAAGGCAACACCTCCTACGCCAGCTAAAGGCTGGTAAGAAGGTGCTGACAAAGGTGAGGCGGGAGAAGAACGATCTCCAAGATGCCAACACCAAGCTGGGCGTCAAGCTGAAAGATGTTCGTGCCGAGCTGTCAGACTCCGTGAAGGAGAATCAGCGGCTTCGGCGTGACATATTTAGTAAGTGCTTGAACGAACCTTTGAAAGAAAGTCCGGCGGGGAAGTCGACTAACAGAGCAATGTCTGTAGGTGTGCTAACAGGTCGTCCTGCAGAGGAGATGCCCGGTTCTACAGGTGACCTTCTTCCCGAGCTCTCGCAACTGCTCGATCGAGTTCGGCAGGCGATGCAAGGCGTCGCCCAGGCCCTGTGGCCATCCGTCTCCATGCCCGAAGGTCTTGGAGAGCTTGCGGAGAAGCTAAAGGGAGCACGGCAGCGCTTCCGCTTGTGGAAGATATCAGCCTGCCGTCAAGGCTCTAGGGAGGCCTGGCCATGGTGAAGACACGATACGCAAAGGCTGACCCCAACCACATGGCCGAGGTCGGTCCTATAGGGCCCGATGGGAAGGAGATCCCTGTAAGCTTAGTATACGACCAAGTAGAGTTGGCCGCAAAGTATTCCCAGCAGGACTATAAATTAGACAGCCTGTTAGATGGTATCGAAGAGGAATACAATCAGTCAAAATGACTATGTAATTTAATTGACATTTATAATGCCTTCTAGCTGGATTGTAGATCATTTGTCATGGCCGACCTTTTCGCTTCAGCCTCGGGACCTGATAGTCCGGAGTGTGTCCGAATTCCCATGCGGTTATATAGGAACCGGGGAATGCATGGAAACCAGGCGTAGGGGTCATTAGGGCTTGAACAGACAAGTGCCCGACTAGTTATGTTATATTACATGGTTAGTAAGAAACATCTTCCAGGGAGAATAGTTCCGTTAGGGGTTCCTTTCCCTGGGAGGCATGCCCTAAGGTGCATGTCCATGCTGCGAAAAGAAATGCAGGAAAAACATCTGGGGGCGTATAGATAAAAATAAAAAAAGATCATCTTTAGTTCACCGACCGAATATTCCCTTAAGAACGCTAGCTTTTGGCTTCACCCAGTCTGAGATACACGTCCGGCTGACCCGGCAGTAACAATCCAGAGGTACTCCCTTTACCACCTAGCCGAACAATCGGGAACGTAGGGGTAAGCACAGGAGCCAGGCAACCCAGCTTGTCCAAAACTTAAGTCATATCGATGCATATAATGGTGAATAAAAGGTACATGCGGAAGTGTGACACACGTGTTGGGCATGAAGCCCGTATGAATAAGCTTCTGTTTAAAGAAGCCCCCAGGTTTAATGAGCACGGATAGCACGTCACTTTATGAGCCTTTAAAGGCTATAAGAGAGAGAGAAGAAGAGAAATGTAAGACAGAAAATATATAAAAAATGGACAGGGGAAGGAGACAAACACAGAGTCCGGCGCTAGGCATAGAATCTTCGGAGACGGGCTGCGTTCCATGGGTTTGGTTCGAGTCGGTTATCCGATGCATCCCGCAGGCGGTACGCTCCACCAGTTAGGACTTGGTCGATTATGAAGGGACCTTCCCACTTGGGCTTGAGTTTGTCCTTTTTCTTGTCCGGTAGTCGTAGAACTAATTCGCCAACGTTGTAATTTTTGGCCCGTACTTCTCTGCTTTGGTATCTTCGAGCCTGCTGTTGATAGAATGCGGAACGGGCTTTTGCCACGTCACGCTCGTCCTCCAATGCGTCCAAGCTGTCCTGTCGATCGAGCTCGGCTTCTCTTTCTTCGTACATGTGCACTCGAGGTGAGTCATGAATTATGTCGCAAGGCAAAACAGCCTCTGCGCCGTACACCATAAAGAATGGTGTGTATCCGGTGGTGTGATTCGGCGTGGTCCGCAGCCCCCAGAGTACGGAGTCGAGCTCCTCTACCCAGTGCGTGTTAGATTTCTTGAGGGACCGCACTAATCTAGGTTTGATGCCGCTCATGATAAGACCATTTGCATGTTCGACCTGGCCGTTAGTTTGTGGGTGATAGACGGAAGCATAATCGAGCTTGATGCCCATGTTTTTGCACCAGAGTTTTACCTCGTCGGCCATGAAGTTCGTGCCGTTATCAGTGATGATGCTGTGGGGGATGCCGTAACGGTGTACAACCCCGGATATAAAGTCTATCACCGGTCCGGATTCGGCCGTCTTAACAGGCTTGGCTTCTATCCATTTGGTGAACTTATCCACCATGACAAGTAAGTATTTTTGCTTGTGGGTTCCGCCTTTAAGGGGTCCAACCATGTCAAGCCCCCAGACCGCGAAGGGCCAAGTAATGGGGATAGTTTGGAGGGCGGTGGGTGGCATATGGCTTTGGTTTGCAAAGAGCTGGCAACCGGTGCATCGTTGGACTAAGTCCTGAGCGTCTGCCCGGGCCGTCGGCCAATAAAAGCCTGTACGGAAGGCCTTGATTACAAGGGACCGGGCTGCAGCGTGATTACCACCGAGTCCGGCATGAATTTCAGCCAGGAGGTTCCGCCCCTTCTCTTCGGAGATGCACCTTTGAAGGACTCCGGTAGTGCTTTTCTTATAAAGCTCTCCCTCGTGGACTCTGTAGGCTTTGGATCGCCGCACTATGCAGCGTGCCTCATTTTGGTACTCGGGGAGTTCCTGCCTAGTAAGGTAGGCGAGGAATGGTTCTGTCCACGGGGCGATGACGACCATTATTACATGGGCTGAAGGTGTTATTTCATTGGCAGAGCCTCCGATTGTGTCAGAATGTTCGGTGTCTGGCAGTGCGGTTGGGTCCGGGCTGTTATTGTTCGGCTCCCCTTCCTGTACTACGGATGGCTTGGACAGCCTTTCCAAGAAGATGTTGGGGGGGGGGACTACATCGCGTTTTGCGCCGATGCGTGCCAGGACATCTGCCACCTGATTATTTTCCCGGGCTATATGGTGAATTCAAGCCCCTCGAACCGAGCTGACATTTTTAGGATGGCGTTGCGGTAAGCTGCCATTTTTATCCTTGGGATCAAAGTCTCCATTTATTTGGGATATTGCGAGGTTCGAGTCCCCGCGCACCTCTAGGCGTTGGATGCCCATGGATACTGCCATCCAGAGACCATGTAAAAGGGCCTCATATTCGGCTGCATTGTTGGAGTCCGTGTACATAATCTGTAGTACATATTGAACTGTGTCTCCTGTGGGGGACGTCAAAACGACGCTAGCCCCCAGTCCGGCCAACATCTTGGAGCCGTCTAAATGCATGATCCAATTTGAATATGTGCCGTACTCTTTAGGGTGTTCGGCCTCCATCCATTCTGTGACGAAGTCAGCCAAGACTTGCGACTTGATGGCTCGTCGTGGCTTATAAGTTATGTCGAACGGGAGGAGCTCAATGGCCCATTTTGCAATCCAGCCCGTTGCGTCACGGTTGTTTATAATATCGTTAAGTGGTACTTCCGAGGCTACTGTTATTGAACACTCTTGAAAGTAGTGTCGTAGCTTCCGGGATGCCATGAATACCGTGTACGCAATCTTTTGATAATGCGGGTACCGTGATTTGCAGGGAGTGAGGACAGCGGACACATAATAGACCGGCTTTTGAAGGGGGAATTTGTGTCCGTCCGCTTCTCGTTCGACGACGAGCACTGCGCTTACAACCTGATGTGTTGCTGCAATGTATAATAGCATTGGTTCGCCAATGTTTGGCGCGGCCAGAACTGGGTTTGTTGCCAGTATGGCTTTTATTTCGCCGAGTCCGACCGTGGCTGCATCCGTCCATTTGAAGTGTTCGGTGCGCCGAAGGAGGCAGTAAAGGGGTAGGGCCTTTTCTCCCAAGCGGGAGATAAAGCGGCTTAGAGCCGCCACGCATCCGGTTAATTTTTGTATTTGTTTGAGGTCCTTTGGGATATCCAGTTGCGACAGATCTCGGATCTTGGCTGGATTTGCTTCAATTCCTCTACCGGATACAATGAAGCCAAAGAGCTTTCCGGCTGGAACGCCGAAAACGCATTTTTCCGGGTTGAGCTTGATGTCGTATGTTCAGAGGTTATCAAATGTGAGCCTCAAGTCGTCTACTAGAGATTCAACATGTCTTGTTTTGACGACCACATCATCTACATATGCCTCCACTGTTTTGCCGATCTGGCTTGCCAGACATGTCTGAATCATGCGCTGATATGTTGCGCCAGCGTTTTTGAGCCCGAAGGGCATCGTGTTGAAGCAGAATGGGCCATATGGTGTGATAAATGCCGTTGCGGCTTGGTCTGGTTCTACCATCTTGATTTGATGGTAGCCGGAGTATGCGTCAAGGAAACACAACGAATCGTGTCCTGCGGTAGCGTCGATAATTTGATCGATGCGGGGGAGGGGAAAGGGATCCTTTGGGCAAGCCTTGTTTAGGTCTTCAAAATCAACACACAGGCGCCAGGATTTGTCCTTCTTTGGTACCATCACCAGGTTTGCTAGCCAGTCCGGATGTTTTATATCTCTGATGAATCCGGCCTCCAATAGATTTGCTAGCTCCTCTCCCATGGCCTGTCTATTAGGTTCGGAAAAATGCCGAAGAGCCTGTTTGACAGGTTTGAATCCTGTTTGGATATTTAAGCTGTGCTCGGCCAGCCTGCGTGGGATTCCTGGCATGTCTGAAGGGTGCCAGGCGAAAATGTCCTAGTTCTCTCGTAGGAACTCTCGCAGTGCGGCGTCGACATCAGGGTTTAACTGTGCCCCGATGGAAGCTGTTTTATTGGGGTCCGTTGGATGGACTTGGAATTTGACTATTTCGTCCGCCAGTTTAAAGGAGGTGGACTTGGATCTTTTGTCAAGTACCACATTGTCCCTATTCACCATAGAGCGCGGCGCGGTCAGCTGCTCAGCCGCCAGGGCTTCGGATAGTGCCTCGAGGGCCAGTGCGGTTGTCTTGTTTTCGGCGCGGAGTGCTATGTCCGGATCACTAGCGAGAGTGATGATCCCGTTAGGCCCGGGCATCTTGAGCTTCATGTACCCGTAATTGGGTATTGCTTGGAAGATTGTAAACGCTTCCCACCCTAGCAGAGCATGATAACCGCTGCTGAACGAAGCCACCTGGAACGTGACCTCTTCGGACCTGTAATTATCCGGCGTGCCGAACACCACATCTAGTGTGATTTTTCCTGTACAGCGCTTCCCGACTGGGGATTATTCCTCGAAAGGTTGTGCTGCTTCGCTCAATGCGGTTCCAGTCTATTTCCATTTTTTGAAGGGTCTCCTCATAAATGAGGTTCAATCCGCTGCAGCCGTCCATGAGTACCTTGGTAAGACGAAAGCCGTCCACTATTGGACTGAGGAGCAATGCGGCTGGTGCTCGGGTTGTTCGGAATTTAGGTTCATCACTGGCGTTAAAGGTAATAGCCGTGTCACTCCATGGGTTTATTGTTGCTACTTGGTAGACTTCGGCAAGGCTGCGGAGTGTCCTTTTTCGCATATTATTTGATGCGAAAGTCTCGAAGACTGTTAATACCGTATTGGTGTCTCTGGGGTGGCTTTCTGTGGCCTCAGGAATTAGGAGATTTTCGGCAATTTTGGCCACCTGCCGGAGTATCCAACATGCTCTGAGGCTGTGAGTTGGTGTGGCGTCCTCTGTACTGTGAATTTTACAGGGTCCATTAAGCCATCCTTCCAGTATGGTTCCATGCCCTGTAGAGGGTTTTTGCTTTTTAGTGCTTGACCCGGGTGACTGGTGATGATGCACCCTTTTATTTTGGACTGGGTTTGTATTCAGGGCCGGATTGTCCCAAAATTTTATTTCGGTTTTCCAGGCGTTTTCCATCACACGGTACTTTCGTACAATGGACGCTAAGTCAGCGAAGCGTGTAATATCACGGCGACTTATGGCGTTGAGTATTCCCTTGTCCGTGCAATTATTGCAGAAGATTGAGATTGCATCTTCCTCGCGGCAGTCCCTTAGCCTGTTCTTAACCAGGAGGAATCTGGCCCAGTAATGATGTACTGTTTCATCGGGTTCTTGCCTGAATTTGGATAGATCGCTTATGTTGGGGTGGGTGGGTGGAATTAAATCCGAAGCCTCACGCCATCTAAGGCTCAAAGGCCGAAGAATTTCCGAACTTGAAAATTTGGATTCCTGGATGTTGTCCAATGAATCCAGCCCGTCGCCTGACTCTAAATTCAGGTCTTGAGTGATATCCTCCCCTCCACGGGTATCCGGCTTGGAGGGATCGGGAATCCGAACGTAGCGAGTCCTTAAGATAGATGAAGGGTCGCTGCACTGTCCCTCTACCACGGCAACGTGATGGGTGACTTGGGGAGAGTTAATCTCTCTCAGATCGGGTTTAGGCCCAATCCGGTCGTAATCCATAGCGACTCCCAGGGCGGCGAAGCGATCCAAGAGCTCGTTTATGGAGGAGAGCTCCATTGGATCTAACTGCTCGGCGAGTTCCGAGCTGACATGAAGATTGTTTTCGATGGCTCGAGAGGTCATCATCGGCGCAGAAGCCGAACAGGCGGTCATAAGAAAACCACCTAGCCGGAGGGTTTGGCCGATAGCCAAAGCTCCCTTAGCAACGGTGCCGTCTTTAAAGACGGGGCGAGGCATCCTTCCTGATGGCGACGACACAGAGGAACTCAATGAAAGCACCAATGTCGATGTCAAAACCGGCGGATCTCGGGTAGGGGGTCCCGAACTGTGCGTCTAGGCCGGATGGTAACAGGAGGCAAGGGACACGAAGTTTTACCCAGGTTCGGGCCCTCTCAATGGGGGTAAAACCCTATGTCCTACTTGATTAATATTGATGATATGGTTAGTACAAGAGTAGATCTACCACGATATCGGAGAGGCTAAACCCTAGAAGCTAGCCTATGGTATGATTGTTGTTGTGTATGTTGTTCTACGGACTAAAACCCTCCGGTTTATATAGACACTGGAGAGGGTTAGGGTTACACAATGTCGGTTACAATGGTAAGAGATCTTCATATCCGTATCGCCAAGCTTGCCTTCCACGCCAAGGAAAGTCCCCTCCGGACGCGGGACGGAGTCTTTAATCTTGTATCTTCATAGTCCAGGAGTCCGGCTGGAGGTATAGTCCGGCTATCCGAACACCCCCTAATCCAGGACTCCCTAAGTCATATTACCTGTTTTTAATGTAAGGACGTCGGGCATTATGCCAATGATTGTCTCGAAAGGAAGCAAGGAACTCAAGGAGCAGGCACCATCACCAAGAAGCCTCGAGACATGCCGGAACTTATTTGTTTCCATTGCAAGGAAGCAGGACATTTTTCTAGGGATTATTCAAATCATGAGAAAGCTAGAGCTGAGTAGTGGAGATGTTGATATCAGTAATAAGGGTAGTATGGAAAACACTTTTTCATGAGAATGCGGGGTTGAGTTATGTAATAGATTACTTAGAGATTGTAATAATTCATGACTCAATAAAGTTGATATGTCATATGCTGAAAGGCTTTAAAGAGTTGTTATGTTTTATCTTGGAAAATAATATTCTGGGTGAACATAGAAGAAAATGAGCTGTGATGCATAAACTGGATGTTAGAAATTGAGTTTGAAGTTTTGTTTGGATGATATGAATGTGTACCCAAGGAGATAGATACCTTATTCTGAGCACCATTTTTGTTTTACAATTGCAGATGACGACCCTTTATGAGTCTTTCCTTAAGGGCCCGGAAGCGATCATGACCCTGACAAGTGATCATGATTACCCGAAGATCCTGAAGGACATGATGAAGCATATTCACCTTGAAGGAGATGCAATCTACAAAGGCTACCCCTTCATGCAAAAGGGAGTGGAACTTTGGTATGTGGAGGTACACCTCCACCGTATGAAAGGAGTTTTCCCAACGATGATGGGGCAGTACTTTTTCATCTCACGTGTACCACAAGCAACTTTCTTCGACGCTGTTCGTGAAGCAGCCATGGAAGCCATACGCCAGATCGGAGAAATACTTGAAGCAAGACTCCGTTATACTCAGGAATACCTAAGAGAAGTGCATGCAGAGATGATGGAGATGAAGCTCAAGGCCACCACGATGAAACAGAAGATTGAAGATTTCAAGGCGCATGTCGCACAATTCCAGTGGGACTAAAGAATCCTCAAGGAGGAAAAGTTAATAAAGTTGGGAGTAATGCCTGACCATACCAAACCATGTGGGTGGCAGCATTTGTAATAAAGTACTTTTTTTGGAATTTGGATTTATGAAAAATGGTCAAGGAGGTAATAAAAGATTTGATATGAAAATAATATGATTTATGGATGAACTAGTGCATTTCATTTAAGTGTGGTAGTACTTCGTAAAGCCACAAAATCAATGAAGAAAGAAAGGTGTTGTTCGTGACAGTCCATAGAAAGGAGCCAGACGAAATAAGTTGGAGTTTGATTATGATGGTTACCCCAAGAGTATGACAAAATGAAGTACTATTGGATTTAAAGGATGTGCAATGTTGGAATATGGAATAACTGTAACTCCACGAATGAGTTAACACTATGCAAGTGCTGAAGTGGACCCTTAACCCACCGGCCCAGGATTTGACCAAGGCACAAGCACAATCTTGTTGAAGGAAGAATTCTGGAAGAATCTGTGATTTGATCAGCAGACGTTACATAGGATGTTACGTAAACCCCGAGATTGTGAAGAAACATTAGATGTCTTGTTCAGCTTATAGAAACAATGGATTTATTCGAACTCAGTTCGTTGACAAGAGAAATTCTGCAATGCTTGTGTGTATTCCCAAGTGTTAGAATACATGATTCGATGTCTGCATATGTAGTAATGGTTCAAGTATGGGATGGATTGGCCCCCATACCGGAGACTTCTATCATGAACTATCATATGTTGATGGAAAATCAGAGAGCCTTGAAAACCCTAGAAGTGTGTCGACACGATAAGCCAAAACCATAGAATGGTAGGATGATTGATCCATGTACCAGGAACCCGTTGCCAATCGTAGGATATACGGTGAGATTCAACCAAACCCATTTTTCTGCAGGAGAAACCATACATGGTTGACCACCATGAGAATTTCGATAGTTATTTAGTATTGGCGACAGACCAGTCAGCTAAGAAGACCCAGTCTCGGAAGAATGTCACCAGGATGAAAGGACACGTGTTTGAGGAAAAGGTTATGCCCCGACCGGAAGAGCACCCGTGAAAGAGCTATTCCGGAGTATATGAGAACACCGACACCAGCAACCCAAAAGGATGGAGTACATGAGTTTTGTCGGAACCATACCCATGCTTTTAAGTGTGGTAGCACATTAGACCCTTCCAACCAAAATATTTGCTAGAGGACCCCCAACCCCTAACCTTTTCTTGTTAGCCTCTTCGAATCTCGAGGACGAGATTCATTCTAAGTGTGGTAGGTTTGTAACATCCCAAAATTCTAAATTTTGGAATGTTATATTGAATAAATAGTTTTGATTGTTTGTTTGATTGTTTGGGTGATTGATTGATTGAAATTGAGTGGAATTTGAAACTTTTTGAAAAGTTGAATGAGAGAGAATGAAATGACTTTCCCAAACTTTCACTTTGCATTTTGATCTCAAAGAATTCAATTTCAATTCAAACACAAAACCCTAGAGTGAAGATGACATGACTTCTTCCATTTGAAATGAAAAAAATGGTTTTGAAAAGATTTGAATTCCATTTGGAAATATTTCAACTTTAGAAACTTTATGCAACTCAATGATTTTCATGAGAGAAGATAAAATGACTTCTTCAAAATTATGAAATATGAGTTGGAAGTTTAGAAGGATCAAATTGAAAGTCCCTTTGTTAGTATTTTGAAAACCCACTTTCAATTTGGAGTTATTTTGAGTTTTATTCAAATTATTTTTCTCCAAAAATTAAATATATGGAAATAAGGGTAAAATTATTCCCTTCAATGCAAAATTTGGAGAAAATAAATTTGAGATCGTTTGGGTATTTTAAGAATGATTTTTATTGGGAATTATTGCAACAGTAGCACTCGACCCCGACCTCCTAGCCGCCACCTTAGATCACCACCACAACCCTCTCGCCCACCCGCACCTCCCCGTGTCCTCTCCCGACTCCCTCGACCACCGGAGCGCCGTCTCCGTCATCTCCCGAAGCTCACCGGAACACCGGAAATCCGCCACCTCGCCCTGCTCGACTCCATCATCCCCGAGCTCTCCACCGACCACCCCCGTGATCGTCGTCTTCTTTTGCGTCGAACGGAGCTCTCACCGGCACCGAAGACCCACGGGAGATGTCGCCTGCATCAACCCTGAGCCGCGGCCGTCGCCGGGGCCTCATCGGAGCTGCTCTTCCTCCTATGTAAGCCATCGCCGCCGCCCGATCTATTTTTAACGCGCTAGATTAGATCTAACGAAGCGGTAGGTTTTTGTTTAGTGAATCGGTTTTAGTTTCGGTTTAGATCGGTTATTTTAAGTGGCGGTTTAGTTGGACCGGCCGATTGGTTTATTTCCATTAGCCCGTGGACGCATTGGTTTATTAAACGCTTAGGCGCTGTTTAGTTTTAAAACGCTCACTGTTCGGCCTGTTAACCCATTTGTTTTTTTCATTTCTGCTTTAAAAACAGAATAGTTCTGATTTTCTATTGCTTATAACTTTTATGTTTTAGATCCAAATTGAGTGATTATTTTTGCATTAGATTCAAAATTTCTTGAAATTTCTGTTTGTGTCTTTAGTTATCAAGTTTGAGTAGTTTAAATTTTGAGTTTGATGAAATTTGTTCAAATCACTAATTTGGCCGTATCTTGAGTTTTATAAAATATTTTTGATTGATTCTTTTTGCTTCGGTTTTGTTATTGTTTTGTCTATCTAGAGTCATATAGTGATTTATTTTTAGTTTATTTCAAATTAAGTTTTTAGCAAAACAGTACTGTTTTAGTTATAGTTTTGTTTATCCTTTGTTTATTGTTTTTATTTGTTTTAAATTATTTATTTTTGCCACTCTTGAAATTTTTTGTTTTGTTTCTGTTAGTCAACAAAAGGAAATTTTGTTTTTATTTTAAAAATTTATTTTACTTAGTTTTGTATGAGAACTTGTTTAGGTCATAGTTAGTGTTTCATAAAAGCTTTTTATTTGTTTCTTTTTTCTATTAAAAATTTTATGAAAAATACTTTCTGTTAAAATTAGTTCTTTTATATTTTCTTTTCTGTTTATTTATTATGTTAGTATTTTCTCTGTTGTTAAATTTTTCTTAGGACAAAGCTATTTTGGGTTATGTCTTAGAGTTTTCTTTAGTAGTTTTGCTGTGTAGTTTTCCTTTGTTCTTATTTGGTGTCCCTTGTTTTTTTGCAATTTATTTGTTCGTTTATTATGAGTGTTAGAATTGCTTGCTAGTATGTTTGCTTATACAAATGCTATGTTTGACTATATAGATTTTCAATGGAGTGACGAATAGTTCTACTAAGTCATTATTCTGAGAGCGTTGTTATCTTCATCAAGTAATACCAGGCAAGGTCACTTTGACCATGTTTTCCATACCTATGTTTATTTGCATGTAGTATCACCCTTTTAACAATCTCTCCAGTATTGTTATTGAATCTTGTAGTTGAGTAGAATGCATGAGGTAGAAACCCATCTCCCTGTTACCAAACCCGGGACGTTATATAGTTTTAATGTTACGCTAGAGTAGACGGGGTTTGGTATGAGTGCATGAGAGTGGTGTGAAGAAGGAGGACTCGATGTCAATGGCGACAACTTCATGATGGCACCGCCAAGGACTGCATCTTCAGGACTCCTCAAGATTTCGAGACTTGAGACAAGAATTCAATACACACTACTGGGTGAAGGACGGTTCACGGGCACCCTGGACAAACCAGTGGTTGGCCGGGATGCATGGAGAAGCGCCATGACATCTTGCGGAAAGCTTCACCCAGACTCAAAGAGACGGAAGGATACTTCATGCCCGGAAGCTTACATGTGCAACCGCAAGTCACTATGGGCTCTGGCTTGGTTGACCTTAGTGGTGACTCTGGCTGGGACAGTGCTAGCAGATGTAGAACTATGGTAGGATTGGATGAGCACCGGACAATGGTCAGAGGAACTCTTCGGAAGACCATGTTTCGGTCATCTTGTTCTCAAACACCCTAAAGTGCGGGAATGTAAAAGAGGGATCGAATCTTGCGGGTAAAGTGTACAAACCTCTGCAGAGGGTTAAAACCTAATCGATTAGCCGTGTCCCCGGTTACGGAAAATTTGAGCCTCTGGACTTGGATCTATCTTGGAGCCCTCAACACCGGACTGCTAAATTAATCGTGGGCAACTTATGATGATTTGGGCTATGAGACATCGGTTGGCGGAACCATGTCATGATAGAAAACTCCGTAGTACAGACTTCGGATAATTCCTTTGATGTAGGGAAAATAAAACCAGCTTTTATGCAAACAAAACTCAGATACAGAGCCACAAAGCCATGTTGCATATAGTATAGTTTATCATTTGCTTTCTCTTATTGTGATCTTGCCGGTACATTCAATGTACTGACCTACACGGCTGCAATGTATCATGTTGAAGATATTTCTTCGACGAGTAAGAGTTACGATACAGGGTTACGGTCTACACTCAACTTGCCGATGGCATTGATGGGACTCCACCCCCGATTGTTTGTTTCCGCTAAGACTTATGAGGTATATATCAGTTTTACGTTATTTATACATGTGATTGCACTTTGATATATATATTGATGTACCGTGTGTGCCAGCATACCGATCCAGGGATGGCACAGATACACAGAGGCTTGACCGTCTGAGGTCGGGTCACTACACAGATTGAGAGATATGAAGTCTCCAATAAGTTCTACTGCTACAGGATGGAGGAGAATAGTTCTGGCAGTGAACATATACTCAAAATGTCTGGGTATAATAATCACTTGATTCAACTGGGAGTTAATCTTCCGGATGATAGTTTCATTGACAGAATTCTTCAATCACTGCCACCAAGCTACAAGAGCTTCAAGATGAACTATAATATGCAAGGGATGGATAAGACAATTCCCGAGCTCTGCGCAATGCTAAAGGCTGCGGAGGTAGAAATCAAAAAGGAGCATCAAGTGCTGATGGTCAACAAGACCACCAGGTTCAAGAAAAGGGGTAAAGGGAAGAAGAAGGGTAACTTCAAGAAGAACGACAAACAAGTTGCTGCTCAAGATAAGAAACCTAAGTTAGGACCTAAGCCTGAAAGTGAGTGCTTCTACTGCAAACGGACTGGTCACTGGAAGCTGAACTGCCCCAAGTATTTGACGGATAACAAGGATGGCAAGGTGAACAAAGGTATATGTGATATACATGTTATTGATTTGTACCTTACTAGAGCTCGCAGTAGCACTTGGGTATTTGATACTGGTTCTGTTGCTAATATTTGCAACTCGAAACAGGGACTACAGATTAAGCGAAGACTAGCTAAGGATGAGGTGACGATGCGCGTGGGAAATGGTTCCAAAGTCGATGTGATCGCCATCGGCACGCTACCTCTACATCTACCTTCGGGATTAGTTTTAGACCTGAATAATTGTTATTTGGTGCCAGCTTTAAGCATGAACATTATATCTGGATCTTGTTTGATGCAAGACGGTTATTCATTTAAATCTGAGAATAATGGTTGTTCTATTTATATGAGTAATATCTTTTATGGTCATGCACCCTTGAAGAGTGGTCTATTTGTGATGAATCTCGATAGTAGTGATACACATATTCATAATGTTGAAGCCAAAAGATGCAGAGTTGATAATGATAGTGCAACTTATTTGTGGCATTGCCATTTGGGTCATATTGGTGTAAAGCGCATGAAGAAACTCCATACTGATGGACTTCTGGAATCACTTGGTACTTGCGAACCATGCCTCATGGGCAAGATGACTAACGCCGTTCTCCGGAACAATGGAGCAAGCAACGGATTTGTTGGAAATCATACATACTGATGTATGTGGTCCGATGAGTATTGAGCCTCGCAGCGGGTATCGTTATTTTCTCACCTTCACAGATGATTTGAGCAGATATGGGTATATCTACTTAATGAAACATAAATCTGAAACATTTGGAAAGTTCAAAGAATTTCAGAGCGAAGTGGAAAATCATCATAACAAGAAAATAAAGTTTCTACGATCTGATTGTGGAGGAGAATATTTGAGTTACGAGTTTGGTATACATTTGAAACAATGCGGAATAGTGTCGCAACTCACGCCACCCGGAACACCACAGCGTAATGGTGTGTCCGAACGTCATAATCATACTTTACTAGATATGGTGCGATGTATGATGTCTCTTACTGATTTACCGCTATCATTTTGCGTTTATGCTTTAGAGACGGCTGCATTCACGTTAAATAGGGCACCATCTAAATCCATTGACACGACACCTTATGAACTGTGGTTTGGCAATAAACCAAAGTTGTCGTTTCTTAAAGTTTGGGGTTGCGATGCTTATGTGAAAAAGCTTCAACCTGATAAGCTCGAACCCAAATCGGAGAAATGTGTCTTCATAGGATACCCAAAGGAGACTGTTGGGTACACCTTCTATCACAGATCCGAAGGCAAGACATTTGTTGCTAAATGGATCCTTTCTAGAGAAGGAGTTTCTCTCGAAAGAAGTGAGTGGGAGGAAAGTAGAACTTGATGAGGTAACTATACCTGTTCCCTTATTGGAAAGTAGTTCATCACAGAAACCAGTTTCTGTGACACCTACACCAATTAGTGAGGAAGTTAATGATGTTGATCATGAATCTTCAGATCAAGTTACTACCGAACCTCGTAGGTCAACCAAAGTAAGACCCGCACCAGAGTGGTACGGTAATCCTATTCTGGAGGTCATGTTACTTGACCAAGGCGAACCTACGAACTATGAAGAAGCGATGGTGAGCCCAGATTCCGCAAAATGGCTTGAGGCCATGAAATCTAAGATGGGATCCATGTTTGAGAACAAAGTATGGACTTTGGTTGACTTTCCCGATGATTGGCAAGCCATAGAGAATAAATGGATCTTGAAGAAGAAGACTGACGCTGGCGGTAATGTTACTGTCTACAAAGCTCGACTTGTTGTGAAAGGTTTTCGACAAGTTCAAGGAGTTGGCTATGATGAGACTTTCTCACCCGTAGCAATGCTTAAGTCTGTCCGAATCATGTTAGCAATTGCCACATTTTATGATTATGGAATTTGGCAAATGGATGTCAAAACTGCATTCCTGAATGGATTTCTGGAAGAAGAGTTGTATATGATGCAACCAAAAGGTTTTGTCGATCCGAAGGGAGCTAACAAAGTTTGCAAGATCCAGTGATCCATTTATGGACTGGTGCAAGCCTCTCAGAGTTGGAATAAACATTTTGATAGTGTGATCAAAGCATATGCTTTGTACAGACTTTTGGAGAAGCCTGTATTTACAAGAAAGTGAGTGGGAGCTCTGTAGCATTTCTAATATTATATGTGGATGACATATTGCTGATTGGAAATGATATAGAATTTCTGGATAGCATAAAAGGATACTTGAATAAGAGTTTTTCAATGAAAGACCTCGGTGAAGCTGCTTATATATTGGGCATCAAGATCTATAGAGATCAAAACACTTAATTGGACTTTCACAAAGCACATACCTTGATAAAGTTTTGAAGAAGTTCAAAATGGATCAAGCAAAGAAAGGATTCTTGCATGTGTTACAAGGTGTGAAGTTGAGTCAGACTCAATGCCCGACCACTGCAGAAGATAGAGAGAAAATGAAAAATGTTCCCTATGCTTCAGCCATAGGCTCTATCATGTATGCAATGCTGTGTACCAGACCTGATGTGTGCCTTGCTATTAGTTTAGCGGGGAGGTACCAAAGTAATCCAGGAGTGGATCACTGGACAGTGGTCAAGAACATCCTGAAATACCTGAAAAGGACTAAGGATGTGTTTCTCGTTGATGGAGGTGACAAAGAGCTTGTCGTAAATGGTTACGTCGATGCAAGCTTTGACACTGATTCAGATGATTCTAAATTGCAAAACGGATACGTGGTTACATTGAACAGTGGAGCTGTCAGTTGGTGCAGTTCTAAACAAAGCGTCGTGGCGGGATCTACGTGTGAAGCGGAGTACATAGCTGCTTCAGAAGCAGCAAATGAAGGAGTCTGGATGAAGGAGTTCATATCCGATCTAGGTGTCATACCTAGTGCATCGGGACCAACGAAAATCATTTGTGACAATACTGGTGCAATTGCCTTGGTAAAGGAATCCAGATTTCACAAGAGAACCAAGCACATCAAGAGACGCTTCAATTCCATCTGAGATCAAGTCCAGGTGGGAGAATAGAGATTTGCAAGATACATACGGATCTGAATGTTGCAGACCTGTTGACTAAGCCTCTTCCACGAGCAAAACTTGATCAGCACCAAGACTCCATGGGTGTTAGAATCATTACTGTGTAATCTAGATTATTGACTCTAGTGCAAGTGGGAGACTGAAGGAAATATGCCCTAGAGGCAATAATAAAGTTATTATTTATTTCCTCATATCATGATAAATGTTTATTATTCATGCTAGAATTGTATTAACCGGAAACATAATACATGTGTGAATACATAGGCAAACATAGTGTCACTAGTATGCCTCTACATGACTAGCTCGTTGATCAAAGATGGTTGAGTTTCCTAACCATAGACATGAGTTGTCATTTGATTAACGGGATCACATCATTAGGAGAATGATTTGATTGACTTGACCCATTCCGTTAGCTTAGCACTTGATCATTTAGTATGCTGCTATTGCTTTCTTCATGACTTATACATGTTCTTATGACTATGAGATTATGCAACTCCCGGACACCGGAGGAACACTTTTTGTGCTACCAAACATCACAACGTAACTGAGTGATTATAAAGGTGCTCTAAAGGTGTCTCTGATGGTGTTCGTGGAGTTGGCATAGATCAAGAATAGGATTTGTCACTCCGATTGTCGGAGAGGTATCTCTGGGCCCTCTCGGTAAAGCACATCACTATAAGCCTTGCAAGCAATGTGACTAATGAGTTAGTTACGGGATGATGCATTACAGAACGAGTAAAGAGACTTGCCAGTAACGAGATTGACCTAGGTATTGAGATACCGACAATCGAATCTCGAGCAAGTAACATACCGATGACAAAAGGAACAATGTATGTTGTTATGCGGTTTAACCGATAAAGATCTTCATAGAATATGTAGGAGCCAATATGAGCATCCAGGTTCCGCTATTGGTTATTGACCGGAGACATGTCTCGGTCATGTCTGCATAGTTCTCGAACCCGTAGGGTCCGCACGCT
This sequence comes from Triticum urartu, assembly GCF_056163025.1. Lineage (NCBI taxonomy): Eukaryota > Viridiplantae > Streptophyta > Magnoliopsida > Poales > Poaceae > Triticum > Triticum urartu. The sequence goes on from NC_141874.1 coordinate 579,386,280, forward strand.
TAAAGTTCTGTGACGATCGGTATTATGAGTTTATATGTTTTGATGTACCGAAGGTAGTTCGGAGTCCCAGATATGACCACGGACATGACGAGGAGTCTCGAAATGGTCGAGACATAAAGATTGATATATTGGAAGCCTACATTTGGACATCGGAAGAGTTCGGGGTGAAATCGGGATTTTACCGGAGTGCCGGAGGGGTTACCGAAACCCCCCGGGGTTTAATGGGCCTTGTTGGGCCCTAGTGGAGAGAGAGGGTGTAGTGACCCAACCTCAAATGGTCAAGTCTCTGTGCTTCAGTGTCATTCCTGGATCGGCAATGCTGACACACACAGTACTCAAGGATTTATAACAGAGTAGCAATCACACACTTATTACATCGAATGTCTCAAAAGAGAACTTATTACAATAAATATGGCTTAATGCCATCTAATATGATAACAGCGGAAGGCTTGGAAGATAAAGTGAGTCCATCAAATCCAACGGCATAGCTGAGCTGCACGGCCACGACCTAATGAACCTTACTCCTCGTCTGAAAAGTCTGCAACATAATATGTTGCAGCCCGAAAACGGGTCAGCACATGGAATATGCTAGCAAAGTAACACAGTAGAGCAAAAACAGAATAATGCTATCACTACATGCATATTTGGCTGGTGGAAAGCTCTATGGTTATAGTTTTTGCGAAAAGCCAATTTTTCCCTACAACAAAGGAATAGATTTTAATTTAACTATCAAGGTAGTTGAAACATCATTAAGAAGGTTCCTCCAACTCAATCCCAATTAAGGTAATTATCAACCCAACAACATTAATTTAGAGTGATGAGATACTTAAGATACTCCAAGTACTAGATACTCAAGATGTCCATTACTAGGGACACGGCTAACCATGATTAGTTTGTACACTCTGCAGAGGTTTGCGCACTTTTCCCCACAAGACTCGATCGCCTCCGTTGGATTTCTCGCACTACATGGTGTTTGAGAAACGGATGACCGTGACACAGTCTTTCAGAAACATTAACTCTCTACTCCGGGCAGACCATACCAAACCTACAACCCACTACCTGCTGATCCACCTCTTCAAGAGCTTCACGTAACTTACTCAACTATGCTAGAGCCCATAATAGCTTGTGGCTGCATACGGAAGTTTCTAGCATGAATCATCTCAGTTCCCTTTGAGCCTGGGTGGCGGTGCATATGAAGATCACACGGGTACTCCGGGATTTCCGAAAATACAGGCAACACTGGGTACTCCAGGTGCCTCAATCCACCCAGATGTGTATTTAAGTTGCCACCTTAAGTTGAACCATTAATTATCAATCTCACATCTGTCATGCATTTCACTCACCCAAACCACGTGTACGAGCATAGCATAGCAATATAAGCAACGCGTAGAAGTAACTCCCAAGGGTTTGAATGTAACAGGGCAATAGGTTCTACCTCATCAACTACTTCCCAACCCACATGTTAATAACATCCTAGTCATGTAATGTTTGAGGATTGGAACTAATGCATAAAAACTGGGTGATAAAGGGGTATGATCAAAGTGTTACTTGCCTTGCTGACAATCCGCGTAACCTAGAGACTCTAGATAACACGCTTCGCACTCCGGGAATTCTATCGCAAACAAAAAATAGCATACATAAGCAATCAAGCAAAGAAGCATGGGTAAAACTCAAATAAGAAGATCTAACCAGAAAGTTTAACTTAAGAACTCCGGTTTGCAAAAAGAATCAAATCAAACAGAGCAACGAAACTCAAACGGCGAAAGAAACAAGACCCGATTACTAATCTGGACCTAGGTTAAATTTTACAGTAGCAAAAACTGGTTCTAGTTGGTTAAGCGGAAAGAGGGTCTCGAGACGAAGATCTAGGCGCTTGAATCGCCTGATTCCGACTAACGAGCGAAAAGATAAACTAGAACGAAAATCGGATCAGAAATCGCGATCAGAAATAATCGCGGAATAATCTGATAAAAAAAAACTGACGAACAGGCTAACGAACGAGCGTTCGTTATCTGTAACTAACGAGCGAAAACCGTTCGTTAAAACGGGCGTCCGAACGAACGTTCGCTAAAAAGAAAAACCGGGAAAAACTGACGAATCGAAAAAAACGAGTTAGGGTTTTCTTTTAAAAAAACCAGATCATTTTTTTTAAAGCCGGCGACTACCTCGTCAGTCCGGTGAGGCGAGGGGCGGCAGCGGGCGAGGCGGCGGCGGCACGGCACGACAACGGGCGGCGGCGGCTGCGGCTGCGGCTGCGGGGCGAGGCGGCGGTGGTGGATGGTGGTGGTGGGTGGGGAGTATATAAGGAGGGGGTGTGCCTTGGGGAGGGGGCAAAGGGCGGCGGGGAGGAGTCCTAGCCGGACTCCTCGAGTTGGGTGGCGGCGGCCCGGCCGGTCTCTTGGGAGGAGACGACGTGCGGGAGGGGACGGGCCGGCGACTGGGCTTCGGCCCAGTTTGCCTGCGCACTCTTTTTTTAATAATTCTGCCGAAACAATACAAAAAAATCCTAGGAAATAAAATAAAATTCTAAAAATGCCAAGACAAATTTTCACCGTTTAAATGAAATATTTAGAATGAGATGAACAATTTCTTGGCCTTAAAATGCAATTTTGAAAACGTGCAATTTTTCTAATGCAAACAAAATTGCAATAAAATCCAAATAAAACAAATATTTGATTTTAATACTTTTCCTCCAATATTTCAATTATCTTGGAGAAGTCATATTATCTCTCATATATTTTAATATGAAATATTTTCAGAGAGAAAAATTATTAAAACCAAAAATCCTCGTTTCAAAATTTGATAAAAATCAAATTTGAAAACCGGGGAAATCCCCAACTCTCTCCGAGGGTCCTTGAGTTGCTTAGGATTTTCGAGAATCGCGAGACGAAATGCAATAAAATATGGTATGCAAGAATGATCTATGTATAACATTCCAAATTGAAGATTTGGGATGTTACAGAGGGGCCGGCCAGGGCAGGCCACGCGCCCCCTCCCCCTCTGGTCCGAATTGGACTAGGAAGGGGGGGGGGCGCCCCCCCTTTCCTTCTCCTTCTCCCCCTTCCTTTCCCCCTCCTAGTAGGAGTAGGAAAGAGGGGAGTCCTGCTCCTACTAGGAGGAGGACTCCTCCTTCTTGCGCTCCATACAGGGCTGACCAGCCTCCCCCTTTGCTCCTTTATATACGGGGGCAGGGGGCACCCTGGAACACACAAGTTGATCATTGATCTCTCCCAGCCGTGTGCGGTGCCCCCTCCACCATAATCCACCTCGGTCATATCATAGCGGTGCTTAGGTGAATCCCTGCGTCGGTAGCTTCATCAACATCGTCACCACGTTGTCATGCTGACGAAACTCTCCCTCGAGCTCTACTAGATTGTGGGTTCGCGGGACGTCACTGAGCTTAACGTGTGCTGAACGCGGAGGTGACGTACGTTCGGTACTAAGGATCGGTCGATCGTGAAGACGTATGACTACATCAACCGCGTTGTCATAACTCTTCTGCTTAACGGTCTACGAGGGTACGTGGACGACACTCTCCCCTCTCGTTGCTATGCATCACCATGATTTTGCGTGTGCGTAGGAAATTTTTTGAAATTACTACGTTCCCCAACAATAGCTTCCTCTTAAGACCTTCAGAAAAATTTCTACGTTTAACGTGTACTAATACAACTGTCATGTGATAATTTGGAAACTTTCAGGGGTCATTTGACCTTTTAAAGACATTTAAGTCATTTTCTAACCATTTAATGACCGTAATTCAAATTTGAACTACATCTACATGCAACGCCTAACCATAACGGTTTGAAAAATCATATTTTTGTGTACTTGTGTCCGAGTTAAAAAACCATCAAATGATGTAAATATCTGGTGTTCAAAAAAATAAAATGTAAAGATCTGGCAAGACAACCGGCCCCACACGATTGGCACTCTATCTCACGGCTCGAGGTTTGGTAGGTGAGTGGCGGGGATCATTAATCACACACAATTATGTATTGGAAATCGTTAGCTATTATGTTCACAAACGGATTTTGCTGCGGGAATCGTGTGTAATTCAAACTATAGTACTTGTAAATTCGGGCAACCGGCGTGTGTACTGTCCCCGTCGATCTAGATTCTGGCCGCCAATAAATACTCCCTTGCTCACGTCGTCTCGCCTGCATTCTCATCTACATCCTCCCCTCGCTCGCCCTCTCTCTCTCACAAATCTCTGCCATGGCGCCGTCGGTCTGGCCACGCCCCGACGAGGAGTCGCCGCCCCCCGAGGACACTCACTCGAATAGTAGCGACGAGGACCCCTACCTGCCGCCTGACGAGGTTGCATCAGACCCCCATCTTTGGATTGGTTTTGGGTCCAGTACAATCTTTGTCCATGAAAGTCGCTGCCGCTGGCTGAGAAAGCCAGACAAGTGGCATTCAAGAAGGAGATGGCGAAGGAGGAAGCCAGGTATTAGGCAGCCCGTGAAGTCCGTGATGTCGCCTGGAAAAAGGAGGCAGCGGAGCTTTGGGGGCGGGTGTGTCGTCGTGCCTAGGAGGTGTACGAAGACGGGTACTTCGCGAGGAAGGTCATAGGCGTTGGGCGCCTCGTCGCTGCGTGGAGGTTGGCCGATAAGCTCCGGTGGGTGATACGTCTCCAACGTACCTATAATTTTTGATGATTCTATGCTATTATATTACCTGTTTTGGATGTTTAATGGGCTTTAATATGCTCTTTTATATTATTTTTGGGACTAACCTATTAATCGGAGGCCCAGTGCCCGTTTCTGTTTTTTTGCCTATTTTAGAGTTTTGTAGAAAAGCAATACCAAACGGAATGAAACCTTCATGATGATCTTTCTTGGACTGAAAGCAATCCAGAAGACTTGGAGTGGAAGTCTGGAACTCCACGAGGAAGTCACAGCAGGAGGGCGCACCCAGAGGGGTAGGCGCGCCCCCACCTTGTGGGCCCCTCGTAGCTCCACCGCGCACTTCTTTCGCCTATATATACTCTTGTACCCTAGAAACATCAGGGAGTGCCACAAAACCACTTTTCCACCGTCGCAACCTTCTGTACCAGTGAGATCCCATCTTGGGGCCATTTCCGGCGATCTGCTGGAGGGGGAATCGATCACGGAGGGCTTCTACATCAACACCATTGCCTCTCCGATGAAGCGTGAGTATTTTACCACAGACCTTTGGGTCCATAGTTATTAGCTAGATGGCTTCTTCTCTCTCTCTTTGATTCTCAATACAAAGTTCTCCTCAATGTTCTTGGAGATCTATTCGATGTAATACTCTTTTGCGGTGTGTTTGTCGAGATCCGATGAATTGTGGATTTATGAACAAGATTATCTATGAATATTATTTGGTTCTTCTCTGAATTCTTATATGCATGATTTGATATCTTTGCAAGTCTCTTCGAATTATCGGTTTAGTTTGGCCTACTAGATTGATCTTTCTTGTAATGGGAGAAGTGCTTAGCTTTGGGTTCAATCTTGCGCTGTCCTTTCCCAGTGACAGTAGAGGCAGCAAGGCACGTATTGTATTGTTGCCATCGAGGATAAAAAGATGGGGTTTATATCATATTGCTTGAGTTTATCCCTATACATCATGTCATCTTGATTAATGCGTTACTCCGTTCTTATGAACTTAATACTCTAGATGCATGCTGGATAGCGGTCGATGTGTGGAGTAATAGTAGTAGATGCAGAATCATTTCAATCTACTTGACACGGACGTGATGCCTATATTCATGACCATTGCCTTAGATATCTTCATAACTATGCGCTTTTCTATCAATTGCTCGACAGTAATTTGTTCACCCACCGTAATACATGCTATCTTGAGAGAAGCCACTAGTGAAACCTATGGCCCCCGGGTCTCTTTCCTATTATAACATCTCTCTCATTTACATCGCATCTCGTTTACTATTTTGCAATCTTTACTTTCCAATCTATACAACAAAAATACCAAAAATATTTACTTTACTATCTCTATTAGATCTCACTTTTGCGAGTGACCATGAAGGGATTGACAACCCCTTTATAGCGTTGGCTGCAAGGTTCTTGATTGTTTGTGCAGGTACTAGGCGACCTGTGCGTTGTCTTCTACTGGATTGATACCTTTGTTCTTAAAACTGAGGGAAATACTTATGCTACTTTGCTGCATCACCCTTTCCTCTTCAAGGGAAAACCAATGCATGCTCAAGAGGTACCAAGAAGGATTTCTGGCGCCATTGCCGGGGAGATCTATGCCAAGTCAAGACATACCAAGTACCCACCATAAACTCTTCTCCCTCGCATTACATTATTTGCCATTCGCCTCTCGTTTTCCTCTCCCCCACTTCTAAAACGATATTCGAAAACCTTTGCCTTTTCTTCGCCCCTCTTCCGTTTGTCTCTTTTCGCTTGCTTCTTGTGTTCTTGGGTGTTAGTGTGCCTATTTACTTTGATGGATCTGCCAAAAAGCGTTGATACTCACCTTAGAAGGTTGGAAGAAATTGAAAACAACGTTAGAAGCTTTATGTCTTTGCAATTTGAGCATAATAATTTCTTCAGAAACGAGCTTAAAGAACAAAAAAAAGTTTTATGGAGTACATGAATAAATAGCTCAATGATATGTCTAAAGAATTTTATGGTTTGAAATCTCAGTTTGCTCATCTTGAAAATTTAGTAGGCTAAATTTCGGATAAGCAAGCCACCTTAGTTAATAAGATGGCCGCTAAACCGGAAGCAGATGATAATAATGATGAAGATCTAAAAGTGATTGATGTGAATCCTATTAAATCTTTGTTTTCCAATATGAAGCTTGGGGATGCCCCGGTTGGCATCCCACCTTTCTTCTTCAACAACTATCGGTTAGTTTCGGTTGATCCTAAGTTTTTGCTTCTTCACATGATGTTTGCCATTATTAGAATGTCATTTTATTTTTCTTTGCTTGCTGTTTGAATAAAATACCAAGATCTGAAATTATTAAATGTTAGGGAGTCTTCACATAGTTGCATAATTATTCGACTACTCATTGATCTTCACTTATATCTTTCGGAGTAGTTTGTCGTTTGCGCTAGTGCTTCACTTATATCTTTTAGAGCATGGTGGTAGTTTTATTTTGAAGAAATAGATGAACTCTCATGCCTCACTTAGATTATTTTGAGATTCTTAATAGCATGGTAATTTGCTTAAAATCCTAATATGCTAGGTATTCAAGAATAATAAAACTTTCTTATGAGTGTGTTGAATACTAAGAGAAGTTTCATGCTTGATGATTGTTTTGAGATATGGGGGTAATAATATCAAAGTCATGCTAGTTGAATAGTTGTGAATTTGAGAAATGCTTGTGTTGAAGTTTGCAAGTCCCGTAGCATGCACGTATGGTAAATGTTGTGTAACAAATTTGAAACATGAGTTGTTATTTGATTGTCTTCCTTATGAGTGGCGGTCGGGGACGAGCGATGGTCTTTTCCTACCAATCTATCCCCCTAGGAGCATGCGCGTAGTACCGAGGTTTTTGATGACTTGTAGATTTTTGCAATAAGTATGTGAGTTCTTTATGACTAATGTTGAGTCCATGGATTATACGCACTCTCACCCTTCCATCCTTGCTAGCCTCTATGGTACCGTGCATTGCCCTTTCTCACATCGAGAGTTGGTGCAAACTTCTCCGGTGCATCCAAACCCCGTGATATGATACGCTCTTTCACACATAAACCTCATTATATCTTCCTCAAAACAGCCACCATACCTACCTATTATGGCATTTCCATAGCCATTCCGAGATATATTGCCATGCAACTTTCCACCATCCACTTTATCATGACACATTCATCATTGTCATATTGCTAGCATGATCATGTAGTTGACATAGTATTTGTGGCAAAGCCACTGTTCATAATTCTTTCATACTGGTCACTCTTGATTCATTGCATATCCCAGTACACCGCCGGAGGCATCCATATAGAGTCATACTTTGTTCTAGTATCAAGTTGTAATCATTGACTTGTAAATAAATAGAAGTGTGATGATCATCATTCAATAGAGCATTGTCCCAAAAAAAAGAAAAAAAGAGAGAAAGGCCAAAAAAGGCCCAAAAAAAGAAAATAAATAAAAAGGGGCAATGTTACTATCCTTTTACCACACTTGTGCTTCAAAGTAGCACCATGATCTTCATAGTAGAGAGTCTCTCATGTTATCACTTTCATATACTAGTGGGAATTTTTCATTATAGAACTTGGCTTGTATATTCCAACAATGGGCCTCCTCAAGTGCCCTAGGTCTTCGTGAGCAAGCAAGTTGGATGCACACCCACTAGTTTCTTTTGTTGAGCTTTCATACATTTATAGCTCTAGTGCAACCGTTGCATGGCAATCCCTACTCCTTGCATTAACATCAACCGGTGGGCATGTCCATAACCCATTGATTAGCCTCGTTGATGTGAGACTTTCTCCTTTTTGTCTTCTCCACATAACCCCCATCATTATATTCTACTCCACCCATAGTGCTATATCCATGGCTCGCGCTCATGTATTGCGTGAAAGTTTATGAGTTTGAGTTACTAAATTACGAAACAATTGCTTGGCTTGTCATCGGGGTTGTGCATGATGAGAGCATTCTTGTGTGATGAAAATGAAACATGACTAAACTATATGATTTTGTAGGGATGCACTTTCTTTGGCCATGTTATTTTGAGAAGACATAATTGCTTAGTTAGTATGCTTGAAGTATTATCATTTTTATGTCTATATGAACTTTTGTCTTGAATCTTTTGGATCTGAATATTCATACCACAATTAAGAAGAATTCACTGTTGAAGATATCTTCCGATATTCCGATAAATCAGCCGATTTATCGCTTACCGTTGTCTGGCCCATAAGATAAATCGGCCAATAAATCAACCGATATGGCGATAAATCGACCGATATGCCGATAAACTGGACGATTTACCCCTTATCATGGGTCGGCCGATAAGTTCCCGATAAGAGATATCCCCAACATTGGAAGAATTACATTGAAATTATGCCAAGTAGCACTCCGCATCAAAAATTCTATTTTTATCATTTACCTACTCGAGGACGAGCAGGAATTAAGCTTGGGGATGCTAATACGTCTCCAATGTATCTATAATTCTTGATTGCTCCATGCTATATTATTTACTGTTTTGAATGTTTATGGGCTTTATTATACACTTTTATATCATTTTTGGGACTAACATATTAACCCAGAGCTCAGTGCGAGTTTCTGTTTTTACCCTGTTTTAGGGTTTCGAAGAAAAGGAAAATCAAACGGAGTCCAATTGACCTGAAACTTCATGGAACTCATTTTTGGAAGGAAAGAAGCCCAGAAGACATGGAGTGCACGTCGGGGGATCTGCGAGGAGGTCACGAGGCAGGGGGCGCGCCCACCCCCTGGGCGCGCCCTCCACCCTCGTGAGCCCCTTGTGGCCCCCTTGTCGTGGTTCTAACTCTGACAATGATGTAGGGGGGTAAGTATGGAGAGGCGGTCGACTGGATTATGTGTGTATGAGTTACAGAGGTGCAAACCCTTTTCTCGGAGGAGGGGGGGTGGCTTATATAGAGTGCGCCAGGACCCCGGCCAGCCCACGTTACGAAGGGTTCAATGTACATTAAGGTAGGGCGTTACTGATAACGCTAGTAATAAAGTGCTATGATGACCATAAAAGCTACTTAATGACCGACCGTTAGCGTGCGGAGTGGCTTTAGGTCTCCTGGCCGTCGAGTGGTTGGATCTTGGTCGAGTAATTGCTTCTTGGTCGAATGTCTTCGAGTCTGTCGAGTGGAACACCTCCAAGTCGATTGAAAGGTGATTTATTCTAGAGGTGTCCTTGGGTAGGGCAGTTAGGACAGGTCCGTGACCCTACCCTAGGTACATAGCTTCATCATTAGCCCCCGAATGGATCGAGGTTTGAGTGGGGAAGGAGTTGAGGACTTCTCCGACTCGTTTTCTATGCCGTGAGCATATCTTGTTTCGGATCAACGGACCTGAGTGATGACAGCAACTCCGTTTTCAGTCGCCTTGATCCATTCTTAATTCTTCGCCGAGTGAGTTTCTTTACATGTAAGGCTCCGAGTGACGGTGCGGAGGAGATCTTTGGTCTGACAAGTTATTTGCTGCCCGCGGATTTAGTGGGATCCGAATTTTGGGAAGCGCGCGGGACGGGGGAGGCCGCAGTAATCAGACGAGATAGAGCGGAACCGCCTTGATCCCCGCACCACCTTTTTCGCCACGTATCGCTCGTGCGGTCGTTACGGGTTTTGACAGAGCCATCTGGGCCTACCTGTCAGCCACTGGGAAGCGGCCTCATATAAGGCGTTGGACCGGAGTCTCCCGAACAGTGCGCCCCATTATCTCTTCTCCTCCTCACGCCTCTTCTCTGCGCTCGCTCTCACTCCAGCGCCACCGCGCCACACGCGTCTCGTCGGCGACAATGGTGAAGGAGAGGACAGCGGCTCTGGAGCGGGCAAAGAAGGCGACGGCGAGGTCAAAGGGGAAGGCGACGAGCCGGGGCGGATCTTCCTCGCGGACTGGTCTGCTGAAGGGTTGGATCCAGGCGACTGGATCCACTCGAGGATCTCCCAAGAAGACCTCGACGACCTGGCTGAGGGAGGGCTGATCCCCTATGTCTCGGCGCGGCTTCCGGGGAAGGAATCCAAGCCGCAACCCCGGGAGGGTGAGCGCGTTCTTCTTGCCACCCACGTCGACCGTGGGTTTTCCTTGCCTCCTCATCCTTTGTTCCGAGGGTTTCTGAACTTCTTTGGGGCTCAACTCCACCATTTTACCCCCAACTCAATCGTTTATCTTGCCGCGTTCATTTCCTTGTGTGAGAACTTCTTGGGTTGTCGACCTCACTGGGGTCTTTTCAAGCATATTTTCACTTGTCGCTCCCAGACAGTGAAAAAGGCTAATCCGAGTGACGAGAGGACCCAAGTGATCCAGATGTGTGGGGGCCTTGGCATCCAGACGAGGGGAAAAGCTCCTTTCCGGCCATGATTCTTCCCGATTCAGTTCGTGGATGGCAGTCGACCTGGTTCTACTGCAAAGACCAATCAACGCCAGGGCAATCGACTGGCCTCCCTCCCTTTACCATGGACCGAGTGGAAAAACCCTCCCCTTTGAAGGTGCTCCCGAAGGAGAAGGCGCACGTGAAGGTGTTGGTCAACCGAGTGGTCTAGCTCATTCGTGACGGGGTCACTGGTATGGATCTCTTGGAGGTCTTCCTTCAGCGGCGCATCCAGCCTCTCCAAGCCCGAGACCACCCGATGTGGATGTATTCGGGTCTAGAAGACTCCACTCGGATCTACCCAGAGGAGGTCGATGATGACACGCTGGAGAAGTGGCTGTCGAGCATTACCGGGAACAAGGACAATCCCAGAGGAGCCAGGAGAGTTCTCCCATTCGACCAGTCACGTGCACCAGAGAAGGTCTGGTTCTAAGTTTTTGCTTGTAATCCGAATTCACTCGCGCAGCTGTCTGTATTGCGTCAACTGACTTTGTTCTCCCTGCTTTCTTTCAGGCCATTACTGAAATGTATTCGATGCCCAATGGGGAGCAAGAGCAAGCTCTGGAAGGCGAGGCGAGTGGTGGCGAAAGTGGCGAGTGGACTACTGATGGTGAAGGGGATGGTGGAAGTGACGACTCAAGTGATGGGGAAGAAGTCGAGTCGCCTCCTTGAATAGAGAGACGATCCAAGCATGACCAAGAACGGCCGAGTGCCCGCGACAAGGCAACTGGTCAGGCTGGCCAGTCTTCGAAGCGTCCTCGGGTCTCTTCACCAACCCCGACTGAGAAGGCGCCAAAACACCCCAAAGTTGCAGAGCCAAAGACTCGGAAGGCGCTGCCAAAGATCAAGATCGATATCCCTGTCGCCTCCGCGTGAGTGTCTCTCCTTGTATTCACTCGACGCTCCGCGCTGTTTGTTTTTCTTGTTTTAACTGGACGAACTTTGAAATTGTTAGCGCTGCCACTTCCGGGACCTCAGCTTACAGGGATGATGATGAGGTGATGGAGGATGCGGTCACTTCTAATCCAGGTATGATTTCCGCCATACTATCTTTCTTTGGTCGATTCAACTACATCGTGCATCATTGGGTGACGTGATTTTGGCAATTTGAACTTTGCACAGCTCCCAACATTATTGACCTCCCTGATGATGATGAAGAGCCCGAGAGGTCTTTGACGAGGAAGAGTAGGTGAGCTCCTGCAAGTGAGGCACTACAGTCGACGCCGAGGGCGGAACCAGTCGTTCAGGACACTGGTGACGTCAAATGGGGGTTCTGTTACCTTCGCGGAGCCCCTGTCGAGTGCCTTGCCTTCTTCTTTGACTGCTCAGGCCCCTGTCATCCTGCCTTCAGTTTTTGCGACCCATCATGTCCCAGAGGACGAGGTGAATGTTGCTAGGGAAGCCATACGCCAGGCGGGCATTATGATGGAGAAGATGAAGATGGTGCGGGACGCCAGCCAAGCCGCCTATGATGCCAGCTCGGCTCTCGAGAGCAACGTTCAGGTTAGTCGGCTATCTGAAGATTCTTTCCGAAAATCTTTGCGTCTGTACACCCACTGGGTGCGTCGATTGAAGTTTTGGACTAGTGGAGACTACAGTGGACTGCTGGCAGTCGACTGTAGTCTTTGTATTTTGCCGAATGTATAAACCAAACTGGTAGTTTGTCTCTTCCACTCGACTTCGGCGGGCCAGTCGAGTGGGATCAGAACCGGTGGGGGCACGCTAAGTGCACCCACTGGGTGTAGTCCCCGAGACTATGGTGGACTGCTGGCAGTCGACCGTAGTCTTAGTATTTATTGCCTTTGTTTTTTTTTGCTGTAACAGTAACTTCTCCCCTTTGATTTCAGAAATCTTGCGATCTTGGAGCTCGCTTTGCTGACTTGGAGAAGCAGCAGATTCAACTGAACCTTGATTTGGAGCTGGCCAGGACAGAGCTGCAAAAGGTCAGAGACGGCGCCGCAGGTAAGACGATTTTGTCGACTGGTTAGTTTTTAGGCTTGAGTACCCTTCTGCTATTTCCGAATCAATCATCATTTCTTTGCAGAAAAACTGAGAGAAGCTCTGGCGAAGAAGGATCAGGACTTGGCTGCTGCCCGTAAGGAGGCTGACGACAAGACCGCTCTGGCCGAACAGAAGCTGGCTTCGGTCGGCCAGTTAGAAGAAGAGAATACCAGGCTGAAGACCGCTCTGAATGAAGCCAATAGGGAGTGTACACGTTGGAAGAAGTATAACCTCAACCTGAACGAAAAGATGGAAGGCATCGCTCGCAGGAGGGACGATCTAGAGAGCTACTTGAGGAGCCTCGCCAAGAAGTTTTACATCAAGCTTGAAGGTGCACATTCATTTCCGACTGGTGTTTTTTTTGTGTCGACTCAGTGTATGAAAATTGACTTATCCTTGGATCGTGAATGCAGAGTTTTGCCAGAACTTTGAAGAGGAGACTGGGCGGATCGAACCAGGTTTGGATCCAATCAACTCTCCCGTGAAAGATGAAACTGCCATGAATCTGCTCCGACTGGAATCTCGCATCGACGGTGCCGTGGACTACTTGGCTCGACTGAAGGTCGCCATGTCACGGATCGACCCGGCACTTTGGCCAGAGGCTACGCTCCAAAACAATCTCGAGTCTCTGATGACTCGACTTAATGGAATCCCTGACCGAGTGCAGGAGTGGAAGAAGTCTTCTGCTCGGCGTGGCGCTGATGTGGCTCTGTCCTTGGTTCGTGTCCACTTCAAGGAGGTGCGACAAGACAAGCTGGCAGCAATCAAGGTCGCCAACACCCAGAAGCATGACTTCCGAACCTTTATGGAGACTTTCATCGCTGCAGCCACTCGGATAGCCGACGGCGTCGACCTGGATGAGTTCATCGAGCCTGCCAGCCCTCCTCCTGCGGAGTGAACAAACTCTTATGTCCCACCTTAAATTTGCCTCGGAATGCCGAGTGGTTTTTGTAACCGTTAAACTTTTTCGGGCTGCATGCCCGAGTACTTCAATCTGTGGTCTAGAACCTTTAGAATTTATCTGAACTTGGTTTACCATTGAATATCTTTATGAATCTCCTGCTGAGTGAACCCATTCTTCATTCGAGACAACTTTTGCACTCGCAGCGCAGTTCCGAAGGAGAGGGAAGCAGTCGACCCATGTCTTGTATTTGTGGCGAAGCTCTCCAGGAGAAGGTGGCAGTCGACCCGCCCCTCGTCGTCCTTGAGGATTGAGATGTGTTTCGTACTTAGGCGAGTACTGGACTGCAGCTAAGCCCCCGAGTGGGAGGATCGCTCTCCACTCGGTAGGATTTTTTTTCAAACTTAGGCGAGTGCCGGACTGCAGCTAAGTCTCCTAGTGAGAGAACCTAGGCGAGTACTCGACTGCAACTAAGCCCCCGAGTGGGAGGATTGCTCTCCACTCGGTAGGATTTTTTTCGAACTTAGGCGAGTGCCTGACTGCAGCTAAGTCTCTAAGTGGGAGGACTTAGGCGAGTACTGGACTGCAGCTAAGCCCCCGAGTGGGAGGATTGCTCTCCACTCGGTAGGATTTTTTCAAACTTAGGCGAGTGCCTGACTACAGCTAAGTCTCTAAGTGGGAGAACTTAGGCGAGTACTGGACTGCAGCTAAGCCCCTGAGTGGGAGGATTGCTCTCCACTCGGTAGGATTTTTTCAAACTTAGGCGAGTGCCTGACTGCAGCTAAGTCTACTAGTGAGAGAACTTAGGCGAGTACTGGACTGCAGCTAAGCCCCCGAGTGGGAGGATTGCTCTCCACTCGGTAGGATTTTTTCAAACTTAGGCGAGTGCCTGACTGCAGCTAAGTCTTCTAGTGAGAGAACTTAGGCGAGTACTGGACTGCAGCTAAGCCTCCGAGTGGGAGGTCTGCTATCCACTCGGTAGGATTTTTTCAAACTTAGGCGAGTACTGGACTGCAGCTAAGCCCCCTGAGTGGGAGGTCTACTCACCACTCGGTAGGATTTTTAAATACTTAGGCGAGCACTGGGCCGCAGCTAAGCCTCCGAGTGGGAGGTTTGCTCTCCACTCGGTAGGATTTTTAAACACTTAGGCGAGCACTGGGCTGCAGCTAAGCCTCCGAGTGGGAGTCTGGCTCACCACTCGGTAGATTTTTTAAACACTTAGGCGAGCACTGGGCTGCAACTAAGCCTCCGAGTGGGAGTCTGGCTCACCACTCGGTAGGATTTTTAAACACTTAGGCGAGCACTGGGCTGCAGCTAAGCCTCCGAGTGGGAGGTTTGCTCTCCACTCAGTAGGATTTTTAAACACTTAGGCGAGCACTGGGCTGCAGCTAAGCCTCAGAGTGGGAGTCTGGCTCACCACTCGGTAGGATTTTTTTACAAACTTAGGCGAAACGGATTCGCAGCTAAGCCACCCACTGGGGGATTTCACACGCAAACAAAAGCAACAACAATTATAGGAAAATTTGTAACACTCTTGTCTTTGATAAATAGACTACAGAAGTTTTTCTTATTACATCTCATCCGAGTGAGAATTCAAGTGTGAAAGGGGCGGAGCAGTTCTCCATTCCAAGCTCGTGGCTCATTGATTTGGTGATAGACATTATAAAGGTGATATGCTCCATTGTGGAGGACTCTGGTGACGATGAAGGGACCTTCCCAAGTAGGAGCGAGCTTGTGTGGTTTCTGTTGATCCACTCGAAGGACCAAATCTCCTTCTTGGAAGGCTTGACTCTTCACATTTCTGGCATGGAATCAACGCAAGTCTTGCTGATAAATGGTCGATCAGATCATAGCCATTTCTCTTTCTTCTTCCAAGAGGTCGACTGCGTCTTGCCGGGCTTGTTCTGCTTCATCTTCGGTATAAAGCTCGACTCGGGGTGCATTGTGAAGTAGATCACTCGGCACGACTGCTTCTGCTCCGTAAACCAGAAAGAACGGAGTTCTTCCAGTCGACCGATTCGGGGTAGTACTCAATCCCCACAGAACCGATGGAAGCTCATCAACCCAAGCGCCTGCTGCGTGCTTGAGATCACGCATCAGCCGAGGCTTTAGTCCTTTGAGAATCAGACCATTTGCCCTTTCTGCTTGTCCATTCGACTGGGGGTGGGCGACCGATGCGTAGTCGACTCGTGTGCCTTGAGAGGCGCAAAAAGCTCTGAACTTGTCTGAATCAAAGTTTGACCCATTGTCGGTGATGATGCTATGCGGGACTCCATATCTGAATGTTAACTCTCCGACGAAACTGATAGCAGTGCAAGCATCAAGATTCTTGATAGGCTTAGCTTCAATCCATTTGGTAAACTTGTCGACTGCCACAAGCACATGTGTGAAACCGCTCCTGCCTGTTCTCAATGGGCCAACCATGTCTAGTCCCCAAATAGCGAAGGGCCAGACGAGTGGAATGGTCTTCAGGGCTGATGCAGGCTTGTGCGACATGTTGGAGTAGAACTGGCACCCTTCACACTTGTCGACTATCTCTTTTGCCATTTCATTTGCTCTTGGCCAGTAAAATCCCGCTCGGTATGCTTTAGCCACAATGGTCCGAGAGGACGCATGATGACCACAGGTCCCCAAGTGGATATCATCAAGAATTATCTGACCTTCTTCTGGTGTTATACACTTCTGACCGACTCCAGTCGCGCTTTCTCTATACAACTGTCCCTTTATGACTGTAAAGGCCTTGGATCGACGGACGATCTGTCGAGCCTCTTCTTCGTCCTCTGGGAGTTCCTTTCTCAGGATATACGCGATGTACGGTATCGTCCAGTCTGGGGTGATTGCCAAAACTTCCATGATTAGGTCGACCACTGCCGGAATTTCAACTTCAGTCGGATCTGTGGCACTCTTTGGCTGCGGGGCTTCATCTGTAAAAGGATCTTCTTGGACTGATGGCGAGTGGATGTGTTCCAAAAAGACATTGCTGGGGATGGCTTCTCTCTTGGAGCCTATCTTTGCCAAATCATCAGTCGCTTCATTTTTCAGTCGGGGGATGTGATGAAGCTCTAACCCCTCGAATTTCTTCTCTAACTTTCTCACTGCATTGCAATAACCAGTCATAGCTGGACTTCTAACGTCCCATTCTTTCATCACCTGATTAACCACCAAATCTGAGTCGCCATAGACCATGAGGCGACGGACGCCGAGTGAAATGGCCATGCGCAACCCATACAAAAGTGCTTCATATTCTGCTTCGTTATTGGAGGAATCAAAGTGAATCTGGAGAACATATCTGAGCTTATCTCCTCGGGGGGAAACCAATACTACCCCAGCACCGGAACCATTCAGCATCTTAGATCCATCGAAGAACATGGTCCAGTGCTCCGAGTGAACTTGAGTCGGAAGTTGCTGTTCGATCCACTCGGCGACGAAATCTGCAATTGCTTGGGACTTGATAGCTTTCTTTGCCTCAAACTTGATATCTAGGGGAAGAATTTCAATCGCCCATTTGGCCACTCGACCAGTTGCATCTCTGTTGTGCAAAATCTCTGATAGTGGAGCGTCGCTGACGACTGTAATGGAATGATCAGAAAAGTAATGTACAACCTTCTTCGTGGTCATATAAATCCCATATACAAGATTTTGGTAATGAGGATATCTTTGCTTTGAAGGAGTCAAAACTTCAGAAACATAATATACTGGGCGCTGAACTTTGAAGGCCTTTCCTTCTTCTTCCCGCTCGACCGTAAGTACTGTACTGACAACCTATCCTGTGGCTGCAATGTAAATCAGCAAAGGCTCCTTGCTAATTGGGGCAGCAAGCACCGGCTGGGTGGAGAGCAGAGCTTTGAGCTCTGTAAACGCTGCATCAGCTTCTGGAGTCCACTCGAACTTGTCGGACTTCTTCATTAGCCGGTAAAGAGGCAATGCCTTTTCACCGAGGCGAGAGATGAATCGACTTAAAGCGGCCAAGCATCCTGTAAGCTTCTGGACGTCATGCACACGCACAGGACATTTCATCCAGAGTATAGTACCAATTTTTTCAGGATTGGCGTCGATTCCCCGTTCGGAAACGAGAAAACCGAGTAACTTCCCACCTGGAACTCCGAACGTGCAATTTGACGGATTGAGCTTGATATCATACCTCCTGAGGTTGGCAAAGGTTTCAGCAAGGTCAGTCAGCAGGTCGAAACCCTTCCATGACTTGACCACAATATCATCCATGTATGCCTCCACATTCCGACTGATTTGAGTGAGCAAACACTTCTGAATCATCCTCATGAACGTGGCTCCGGCATTCTTGAGGCCGAACGGCATGGTGACATAACAGAAGCACCCGAATGGAGTGATGAAAGCTATTTTGATCTTGTCGGGCCCGTACAGACGGATTTGATAGTACCCAGAATAGGCATCTAGGAAAGACAAACGCTCACATCCCGCAGTCGATTCGACTATCTGGTCGATGCGGGGGAGAGGAAAATGATCTTTCGGGCAGGCCCGATTGATATGCTTGAAATCAATGCACATGCGAAGTGACTTGTCCTTCTTGGGGACCATGACAACATTGGCGAGCCACTCGGAGTGGTAAATTTCTCGGATGAACTCCGCTGCTAAGAGCCGAGCCACCTCCTCGCCAATGGCCTTCCTCTTCTGGATGGCGGACCGTTAAAGATGTTCTTTCACAGGTTTAAATTTAGGGTCGACTCATAGACGGTGCTCAGCCAGCCCCCTGGGAACTCCAGGCATGTCAGCAAGCTTCCATGCGAAGATGTCCCAGTTCTCACGGAGGAACTGGATGAGCGCTTCTTACTATTTGGAGTCGACCGTCGTTGAGGTGTGAGTCGGAGTAGCGTTTGGATCAGTCGGGTGAATGTGAACTTCCTTCATTTCACCGAACGACTGAAAAGCTGATTCTAAAGCAGGATTCTTAGCTCGTAGCAACTCACTCGGATCTGCAGTCTTCTGATACTCTTGCAGCTCGACCACCGCCATCTGAGCGTCAGCAATCTTTGAGCCTTCTTGAAAACACTCTTCTGCTTTCTTCCGATTGCCTGTAACAGTGATCACACCTTTGGGACCAGGCATCTTCAATTTGAGATACACATAACATGGTCGAGCCATGAAGCGTGCATAAGCTGGCCTGCCCAAAATAGCGTGATAAGCACTTTGGAAATCCACAACTTCGAATGTCAACTTTTCCTTGCGGTAATTCGTGGAATCACCGAAAACCACATCAAGAGTAATTTGGCCGAGTGACTCGGCTTTCTTCCCAGGAATGACTCCATGGAAACTCATGTTACTAGTGCTGAGCCTGGACATTGGAATGCCCATCCCTTTCAATGTTTCTGCATACAGTATGTTCAAACCGCTGCCTCCATCCATCAGGACTTTGGTCAGTCGAGTGCCTTCGACAACTGGGTCAACCACCAGAGCTTGCCTCCCAGGGGTGGCAATGTGCGTAGGGTGATCAGACTGGTCGAATGTGATGGCAGTCTGGGACCACTTCAGATAATTGGGTGTTGCCGGAGCAACCATAATTGGGTGGCGATGGGGGGCGGAGCACTGCTCTCTTTCGACTTTGGGAAGACAAGGGAGCAGCGGAGATTTCTGAGATTGGAGCAACAACTGGCAAATGTGCGAACTGCCCCTGTTTCCCCTGCTTATAAGGAGGGAGGGGGCGGACGTTCCGCATTTCCGAATAAAGTAACCACCCACAATCTCTCCTACGACGCCGCATTCAACGCGTGCCGTTTGGGGAGGGCGCGGTGGATACGGATAAAGATACGGCGTAACCTAGGCCGCGCGTGCCCGTGCCCTGTTTTGGGCCTGGCCCAACAGCGCTCGGCACCGTGTATGGCCCAGGCCCGGGGGCTCCTGTCGGTGTACTAGAGTAGGGGTACCCTAGTATCCCGAACTTGTGCATGGGCAGTCGCAGCATCCCGCGGCAAGGCTTGCCGGGTGACCGCCAAGGTACTCCGTGGTTCCTTTGGAGCCGTTCAAGAACAAAGTATCCAAGTCAAGACCCCGGCAAGAGGAGCTTGCCGGGAAGGCCACCCAAGGCATCTCAAGGAACTTGCCGCGGCGCGCCACGCGTCCCGGCAAGGCCCGGTGAGCGACAAGCTCCCGGACGCGACAAGACAACGACCGCGGCAAGGCGTTTGCCGCGGCAAGCCACCACTCTGTGTCCGCGCTCCAGGACATCCACCAACGCGTCGCTCTGGGACCCTTCCCAGCGTACGTGGCGGGAAGCTGTGTAGCCAGCGGTGAGCGGTGGCAAGCGGCGCTGGCAAGATTGCCGTCGTGGCGAGTGGTGGCGTCCCTGACGGTCCCTTTTACACTGTTTAGGCGACGCAGACGGGCATTTAAGGCCCTTGTCCCCTGCCGTCAGGGTTAGGTATGATACACTGTAGCAGGTAGTTGTACCAACCGCAGCACTGTTCCCTTTTTGCCCTTGTCTACGTTGCCACCTGTCGGTGACCCCTTGAGCATATAAAAGGAGGCCCATGCGCAACGTAGGGGAGGGGGGGTTCAGAAAAAATAGAACACTGACGCTCGGTCTTGTTAGCTGCTGGTGTGTACTGTAGCACTCCGCGCTCCCGAGCAAGAGCTCAATACAAACCACAAAGCAGGAGTAGGGTTTTACGCATCCGTACGGCCCGAACCTGGGTAACTGCTCGTGTGTTTCGCCTCGATCTGCTCTTTGCACGACCTCCGCCCCCGCCGAACCGAAAGGGACTCGGCCCGCCGGTCCCATAGGCGTTCGTGGATCACTCCCCCGACACTCTTATAAATCTTTTACAAGAGGATGTTCCATTTGTTTTTGATGACGATTGTGTAGAAGTCTTTGAAACACTTAAGAAAGCCTTAACTACTGCACCTATTGTTCAACCACCTGATTGGAACTTGCCTTTTGAAATTATGTGTGATGCTAGTGATTATATTGTTGGTGCTATTTTAGGACAAAGAGTTGATAAATAAATAAATGTTATCCATTATGCTAGTAAAACTCTAGACAGTGCCCAAAGAAATTATGCTACTACTAAAAAAGAATTTTTAGCAGTTGTGTTTGCTTGTGATAAATTCAGATCATATATTGTTGATTCCAAAGTTATTGTTCACACCTATCATGCTGCTATAAAATATCTCATGGAAAAGAAAGATGCTAAACCTAGACTCATTAGGTGGGTTCTTTTGTTGCAAGAATTTTACTTACATATCACTGATAGGAAAGGAGCTGAGAACCCCGTAGCTGACAACTTGTCTAGGTTAGAAAATATTTTTGATGACCCACAACCTATTGTTGATAGTTTTCCTGATGAGCAATTAGCTGCAATAAATGTTTCTTATAACACTCATTGGTTTGCCGACTATGCTAATTGTTGCTAAATATATACCACCTAGTTTCACCTACCATCAAAAGAAAATAAATTCTTCTACAATTCAAGACATTACTTTTGGGATGACCCACATCTTTATAAAGAAGGTGGAGATGGTACTATTAGACGTTATGTACTTGAGCATGAACGGTGACAAATCCTACGGAAATGTCATTCCGAAACTTATGAAGGACATCATGCAGGAGATATAATTGCTCACAAGGTATTGCAATCTGGTTTTCATTGGCCTACTCTCTTTAAGGATGCCCGTAAGTTGGTTTTATCTTGTTATTAATGTCAAAGAATTGGTAATATTGGTAAGTGATGTCTACTATGCAACGTTATTCTTGTAGACAGTAGCAATTTTCCCTCAAGTGGATGACCTAAGGTTTATCAATCCGTGGGAGGTGTAGGATGAAGATAGTCTCTCTCAAACAACCTTGCAATCAAATACAAGAAATCTCCTGTGTCCCCAACACACCCAATACAATGGCAATTTGTATAGGTGCACTAGTTCGGCGAAGAGATGGTGATACAAGTGTAATATGGGTGGTAGAAATATATTTTTATAATCTGAAAAAACAGCAAGGTAGCAAATAGTAAACGGGCACAAAAAAGGTATTGCAATGCTTGAAAATGAGGCATAGGGTCCATACTTTCACTAGTGCAATCTCCCAACAATGCTAATATAATTGGATCATATAACCACCCCTCAACGTGCAACAAAGAACCACTGCAAAGTTCCTATCTAGCGGAGAACATATGAAGAAATCGTTTGTAGAGTACGGAACCATCTCGAAGCTATTCTTTCCGATCGATCTATCCAAGAGTTCATACTAAAATAACACCAAATAATATCATATTCATAATACTCAATCCAACACAAAGAACCTCAAAGAGTGCCCCAAGATTTCTACGGGACAAACAAAAGACAAGAACATGCATCAACCCCTATGCGTAGATTACCCCAATGTCAACTTGGGAATCCATGAGTTGAGTGCCAAAACACATATACAGTGAATCAATACGATACCCCATTGTCACCATGAGTATTCATATGCAAGGCAGATATCAAGGGCTCTCAAATCCATAAAATTATTCAATCCGATAACAATGAAATCTCAGAGGGAAAAACTCAATGCATCACAACAATATAGAGAGGGGAAAACACCATATGTTCTGACTATATTAACAAATCCCACGATACATCAAGATCATGAAATCTCAAGAACACGAGAGAGAGAGAGATTAAACACATAGCTACTGGTACAAACCCTCAGCCTCGAGGGTGGACTACTCCCTCCTCATCATGGTGGCTGCCGGGATGATGAAGATGGCCACGGGAGATGATTCCCCCTCCGGCAAGGTGCCGGAACAGGGTCTAGATTGGTTTGCGGTGGCTACAGAGCCTTGTGGTGGCGGAACTTCTGATCTAGGTTAACCTCGAGGGTTTTCAGAATATTTGGGAATTTATAGGGTAAAGAGGGGGTGCGGGAGGCCACCGAGGCGGGCACAACCCAGCTGGGCGTGCATGGTCCCCCAGGCGCTCCCTGGTGGGTTGTGCCCCCCTCGGGGCACCCCCCAGGTGCTGCTCTTGCCCATTGGTGGTTTTCTGGTCCATAAAAATGCACACAAAGTTTCGCGGTGTTTGGACTCCGTTTGATATTGATTTCCTGCGATGTAAAAAACAAGCAAAAAAACAACAACTGGCACTGGGCACTGGGTCAATAGGTTAGTCCCAAAAATGATATAAAGTTGCTATAAAATTATTGTAGAACATCCAAGAATGGTAATGAAACATCATGAATACTTCATAAATTATAGATACGTTGGAGACGTATCAGCCTCCCCGAGCTTAATTCCTACTTGTCCTCGAGTAGGTAAATGATAAAAGAAATAATTTATGAAGTGTGAATGCTAGCAAAGTGCATAAGTTTTATCAATGATAATTTCAATCACTTTTCCTAGCATCATGACAACAACTCTTTCTTATAAAATTTCTCATGTTTAAAGTAGCAACCAATTCACATGTTAAGGTTCAAACAATGAATTATCTTGAAACTCAACAACATATGTTCTCAGTCACCAAGCAATTGCAATTCAACTTATTCAGCAGAGTCTAAGTAAGAGCTCCACATACTCAGCCATCATATACCGCATACACATGAGCAAAATGTTTCAATCGGACACATAGAAAGATAAGGGCTTATAATTTCGCCTCCCAACGTATTCCCCTCAAGGGTGATGTCAACAATAATAACTCATGCTACCCATATCCAACTGGATATATGTGCCTAGATCTTTACTCACCACATGATGCTTTCCAAAAGAGAAAAATAAAAAGGAATAGAGAGAAGAACTTTGACACTTTGCATAAAAGTAAATACATAAAAGTAAAAGATAGGCCCTCTGCATAGGGAAACTGAGGTTGCCATGCACTTATTTGTTTGTATTCTCAACCTCTTAGTGCAAAAGAACGTCATGTTGTATTGCCCCTTGTGATGGCAACCTTTATTATGTAGTCTGTCGCTTTTATTCTTCACCATCACAAGTTCATACAACCATCAATTTTGTCTTACACTGAATGATCTCACACTTTTAGAAGCAATTTTATTGCCTTATTGCACTGATGAAAACTTACTTGAAGGATCTTGCTCAATCCTTAGGTAGGTATGGTGGACTCTTGAAGATAAGATTTGGGTTTAAGGGTTTTTGGATGCACAAGTAGTATCTCTACTTGGTGCGGAATTTTTGGCTAGCAAGGATGGGGGGCAAGCACCACATGTTGAAGGATCTATGGAAATATAACTTCTATGTGAATATGAACAAACATAAACCATTACATTGTCTTCCTTGTCCAACGTCAACAATTTTGGCATATAATATTTTGATGGGGGCTCACAATCACAAAAGATTTCCAAGATAGTGTATTTGCATGTGAAAGTTCTCTTCCTTATACTAATTATTCATGAATTGCTTGTATGACCAATATTGTGATTGTCAAGCCTCAAAAGATTTCACTTTATAAACTCAATGTGAAGCTACCACTTGGCATGATACGATTTCAACTTCATTACATTCAATTTATTCAACAATTTACTCATAGGATATAAGTGAAGTTCAAGAGTAAATGACAAACTACTCCAATAAGATATAATGAAGATCATGAACATAATATTTGTTTCTCTCAAATTAATTTAAGTGAAGCAAGAGATAATTTCTTCAAAAATACTAAATCACACCATGCTCAAAAATATATAAGTGAAGCACTAGAGCAATTCCATATAAAAGAGCTTCGTTGACGGGATGTGAATACTGCTTACCTAGACTCCCTGGCAACTATTTGAGGACTCTATTTTATTTAAAAACTTTCAGATCTAAGAATTTTTATTAAATCAGCAAGCAAAACAAACAAAATAACATTATCACACATCATGTGAAGAAGCAAAAACTTAGGCTCAATCGATACTAACCGATAATTGTTGAAGAAGAAAGGTGGGATGCCCATCGGGGCATCCCCAAGCTTAGATGCTTGAGACTTCTTGAAATATTATCTTGGGATGCCTTGGGCATACCCAAGATTGATCTTTTGTGTCTCCTTAATTCTTCTCATGTCACGGTTTTCCTAAATCTCAAAAGTTCTATCCACACAAAACTCAACAAGAACTCGTGAGATAAGTTAGTATAAACCAATGCAAAAAACTTATCATTCTCTACTGTAGCAAATCATTAAAATTATTATTCAACATTGCATACTAAATTCCTCTGCATATCTAATACTCCTATCCTCAAATACAATCATTGAACAAGCAAACATATGCAAACAATGCAAACATAATAGCAATCTGCCAAAACAGTATGGTCTGTAAAGAATGCAAGAGTATCACTACTTACCTAACTCCAAAAGTTATGAAAATTTACCACACTGTAGAAAATTTATCAGAGCTCATTTTGCAAAAAGTTTCAACATTTTATCACATTCGGACATTTCTAGGGAATTTTTGCAACAGCGGTAAACTTTATGTTTTCAAACAGCAATATGCATACTTGCAAAATAAGCATGGCGAAGGCTATCATTGCCACTTTTATTGAAATAAAAAATGCAAAAAATTATTATAAATAAGATCAAGAAAATCCTAACAAAATAAATTGATGCTCCAAGCAAAACTCATATCATGTGACGAACGAAAACATAGCTCCTAGTAAGGTTACCGATAATGTTGGAGACGAAAGAGGGGATGCCTTCCGGGGCATCCCCAAGCTTAGTTGCTTGGATATTCCTTGAATATTACCTTGTGGTGCCTTGGGAATCTCCAAGATTAGGGTCTTGTCACTCCTTATTCTCCTCATATTGACATCTCACCCAAAACTTGAAAACTTCAATCACACAAAACTTAACGGAACTTCGCGAGATAGGTTAGTATGATAAAGAGCAAACTATTTCACTTTGGTACTGTCAAAGACAAGATTCATAATTGTTTCCACACAATGCCTACTATAGCATATCATTTCCACAATTTATATTGAGCAATAGAAGTCATGGAAACTAGAAAATAAGCAAACTATGCATTGAAAACAGAATCTGTCAAAAACAGAACACCCTGTAGTAATCTGTACTCCAACCATACTTCTGCTACACCAAAATTTCTGAAAAAAATAGGAAATCCTGGCAAATTTGTCTATTAATATTCTTCATAAATAATTAGCATTTTATCATGCTTCTATTAAAAATTAGAATTGTTTTCCTGAGCGCAAAAGTTTTTGTTTTTCAGCAAGATCAAATCAACTATCACTGTAAGCCACCCCAAAGGTCTTACTTGGCATTTTATTGAAACAAAAGAAATAAAACATGATTACTACAGTAGCCTAATCATTTGAACACACATAAACAGTAGGTAAAAGTGTTGGGTTGTCTACCAACAAGCGCTTTTCTTTAATACCTTTTAGCTAGGCATGATGATTTCCATGATGCTCGCATAAAAGATAAGAATTGAAACAGAAAGAGACCATCATGAAGCATATGACAAGCACATTTAAGTCTAACCCACTTACTATGCATAGGGATTTTGTGAGCAAACAATTCATGGAAGAAAGAATAAACTAGCATAGGAAGGCAAAACAAGTGCAACTTTAAAACTTTCAACACATAGAGAGGAAACTTGATATTATTGAGATACGTAGAAGCATGTGTTCCTCTCTCATAATAATTTTCAGTAGCATCATGAATGAATTCAACAAAATAGCTATCACATAAAGCATTCTTTTCATGATGCATAAGCATATAAATTTTATTACTCTCCACATAAGCAAAATTATTCTCATGTATAGTAGTGGGAGCAAACACAACAAAATAACTATCATGGATTGAAAATAAGAATCATGATGAAAAGTTTCATGCTTATAATTATTCTATATAACATATATGTCATCACCATAATCATTATAGATAGCAACTTTGTTGTCACAATCAATTGAAACCTCTACCAAAACACTAAATAAAGTCATGACCTCTCCAAATCCACTTTCACTAATATAATCATCATAAATAGGAGGCATGCTATCATTATAACAAATTTGCACACCAAATCTTGGGGGACTAAAAATATCATCTTCATCAAACATAACATACCCAAGCTTATGGCTTTGCATATCATTAGCATCATGGATATTCAAAGAATTCATACTAACAACATTGCAATCATGCTCATCATTTATACCAAACATTCTATTGAATTCTTCTTCTATCAATTGAGCACAATTTTCTTTTCCATCATTTTCACGAAATACACTATAAAGATGAATAACATAATGCAACCTCAATTCCATTTTTTGTACTTTTCTTTTTATATACCAAACTAGTGATAAAACAAGAAACTAAAAGACTCGATTGCAAGATATGAAGATATACCTTCAAGAACTCACCTCCCTGGCAACGGCGCCAGAAAAGAGCTTGATGTCTATTATGCAACGTCATTCTTGTCGACACGTGTTGGGGCTCCAAGCGTAGAGTTTTGTAGGACTGTAGCAATTTTCCCTCAAGTGGATGACCTATGGTTTATCAATCCGTGAGAGGTGTAGGATGAAGATAGTCTCTCTCAAACAACCCTGCAATAAATAGAAGAAATCTCTTGTGTCCCCAACACATCCAATACAATGGCAATTTGTATAGGTGCACTAGTTCAGCGAAGAGATGGTGATACAAGTGTAATATGGGTGGTAGAAATATATTTTTATAATCTAAAGAACAGCAAGGTAGCAAATAGTAAAAAGGCACAAAAACGGTATTGCAATGCTTGAACATGAGGCCTAGGGTCCGTACATTCACAAGTGCAATCTCTCAACAATGCTAATATAGTTGGATCATATAACCACCCCTCAACGTGCAATGAAGAATCACTCCGAAATTCCTATCTAGCGGAGAACATACAAAGAAATCGTTTGTAGGGTACGGAACCACCTTGAAGCTATTCTTTCCGGTCATCTACCCAAGAGTTCGTACTAAAATAACACCAAAAAATTTCATATTCATATCCAACACAAAGAACCTCAAAGAGTGCCCCCAGATTTCTACCGGAGAAACAAAAGACGAGAACGTGCATCAACCCCTATGCGTAGATTACCCCAATGTCACCTCGAGAATACACAAGTTGAGTGCCAAAACACATATCAAGTGAATCAATATGATACCCCATTGTCACGACGAGTATTCATATGCAAGACATATATTAAGTGCTCTCAAATCCATAAAAGTATTTAATCCGATGACAACGAAATCTCAAAGGGAAAAACTCAATGCATCACAACAAGATAGAGAGGGGAAAACACCATATGATCTGACTATATTAACAAAGCCCGCGATACATCCAGATCGTGACATCTCAAGAATGCGAGAGAGAAAGAGAGATTAAACACATAGCTACTGGTACAAACCCTCAGCCCCGAGGGTGGACTGCTCCCTCCTCATCGTGGTGGCCGTCGGGATGATGAAGATGGCCACCGGAGATGATTCCCTCCACCGACAGGGTGCCTGAACGGGGTCTAGATTGGTTTTCGGTGGCTACACAGGCTTGCGGCGGCGGTGGAACATCTTATCTAGGTTAACCTCGAGGGTTTTCGGAATATTTGGGAATTTATAGGGTAAAGAGGGGGTGTGGGAGGCCACCGAGGTGGGCACAACCCACCTCGGCGCGCCTGGGCCCCAAGGTGCTGCTCTAACCCATTGGTGGTCTTCTGGTCCATAAAAAATCCACAAAAAGTTTACCGGTGTTTGGACTCCGTTTGATATTGATTTCCTACAATGTAAAAAACAAGCAAAAAAAAACAACAACTGGCATTGGGCACTGGGTCAATAGGTTAGTCCCAAAAATGATATAAAGTTGCTATAAAATGATTGTAAAACATCCAAGAATAATAATAAGACAACATGAATACTTCATAAATTATAGATATGTTGGAGACGTATTAGTAAGCGTCAAGAAATGCCTATGAATTATTCTCTTGCCGTTGAACCATTTGATGTTTGGGGTTTTCATTGCATGGGAACTTTTCCTTCCTCTAATGGTTATACACATATTTTGGTTGTTGTTGATTATGTTACTAAGTGGGTAGAAGCTATTCCAACTAGTAGCGCTGATCACAACACTTCCATTAAAATGCTTAAAGAAGTTATTTTCCCAAGGTTTGGAGTCCCTAGATATTTAATTACTGATGGCAGTTCACACTTTATTCATGGTGCTTTCTGTAAAATGCTTGCTAAATATGATGTCAACCGTAGAATTGCATCACCTTATCATCCTCAGTCTAGTGGTCAAGTTGAACTTAGCAATAGAGAAATAAAACTAATATTACAAAAAACTGTTAATAAGTCCCAAAAGAATTGGTCTAAGAAATTGGATGATGCACTTTGGGCTTATAGAAAAGCTTATAAAAATCCTATGGGTATGTCTCCTTACAAAATGGTTTATGGAAAAGCTTTTAATCTACCTCTTGAGTAAGAACATAAAGCTTATTGGGCAATCAAAGAACTCAACTATGATTTCAAACTTGCCGTTGAAAAGAGGTTATTTGATATTAGCTCACTAGATATGAATGGAGAACCCAATCTTATGAAAATGCTAAGTTATTTAAAGAAAAGGTTAAAAGGTGGTATGACAAAAGAATCCAAAAGCGGGAATTTAAAGTTGGAGAATATGTTCTTTTGTACAACTCTCGTTTAGATTCTTCGCAGGAAAACTTCTCTCCAAATGGGAAGGACCATATATTATCAAAGAAGTTTATCGT
This sequence comes from Triticum urartu, assembly GCF_056163025.1. Lineage (NCBI taxonomy): Eukaryota > Viridiplantae > Streptophyta > Magnoliopsida > Poales > Poaceae > Triticum > Triticum urartu. Next base: position 579,415,824 of record NC_141874.1, read on the forward strand.
TCTAGAGCTATCAAAATAAATAAAGCCGAACATACTAACCCGAAGGTTGTCAATGGGAAAAGAGTAAAACATTATATCTCGGGTACGCCCATTAGTGTTGAAAGCAATATTATCCAAACTATGACACCGGAGGAACACATAAAAGAAACCTTCCGGAACACTCCAAAATCGTGAAAAAGAGGAGGTACGTGATACGGTAAGTAAACGGACTCCAAAATTGTGCCCACCTCGGTTACCTTCCGGACTCCATTTTTCTCCCGCTTGCTTGTTTCCTAAGATAAAAAATATATTTATATACCCCCCAAACTTATTGACCACTGTATCAGGGATAAATCTCATGTTCTTCTTTCTTGTTGTTTTCTGACAGATCTAAAAATATGTCATCTCAAGGCTTGGAGGGTGAGAGCTATGTTGCTGATATATTGCAAACCCCAAGGTTTACGGAGATGTGAAACATTATGGTTGGACTACGGAGGAGGAAGAAGACTATGATCCTAAAAGGAAGGAAGAGACAAGCTCAAATGAAGATGAAGTTCCATTACCCCAGCCGGGGGACATGCATGTGGAATTAAAGAAGTCAAGTCTCCCCAATAAAGCAAAGAAACCTAAGATCTTGTTTATCCCATCTCGTCTCTTGTAGGAAAACAAGCAAGAATTGTCGGATTCCAGGCTCCGCAGACCCTTGAGAGGTTCGAACACTGGGGTGCCTACGAAGAACTCCTTCTCCCCAACCTGCCGGCCCAACGATTCCACAGCCTAGCTTGAGGAACCCAAGGGACAAGAGACACGGCAGTTTATCCTGGTTCGAGCCACCTTGCGGTGTAATACCCTACTCCAGGTTGGTGGTGGATTGCCTCGAGGGGCTGAGGATGAACTAGCACAGTGGTTGAACAGCCTCAGGAGGTGAGGATGGTCTGAATGATCCGATCCCTCTCCCTGGTGGTGGCTAAGTCCTATTTATAGTCGTCTTGGTCCTCTTCCCAAATGTAGACGGGAAGGGATCCCACAACGGCCAAATTCAAAGGGAGACAACTAGTACAAGTTATCCTGACAAAAGTAGTCTTTGCCTGCAAAGGCTCTGGTGGTGACGTTGTAGTGGGCTCTGCGATGACCTCCATCATGTCGTCCTGGCGGTCTTCGTCTTGTTGCACCAATATGGAAACATTTGCCTGATTCCTCGGGACTTCGCGCCTGCGCTTGCCCCCTTGGCACCAAAGGGGGAACTGGTACGCTACGCCCGTTGGTGCCCGCCTAGCCTTGGTCATCATGGCTCGCGTCATGTGAACCTCCCGACGTGCTCCTTCCCTTGATATCTCCGCTCCTCGGGAGGCAGGCTAGTGACGCCTCCCCCCAGGGAGGTCTTGGTGTCATCCGCCTCACGAGGCTTGGTCCCTCGCGAGGGTCTTGAGTCGTTGCTGCTGAAACTGGGCCGTACCGGGCCGCTGATGGAGCCACGCCATTGGCCGCAGGTAGACAAGTCTGGGTACCCCCATTCCCAGGACGCCGACAGTCGCCCCCGAGCCCAAGGCGCGCTTGAGCTTGGCTTCGAGGTGAAGCCAAAGGGCAAGCGCGGAGCGCCGCGGGCCCCAACCGCATGTGGCCTTGATCAAGCGTGGTGATTGACGGGACGTGGGCGCCCCCACTTCCCCACGCAACCTCGATATTCGCCGGGCTTGGTGGCTGCCGCCACCTGCTCAGAGCCATCTTCATTGCTTGCCGCAAGCTTCCTTGGCCCCTCCATCTTCATAGCTCTCCCCCTGTCGTCATGGCGTCGAAGTTGGCAAAGAAGAAGAAAGTGAAGATCCGCGCTCCGGCCAAATCTCCGCCAGCCTTCGAGCCCGCTCTTGAGGAGTCGACAGTGGTTAACCGGGAGATGCTGGACAAGGACCACCAGGCGCTTGCCGCTAGTTCCAATGAATGGAACGCGACATTAGCCTGGCATGCTTCCCGCGCCATGGTCGACATGGCGGCCACTAAGATCCCATTCATCTCCACGCCCTCCTGCCAGGCTTGATTCCCCCATTTTCTGATTTCTTCAATGCCATAATCTCGCATTACCAAGTCCACGCGCTGCACTTGGATCCCCAATCCATTCTTCTCATTGCCGTCTTTGCCTTCATCTGCGAGGCCATGGTGGGCATTGTTCCCTCCGTGGCCTTGTTTCGCCATTTCTTCTTGCTCCATTTGACCGATGCCCGCCAGTGCTCAGGGCGTCTGCTCTTCCAGGACGTGGCGGTGACGACGGGCTTAGGGATCGACTTCGAGATCTCGCCGGTCGTACATGGATTCGGAAGCGGTGGGTGTTCGTGGATGTCGGCGTGCTCAACTCCCTGTTCTTGCTCCCCCGGGCGCCGGCTGAACCCAGCTCCAGGTGGGCGCATGTGAAGCTTGTCGACCCTCGGCTTTCCCACGTTTGGTGCTAGCTGGCCAGGTTGAAGGAGATTGGGGTGACGACACCCATGGTGATGCAAGAGTTCATCCAGCGCCGCATTGCTCTGCTCAAGCGCCATTCCCGGCGGATGTGGACCTTCGTCGGCCGCCGAGACCCCATGAGGCTCCTGGTGCCAGCGCTTCCTCCCGAGACTCTGCGAACGGTGCTCGAGCTCCTGACTGGTGACCCTGCACCAACCATGCTTTCGAAGGAGGCCTGCCTTTTGTACTGATGTTCGAACATGGAGGTGTTCATGAGGCAGATGCCCATCTTCGACGAGTGGGGGCTGCGCCTGGCTGAGCATGAGGGGCCCAGCGAGAACCCCGTTCTTGTGGTCCCCTTCCCTGCTGTCCCTACGGCGCACGCCCCGGTGGTGGCTGCTGGGGGGCGAACGCAGCCCGGTGCTGTCAGGGTGGCCGCTGACAGAGCATCTCAGCTAAGTGCCCTTGAGATGGCTACCCTCGAGGCACGGGGGAGCCATCCTGAAGGGGTGCTCGAAGACTTGGCATGACCAGAGGCTCCCGAGGTCGCCACCCCTGGGGCTCGAGGAAGAAGCCTTGAGGTGGAGGTCGGAGTGCCGCAGACCGAGGCTCCCGAGGTCCCCGCCTCAGGAGTTCCGCCGAATGCCCCTGATGCTGATGATCGTGCCTGGGGCTTCGGCCAGCTTTGCTTGAACTTCGAGGCACTCCGCAAGAGAAAAGGGGATTCTTATTGCAGTGGTGACACCTACCGGCCGCTGAAACAGAGGAAGTACATTGCCATAGACGAGTAAGTACCTCTTCTTTGCGTTTTCCTGTCTCTTCCATCCTTTGTTGACAGTGGCTCTTCAGGATCCCTTTGTATTAGGTGGTGAGATCCCCTACGGAGCAACCTCCCCCGGTCCTCGACTCTCCCGTGGTATCGATCTTTCCCCGCTGGTCCGCTGCGTGCGGCGCAGAGCCGGCCTTGGAGCCGGACGTGCCGACAGGGGGCCTTGATCCCTCGTTCCTATTGTCGCTCCTTTGTGGACTGCCCTGGGTGGCGGTAGGCGTGTCCAGGCCTCCTACGCTGGTCGTCACCGGTGGTTGGGTATTGCCAGCCTTGGCTTCATCCTCGAGTGGCGAGGTCGCGCCACCTGGTGCCCCTGCCAAGGCCTGGAGGGTGGTGAGGAAGGTGCCAGCCCCCAGCTCCTCGCCAGGGGTAGGCAGGGTGCCTCAGGCTTCCCCAGCAATCTCTGGCGTGAAGGACGGGCTTGGTAGTGAGCAGGAATTCATGCGTGGGTGTGGCACTGTATGCCATGAGCTCTTTCGGGAGGCAATGGGCGCACTGAGCCGGCTCGTAGAAGAACTAGTCCACGTTGACGCCCGCCTCAAGGCGGAGGACCTTTGGCTAGCGGATGAGTGGCATCAGTTGAAGGTGGCCGTCAACCTCGGGCGTCTTCAGCACGAACGCGCCAATGTGAAGGCCGAGGCGTCCCTTGTGACATCATGCGAGGCCTGCACCCGGGCCCTGGAAGAGGCCAGGGCAGCTAACCATTGCTGCCAGGCTACCGAGGAGCGTGAACGAGAACTCCTGACCTCGCACACTACCCTTGAGCAGCGGATTGAGGCGCACAAGGCCGTCTTGGCATCAATGAGGGGAGCGCCTTCCGAAGAGGAGGAGATCCAGAAGCACGAGGAGGCACTAATGTTGGAGGCCCTAGAGCGTAGCCTCGAGCTTGAGCGGTTGGAGACGAGGGAGCGCCAGGCGGCCATGGTTGAGGATGCTGTCACCGTGCACGAAGCCAAGATCCAGGAGGAGGTTGACCAGAGGGTGGCGAAGTCTCATGTAGATCTTGCTGAAGAGTACAACCTAAAGCTGAATTTCCTGGGGGCCAAAGCCGAGGGCAGGACCGCCGCCCTCAGGACAAGGCTGAACGAGATGGAGCAGCGCGAGAGGGCCGCAGCGGCGGATTAGACCTCTGCCCAAGCTACACTGGCCTCCGCGCATGCTGACTTGCTCTTGCTCCAGCAGCAGATTGATGATGCCGCATCCCTTGCGAAGCCGAATAGGGAGGAGGCGTGTCATTGGCAGACATTGCAGCGCGAGCATGGCCCCACGCTTCAGGCCCTCAAGGTGAGGGCCAACCGAGCCCTGAGCATCATCTGTGAGGAGAGCGTTCCTCACCCCCGCATGGAAGATTACACCAGCCACCTTTGCTTTTTTACCGAAGTCATGACGCGCCTGGAGGACCAGGTTGCGAGGGCCCACGAGCTTGTTGAGGAGAGGAGCCGGGGCCTCCTTGGGCGCGCGTTTTCAGGAGTCTTCAGTCATCTTCAGAACCTCGACCCCCACTTCGATTTTAATGCCGCCATAGCCCCCGTGCCCGGGGCTATCCAGGATAACCTGGCACACTTGGTGGACAATCATGTGGAAGCTTTGTGAGGGCGTTCGGCACCGAGGACGACGCGGTCGTGGTCGTGGTGGACGAAGATGGCGTGGATGATGATGATGAAGACGACGCTAGTGACAACACGAGTAGCACGTACGAGAGCGACCAAGGCGATGCTGGGGGCAACACGTCCAGTTAAGCCCGCATTCCTTCACATGAGCCTGCATGCAACGACTTGGACACGGCCCCGCAGGGTGTGAGAGAATTTTGGAGGGGGAGCCCTTCGTATATGTAAATTTATGTTCTGTCTTTTAATCCGGACCCAAAATGTGCTTTCGCGAGCTTGTGAGCCCCTGGGCAGGGTTGTCGCTTAGACTTATCTTGATCCTAGCAGGCCTTGAGCGGGTTCTGAGGTTGCTAATGTGCCTTCCTCCTGAGGCGAGCCCTCAGAAGCTCGCGAGGTGATATGTCTCCAACGTATCTATAATTTTTTATTGTTCCATGCTATTATATTATCTGTTCTGGATGTTTAATGGGCTTTAATATGCTCGTTTATATTATTTTTGGGACTAACCTATTAACCGAAGGCCCAGTGCAAATTGCTATTTTTGCCTATTTTAGTGTTTCGCAGAAAAGGAATATAAAACGGAAATCCAAATAGAACGAGACCTTTGCGAGGATCTTTCTTGGAACAAACGCAACCCAAGACACTTGGAGTACAAGTCTGGAAGTCCGCGAAGCTTCCACGTGGCAGGGGGCGTGTCCAGGGGGTTAGGCGCGCCCCCACCCTCGTGGGCCCTATGGAGCTCCACCGACGTACTTCTTTCGCTTATATATTCCCATGTACCCTAAAAACGTCCAGGGGAGCCATGAGACCACTTTTCCCCCGCCGCAACCTTCTGTACCCGTGAGATCCCATCTTGGGGGCCTTTTCCAGTGATCTGCCGGAGGGGGATTCGATCATGGAGGGCTTCTACATCATCACCATAGCCTCTCCGACGATGTGTGAGTAGTTTACCACAGACCTTCGGGTCCATAGTTATTACCTAGATGGCTTCTTCTCTCTCTTTGGTTCTCAATACAAAGTTCTCCTTGATGTTCTTGGAGATCTATTTGATGTAATACTTTTTGCGGTGTGTTTGCCGAGATCCGATGAATTCTGGGTTTATGATGAAGATTATCTATGAACAATATTTGGTTCTTCTCTGAATTCTTATATGCATGATTTGATATCTTTGCAAGTCTCTTTGAATTATTGGTTTAGTTTGGCCTACTAGATTGATCTTTCTTGCAATGGGGGAAGTGCATGGCTTTGGGTTCAATCTTGCGGTGTCCTTTCCCAGTGACAACAGGGGCAGCAAGGCACGTATTGTATTGTTGCCATCGAGGATAAAAAGATGGGGTTTATATCATATTGCTTGAGTTTATCCCTCTACATCATGTCATCTTGCCTAATGTGTTACTCTATTCTTATGAACTTAATACACTAGATGCATGCTGGATAGCGGTCGATGTATGGAGTAATAGTAGTAGTGTAACATCCCAAATTTTCCATTTGGAATGTTATACATTAGATCATCATTTGCATATCATATTTTATTACATTTGGCTTGATCCTAGAAATTCTACGCAACTCAAGGACCTATGGAGAGAGTTGGGGATTTCATTATTTTCATATTCGAGTTTTCTCGAATTTTGGAAAGAGGATCGTTTGATTTTAATTATTTTCTCTTCGATTATTTCTTTTATAAAAATAAAAGAGAGAGTGGATAAAACGACTTCCTCAAAATAGAGAAATATCGAAGATTTAATATTAAAATCAAGTAAAAAATTTATTCGGAGTTTTATCACTATTTATTTGAATTAGGGAAAAATATGCGTTTTTCAAAATTGCATTTTAGGCCCAAATAAATGATCACCTTGTCCAGCTTATTTTTAGAGGACGGGGAAAATTTATTTCAGAATTTTTGGAGTCCGTTTAGTATTTTCTTTTCTTTCTTTTTCTGCACATCGGAATTATTTAAAAAAAAGTCAAACCGACTTCGGGCCGTACCCGGCCAGGAGACCTCGGGCCGGCCCTCTTATAAGCCGCACCCGAGCTAGCCCAGCTGCACCTCGCCCCCGAACCCTAACCCTAGCTGCCCGCCTTCACCGCCGCCCGCCGTTGCCGCCTCGCGCCGGTGTCGCCAGACCTCGCTGGACCCGAGGTAGCCGCCTCGATTTTTGTGAGAAAACCGTTTGGTTTTTTTCGAAACCCTAGATCCATTTTTTATTAGATCCGGTTCGGTTTATTTTCGGTTTAGTTGTTTAGCGAACGCCCGTTTTTACGTTCGTTTTAACGAACGGTTTTCATCGTTTAGCCGCAGACAGCGAACGTCCGTTCGTTAGCCTGTTTGTCAATTTTTCTTTTTCTCGGATTTTCCGCGATTATTTTCGATCGCGATTTCTAATCTGATTTTCATTTTAGTATAACTTTTCGCTCGTTTGTCGGAATCAGGCGATTCAAGCGCCTAGAGTTTCGTCTCAAAACCCTCTTTCTGTTTAACCAACTTGAACAAGATTTTGATACAGTAAAATTTGACTTTAGTCCTGATTAGTAATGGGATCTTGTTTCTTTCGCAGTTTGAGTTTCGTTGCTCCGTTTGATTTTATTCTTTTTGCAAACCGGAGTTTTTAAGTTGAACTTTCTGGTTAGATCCCTTATTTGAGTTTTACCCGTGCCCTTGTTTGACTGCTTACTGTATGCTTGTTTGATTGCGATAGAGTACCCGGAGTGCGAAGCGTGCTACATCGAGTCTCTAGGTTTTGCGGATCATCAGCAAGGCAAGTAACACTTTGATCATGTCCCTTTATCATCCAGTTTTTATGCATTAGTTTCAACCCTCAAACATTGCATGGTTAGGACTTGATAACATGTGGGATTGGGAAGTAGATGAGGTAGTACCTATTCACATGTTTATTATCAAACCCTTGGGAGTTACTTCTTCGTATTGCTTATATTGCTATGCAATGATCGTAGACGTGGATTGGGTTTGAGTGAAGCCATGACAGATGTGAGATTGTTAATTAATGGTTCAACTTAAGGTGGCAACTTTAATACACATCTGGGTGGATTGCTTGTCAGGCACCTGGAGAATCCAGTGTTGTCCTAGGATATCCCGGAGTAACCATGTGATAATCCTAAGGTCCGCCACCCAGGCTCAAAGGGAACTGAGATATTTCATTCTAGAAACTTCCATGTGCAGCCACAAGCTATTATGGGATCTAGTATAGTTGAGTAAGTTGCGTGAAGCTCTTGAAGAGGTAGACTAGTAGATGTAGTGGGTTGTAGGTGGTATAGTCTACAAGGAGTAGAGAGTTAATGCTTCTGAAAGACTGTGTCTCGGTCATCCGTTTCTCAAACACCATGTAGTGCGAGAAAACCAACAGAGGAGATCGAGTCTTGTGGGGAAAAGTGCACAAACCTCTGCAGAGTGTACAAACTAATCATGGTTAGCCGTGTCCCCGGTTATGGACATCTTGAGTATCTAGTACTTGGATTATCATATGTATCTCATCACTCTAAATTAATATTGTTGGGTTGATAATTACATTTTAATTGGGATTGAGTTGGAGGAACCTTCTCAATGATGTTTCAACTACCATGATAGTTAAATAAAATCTATGCCTTTGTTGTAGGGAAAATTGGCTTTTCGCAAAACTTTAACCGTAGAGCTTTCCACCAGCCAAATATGCATATAGTGATAGCATTATTCTGTTCTTGCTCTACCATGTTATATTGCCAGCATATTCCATGTGCTGACCCGTTTTCGGGCTGCAACGTATTATGTTGCAGACTTTTCAGACAAGGAGTAAGGTTCGTTAGGTCGTTGCCGTGCAGCTCAGCTATGCCGTTGGAGTTGATGGACTCACTTTATCTTCCAAGCCTTCCGCTGTTATCATATTAGATGGCCTTAAGCCATATTTATTGTAATAAGTTCTCTTTTGAGACATTCGATGTAATAAGTGTGTGATTGCTACTCTGTTATAAATCCTTCGAGTACTATGTGTGTCGGCATTACCGATCCTGGGATGACACTGAAGCACAGAGACTTGAACGTTTGAGGTCGGGTCGCTACAAGATGGTATTAGAGCACACGCTGAGTGTAGGACACGACCACTAAGCTAAAGCCCTAGATCACCACTCTCTTCTCATTTCTGACTCCTCTCCATTTTCTACTCTTTATGATGGCGGACGCAAGGAACTAGTTTGCACAACCGGATGAAGAAGCACCTTTTGTATGACACTTGAAGGAAGTCACTAAGTACCTGAACATTGGAATACCAAGTTTCATCGGGACTTACAACGCCACTTTACCAAAAGAGGAGCGATGGATGATTCAAGTTCAAGTTCTGGGAAGGAAATTCACTCCAGTCACCAAACCCATAGAGTTTTCCTTTGATGCACCAACCTGGAGTCTAGGAAAGAGTATGGCAGCTCACATCACCATGGGACGCATTAGAGAAGTTTACATAAGGAGCTTAAGGATACTATCTATCAGATTTGTGGGCACCGAGATGAGCAATGGGAGATGATCAGCACCAGGAAGGATAGATCAATCGCAGCTTTCATCCAGTAGTTAAACCAGCACATTCGTCGCCAGGAGAACCAAATGTGCATAGGCATGATAGATCTGAAGAAGGCAATGACAAGGATCACAGAACTGGAGGAAAACTCAAGGCTACTCACGAAGATTATGAGGAAATTGTCGTACTAGTGGAGAAGAATGATGATCTGGAAAGGAAGCTGGGAGTATTCATGGGAGACCCCGCGCCAGGAGGAGAAGATGATGAACCCAAGGAGATTCGTTCTGAGGACTACATCATCATCGACGACACCGACTCGGACCCCGACGATAGCAATGATGACTATGAAGACGAAGCTGGAGCGGACATCATGGAGTCTTCGACCGATCAATATTTCTAGTAGACCACCACATCAGTAGTAGTATTCCACTCTGTATATAGTATAGTCCGAGCACTTTTGTAACGATAGTTAGATCGATTGTATGCCCTTGCTTGATTGATTGAGTGATATGATTTTGTTTGTCTCATGTGCATATGGGTAGTGTTTTTCTCACTAGACCTCATTCTATTCTATTCCCTTCCCTCTAAACCCTCAGATGCCTCCGAGACGTGACCCCGGATTTACTTTCCCACCGGAGCTCACTCAGTTGATCCTACAGCAGAATACCCCGATGCAGTTGTTAGTTCAGAATCAAGGCAACAACAACAACAACCCATCACCACCACCAGTTGACAACTTAGCCCGCTTTCTGAGGTTGCAGCCGCCGGTGTTTTCCAGCAGCACCGAGCCGATAGTGGCAGATGATTGGCTCCGCAGGATTGGAAGGGAGTTAACCACTGCAGGATGTACATATGCTGAGAAGGTGCGTTTTGCCGCACATCAGTTGGATGGAACAGCAGCCTCATGGTGGGAGAATTACATAGTCACATATCCTATAGCCACTGTTACATGGGATCTGTTTCGGCAAGCATTCTGCACCACCCATGTCTCAATGGGAGCTATGAGCATGAAGAAGCGTGAGTTTCGCAACTTGCGCCAAGGGAACCGTACTGTGGGGCAGTACGTGGATGAATTATAAAGCTGTCTCGTTATGCCCCTGACGATGTGGCCACAGATTCCATGAAGCAGGAGAAGTTTATGGAAGGGCTGAACGATGAGATGAGCATGCAGTTGATGGTGGCAACATTTAACAACTACCAGGAGTTGGTAGACAAGGCTCTTATGATTGAAGGTAAGCAACAACAAATTGAGAGCCGCAAAAGGAAATATGGACAAGGAAGGTACAACTCGGGAGCTCAGCAGAAGCCTCGTCTAACCCCGAACTCGGGAGGACTTGTTCATAACCATGGAGGTCATAACCATAATGGAGGAAGTTCGCATAACCACTATGGTTCCAAGAATGGGACTGGGAACAGAACAAGCAACAATCAGACCCGCTCTAATCCAGCCACACCCGCCAAGAGAGACCTAAGTCACATTACTTGCTTCAAGTGCGGGAAGACTGGACACTATGCCACGGAGTGCTTTGAAGCGAAGAATGGAAACAGTAACAGGAGCGCTGGGAAGAAGCCTAATCCATTCAACAAAGGACAAGTGAACCACGTTAATGTGGAGGAGGTTGAAGGGCAGCCCGACGCAGTTATCGGTAAGTTTCTGGTTAAGTCTTTTACCGCCCTTGTTCTTTTTGATACTGGTGCATCACATTCATACATATCAAGAGGATTCGTGGATAAGTTTAAACTACCAACCCAAACCCTTAGGACCCCTCTATTAGTAAGTTCACCTGGAGCAGAGTATATGGCCAACCGATGGTGCGACCAGATACCCCAAACCATTGGTAGCCATGGTTTTCTGTCAGACCTAATAATTTTGGAGTCACAAGGATTGGATGTGATATTAGGCATGGACTGGATGTCAAAGTATGGAGGAAGAATTGACTGTGCTAGTAAATCAATTTGTCTCACCTCCCCGGAGGGAAAAAGGATCAAGTATGTATCTAGACATGCGCCTACGAGGAGCCAAGTAAATACCCTCACGGGAGTTCTTCAGGAGGAAGTGCCTGTAGTGAAGGATTACCCAGATGTTTTTCTAGAGGAGTTACCAGGCATGCCACCGGATCGAGACATCGAGTTTTTGATAGAACTATTGCCAGGTACCGGACCAATATTAAAGAGACCCTACCGGATGCCCGCAAATGATCTCGAGGAGATTAAGAAGCAGATCAAGAGTTATTGGAGAAAGGTTACATCTGACGGAGTTCATCACCATGGGGAGCCCCAGTGCTTTTGGTTGAGAAGAAGGATAAGTCTTTAAGGATGGTTGTTGATTATCATGCATTGAATGAGGTGACGATCAAGAACAAATACCCACTGCTGATGATCAATGACTTGTGTCGGATTTCGGGTTCTGGCAGACCCTTGAGGTTCGAACACTGGGGTGCGCGTGGAGATCTCTCCCCTACCGATCTACGTCCAATCTCCTCGTGTGATCTAAGCTGGAAACAACGAACAACACAAGGGACACGAGGTTTATACTGGTTCGGGCCATCGTTGTGGTGTAATACCCTACTCTAGTGTGTGGTGTGGTGGATTGCCTCAGGGGCTAACAATGAATAGTACAAAGGAAGAACAGCCTCACGAGAGGTGTTCTTGAGCTGGTGCGATAAACTGCTTGGGTGAGTTCAGTAGCCTCTCTCTCTGCTGGGGTTCTGCCAGAACTCTAGCTGTGTGCCTCTCTCGTCTCTAGATGTTTTATCTCCCCTACTTTGTGGTGGCTAGCTCTATTTATAGAGGCCCTGGGCCTCTCCCCAAATAACGAGCGGGAAGGGCGCCAACAATTGGCCATTTTGAAGGGGAACATCTAGTACAAGTTATCCTGACCAAAGGTGGTCTTCGGCTGCCAAAAGCACTGGTGATGACGCCGTCTTGGGCTCCACGGTGACCCCCGTCCTACCGCTCTGTTGGTGTTGCTCTCGTATCACCGGAATGGTAACCTTTGCCCGATGCCTTGGCCTGTGCTTGACCCCTTTTCACCAAAGCGGAAACAAGGACACTGCGCAGGCCGGCGCCCGCCTGGTCTCGATCGTCATGGCTTGCGTCACGGGCTCCTCGCGAGGTACCCCTGCCTTGATCTCTCCGCCTCCTCGTGAGCCTGCCTGATGAGGCTGCCTCTGAGGAAGCTTCCGGTCGTCCGCCCCGCGAGGCTTGGCCCCTCGCGAGGGTCTTGAGCTTGAGCTGATGAAGATGGGCCGCGCTGGGCCCCCACTTGAGCCGCGCCGCAGGCCGCAGGCAGGCAAGTCTGGGGACCCCCGTTCCCAGAACACCGACAATTTGTTTGACCAGTTGCAAGGATCTAAGGTGTTTTCGAAGATCGATCTGCAATCAGGATATCACTAGCTGAAGATCCGGGAAAAGGATATACCTAAAACCGCAGTTACCACAAGGTACGGGTTATATGAGTAAACAGTCATGTCATTTGGACTGACTAACGCCCCTGCCTATTTTGTGAGGATGATGAACAAGGTGTTCATGGAATATTTGGATAAGTTTGTTGTGGTGTTCATTGATGATATAATGGTATACTCGAAGAATGAAGAGGAGCACAAGGAGCATTTGCGTTTAGTTCTCGAGAAACTTAGGGAACATCAGTTGTATGCCAAGTTCAACAAATGTGAGTTTTGGTTGAAAGAAGTTGGATTCCTTGGACATGTTATATCAGGAGAAGGTATAGCAGTAGACCCCACCAAGGTTCAGTCAGTCACTGAATGGTTGGCACCCACTTCAGTTAGTGAAATCCACAGTTTTCTTGGACTCGCAGGATACTACCTGAGATTTATTGAGAATTTTTCTAAGATTGTGAAGCCAATGACAGAGCTATTGAAGAAGGATATCAAATTTAAATGGACGGAAGAATGTGAAGCGAGTTTTCAGGAGTTAAAGAAGCGTTTGACTACAGCCCCAGTACTGATTCTGCTGGATATACGTAAGGATTTCCAAGTGTATTGCGACACCTCTCGCTTAGGACTTGGAGGAGTACTGATGTAGGACAGAAGAGTTGTTTCATATGCCTCACGACAACTGAAACCGCATGAGTTAAATTATGCCACACATGACTTGGAGTTGGCTGCCGTTGTGCATGCGTTGAAGACTTGGAGACATTATCTTATTGGAAACCATTGCGATGTATACACTGACCATAAGAGTTTGAAGTACATTTTCACACAGAAGGAGCTGAACCTTAGGCAGAGGAGATGGTTGGAGCTCATAAAGGATTATGAAATGAAGCTTCACTATCATCCAGGCAAGGCCAACATCGTAGCAAATGCTTTGAGCCGGAAGAGTTATGCCAACACACTCATAAGCGCCGGATTGTCCAAGGAGTTGGCAGAGGATCTCAGAGAACTTCAATTGGAGATTGTCCCTAGAGGTTTTGTTGCAACAATGGAAGTTCAGTCTACATTTCTAGGAAAGATTCGAGAAGCCCAGAAGGATGACAAAGAGATCGCCGAGATAAAAGAGAGAATGAGCAAAGGAAAGGCCAAAGGTTTTCGTGAGGATGAACACGACACCTTGTGGTTTGAGGACCGTGTTTATGTGCCCAATAACCCAGAGATCAGGAAGTTAATACTCCAGGAGGCTCATGACTCACCCTACTCGATACACCCCAGAAACACCAAGATGTATGTGGATTTAAAGGAACGTTTCTGGTGGACTGGTATGAAGAATGATATTGCCGAGTATGTAGCCGTATGTGATGTATGTCAGAGAGTGAAGGAAGAACATCAAAAGCTAGCCGGATTGCTACAACCTATGCCGATAACCGAATGGAAGTGGGATAAGCTTGGCATGGATTTCATCACCGGATTGCATAGGACCAAATCAGGATATGATTCTATATGGGTAGTAGTTGATCGCTTGACCAAAGTAGCTCATTTTATCCCAGTGAAAACCACCTATACAAGTGCCAAGTTGGCAAAGATATACATGACCAGGATCGTATGTTTGCATGGAGTTCCGAGAACAATTGTATCAGATAGAGGAACCCAATTTACCTCAAAGTTCTGGAATCAGTTGCATGAAACTTTGGGAACCAAACTGGATTTCAATACAACTTTTCACCCGCAAACTGATGGATAGGCCGAGAGAGTCAACCAGATTCTGGAGGATATGCTGAGAGCTTGTGCACTAGATTATGGATCTAGTTGGGATGACAACTTGCCCTACGCAGAGTTCTCATACAACAATAGTTACCAGGCCAGTTTGAAGATGGCACCTTTCGAAGCTTTATACGGAAGGAGGTGCAGGACACCATTGTCGTGGGATGAAGTTGGAGACCGTCGGTTGTTTGGACCAGATTTGATTAAGGAATCAGAAAAGAAGGTTAAATTGATTAGAGATAGACTGAAGGTAGCTCAGTCCCGACAGAAGAGTTATGCAGATTCAAAATGCAAGGAGGTAGTCTATGAAATCGGAGCCAGAGTGTATCTTCGGGTATCACCACTCCGAGGAGTTAAGCGCTTTGGAGTTAAAGGAAAGTTAGCGCCATGCTTTGTGGGACCATACAGAGTTTTGGAACGTATGGGAGAAGTTGCGTATAAGTTGGAATTACCCGAAGGATTGTCAGGAGTTCACGATGTGTTCCACATTTCTCAGTTGAAGAAGTGCCACGCAGAGATGGCCGACATTCCTCTAAGAGATACAGTACCGCTGTAAGCGATTCAGTTGGACAATGATTTGACCTATGAGGAGAAGCCAGTTAGGATCCTTGAGTTTGCCAGCCGAGTTACCCGCAGCAAGGTTATTAAGTTTTGCAAAGTTCAGTGGAGCCACCATACTGAGGACGAAGCCACCTGGGAATGAGAGGATGATCTTCGCAAAGACCACCCACAACTATTTTGTAGCCAACCCGAATCTCGAGGGCGAGATTCATCTTAAGGGGGGTAGGTTTGTAACATCCCAAATTTTCCATTTGGAATGTTATACATTAGATCATCATTTGCATATCATATTTTATTGCATTTGGCTTGATCCTAGAAATTCTACGCAACTCAAGGACCTACGAAGAGAGTTGGGGATTTCATTATTTTCATATTCGAGTTTTCTCGAATTTTGGAAAGAGGATCGTTTGATTTTAATTATTTTCTCTTCGATTATTTCTTTTATAAAAATAAAAGAGAGAGAGGATAAAATGACTTCCTCAAAATAGAGAAATATCGAAGATTTAATATTAAAATCAAATAAGATTTTTATTCGGAGTTTTATCGCTATTTTATTTGAATTAGGAAAAAAATATGCATTTTTCAAAATTGGATTTTAGGACCAAATAAATGTTCACCTTGTCCGGCTTATTTTTAGAGGACGGCGAAAATTTATTTCGGAATTTTTGGAGTCCGTCTAGTATTTCTTTTCTTTCTTTTTCTGCACGTCGGAATTATTTATAAAAAAAGTCAAACCGACTTCGGGCCGTACCCGGCGAGGAGACCTCGGTCCGGCCCTCTTATAAGCCGCACCCGAGCCAGCCCAGCCGCACCTCGCCCCCGAACCCTAACCCTAGCCGCCCGCCGCCGCCGCCACGCTCCGCCGCCCACCGCCCACCGCTGCCGCTGCCACCGCCCGCCGATACCGCCGCCGTGCCGGAGTCGCCGGACCTCACCGGATCCCGCCGGACCCGAGGTAGCCGCCTCGGTTTTCATGAGAAAACCATTTGTTTTTTTCGAAACCATAGATCCGTTTTTTTATTAGATCCGGTTCGGTTTATTTTCGGTTTAGTTGTTTAGCGAACGACCGTTTTTACGTTCGTTTTAACGAACGGTTTTCACCATTTAGCCGCAAACAGCGAACGTCCGTTCGTTAGCCTGTTCGTCAGTTTTTCTTTTTCTTGGATTTTCCGTGATTATTTTCGATCGCGCTTTCTAATCCGATTTTCGTTTTAGTATAACTTTTCGCTCGTTTATCGGAATCAGGCGATTCAAGCGCCTAGAGTTTTGTCTCGAAACCCTCTTTCCGTTTAACCAACTTGAACAAGATTTTGATACAGTAAAATTTGACTTTAGTCCAGATTAGTAATCGGATCTTGTTTCTTTCGCATTTTGAGTTTCGTTGCTCCGTTTGATTTGATTCTTTTTGCAGACCGGAGTTTTTAAGTTGAACTTTCTGGTTAGATCCCTTATTTGAGTTTTACCCATGCCCTTGTTTGATTTCTTATTGTATGCTTGTTTGATTGCGATAGAGTACCCGAAGTGCGAAGCGTGCTACATCGAGTCTCTAGGTTTTGCGGATCATCAGCAAGGCAAGTAACACTTTGATCATATCTCTTTATCACCCATTTTTTATGCATTAGTTTCAACCCTCAAACATTGCATGGTTAGGACTTGATAACATGTTGGATTGGGGAATAGATGAGGTAGTACCTATTCACCTATTTATTATCAAACCCTTGGGAGTTACTTCTACGTATTGCTTATATTGCTATGTTATGCTCGTAGACGTGGATTGGGTTTGAGTGAAGCCATGACAGATGTGAGATTGTTAATTAATGGTTCAACTTAAGGTGGCAACTTTCATACACATCTGGGTGGATTGCTTGTCGGGCACCTGGAGAATCCAGTGTTGTCCTAGGATATCCCGGAGTACCCGTGTGATAATCCTAAGGTCCGCCACCCAGGCTCAAAGGGAACTGAGATATTTCATGCTAGAAACTTCCGTGTGCAGCCACAAGCTATTATGGGCTCTAGCATAGTTGAGTAAGTTGCGTGGAGCTCTTGAAGAGGTAGACTGGCAGACGTAGTGGGTTGTAGGTGGTATAGTCTACCCAGAGTAGAGAGTTAATGCTTATGAAAGACTGTGTCTCGGTCATCAGTTTCTCAAACACCATGTAGCGTGGGAAAACCAACGGAGGAGACCGAGTCTTGTGGGGAAAAGTGTGCAAACCTCTGCAGAGTGTACAAGCTAATCATGGTTAGCCGTGTCCCCGGTTATGGACATCTTGAGTATCTAGTACTTGGATTATCATATGTATCTCATCACTCTAAATTAATATTGTTGGGTTGATAATTACTTTTTAATTGGGATTGAGTTGGAGGAACCTTCTCAATGATGTTTCAACTACCATGATAGTTAAATAAAATCTATGCCTTTGTTGTAGGGAAAAATTGGCTTTTCGCAAAACTTTAAACGTAGAGCTTTCCACCAGCCAAATATGCATATAGTGATAGCATTATTCTGTTCTTGCTCTACCGTGTTATATTGCCAGCATATTCCATGTGCTGACCCGTTTTTGGGCTGCAACGCATTATGTTGCAGACTTTTCAGACAAGGAGTAAGGTTCGTTAGGTCGTTGCCGTGCAGCTCAGCTATGCCGTTGGAGTTGATGGACTCACTTTATCTTCCAAGCCTTCCGCTGTTATTGTATTAGATGGCCTTAAGCCATATTTATTGTAATAAGTTCTCTTTTGAGACATTCGATGTAATAAGTGTGTGATTGCTACTCCGTTATAAATCCTTCGAGTACTGTGTGTGTCAGCATTACCGATCCAGGGATGACACTGAAGCACAGAGACTTGACCGTTTGAGGTCGGGTCGCTACAAGTAGATGCAGAATCATTTCGGTCTAGTTGACACGGACGTGATGCCTATGTTCATGATCATGCCTAGATATTCTCATAACTATGCGCTTTTCTATCAATTGCTCGGCAGTAATTTGTTCACCCACCGTAATACTTGCTACCATGAGAGAAGCCACTAGTGAAACCTATGGCCCCCGGGTCTACTTTACATCATATAAGTTTCTGATCTATAATTCTAGTTTACTATTTATTTTATTTTGCAATCTTTACTTTCCAATCTATACAACAAAAATACCAAAAATATTTATATTATTATCTCTATCAGA
This sequence comes from Triticum urartu, assembly GCF_056163025.1. NCBI lineage: Eukaryota > Viridiplantae > Streptophyta > Magnoliopsida > Poales > Poaceae > Triticum > Triticum urartu. The sequence continues at coordinate 579,434,061 of NC_141874.1, forward strand.
TCTCACTTTTGCAAGTGGCCGTGAAGGGATTGACAACCCCTTTATCGCGTTGGTTGCAAGGTTCTTGATTGTTTGTGCGGGTACTAGGCGACTTGCGTGTAGTCTCCTACTGGATTGATACCTTAGTTCTCAAAAACTGAGGGAAATACTTACGCTACTTTCCTGCATCACCCTTTCCTCGTCAAGGGAAAACCAACGCATGCTCAAGAGGTAGCAAGAAGGATTTTTGGCGCCGTGGCCGGGGAGATCTACGCTCAAGTCAAGAAATACCAAGTACCCATCACAAACTCTTATCCCTCGCATTACATTATTTGCCATTTGCCTCTTGTTTTCCGCTCCCCCACTTCACCTTTGCCGTTTTATTCGCCCTTTTTCGTTCGTCTCTTTTCACTCACTTCCTGTGTGCTTGTGTGTTGGGTTGATTGTTTGTCATGATGGCTCAAGATAATACTAAATTATGTGACTTTTCCAATACCAACAACAATGATTTTATTAGCACTCCGATTGCTCCTATTATCGATGCTGAATCATGTGAAATTAATGCTGCTTTGTTGAATCTTGTCATGAAAGATCAATTTTCTGGCCTTCCTAGTGAAGGTGCCGCTACCCATCTAAACAACTTTGTTGATTTGTGTGATATGCAAAAGAAGAAAGATGTGGATAATGATATTGTTAAATTGAAGCTATTTCCGTTTTCACTTAGAGATCGTGCTAAAACTTGGTTCTCTTTGCCTAAAAATGGTATTGATTCATGGAATAAGTGCAAAGATGCTTTTATCTCTAAGTATTTTCCTGCCGCTAAGATCATCTCTCTTAGAATCGATATTATGAATTTTAAGCAACTTGATCATGAGTATGTTGCACAAGCTTGGGAGAGGATGAAATTAATGATACATAATTGCCCTACACATGGTTTGAATTTATGGATGATTATACGAAAAATTTATGCCGGGTTGAATTTTGCTTCTAGAAATCTTTTAGATTCGGCCGCGGGAGGCACTTTTATGGAAATTACTTTAGGAGAAGCTACTAAACTCCTAGATAATATTATGGTTAATTATTCTCAATGGCACACCGAAAGATCCACTAGTAAAAAGGTTCATGCGATTGAAGAGATTAATGTTTTGAGTGGAAAGATGGATGAACTTATGAAATTGTTTGCTAATAAGAGTGTTTATTCTGATCCTAATGACATGCCTTTGTCCACTTTGATTGAGAATCATAATGAAACTATGGATGTGAATTTTGTTGGTAGGAACAATTTTGGTAACAACGCGTATAGAGGAAATAATTCTAGGCCGTTTCCTAATAATTCCTCCAATAATTATGGTAATTCCTACAACAACTCTTATGGAAATTTAAATAAGATGCCCTCTGATTTTGATACTAGTGTTAAATAATTTATGAGTTCGCAAAAGAATTTCAATGCATTGGTTGAAGAAAAATTGCTCAATATTGATGAGTTGGCTAGGAACGTGGATATAATTTCTCTTGATGTTGATTCTTTGAAACTTAGATCTATTCCACCTAAGCATGATATCAATGAGTCTCTCAAATCCATGAGAGTTTCCATTGATGAATGCAAAGAAAGAACCGCTAGGATGCGTGCTAAAAAAGATTGCTTTGTGAAAGGGTGTTCTTCTAGTTTACATGATAATAATGATGAAGATCTAAAAGTGATTGATGTGTCTCCTATTAAATCTTTGTTTTACATTATGAATCTATATAAAGATGGGACTGGAGCTGAGTCAACTTTAGTTAAAAGCCGTCCCAATGATTCGGAGTTTTTAGATCTTGATGCTGGAATTAATAAAAGTGGGATTGAACCCACTATTTTGGATTTCAAGGAATTTAATTATGATAATTGCTCTTTGATAGATTGTATGTCCTTGTTGCAATCTGTGTTAAATTCTCCTCATGCTTAAGATCAAAATAACGCCTTTACTAAACATATCGTTGATGCTTTAATGCAATCTTATGAAGAAATGCTTGAATTAGAAGTTTATATTCCTAGAAAACTTTATGATGAGTGGGAATCTACTATTAAAATTAAGATTAAAGATCATGAATGCTATGCTTTATGTGATTTGGGTGCTAGTGTTTCCACGATTCCAAAAACTTTGTGTGATGTGCTTGGTTTTCGTGAATTTGAAGATTGTTCTTTAAATTTGCATCTTGCGGATTTCACCATTAAGAAACCTATGGGAAGGATTAATGATGTTCTTATTATTAAAAATATGAATTATGTGCCCTTAGATTTCATTTTTATTGATATAGATTGCAATCCTACATGTCCTATAATTTTTGGTAGACCTTTCCTTAGAACGATCGGTGCAATTATTGACATGAAAGAAGGAAATATTAGATTCCAATTTCCGTTAAGGAGAGGCATGAAACACTTTCCTAGAAATAAAATTAAATTACCTTATGAATCTATTATGAGAGCCACTTATGGATTGCATATCAAAGATGACAATACCTAGATCTATTCTTGCCTTTATGCCTAGCTAGGGGCGTTAAACGATAGCGCTTGTTGGGAGGCAACCCAATTTATTTTTGTTCTTTACTTTTTGTTCCTGTTTAGTAATAAATAATTTATCTATCCTCTATTATGTTTGTGTTTTTTATGTTTTAATTAGTGTTTGTGCCAAGTAAAGCCTTTAGGATCTTCTTGGATGATTATTGTTTGATCTTTCTGAAAAAAAACGGAAAGTATGTTCTCACAAGAAAATTTTCATTTTTTACCAGAGAGCGATAAAATACCAATTCCAACTGTAGTAGATCTCTATACAAATTATTTAGGTCCTCCTAATTTTTCGGAATTTTTGGAGTTACAGACGTATTCAAAACCTCCAGATTGCTACAAACTGTTCTTTTTGACAGATTCTGTTTTTCGTGTGTTGTTTGCTTATTTTGATGAATCTATGGCTAGTATCGGGGGGTATGAACCATAGAGAAGTTGGAATACAGTAGGTTTAATACCAGTATAAATAAAGAATGGGTTAATTACAATACGTTAAAGTGGTGGTTTGTTTTCTTATACTAACGGAGCTCATGTGATTTTCTGTTGAGTTTTGTGTTGTGTAGTTTTCAAGTTTTGGGTAAAGATTTAATGGATTTTGGAACAAGAAGTGGAAAGACCCTAAGCTTCGGGATGCGCAAGGCACCCCAAGTTAAAATTCAAGGACAACCAAAAGCCTAAGCTTGGGGATGCCCCAGAAGGCATCCCCTCTTTCGTCTTCGTCTATCGGTAATGTAAGTGCATCTAGTGCCACCTCTAGTTGGTTTTGGAGTATTGACGACAAACCTGGTTGAGGGACTAATGTGTTTGTGAGAATTTCAGGACAACACAGGTAGTGGTCCCTCATTGATTCGGTTTACCTACCAGAGATGACTCCTAAAAATGTATGAAGACATTGAAGACAAAGGTGGTATGTGAAGACATTCACATTGAAGACTATGACAAGAGAAGACATCGCGTGAAGACTATGGAGCGCGAAGACTTAGTTGTTTCATTGTTTCCTTTCTTCTTTGTTGAGTCATAGGAACCACCGTACTGTTAAGTGGGGTCCCAGTGAACAAAGTCAGAGTGGCTAAAGTGATGCTTAACCAAAATCCTATGTCTTCGAGCGAAGAAATGAGAGCAAAACTTATCCAGAGTTGGATAAGTCAGCTTTACTTGTAGCCGAAGTAAAGTTGCCGCCTGTGTTTGAAATCTGAGCGTTGGAACACGTGTCAGTTCCTTAGTGACCCAGGGTCATTTCGGACAAATCAGGTCGGGTTGCCTAGTGGCTATAAATAGCCCACCCCCCTACACCATAAATTGGTGGCTGCTCGGAGTTAGTGCACGGCTTTTGTCGTTTGAGAGCAACCCACCTCAAAGCCTTTGAGAGAGAAATCCTTGCGAGGACAAAGCCCTAAACACCCAAAGCCAAAGAGTGTTAGGCATCACTGAAGTCTTCCTGTCTGTGTGATTTGAAGACTTGTTACACTTGAGGACTGTGAATCCTCCAGCCGGTTAGGCATCGCGTTCTGAGCATCCAAGAGTCATTGTGGATCGCCGGTGAACGAAGTCTGTGAAGGTTCGGAAGTCTACCTTGAAGACTTACCAGAGTGATTGAGCGAGGACTGGGTGTCCTTAGCTCAAGGGGAATAAGGTGAAGACACGGCCTTCTGAGTTAAATCTCAGCTTCCCTAACCAAACGTACATTTGTCACAGCAACTGGAACTGGTCCAACAAATCATTGTCTTCAATAAGCAACTAGTTCTATCCTTCCCATCTCTTTATTTACACTTGGTCCTTGTGAAGTCATTGCCTGTTTGCATTGTCCATTTGTCTTCACTGTGTGACTGTTTGTTCTGATTGGTTTCATACTATCTTCCACCCTGATCTGTACTACCTAGCTGCTATTAGTCTTCGTGCTGTCACTTCATTGAATACTTGACTATGGCTTGTCTAGTGTAGTCTACCTTCCGCTGCATGGTTATAGATTCATTTCTATCATTTGTCTTCGAAACTCCCATGTTTTGAAGACTTTCATAAAATTTGCCTATTCACCCCCCTCTAGTCGATAACTAGCACTTTCAATTGGTATCAGAGCTAGGTACTCCCTTGTTCTGTGTGATTCGGTTTAACCACATGGAGTTTTAGCTATGTGGACTGCATGGATAATCAAAGTCTCCACTGCGTGCCCTATCTTTAATGGCAGTGATTATCCCAAATGGAAGACTAGGATGAGGAAGCGACTCCCTGCAATGGACAGTGAGCTTTGGACGGTCACGGAGATTGGCCTCACCGACTTATGCAAGATGGCGGATGCCGAACACATTCAGAAGTTCACTCTTCTAGATGTCAAGGCGAAGGGCATTATATGCTCCTCTCTGTCCAGAGATGAGTTCAGGCGCATCATGCATCTCTACAATGCAAAACTTATATGGGATCGGATTTCTGATGTTTATGAAGGTCATCAGACACGTCAGGATCCCTGGTTCCTCGACTTCAAGGAGTCACTTCAAACAATGTCTCCCGAACCCGAGCCATCCTCTCCAACCTACTGCTTCATGGCACGTGGTGCCAAGGTAAACTCATGCAATGCTCACTATCAAACATCCAGTGAAGATGACTCTGATTGTGATTCCAAACCCAGCTACAAAACACTTGCTAAAATTGCAACTGAACAATAGAAAGCTATGGAACATATTCAAAAACTGTTAGACAAAAGCGATGACCTGTTGGCCGCGGAAATGACTCGATCTCAGTCCTTAGTTGAAGACATAAAAAAATCTTCATGTTAAGTATGAGGAACTTGAAAGTCGTCATGAAACGCTCTCAACAACTCATGAAAAGCTTTGCTATGATTATCTTCAAAGGAAGCAAGAACTAGAGAAATTGAGAGCAGTTCAGGAAGATCTTCAAAAGGAAAACGAGTCACTTCGCGCTCAACATATCATTCCCGCTCAGGAAGGATTTGAACCACCATGTCTATAATGCCTTGAGTGTGATAGCGCTACTTCCGTTGCTGAATGTTCTAATGCTGCTACTGTTGCAATATCTTCAACCATTGATGTGGTAACTAACCCCTCTGCTGAGGATGCCACTGCTATTGCTGATTAAAATGCTAGGTTGAAGACATTGCTTGAAACAGGGATGTACAAAAGTCTCAAAGGGCATCAAAAACTATGTGACGTCCTCAAAAGGCAGATTCTGAACCGAAACCCTAGGAAAGAGGGTGTTGGGTTCGAAAGGAAAATGAATGCTGATGGCTCTTACTGGAAGTGTAAGTGCATCTAGTGCCACCCCTAGTTGGTTTTGGAGTATTGACGACAAACCTGATTGAGGGACTAATGTGTTTGTGAGAATTGCAGGATAACACAGGTAGAAGTCCCTCATTGATTCGGTTTTCCTACCAGAGATGACCCCTAAAAATATATGAAGACATTGAAGTCAAAGGTGGTATGTGAAGACATTCACATTGAAGACTATGACAAGAGAAGACATCGCGTGAAGACTATGGAGCGCGAAGACTTAGTTGTTTCGTCGTTCTTTTTTCTTCTTTGTTGAGTCATAGGAACCACCGTACTATTAAGTGGGGTCCAAGAGAACTAGTCAGAATGACTGAAGTGATGCTTAACCAAAATCCTATGTCTTCAAGTGAAGACTATGAGAGCAAATCTTATTCAGAGTTGGATAAGTCAGCTTTGCTTGTAGCCCAAGTAAAGTTGTCGTGTGTGTTTGAAATCTGACCGTTGGAACACGTGTCAGTTCCTTAGTGACCTAGGGTCATTTCGGACAAATCAGGTTGGGTTGCCTAGTGGCTATAAATAGCCCACCACCAACAACCATAAACCGTTGGCTGCTCAGAGTTAGTGTACTTCTTTTGTCGTTTGAGAGAAACCCACCTCGAAGCCTTTGAGGGAGAATTCCTTGCGAGGATAAAGCCCTAAACACCCAGAGCCAAAGAGTGTTAGGCATCACTTAAGTCTTCTTGTCTATGTGATATGAAGACTTATTACACTTGAGGACTGTGAATCCTCCAGCCGGTTAGGCGTCGCGTTCTGAGCATCCAAGAGTCATTGTGGATCGCCGGTGAACAAAGTCTGTGAAGGTTTGGAAGTCTGCCTTGAAGACTTACCCGAGTGATTGGGCGAGGACTGGGTGTCCTTAGCTCAAGGGGAATAAGGTGAAGACGCGGTCTTCTGAGTTGAATCTCAGCCTCCCTAACCAGACGTACAGTTGTCACAGCAACTGGAACTGGTCCAAAAAATCATTGTCTTCCACGAGCCACTGGTTCTATCCTTCCCATCTCTTTATTTGCAGATTGTTCCTTGTGAAGTCATTCCCTGTTTGCATCATCTATTTGTCTTTAGTGTGTGACTGCTTGTTCTGATTGGCTTCATACTATCTTCCATCCTGATCTATACTGCCTAGCTGCTATTAGTCTTTGTGCTTTCATTTCATTGAATACTTGACTATGGCTTGCTTAGTGTAGTCTACCTTCCGCTGCATGGTAATAGGTTTATTTCTATCGTTTGTCTTCGAAACTTCCATGTTTTGAAGACTTACATAAAAATCGCCTATTCACCCCCCCTAGTCGATCACTAGCACTTTCAATTGGTATCAGAGCAAGGTACTCCCTTGTTATGTGTGATTCGGTTTAACCACCTGGAGTTTTAGCTATGTCGACTGCGGGGATAATTAAAGTCTCCGCTGCGTGTCCAGTCTTCGATGGAACTGAATATCCCTACTGGAAGAATAAGATGTGCATGCATCTTGAAGCCCTTGATGTCGACCTATGGTATGTCATCAAGAATGGCGTTCCCAAGGCAGGTGAAGGTGTCACTGCTGCTGATGTCAAGAAGTTCGTTCAACTAGACTCCACTGCCAAGAACATCATCTATGGTCATCTAACCAAAGGACAGTATGGCCGTGTGAGTGCTTTGGAAACATCTAAGCTAGTCTGGGACTGGCTCTCCAAGGTCAACGAAGGCGTCTCAACCCAGAGAGGTCAAAGAATCGGTGTCCTTCGCAACCTCTTCAACCGCTTCAAGAGAAACGACAATGAGAATGTTCAGCTCACGTTTGATCGACTCACTAACATCACAAATGAACTTCAAGCCCTTGGCGCTACTGAGATCACCAAGCATGAAGTCGTCACGACACTCCTGAGATCACTTGACAGCTCGTTTGACACCCTAGCCCGGATGATTCAAGAACGTCCTGATTTCAAGACTCTCGATCCGTCTGACATACTTGAGAGGCTCAACACACATGAGTTTCAGCTTTTTGAGAAAAGAGACATCTATGGTCCCAACTATGGGCGAACTCGGGCCCTGAAGGCAAAAGCTGTCTCTTCATCGAAAGAAGAATCTGACAGCAGTTCTGATGATCCTGAAGACATTGGAAAGGAGCTTGCTATGCTTGTGAAGAAGTTCCAAAAATTCACCAAGAAGAAAGGCTTCAGAAAGTCTTCACGATCAAGCTCAAGGAATGATGAAGCTTCTGCTCATGACTACAAGAAGAGAACATGCCACAAGTGCAAGAAACCTGGCCACTACATCTCTAAGTGTCCACAGTGGGAAAATGAGAACAAGAAGAAGAAGAAGAGCAAGGAGTATGATTCTGACGACAAGAAGAAGAAGAAATACTCAAAGTCTTGTTCCAAGTCTTCCTCAAAGTCTTCATCTCACAAGAAGAGCTCATCTGGCAAGGCTCGTGTGTTTGTTGGCAAGGAAATGGATTCAGAGGAGGAGTCCGCTTCTGGGGAGGCGGAGGTGGAGTCTGAGGAGGAGTCCGATTCTGGCGTTGCAAGTCTGGCTACAGCATACGTTGCCAAGTCCATCTTCAACACTGAAGACAATGGATTCATCACCGACACCGATGCAAATGACAAGGACTACTCTGCTCCCACCTACTGCTTCATGGCACGTGGTTCCAAGGTAAACACACACACTACTCGCTATCAAACATCCAGTGAAGATGACTCTGATTGTGATTCCAAACCCAGCTACAAAACACTCGCTAAAATTGCAACTGAACAACAGAAAGCTATGGAACACATTCAAAAACTGTTAGACAAAAGGATGACATGTTAGACGCTGAAATGACTCGATCTCAGTCCTTAATTGAAGACATAAAAAATCTTCATGTTAAGTATGAGGAACTTGAAAGTCGTCATGAAATGCTCTCAACAACTCATGAAAAGCTTTCCTATGATTATCTTCAAAGGAAGCAAGATCTTGAGAAATTGAGAGCGGCTCATGAAGATCTTCAAAAGGAAAACGAGTCACTTCGCGCCAAATAGATCAGTTCTGCTCAGGAAGGATTTGAACCACCATGTCTTAAATGCATTGAGCGTGACAACGCTACTTCTATTGCTGGATGTTCTACTGCTGCTACTAGTGCAATATCTTCAACTATTGATGTGGTAACTAACCCCTCTGCTGAGGATACCACTGCTATTGCTGATGAAAATGCTAGGTTGAAGACATTGCTTGAAACAAGGATGTACAAAAGTCTCAAAGGGCATCAGACACTATGTGATGTCCTCAAAAGGCAGATCCTGAACCGAAACCCTAGGAAAGAGGGTCTTGGGTTCGAAAGGAAAATGAATGCTGATGACTCTTACTGGAAACCTGAGCAATACCCCAAAACCACATGGGTTGCTGCAAAGGAACCTTCAGTGGATCCCTGTCTGGCTTCACTTGTGCTAATCCCATTGTTATTGATGAATCCCTTGATGCAAACTATAAATTGTTTAAGAATCAGAATGGTGAAGTGTTTGCCAGGTATATTGGTACTAACTACAGGAATGGGCCACCTATGAAGAAAGTCTGGGTGCCGAAAAGGTTGTTGGAGAATCTTTCTGTGAATGTTGTCATGACACCACAAGTGAAGAAGACAAACCCCAGACCACAGGCTTCATACAGAGAAATGACTCACCTGAGTCGCACTAATGCAAATGTTTTGCAGGGAAACCATACTCAGGCCTATGAATATGAGCGCGTTTCATCAAACCGCCATGTTCATAAGACCAAGAACTACTCTGCTTATTCTTACGAGTACTATTGTCCACCTGCAAGACTTTTTGCTAGGGCTCCAAAGCCAAAGTTCTCAGATGCTGCACTTAGACTCATTGCTTCGAAGCCACCCTTGAAGATGTGGGTGGCTAAGAAAACTTAACTCTCTTTTGCAGGGAAGGGTCTCCAGCCGAAAATCAAATTCGTCTGAAGATATTGCTGGGGACCTTAAACATCTTGTAGGGTGCAAGATCAAATGCCCAAATGGTCTTATTATGTATTTTGTTCCTAAGTCACTTGCTACTTGCCCTATTAGTCCTAACCTCGATCTAAGCTTTCATAATCCACTTGCTCGTCAAATGTTTATGCTTCACAATTCTCTTCGAGAAGCCTATCCCCTAACTGCACTGTAGGGTATGACACCAGCTGCTTCAGAATGGATTATTGATAGTGGGTGTACTAATCACATGACTGGCAAGCGAAGTCTTCTCATGGACTCAACTTTACGTCCATCTGACAAGAGTCACATCACATTTGCTGATACTAGTAAAAGCAAGGTATTGGGTCTAGGTAGAGTTGCAATCTTGAGGGATCAACACATGGATAAAGTAATGCTTATTGAATCCCTTGGTTTCAACTTAACGTCTGTCTCAATGCTTTGCGAGTTAAACATGATTGTGATATTTGGAAAATATCATTGCCTTGTTCTAATGGAATCTGACAAGTCTCTAGTCTTTGAAGGGTATCGGAAAGATGATTTGTACGTGGTAGATTTCTCAGCAGGACCACAGCTTCCCGTATGTCTTTTAGCAAAAGCTTCAGAATGCTTGGTCTGGCATCGGAGGCTAGGGCATGCTGGCATGAGGAACTTGCATACTCTTGCAAAGAAGAAGCATGTCATAGGCATCGAGGGCGTCAATTTCAAAAAGGATCACTTATGCAGTGCCTGTGAAGCAGGAAAGATGACGAGGGCCAAGCATCCCTCGAAGACAATCATGACAACGACTCAACCCTTTGAACTACTTCACATGGACCTCTTTGGTCCCACTCACTACTCAACTCTTACTACTACTGCTTGTATGGCTTTGTAATTGTTGATGATTATTCAAGATATACTTGGGTGCATATAATACTCTACAAGACTGAAGTGCAGGATGTCTTCAGACGCTTCGCCAATCGAGCCATGAACAACTATGGCGTCAAGATCAAGCACATCAGAAGTGACAATGGCACTGAATTCAAGAACACTGGCCTAGACACTTATCTAGATACTTTGGGCATCACTCATGAATTCTCAGCTCCGTACACGCCGCAGTAGAATGGCGTCGTGGAACGCAAGAACAGAACACTTATTGAGATGGCCCGGATGATGCTCAATGAATATAAGACTCCAAGAAAGTTCTGACCTGAAGCCATTGATATTGCATGCCATATCATCAACCATGTTTATCTTCACAAGCTTTTGAACAAGACATCCTATGAGCTCCTTACTGGCAAGAAGCCAAATGTCAGTTACTTCAGAGTATTTGGTGCCAGGTGCTGGATCAAGGATCCACATCACACTTCAAAATTTGCACCGAAGGCACATGAAGGTTTTATGCTTGGATATGGAAAGGATTCGCACTCCTACAGAGTCTTCAACCTCTTTCACTATAAAGTGGTTGAAACTGTGGATGTGCGGTTCGATGAGACTAATGGCTCGCAAAGAGAGCACCTGCCAAATGTGCTAGATGAAGCTCCATCCAGTGAAAACATCAAGCTTATGGGAACTGGAGAAATCAAACCATTTGAAGTACCGCCTGAAGAGGAACTTATCATTTCTGCACCAAATCAACCTGAAGACAATGCTCAGCCTGAAGACAATCCTTCAAACGATGACAATGATCAGCAAGAGCAAAATATTCGTCCAGTTCATCCTCATGTTGCAAATGAAGTACATATTGAGAAGATAATTGATAGCATCAATGCACCTGGTCCACTCACCTGGCACCAAAGGAATCGCATCACTTAGCTGTGAAGCGAATTCTTAGATATTTGGCTCACACCCCAACACTAGGATTATGGTATCCAAAGGGCTCAGAGTTTGATCTAATTGGATTCTTGGATGCTGATAATGCTGGTGAAAAGGTGGATCGCTAGTCTACATCAGGCACATGACATTTTCTAGGACGATCACTTGTATGTTGGTCTTCAAAGAAGCAAAACTGTGTATCTCTCTCCACTACTGAATCTAAATACATTGCTGCTGGATCTTGCTGCGCTCAGCTTCTATGGATGAAGCAAACACTCAAAGACTATGGCATTCATCTGAAGCAAGTGCCACTCTACTACGACAACGAGAGCGCCATCAAGATTGCCAACAACCCAGTTTAGCACTCGAAGACAAAGCACATTGAAATTCGTCATCACTTTCTCAGAGATCATGTTATGAAGGAAGATATTGATATCATACACGTCAACACTGAAGAGCAATTGGCAGATATCTTCACAAAGCCCTTGGATGAGAAGAGGTTTTGCAAGTTACGGTGTGAGCTAAATATCTTGGAATCCTCAAATGTCCTGTGATCAGGCACACTTCCTAACACTTGTGCATGTTGATGACTTAGATGTGCAACACACGAAGTAATGTATGTCTTCAATCAATGAAGACTTGCATTCTGAGTGTGAATACATTAACGTGGAATTTGACTTCAGAGCGCCACGAAAGTTGTGCGCCGTGTCTGGGTCTAATACTTCCTATACGGTGGGTAACGCCACCACAAAATTCTTCCCTAAGAAGTGTTTCTCACATGGCGTTACATTTGCAAAGTCTTCGCTTTCTGTTTTTCTTGAATGTTAACATGACCTCATGTTTATCTTCAACGTACTGATTTGGTTTCTGTCCTCTACAGCATTCACTTATAGCTATGGCTTCTTGCTGAATCTTTTGAACTAAGTGAATGTGATTGGACCCTAACCCCTCTATGCTTCTTTCCGAAGTCTATCTATCCAAATCATATGCATTCTATTGACACTGTCAAAATGTCTTCTCTGCATTCCTTGTCAGCAGAAGACACAGAGACAAACATTAATCCGTTTTCAATGCTAAATCCTTCCACCTGAAACCCGGAGAAGTGGGAACGACCACCTGACAATCCAGGCGTGAGTGGGAATGTGGAACAACCTCCGATGTGTTGCATGATAGCCACGTGTCCTTCAGATGTGAACCGCTAGGGGCACCTGTGTAATAACACTGTGCCATCCCTGTCCCTATAAATACACGCCTCACCACAGTCATTATCCTTTCTCCCACTCTAGCACAAACCCTAGTGCCACCGCTAGCCCTCGACGACACCGGCGATGAAGCGCTTAGCTGCCGCAACCTCACCGACGTCGTCTTTACGTCGGCCGCGGACATCGTCTTCTCTGCCGTCGCCGTAGGTGTCCTCCGTTGCCAAGTTAGGGCACGGAAGATCGAACTGCTCGGCCTCCTCTCCTGCTCCGTCTAGCAGTTCCTCGAGTTGTAAATAAAACCTCCTTCTTACGGTCTCTTTGATCCGATAGATTCATCCTTTTCTACCACAAGCAGTTTCTATTCACACAAGTTGGATCTATTTCATACTACATCTCATAATATGCCTAGTATGTTCACTTATGCTTCACAAAGTAGTTGGATTCCTCACTTGTACTTGTTCGTGGATTCATACAAATCTGGAACCAACTCTCTATCTATGAGTGAATGTCTTCGCACTATGAGGTCAATGTCTTCTAAACTGATTTATCTTCAAAATCTTCTGAGAATGCATATGACCTCTTCCCGGCTAACCATGATTAGTTTATACACTCTGCAGAGGTTTGTGCACTTTTCCCCACAAGACCCGATCTCCTCCGTTGGATTTCTCACACTACATGGTGTTTGAGAAACGGATGACCGAGACACAGTCTTTCAGAAGCATTAACCCCTTACTCCGGGCAGACCATACCAACCTACATCCCTCTACCTGCTGATCCACCTCTTCGGGAGCTTCACACAACTTACTCAACTATGCTAGAGCCCATAATAGCTTGTGGCTGCACACGGAAGTTTCGAGCATGAAAATATCTCAGTTCCCTTTGAGCCTGGGTGGCGGACCATAGGATTATCACACGGGTACTCCGGGATATCCTAGGACAACACTAGATTCTCCAGGTGCCCAAAAAACAACCCACCCAGATGTGTATTCAAGTTGCCACCTTAATTTGAACCATTAATTAACAAGCTCACATCTGTCATGGACTTCACTCACCCAAACCACGTTTACGATCATAGCATAGCAATATAAGAACCACGTAGAAGTAACTCCCAAGGGTTTGAATATAACAGGGCAATAGGTTCTACCTCATCAACTACTTCCCAACCCACATGTTAAATCACATCCTAACCATGCAATGTTTGAGGATTGGAACTAATGCATAAAAATTGGGTGATAAAGGGGTATGATCAAAGTGTTACTTGCCTTGCTGATGATCCACAAAACCTAGGGATTCGTAGTAGCACGCTTCGCACTCCGGGTGTTCTATCGCAAACAAACAATAGCACACATAAGCAATCAAGAAAAGAAACACGGGTAAATCTCAAATAAGGCAATCTAACTAGAAAGTTCAACTTAAGAACTCCGGTTTGCGAAAAGAATCAAATCAAACGGAGCAACGAAACTCAAACTGCGAAAGAAACAAGATCCGTTTGCTAATCTAGACTATAGTCAACTTTTACAGTAGCAAAAACTTGTTCAAGTTGGTTAAACAGAAAGAGGGTTTCGAGACGAAGATCTAGGCGCTTGAATCGCCTAATTCTGACAAACGAGCGAAAAGATAAACTAAAACGAAAATCGGATCAGAAATCGCGATTGAAAATAATCGCGGAAAAATCCGAGAAAAAGAAAACTGACGAACAGGCTAACGAACGAGCGTTCGTTGTCTGCGGCCTAGGAGTGAACACCGTTCATTAAAACAAACGTACGGACGAACATCCGCAAAGTAACTAAACCGAGAAAAACCAGGGAACCGATCTATAAAAAAACTAGGGTTTCTAACAAAAAACCGAACCATTTTTTTATAAAAAAGACCGAACGGCGCTATACCTACGGCGAGGTCCGGCGTGGCGGGCGGCTTCGGCGAGAGGCGGGGCAGGCAAGCGGCAGCGGCGGCGGCGGGGCGGCGCGGCTTGAGGCGGCGGGGCTGGCGGCTAGCGACGGCGGGGCTGCTCGGGCTCCAGGGGTGTGGCTGCTTATAAGAGAGGGCGGCGGCGACTTGGAGGAGGGGGCAAGGCGCGGGAGGGGAGTCCCGGCCGGACTCCGGGTCAGGCGGCGGCAGTGGCGCACGCGGTCTCTAGCTCGGAAACGGCGGCGCGGGGAGCGGGCCGGCTCGGCTGGGCTTCGGCCAAGTCGGTCACTGCGCGTTTTTTTAAGAATAATTTCGCCGGAACAAAAGAAATCCTAGAAAATAAAATAAAAATCTAAAAATTCCAAAACAAATTTTCACCGTCTAAATGAAATATTTAGAACAGGATGAACATTTTCTTGGCCCTAAAATGCAACTTTGAAAAACGTGCAATTTTTTTAATTCAAATAAAATAGCAATAAACTCCGGATAAAACAAATATTTGATTTTAATATTTTCCTCCAACATTTCATTTATTTTGGAGAAGTCATATTATCTCCTCTCATATATTTTAATATGAAATATTTTCGGAGAGAAATTAAAACCAAAGATCCTCGTTTCGATATTTGATAAAACTCAAATATGATAACAAAGAGATCCCCAAGTCTCTCCGAGGGTCCTTGAGTTGCTTAGGATTTCGAGGATCAAGCCAAATTGCAATAAAATATGATATGCAAAGATGACCTATGTATAACATTCCAAATTGAAAATTTGGGATGTTACACCTCCATCGGAGCGATTCTGCCGGGGGAACCCTCCCGGAGGGGGAAATCATCGTCATCGTCATCACCAACAACTCTCTCATCTTGGGGAGGGCAATCTCCATCAACATCTTCAACTGCACCATCTCCTCTCAAACCCTAGTTCATCTCTTGTGTTCAATCTTTGTACCAGAACATTAGATTGATGCTTGTGGGTGACTAGTAGTGTTGATTACATCTTGTAGTTGATTACTATATGGTTTATTTGGTGGAAGACTATATGTTCAGATCCATTATGCTATTTAATGCCCCTCTGATCATGAGCATTATTATCATTTGTGAGTAGTTACTTTTGTTCTAGAGGTCACGGGATAAATCTTGTTGTAAGTAATCATGTGAACTTGATATGTGTTTGATATTTTCATGATATGTATGTTGTGATTCCCTTAGTGGTGTCATGTGAACACCGACTACACTTCACCATATTTGGGCCTAAGGGAATGCATTGTGGAGTAGTTATTAGATGATGGGTTGCTAGAGTGACAGAAGCTTAAACCCTAGTTTATGCGCTACTTCGTAAGGGACCGATTTGGATCCAAATGTTTAATGCTATGGTTAGATTTTATCTTAATACTTTTCTCGTAGTTGCGGATGCTTGCGCGGGGGTTAATCATAAGTAGGAGGTTTGTTCAAGTAAGAACAACACCTAAGTACCTATCCACCCACATATCAAATTATCAGAGTAGCGAACACAAATCAAACCAACATGATGAAAGTGACTAGATGAAATTCCCGTGTACCCTCAAGAACGCTTTGCTTATTATAAGAGACTGTCTTGCCTGTCCTTTGACACAAAAGGATTAGGCTACCTTGCTGCACTTTATTTACCGTTACCATTATTTGCTCGTTATAAACTATCTCGCTATCAAACTACCCGTTACTTATAATTTCAGTGCTTGCAGATATTACCTTGCTGAAAGCCACTTGTTATTTCCTTCTGCTCCTTGTTGGGTTCGACACTCTTACTTATTGAAAGGACTACGGTTGATACCCTCTACTTGTGGGTCATCAAGGCTCTTTTCTGGCACTATTGCCGGGGAGTGAAGCGCTCTTGGTAAGGAAAAATTATTACTACGTGTTGAAATTTATTATCACTTGTTACTATGGAGAATCATCCTTTGAGGGGTTTGTTTGGGGTATCTTCACCTCGACCGGAACCACAATTTGTTGCCCCTCCACCTACTGCACCTTCTGAAAATATTGATCATGAAATTCCTTTGGATATGATAGAACGATTGCTAGCTAATCCTTATGCAGGAGATGGAACCAAACATCGTAATATGCACTTGATATATGTGGATGAAATTTGTGGATTATTTAAGCTTGCGGGTTTTCCCGGAGATGAATCTAAGAAGAAGGTTTTCCCTTTATATTTGAAGGGAAAAGCATTGGCATGGTATAGTCTATGCGATGATATTGGATCTTGGAATTGGAATCGATTGTAACAGGAATTTCACCAAAAAATTACCCTATGCATCTAGTTCATCGTGAGCGGAATTATATATATAATTTTTGGCCTCGTGAAGGAGAAAGTATCGCTCTAGATTGGGGGAGGCTTAAGTCAATGTTATATTCATGTCCCAATCATGAGCTCTCAAGAGAAATTATTATTTAGAATTTTTATGCTGAGCTTTCTCGTGATGATCAATCCATGCTCGATACTTCTTGTATTGTTTCTTTTATTAAGAAGACTATTGAATTCGGTGGGATCTTTTGGAAAGAATTAAACACAACTATGAAGATTGGGAACTCGGTGAAGGTAAAGAGTCAAGTATTAAGCTTGAGTTTGATACTGTTAAATCTTTCATGAATACCGATGCATCTCAAAAGTTTAGCACAAAATATGGACTTGACTCTGAGATAGTAGCCTCTTTTTGTGAATCATTTGCTACTCATGTTGATCTCCGTAAGGAGAAGTGGTTTAAATATCATCCCCCTATTAAAGAAGAAACTAAAGAACCGGTCATAGCTAGAGATGAAACTTTTATTTACAATGTTGATCGAGTTGTGCCTACTACCTATATTGAAAAACCACATTTCCCTATTAGGATAAAGGAACATGCTAAGGTTTCAACTTTGGTTCGCGAAAGTAATATTAGAGCACCTAAAACTGCTAAACAAATCAAAGTATAACCTAGTTTTGATATGTTTAAAGATCTCCTGGTAGAAAATATTTATGGGCGTGTTATTTACTTCTGTGATGAAGCTGCTAGAATTGCCAAACCTGATGAAAAAGATAAACATAGACCCGTTGTTGGCATGCCTGTTGTCTCAGTTAAAATAGGAGATCACCGTTATCATGATTTATGTGATTTAGGTGCTAGTGTGAGTGCTATTCCTTTTACCTTATACCAAGAAATTATGAATGACATAGCACCCGCTGAAATAGAAGACATAGACGTTACTATTAAACTCGCTAATAGAGACACTATCACACCACTTGGGATTGTTAGAGATGTTGAAGCCTTGTATGGGAATATAAAATATCCTACTGATTTTCTTGTTCTTGGTTCCCCACAAGACGATTTTTCCCATTATTTTTGGTAGACCTTTCTTGAACACTATCAATGTTACTATAGATTGTCATAAACAAATTGTTAGTGTCAGCTTTGGTGATGAATCTCATGAATTTAATTTCTCCAAATTTAATAGACAACCTCATAAGAAATAATTACCTAGTAAGGATTAAATAATTGGTCCTGCTTCTATTGCCGTGCCTCCTACTGATCCACTAGAACAATATTTGCCAGACCATGAAAACGATATGCATATGCATGAAAGAAATGAAATTGACAAAATCTTCTTTGAACAACGACCTCTGCCTAAACACAATTTTCCTATCGAAACTCTAGGAGGTCCTCGTCCAACTAAAGGTGATCCTATGTTTGAATTAAAACAATTGCCTGACACTTTGAAATATGCTTTATCTTGATGAGAAAAAAATATATCCTATTGTTATTAGTGCCAACCTTTCAGAACATGAAGAAGAAAGATTATTGAAAATTCTCAAGAAGCACCGAGCCGCTATTGGATATACTCTTGATGATCATAAGGGCATTAGTCCCACTCTCTGTTGGCACAAGATTATTATGGAACTTGATGTTAAACCTATTGTTGATCATCAACGATCATTGAATCCTAAAATGAAAGAAGTGGTAAGAACTAATATTAAAGCTTCTGGAAGCAGGTATAATCTATCCCATAGCTGATAGTAGATGGGTAATTCCCGTTCACTGTGTCCCTAAGAAGGGAAGTATTACTGTTGTTCCCAATGATAAAAATGAACTTATTCCACAAAGAATTGTTACTACCTATAGAATGGTAATTGATTTTAGAAAATTAAATAAAGCAACTAGAAAATATCATTACCCTTTGCCTTTTATTGATCAAATGCTAGGAAGATTATCTAAGCACACACACTTTTCTTTCCTTGATGGATATTTTGGATTTTCTCAAATACCTGTCTCACAACCTAATCAAGAGAAAACCACCTTTACTTGTCCTTTTGGAACTTATGCTTATAGACGTATGCCTTTTGGTTTATGCAATGCATCTGCTACCTTTCAAAGATGTATGACTGCTATATTCTCTGATTTTTGTGAAAAGATTATTGAGGTTTTCATGGATGACTTTTCCATTTACGGAACTTCTTTTGATGATTGCTTAAGCAACCTTGATCGAGTTTTGCAGAGATGTGAGCAAACTAATCTTGTCTTGAATTGGGAGAAGTGCCACTTTATGGTTAATGAAGGTATTGTTTTGGGGCATAAAATTTCTGAACGAGGTATTGAGCTGGATAAAGCTAAAGTTGATGCAATTGAGAAAATGCCATGTCCTAGAGATATTAAAGGTATTTGTAGTTTTCTCGATCATGCTGGTTTCTATAGGAGGTTTATTAAAGACTTATCTAAAATTGCTAGGCCTCTTTGTCGGTGTACTAGAGTAGGGGTACCCTAGTATCCCGAACTTGTGCACGGGCAGTCGCAGCATCCCGCGGCAAGGCTTGTCGGGTGACCGCCAAGGTCCTCCGTGGTTCCTTTGGAGCCGTTCAAGAACAAAGTATCCAAGTCAAGACCCCGGCAAGAGGAGCTTGCCGGGAAGGCCACCCAAGGCATCTCAAGGAACTTGCCGCGGCGCGCCACGCGTCCCGGCAAGGCCCAGTGAGCGACAAGCTCCCGGACGCGACAAGACAACGACCGCGGCAAGGCGTTTGCCGCGGCAAGCCACCACTCTGTGTCCGCGCTCCAGCACATCCACCAACGTGTCGCTCTGGGACCCTTCCCAGCATACGTGGCGGGAAGCTGTGCAGCCAGCAGTGAGAGGTGGCAAGCGGCGCTGGCAAGATTGCCGTCGTGGCGAGCGGTGGCGTCCCTGACGGTCCCTTTTACACTGTTTAGGCGACGCAGACGGGCATTTAAGGCCCTTGTCCCCTGCCGTCAGGGTTAGGTATGATACACTGTAGCAGGTAGCTGTACCAACCGCAGCACCTTTCCCTTTTTGCCCTTGTCTACGTTGCCACCTGTCGGTGACCCCTTGAGCATATAAAAGGAGGCCCATGCGCAACGTAGGGGGGGGGGGTTCGGAAAAAACAGAACACCGACGCTCGGTCTCGTTAGCTGCTGGTGTTTACTGTAGCACTTCGCGATCCCGAGCAAGAGCTCAATACAAACCACAAAGCAGGAGTAGGGTTTTACGTATCCGTGCGGCCCGAACCTGGGTAACTGCTCGTGTGTTTCGCCTCGATCTGCTCTTTGCACGACCTCCGCCCCCGTCGAACCGAAAGGGACTCGGCCCGCCGGTCCCATAGGTGTTCGTGGATCAGTCCCCCGACATCTTTGGCGCGCCAGGTAGGGGGCGTCGAGGGGGTGTGAACCAGATCCGGCGTACACACGAGCTAGATCTCCATCCTCTTCATCGACATGCCGCCGAAGAAGAAGGCTTCGGAGGCGGCTGCTCCGTCCGCCCCGCTACCACCGGAGCAAACGGCTAATGGGGCGGACGCCGGCGGAAGAACGGGCGTCGACGAGGGAGCTCACGGTGCTGTCAGGTCCAAGGACAAGGCTGCGCTGCCCATCGGTGGCGTAGCCGGCTCCCACAACGACCGGGCGCACTCCAAGACCTCGGCGTCCGTACATGCACCGCGCCCACCTCATGAGGCGCGGGACCGGCAGCGTCACGGTGCTCATAGTACCATGAGTTTGCTGGACCAAGATCGAGCTGGTGGGTCTCGGAGTGCTCCAGACCAGCATGCACACCAACATGCTGGCACGAGCGAGGCGCGGTCGCCTGGACGGGATACTGCTCCTTCTAACATAGTTAGAAGTCCGAGCATATACCGCTCCTCGCACCGTTCGCCACCACCACCCGCCACTGCCGCAGAAGCTTTGGCGCGAGCTCAACTGCTCCTAGACTACCCTCCAACAGCAGACAAGATTGACGACTGGAGGGCCACCATTCAGAATCTCATCGGCTTCGCCAACGGCGACACTCAGCGGCAGCCGAGCACGTCGCAGCCGCGGCAAGTCAGCCAGGCACGAGCCGGTGGCGACAAGACCGGTGGGGTGCAACTACTGTGCACTCTCCACCCCGAAGGCCAAGATCGCCAACTCGCCGGATCCACCTCGACAGCGACTCCACCGCGTCATCAGATCCACGAGCTCATCGAGATCAGCGCCAAGTTCTTCATGAACGACAGCAAGAAGACGCTCGTACTCGCATCGAGCGCCGAAGAGAAGCGCGATGTCAATCAGACCAGCGCGCTGGGCCCTCTGTCGACATGCACGCGCCAGGGGAACCAGGCGACTTGCCGTACGCGGTAGGTTGCCCTGCGTTCACTCGTGAGCTGCGGCAAGTCCAGTGGCCCAGCATGAAAAATTTCAAGCCAGACGTACCAGAGAAGTACGACGGCAAGTCGCATCCGTCGGAGTTCCTTAGCATCTACACCATCGCGGTGCATGATGCCGGGGGACGGGACGACAAGATCCTTGCCAACTACTTCCCTCTGGTGCTCAAGCCCAACGTCAGGTCCTGGCTCATGCACTTGCCGGACAACTCCATATCCTCCTGGGCAGACCTATGCCATCAGTTTGTCGGCGCCTTTACAGGCGGCCACAAACCTCATGGCCAAGAGAGTGACCTTCATCTGCTCGCCCAGAAGGAAGGAGAGCCCTGCGCAAGTACATTCAGAGATTCAGCCGTGTACAACACAACATCCCAGATGTCCACCCTGCCGCGGTCATCAGCGTGTTCCATCAGAACGTGCGTAACCGCAGGATGCGGGAGGAGATGGCGATGTGCAAGATCAGAGACGTCAGTGAGCTGTATGCCCTGGCCGACAAGTGTGCACGTGCTGAGGAAGGGAGGAAACTCCCTGGAGAGAATACAGGAGCAGGAGGATCTGACAGCGAGGATGCTGCCCCGGCAAAGAAAAACCGCCGGCGGAACAGGAAGAAGAAAGGCAAAGATGTGCTAGTCGTTGAGCAGTCCGGCAACGAAGGTGGCGCCAAGAAAGCCAAAGTTGGTAGCTCCGGCAAGGAGATTGCCGCATGCACCAACTGCCAGGCTGTGGCAGTCGCCGACAAGCAGGACGGCACCGACAAGTAGTACTGCAAGATTCACCGCACCAAGGGCCATGACCTCCAGAGCTGCAAGAAGGTCGAGCAGCTTGTCCAGCAGCAAAAGGTTGAATACGAGCGACGCGACAAGGAGAGGGCCCAAGGAGGCGCTGGAGAATCTGGCAAGAAGCGCGCCGGCCGGGGAGGACGCCGCGGCAAGGCCAAGCAGCGGCAAGGAGACAGACCTCCCCGCGGCCGTGACAAGGATGAAGACGACAACGACGACGAAGACATGGATGATGTTGAGACGAGTGAGCAGGAGTTCCAGAAAGCCACAGAGGTCTTGTGCGTTGACGGCGGTGCTTCTCTGCATACTTCGCACCGCCAACTCAAGCAGTGGGTGCGGGAAGTCAATGCGGCAGAACCACCTGTCGAGTCACGCAAGCTTCTGAAATGGTCCATCACGCCTATCATCTTTGATATTGAGGACCACCCTGACCGCACAACTGCAGTCGGGTGCTTGCCGATGTTGGTTTCACCAACTATCCGCAACCTCAAGGTCACAAAGATGTTAGTTGACGGCGGGGCCGGCTTGAACCTGATCTCCTCCGTTGTACTCCAGAAACTTCAGATCCCTGACAGCGAGCTTGAAGAGACCGGCACATTCCAAGGAATTAATCCGGGAAGGAGCAAGCCGAAGGGGAAGGTCACGTTGCCAGTAACATTTGGCAGCAAGCTCAACTTCAGGACTGAGAGGGTCACTTTTGACGTTGCCGATATTCCATTGCCTTACAATGGGATACTTGGCTGTCCAGCACTCGCCAAGTTCATGGCAGCCTCTCACTACGCATATAACATGCTGAAGATGCCAGGCCCGATAAGCGTCATCTCTGTCCCCGGCGACAAGAAGGATGCTCTTATCTGCGCCGACAAGATCTACCGGGAAGCGGCAGCCGCAACAGACCGCAAGTCACTTGCCGTTGAAGCTCCCGGGGGGAAGAAGAAGACCAAGTCCGGCAAGAGTTCTGATGCCCACTCCGGCAAGCGCACCTCTTCGGAGTGCTGCGCTGCCGTCGAGGACGCACCATCGAGCTCCGCCGGCAAGTGTAAGAAGACAATGGCGGCTCCGCCAGAGACGAAGAAGGTGTCCGCCAAGGAGGACGACACTGGTGGTACCTTCACCATCAGTGCCACTCTCGACCCCAAATAGGAAAGCGCGCTCATTGCTTTCCTGCGGGCGAATGTCAACGTCTTTGCGTGGCAACCGTCTGACATCCCCGGTGTTCCCAGGAAAGTAATTGAGCATCACCTTGCCGTTTGTCCTCATGCGCGGCCCGTCAAGCAGAAGGTCAGGAAGCAAGAAGTGGAGCGCCAGGAATTCATTGCAGAAGAGATCAAGAAGTTGGAAGCAGCAGGCCTTGTCAGAGGAGTGCTCCATCCTACGTGGTTGGCCAATCCTGTAGTCGTGCGCAAGGTGAACGGGAAATGGAGACTTTGTATCGATTTTACCGATGTTAACAAAGCTTGTCCCAAAGACCCATTTCCTTTGCCGCGCATTGACCAGATTGTTGACTCCACAGCCGGATGTGATTTGCTTTCATTTCTTGACGCATACACAGGATACCATCAGATCTTCATGGCAAAAGAGGATGAGGAGAAGACCGCATTTATTACTCCATGTGGCACGTACTGTTTCACAGGGATGCCTTTCAGATTAAAAAATGCTGGTTCAACATTCGCAAGAGTAGTCCATGTCGCTCTTGAGCCACAAATACACAGGAATGTGGAAGCCTACATGGATGATATAGTGGTCAAGAGCAAGGACAAGGCAACTCTGATCCAAGATTTAGACGAGACCTTTGCAAATCTGCGCAAGATCAGCCTCAAGCTCAACCCCGAGAAGTGCGTGTTTGGAGTCCCCTCCGGCAAGCTTCTCGGGTTCTTCGTGTCTCAGCGGGGAATTGAAGCCAATCCCGACAAGATCAAGGCCATTGAGCAGATTGAAGCACCAAAGCGCGTCAAGGATGTACAAAGACTTGCCGGTTGCGTGGCTGCTCTCAGCAGGTTTATCTCTAGGTCTGCTGAGCGCGCCCTGCCATTTTTCAAATTATTGAAAAAGGCAGGTCCAATGAAATGGACTCCGGAAGCGGAGGCTGCGCTGCAAGACTTGAAGAGATACCTGTCCTCTCCTCCAATACTTGTCGCACCTAAACCACAAGAGAAGTTGCTGCTGTATATAGCAGCAACCAATCAAGTGGTTAGTGCTGCGTTAGTAGCGGAGAGGGAGGCAGATGACGAGCCAACAACCACGGCAGGCACATCCAGCGACAAGCAGGGGGCTTCCCCGACAAGCTCTGGTCCCGACAAGGATGGATCTGCGCAGACGCGCAAGGAGATACAGAAGAGAATGGTGCAGCGCCCAGTTTACTTTGTCAGTTCTCTTCTGCAGGGGGCTAGGTCAAGGTACTCTGGCGTGCAGAAATTGCTTTTCGGCCTTCTCATGGCCTCGAGAAAGCTGCGCCATTACTTCCAAGCACATGAAATCACAGTTATCACTCGCTTTCCGCTAAAGAGGATACTACAGAATCCAGAAGCGACAGGCAGGATTGTTGAGTGGGCACTGGAACTGTCAAGCTTTGGCCTCAAGTTTGAGAGTACTTCAACTATCCAAAGTAGAGCATTGGCAGAATTCATAGCAGAATGGACGCCAACACCAGATGAAGAAATTCCAGAAACGAGCATCCCCGGCGAGGAAGCAAGCAAAGAGTGGCTGATGTACTTTGATGGTGCCTTTTTGCTGCAAGGCGCCGGCGCTGGTGTGCTGCTTATCGTACCCACCGGAGAGCACCTCAAGTACGTAGTCCAGATGCACTTTCCCAAGGAGCAAGCAACAAACAATACTGCAGAGTATGAAGGCTTGCTTGCCGGTCTCAGGATCACGGCAGACCTTGGGATCAAGAAGCTCAATGTCCGGGGTGACTCACAGCTTGTCGTCCGCCAAGTGAACAAGAGCTATCAAAGTACTTTGATGGAAGCTTACGTCGATGAAGTGAGAAAGCTAGAAGAGCACTTTGACGGCCTACAGATGGAGCATGTTCCAAGAGCTCAGAACACTATTGCTGATGGCCTGTCAAAGTGTGCCGCACTTAAGTTACCTGTGGAACAAGGGATCTTTGTGCTCAAGCTGACTCAACCATCCGTAACGCCATCAACTGGACAGAGCAAGAAGAGGAAGTTGATTTCCGGTGACTATTTTCCGGCAGAGCTTCTCGAAGCCACCGCCAAGAAGGTCCCCAAGATCAACGCTAAAAGCGCTGAGGAGCAATATGCTCCGGAAAGCCCTAGGGTTTGTTCCGTTGAAGCAGAAGCTCCCCATAGGTTTTGCTTCGGCAAGCTTGTCGGGGAACGCCAAGCTCCAGCAGAGACGCAACTTCTCGCCGTGGAAGCGGATGTTCCCGCAGCAGCTAAGACCAACACCAAGAGCGCTAAGGAGCAATATGCTCCGGCAAGCCCTAAGGTTTGTTCCGTTGAAGCAGAAGCTCCCGACAAGTTTTGCTCCGGCAAGCTTGCCGGGGAACGTCAAGCTCCGGCAGAGCCGCAGGTTCTCGCCGTAGAAGCGGATGTTCCCGCAGCAGCAGATTTGCCTTTAGTCCTTGTTGTCGAGCCACAAGCTCCAGCATGGGCACAGCAGATTGTCCGTTTCCTTTAGACAGGAGAACTTCCCGAAGAGCAAGAAGAAGCGGAAAGAGTAGCCCGGCAGTCAAGTATGTACCAGTTTGTCGACAAGACACTGTACAGAAGAAGACTCAACGGTGTGAAATTGAAGTGTATTCACCGGGAAGACGGACAAAAGCTGTTGGCAGAGATACATGAAGGCATATGTGGTCACCACATTGGCGCAAGAGCACTTGTCGGCAAAGCATTCCGGCAAGGTTTATTTTGGCGACAGCCCTCCAGGATGCAACTGCACAAGTAACCAAGTGTGAAGCGTGCCAGTTCCATTCCAAGCAGATACACCAACCAGCTCAAGCTCTCCAGACGATCCCTTTATCCTGGCCATTTTCGGTCTGGGGGCTCGACATCCTTGGCCCCTTTCCCCGAGCAGTCGGGGGCTTTGAGTACTTGTACGTTGCAATCGACAAGTTCACAAAGTGGCCGGAAGTGGAACCAGTGAGGAAGGTGACAGCACAGTCAGCAGTCAAGTTCTTCAGGTCGATTGTTTGCCGCTTCGGGATCCCTGACAGGATAATCACTGACAACGGTACGCAATTCACGAGCCGCACCTTCATGCAGTACGTCCAAGATCTTGGCGCCAAGGTCTGCTTCGCTTCTGTTGCTCACCCGAGAAGCAACGGTCAAGCGGAGAGGGCAAATGCTGAAGTGCTACGTGGGCTCAAGACCAGAACTTTCGACAGGCTGCACAAGTGCGGAAGAAACTGGATCGAGGAGCTGCCGGTGGTTCTTTGGTCGATCAGAACGACGCCAAATCGAGCCACTGGACAGACACCTTTCGCTCTAGTCTATGGAGCAGAGGCAGTTCTCCCCACGGAACTCGTATACGGGTCACCTCGAGTGCTCGCTTATGATGAGCTTGAGCAAGAGCAGCTAAGACAAGATGACGCGCTGCTCCTTGAGGAAGACCGTCTTCAAGCTGCTGTGCGAGCTGCTCGCTACCAGCAAGCTTTGCGCCGCTACCATAGCCGCAAAGTTAATGCCAGAAGTTTCGAGGAAGGCGACCTTGTTCTTCGGCGTGTTCAGTCCGCCAAGAATTCCAACAAGTTGACGCCAAAGTGGGAAGGCCCTTACCGGGTGAAACGAGTCACTAGGCCTGGCGCCGTCTGCCTTGAGACCGAAGATGCCATTCCGGTGAGCAACTCCTGGAATATTGAGCATCTTCGTAAGTTTTACCCGTAAGGCGCGGTTGCCGGAACCTGTCCCGGCAACCACCTTTTGTACAAGTCTTGCCGCTGTTGCATGTAATCCTTTGTACAAAGCCGGACGCAGACCCCGTGCATAAGTAAAACTTATGTGCTTCACACATCTTGTCAATATCATGCTTTCTATTTTTTGCATGTGTTATCTGACACTTTGTGCAGCACCTACTCCCCGGTAAGCAATAACGAGCCGTAAGGCTCCATATCTTTATTTTCTCTTCTTTCTTTTTTCTCTCAAGGAAAGGAAGGTTCCCTCGCCCACAAGTTTGCCGGGGGGGAAGGAGAAGATAATGGTATGGACCAGGCGTCGTTCAAGAAAGTTTCGTCTTACCGGGAAGCAAACAACAGAAAAGCTAAGTTGCCAAAGTTTGAGCAATCAGATTTTTAAAATTTTTAAGTTATCTCCCTTGAACGACCGCACTTTGTATGGAAAACCTGTACGCGGAGGAACCAACTCGTAGCTAGTTGCGCCCTTACTTTGTTTCGAGTCTGCTCAACAACTTAAGTGAGCTGCGACTAGTTGCGACAAGGTTTCTTGTCGGTAGCAGCACCGCCAGCAGGCTGCTGACGTCCCGCACTCAGCGCTCGCGGCCAAGGTGCCTGCACCAGCAAGTTCCCTAAAAGCGTAGGGCAAAAACATACAAAGGGAGGGATCAAGTAAAGGGAATAACATTGCAATCATTACCCAGAATAGAGCTATATTACAAGATAGCTTGTCGCGGCTCTAACGGATTGTTTTCATAACATGATAAACAGCGACAAGGGAAGAAGAAACAGGCGGCC
The DNA here is from genome assembly GCF_056163025.1 of Triticum urartu. Classification (NCBI taxonomy): domain Eukaryota; kingdom Viridiplantae; phylum Streptophyta; class Magnoliopsida; order Poales; family Poaceae; genus Triticum; species Triticum urartu. The sequence continues at coordinate 579,461,787 of NC_141874.1, forward strand.
TAGTCTACGCGATCGCCTTCGATCCTCTTGATCCCGCTCACCTTGTCCACAATGGGTGCGACAAGGGTCTTGAGCGCCTCCAGATCAGCATCCGGCGGCAGGGTCTTGAGGACGTTGGTGAGGTTGAGACCCGGATTGCGGAAGGCCACCTTCACCAACACTTTTTGAAGAGCTCCCGCGCAGATCTTGCGTGACTCGTCGGCCAGCTGCTTTGGGATCTTCTCCCGGAGCCGCTGAAGGGCCGTCGCCACGCCTTTGAAGAACAAGACGAGCTTGGCGCTGGGTTGGAGGTTCTCGTCGGAGGGATACCCGAGATCCTCCATCCCCAGCTGCGCCAACTCCCTGTCAATGTCTGTGGCAGCATTCACAAGACTCTCCGTCCAATGCTCCACAGTCTCCCTGAAAGCATTCTGGGTGGTGGCTACACTCTCCAGTAGCGCCTTGTCGGCCTTGATCTCTTCTTTCAAGGCCGCCTCCTGCTCCTTGGCGCCGTCCAGCGTCTTGGTCAAAGTAGTCAGCTTCAACTCAAGATCCGCGTTGGAGTCCTTGGCGGCGCTGAGCTCTTTGCCCTTCTCGGCAAGATCGGCCTCCAGCTGCGCCACCTTCGCCTCCAGCTCCTTCTTGGCGGCTTTGGCGGTTGCGGCAGCATCCTCCGCTTGCTTGAGGGCTCCGTCGAGTTTTTCCTCGCGCACGGCAAGCTCCTCCTCGTGGGTGTCAAGATTGACCTTCCGCTGCGCCAGCTCGCCTTCCTGCGCAGACAGCTTCTTAGCGGCAAGCCGCTATTGCTCTCTGACTTCAGCCTTCTCGAGGAGGAAGGCCTTCTGCGCTTCGGCGAGCTGCTCCCACTCCTCCGCCAGGGACCGGAGGGCTTCTTGGTGAAAACCCCCGAGCTCCTCCGCGCGCTTCTCGATGTCTGCTCCCGCCTTCGCGACAAGCGCCTCGCGGGATTCCAGCTTGGCTTGCCGCGCGCGGTAGAGCGACACCAGCTTCCGCAGCAGCCGCTCCTCCTCAGACTCGTTGCTGCTGCTGCTCGGCGCGTCAACCACCGTCAGCCCAGCAGAGGCGAGCACCTCCCCGTCGAAGATCTCTCCCTCGACCGGCGCCCTGGAGCTTGACGCCCAGGGGAGGTTGATGAAGACGCCTTCGCCGGCCTTCAAGTAGACGCCTGGGTGGGGCTCTTCGGAGCCTGGCGCTGCGGCAGCGGCGGACGGGTCGGCGGTCGATGTAGCTCCCGGCGCTCCTGCGGCCTCAGGGCCGTCAGTGCGATCGCCAGACCCCTCGCCAGTTGCTGCGGCGGCAGCCTTGGCGGCCTCTGTGCCGGCGGGATCGCCAGCACCGGCTGCTTCGTCGGCGGCAACCTCGGTCTCCATCTGCTCCGCAGCAGATGGGTCTTACGGCCGGAAAAGGGAGAAGAGTCAAGCAAATATTCAACAAGAAGAAGATCAAAAGAAGAAGAGCCCAAGGGAAGTTTTGAAGCAAGAGGATTACCTGTACTGGGTTCTCCAGTCATGGTCTCTGCCGTCGGGGGGCCGCTGGTGCTGTCCCTTGCCGGAGAACTCTCCCTTGCCGGAGACTTCTCCCTTGCCGGAGACTTCTCCCTTACCGGAAAGCTCTCCCTTGCCGGAGGACTCTCCCTTGGCTCCTGGTGGGGCTGCTCCGCTCCTACACAAGTCAGCAGTCAGATATCAGCAAAGACAGAATATCCATGCGTGCCTCACAGCGGAAAGCAAACCAGATACTTACGCTGGGGGCTGCTCTGGAGAAAAGTTGCCGGGTCCGGCAAGGTTGTCTCAGGTGCACCCCCCGCTGTCGCCGTGGGTTCATCCTCGATGATAATCACCGGGGCCTTGGCCCTCTTCACTACTCTCTGGACCAGAGTCCTGAAAAGGAACAAGTTCAGAGTAAAGCAAGTGAGACACAAGACAAAACAGCAAGGATTGAAGAACTACAAGTACAACAAGAGGATCTTACTCTTCTTCTTCTTCCTCGTCGGAGCTGAACGTGGAGAAGTCAAAGTCCGGCTCACGTCCGGCGCGAGGAGGCGGGGGAGAGGTTTCCCTTGGCCGCTTGGCGGGAACAGTGGCGGTGGTCTGCGACGACCCCGCTCCAGCTGCCGTCGCGGCATGAGAAGCGGCTGGAGCAGGAGCGGTGGTCCGGGGGGACCCCGCTCCAGTTGCCGCTGCAGCGTGAGATGCTCTCGCGGCAACGGTGCTTGCCGCGGTGGAGCGTGTCATGCGGCGCGGCGGCTGTTGACTCATCTGCCGCTCCGCTACCTCCCCGGCCTTGCGGAGGCGCCTTCTTGGTGGAGATGGAGGCTCTGCTTGGGGCGAGCTGTCCGAAGATGAGGTGGAAGACGAGTTGATCTCCAGCGAGCCGCTCGTATCCTTGGCAGGCTCGCTCGACCCGGCGCCATGCCCGGCAAGTTCTTTCTCGCCGACGCGCTCCTCTCGCTCGGCACGGCTTCCCGCCTCTGCTGCATCTGCCTCCTCCATGGTGAATCCAAATTCGCCCGCGGCTGCGGCTGCCGCCGCCTCTTCCAGCCTGGTGGCGATGCGTGTCATCTCCTCGTCGGTGGTGTCGCGGGTGAGGCCGTCCTTCTCGTCGGGGCGGATCGCCACTTCTACCAAGCCATCAAAGAATTGCTGCACGACGTCGTCCGCAGGCTCTTGCGAAGTTGGGACAATCCCGTGCGAGTCGCACTGCGGCATCATTGCCCGGATGCGGCGAGCGAGGAATTGTTGCACAGCGGAACGACGCCCCCCGGCAACCTGAAGACTTCGGGATGTTGGGGGTCGTACTTGAACAGCTCCTGGAGCATCGCGTTGAGCTCCAGGACAGTGAAGTTGAAGTTGAGGCCTGGGCGCAGCCTCATGATATCTGCCGCATTCTTGAACTCCCAGGCGGGTCTTCCTCGTTCCTGCAGGGGGCGATGCGGCGGCGAAAAAAATCTGCGCCAACAGCGCCTACAGTGAGCCCGGCAAGCTTGAGGCGCAGGATCCGGGTGACAGCAATTTTCAGCCTGTCGTCTTCCGGGGCCACGTCACTCCAATCGCTGCCGCGCGCTACTGGGGTTTGGCGCCAGGTGGTAAACGGCTGCGGGTTCTCCTCGTCAATCCAGCACCAGTCTGCCCTCCATTCCTCCCACTTGCCGCGGAACTCTCCCTCCAGATAAGTTTCCTTCTTGCCGGCCCTTGAGATCCAGGCGATTCCGCCGGACAAAGGCTCTCCTCTCTCTACCCGGGGGATAAAGAAATGGCGAAAGAGGGCTACATTGGGGTGGACTCCGACAAAGTTTTCGCAGAGATGCGCGAAAACTGCCATGGTCAGAACGGCATTAGGGGTGAAGTCAAGGAGGTGGAACCCGTAGGTGTTCATGATATCGCAGAAGAATTCAGAGAAGGGCGGGCAGAGCCCGCAGTAGAAGAACAAGGCAAAAAAGGGTATCCGTTCGGAGCCTGCTTCCAAGCGGCGGCAGGGAGTACCTTCGTGCGCGGGTGCGCCCGCGTCTTCATCGACCAGAAGAGGTAGTAGTTCTCCCTCAGCTCCTTCGCGGCGAGCTTGGGGGGGAAGACTGCCCGCTCCTTCCACAGCGCCGCAAGCCGCTGCGCCTCGGTCGACTTCACAACCTTCCCCTTGTCGGCTTTTGGAGCCATGACGGAAGTGGTGGAGGAGGTCGACAGCGTTGGTGGTGATGGTGGCGATGGGGGGCGGAGCACTGCTCTCTTTCGACTTTGGGAAGACAAGGGAGCAGCGGAGATTTCTGAGATTGGAGCAACAACTGGCAAATGTGCGAACTGCCCCTGTTTCCCCTGCTTATAAGGAGGGAGGGGGCGGACGTTCCGCATTTCCGAATAAAGTAACCACCCACAATCTCTCCCACGACGCCGCATTCAACGCGTGCCGTTTGGGGAGGGCGCGGTGGATACGGAGAAAGATACGGCGTAACCTAGGCCGCGCGTGCCCGTGCCCTGTTTTGGGCCTGGCCCAACAGCGCTCGGCACCGTGTATGGCCCAGGCCCAGGGGCTCCTGTCGGTGTACTAGAGTAGGGGTACCCTAGTATCCCGAACTTGTGCACGGGCAGTCGCAGCATCCCGCGGCAAGGCTTGCCGGGTGACCGCCAAGGTACTCCGTGGTTCCTTTGGAGCCGTTCAAGAACAAAGTATCCAAGTCAAGACCCCGGCAAGAGGAGCTTGCCGGGAAGGCCACCCAAGGCATCTCAAGGAACTTGCCGCGGCGCGCCACGCGTCCCGGCAAGGCCCGGTGAGCGACAAGCTCCCGGACGCGACAAGACAACGACCGCGGCAAGGCGTTTGCCGCGGCAAGCCACCACTCTGTGTCCGCGCTCCAGGACATCCACCAACGCGTCGCTCTGGGACCCTTCCCAGCGTACGTGGCGGGAAGCTGTGTAGCCAGCGGTGAGCGGTGGCAAGCGGCGCTGGCAAGATTGCCGTCGTGGCGAGTGGTGGCGTCCCTGACGGTCCCTTTTACACTGTTTAGGCGACGCAGACGGGCATTTAAGGCCCTTGTCCCCTGCCGTCAGGGTTAGGTATGATACACTGTAGCAGGTAGTTGTACCAACCGCAGCACTGTTCCCTTTTTGCCCTTGTCTACGTTGCCACCTGTCGGTGACCCCTTGAGCATATAAAAGGAGGCCCATGCGCAACGTAGGGGAGGGGGGGTTCAGAAAAAATAGAACACTGACGCTCGGTCTTGTTAGCTGCTGGTGTGTACTGTAGCACTCCGCGCTCCCGAGCAAGAGCTCAATACAAACCACAAAGCAGGAGTAGGGTTTTACGCATCCGTACGGCCCGAACCTGGGTAACTGCTCGTGTGTTTCGCCTCGATCTGCTCTTTGCACGACCTCCGCCCCCGCCGAACCGAAAGGGACTCGGCCCGCCGGTCCCATAGGCGTTCGTGGATCACTCCCCCGACATTCTTATAAATCTTTTACAAGAGGATGTTCCATTTGTTTTTGATGACGATTGTGTAGAAGTCTTTGAAACACTTAAGAAAGCCTTAACTACTGCACCTATTGTTCAACCACCTGATTGGAACTTGCCTTTTGAAATTATGTGTGATGCTAGTGATTATATTGTTGGTGCTATTTTAGGACAAAGAGTTGATAAATAAATAAATGTTATCCATTATGCTAGTAAAACTCTAGACAGTGCCCAAAGAAATTATGCTACTACTAAAAAAGAATTTTTAGCAGTTGTGTTTGCTTGTGATAAATTCAGATCATATATTGTTGATTCCAAAGTTATTGTTCACACCTATCATGCTCCTATAAAATATCTCATGGAAAAGAAAGATGCTAAACCTAGACTCATTAGGTGGGTTCTTTTGTTGCAAGAATTTTACTTACATATCACTGATAGGAAAGGAGCTGAGAACCCCGTAGCTGATAACTTGTCTAGGTTAGAAAATATTTTTGATGACCCACAACCTATTGTTGATAGTTTTCCCGATGAGCAATTAGCTGCAATAAATGTTTCTTATAACACTCATTGGTTTGCCGACTATGCTTATTGTTGCTAAATATATACCACGTAGTTTCACCTACCATCAAAAGAAAAAAAATTCTTCTACGATTCAAGACATTACTTTTGGGATGACCCACATCTTTATAAAGAAGGTGGAGATGGTACTATTAGACGTAATGTACTTGAGCATGAACGGTGACAAATCCTACGGAAATCTCATTTCAAAACTTATGGAGGACATCATGCAGGAGATATAATTGCTCACAAGGTATTGCAATTTGGTTTTCATTGGCCTACTCTCTTTAAGGATGCCCGTAAGTTGGTTTTATCTTGTTATTAATGTCAAAGAATTGGTAATATTGGTAAGTGATGTCTACTATGCAACGTTATTCTTGTAGACAGTAGCAATTTTCCCTCAAGTGGATGACCTAAGGTTTATCAATCCGTGGGAGGTGTAGGATGAAGATAGTCTCTCTCAAACAACCTTGCAATCAAATACAAGAAATCTCCTGTGTCCCCAACACACCCAATACAATGGCAATTTGTATAGGTGCACTAGTTCGGCGAAGAGATGGTGATACAAGTGTAATATGGGTGGTAGAAATATATTTTTATAATCTGAAAAAACAGCAAGGTAGCAAATAGTAAATGGGCACAAAAAAGGTATTGCAATGCTTGAAAATGAGGCATAGGGTCCATACTTTCACTAGTGCAATCTCCCAACAATGCTAATATAATTGGATCATATAACCACCCCTCAACGTGCAACAAAGAACCACTCCAAAGTTCCTATCTAGCGGAGAACATATGAAGAAATCGTTTGTAGAGTACGGAACCATCTCGAAGCTATTCTTTCCGATCGATCTATCCAAGAGTTCATACTAAAATAACACCAAATAATATCATATTCATAATACTCAATCCAACACAAAGAACCTCAAAGAGTGCCCCAAGATTTCTACGGGAGAAACAAAAGACAAGAACATGCATCAACCCCTATGCGTAGATTACCCCAATGTCAACTCGGGAATCCATGAGTTGAGTGCCAAAACACATATCAAGTGAATCAATACGATACCCCATTGTCACCATGAGTATTCATATGCAAGGCAGATATCAAGGGCTCTCAAATCCATAAAATTATTCAATCCGATAACAATGAAATCTCAGAGGGAAAAACTCAATGCATCACAACAAGATAGAGAGGGAAAAACACCATATGTTCTGACTATATTAACAAATCCCACGGTACATCAAGATCATGACATCTCAAGAACACGAGAGAGAGAGAGAGATTAAACACATAGCTACTGGTACAAACCCTCAGCCTCAAGGGTGGACTACTCCCTCCTCATCATGGTGGCTGCCGGGATGATGAAGATGGCCACGGGAGATGATTCCCCCTCCGGCAAGGTGCCGGAACAGGGTCTAGATTGGTTTGCGGTGGCTACAGAGCCTTTTGGTGGCGGAACTTCTGATCTAGGTTAACCTCGAGGGTTTTCAGAATATTTGGGAATTTATAGGGTAAAGAGGGGGTGCGGGAGGCCACCGAGGCAGGCACAACCCAGCTGGGCGTGCATGGTCCCCCAGGCGCTCCCTGGTGGGTTGTGCCCCCCTCGGGGCACCCCCAGGTGCTGCTCTTGCCCATTGGTGGTTTTCTGGTCCATAAAAATGCACAGAAAGTTTCGCGGTGTTTGGACTCCGTTTGATATTGATTTCCTGCGATGTAAAAAACAAGCAAAAAAACAACAACTGGCACTGGGCACTGGGTCAATAGGTTAGTCCCAAAAATGATATAAAGTTGCTATAAAATTATTGTAGAACATCCAAGAATGGTAATGAAACATCATGAATACTTCATAAATTATAGATACGTTGGAGACGTATCAGCCTCCCCGAGCTTAATTCCTACTTGTCCTCGAGTAGGTAAATGATAAAAGAAATAATTTATGAAGTGTGAATGCTAGCAAAGTGCATAAGTTTTATCAATGATAATTTCAATCACTTTTCCTAGCATCATGACAACAACTCTTTCTTATAAAATTTCTCATGTTTAAAGTAGCAACCAATTCACATGTTAAGGTTCAAACAATGAATTATCTTGAAACTCAACAACCTATGTTCTCAGTCACCAAGCAATTGCAATTCAACTTATTCAGCAGAGTCTAAGTAAGAGCTCCACATACTCAGCCATCATATACCGCATACACATGAGCAAAATGTTTCAATCGAACACATAGAAAGATAAGGGCTTATAATTTCGCCTCCCAACGTATTCCCCTCAAGGGTGATGTCAACAATAATAACTCATGCTACCCATATCCAACTGGATATATGTGCCTAGATCTTTACTCACCACATGATGCTTGCCAAAAGAGAAAAATAAAAAGGAATAGAGAGAAGAACTTTGACACTTTGCATAAAAGTAAATACATAAAAGTAAAAGATAGGCCCTCTGCATAGGGAAACTGAGGTTGCCATGCGCTTATTTGTTTGTATTCTCAACCTCTTAGTGCAAAAGAACGTCACGTTGTATTGCCCCTTGTGATGGCAACCTTTATTATGTAGTCTGTCGCTTTTATTCTTCACCATCACAAGTTCATACAACGCTCAATTTTGTCTTACACTGAATGATCTCACACTTTTAGAAGCAATTTTATTGCCTTATTGCACTGATGAAAACTTACTTGAAGGATCTTGCTCAATCCTTAGGTAGGTATGGTGGACTCTTGAAGATAAGATTTGGGTTTAAGGGTTTTTGGATGCACAAGTAGTATCTCTAGTTGGTGCGGAATTTTTGGCTAGCAAGGATGGGGGGCAAGCACCACATGTTGAAGGATCTATGGCAATATAAATTCTATGTGAATATGAAAAAACATAAACCATTACATTGTCTTCCTTGTCCAACGTCAACAATTTTGGCATATAATATTTTGATGGGGGCTCACAATCACAAAAGATTTCCAAGATAGTGTATTTGCATGTGAAAGTTCTCTTCCTTATACTAATTATTCGTGAATTGCTTGTATGACCAATATTGTGATTGTCAAGCCTCAAAAGATTTCACTTTATAAACTCAATGTGAAGCTACCACTTGGCATGATACGATTTCAACTTCATTACATTCAATTTATTCAACAATTTACTCATAGGATATAAGTGAAGTTCAAGAGTAAATGACAAACTACTCCAATAAGATATAATGAAGATCATGAACATAATATTTGTTTCTCTCAAATTAATTTAAGTGAAGCAAGAGATAATTTCTTCAAAAATACTAAATCACACCATGCTCAAAAATATATAAGTGAAGCACTAGAGCAATTCCATATAAAAGAGCTTCGTTGACGGGATGTGAATACTGCTTACCTAGCCTCCCTGGCAACTATTTGAGGACTCTATTTTATTTAAAAACTTTCAGATCTAAGAATTTTTATTAAATCAGCAAGCAAAACAAACAAAATAACATTATCACACATCATGTGAAGAAGCAAAAACTTAGGCTCAATCGATACTAACCGATAATTGTTGAAGAAGAAAGGTGGGATGCCCACCGGGGCATCCCCAAGCTTAGATGCTTGAGACTTCTTGAAATATTATCTTGGGATGCCTTGGGCATACCCAAGATTGAGCTTTTGTGTCTCCTTAATTCTTCTCATGTCACGGTTTTCCTAAATCTCAAAAGTTCTATCCACACAAAACTCAACAAGAACTCGTGAGATAAGTTAGTATAAACCAATGCAAAAAACTTATCATTCTCTACTGTAGCAAATCTTTAAAATTATTATTCAACATTGCATACTAAATTCCTCTGCATATCTAATACTCCTATCCTCAAATACAATCATTGAACAAGCAAACATATGCAAACAATGCAAACATAATAGCAATCTGCCAAAACAGTATGGTCTGTAAAGAATGCAAGAGTATCACTACTTACCTAACTCCAAAAGTTATGAAAATTTACCACACTGTAGAAAATTTATCAGAGATCATTTTGCAAAAAGTTTCAACATTTTATCACATTCGGACATTTCTAGGGAATTTTTGCAACAGCGGTAAACTTTATGTTTTCAAACAGCAATATGCATACTTGCAAAATAAGCATGGCGAAGGCTATCATTGCCACTTTTATTGAAATAAAAAATGCAAAAAATTATTATAAATAACATCAAGCAAATCCTAACAAAATAAATTGATGCTCCAAGCAAAACTCATATCATGTGACGAACGAAAACAGAGCTCCAAGTAAGGTTACCGATAATGTTGGAGACGAAAGAGCGGATGCCTTCTGGGGCATCCCCAAGCTTAGTTGCTTGGATATTCCTTGAATATTACCTTGGGGTGCCTTGGGAATATCCAAGATTAGGGTCTTGTCACTCCTTATTCTCCTCATATTGACATCTCACCCAAAACTTGAAAACTTCAATCACACAAAACTTAACGGAACTTCGCGAGATAGGTTAGTATGATAAAGAGCAAACTATTTCACTTTGGTACTGTCAAAGACAAGATTCATAATTGTTTCCACACAATGCCTACTATAGCATATCATTTCCATAATTTATATTGAGCAATAGAAGTCATGGAAACTAGAAAATAAGCAAACTATGCATTGAAAATTGAATCTGTCAAAAACAGAACACCCTGTAGTAATCTGTACTCCAACCATACTTCTGCTACACCAAAAATTCTGAAAAAAATAGGACATCCTGGCAAATTTGTCTATTAATATTTTTCATAAATAATTAGCATTTTATCATGCTTCTATTAAAAATTAGAATTGTTTTCCTGAGCGCAAAAGTTTTTGTTTTTCAGCAAGATCAAATCAACTATCACTGTAAGCCACCCCAAAGGTCTTACTTGGCATTTTATTGAAACAAAAGAAATAAAACATGATTACTACAGTAGCCTAATCATTTGAACACACAAAAACAGTAGGTAAAAGTGTTGGGTTGTCTGCCAACAAGCGCTTTTCTTTAATACCTTTTAGCTAGGCATGATGATTTCCATGATGCTCACATAAAAGATAAGAATTGAAACAGAAAGAGACCATCATGAAGCATATGACAAGCACATTTAAGTCTAACCCACTTACTATGCATAGGGATTTTGTGAGCAAACAATTCATGGAAGCAAGAATAAACTAGCATAGGAAGGCAAAACAAGTGCAACTTTAAAACTTTCAACACATAGAGAGGAAACTTGATATTATTGAGATACGTAGAAGCATGTGTTCCTCTCTCATAATAATTTTCAGTAGCATCATGAATGAATTCAACAAAATAGCTATCACATAAAGCATTCTTTTCATGATGCATAAGCATATAAATTTTATTACCTCCACATAAGCAAAATTATTCTCATGTATAGTAGTGGGAGCAAACACACCAAAATAACTATCATGGATTGAAAATAAGAATCATGATGACAAGTTTCATGCTTATAATTATTCTATATAACATATATGTCATCACCATAATCATTATAGATAGCAACTTTGTTGTCACAATCAATTGAAACCTCTACCAAAACACTAAATAAAGTCATGACCTCTCCAAATCCACTTTCACTAATATAATCATCATAAATAGGAGGCATGCTATCATGATAACAAATTTGCACACCAAATCTTGGGGGACTAAAAATATCATCTTCATCAAACATAACATACCCAAGCTTATGGCTTTGCATATCATTAGCATCATGGATATTCAAAGAATTCATACTAACAACATTGCAATCATGCTCATCATTTATACCAAACATTCTATTGAATTCATCTTCTATCAATTGAGCACAATTTTCTTTTCCATCATTTTCACGAAATACACTATAAAGATGAATAACATAATGCAACCTCAATTCCATTTTTTTGTACTTTTCTTTTTATATACCAAACTAGTGATAAAACAAGAAACTAAAAGACTCGATTGCAAGATATGAAGATATACCTTCAAGAACTCACCTCCCTGGCAACGGCGCCAGAAAAGAGCTTGATGTCTATTATGCAACGTCATTCTTGTCGACACGTGTTGGGGCTCCAAGCGTAGAGTTTTGTAGGACTGTAGCAATTTTCCCTCAAGTGGATGACCTATGGTTTATCAATCCGTGGGAGGTGTAGGATGAAGATAGTCTCTCTCAAACAACCCTGCAATCAAATAGAAGAAATCTCTTGTGTCCCCAACACATCCAATATAATGGCAATTTGTATAGGTGTACTAGTTCAGCGAAGAGATGGTGATACAAGTGTAATATGGGTGGTAGAAATATATTTTTATAATCTAAAAAACAGCAAGGTAGCAAATAGTAAACAGGCACAAAAACGGTATTGCAATGCTTGAACATGAGGCCTAGGGTCCGTACATTCACAAGTGCAATCTCTCAACAATGCTAATATAGTTGGATCATATAACCACCCCTCAACGTGCAATGAAGAATCACTCCGAAATTCCTATCTAGCGGAGAACATACGAAGAAATCGTTTGTAGGGTACGGAACCACCTTGAAGCTATTCTTTCCGGTCATCTACCCAAGAGTTCGTACTAAAATAACACCAAAAAATTTCATATTCATATCCAACACAAAGAACCTCAAAGAGTGCCCCCAGATTTCTACCGGAGAAACAAAAGACGAGAACGTGCATCAACCCCTATGCGTAGATTACCCCAATGTCACCTCGAGAATACACAAGTTGAGTGCCAAAACACATATCAAGTGAATCAATATGATACCCCATTGTCACGACGAGTATTCATATGCAAGACATATATTAAGTGCTCTCAAATCCATAAAAGTATTTAATTCGATGACAATGAAATCTCAAAGGGAAAAACTCAATGCATCACAACAAGATAGAGAGGGGAAAACACCATATGATCTGACTATATTAACAAAGCCCGCGATACATCCAGATCGTGACATCTCAAGAATGCGAGAGAGAAAGAGAGATTAAACACATAGCTACTGGTACAAACCCTCAGCCCCGAGGGTGGACTGCTCCCTCCTCATCGTGGTGGCCGTCGGGATGATGAAGATGGCCACCGGAGATGATTCCCTCCACCGACAGGGTGCCTGAACGGGGTCTAGATTGGTTTTCGGTGGCTACACAGGCTTGCGGCGGCGGTGGAACATCTTATCTAGGTTAACCTCGAGGGTTTTCGGAATATTTGGGAATTTATAGGGTAAAGAGGGGGTGTGGGAGGCCACCGAGGTGGGCACAACCCACCTCGGCGCGCCTGGGCCCCAAGGTGCTGCTCTGACCCATTGGTGGTCTTCTGGTCCATAAAAAATCCACAAAAAGTTTACCGGTGTTTGGACTCCGTTTGATATTGATTTCCTGCAATGTAAAAAACAAGCAAAAAAAACAACAACTGGCATTGGGCACTGGGTCAATAGGTTTGTCCCAAAAATGATATAAAGTTGCTATAAAATGATTGTAAAACATCCAAGAATAATAATAAGACAACATGAATACTTCATAAATTATAGATATGTTGGAGACGTATTAGTAAGCGTCAAGAAATGCCTATGAATTATTCTCTTGCCGTTGAACCATTTGATGTTTGGGGTTTTCATTGCATGGGAACTTTTCCTTCCTCTAATGGTTATACACATATTTTGGTTGTTGTTGATTATGTTACTAAGTGGGTAGAAGCTATTCCAACTAGTAGCGCTGATCACAACACTTCCATTAAAATGCTTAAAGAAGTTATTTTCCCAAGGTTTGGAGTCCCTAGATATTTAATTACTGATGGCAGTTCACACTTTATTCATGGTGCTTTCTGTAAAATGCTTGCTAAATATGATGTCAACCGTAGAATTGCATCACCTTATCATCCTCAGTCTAGTGGTCAAGTTGAACTTAGCAATAGAGAAATAAAACTAATATTACAAAAAACTGTTAATAAGTCCCAAAAGAATTGGTCTAAGAAATTGGATGATGCACTTTGGGCTTATAGAACAGCTTATAAAAATCCTATGGGTATGTCTCCTTACAAAATGGTTTATGGAAAAGCTTTTAATCTACCTCTTGAGTAAGAACATAAAGCTTATTGGGCAATCAAAGAACTCAACTATGATTTCAAACTTGCCGTTGAAAAGAGGTTATTTGATATTAGCTCACTAGATATGAATGGAGAACCCAATCCTATGAAAATGCCAAGTTATTTAAAGAAAAGGTTAAAAGGTGGTATGACAAAAGAATCCAAAAGCGGGAATTTAAAGTTGGAGAATATGTTCTTTTGTACAACTCTCGTTTAGATTCTTCGCAGGAAAACTTCTCTCCAAATGGGAAGGACCATATATTATCAAAGAAGTTTATCGTTCTAGAGCTATCAAAATAAATAATGCCGAACATACTAAACCGAAGGTTGTCAATGGGAAAAGAGTAAAACATTATATCTCGGGTACGCCCATTAGTGTTGAAAGCAATATTATCCAAACTATGACACCAGAGGAACACATAAAAGAAACCTTCCGGAACACTCCAAAATCGTGAAAAAGAGGAGGTACGTGATACGGTAAGTAAACGGACTCCAAAATTGTGCCCACCTCGGTTACCTTCCGGACTCCGTTTTTCTCCCGCTTGCTTGTTTCCTAAGATAAAAAATATATTTATATACCCCCCAAACCTATTGACCACTGTATCAGGGATAAATCTCATGTTCTTCTTTCTTGTTGTTTTCTGACAGATCTAAAAATATGTCATCTCAAGGCTTGGAGGGTGAGAGCTATGTTGCTGATATATTGCAAACCCCAAGGTTTACGGAGATGTGAAACATTATGGTTGGACTACGGAGGAGGAAGAAGACTATGATCCTAAAAGGAAGGAAGAGACAAGCTCAAATGAAGTTGAAGTTCCATTACCCCAGCCGGGGGACATGCATGTGGAATTAAAGAAGTCAAGTCTCCCCAATAAAGCAAAGAAACCTAAGATCTTGTTTATCCCATCTCGTCTCTTGTAGGAAAACAAGCAAGAATTGTTGGATTCCGGGCTCCGCAGACCCTTGAGAGGTTCGAACACTGGGGTGCCTACGAAGAACTCCTTCTCCCCAACCTGCCGGCCCAACGATTCCACAGCCTAGCTTGAGGAACCCAAGGGACAAGAGACACGGCAGTTTATCCTGGTTCGAGCCACCTTGCGGTGTAATACCCTACTCCAGGTTGGTGGTGGATTGCCTCGAGGGGCTGAGGATGAACTAGCACAGTGGTTGAACAGCCTCAGGAGGTGAGGATGGTCTGAATGATCCGATCCCTCTCCCTGGTGGTGGCTAAGTCCTATTTATAGTCGTCTTGGTCCTCTTCCCAAATGTAGGCGGGAAGGGATCCCACAACGGCCAAATTCAAAGGGAGACAACTAGTACAAGTTATCCTGATAAAAGTAGTCTTTGCCTGCAAAGGCTCTGGTGGTGACGTTGTAGTGGGCTCTGCGATGACCTCCATCATGTCGTCCTGGCGGTCTTCGTCTTGTTGCACCAATATGGAAACATTTCCCTGATTCCTCGGGACTTCACGCCTGCGCTTGCCCCCTTGGCACCAAAGGGGAAACTGGTACGCTGCGCCCGCTGGTGCCCGCCTAGCCTTGGTCATCATGGCTCGCGTCATGTGAACCTCGCGACGTGCACCTTGCCTTGATATCTCCGCTCCTCGGGAGGCAGGCTAGTGAGGCCTCCCCACAGGGAGGTCTTGGTGTCATCCGCCTCACAAGGCTTGGTCCCTCGCGAGGGTCTTGAGTCGTTGCTGCTGAAACTGGACCGTACCGGGCCGCTGATGGAGCCACGCCATTGGCCGCAGGTCGACAAGTCTGGGTACCCCCATTCCCAGGACGCCGACAGTCGCCCCCGAGCCCAAGGCGCGCTCGAGCTTGGCTTCGAGGCGAAGCCAAAGGGCAAGCGCGGAGTGCCGCGGGCCCCAACCGCATGTGGCCTTGATCGAGCGTGGCGATTGACGGGACGTGGGCGCCCCCACTTCCCCACGCAACCTCGATATTCGCTGGGCTTGGTGGCTGCCGCCACCTGCTCAGAGCCATCTTCATTGCTTTCCACAAGCTTCCTTGGCCCCTCCATCTTCATAGCTCTCCCCCTGTCGTCATGGCGTCGAAGTTGGCGAAGAAGAAGAAAGTGAAGAGCCGCGCTCCGGCCAAATCTCCGCCAGCCTTCGAGCCCGCTCTTAAGGAGTCGACAGTGGTTAACCGGGAGATGCTGGACAAGGACCACCAGGCGCTTGCCGCTAGTTCCAATGAATGGAACGCGACATTAGCCTGGCATGCTTCCCGCGCCATGGTCGACATGGCGGCCACTGAGATCCCATTCATCTCCACGCCCTCCTGCCAGGCTTGATTCCCCCATTTTCTGATTTCTTCAATGCCATAATCTCGCATTACCAAGTCCACGCGCTGCACTTGGATCCCCAATCCATTCTTCTCATTGCCGTCTTTGCCTTCATCTGCGAGGCCATGGTGGGCATTGTTCCCTCCGTGGCCTCGTTTCGCCATTTCTTCTTGCTCCATTTGACCGATGCCCGCCAGTGCTCAGGGCGTGTGCTCTTCCAGGCCGTGGCGGTGACGACGGGCTTAGGGATCGACTTCGAGATCTCGCCGGTCGTACATGGATTCGGAAGCGGTGGGTGTTCGTGGATGTCGGCGTGCTCAACTCCCTGCTCTTGCTCCCCCGGGCGCCGGCTGAACCCAGCTCCGGGTGGGTGCATGTGAAGCTCGTCGACCCTCGGCTTTCCCACGTTTGGTGCTAGCTGGCCAGGATGAAGGAGCTTGGGGTGACGACACCCATGGTGATGCAAGAGTTCATCTAGTGCCGCATTGCTCTGCTCAAGCGCCATTCCCGGCGGATGTGGACCTTCGTCGGCCGCCGAGACCCCATGAGGCTCCTGGTGCCGGCGCTTCCTCCCGAGACTCTGCGAATGGTGCTCGAGCTCCTGACTGGTGACCCTGCACCAACCATGCTTTCGAAGGAGGCCTGCCTTTTGTACTGATGTTCGAACATGGAGGTGTTCGTGAGGCAGATGCCCATCTTCGACGAGTGGGGGCTGCGCCTGGCTGAGCATGAGGGGCCCAGCGAGAACCCCGTTCTTGTGGTCCCCTTGCCTGCTGTCCCTACGGCGCACGCCCCGGTGGTGGCTGCTGGGGGGCGAACGCAGCCCGGTGCTGTCAGGGTGGCCGCTGACAGAGCATCTCAACTAAGTGCCCTTGAGATGGCTACCCTCGAGGCAAGGGGGAGCCATCCTGAAGGGGTGCTCGAAGACTTGGCATGACCAGAGGCTCCCGAGGTCGCCACCCCTGGGGCTCGAGGAAGAAGCCTTGAGGTGGACGTCGGAGTGCCGCAGACCGAGGCTCCCGAGGTCCCCGCCTCAGGAGTTCCGCCGGATGCCCCTGATGCTGATGATCGTGCCTGGGGCTTCGGCCAGCTTTGCTTGAACTTCGAGGCACTCCGCAAGAGAAAAGGGGATTCTTATTGCAGTGGTGACACCTACCGGCCGCTGAAACAGAGGAAGTACATTGCCATAGACGAGTAAGTACCTCTTCTTTGCGTTTTCCTGTCTCTTCCATCCTTTGTTGACAGTGGCTCTTCAGGATCCCTTCGTATTAGGTGGTGAGATCCCCTACGGAGCAACCTCCCCCGGTCCTCGACTCTCCCGTGGTATCGATCTTTCCCCGCCGGTCCGCTGCGTGCGGCGCAGGGCCGGCCTTGGAGCCGGACGTGCCGACAGGGGGCCTTGATCCCTCGTTCCTATTGTCGCTCCTTTGTGGACTGCCCTGGGTGGCGGTAGGCGTGTCCAGGGCTCCTCCGCTGGTCGTCACCGGTGGTTGGGTATTGCCAGCCTTGGCTTCATCCTCGAGTGGCGAGGTCGCGCCACCTGGTGCCCCTGCCAAGGCCTGGAGGGTGGTGAGGAAGGTGCCAGCCCCCAGCTCCTCGCCAGGGGTAGGCAGGGTGCCTCAGGCTTCCCCAGCAATCTCTGGCGTGAAGGACGGGCTTGGTAGTGAGCAGGAATTCATGCGTGGGTGTGGCGCTGTATGCCATGAGCTCTTTCGGGAGGCAATGGGCGCACTGAGCCGGCTCGTAGAAGAACTAGTCCATGTTGACGCCCGCCTCAAGGCGGAGGACCTTCGGCTAGCGGATGAGTGGCATCAGTTGAAGGTGGCCGTCAACCTCGGGCGTCTTCAGCACGAACGCGCCAATGTGAAGGCCGAGGCGTCCCTTGTGACATCATGCGAGGCCTGCACCCGGGCCCTGGAAGAGGCCAGGGCAGCTAACCATTGCTGCCAGGCTACCGAGGAGCGTGAACAAGAACTCCTGACCTCGCACACTACCCTTGAGCAGCGGATTGAGGCGCACAAGGCCGTCTTGGCATCAATGAGGGGAGCGCCTTCCGAAGAGGAGATCCAGAAGCACGAGGAGGCACTAATGTTGGAGGCCCTAGAGCGTAGCCTCGAGCTTGAGCGGTTGGAGACGAGGGAGCGCCAGGCGGCCATGGTTGAGGATGCTGTCACCGTGCACGAAGCCAAGATCCAGGAGGAGGTTGACCAGAGGGTGGCGAAGTCTCATGTAGATCTTGCTGAAGAGTACAACCTAAAGCTGAATTTCCTGGGGGCCAAAGCTGAGGGCAGGACCGCCGCCCTCAGGACAAGGCTGAACGAGATGGAGCAGCGCGAGAGGGCCGCAGCGGCGGATTAGACCTCTGCCCAAGCTACACTGGCCTCCGCGCATGCTGACTTGCTCTTGCTCCAGCAGCAGATTGATGATGCCGCATCCCTTGCGAAGCCGAATAGGGAGGAGGCGTGTCATTGGCAGACATTGCAGCGCGAGCATGGCCCCACGCTTCAGGCCCTCAAGGTGAGGGCCAACCGAGCCCTGAGCATCATCTGTGAGGAGAGCGTTCCTCACCCCCGCATGGAAGATTACGCCAGCCACCTTTGCTTTTTTACCGAAGTCATGACGCGCCTGGAGGACCAGGTTGCGAGGGCCCACGAGCTTGTTGAGGAGAGGAGCCGGGGCCTCCTTGGGCGCGCGTTTTCAGGAGTCTTCAGTCATCTTCAGAACCTCGACTCCCACTTCGATTTTAATGCCGCCATAGCCCCCGTGCCCGGGGCTATCCGGGATAACCTGGCACACTTGGTGGACAATCATGTGGAAGCTTTGGTCAGGGCGTTCGGCACCGAGGACGACGCGGTCGTGGTCGTGGTGGACGAAGATGGCGTGGATGATGATGATGAAGACGACGCTAGTGACAACACGAGTAGCACGTACGAGAGCGACCAAGGCGATGCTGGGGGCAACACGTCCAGTTAAGCCCGCATTCCTTCACGTCAGCCTGCATGCAAAGACTTGGACACGGCCCCGCAGGGTGTGAGAGCATTTTGGAGGGGGAGCCCTTCGTATATGTAAATTTATGTTCTGTCTTTTAATTCGGACCCAAAATGTGCTTTCGCGAGCTTGTGAGCCCCTGGGCAGGGTTGTCGCTTAGACTTATCTTGATCCTAGCAGGCCTTGAGCGGGTTCTGAGGTTGCTAACGTGCCTTCCTCCTGAGGCGAGCCCTCAGAAGCTCGCGAGGTGATATGTCTCCAACGTATCTATAATTTTTTATTGTTCCATGCTATTATATTATCTGTTCTGGATGTTTAATGGGCTTTAATATGCTCGTTTATATTATTTTTGGGACTAACCTATTAACCGAAGGCCCAGTGCAAATTGCTATTTTTGCCTATTTTTGTGTTTCGCAGAAAAGGAATATAAAACGGAAATCCAAATAGAACGAGACCTTCGCGAGGATCTTTCTTGGAACAAACGCAACCCAAGACACTTGGAGTACAAGTCTGGAAGTCCGCGAAGCTTCCACGTGGCAGGGGGTGTGTCCAGGGGGGTAGGCGCGCCCCCACCCTCATGGGCCCTATGGAGCTCCACCGACGTACTTCTTTCGCTTATATATACCCATGTACCCTAAAAACGTCCAGGGGAGCCACGAGACCACTTTTCCACCGCCGCAACCTTCTGTACCCGTGAGATCCCATCTTGGGGGCCTTTTCCAGTGATCTGCCGGAGGGGGATTCGATCATGGAGGGCTTCTACATCATCACCATAGCCTCTCTGACGATGTGTGAGTAGTTTACCACAGACCTTCGGGTCCATAGTTATTACCTAGATGGCTTCTTCTCTCTCTTTGGTTCTCAATACAAAGTTCTCCTTGATGTTCTTGGAGATCTATTTGATGTAATACTTTTTGCGGTGTGTTTGCCGAGATCCGATGAATTCTGGGTTTATGATGAAGATTATCTATGAACAATATTTGGTTCTTCTCTGAATTCTTATATGCATGATTTGATATCTTTGCAAGTCTCTTCGAATTATTGGTTTAGTTTGGCCTACTAGATTGATCTTTCTTGCAATGGGGGAAGTGCTTGGCTTTGGGTTCAATCTTGCGGTGTCCTTTCCCAGTGACAGCAGGGGCAGCAAGGCACGTATTGTATTGTTGCCATCGAGGATAAAAAGATGGGGTTTATATCATATTGCTTGAGTTTATCCCTCTACATCATGTCATCTTGCCTAATGTGTTACTCTATTCTTATGAACTTAATACACTAGATGCATGCTGGATAGCGGTCGATGTATGGAGTAATAGTAGTAGTGTAACATCCCAAATTTTCCATTTGGAATGTTATACATTAGATCATCATTTGCATATCATATTTTATTGCATTTGGCTTGATCCTAGAAATTCTACGCAACTCAAGGACCTACGGAGAGAGTTGGGGATTTCATTATTTTCATATTCGAGTTTTCTCGAATTTTGGAAAGAGGATCGTTTGATTTTAATTATTTTCTCTTCGATTATTTCTTTTATAAAAATAAAAGAGAGAGAGAGGATAAAACAACTTCCTCAAAATAGAGAAATATCGAAGATTTAATATTAAAATCAAGTAAAAAATTTATTCGGAGTTTTATCACTATTTATTTGAATTAGGGAAAAATATGCGTTTTTCAAAATTGCATTTTAGGCCCAAATAAATGATCACCTTGTCCAGCTTATTTTTAGAGGACGGGGAAAATTTATTTCAGAATTTTTGGAGTCCGTTTAGTATTTTCTTTTCTTTCTTTTTCTGCACATCGGAATTATTTAAAAAAAAGTCAAACCGACTTCGGGCCGTACCCGGCCAAGAGACCTCGGGCCGGCCCTCTTATAAGCCGCACCCGAGCTAGCCCAGCTGCACCTCGCCCCCGAACCCTAACCCTAGCTGCCCGCCTTCACCGCCGCCCGCCGTTGCCGCCTCGCGCCAGAGTCGCCAGACCTCGCCGGACCCGAGGTAGCCGCCTCGGTTTTCGTGAGAAAACTGTTTGGTTTTTTTCGAAACCCTAGATCCATTTTTTATTAGATCCGGTTCGGTTTATTTTCGGTTTAGTTGTTTAGCGAACGCCCGTTTTTACGTTCGTTTTAACGAACGGTTTTCATCGTTTAGCCGCAGACAGCGAACGTCCGTTCATTAGCCCGTTTGTCAATTTTTCTTTTTCTCGGATTTTCCGCGATTATTTTCGATCGCGATTTCTAATCTGATTTTCATTTTAGTATAACTTTTCGCTCGTTTGTCGGAATCAGGCGATTCAAGCGCCTAGAGTTTCGTCTCAAAACCCTCTTTCTGTCTAACCAACTTGAACAAGATTTTGATACAGTAAAATTTGACTTTAGTCCAGATTAGTAATGGGATCTTGTTTCTTTCGCAGTTTGAGTTTCGTTGCTCCGTTTGATTTTATTCTTTTTGCAAACCGGAGTTTTTAAGTTGAACTTTCTGGTTAGATCCCTTATTTGAGTTTAACCTGTGCCCTTGTTTGATTGCTTACTGTATGCTTGTTTGATTGCGATAGAGTACCCGGAGTGCGAAGCGTGCTACATCGAGTCTCTAGGTTTTGCGGATCATCAGCAAGGCAAGTAACACTTTGATCATGTCCCTTTATCACCCAGTTTTTATGCATTAGTTTCAACCCTCAAACATTGCATGGTTAGGACTTGATAACATGTGGGATTGGGAAGTAGATGAGGTAGTACCTATTCACATGTTTATTATCAAACCCTTGGGAGTTACTTCTTCGTATTGCTTATATTGCTATGCAATGATCGTAGACGTGGATTGGGTTTGAGTGAAGCCATGACAGATGTGAGATTGTTAATTAATGGTTCAACTTAAGGTGGCAACTTTAATACACATCTGGGTGGATTGCATGTCGGGCACCTGGAGAATCCAGTGTTTTCCTAGGATATCCCGGAGTACCCATGTGATAATCCTAAGGTCCGCCACCCAGGCTCAAAGGGAACTGAGATATTTCATGCTAGAAACTTCCATGTGCAGCCACAAGCTATTATGGGATCTAGTATAGTTGAGTAAGTTGCGTGAAGCTCTTGAAGAGGTAGACTAGTAGATGTAGTGGGTTGTAGGTGGTATAGTCTACAAGGAGTAGAGAGTTAATGCTTCTGAAAGACTGTGTCTCGGTCATCCGTTTCTCAAACACCATGTAGTGCAAGAAAACCAACAGAGGAGATCGAGTCTTGTGGGGAAAAGTGCGCAAACCTCTGCAGAGTGTACAAACTAATCATGGTTAGCCGTGTCCCCGGTTATGGACATCTTGAGTATCTAGTACTTGGATTATCATATGTATCTCATCACTCTAAATTAATATTGTTGGGTTGATAATTACATTTTAATTGGGATTGAGTTGGAGGAACCTTCTCAATGATGTTTCAACTACCATGATAGTTAAATAAAATCTATGCCTTTGTTGTAGGGAAAAATTGGCTTTTCGCAAAACTTTAACCGTAGAGCTTTCCACCTGCCAAATATGCATATAGTGATAGCATTATTCTGTTCTTGCTCTACCATGTTATATTGCCAGCATATTCCATGTGCTGACCCGTTTTCGGGCTGCAACGTATTATGTTGCAGAATTTTCAGACAAGGAGTAAGGTTCGTTAGGTCGTTGCCGTGCAGCTCAGCTATGCCGTTGGAGTTGATGGACTCACTTTATCTTCCAAGCCTTCCGCTGTTATCATATTAGATGGCCTTAAGCCATATTTATTGTAATAAGTTCTCTTTTGAGACATTCGATGTAATAAGTGTGTGATTGCTACTCTGTTATAAATCCTTCGAGTACTATGTGTGTCGGCATTACCGATCCAAGGATGACACTGAAGCACAGAGACTTGAACGTTTGAGGTCGGGTCGCTACAAGATGGTATTAGAGCACACGCTGAGTGTAGGACACGACCACTAAGCTAAAGCCCTAGATCACCACTCCCTTCTCATTTCTGACTCCTCTCCATTTTCTACTCTTTATGATGGCGGACGCAAGGAACAAGTTTGCACAACCGGATGAAGAAGCACCTTTTGTATGACACTTGAAGGAAGTCACTAAGTACCTGAACATTGGAATACCAAGTTTCACCGGGACTTACAACGCCACTTTACCAAAAGAGGAGCGATGGATGATTCAAGTTCAAGTTCTAGGAAGGAAATTCACGCCAGTCACCAAACCCATAGAGTTTTCCTTTGATGCACCAACCTGGAGTCTAGGAAAGAGTATGGCAGCTCACATCACCATGGGACGCATTGGAGAAGTTTACATAAGGAGCTTAAGGATACTATCTATCAGATTTGTGGGCACCGAGATGAGCAATGGGAGATGATCAGCACCAGGAAGGATAGATCAATCGCAGCTTTCATCCAGTAGTTAAACCAGCACATTCGTCGCCAGGAGAACCAGATGTGCATAGGCATGATAGATCTGAAGAAGGCAATGACAAGGATCACATAACTGGAGGAAAACTCAAGGCTACTCATGAAGATTATGAGGAAATTGTCGTACTAGTGGAGAAGAATGATGATCTGGAAAGGAAGCTGGGAGTATTCATGGGAGACCCCGCGCCAGGAGGAGAAGATGATGAACCCAAGGAGATTCGTTCTGAGGACTACATCATCATCGACGACACCGACTCGGACCCCGACGATAGCAATGATGACTATGAAGACGAAGCTGGAGCAGACATCATGGAGTCTTCGACCGATCAATATTTCTAGTAGACCACCACATCAGTAGTAGTATTCCACTCTGTATATAGTATAGTCCGAGCACTTTTGTAACGATAGTTAGATCGATTGTATGCCCTTGCTTGATTGATTGAGTGATATGATTGTGTTTGTCTCATGTGCATATGGGTAGTGTTTTTCTCACTAGACCTCATTCTATTCTATTCTCTTCCCTCTAAACCCTCAGATGCCTCCGAGACGTGACCCCGGATTTACTTTCCCACCGGAGCTCACTCAGTTGATCCTACAGCAGAATACCCCGATGCAGTTGTTAGTTCAGAATCAAGGCAACAACAACAACAACAACCCATCACCACCACCAGTTGACAACTTAGCCCGCTTTCCGAGGTTGCAGCCGCCGGTGTTTTCCAGCAGCACCGAGCCGATAGTGGCAGATGATTGGCTCCGCAGGATTGGAAGGGAGTTAACCACTGCAGGATGTACATATGCTGAGAAGGTGCGTTTTGCCGCACATCAGTTGGATGGAACAGCAGCCTCATGGTGGGAGAATTACATAGTCACATATCCTATAGCCACTGTTACATGGGATCTGTTTCGGCAAGCATTCTGCACCACCCATGTCTCAATGGGAGCTATGAGCATGAAGAAGCGTGAGTTTCGCAACTTGCGCCAAGGGAACCGTACTGTGGGGCAGTACGTGGATGAATTATAAAGCTGTCTCGTTATGCCCCTGACGATGTGGCCACAGATTCCATGAAGCAGGAGAAGTTTATGGAAGGGCTGAACGATGAGATGAGCATGCAGTTGATGGTGGCAACATTTAACAACTACCAGGAGTTGGTAGACAAGGCTCTTATGATTGAAGGTAAGCAACAACAAATTGAGAGCCGCAAAAGGAAATATGGACAAGGAAGGTACAACTCGGGAGCTCAGCAGAAGCCTCGTCTAACCCCGAACTCGGGAGGACTTGTTCATAACCATGGAGGTCATAACCATAATGGAGGAAGTTCGCATAACCACTATGGTTCCAAGAATGGGACTGGGAACAGAACAAGCAACAATCAGACCCGCTCTAATCCAGCCACACCCGCCAAGAGAGACCTAAGTCACATTACTTGCTTCAAGTGCGGGAAGACTGGACACTATGCCACGGAGTGCTTTGAAGCGAAGAATGGAAACAGTAACAGGAGCGCTGGGAAGAAGCCTAATCCATTCAACAAAGGACAAGTGAACCACGTTAATGTGGAGGAGGTTGAAGGGCAGCCCGACGCAGTTATCGGTAAGTTTCTGGTTAAGTCTTTTACCGCCCTTGTTCTTTTTGATACTGGTGCATCACATTCATACATATCAAGAGGATTTGTGGATAAGTTTAAACTACCAACCCAAACCCTTAGGACCCCTCTGTTAGTAAGTTCACCTGGAGCAGAGTATATGGCCAACCGATGGTGTGACCAGATACCCCTAACCATTGGTAACCATGGTTTTCCGTCAGACCTAATAATTTTGGAGTCACAAGGATTGGATGTGATATTAGGCATGGACTGGATGTCAAAGTATGGAGGAAGAATTGACTGTGCTAGTAAATCAATTTGTCTCACCTCCCCGGAGGGAAAAAGGATCAAGTATGTATCTAGACATGCGCCTAGGAGGAGCCAAGTAAATACCCTCACGGGAGTTCTTCAGGAGGAAGTGCCTGTAGTGAAGGATTACCCAGATGTTTTTCTAGAGGAGTTACCAGGCATGCCACCGGATCGAGACATCGAGTTTTTGATAGAACTATTACCAGGTACCGGACCAATATTAAAGAGACCCTACCGGATGCCCGCAAATGATCTCGAGGAGATTAAGAAGCAGATCAAGAGTTATTGGAGAAAGGTTACATCTGACGGAGTTCATCACCATGGGGAGCCCCAGTGCTTTTGGTTGAGAAGAAGGATAAGTCTTTAAGGATGGTTGTTGATTATCGTGCATTGAATGAGGTGACGATCAAGAACAAATACCCACTGCTGATGATCAATGATTTGTGTCGGATTTCGGGTTCTGGCAGACCCTTGAGGTTCGAACACTGGGGTGTGCGTGGAGATCTCTCCCCTACCGATCTACATCCAATCTCCTCGTGTGATCTAAGCTGGAAACAACGAACAACACAAGGGACACGAGGTTTATACTGGTTTGGGCCATCGTTGTGGTGTAATACCCTACTCCAGTGTGTGGTGTGGTGGATTGCCTCAGGGGCTAACAATGAATAGTACAAAGGAAGAACAGCCTCACGAGAGGTGTTCTTGAGCTGGTGCGATAAACTGCTTGGGTGAGTTCAGTAGCCTCTCTCTCTGCTGGGGTTCTGCCAGAACTCTAGCTGTGTGCCTCTCTCGTCTCTAGATGTTTTATCTCCCCTACTTTGTGGTGGCTAGCTCTATTTATAGAGGCCCTGGGCCTCTCCCCAAATAACGAGCGGGAAGGGCGCCAACAATTGGCCATTTTGAAGGGGAACATCTAGTACAAGTTATCCTGACCAAAGGTGGTCTTCGGCTGCCAAAAGCACTGGTGATGACGCCGTCTTGGGCTCCACGGTGACCCCCGTCCTACCGCTCTGTTGGTGTTGCTCTCGTATCACCGGAATGGTAACCTTTGCCCGATGCCTTGGCCTGTGCTTGACCCCTTTTCACCAAAGCGGAAACAAGGACACTGCGCAGGCCGGCGCCCGCCTGGTCTCGATCGTCATGGCTTGCGTCACGGGCTCCTCGCGAGGTACCCCTGCCTTGATCTCTCCGCCTCCTCGTGAGCCTGCCTGATGAGGCTGCCTCTGAGGAAGCTTCCGGTCGTCCGCCCCGCGAGGCTTGGCCCCTCGCGAGGGTCTTGAGCTTGAGCTGATGAAGATGGGCCGCGCTGGGCCCCCACTTGAGCCGCGCCGCAGGCCGCAGGCAGGCAAGTCTGGGGACCCCCGTTCCCAGAACACCGACAATTTGTTTGACCAGTTGCAAGGATCTAAGGTGTTTTCGAAGATCGATCTGCAATCAGGATATCACTAGCTGAAGATCCGGGAAAAGGATATACCTAAAACCGCAGTTACCACAAGGTACGGGTTATATGAGTAAACAGTCATGTCATTTGGACTGACTAACGCCCCTGCCTATTTTGTGAGGATGATGAACAAGGTGTTCATGGAATATTTGGATAAGTTTGTTGTGGTGTTGATTGATGATATAATGGTATACTCGAAGAATGAAGAGGAGCACAAGGAGCATTTGCGTTTAGTTCTCGAGAAACTTAGGGAACATCAGTTGTATGCCAAGTTCAACAAATGTGAGTTTTGGTTGAAAGAAGTTGGATTCCTTGGACATGTTATATCAGGAGAAGGTATAGCAGTAGACCCCACCAAGGTTCAGTCAGTCACTGAATGGTTGGCACCCACTTCAGTTAGCGAAATCCACAGTTTTCTTGGACTCGCAGGATACTACCTGAGATTTATTGAGAATTTTTCTAAGATTGTGAAGCCAATGACAGAGCTATTGAAGAAGGATATCAAATTTAAATGGACGGAAGAATGTGAAGCGAGTTTTCAGGAGTTAAAGAAACGTCTGACTACAGCCCCAGTACTGATTCTGCTGGATATACGTAAGGATTTCCAAGTGTATTGCGACGCCTCTCGCTTAGGACTTGGAGGAGTACTGATGTAGGACAGAAGAGTTGTTTCATATGCCTCACGACAACTGAAACTACATGAGTTAAATTATGCCACACATGACTTGGAGTTGGCTGCCGTTGTGCATGCGTTGAAGACTTGGAGACATTATCTTATTGGAAACCATTGCGATGTATACACTGACCATAAGAGTTTGAAGTACATTTTCACACAGAAGGAGCTGAACCTTAGGCAGAGGAGATGGTTGGAGCTCATAAAGGATTATGAAATGAAGCTTCACTATCATCCAGGCAAGGCCAACATCGTAGCAAATGCTTTGAACCGGAAGAGTTATGCCAACACACTCATAAGCGCCGGATTGTCCAAGGAGTTGGCAGAGGATCTCAGAGAACTTCAATTGGAGATTGTCCCTAGAGGTTTTGTTGCAACAATGGAAGTTCAGTCTACATTGCTAGGAAAGATTCGAGAAGCCCAGAAGGATGACAAAGAGATCGCCGAGATAAAAGAGAGAATGAGCAAAGGAAAGGCCAAAGGTTTTTGTGAGGATGAACACGACACCTTGTGGTTTGAGGATCGTGTTTATGTGCCCAATAACCCAGAGATCAGGAAGTTAATACTCCAGGAGGCTCATGACTCACCCTACTCAATACACCCCAGAAACACCAAGATGTATGTGGATTTAAAGGAATGTTTCTGGTGGACTGGTATGAAGAAGGATATTGCCGAGTATGTAGCCGTATGTGATGTATGTCAGAGAGTGAAGGAAGAACATCAAAAGCCAGCCGGATTGCTACAACCTATGCCGATACCCGAATGGAAGTGGGATAAGCTTGGCATGGATTTCATCACTGGATTGCATAGGACCAAATCAGGATATGATTCTATATGGGTAGTAGTTGATCGCTTGACCAAAGTAGCTCATTTTATCCCAGTGAAAACCACCTATACAAGTGCCAAGTTGGCAAAGATATACATGACCAGGATCGTATGTTTGCATGGAGTTCCGAGAACAATTGTATCAGATAGAGGAACCCAGTTTACCTCAAAGTTCTGGAATCAGTTGCATGAAACTTTGGGAACCAAACTGGATTTCAATACAACTTTTCACCCGCAAACTGATGGATAGGCCGAGAGAGTCAACCAGATTCTGGAGGATATGCTGAGAGCTTGTGCACTAGATTATGGATCTAGTTGGGACGACAACTTGCCCTACGCAGAGTTCTCATACAACAATAGTTACCAGGCCAGTTTGAAGATGGCACCTTTCGAAGCTTTATACGGAAGGAGGTGCAGGACACCATTGTCGTGGGATGAAGTTGGAGACCGTCGGTTGTTTGGACCAGATTTGATTAAGGAATCAGAAAAGAAGGTTAAATTGATTAGAGATAGACTGAAGGTAGCTCAGTCCCGACAGAAGAGTTATGCAGATTCAAAATGCAAGGAGGTAGTCTATGAAATCAGAGACAGAGTGTATCTTCGGGTATCACCACTCCGAGGAGTTAAGCGCTTTGGAGTTAAAGGAAAGTTAGCGCCATGCTTTGTGGGACCATACAGAGTTTTGGAACGTATGGGAGAAGTTGCGTATAAGTTGGAATTACCCGAAGGATTGTCAGGAGTTCACGATGTGTTCCACATTTCTCAGTTGAAGAAGTGCCACGCAGAGATGGCCGACATTCCTCTAAGAGATACAGTACCGCTGTAAGCGATTCAGTTGGACAATGATTTGACCTATGAGGAGAAGCCAGTCAGGATCCTTGAGTTTGCCAGCCGAGTTACCCGCAGCAAGGTTATTAAGTTTTGCAGAGTTCAGTGGAGCCACCATACCGAGGACGAAGCCACCTGGGAATGAGAGGATGATCTTCGCAAAGACCACCCACACCTATTTTGTAGCCAACCCAAATCTCGAGGGCGAGATTCATCTTAAGGGGGGTAGGTTTGTAACATCCCAAATTTTCCATTTGGAATGTTATACATTAGATCATCATTTGCATATCATATTTTATTGCATTTGGCTTAATCCTAGAAATTCTACGCAACTCAAGGACCTACGGAGAGAGTTGGGGATTTCATTATTTTCATATTCGAGTTTTCTCGAATTTTGGAAAGAGGATCGTTTGATTTTAATTATTTTCTCTTCGATTATTTCTTTTATAAAAATAAAAGAGAGAGAGGATAAAATGACTTCCTCAAAATAGAGAAATATCGGAGATTTAATATTAAAATCAAATAAGATTTTTATTCGGAGTTTTATCGCTATTTTATTTGAATTAGGAAAAAATATGCATTTTTCAAAATTGGATTCTAGGCCCAAATAAATGTTCACCTTGTCCGGCTTATTTTTAGAGGACGGGGAAAATTTATTTCGGAATTTTTGGAGTCCGTCTAGTATTTCTTTTCTTTCTTTTTCTGCACGTCGGAATTATTTATAAAAAAAGTCAAACCGACTTCGGGCCGTACCCGGCGAGGAGACCTCGGTCCGGCCCTCTTATTTTCGGTTTAGTTGTTTAGCGAACGACCGTTTTTACGTTCGTTTTAACAAACGGTTTTCACCATTTAGCCGCAAACAGCGAACGTCTGTTCGTTAGCCTGTTCGTCGGTTTTTCTTTTTCTTGGATTTTCCGTGATTATTTTCGATCGCGATTTCTAATCTGATTTTCGTTTTAGTATAACTTTTCGCTCGTTTATCGGAATCAGGCGATTCAAGCGCCTAGAGTTTCGTCTCGAAACCCTCTTTCCGTTTAACCAACTTGAACAAGATTTTGATATAGTAAAATTTGACTTTAGTCCAGATTAGTAATCGGATCTTGTTTCTTTCGCATTTTGAGTTTCGTTGCTCCGTTTGATTTGATTCTTTTTGCAGACCGGAGTTTTTAAGTTGAACTTTGTGGTTAGATCCCTTATTTGAGTTTTACCCGCGCCCTTGTTTGATTTCTTATTGTATGCTTGTTTGATTGCGATAGAGTAC
This sequence comes from Triticum urartu, assembly GCF_056163025.1. NCBI lineage: Eukaryota > Viridiplantae > Streptophyta > Magnoliopsida > Poales > Poaceae > Triticum > Triticum urartu. Next base: position 579,491,923 of record NC_141874.1, read on the forward strand.
CCGAAGTGCGAAGCGTGCTACATCGAGTCTCTAGGTTTTGCGGATCATCAGCAAGGCAAGTAACACTTTGATCATATCTCTTTATCACCCAGTTTTTATGCATTAGTTTCAACCCTCAAACATTGCATGGTTAGGACTTGATAACATGTTGGATTGGGGAATAGATGAGGTAGTACCTATTCACCTATTTATTATCAAACCCTTGGGAGTTACTTCTACGTATTGCTTATATTTCTATGTTATGCTCGTAGACGTGGATTGGGTTTGAGTGAAGCCATGACAGATGTGAGATTGTTAATTAATGGTTCAACTTAAGGTGGCAACTTTCATACACATCTGGGTGGATTGCTTGTCGGGCACCTGGAGAATCCAGTGTTGTCCTAGGATATCCCGGAGTACCCGTGTGATAATCCTAAGGTCCGCCACCCAGGCTCAAAGGGAACTGAGATATTTCATGCTAGAAACTTCCGTGTGCAGCCACAAGCTATTATGGGCTCTAGCATAGTTGAGTAAGTTGCGTGGAGCTCTTGAAGAGGTAGACTAGCAGACGTAGTGGGTTGTAGGTGGTATAGTCTACCCGGAGTAGAGAGTTAATGCTTCTGAAAGACTGTGTCTCGGTCATCAGTTTCTCAAACACCATGTAGTGTGGGAAAACCAACGGAGGAGACCGAGTCTTGTGGGGAAAAGTGTGCAAACCTCTGCAGAGTGTACAAGCTAATCATGGTTAGCCGTGTCCCCGGTTATGGACATCTTGAGTATCTAGTACTTGGATTATCATATGTATCTCATCACTCTAAATTAATATTGTTGGGTTGATAATTACTTTTTAATTGGGATTGAGTTGGAGGAACCTTCTCAATGATGTTTCAACTACCATGATAGTTAAATAAAATCTATGCCTTTGTTGTAGGGAAAAATTGGCTTTTCGCAAAACTTTAAACGTAGAGCTTTCCACCAGCCAAATATGCATATAGTGATAGCATTATTCTGTTCTTGCTCTACCGTGTTATATTGCCAGCATATTCCATGTGCTGACCCGTTTTCGGGCTGCAACGCATTATGTTGCAGACTTTTCAGACAAGGAGTAAGGTTCGTTAGGTCGTTGCCGTGCAGCTCAGCTATGCCGTTGGAGTTGATGGACTCACTTTATCTTCCAAGCCTTCCGCTGTTATTGCATTAGATGGCCTTAAGCCATATTTATTGTAATAAGTTCTCTTTTGAGACATTCGATGTAATAAGTGTGTGATTGCTACTCCGTTATAAATCCTTCGAGTACTGTGTGTGTCAGCATTACCGATCCAGGGATGACACTAAAGCACAGAGACTTGACCGTTTGAGGTCGGGTCGCTACAAGTAGATGCAGAATCATTTCGGTCTAGTTGACACGGACGTGATGCCTATGTTCATGATCATGCCTAGATATTCTCATAACTATGCGCTTTTCTATCAATTGCTCGGCAGTAATTTGTTCACCCACCGTAATACTTGCTACCATGAGAGAAGCCACTAGTGAAACCTATGGCCCCCGGGTCTACTTTACATCATATAAGTTTCTGATCTATAATTCTAGTTTACTATTTATTTTATTTTGCAATCTTTACTTTCCAATATATACAACAAAAATACCAAAAATATTTATATTATTATCTCTATCAGATCTCACTTTTGCAAGTGGCCGTGAAGGGATTGACAACCCCTTTATCGCATTGGTTGCAAGGTTCTTGATTGTTTGTGCGGGTACTAGGCGACTTGCGTGTAGTCTCCTACTGGATTGATACCCTAGTTCTCAAAAACTGAGGGAAATACTTACGCTACTTTCCTGCATCACCCTTTCCTCGTCAAGGGAAAACCAACGCATGCTCAAGAGGTAGCAAGAAGGATTTTTGGCGCCGTGGCCGGGGAGATCTACGCTCAAGTCAAGAAATACCAAGTACCCATCACAAACTCTTATCCCTCGCATTACATTATTTTCCATTTGCCTCTTGTTTTCCGCTCCCCCACTTCACCTTTGCCATTTTATTCGCCCTTTTTCGTTCGTCTCTTTTCACTCACTTCCTGTGTGCTTGTGTGTTGGGTTGATTGTTTGTCATGATGGCTCAAGATAATACTAAATTATGTGACTTTTCCAATACCAACAACAATGATTTTATTAGCACTCGGATTGCTCCTATTATCGATGCTGAATCATGTGAAATTAATGCTGCTTTGTTGAATCTTGTCATGAAAGATCAATTTTCTGGCCTTCCTAGTGAAGGTGCCGCTACCCATCTAAACAACTTTGTTGATTTGTGTGATATGCAAAAGAAGAAAGATGTGGATAATGATATTGTTAAATTGAAGCTATTTCCGTTTTCACTTAGAGATCGTGCTAAAACTTGGTTCTCTTTGCCTAAAAATGGTATTGATTCATGGAATAAGTGCAAAGATGCTTTTATCTCTAAGTATTTTCCTGCCGCTAAGATCATCTCTCTTAGAATCGATATTATGAATTTTAAGCAACTTGATCATGAGTATGTTGCACAAGCTTGGGAGAGGATGAAATTAATGATACATAATTGCCCTACACATGGTTTGAATTTATGGATGATTATACGAAAAATTTATGCCGGGTTGAATTTTGCTTCTAGAAATCTTTTAGATTCGGCCGCGGGAGGCACTTTTATGGAAATTACTTTAGGAGAAGCTACTAAACTCCTAGATAATATTATGGTTAATTATTCTCAATGGCACACCGAAAGATCCACTAGTAAAAAGGTTCATGCGATTGAAGAGATTAATGTTTTGAGAGGAAAGATGGATGAACTTATGAAATTGTTTGCTAATAAGAGTGTTTATTCTGATCCTAATGACATGCCTTTGTCCACTTTGATTGAGAATCATAATGAAACTATGGATGTGAATTTTGTTGGTAGGAACAATTTTGGTAACAACGCGTATAGAGGAAATAATTCTAGGCCGTTTCCTAATAATTCCTCAAATAATTATGGTAATTCCTACAACAACTCTTATGGAAATTTAAATAAGATGCCCTCTGATTTTGATACTAGTGTTAAATAATTTATGAGTTCGCAAAAGAATTTCAATGCATTGGTTGAAGAAAAATTGCTCAATATTGATGAGTTGGCTAGGAACGTGGATATAATTTCTCTTGATGTTGATTCTTTGAAACTTAGATCTATTCCACCTAAGCATGATATCAATGAGTCTCTCAAATCCATGAGAGTTTCCGTTGATGAATGCAAAGAAAGAACCGCTAGGATGCGTGCTAAAAAAGATTGCTTTGTGAAAGGGTGTTCTTCTAGTTTACATGATAATAATGATGAAGATCTAAAAGTGATTGATGTGTCTCCTATTAAATCTTTGTTTTACATTATGAATCTATATAAAGATGGGACTGGAGCTGAGTCAACTTTAGTTAAAAGCCGTCCCAATGATTCGGAGTTTTTAGATCTTGATGCTGGAATTAATAAAAGTGGGATTGAACCCACTATTTTGGATTTCAAGGAATTTAATTATGATAATTGCTCTTTGATAGATTGTATGTCCTTGTTGCAATCCGTGTTAAATTCTCCTCATGCTTAAGATCAAAATAACGCCTTTACTAAACATATCGTTGATGCTTTAATGCAATCTTATGAAGAAATGCTTGAATTAGAAGTTTATATTCCTAGAAAACTTTATGATGAGTGGGAATCTACTATTAAAATTAAGATTAAAGATCATGAATGCTATGCTTTATGTGATTTGGGTGCTAGTGTTTCCACGATTCCAAAAACTTTGTGTGATGTGCTTGGTTTTCGTGAATTTGACGATTGTTCTTTAAATTTGCATCTTGCGGATTTCACCATTAAGAAACCTATGGGAAGGATTAATGATGTTCTTATTATTACAAATATGAATTATGTGCCCTTAGATTTCATTTTTCTTGATATAGATTGCAATCCTACATGTCCTATAATTCTTGGTAGACCTTTCCTTAGAACGATCGGTGCAATTATTGACATGAAAGAAGGAAATATTAGATTCCAATTTCCGTTAAGGAGAGGCATGAAACACTTTCCTAGAAATAAAATTAAATTACCTTATGAATCTATTATGAGAGCCACTTATGGATTGCATATCAAAGATGACAATACCTAGATCTATTCTTGCCTTTATGCCTAGCTAGGGGCGTTAAACGATAGCGCTTGTTGGGAGGCAACCCAATTTTATTTTTGTTCTTTACTTTTTGTTCCTGTTTAGTAATAAATAATTTATCTATCCTCTATTATGTTTGTGTTTTTTATGTTTTAATTAGTGTTTGTGCCAAGTAAAGCCTTTAGGATCTTCTTGGGTGATTATTATTTGATCTTTCTGAAAAAAACGGAAAGTATGTGCTCACAAGAATAATTTTCATTTTTTACCAGAGAGCGATAAAATACCAATTCCAACTGTAGTAGATCTCTATACAAATTATTTAGGTCCTCCTAATTTTTCAGAATTTTTGGAGTTAGAGACGTATTCAAAACCTCCAGATTGCTACAAACTGTTCTTTTTGACAGATTCTGTTTTTCGTGTGTTGTTTGCTTATTTTGATGAATCTATGGCTAGTATCGGGGGGTATGAACCATAGAGAAGTTGGAATACAGTAGGTTTAATACCAGTATAAATAAAGAATGGGTTAATTACAATACGTTAAAGTGGTGGTTTGTTTTCTTATACTAACGGAGCTCATGTGATTTTCTGTTGAGTTTTGTGTTGTGTAGTTTTCAAGTTTTGGGTAAAGATTTAATGGATTTTGGAACAAGAAGTGGAAAGACCCTAAGCTTCGGGATGCGCAAGGCACCCCAAGTTAAAATTCAAGGACAACCAAAAGCCTAAGCTTGGGGATGCCCCAGAAGGCATCCCCTCTTTCGTCTTCGTCTATCGGTAATGTAAGTGCATCTAGTGCCACCTCTAGTTGGTTTTGGAGTATTGACGACAAACCTGGTTGAGGGACTAATGTGTTTGTGAGAATTTCAGGACAACACAGGTAGTGGTCCCTCATTGATTCGGTTTACCTACCAGAGATGACTCCTAAAAATGTATGAAGACATTGAAGACAAAGGTGGTATGTGAAGACATTCACATTGAAGACTATGACAAGAGAAGACATCGCGTGAAGACTATGGAGCGCGAAGACTTAGTTGTTTCATTGTTTCCTTTCTTCTTTGTTGAGTCATAGGAACCACCGTACTGTTAAGTGGGGTCCCAGTGAACAAAGTCAGAGTGGCTAAAGTGATGCTTAACCAAAATCCTATGTCTTTGAGCGAAGAAATGAGAGCAAAACTTATCCAGAGTTGGATAAGTCAGCTTTACTTGTAGCCCAAGTAAAGTTGCCGCCTGTGTTTGAAATTTGAGCGTTGGAACGCGTGTCAGTTCCTTAGTGACCCAGGGTCATTTCGGGCAAATCAGGTCGGGTTGCCTAGTGGCTATAAATAGCCCACCCCCTACACCATAAATTGGTGGCTGCTCAGAGTTAGTGCACGGCTTTTGTCGTTTGAGAGCAACCCACCTCAAAGCCTTTGAGAGAGAAATCCTTGCGAGGACAAAGCCCTAAACACCCAAAGCCAAAGAGTGTTAGGCATCACTGAAGTCTTCCTGTCTGTGTGATCTAAAGACTTGTTACACTTGAGGACTGTGAATCCTCCAGCCGGTTAGGCATCGCGTTCTGAGCATCCAAGAGTCATTGTGGATCGCCGGTGAACGAAGTCTGTGAAGGTTCGGAAGTCTACCTTGAAGACTTACCAGAGTGATTGAGCGAGGACTAGGTGTCCTTAGCTCAAGGGGAATAAGGTGAAGACACGGTCTTCTGAGTTAAATCTCAGCTTCCCTAACCAGACGTACATTTGTCACAGCAACTGGAACTGGTCCAACAAATCATTGTCTTCAATAAGCAACTAGTTCTATCCTTCCCATCTCTTTATTTACAGTTGGTCCTTGTGAAGTCATTGCCTGTTTGCATTGTCCATTTGTCTTCACTGTGTGACTGTTTGTTCTGATTGGTTTCATACTATCTTCCACCCTGATCTGTACTACCTAGCTGCTATTAGTCTTCGTGCTCTCACTTCATTGAATACTTGACTATGGCTTGTCTAGTGTAGTCTACCTTCCGCTGCATGGTTATAGATTCATTTCTATCATTTGTCTTCGAAACTCCCATGTTTTGAAGACTTTCATAAAAATCGCCTATTCACCCCCTCTAGTCGATAACTAGCACTTTCAATTGGTATCAGAGCAAGGTAATCCCTTGTTCTGTGTGATTCGGTTTAACCACATGGAGTTTTAGCTATGTCGACTGCATGGATAATCAAAGTCTCCACTGCGTGCCCTATCTTTAATGGCAGTGATTATCCCAAATGGAAGACTAGGATGAGGAAGCGACTCCCTGCAATGGACAGTGAGCTTTGGACAGTTACGGAGATTGGCCTCACCGACTTATGCAAGATGGCGAATGCCGAACACATTCAGAAGTTCACTCTTCTAGATGTCAAGGCGAAGGGCATTATATGCTCCTCTCTGTCCAGAGATGAGTTCAGGCGCATCATGCATCTCTACAATGCAAAACTTATATGGGATCGGATTTCTGATGTTTATGAAGGTCATCGGACACGTCAGGATCCCTGGTTCCTCGACTTCAAGGAGTCACTTAAAACAATGTCTCCCAAACCCGAGCCATCCTCTCCAACCTACTGCTTCATGGCACGTGGTGCCAAGGTAAACTCACGCAATGCTCACTATCAAACATCCAGTGAAGATGACTCTGATTGTGATTCCAAACCCAGCTACAAAACACTTGCTAAAATTGCAACTGAACAATAAAAAGCTATGGAACATATTCAAAAACTGTTAGACAAAAGCGATGACCTGTTGGCCGCGGAAATGACTCGATCTCAGTCCTTAGTTGAAGACATAAAAAAATCTTCATGTTAAGTATGAGGAACTTGAAAGTCTTCATGAAACGCTCTCAACAACTCATGAAAAGCTTTCCTATGATTATCTTCAAACGCTCTCAACAACCCACCATGTCTATAATGCCTTGAGTGTGATAGCGCTACTTCCGTTGCTGAATGTTCTAATGCTGCTACTGTTGCAATATCTTCAACCATTGATGTGGTAACTAACCCCTCTGCTGAGGATGCCACTGCTATTGCTGATTAAAATGCTAGGTTGAAGACATTGCTTGAAACAGGGATGTACAAAAGTCTCAAAGGGCATCAAACACTATGTGACATCCTCAAAAGGCAGATTCTGAACCGAAACCCTAGGAAAGAGGGTGTTGGGTTCGAAAGGAAAATGAATGCTGATGGCTCTTACTGGAAGTGTAAGAGCATCTAGTGCCACCCCTAGTTGGTTTTGGAGTATTGACGACAAACCTGATTGAGGGACTAATGTGTTTGTGAGAATTGCAGGATAACACAGGTAGAAGTCCCTCATTGATTCGGTTTTCCTACCAGAGATGACCCCTAAAAATGTATGAAGACATTGAAGTCAAAGGTGGTATGTGAAGACATTCACATTGAAGACTATGACAAGAGAAGACATCGCGTGAAGACTATGGAGCGCGAAGACTTAGTTGTTTCGTCGTTCTTTTTTCTTCTTTGTTGAGTCATAGGAACCACCGTACTATTAAGTGGGGTCCAAGAGAACTAGTCAGAATGACTGAAGTGATGCTTAACCAAAATCCTATGTCTTCAAGTGAAGACTATGAGAGCAAATCTTATTCAGAGTTGGATAAGTCAGCTTTGCTTGTAGCCCAAGTAAAGTTGTCGTGTGTGTTTGAAATCTGACCGTTGGAACACGTGTCAGTTCCTTAGTGACTTAGGGTCATTTCGGACAAATCAGGTTGGTTTGCCTAGTGGCTATAAATAGCCCACCACCAACAACCATAAATCGTTGGCTGCTCAGAGTTAGTGTACTTCTTTTGTCGTTTGAGAGCAACCCACCTCGAAGCCTTTGAGGGAGAATTCCTTGCGAGGATAAAGCCCTAAACACCCAGAGCCAAAGAGTGTTAGGCATCACTTAAGTCTTCTTGTCTATGTGATATGAAGACTTATTACACTTGAGGACTGTGAATCCTCCAGCTGGTTAGGCGTCGCGTTCTGAGCATCCAAGAGTCATTGTGGATCGCCGGTGAACAAAGTCTGTGAAGGTTTGGAAGTCTGCCTTGAAGACTTACCCGAGTGATTGGGCGAGGACTGGGTGTCCTTAGCTCAAGGGGAATAAGGTGAAGACGCGGTCTTCTGAGTTGAATCTCAGCCTCCCTAACCAGATGTACAGTTGTCACAGCAACTGGAACTAGTCCAAAAAATCATTGTCTTCAACGAGCCACTGGTTCTATCCTTCCCATCTCTTTATTTGTAGATTGTTCCTTGTGAAGTCATTCCCTGTTTGCATCATCTATTTGTCTTCACTGTGTGACTGCTTGTTCTGATTGGCTTCATACTATCTTCCATCCTGATCTATACTGCCTAGCTGCTATTAGTCTTTGTGCTTTCATTTCATTGAATACTTGACTATGGCTTGCTTAGTGTAGTCTACCTTCCGCTGCATGGTAATAGGTTTATTTCTATCGTTTGTCTTCGAAACTTCCATGTTTTGAAGACTTACATAAAAATCGCCTATTCACCCCCCCTAGTCGATCACTAGCACTTTCTATTGGTATCAGAGCAAGGTACTCCCTTGTTATGTGTGATTCGGTTTAACCACCTGGAGTTTTAGCTATGTCGACTGCGGGGATAATTAAAGTCTCCGCTGCGTGTCCAGTCTTCGATGGAACTGAATATCCCTACTGGAAGAATAAGATGCGCATGCATCTTGAAGCCCTTGATGTCGACCTATGGTATGTCATCAAGAATGGCGTTCCCAAGGCAGGTGAAGGTGTCACTGCTGCTGATGTCAAGAAGTTCGTTCAACTAGACTCCACTGCCAAGAACATCATCTGTGGTCATCTAACCAAAGGACAGTATGGCCGTGTGAGTGCTTTGGAAACATCTAAGCTAGTCTGGGACTGGCTCTCCAAGGTCAACGAAGGCGTCTCAACCCAGAGAGGTCAAAGAATCAGTGTCCTTCGCAATCTCTTCAACCGCTTCAAGAGAAACGACAATGAGAATGTTCAGCTCACGTTTGATCGACTCACTAACATCACAAATGAACTTCAAGCCCTTAGCGCTACTGAGATCACCAAGCATGAAGTCGTCACGGCACTCCTGAGATCACTTGACAGCTCGTTTGACACCCTAGCCCGGATGATTCAAGAACGTCCTGATTTCAAGACTCTCGATCCGTCTGACATACTTGAGAGGCTCAACACACATGAGTTTCAGCTTTTTGAGAAAAGAGACATCTATGGTCCCAACTATGGGTGAACTCGGGCCCTGAAGGCAAAAGTTGTCTCTTCATCGAAAGAAGAATCTGACAGCAGTTCTGATGATCCTGAAGACATTGGAAAGGAGCTTGCTATGCTTGTGAAGAAGTTCCAAAAATTCTCCAAGAAGAAAGGCTTCAGAAAGTCTTCACGATCAAGCTCAAGGAATGATGAAGCTTCTGCTCATGACTACAAGAAGAGAACATGCCACAAGTGCAAGAAACCTAGCCACTACATCTCTAAGTGTCCACAGTGGGAAAATGAGAACAAGAAGAAGAACAAGAGCAAGGAGTATGATTCTGACGACAAGAAGAAGAAGAAATACTCAAAGTCTTGTTCCAAGTCTTCCTCAAAGTCTTCATCTCACAAGAAGAGCTCATCTGGCAAGGCTCGTGTGTTTGTTGGCAAGGAAATGGATTCAGAGGAGGAGTCCGCTTCTGAGGAGGCGGAGGTGGAGTCTGAGGAGGAGTCCGATTCTGGCGTTGCAAGTCTGGCTACAGCATACGTTGCCAAGTCCATCTTCAACACTGAAGACAATGGATTCATCACCGACACCAATGCAAATGACAAGGACTACTCTGCTCCCACCTACTGCTTCATGGCACGTGGTTCCAAGGTAAACACACACACTACTCGCTATCAAACATCCAGTGAAGATGACTCTGATTGTGGTTCCAAACCCAGCTACAAAACACTCGCTAAAATTGCAACTGAACAACAGAAAGCTATGGAACACATTCAAAAATTGTTAGACAAAAGGATGACATGTTAGACGCTGAAATGACTCGATCTTAGTCCTTAATTGAAGACATAAAAAATCTTCATGTTAAGTATGAGGAACTTGAAAGTCGTCATGAAACGCTCTCAACAACTCATGAAAAGATTTCCTATGATTATCTTCAAAGGAAGCAAGATCTTGAGAAATTGAGAGCGGCTCATGAAGATCTTCAAAAGGAAAACGAGTCACTTCGCGCCAAATAGATCAGTTCCGCTCAGGAAGGATTTGAACCACCATGTCTTAAATGCATTGAGCGTGACAACGCTACTTCTATTGCTAGATGTTCTAGTGCTGCTACTATTGCAATACCTTCAACTGTTGATGTGGTAACTAACCCCTCTGTTGAGGATACCACTGCTATTGCTGATGAAAATGCTAGGTTGAAGACATTGCTTGAAACAAGGATGTACAAAAGTCTCAAAGGGCATCAGACACTATGTGATGTCCTCAAAAGGCAGATCCTGAACCGAAACCCTAGGAAAGAGGGTCTTGGGTTTGAAAGGAAAATGAATGCTGATGGCTCTTACTGGAAACCTGAGCAATACCCCAAAACCACATGGGTTGCTGCAAAGGAACCTTCAGTGGATCCCTGTCTGGCTTCACTTGTGCTAATCCCATTGTTATTGATGAATCCCTTGATGCAAACTATAAACTGTTTAAGAATCAGAATGGTGAAGTGTTTGCCAGGTATATTGGTACTAACTACAGGAATGGGCCACCTATGAAGAAAGTCTGGGTGCCGAAAAGGTTGTTGGAGAATCTTTCTGTGAATGTTGTCATGACACCACAAGTGAAGAAGACAAACCCCAGACCACAGGCTTCATACAGAGAAATGACTCACCTGAGTTGCACTAATGCAAATGTTTTGCAGGGAAACCATACTCAGGCCTATGAATATGAGCGCGTTTCATCAAACCGCCATGTTCATAAGACCAAGAACTACTCTGCTTATTCTTATGAGTACTATTGTCCACCTGCAAGACTTTTTGCTAGCGCTCCAAAGCCAAAGTTCTCAGATGCTGCACTTAGACTCATTGCTTCGAAGCCACCCTTGAAGATGTGGCTGGCTAAGAAAACTTAACTCTCTTTTGCAGGGAAGGGTCTCCAGCCGAAAATCAAATTCGTCTGAAGATATTGCTGGGGACCTTAAACATCTTGTAGGGTGCAAGATCAAATGCCCAAATGGTCTTATTATGTATTTTGTTCCTAAGTCACTTGCTACTTGCCCTATTAGTCCTAACCTCGATCTAAGCTTTCATAATCCACTTGCTCGTCAAATGTTTATGCTTCACAATTCTCTTCGAGAAGCCTATCCCCCTAACTGCACTATAGGGTATGACACCAGCTGCTTCAGAATGGATTATTGATAGTGGGTGTACTAGTCACATGACTGGCAAGCGAAGTCTTCTCATGGACTCAACTTTACGTCCATCTGACAAGAGTCACATCACATTTGCTGATACTAGTAAAAGCAAGGTATTGGGTCTAGGTAGAGTTGCAATCTCGAGGGATCAACACATGGATAAAGTAATGCTTATTGAATCCCTTGGTTTCAACTTAACGTCTGTCTCAATGCTTTGTGAGTTAAACATGATTGTGATATTTGGAAAATATCGTTGCCTTGTTCTAATGGAATCTGACAAGTCTCTAGTCTTTGAAGGGTATCGGAAAGATGATTTGTACGTGGTAGACTTCTCAGCAGGACCACAGCTTCCCGTATGTCTTTTAGCAAAAGCTTCAGAATGCTGGCTCTGGCATCGGAGGCTAGGGCATGCTGGCATGAGGAACTTGCACACTCTTGCAAAGAAGAAGCATTTCATAGGCATCGAGGGCGTCAAGTTCAAAAAAGGATCACTTATGCAGTGCCTGTGAAGCAGGAAAGATGACGAGGGCCAAGCATCCCTCGAAGACAATCATGACAACGACTCAACCCTTTGAACTGCTTCACATGGACCTCTTTGGTCCCACTCACTACTCAACTCTTACTACTACTGCTTGTATGGCTTTGTAATTGTTGATGATTATTCAAGATATACTTGGGTGCATATAATACTCTACAAGACTGAAGTGCAGGATGTCTTCAGACGCTTCGCCAATTGAGCCATGAACAACTATGGCGTCAAGATCAAGCACATCAGAAGTGACAATGGCACTGAATTCAAGAACACTGGCCTAGACACTTATCTTGATACTTTGGGAATCACTCATGAATTCTCAGCTCCGTACACGCCGCAGCAGAATGGCGTCGTGGAACGCAAGAACAGAACACTTATTGAGATGGCCCGGACGATGCTCAATGAATATAAGACTCCAAGAAAGTTCTGGCCTGAAGCCATTGATATTGCATGCCATATCATCAACCATGTTTATCTTCACAAGCTTTTGAACAAGACATCCTATGAGCTCCTTACTGGCAAGAAGCCAAATGTCAGTTACTTCAGAGTATTTGGTGCCAGGTGCTGGATCAAGGATCCACATCACACTTCAAAATTTGCACCGAAGGCACATGAAGGTTTTATGCTTGGATATGGAAAGGATTCGCACTCCTACAGAGTCTTCAACCTCTTTCACTATAAAGTGGTTGAAACTGTGGATGTGCGGTTCGATGAGACTAATGGCTCGCAAAGAGAGCACTTGCCAAATGTGCTAGATGAAGCTCCATCCAGTGAAAACATCAAGCTTATGGGAACTGGAGAAATCAAACCATTTGAAGTACCGCCTGAAGAGGAACTTATCATTTCTGCACCAAATCAACCTGAAGACAATGCTCAGCCTGAAGACAATCCTTCAAACGATGACAATGATCAGCAAGAGCAAAATATTCGTCCAGTTCATCCTCGTGTTGCAAATGAAGTACATATTGAGAAGATAATTGATAGCATCAATGCACCTGGTCCACTCACCTGGCACCAAAGGAATCGCATCACTTAGCTGTGAAGCGAATTCTTAGATATTTGGCTCACACCCCAACACTAGGATTATGGTATCCAAAGGGCTCAGAGTTTGATCTAGTTGGATTCTTGGATGCTGATAATGCTGGTGACAAGGTGGAGTGCAAGTCTACATCAGGCACATGACATTTTCTAGGACGATCACTTGTATGTTGGTCTTCAAAGAAGCAAAACTGTGTATCTCTCTCCACTACTGAATCTAAATACATTGCTGCTGGATCTTGCTGCGCTCAGCTTCTATGGATGAAGCAAACACTCAAAGACTATGGCATTCATCTGAAGCAAGTGCCACTCTACTGCGACAACGAGAGCGCCATCAAGATTGCCAACAACCCAGTTTAGCACTCGAAGACAAAGCACATTGAAATTCGTCATCACTTTCTTAGAGATCATGTTATGAGGGAAGATATTGATATCATACACGTCAACACTGAAGAGCAATTGGCAGATATCTTCACAAAGCCCTTGGATGAGAAGAGGTTTTGCAAGTTACGGTGTGAGCTAAATATCTTGGAATCCTCAAATGTCCTGTGAACAGGCACACTTCCTAACACTTGTGCATGTTGATGACTTAGATGTGCAACACACGAAGTAACGTATGTCTTCAATCAATGAAGACTTGCATTCTGAGTGTGAATACATTAACGTGGAATTTGACTTCAGAGCGCCACGAAAGTTGTGCGCCGTGTCTGGGTCTAATACTTCCTATATGGTGGGTAACGCCACCACAAAATTCTTCCCTAAGAAGTGTTTCTCACATGGCGTTACATTTGCAAAGTCTTCGCTTTCTGTTTTTCTTGAATGTTAACATGACCTCATGTTTATCTTCAACGTACTGATTTGGTTTCTGTCCTCTACAGCATTCACTTATAGCTATGGCTTCTTACTGAATCTTTTGAACTAAGTGAATGTGATTGGACCCTAACCCCTCTATGCTTCTTTCCTAAGTCTATCTATCCAAATCATATGCATTCTATTGACACTGTCAAAATGTCTTATCTGCATTCCTTGTCAGCAGAAGACACAGAGACAAACATTAATCCGTTTTCAATGCTAAATCCTTCCACCTGAAACCCGGAGAAGTGGGAACGACCACCCGACAATCCAGGCGTGAGTGGGAATGTGGAACAACCTCCGATGTGTTGCATGATAGCCTCGTGTCCTTCAGATGTGAACCGCTAGGGGCACCTATGTAATAACACTGTGCCGTCCCTGTCCCTATAAATACACGCCTCACCACAGTCATTATCCTTTCTCCCACTCTAGCACAAACCCTAGTGCCACCGCTAGCCCTCGACGACACCGGCGACGAAGCGCTTAGCTGCCGCAACCTCACCGACGTCGTCTTCACGTCGGCCGCGGACATCGTCTTCTCTGCCGTCGCCGTAGGTGTCCTCCGTCGCCAAGTTAGGGCACGGAAGATCGAACTGCTCGGCCTCCTCTCCTGCTCCGTCTAGCAGTTCCTCGAGTTGTAAATAAAACCTCCTTCTTACGGTCTCTTTGATCCGATAGATTCATCCTTTTCTACCACAAGCAGTTTCTATTCACACAAGTTGGATCTATTTCATACTGCATCTCATAATATGCCTAGTATGTTCACTTATGCTTCACAAAGTAGTTGGATTCCTCACTTGTACTTGTTCGTGGATTCATACAAATCTGGAACCAACTCTCTATCTATGAGTGAATGTCTTCGCACTATGAGGTCAATGTCTTCTAAACTGATTTATCTTCAAAATCTTCTGAGAATGCATATGACCTCATCCCCTTCCCTCGCACCTTAATGCTGTCACAGGTACATGTCTGTGGGAGAATCCCTTGGTTCTCATAGTCTGCGTTCATTTGCAGAATTCTTACAGCATCATATAAATTCTCCTGAAGCCTGTTCTTGTCTGACCAGTAGACGGAAGACTTTGACAGTTTTGAAGCCTTTCAGTCTAAACTTCATGGCACCAGAAAAATCTGCAAGGAAGGGTGGCAGATAGCGTCGTGGCAACACCTCAAGAGATTTGCCTCCTGACCTCTATGAGCTGTACAAGACAGATCCAGAGGAGGACTACAATCAGCGGAAAACTCGAATCCAATGGATTCGAAGATATTGGGCAGAATAATGGTTCAAGTACAGGTTCGTGACCTAGGAGTATGCTGAGAAGAATGCCATCAAGCGACCGTGGGGAGACATCCTATACAAAAATCTTCAACCCAGGTCCAGAGCTGAAACCATTGAACAAGGCTTCTATCCTTGCATGGTCCGTGGACCACAGCCTGCAGATGCAGACCCATCGTCATTGCTATGGTGTCGTGACGACAATCTGTTCAAGCGCAACCTTCAGTTTGCCAGGAACTCGGCCAAAGAAAAAAAGAAGTCACGGGGATTAGACTTCAACCCAGGTCCCTCTGCTCCTCGTGCCGATCGCTCACGCGAAGCTGAACCCAATCTTGTTGGGCCCTTCTACAACCTATAAGGTCTCATCACTCATATTATGGTTCAAGGGGCAGTCATGGATCAACCTGCAGATGATGCTGAATCTGACGAAGCGCCTGCACCACCGAAGCCAAAGAAGCTGAAAAAGCCTAAAGCTTCAAAGCCTGCCCCTACACCAAAGGTCTCACGGGTGAAGCCTCTGGCCACTGCACCTCCTGAACACAGTGTGAAGTCTGAAGATCTGTCACGCATCTCCAAGCCCTCCAAAATGAAGATGCCCATGCAACCCACCAGCCAAACACTGACCCCTGCTGCTATTCTGCGAAATGAGAATGACGCCATGGATCTGTCCAGCGATGACGATCTTGGCGATGACGCTCTTGAGCAGTTGATCAAGAGCAAGCAAGAGGCAGAAATCTTCAATGACCTTCCTCTCTTTGATGTTGAAATCATCAACACATTCATTGATGAGTGATGATCTTCAGCTTCCCGTTGGCCTCAGCGTCGCCTTCCACGGAGCCATTGCTGCTGAGCTGGCTCTAGCTCAGAAGATTGTTGAGCTGAAGCATAAGATAGATTATCAAAAGGCTCAGTTCAGGAAGCATATGGCCAGGCTCAATGTTGCAGACATTCAGAACTTCCAGACCATGATGCATGAGCTTAAGGAAGCATTCCGAACCAAACGCGAAGAAGCCAAAGGTTCTCGTGAGCGCATGAAGGATCTTGCTGCTAAATGTGTTCAAGGATACAATGAAGATGAAAAGCGCAAGGCCTTGGGGTGACCAGGCATCGACCCCAGAATGGCGGCCAATAATAAGAAGAAGCCAGCTGTGGCAGAACCCAAAGCACCAAGGAAGGAAGTAATCCAATTGTCTTCCCAGCCAGTATGACAAGCTCGAAGCCTAAGGTCCCCACAGTGGCTTCAGAACTGAAGAAAACAAGGGAAGCTGAAGCTGAAGCCAGAAGCACAAAACCAAGGGCACCACTGATGATGCTCCTCCAACTAAGAAACGCAAAACCAAGAAGAGAGATCGGGCTTCTCCCACAGAGCCCCTTGAGGTCGAGCCAATCTCAGTGGCTCGTCCTGCGTATGAAAATCAAGAACGCCAAGTGATAGTTCATGAGCCTACTTCCCAGAGGCTCCTGACGCTGAAGACAATCCAACTGTTGACCCCACCGCAGCTGAAGACATTGGTCCTCATGACAATGTTGAAGATGATGAATTCCTTCCTCAGATCGATCACCAATTGGTATCATCGCCTGTGCTCACGCACAGCGAACTCATCAGCATTGGTCGTCCTCTGACGCCAACTGCTCATGATGCACCGTGGGCTGATCACCCACAACGACAAGACACCCCAAGTTCTCCCCAACCTCAAGCTACCTCACCAGTGCAAGATGACGATGACTTTGAGGCCCAGCACACTCCATCTCCGCAAGCGTCGCCAGCATTACGTAGGCTTCGCAAAGGACCAAGGCCCCAAGTCACTCCCACTATGCACGTATCTGAGTCTGAAGCCAAAATGGCTGAAGATATTCCGGCTGCATCAGCCGATGAAGAAGAAGAACCAAGAGGTACACCCCCGTCCCACCAAGATGTTGTTCTTGAGGAGAACGTGTCCGACCCTCTGGCTTCTGAAGTGGAGGTTAACAACCCTGAGACGGCCACCAACATCATCGCTGAAGCCAATGACGTTGTCATGGCTGAAGCTAATGCGGCGCCTGAAGCTACTGTGGTGCCAGCAGTCCAAGCGCCTGAAGCCACTGCAGCACCCGAAGTCAATACTGAAGCACCTGAGGTACAAGCACCTGAAGCCAATGTGGCCCATGAAGCTCATGTCAACGACAATGCCAATGCTCATGTTCCCCCTCCAAGATCTCATACAATTGAGCTGGCATTTGATCGTGGCCAGCCTGTTATGGTCCGCTAGCCCATTATGGTTCCTCCACCTGCTGCGGGTCCATAATTTGAATATCATGTTGAGCACATACCTCAAGTCCAAAAGCCCAAGCCAAGACATCCACGATTCCCAGGCACTGCAACTTCACCTGGGGTCTTCAATGTGAATGGCTTCGTGGGACATAACACCTTCTTCAACAGCGCCAAGAACCCTTATACCAAACCTCGCATTTCATCAGATCGGTTCTGGAGCTATCAGCAGCGTAGCTACTATTCCTGCGTCCTATACAATCAAGGGCGCATATTTCCACATATGCGCCTTGACTCTGAAGCTATAGCTGGCATGCCCTATCTTGAAGAAGCATTGGATTGCTTCAGAGATGCTGGACTGCTGCAGTTTGTCACAGATAAGGAACACTGGAATGAAGAGCTTCTGCTACAGTTCTATGCAACTCTTCACATCCGAGGCTACAACAGGGATCCAAAGAATTGGGTCCTTGAGTGGATGACAGGCAATGTCCATCATGAAGCCAAAGCTCTTGATATCATTGAGCTCACAGGCCTGCCCACTCCTGGTGAATACTATGAACCAGGTTGTCAACAATACCAGAATGCCTTGGAAAGCATTTTTCAGAAGCCAGAACCCAACATGAGTCAAATGCTGAGCATGATGAAGCCTTTGCCTCACGACGCTGAATACATGTCTGAATTCTTTGTTGAAGACCTAGAGTACCTACCTCGCACCATTTACCATATCATCAGAAAGACTCTATGGCCTGTCAAAGGACATTCATCTGCAGCGAAGCTTGAAGGAGCAATGAAGACTTTGGTTTTCTATATCTTCAATGGCATCAGCTTCAATGCTCAAGACTACTTCATCAGCCAGTTGGCTGCATCTGGCTCCGACATTTTTTGGTTGAAATTCTATGCTCCATGGGTCATGTGTCTTATCAAGCGTCACTCTGCCTTCAGCTACCAGCCGTCTGCGCACAATCATCTTATATTCTTGCCAGAGGTTGATCTGTCAGTTGAAGCTATTTACCCAGAGCCTGCTAAGGATCCCATTTATCTTCACAATGTTGATCACCAAAGCTTCACCCAGCCTATTGAAGGAGTTCCAGCAGTTTCTCGTGTTTATCCCCTTGCTGGAAACACGCGTGCCCCTCGCGCTCAAACTGACGCCACTGGTAGCACCATTGCGCAAAGGCCTCGAAGGTGATCTCGTTTCCTAAATGACTGAGAGCTTCTCGTCGCGCTATACCAGAAACAGGACAAACATCACGACTGGCTTAAGCGTCAGATGCAAAGCCTCTTGGTGGATGTCAACCGCATTCGCAATCTTGCCACCAAGAATGCCTTTATCACTCATGAAACCTGTCGGAGGTCGTGGAAGAGTTTGACATTACTTAGTGCTGAAGCTCATCTGCAAGACGATGGCTTCACCGAACGGTTCAAGTTTGACTCAACTCCTCCCAGGAATGCTCACTTGCGTCAGACTCCCTCACTTGAAGACTCTGACTATTTGTCCTCAGCTGCAACAGTGAATGCCAGAGTCATTGATGACCAAGATGATGCAACTTCACCTCCTCCAACTTCAGCGCATGTCGACACTGCACCAAGTTCTTCTGCACCACCGGACCTCAACAACGACCCTGCTACCTCGCCTGCACCTCATGGGAACGAGTAGGCGCTCTATGTCTTCAAACATTTTTGGTCCTTACTGACAAAAGGGGGAGAACCATATGAGTTGATAGTCTTCAAGCGGGTCCATATGGGTGGTCGCTCTACCTTTTGCTACTTTTTCCAAGTGCTTACAACTCTTGCTTTTCGATACATTTGGTTCTTTGAGTTGTAACACTTAAACTCGATGGTCGTCTGCTACTTATTTGCTATTCTGTGAGGCGATAATAAATTCTGCATGTGTGATGATAAATTCCACACTTAGGTCATTTTGCAGACGTCCATTTTTCATTATGCATGTCATTATCTTCGTTACATCATATCATGCATGATGAATTGTCATCATAGGTTGAAGAGGATCTCCATAAGTACAACCTGCCATGTGCATTTGCATTCCAAGAGCAAAGTACTTATATGCACATCTTCAGGGGGAGCCTTTGCAACTTATGAAGACAATACCCTATCCTTTACAATTTCACATATTTTATTCCCCGTTGAAAACTTCAACCGGTTTGTCATCAATCACCAAAAAGGGGGAGATTGTAAGTGGATCTAGTGCCACCCCTAGTTGGTTTTGGAGTATTGACGACAAACCTGGTTGAGGGACTAATGTGTTTGTGAGAATTGCAGGATAACACAGGTAGAAGTCCCTCATTGATTCGGTTTTCGTACTAGAGATGACCCCTAAAAATGTATGAAGACATTGAAGTCAAAGGTGATATGTGAAGACATTCACATTGAAGACTATGACAAGAGAAGACATCGCGTGAAGACTATGGAGCGCGAAGACTTAGTTGTTTCATCGTTCTTTTTTCTTCTTTGTTGAGTCATAGGAACCACCGTACTGTTAAGTGGGGTCCAAGAGAACCAGTCAGAATGACTGAAGTGATGCTTAACCAAAATCCCACGTCTTCAAGTGAAGACTATGAGAGCAAATCTTATTCAGAGTTGGATAAGTCAGCTTTGCTTGTAGCCCAAGTAAAGTTGCCGTGTGTGTTTGAAATCTGACCATTGGAACACGTGTCAGTCCCTTAGTGACCCAGGGTCATTTCGGACAAATCAGGTTGGGTTGCCTAGTGGCTATAAATATCCCACCCCCTACAACCATAAACCGTTGGCTGCTCAGAGTTAGTGTACGGCTTTTGTCATTTGAGAGCAACCCACCTCGAAGCCTTTGAGAGAGAATTCCTTGCGAGGATAAAGCCCTAAACACCCAGAGCCAAAGAGTGTTAGGCATCACTTAAGTCTTCCTGTCTGTGTGATCTGAAGACTTATTACACTTGAGGACTGTGAATCCTCCAGCCGGTTAGGCGTCATGTTCTGAGCATCCAGGAGTCATTGTGGATCGCCGGTGAACAAAGTCTGTGAAGGTTTGGAAGTCTGCCTTGAAGACTTACCCGAGTGATTGGGTGAGGATTGGGTGTCCTTAGCTCAAGGGGAATAAGGTGAAGATGCGGTCTTCTGAGTTGAATCTCAGCCTCCCTAACCAGACGTACAGTTGTCACAGCAACTGGAACTGGTCCAACAAATCATTGTCTTCAATGAGCCACTAGTTCTATCCTTCCCATCTCTTTATTTGCAGATTGGTCCTTGTGAAGTCATTGCCTGTTTGCATCATCTATTTGTCTTCACTGTGTGACTGCTTGTTCTGATTGGCTTCATACTATCTTCCATCCTGATCTATACTGCCTAGCTGCTATTAGTCTTTGTGCTTTCATTTCATTGAATACTTGACTATGGCTTGATTAGTGTAGTCTACCTTCCGCTGCATGGTAACAGGTTTATTTCTATCGTTTGTCTTCGAAACTTCCATGTTTTGAAGACTTTCATAAAAATCGCCTATTCACCCCCCCCCCCTCTAGTCGATCACTAGCACTTTCAGGAAGCCTGAGCAGTACCCCAAAACCACATGGGTTGCTGCAAAGGAACCTTCAGTGGATCCATCCACCCTATCTGGCTTCACTTGTGCTAACCCTATTGTCATTGATGAATCCTTTGATGCAAACTATAAACTGTTTAAGAATCAGAATGGTGAAGTGTTTGCCAGGTATATTGGTACTAACAACAGGAATGGGCCACCCATGAAGAAAGTCTGGGTGCCCAAAAGGTGTTTGGAGAATCTTCATGTGAATGTCGTCATGACACCACAAGGGAAGAAGACAAACCCCAGACCACATGCTTCATCTGGTCCAAAGGCTTCATACAGACAGAGGACTCACTTGAGTCGCACTAACACAAATGTTTTGCAGGGAAACCATACTTGGGCCTATGAATATGAGTGTGTTTCATCAAACCACCATGTTCATAAGACCCAGAACTACTCTGCCTACTCTTATGAGTATTATTCACCACCTGCAAGACTATTTGCTAGGGCTTCAAAGCCAAAATTCTCAGATGCTGCACTTAGACTCATTGCTTCGGAGCCACCCCTGAAGATGTGGGGTGGCTAAGAAAACCTAACTCTCTTTTGCAGGGAATGGTCTCCAGCAGGAAATCAAAGGCGTCTAAAGCTATTGCTGGGGACCTAAAACATCTTGTGGGGACAAGATAAAATGCCCAAATGATCTTATTATGTATTTCATTTTTGATTTGCTTAACATGCATCCTATCAGTTCTAACCTGGGTATGAGCTTTCATAATTGACTTGCTCGTCAAATGCTTATGCTTCACAATACTCTTTGTGAAGCCTATCCCCCTAACTGTTCTGTAGGGTATGACACCAACTGCTTCAGAATGGATCATCGATAGTGGATGCACTAATCATATGACTGGTGATCAAACTCTTCTCATGGACTCAAACTTACGTCCATCTGAGAAGAGTCACATCACATTTGCTGACCTTGGTAAAAGCAAGGTATTGGGTCTAGGTAGAGTTGCAATCTCAAAGGATCAACACATGGATAAAGTGATGCTTGTTGAATCCCTTGGTTTCAACTTAATGTCTGTCTCAATGCTTTGTGACTTGAACATGATTGTGATATTTGAAAAATATCGTTGCCTTGTTCTAATGGAATCTAACAAGTCTCTAGTCTTTGAAGGGTATCGCAAAGATGATTTGTACATGGTAGATTTCTCAGCAGGACCACAGCTTGCCGTATGTCTTCTTGCAAAAGCTTCATAGTGCTAGCTCTGGCATCGAAGGCTAGGGCATGCTGGCATGAGGAACTTGCATACTCTCGCAAAGAAGAAGCACGTCATAGGCATCAAGGGCGTCAAGTTCAAGAAGGACCACTTATGCGGCGCCTGCGAAGCTGGAAAGATGACGAGGGCCAAGCATCCCTCGAAGACAATCATGACAACGACTCAACCCTTCGAACTGCTACACATGGACCTCTTCGGCCCTACTCACTACTCTACCCTTACTACTGCTTATCTCTATGGCTTCGTCATTGTTGATGATTATTCAAGATATACATGGGTACATATAATCCTCTACAACACTGAAGTGCAGGATGTCTTCAGACACTTCGCCAATCGAGCCATGAACAACTATGGCGTCAAGATCAAGCACATTAGAAGTGACAATGGCACTGAATTCAAGAACACCAGCCTCGACACTTATCTTGATACATTGGGAATCACTCATGAGTTCTCAGCTCCGTACACGCCGCAGCAGAATGGCATCGTGGAACGCAAGAACAGAACACTCATTGAGATGGCTCGGACGATGTTCGATGAATACAAGACACCAAGAAAGTTCTGGCCTGAAGCTATTGATACTGCATGCCATGTCATCAACCATGTTTATCTTCACAAGCTTCTGAAGAAAACATCCTATGAACTTCTCACTGGTAAGAAGCCAAATGTCAGTTACTTTAGAGTATTTGGTGCTAGGTGCTGGATCAAGGATCCACATCACACTTCAAAATTTGCACCGAAAGCACATGAAGGTTTTATGCTTGGTTACGGAAAGGATTCGCACTCCTACAGAGTCTTCAACCTCTTTCACTATAAAGTGGTTGAAACTGTGGATGTGCGGTTCGATGAGACTAACGGCTCGCAAAGAGAGCACCTGCCAAATGTGCTAGATGAAATTCCACCCAGTGAATTCATCAAGCTTATGGGAACTGGAGAAATCATACCATTTGAAGTACCGCCTGAAGAGGAACTTATCATTTCTGCACCAAATCAACCTGACAATGCTCAGCCTGAAGACAATCCTTCAAATGATGACAATGATTAGCAAGAGCAAAATCTTTGTCCAGTTCATCCTCGTGTTGCAAATGAAGTACAGATTGAGAAGATAATTGATAGCATCAATGCACCTGGTCCACTCACTTGTTCAAGGGCAACACAACTAGCAAATTTCTGTGGGCACTTTGCATTCGTCTCAATATCTGAACCCAAGAGAGTTGATGAAGCCTTCATGGAACCTGAATGGATTCAAGCTATGCAAGAAGAGTTTCAACAGTTCGAGCTGAATAATGTATGAGAACTGGTCAAGCATCCTGATCCTCATAAACACAATATCATAGGCACTAAATGGATATATCACAACAAGCAAGATGAGCATGGTCAAGTTGTCAGAAACAAGGCTCGTCTCGTTGCTCAAGGATACACTCAAGTTGAAGGAATTGACTTCGATGAAACATTAGCTCCTATGGCTAGGCTTGAAGCTATACGCATACTGCTAGCCTATGCAAATCATCATAACATCCTTCTGTATCAAATGGATGTGAAGAGTGCCTTTCTCAATGGAAAGATTGAAGAAGAAGTGTATGTTGCACAACCGCCTGGTTTTGAAGATCCAAAATATCCTGACATGGTTTACAAGCTCAACAATGCACTGTATGGCCTCAAACAAGCCCCTCGTGCTTGGTATGGCACACTCAAAGACTTCCTGAAGAGCAAAGGCTTTAAACCTGGTTCCCTAGATCCCACACTCTTCACAAAGACATATGATGGTGAATAGTTTGTGTGCAAAATATATGAGGATGGCATTATCTTCGGTTGCACTAATCAAAAATACAGTGATGAGTTTGGACACATGATGCAAGAGCAATATCAGATGTCCATGATGGGCGAGCTGAAGTTCTTCCTTGGTCTTCAAATACGGCAGCAACGCAACAACATCTTCATATCTCAAGAGAAATACCTCAAACATTTCCTAAAGAAGTTTGAAATGCAAGACTGCAAAGGTTATACGACGCCAATGCGAACCAAAAGTCATCTGGGTCCTAACGCCAATGGTAAAGAGTTCGATCAAAAGGTATACCACTCCATGATTGGTTCTTTGCTTTATTTATGTGCATCTAGTCCAGATATCATGCTTAGTGTTTGCATGTGTGCCCGATTCCAAGCGGAACCAAAGGAATCACATCACCTAGCTGTGAAGCGAATTCTTCGATATTTGGCTTACACCCCAACACTAGGATTATGGTATCCAAAGGGCTCAGAGTTTGATCTAGTTGGATTCTCGGATGCTGATTATGCTGGTGACAAGGTGGATCACAAGTCTACATCAGGCACATGTCACTCTCTGGGACAATCACTTGTGTGTTGGTCTTCAAAGAAGCAGAACTGTGTATCTCTCTCCACTGCTGAATCTGAATACATTGATGCTGGATCTTGCTGCGCTCAGCTTCTATGGATGAAGCAAACACTCAAAGATATGGCATTCATCTAAAGCAAGTGCCACTCTACTGCGACAATGAAAGCGCCATCAAGATTGCCAACAACCCAGTTCAGCACTCGAAGACAAAGCACATTCAGATCCGTCATCACTTTCTCAGAGATCATGTCATGAAGGAAGATATTGATATCATTCACGTCAACACTAAAGAGTAATTGGCAGATATCTTCACAAAGCCCTTGGATGAGAAAAGGTTTTGCAAGTTGCGGTGTGAGCTAAATATCTTGGAATCCTCAAATGTCCTGTGATCATGCACACATCCTAACACTTATGCATGTTGATGACTTAGATGTGCAACACACGAAGTAACGTATATCTTCAATTAATGAAGACTTGCACTCTGGGTATGAATACATTAACGCGGAATTTGACTTCGGAGTGCCACGATAACTGTGCGCCGTGTCTGGGTCTAATACTTCCTATACGGTGGGTAACGCCACCACCAAACTTTTGTTTGGAGTATTTTCTGTTGGCGTTACATTTGCTATGTCTTCACATTTGGTTCGTCTTCAAATTTCTACGTGTCCTCATGTCTATCTTCACTATTGAGTTAGTCTTATTCGGATATATTCATATATTAGCGCTCAGTCCTCTACAGCATTCACTTATAGCTATGTCTTCTCATTTTGAATCTTTTGAACTATGTGAATGTGATTGGACCCTAACCTTTCTATGCTCCCATCTCAAATCTATCTATCCAAATCATATGCATTCTATTGAAACTGTCGAATGTCTTCTCTGCGTCCTTGTCAGCAGAAGATACAGAGACAAACATTAAATTTGTTTTAAATGCTCAATCTTTTTTGCCTGAAACCCGGAGAAGTGGGAATGACCACCCGACAATCCAGGCATGCGTGGGAACGTGGAACAACCTCCAATGTGTTGCATGTTCGCCATGTGTCCTTCAGATGTGAACCACCAGGGGCACCTGCGTAATAATGCTGCGCCATCCCTATCCTCATAAATACACGCCACACCCCAGTCATTATCTCTTCTTCCACTTCTCCTTCTCGCACAAACCCTAGCGCCACCGCTAGCTCTCGACGACGCTGGCGACGAAGCGCTTAACTGCCGCGACCTCACCGAAACTGTCCTCACACTGGCCGCGGACATCGTCTTCTCCGCTGTCGCTGTAGGTGTCCTCCGTCGCCAAGTTAGGGCACGGAAGATCGAACCGGTCGGCCTCATCTCCTACTCCGTCTAGCAGTTCCTCGAGTGATAAATAAAAACTCTTTTTACAGTCCTTTTTTATCCGATAGATTCATCTTTTTCAGTCACAAGTGGTTTCTGTCCCAACAAATTGAATCTATCCTTTTCTGCATCTCATAACATGCCCAGTATGTTCACTTATGCTTCACAAAGTAGTTAGATTCCTCACTTGTACTTATTTGTGGATTCGTACAAATCTGGAACCAACTCTCTACATATGAGTGAATGTCTTCGCACTATGAGGTCAATGTCTTCTAAACTGATTTATCTTCAAAATCTTTTGAGAATGCATATGACCTCTTCCCCTTCCCTCGCATCTCTAATGCTGTCACAGGTACATGTCCGTGGGAGAATCCCTTGGTTCTCATAGTCTACATTCATTTGCAGAGTTCTTACAGCATCACATCAATTCTCCCGAAGCTAATTCTTGTCTGACCAGCAGAAGGAAGCCTTTGCACGTTCTGAAAGCTTTCAGTCTGAACTTCACGACAACAGAAAAATCAGTCAGGAAGGGAGGCAGACAACGCCAAGGGGGCATGTCAATGGATCTGCCTGAAGATCTTTATGAGTTATACAAAACTGATCCTGAAGAGAGCTATGGCTAACGCAAAACACGAATCCAATGGATTCGAAGATATTGGGCCGAGCAATGGTTCAAGTACAGATTCGTCACCAAGGAATATGTTGAAAAGAATGCCATCAAGCATCCTTGGGGAGATATTCTCTATAAAAATCTTCAACCCAAGACTAAATCTGAAGCTATTGCTCAGGGTTTCTACCCTTGCATGGTCCGTGGACTACATCCTGCTGATGCCGACCCATCTTCTCTGCTATGGTGTCGTGAAGACAATCTGTTCAAGCGCAACTACCAGTTTGCCAAGAACTCGGCCAAAGAGAACAAGAAGTCGCGGGGATTAAACTTCAACCCCGGTCCATCTGCTCCTCGTGCCAATGGCACATGCGATGCTGAACCCAATATTGTTGGGCCCTTCTACAACCTTGAAGGTATCATCACTCACATTCAGGTTCAAGGGGCAGCCATGGATCACTCTGTAGATGACGCTAATTCTGACGAAGCGCCTGCACCACCGAAGCCTGTGAAGCAAAAGAAACCAAAGGCTTCAAAGCCCTCTTCCGCACCAAAGGTCTCGCGGGCGAAGCCTCTGGCCACTGCACCTCCTGAAGCCAGTGTGCAGTCTGAAGATCTCTCTCGCATCTCCAAGTCAGACAAGATGAAGAAGCCCATGCAACCAACTGGTCAAGCATTGACCCCTGCTGCCGTTCTGAGGAACGAGAACAAAGCCATTTATCTATCTAGCGACGACGATCTTGGCGATGATGCTCTTGAGCTGCTTATAAAGAGCAAGCAAGAGGCGGAAATCCTCAATGATCTTCCCCTATTTGATGTGGAGATCCTGTACAAGTTCATTGATGAGTGGTTTGACAGCCCAGACCTCAGTTTTGATGATCTTCAGCTCCCAATTGGCCTCAGCGTCTCTTTCCATGGATCCATTGCTCCTGAGCTGGATCTTGCACAGAAAATTGTTGAGCTGAAGCACAAGATTGATTATGAAAAGGCTCAGTTCAAGAAGCACATGGCCAAGCTCAACGTGGAAGACGTCCAAAACTTCAAGGTCATGCTGCATGAGCTCAAGGAGGCGTTCCACAAGAAACGTGAAGAAGCTAAAGGTTCTCGAGAGCGCATGAAACACCTGGCTGCCAAATGTGTTCAAGGCTACAATGAAGCTGAAAAGCGCAAGGCTTTTGGGTGACCAGGCATCGACCCCAGAATGGCTGCCAAGACGAAGAAGAAGCATGTTGTGGCCCAACCAGAAGCATCAAGGCATGAAGAACCTCGCAATATCTTCCCGGCCAGTATGACAGGCTCGAAGCCTAAAGTCCCCACAGTGGCTTCGGAGCTCAAGAAAACAAGGGCAGCTGAAGCCGAAGCCCGAAAGTGCAAGACCAAGGCCACCACTGATGATGCTCCACCGACCAAGAAGAGAAAAACCAAGAAGAAAGATCGGGCTGCTCCCACAGAGCCCCTTGTCGTCGAGCCAATATCAGTTGCTCGTCCTGCGTCTGAACACCGTGAGCGCTAGTTGATAGTTCATGAGCCAGCTTCCATAGAGGCTCCAGAAGTTGAAGACATTCCAGCTGTTGACCCCATCGCAACTGAAGACATTGGTCATCAAGACAATGTTGAAGATGATGAAGTCCTTCCTCAGATCAAACACAATGTGGTATCATCGCCCGTTCTCACGAACAACGAACTCATCAGCATTGGTCGTCCATTGACGCCAATTGCTCAGGATGACTCATGGGTTGATCACCCACAAGACTCCCCCCGTCAAGAAGAATCCCCAAGTACTCCCCCACCTCAAGTCACCACTTCGGTGCTTGAAGACAATGACTTTGTGGCCCAACCAACTCCCTCTCCAAAGGCGTCGCCCGCACTCCGCAGGCTTCGCAAAAGGACCAAGGCCACAGGTCACTTTGTCAAGTGTTCCAGAAGGAGAAGAGCGCCAATCCATTTCACGACAAGTCTTTCCTGAAGCCTCTCCTAATGCGAACATACCCGAGTCTGAAGCCAAAGCGGCTGAAGATATTCCGGCTGCATCAGCCGATGAACAAGAAGAACCAAGACATGAAGAAGAACGTGTTGCTACCCCCCAACCAACCCTGAAGTTGTTCTTGAGGAGAACGTGTCCGACCCTCCAGCTACTTGAGTGGAGGTTGAAAATTCTGAGGCGACAAGTAACACCAACACTGAAGCCAATGACGTTGTCATGGCCGAGGCTAGTGTGGCGCTTGAAGCTACTATGGCGCCTGAAGTTAATGTGGTGTCAGAAGTGATTACACCTGAAGCCAATCTGTAGCCCGAAGCCAATGCCACTGCTCTTGTACCACCTCCACGGCCACACACTCTTGAGAAGGCATTCTATCAAGGCCAACTTACCACCGTCCGCTGGCCCATTCTGGTTCCTCCACCTGATGCCGGTCCGCAATTTGACTATCATGTGGAGCACAGGCCTCAGGTCCAGAAACCAAAGCCAAGGCTACCAAGGTTTCGAGGTACTGCAACTTCACCAGGATCGTTTAATCTGAATGGCTTCAAGGCACACAACATATTCTTTGACAGTGCCAAGAACCCCTACACAAGGCCAAGAATTTCATCAGATCAATTCTAGAGTTATCAGCAGCGCAACTACTATTCCTGCATCTTATACAATCAGGGGCGCATTTTCCCTCATATGCGTCTAGACAGCGAAGCCATGGCTGGCCTGCCCTGCCTAGAAGAAGCCCTTGACTACTTCAGGATGCTGGTCTTCTCGCATTTGTGACAGCAAAAGAACATTGGAATGAAGAGCTTCTGCTTCAATTCTATGCAACCCTCCACATTCGTGCCTACAACAGGGATCCGAAGACATGGATCCTTGAGTGGATGACGGGCGATGTACATCATGAAGCTAAAGCCCAAGACATCATCGAGCTTACAGCCCTACCCACTCCTGGCGAACATTATGAATCAGGTTGTCGGCTGCACCAAAATGCTTTGGTGAGCATCTTTAAAAAGCCAGAGCCGAAGATGAGTCAAATGCTGAGCATGATGAAGCCACTGCCACAAGACGCTGACTATCCTAAGGAGTTCTTTGTTGAAGACCTAGAGTAACTGCCCCGCACTATTTATCATATTATCAGGCGAACTCTCTGGCCGGTCAAAGGACATTCTCCTGCAGCGAAGCTTGAAGGAGCAATGAAGACATTGGTCTTCTATATCTTCAATGGCATCAGCTTCAATGCTCAAGACTTCTTCATCCGACAATTGGCTGCATCTGGCTCCGATATCTTTGGTCTGAAGTTCTATGCTCCATGGGTAATGCGCCTCATCAAGCTTCACTCTGCTATCAACTATCAGCCGTCTGCGCGCAATCACCTTATATTCTTGCCAGAGGTTGATCTCTCTGTCGAAGCCATTTACCCAGAACCTGCAAAGGAGCCAATTTATCTTCACAATGTCGATCATCAAAGCTTCACCCAGCCCATTGAAGGAGTTCAGGCCGTTTCACGTGTTTATCCCTTGGCTGGCAATACACGTGCCCCTCGCACCCAAACTAAAGCCACTGAAAGCACCATTGCTCAAAGGCCTCGGAAGCGTTCTCGTGTTCTCAATGACCGAGAGCTTCTCGTCGCTCTACATCAGAAACAAGACAAGCATCATGACTGGCTTAAGCGTCAGATGCAAAGCCTCTTGGTGGACGTCAATCGCATTCGCAATATTGCCACCAAGAATGCCTTTGTTACACATGAAACCTGTCGGAGGTCATGGAAGACCTTGACATTGCTCAGTGCTGAAGCTGATCTTCAAGATGATGGCTTCTGTCGGTGTCAAAACCGGCGGATCTCGGGTAGGGGGTCTCGAACTGTGCGTCTAGGCAGATGGTAACAGGAGGCAGGGGACACGATGTTTTACCCAGGTTCGGGCCCTCTTGATGGAGGTAAAACCCTACGTCCTGCTTGATTAATATTGATGATATGGGTAGTACAAGAGTAGATCTACCACGAGATCAAGGAGGCTAAACCCTAGAAGCTAGCCTATGGTATGATTGTTGTTCGTCCTACGAACTAAAACCCTCCGGTTTATATAGACATCGGAGAGGGCTAGGGTTACACAGAGTCGGTTACAATGGTAGGAGATCTACATATTCGTATCGCCAATCTTGCCTTCCACGCCAAGGAAAGTCCCTTCCGAACATGGGACGAAGTCTTCAATCTTGTATCTTCATAGTCCAGGAGTCCGGCCGAAGGTATAGTCCGGCTATCCGGACACCCCCTAATCCAGGACTCCCTCAGTAGCCCCTGAACCAGGCTTCAATGACGACGAGTCCGGCGCGCAGATTGTCTTCGGCATTGCAAGGCGGGTTCCTCCTCCAAGTACTTCATAGAAGATTTTGAACACAAAGGTAGTGTCCGGCTCTGCAAAATAAATTTCCACATATTCCCATAGAGAGAATAATATTTACACAAATCTAATCTGCTGACGTATTCCGTAGCGTGACATCACACCACGGCCAAGTCTTTATTCGAATCATTTTAATGTCCCACCTCAGCGCGTTTAGCGAGGCGGTTTCCTTGGCACGTCTTGTCAAAGCAGAGATTGTGTCCCCTTATTCCGGGATTCTCATCAATACGGGCGTGGGTAACCCAACCGTGCCATTGATTACGGCGCTCGGGAGATAAGCAAGTTTTACCAGGCTGGTGGGGATGCATAGTCGCATCCACCCATATAAGGGGATAAGGATCCACCTTTTCATCCACGCCTTCTTCCTCCTTTGTCTATCCATTTCCGCGCACTCGAGCTCCAGCACCCAAGTCTGCACACCCCACCTCAACCTTCTCCAGCCATGTTCGGAGCGGGAAGCAAGTGGATGGTCTCCTCCATCACGGAGGGACACATCAAAAAACTGAGGAAGGCCGGATACTTGTCTAACGACATTGCGCACCGGCTTCCGGAAGAGGGGCAGCTCATCCCCACCCCTAGGCCCCATGAGAGGGTGGTGTTCCTCCCCCATTTCCTCTACGGACTGGGCTTCCCTCTCCACCCATTTGTTCGGGGGCTCATGTTGTACTATGGCCTGGATTTCCACGATCTGGCCCCGAACTTTGTCCTCGATATCTCGGCGTTTATCGTTGTGTGCGAGGCTTCCTTCTGCATCCGCCCCCATTTCGGCCTATGGCTCAAGACTTTCAATGTCAAGCCAAAGGTGGTGCGCGGCACCCAGGTGCAGTGCGGAGGCGCCATGGTGGGCAAGATGCCCAACGTCCTATGGCTCGAGGGCTCCTTCGTGGAGTCCCTAAAGGGGTGGCAATCGGGGTGGTTTTACATCACCGAGCCGCGCAACCCTGAATTGGTCGCAGCCCCCGAGTTCCGATCCGGACCCCCTACGCGGCTCACCTCCTGGAAAGAGATGGGCCTATCGTGGGGTAAAGAAGGAGAGCTGACTGGACTCCAAACATGCGTCCAAACCCTGGTAGACAAGAAGCTCAAACTTGTCAACATACTCCAGGTTATGCTCATCTGCCGGATCCTCCCGTGTCAACAACGGGCTTTCAACCTGTGGGAGTTCGACCCGGCGCAGCACCGAACTCTGGGCAGGCTCTTCGACACGACGTACGAAGATGCCTGGAAGGTGCTTTTCAAGGGCGCCGAGGCCCCCGCATACAAGAAGCTCAAACTTGTCAACATACTCCAGGTTATGCTCATCTGCCGGATCCTCCCGTGTCAACAACGGGCTTTCAACCTGTGGGAGTTCGACCCCGCGCAGCACCGAACTCTGGGCAGGCTCTTCGACACGACGTACGAAGATGCCTGGAAGGTGCTTTTCAAGGGCGCCGAGGCCCCCGCATCCTCTACCGAGGATCGCGGATTCAGCACGCAGCGTCACACTCGTGCAGTGAGCTGTTTTTACCTCTTACAGGGTATTAGTTTTTCATAGTTTGACTCCATGTAGGATCTAAGCTCCCTTACCTATGACAGGATTGGTAGGAGACGTCCGGACAGATCAACTGTCTGGCTCCTTTGCCCGAATGCCCAGCGGACACTCGCTTGGCGAAGCTGCTGGTTCCGACACCCTATGTGGTGCCGGAGAAGAAGGCCAAGAAGAAGGCCACGGGGACTCGAAAGAGTGCCCGGTGCCTGGAGGTGTCGGTTTCATCATCCGACGACTCCAAGACGCACTCCTCCCGTGAAGACGAGGAGGAGGAAGAAGAGACCTCTCCCACTCCAGCGGGGGAAGGGAAGAAAAGGAAGGCCGCCCCAACTGGGGAGGCCGAAGGGTCCAAGAAGAGTAAAACCCTTCCTCCGGACTACTCCACCAACGCCGACGACGGCGAAGAGGAGTGGCCACTCAGGGCCAAGCCCCTGGCGAAATCGTACGTATCCAGATACCAGAGTGATTCATAGTATTCCTCCATTGCACAACTTTTCCTTACGTCGAACATGTTTATGCAGTCCACCCAAAGACCGGCTCGACGTGTCGTCGAGCGGTTCCCTGGATTCGTCGGATGTGAATTCGCTTCCGACGGCTACCTCCCCCCACCCTACGGACGACGCCGAGGTGGCGTCCCAACAGGTTCCAAGCCGGGAGGAGGTGGTCCTGGAGGCGCCGCAAGGCGACCTCCTGGACTCCAGGCGTAAAGGGGATAGAACCCCCAAGGGCTCCAAGTCCGGCCTTGAGTCGGACACCGCGCTGGAACCTTCAACGGTTCCGGACTCCGGTAGGCAGCCTCCTTCCAAGAGGAGCAAGCCTAACGAGCCGGCGACCTCTGTCCAACCGGAGGCACCGGACAATTTGCTGGAGGTGCTTAACGACGCCTCCATCGACGAGGAGCACCGCACTATTATGAGTGTGGTGATCCAGAAGGTTCAGTCCGCCAAGAGCGGACTGACTGAAGCCTGTGCCAGCCTTCTAACAGGCTTTGAGGTAAGTGAAGAATATGTAAAAATATTACCACATAGACAGTAGCCCCTGATGCTCTGTTCGGTGTTCGGAAAGAAAAGCCGAATAGAGGATCTAATAACATTCGCAGGAGTCTAACATAATCAAGTCAATATGCGTATGCAGGCTTCGCTGCTGGCCTCCGCCGCACTGATTGCGGAGGTGGATACGCTGAAGGAAAACCTTGCGCGGTCCGAGAACGAGCTCGGCCATGCCAAGAGGCAACTCGAGGAGAAGGAAGGTAAGTAACACCTTGTGCAAGTATATAGAGAAGATGTGGTTGCAAAAAATGACAGGATCAACGTGCTATTATAGGGGCCACGACCGAGGTGGCAACCCTTAAGCAAGCGCTGTCCGAGGCCGAAAACAGAGCGGTCGCGGAGCGCACAGAGAGAGGGAAGCAGGAGGCGCGGGTGGAGGAGGTGCAGAAAGAGCTCCAGGCTCTCGTGAAAAAACATGAGAGTTTGGAGCTCGACTGAAAGACGCACGTGAAAGCCCTCCAAGAAATTGAAGCGATGAAGAAGATAGCGGCGAGTAAGGCATTCATTATGCAAAGCAAGCACGTGAAAGTGAATTGCTTGTTACTTACCCGAGTCCGGAGCTCTCCAGGAGCATTCACAGATTTGCCCCGCAGTGCGTCTGATGCCGCCACCTACTACCGAGCCAAGGAGGGGAGCTCGATGGAGAAGGTGTTCTGGTCTCAGTATGCTGAGGCAGGACACCTGGTGCCTTTGAGCGACTAGCTGAAGCAAATGGTCGAGCTCCATAAGGTGGCCGAACAGGCCATAAAGGGCTTCATAGTTCGGCTTTGGCCTGGGGAGGCTCTGCCTGGGAGCTACTTCGGGCTAGTGAGGCGGCTGGTGGATGCCTGTCCACGGCTTGAAGTAATCAAGCGGTCCGTCTGCATCGAAGGTGCCCATAGGGCGCTTGCCCGTGCTAAAGTGCACTGGGGCAAGATGGATCGGAGAAGCTGGTGAAGGACGGGCCGCCGCCGGGCATGGAGCATCGCGTCCCGGAAGCGTATTATGAGGGCGTCCTGGAGGGTGCCCGCCTTATAGCGGATGAATGCTCCAAATATGTAATTTTTGAGTAAACTCGCATTTGTGATCATGTACGCTGAAAACTTGTTCATATGCGCTAAGCAACGCTTTTGAATTTAAAATATTACCTTCTGTGCGGCCGTTTATCAAATTTGAGAGATGGCAAGTCGTCGGCTTCTGCCCCATGCCACGAGTGCTGGGGTGTTCGGGATAAACATGAGCGCTCTTTTTCCCATTCTTGGGTCCTTCGAGGGAGGTGCTCAACACAACGAACAAGGTAATCGGACTATAATGCTTGAACACTCTCACTTAGCCATAGAATTCTATAATTTTAAATTTCGGTGAAGCCCCTAGTGTTCGGAAGACCAAGTTCCGGGCGCTATCCACGCCTAGGCCGGACAAAGCCAACTCCTTGCTCTAAGCGGCATAAGTCTTTAGGGACTTGAAAACCTCTCGAACAGCGACCAGCTCTCGCCTCATCATGACGGTCAGTTTTAGCTTTCTCTACTAAGGTGCTTAGCCCAGCTCAACTGGGGCACAATTGCAGTAGTTCTCCTAGTGCTACCTTAGCCGATATAACGAAACGTAAGGTACCAAAACATAGGAGCCGGGCAAACCCAACTATTGACCCAAGACATGATTCAGAGCCGACGCATATAATGCTATAAGTTCGGGGTGCCGCACTTGTGAAAGTGTTCGAACTTCTCACACCGTATTGTGGGGTACTTAAGCCCCTGGCGTATTGGTCGTACCAAAGTGTACGGGTGCAACATGTCATTAATGAACATATATTCATAAAAAAAGTAATGCAATAATAGACGAAAGCTATGCATTGTTTATTTAAAAAAGCTGCGATCAAAGCAGAACGATACAAATAGTGCGATAAGCAAAAAATGGGACTATTTAACGTGTCCTTTCCAGGGGCGAGCTGCGGAATGGTATGTGAAACAGGTATACTGCTCATTATAGAGACCACCTTAGAGTTCCATAGTGCGGCGTAGCTTTCTGCTTCCCTAGTTGTATCGTTTGTGCGGCAATTATACTGCCGGACAAGCCTTCCGAAGAATGGAGTCCTGAAAATAAGAGAAAATTAAGAAATCGGCAGCCCCTAGTGCAGTTTAAGCCGCATTTCGGGCGTGCCGTGATGGTGCCTCTCCCCCTGTGCCCATGGTATTTCCAGAGCGTAGTTATGTACGCGCAACACTGGTTTCGCAAGTTTGCGAGGGCTGGGGTTGGGGCCGCATTGCTACGCTTGCTCGGAACGTGCCAGGCGGTCTTGTTGTAGGTTACTCCGGGCGCGCTTGATGGTGTCCAGACATTTAATGGCCGGACTGAAGAATTGCCTTGAGAGGCTGCTTTGTACTTCCGCTGCGATAGCCGCCATATGCTCCTCCGTTCAGAGAGAGCGTTCAGTGTTTCCATTGACCATGATAACTCCGCGAGGGCCTGGCATCTTGAGCTTGAGGTATGCGTAGTGCGGCACCGCATTGAATTTAGCAAATGCGGTTCGCCCGAGCAGTGCGTGATAGCCACTGCGGAACGGGACTATGTCGAAGATTAACTCCTCGCTTCGGAAATTATCCGGAGATCCGAAGACCACTTCAAGTGTAACTGAGCCTGTACAGTTGGCTCTACACCTGGTATGACGCCTTTAAAGGTCGTTTTAGTGGGTTTAATCCTCGAGGGATCGATGCCCATTTTCCGCACTGTATCCTGGTAAAGCAGGTTCAGGCTGCTGCCGTCGTCCATAAGGACTCTAGTGAGGTGAAATCCGTCAATAATTGGGTCTAGAACCAATGCGGCGAATCCGCCACGACGGATGCTAGTGGGGTGGTCCCTTCGATCAAAAGTGATCGGGCAGGAAGACCATGGGTTGAACTTTGGGGCGACTGGCTCCATCGCGTATACGTCCCTTAGCGCACGCTTCCGCTCCCTCTTGGGAACGTGGGTTGCGTATATCATGTTCACCGTCCGCACTTATGGGGGAAAACCTTTCTGTCCACTTTTGTTCGGCGGCCGGGGCTCCTCCTCGTCATCTCTATGCAGCCCCTTGTCTCTGCTTTCGGCATTTAACTTGCCTGCCTGCTTGAACACCCAACAATCCCTGTTGGTGTCATTGGCTGGTTTTTCGGGGGTGCCATGTATCTGGCATGAGCGGTCGAGTATTCGGTCCAAACTAGATGGGTCCGGAGTATTTCTTTTGAATGGCTTTTTCCGCTGACCGGGTTTAGATCCTCTGAATCCGGCATTAACTACCATATCCTCGGTATTGTCGCTGTTAATGCGGCACTTTTTCTTGTTGCGACGCGACCTGCCACTGTTGTCCTTGGTATCCGAATTACCAGGGCTCTTGATCATGTTATTGCTGCGAGCTAGCCAGCTGTCTTCTCCCATGCAAAAGCGGGTCATAAGTGTCATGAGGGCTGCCATAGATTTTGGCTTTTCCTGTCCTAGGTGCCGTGCAAGCCACTCGTCGCGGATGTTGTGCTTGAAGGCTGCTAGGGCCTCTGCGTTCGGACAGTCGACGATTTGATTTTTCTTGGTTAGGAACAGTGTCCAGAATTGTCTGGCCGATTCCTCTGGCTGCTGAATTATGTGGCTTAGGTCATCGTTGTCTGGTGGTCGCACATAAGTGCCCTGGAAATTGTCGAGGAATGCGGCTTCTAGGTCCTCACAACAACTAATTGATTATGCTGGCAAGCTGTTAAGCCAATGCCGAGCTGGTCCTTTAAGCTTGAGTGGGAGGTATTTGATGGCGTGTAGGTCATCACCGCGGGCCATGTGGATATGAAGGAGATAGTCCTCGATCCATACCGCAGGATCTGTTGTGCCATCGTATGATTCGATGTTCACGGGTTTGAAACCCTCGGGAATTTGATGATCCATTACTTCATCTGTGAAGCATAGTGGGTGTAGCGCCTCTGTATTGGGCTATATCATGACGCAGCTCAAACGAGCTTTGTCTACTGTGTTCGGCCCGGCCGGATTTACTGTATCCGGTGTGATGAGTATCGTCTCGTGCCGTGGGGCGCCCACATGATCTGTAGATCGATCTTGTTTGCCTTGCCTTGTCCTCCAATATATCTCGCAGATCTGGCATATTTTCCCGTGCCTTGGTATTTTTTGAGCGGCACCGGGGTGCGGCTTGAGTGGAGGGCCAAGAGGCTTCTCTGCCGCGGCCACGGGGTGGCCGGTCGGCCGCATCATGTGCTGGTGATGTAGGTTTAGGTGCTTCCTCCTCTAATTGGGGTAGCAACCTGCGCTTTGGGTAGCTCTTGGAGGGGCGTTCGAGTTCATGCTCTTCGGCCGCAAGGACTTCAGTCCATCTGTCGGCTAGCAAATCTTAATCAGCTCTAAGCCATTGCAGTTTTTTCTTGAGGCTGCTTGCCATGGCCATAAGCCTGCGTTTGAAACGCTCTTGTTCGACGGGATCCTCCGGCACGACAAATTCGTCGTCGTCGAGGCTTGCCTCGTCTTCGGAGGGAGGTATGTAATTATCGTCCTCGACCTCTCTGTCTGCCGCTCTCTCATGAGGGTTGGCTTCTCCATCCTCCTGTGCTGAATCTTGCTGGAGGTGGTTGTCTTCTGCACTGTCCGGGGTGTTATTATCTCCCCTGCTGGAATCACCGTTTTTGCTTTGGCGGGATTTAGAGCGGCGCCGCTGACGCCGGTGCTTAGGCTGCTTCTTGGAGGGGCCATCCTCCACTGTTCCATCGCCATTGCCTTCTTTTGGGGTGTCCACCATGTATATATCATACGACGAGGTGGCTTTCCAGTGCCCTATAGGCGCTGGTTCTTGATCGTCTCCTGGATCAGCGTCCATACCGTCGATGGCTTCGGAGTCGAAGTCGAGCATGTCGGTTAAATCATCGACAGTGGCTACGAAGTGGGTGGTGGGTGGGCTTTGAATTTCTTCATCATCCGCATCCCAACCCTGCTGACCATAGTCCGGCCAGGGCTCTCCTGACAAGGAGAGAGACTTTAGTGAATTCAGAATATCGCCTGAAGGCGAGTGCTGAAAGATGTCCGCGGCGGTGAACTCCATAATCGGCGCCCAATCGGGTTCGATCGGTAGGGGCGCGGGGGGCTCGGAGTCTGGAAAGGAGTCCGGCTCCTTGGAGTCACGGGCTTCGCAGAGAGTAGGGCTGGTGTTCGGCTCAATCGCCGTAGAGATTGCAGCCCCCGAGGCGGTGTCTAACCACCCATGCTCGATTGGTGTGATCGGCTCCAAGCTAGGGGTCGGAGCGGACACAGGTGCGGCCTCCAGGGCACTGTTCCGCGGCGGAGCTAGATCATGCCCATCGTGACAATGCGGTGTGCTCGGCTGTGGCTCGAATCCGTCAAAGATCAAGTCTCCGCGGATGTCGGCCGTGTAGTTCAAACTTCCAAATCTGACCTGATGGCCAGGGGCGTAGCCTTTGATCTGCTCCACATGGCCAAGCGAATTGGTCCGCAGTGCAAAGCCGCCGAATACGAAGATCTGTCCGGGGAGAAAAGTCTCACCCTGGATCACATCGCTGTTGATGATCGGAGAAGCCATCGGGCCTAAGAGTGGCGACACAGAGGAACTCTCAGTGAAAGCACCAATGTCGGTGTCAAAACCGGCGGATCTCGAGTAGGGGGTCCCGAACTGTGTGTCTAGGCAGATGGTAACAGGAGGCAGGGGACACGATGTTTTACCCAGGTTCGGGCCCTCTTGATGGAGGTAAAACCTTACGTCCTGCTTGATTAATATTGATGATATGGGTAGTACAAGAGTAGATCTACCACGAGATCAAGGAGGCTAAACCCTAGAAGCTAGCCTATGGTATGATTGTTGTTCGTCCTACGGACTAAAACCCTCCGGTTTATATAGACACCGAAGAGGGCTAGGGTTACACAGAGTCGGTTACAATGGTAGGAGATCTACATATCCATATCGCCAAGCTTGCCTTCCACGCCAAGGAAAGTCCCTTCCGGACACGGGACGGAGTCTTCAATGTTGTATCTTCATAGTCCAGGAGTCCGGCCGAAGGTATAGTCCAGCTATCCGGACACCCCCTAATCTAGGACTCCCTCAGCTTCACAGAGAGATTCAAGTTTGACTCAACTCCTCCTAGGAATGCTCACTTGCGTCGGACTCCCTCACTCGAAGACTCTGACTATTCCTCCTCAGTTGCAATGGTGAATGCCAGAGTCATAGACGATCAAGATGATGCTACCTCACCACCTCCAACTTCAGCGCGTGTCAACACTGCACCAAGTTCTTCTACACCACCAAACCTCAACGACGACCCTACTGCATCGCCTACTCCACATGGGAACGAGTAGCAAGCTCTATGTCTTCAAACCTTTTTGGTCCTTACTGACAAAAGGGGGAGAAGCATATGAGTTGATAGTCTTCAAGCGGGTCCATATGGGTGGTTGCTATACTTTTGCTACATTTTCCAAGTGCTTACAACTCT
Organism: Triticum urartu; assembly: GCF_056163025.1. NCBI lineage: Eukaryota > Viridiplantae > Streptophyta > Magnoliopsida > Poales > Poaceae > Triticum > Triticum urartu. The sequence continues at coordinate 579,531,866 of NC_141874.1, forward strand.
CTCTTTTGATACATTTGGTTCATTTTGAGTTGTAACACTTAAACTTGATGGTCGTCTGCTATCTTTTCGTCAACTATGTGATGCGATGATAAATTCCGCATGTGCGATGATAAATCCCGCACGAAGTCATTTTGTAGACGTCCATTTTTCACTATGCATGTCATTATCTTCGTTATATCCTTTCATGCATGATGAATTGTCTTCATAAGAAGAAGAGGAGCTCCGCAAATGAAACCTGCCATGTGCATTTGCATTCAAACACAAAATACTTATATGCACATCTTCAGGGGGAGCCTTTCTGCTACTTACGAAGACAATACCTAAATCCTTTACAATTTCACATACTTTTATCCCCGTTAAAAACTTCAACCAGTTTGTCATCAATCGCCAAAAAGGGGGAGATTGTAAGTGCATCTAGTGCCACCCCTAGTTGGTTTTGGAGTATTGACGACAAACCTGGTTGAGGGACTAATGTGTTTGTGAGAATTGCAGGACAACACAGGTAGTAGTCCCTCATTGATTCGGTTTACGTACCGGAGATGACCCCTAAAAATGTATGAAGACATTGAAGACAAAGGTGGTATGTGAAGACATTCACATTGAAGACTATGACAAGAGAAGACATCGCGTGAAGACTATGGAGCGCGAAGACTTAGTTGTTTCGTTGTTTCCTTTCTTCTTTGTTGAGTCATAGGAACCACCGTACTATTAAGTGGGGTCCTAGTGAACAAAGTCAGAGTGACTGAAGTGATGCTTAACCAAAATCCTATGTCTTCGAGCGAAGACAATGAGAGCAAAACTTATCCAGAGCTGGATAAGTTAGCTTTACTTGTAGCCCAAGTAAAGTTGCCGCGTGTGTTTGAAATCTGACATTGGAACACGTGTCACTTCCTTAGTGACCCAGGGTCATTTCGGACAAATCAGGTCGGGTTGCCTAGTGGCTATAAATAGCCCACCCCCTACACCATAAATTGCTGGCTACTCAGAGTTAGTGCACGATTTTGTCGTTTGAGAGCAACCCACCTCGAAGCCTTTGAGAGAGAAATCCTTGCGAGGACAAAGCCCTAAACACCTAGAGCCAAAGAGTGTTAGGCATCACTGAAGTCTTCCTGTCCGTGTGATCTGAAGACTTGTTACACTTGAGGACTGTGAATCCTCCAGCCGGTTAGGCGTCGCGTTCTGAGCATTCAAGAGTCATTGTGGATCGCCGGTGAACGAAGACTATGAAGGTTTGGAAGTATACCTTGAAGACTTACCAGAGTGATTGAGCGAGGACTGGGTGTCCTTAGCTCAAGGGGAATAAGGTGAAGACACGGTCTTCTGAGTTAAATCTCAGCCTCCCTAACCAGACGTACAGTTGTCACAGCAACTGGAACTGGTCCAACAAATCATTGTCTTCAACAAGCAACTGGTTCTATCCTTCCCATCTCTTTATTTACAGTTGGTCCTTGTGAAGTCATTGCCTGTTTGCATTGTCCATTTGTCTTCACTGTGTGACTGTTTGTTCTGATTGGTTTCATACTATCTTCCATCCTGATCCGTACTGCCTAGCTGCTATTAGTCTTCGTGCTCTCACTTCATTGAATACTTGACTATGGCTTGTCTAGTGTAGTCTACCTTCCGCTGCATGGTTATAGGTTCATTTCTATCGTTTGTCTTCGAAACTCCCATGTTTTGAATACTTTCATAAAAATCGCCTATTCACCCCCCTCTAGTCGATAACTAGCACTTTCAGGTAACTTTACTTGAGGCTATATTTTTATTCACCACATGATATGTGTTTTGCTTAGAGCGTCTTGTATGATTTGAGTCTTTGCTTTTTAGTTTACCACAATCATCCTTGATGTACACACCTTTTGGGAGAGACATGCATGAATCGGAATTTATTAGAATACTCTATGTGCTTCACTTATTTCTTTTGAGCTAGATAATTTTGCTCTAGTGCTTCACTTATATCTTTTAGAGCACGGTGATGGTTTTATTTTATAGAAATTATTGATCTCTCATGCTTCACTTATATTATTTTGAGAATCTTTTAGAATAGCATGGTAATTTTCTTTGGCTATAAAATTAGTCCTAATATGATAGGCATCCAAGATGGGTATAAAAAAACTTTCATATATAGTGCATATACTTGATAATTGTTTTGAGATATAAAGATGGTAATATTAGAGTCGTGCTAGTTGAGTAATTGTGAAATTGAGAAATACTTGTGTTGAGGTTTGCAAGTCCCGTAGCATGAACGTATGGTAACCGTTGTGTGACAAATTTGAAGCATGAGGTGTTCTTTGATTGCTTTCCTTATGAGTGGCGGTCGGGGACGAGCGATGGTCTTTTCCTACCAATCTACCCCCTAGGAGCATGCACATAGTGCTTTGGGTTTCATGACTTGTAGATTTTTGCAATAAGTATGTGAGTTCTTTATGACTAATGTTGAGTCCACGGATTATATGCACTCTCACCCTTCCATCATTGCTAACCTCTTCGGTACTGTGCATTGCGCTTTCTCACCTCGAGAGTTGGTGCAAAGTTCGCCGGTGCATCCAAACCCCGTGATATGATACACTCTATCACACATAAGCCTCCTTATATCTTCCTCAAAACAGCCACTGTACCTACCTATTATGGAATTTCCATAGCCATTCCGAGATATATTGCCATGCAACTTTCCACCGTTTTGTTTATTATGACACGCTCCATCATTGTCATATTGCCTTGCATGATCATGTAGTTGACATCGTATTTGTGGCAAGTCCACCATTCATTTTTGATACATGTCACTCTTGATTCATTGCATATCTTGGTACACCGTTGGAGGCATTCACATAGAGTCATATTTTGTTCTAAGTATCGAGTTGTAACCCTTGAGTTGTAAGTAAATAAAAGTCTGATGATCTTCATTATTAGAGCATTGTCCCATGTGAGGAAAGGATGATGGAGACTATGATTCCCACATAAGTCGGGATGAGACTCCGGACGAAAAAAATAAAATAGGCCAAAGAAGCCCAAATAAAAAAAGAGGCCAAAGAAGCCCACCAAAAAAAGAGAGAAAAAGAGAGAAGGGACAATGTTACTATCCTTTTTCCTCACTTGTGCTTCAAAGTAGCACCATGATCCTCATAATAGAGAGTCTCCTATTTTGTCACTTTCATATACTAGTGGGAATTTTTCATTATATAACTTGGATTGTATATTCCAATGATGGGCTTCCTCAAAATGCCCTAGGTCTTTGTGACAAGCAAGTTCGATGCACACACACTTAGTTTCTTTTCTTGAGCTTTCATACATTTATATCTCTAGTGCATCCGTTGCATGGCAATCCCTACTCCTCGCATTGACATCAATTGATGGGCATCTCCATAGCCCATTTATTAGCCGCGTCAATGTGAGACTTTCTCCTTTTTGTCTTCTCCACACAACCTCCATCATCATATTCTATTCCACCCATAGTGCTATGTCCATGGCTCGCGCTCATATATTGCATGAAAGTTGAACAAGTTTGAGAATACTAAAGTATGAAACAATTCCTTGGCTTGTCATCGGGGTTGTACATGATGGGAGCATTTTGTGTGACGAAAATGAAGCATGGCCAAACTATATGATTTTGTAGGGATGAGCTTTCTTTGGCTATGTTATTTCGAGAAGACATAATTGCTTAGTTAGTATGCTTGAAGTATTATTATTTTTATGTCAATATTAAACTTTTGTCTTGAATCTTTTGGATCTGAACATTCATGCCACAATAAAGAAAATTACATTGAAAATTATATTAGGTAGCATTCCACATCAAAAATTCTGTTTTTATCATTTACCTACTCGAGGACGAGCAGGAATTAAGCTTGGGGATGCTTGATACGTCTCCAATGTATCTATAATTTTTGATTGTTCCATGCTATTATATTATCTGTTTTGGATGTTTAATGGGCTTGATACGTCTCCAATGTATCTATAATTTTTGATTGTTCCATGCTATTATATTATCTGTTTTGGATGTTTAATGGGCTTGATACGTCTCCAATGTATCTATAATTTTTGATTTTTCATACGTCTCCAATGTATCTATAATATGCAATTTTATATTATTTTTGGGACTAACCTATTAACCGAAGGCCCAGTGCAAATTGATGTTTTTTTACCTATTTCAGTGTTTCGCATAAAAGGAATATCAAACAGAATCCAAACGGAACGAAACCTTTGCGAGCATCTTTCTTGGAACAAGCGCAACCCAGGAGACTTGGAGTACAAGTCTAGAAGTCCGTGAAGCTTCCACGAGGCAGGGGGCGCGCCTAGGGGGGTAGGCGCCCCCCCCCCTCGTGGGCCCCATGGAGCTCCACCGACGTACTTCTTTCGGCTATATATACCCATGTACCCTAAAAATGTCCAGGGGAGCCATGAAACCACTTTTCCACCGAAGCAACCTTCTGTACCCGTGAGATCCCATCTTGGGGCCTTTTCCGGCAATCTGCCGGAAGGGGGATTCGATCACAGAGGGCTTCGACATCAACACTATAGCCTCTCCGACGATGTGTGAGTAGTTTACCACAGACCTTCAGGTCCATAGTTATTAGCTAGATGGTTTCGTCTCTCTCTTTGGTTCTCAATGCAAAGTTCTCCTTGATGTTCTTGGATATCTATTCGATCTAATACTTTTTGCGGTGTGTTTGCCGAAATCCGATGAATTGTGGGTTTATGATCAAGATTTTCTATGAAAAATATTTGGTTCTTCTCTGAATTCTTATATGCATGATTTGATATCTTTGCAAGTCTCTTCGAATTATTGGTTTAGTTTGGCCTACTAGATTGATCTTTCTTGCAATGGGAGAAGTGCTTAGCTTTGGGTTCAATCTTGCGGTGTCCTTTCCCAGTGACAGCAGGGGCAGCAAGGCACGTATTGTATTGTTGCCATCGAGGATAAAAAGATGGGGTTTATATCATATTGCTTGAGTTTATCCCTCTACATCATGTCATCTTGCCTAATGCGTTACTCTATTCTTATGAACTTAATACTCTAGATGCATGCTGGATAGCGGTTGATGTGTGGAGTAATAGTAGTAGATGCAAAATCGTTTTGGTTCACTTGGCACGGAAGTGATGCCTATGTTCATGATCATGCCTAAATATTCTCATAACTATGCGCTTTTCTATCAATTGCTCGGCAGTAATTTGTTCACCCACCGTAATACTTGCTATCATGAGAGAAGCCACTAGTGAAACCTATGCCCCCCGGGTCTACTTTACATCATATATGTTTACGATCTATAATTCTAGTTTACTATTTATTTTATTTTGCAATCTTTACTTTCCAATCTATACAAAAAATACCAAAAATATTTATCTTATCATCTCTATCAGATCTCACTTTTGCAAGTGGCCATGAAGCACTTGACAACCCCTTTATCGCGTTGGTTGCAAGGTTCTTGATTGTTTGTGCAGGTACTAGGCGAATTGCGTGTAGTCTCTTACTAGATTGATACCTTGGTTCTCAAAAACTGAGGGAAATACTTACACTACTTTGCTGCATCACCCTTTCCTCTTCAAGGGAAAACCAACGCATGCTCAAGAGGTAGCACGAGGCTCTGGGCCTCCTGAGGAGCCAGCGGGTCCGTCTGAGAGGGCCATGCCAAGAGCGTCCAGCGGACCATGGTAGGATGCGCACGCGGCAATCATACGACGCGTGCACTCTCGCCCCGAGGGGTTCCTATCCAGGTTGCCCAGACACGCCCAACGCGGTCTGCCGACCAGCCCCCGAGCCGCGGGGCACTCATAAGAGGTGGGTCGGGGCGCGAGCCGTAAAAATAAAGCACACGGCCAGAACGCAATAAAACCGGTAGAAACTAGAGAAAAACTCCCCCCAATTTTAGATAACACAAAAGAACTTCAACTTTCAATCCGAAAGGAAGAAGGCGATCAAGTTACAGATAAAGGGGCAAAGGCAAACAGCTGCGTCCAACACCTATTTAGTCTTCTTGTCTTCTCACCAAAGCGGAGCTAAGTGCTTTCACTAGATGTGAGCATAGTCATTGGGGGACAGTGTCGACGGCCAGCGCGGAGCATGGTGCTTCCACTTGGACGTGGGAGGGAGCCCCCGAGGCCGAGGGATAGCACACTGGAGACTCCAGGGCGTGTACAACCCCACTCATTATTACGTGAGAGTGTCACGAACGGAGACCTTCACAGGCGTGAGCCTTGCTTCATATCGCCTGACGAGGGCCCCGCCTTGCGCCTCCCCCGACCACCTTTGGGTCATCCGGAAACCAGGACGAGACCAAGGGGCAAGGGGGACGCTAGCAGCGCCCTCGGCAACCACGGGCCCTCTGCCGGGGGGAAGAGCTCGCCGGCACCTCCCCCGGCAGAGGACCTACCTCCGCGTGACGCCTTGCTTTGCGGGGCGCGAGGGGGGCCGCGTCTGGGCCCCGCCTATGCAGTCCCCAGCGTGCCGGTCCTGCTGGGGGCGGGGGCGCTGTGCCGGGGTCTCCGACCGCCGCTGCGGCATAGTTCACCTATGGTCCATGGTTAGCGTAAGCATGTCCCAGGGGTATCGGCCGTACCCTGTGGTTGTTGTCATCGAAGGGTTCGATGAAGCTTCCAGGCAGCTCATGGAAAGCCCTGACCTTCAACGAATCACCTGCCCAGCTAGGGTCTTCCTTAGGCGTGTATTCTAGGTCCATCATGCGGGGCACGTAGGCATCAGGGGCGGCTGCCCCGGGGCCTTTGCCTGGGTGCCCCACACCATGGATTTCCGGGACCTGCGCCTAGTCCAGGTGGTCGCGGGGCGACGCACCCGCACAGCCCCTCAGGGGACCGCCAGGGCCTGCCCCGGTCACTGGCGCCGTGGTTGCGGCGAGACGAGCTGCGGCAATGCCCGTGTTGTTGCGGTCGAATCCTTCGGGTGCCCCGTGGTGCGCGCGAGCGCGTTGGGGCCTGGCACGTGCCTCTCCACCACCTGAGGGGTGGAAAAGGAGCAAAAAGGCATCGCACCCCTACAGGCGGCGTCAAGCAGTGCGGCGACCCGCTCCAGTAGGGCATTGCGGCTGCCCTCCGCCAACCTGCAATGTAGTAGCTCTCGCGCCACAATGATCGCGGCCCGCATGTTCGCCTGCTCCCGCAGAGTATGTGGTGTTGTCGCCGCGGCGTGGCCCGACGACCGTGCGGCGGCGCATGTATGCCCAGGGGCGAGGGCAAGCGGCACGAGCCCGCGCTGTCCGCATCTGGCGGAGTTGGGCGGTGTACGCGCCGCCTGGAGCGTGGAGTGGAGGTCTTCTTGGACGGATGACATCGCGCTGGCAGGCCAAGCAGCCCAGTGCTCGGCATGATCCCTCTCATTGTCGGCCATCTGGGCTGCTAGCTGGCAGGAAGAAGAAAGGTCCCGACGCGCCCCTACCTGGCACGCCAAATGTCAGATTCCGGGCTCCGCAGACCCTTGAGAGGTTCAAACACCGGGGTGTGTACAAAGAACTCCTTCTCCCCAACCTGTCAGCCCAACTATTCCACAGCCTAGCTCGACAAACCCAAGGGACAAGAGACACAGCAGTTTATCCTGGTTCAGGCCACCTTGCGGTGTAATACCCTACTCCAGCTTGGTGGTGGATTGCCTCGAGGGGCTGAGGATGAACTAGCACAGTGGTTGAACAACCTCGGGAGGTGAGGTGTTCTTGAGCTTGCTACTTGTTGAGTATGCATTGGTTTTCCCTTGAAGAGGAAAGGGTGATGCAGCAAAGTAGCGTAAGTATTTCCCTCAGTTTTTGAGAACCAAGGTATCAATCCAGTAGGAGACAACGCACAAGTCACCTAGTACCTGCACAAACAATCAAGAACCTTGCAACCAACGCGATAAAGGGGTTGCCAATCCCTTCACGGTCACTCGCAAAAGTGAGATCTGATAAAGATAGTAAGATAAATATTTTTGGTATTTTTGTTGTATAGATTGGAAAGTAAAGATTGCAAAATAGTAAACGAGTGCAATGTAAATAAAAGAGATGCAATATAATAAGAAAGAGACCCGGGTGCCATAGGTTTCACTAGTGGCTTCTCTCAAGATAGCATGTATTACGGTGGGTGAATAGATTACTGTCGAGCAATTGATAGAAAAGCGCATAGTTATGAGAATATCTATGGCAATGATCATGAATATAGGCATCGCGTCCGTGTCAAGTAGATCGAAACGATTCTGCATCTACTACTATTACTCCACACATCGACCGCTATCCAGCATGCATCTAGAGTATTAAGTTCATAAGAACAGAGTAACGCATTAAGCAAGATCACATGATGTAGAGGGATAAACTCAAGCAATATGATGTAAACCCCATCTTTTTATCCTCGATGGCAACAATACAATACGTGCCTTGCTGCCCCTACTGTCACTGGGAAAGGACACCGCAAGATTGAACCCAAAGCTAAACACTTCTCCCATTGCAAGAAAGATCAATCTAGTAGGCCAAACTAAACCGATAATTCGAAGAGACTTGAAAAGATATCAAATCATGCATATAAGAATTCAGAGAAGAACCAAATAATATTCATAGATAATCTTGTTCATAAACCCGCAATTCATCGGATCTTGGCAAACACACCGCAAAAGAGTATTACATCGAATAGATCTCCAAGAACATCGAGGAGAACTTTGTACTGATAATCAAAGAGAGAGAAGAAGATGTCTAGCTAATAACTATGGACCCGAAGGTCTGTGGTAAACTATTCACACTTCATCGGAGAGGCTATGGTGCTGATGTAGAAGCCCTCCGTGATCGATTCCCCCTCCGGCAGATCGCCGGAAGAGGCCCCAAGATGGGATCTCACGGGTACAGAAGGTTGCGGCGGTGGAAAAGTGGTTTCATGGCTCTCTGTGATCGATATAGGGTATAAGAGTATATATAGGCGAAAGAAGTACGTCGGTGGAGCTACGAGGGGCCCACGAGGGTGGGGGGCGCGCCTTCCCCCCTTGGCACGCCCTCCTTCCTCGTGGCCGCCTTGTGGTGTTCCAGACTTCAACTCCAAGTCTCCTGGTTTGCTTCCGATCCAAGAAAGATCATCATGGAGGTTTCATTCCGTTTGGATTTCGTTTGGTATTTCTTTTCTGCGAAACTCCAAAATAGGCAAAAAAACAGAAACTGGGCCTCCGGTTAATAGGTTAGTCCCAAAAATAATATAAAAGAGCATATTAAAGCCCATTAAACATCCAAAATGATAATATAATAGCATGGAACAATCAAAAATTATAAAAACGTTGGAGACGTATTAAGCATCCCAAAGCTTAATTCTTGCTCGTCCTCGAGTAGGTAAATGATAAAAATAGAATTTTTGATGTGGAATGCTACCTATCATAATCATCAATGTAATTTTCTTTATTGTGGCATGAATGTTCAGATCCAAAAGATCCAAGACAAAATTTTAATATTAACATAAAATAATAATACTTCAAGCATACTAACAAAGTAATCATGTCTTCTCAAAATAACTTGGCCAAAGAAAGATCATCCCTACAAAATCATATAGTTTGGCTATGCTTCATTTTCATCACACAAAATATTCAAATCATGCACAACCCCGATGACAAGCCAAGCAATTGTTTCATACTTTAGTATTCTCAAACTTTTTCAACTTTCACGCAATACATGAGCATGAGCCATGGACATAACACTATAGGTGGAATAGAATGGTGGTTGTGGAGAAGACAAAAAGGAGGAAGGTGGTCTCTGATCAACTAGGCATATTAATGGGCTATGGAGATGCCCATCAATAGATATCAATGTGAGTGGGTAAGTATTGCCATGCAATGGATGCACTAGAGTTATAAATGTATGAAAGCTCAACAAAAGAAACTAAGTGGGTGTGCATCCAACTTGCTTGCTCACGAAGACCTAGGGCATTTCGAGGAATCCCATTGTTGGAATATACAAGCCAAGTTCTATAACGAAAATTCCCACTAGTATATGAAAGTGACAAAATAAGAGACTCTCTGTCATGAAGATCATGGTGCTACTTTGAAGCACAAGTGTGGAAAAAGGATAGTAGCATTGTCCTTTCTCTCTTTTTCTCTCTTTTTTTGGGCCTTCTCTTTTTTTCTTTGGCCTTTCTCTTTTTTTTATTTCCTCACATGGGACAATGCTCCAATAATGATGATCATCACACTTTTATTTACTTACGACTCGATACTTAGAACAAAATATGACTCCATATGAATGCCTCTAGCGGTGTACCAGGATGTGCAATGAACCAAGAGTGACATGTATGAAAATTATGAATGGTGGCTTTGCCACAAATACGATGTCAACTAGATCAGGCAAAGCAATGTGGCAATGATGAAGTTTGTCATAATAAACGGAATAGTGGAAAGTTGCATGGCAATATATCTCGGAATGGCTATGGAAACGCCATAATAGGTAGGTATGTGATGACCCACAAGTATAGGGGATCTATCGTAGTCCTTTCAATAAGTAAGAGTGTCAAATCCAATGAGGAGCAGAAGGAAATGATAAGCAGTTTTCAGTAAGGTATTCTCTGCAAGCACTGAAATTATCAGTAACAGATAGTTTTGTGATAAGGTAATCTGTAACGGGTAACAAGTAATGAAACTAATTAAGGTGCACCAAGATGGCCCAATACTTTTCGTAGCAAAGGACAAACTCTTATATAAAGGAAAGCGCTCCCGAGGACACATGGGAATTATCGTCAAGCTAGTTTTCATCACTCTCATACGATTTGCGTTCGGTACTTTGATAATTTGATATGTGGGTGGACCGGTGCTTGGGTACTGCCCTTCCTTGGACAAGCATACCACTTATGATTAACCCCTATTGAAATCATCTACAACTACAAAAGAAGTATTAAGGTAAATCTAACCATAGCATGAAACATATGTACCCAAATCAGCCCCTTATGAAGCAACTCATAAACTAGGGTTTAAGCTTCTGTCACTCTAGCAACCCATCATCTAGTTATTACTCCCCAATGCCTTCCTCTAGGCCCAAACAATGGTGAAGTGTCATGTAGTTGATGTTCACATGACACCACTAGAGGAAAGACAACATACATCTCATCAAAATATCTAGCGAATACCAAATTCACATGACTACTTATAGCAAGACTTCTCCCATGTCCTCAGGAACAAACGTAACTACTCATAAATCATATTCATGTTCATAATCAGAGGGGTATTAATATGCATAATGGATCTGAACATATGATCTTCCACCAAGTAAACCAACTAGCATCAACTAGAAGGAGTAATCAACACTACTAGCAACCCACATGTACCAATTTGTGGTTTTGAGACAAAGATTGGATACAAGAGATGAACTAGGGTTTGTGATGAGATGGTGCTGGTGAAGATGTTGATGGAGATTGACCCCCTTTCGATGAGAGGATCGGTGTTGATGATGATGGTGATGATTTCCCCCTCCCGGAAGGAAGTTTCCCCAGCAGAACAGCTCTGCCGGAGCCCTAGATTGGTTCCGCAAAGGTTCCGCCTCGTGGCGGCGGAGTTTCGTCCCGTGAGCTTGCTTATGATTTTTTCCTGGACGAAAGACTCCATATAGCCAAAGATGGGCATCAAAGGGCTGCCAGGGGGCCCACGAGGCAGGGGGCATGCCTAGGGGGTAGGGTGCGCCCCCCACCCTTGTGGACGGTGGGTGCCCCCCCTCTGGTACTTCTTTCGCCCAATATTTTTTATATATTCTGAAACATGCTCCCGTGAAGTTTCAGGACTTTTGGAGTTGTGCAGAATAGGTCTCTAATATTTGCTCCTTTTCTAGCCCAGAATTCCAGCTGCCGGCATTCCCCCTCTTCATGTAAACCTTGTTAAATAAGAGAGAATAGGCATAAGTACTGTGACATAATGTGTAATAGTAGCCCATAATGCAATCAATATCGATATAAAAGCATGATGCAAAATGGATGTATCAACTCCCCCAAGCTTACACCTCGCTTGTCCTCAAGCGGAAGCCGAAATCGAAAAATATGTCCACATGTTTAGAGATAGAGGTGTCGATAAAAATAAAATATGGACATGAGGGCATCATGATCATTCTTAGAACAGCAACATATACATATATTGTCATATGATCTCTTATACTAAAGTAATAATTCAATCACAATTTCAAGTATGAATCATAAACTTCATTGAAAACTAACAAACTATAATCTCAGTCATTGAAGCAATTGCAATTTATCATAACATCGTAAAGAGTCAATATAAGAGCTTTTCAGCAAGTCCACATACTCAACTATCATTTAGCCTTTCACAATTGCTAACACTCATGCAATATTTATGGGTATGAAGTTTTAATCGGACACAGAGAAAGATAGGGGCTTATAGTTTTGCCTCCCAACCTTTTACCTCTAGGGTAATGTCAACAATAATAGTTCATGAAAACTCACATCCAATTAGCTATACATATCAGGATCTTTCCAACACACTGTGCTTGCCAAAGGATAAAATGTAAAAAGGAAAGGTGAAGATCACCATGACTCTTGTACGAAGTATAAGACAAGAATAAAAGATAGGCCCTTCGCAGAGGGAAGTAGAGGTTGTCATGTGCTTTTATGGTTGGATGCACAAAATCTTAATGCGAAAGAACGTCACTTTATATTGCCACTTGTGATATGGACCTTTATTATGCAATCCGTCACTTTTATTTCTTCCATATCACACGATCGTACAAAGCTTGTTTTCTCCGCACTAATAAATCATACATATTTAGGGAGAAATTTTTATTGCTTGCACCGATGACAACTTACTTGAGGGATCTTACTCAATCCATAGGTAGGTATGGTGGACTCTCATGGCAAAACTGGTTTTAGGGTGTTTGGAAGCACAAGTAGTATTGGTGCAAAGAATTTGGCTAGCATGAGGGGGAAAGGCAAGCTCAACCATGTTGGATGATCCATGAAAATATAATTTATCTCAGATGTAAGAAAACATAACCCATTACGTTGTCTTCCTTGTCCAACGTCAACTCTTTAGCATGTCATATTTTAATGAGTGCTTACAATCATAAAAGATGTGCAAGATAGTGTATTTATATGTGAAGACCTCTCTTTCTTTATTACTTCCTATTAAATGCAACGATGACCAAAACTATGTTTGTTAACTCTCAACAACTTTTATTCATCATACTCTTCTATGTGAGCTCATTACTCTCCATAAGATCCATATGATCTCTTTTATTTCCTTTTTATTTCTTTCTCTTTTCTTTTATTCACTCAAGATCATGGCAAAATAATCAAGCCCTTGACTCAACACTAATATTTATCATATATAGCTCACGGACTCGATTACATAGAAGGGTCATAAAGCAAAACTCACAACTAGATCGTACTAAAAGCTTTTATTCTACTAGATCAAGATATTACCGAAAGGATCGAACTAAGAAAAACGGTAAAGATAAAAGTGATGGTGATACGATACCGGGGCACTCCCCCAAGCTTGGCAGTTGCCAAGGGGAGTGCCCATACCCATGTGATTATGTCTCCTTCTTTGGGGATGGTGATGTGATATTCTTGGCGATGATGCCCCTCAGGATCCGATTCTCCTCCCCGAGCTTATTGACTTGTTGCTTGAGGTCCATTATTTCCTTTCGAAGCTTTCCTGTAACGGCCAAAGCTCCCTGCACCCAAGGGTGTTGCATAGCTGCGGGAGAACAAGTGACACTCTTTTTCATATTCTCATAAGAAAGAAATCTAACATTGGAAGGGATAACCGAGTTTGGGATAGCCGAGCTCTGCAGTTCCCCCATTGCGAATCCAGCTCGGAAGCGAGAAGTGACTTCTTGATCCTCCTCCATGGCATCTATCCTCTTCAAATCAGCCTCCATCTCTTCCTCCCTTGCTGGCCCAAAGTGGTCAACATTGTTGTTTGTCATTGATCTCCGTGACGGATGAGACACCCGGCTCTCCCCGAATGACTCTTGCGAAGACATCTTGCTCTAATCTGCAGCAACAATAGCTCGAAACACAAACAGAGGATAATTGCGTGATACGGTGGTCAAAACCTTCGGGAGGTTATATAATGAATTTTTAACGACCAAAATACGTGTTGTGTAAGAAAACGGAGTTCGGAGAGCACACGAGGTGCCCACGAGGTAGGGGGCGCGCCTAGGGGGTAGGGCGCGCCCTCCACCCTCGTGGAGCCCTCGTGTCCTTCCCAGACTGCTTCTTATTTTTCTATGTTTCTAAATATTCCAAAACGGAAGAAAATTGCCATTAGAACTTTTTTGGAGTCGGTTTACTTACCGTACCACATACCTATTCCTTTTTGGAGTCTGAAACATTCCGGAAGGTGTCCCTTATGTATTCCTTCGGGGTTACGGTTTCAATAACATTGGTTTTAACATTTATAGGATTACCTGAGATATAATGTTTGATTCTTTGACCGTTCACCACCTTCGGATTTGTGCCTTCGAAGTTGTTGATTTTTATGGCACCAGAACGATAGACCTCCTCGATAATGTAAGGACCTTCCCATTTAGAGAGAAGTTTTCCTGCAAAAAATCTTAAACGAGAGTTGTATAATAATACATAATCACCTACATTAAACTCACGCTTTTGTATTCTTTTGTCATGCCATCTTTTGACTTTTTCTTTAAACAACCTGGCATTCTCGTAGGCTTGGGTTCTCCATTCATCAAGTGAGCTAATGTCAAATAACCTCTTCTCACCGGCAAGTTTAAAATCATAGTTGAGCTCTTTAATAGCCCAATAAGCCTTATGTTCTAGTTTGAGAGGTAAGTGACATGCTTTTCCATAAACCATTTTATACGGAGACATACCCATAGGATTTTTATATGCAGTTCTATAGGCCCATAATGCATCATCAAGTTTCTTGGACCAATTCTTTCTAGATCTATTAACAGTCTTTTGCAAAATTAATTTGAGTTCTCTATTACTCAATTCTACTTGACCACTAGACTGCGGGTGATACGGAGATGCAATTCTATGATTAACATCGTACTTAGCAAGCATTTTACGGAAAGCACCATGAATAAAATGTGAACCACCATCAGTCATTAAATATCTAGGGACTCTAAACCTCGGAAAAATAACTTCTTTAAGCATCTTAATAGAGGTGTTATGATCAGCACTACTAGTTGGAATAGCTTCTACCCACTTAGTAACGTAATCAACAGCAACAAAAATATGTGTGTAACCATTAGAGGCAGGTAAAGGTCCCATATAATCAAAGCCCCAAACATCAAATGGTTCAATAACAAGTGAATAATTCATAGGCATTTCTTGACGTCTACTAATATTACTAATTCTTTGACATTCGTCACAAGACAAGACAAACTTACGGGCATCCTTGAAGAGAGTAGGCCAATAAAATCCGGATTGCAACGTCTAATAACACCATCCACTCCTTTATAAAGATGTGGGTCATCCCAAAAGCAATGTCTCAAATCGTAGAAGAACTTTTTCTTTTGCTGGTATGTGAAACTAGGTGGTATAAATTTAGCAACAATGTAATTAGCATAATTAGCATACCATGGAGCAGTGTGAGAAGCATTTATGACATTTAATTGTTCATTAGGAAAGCTGTCATCAATAGGTAGTGGGTCATCAAGAACATTTTCTAACCTAGACAGGTTGTCTGCAACGAGGTTCTCAGCTCCCTTTCTATCAATAATATGCAGATCAAATTCTTGTAGCAAGAGAACCCATCTAATAAGTCTAGGCTTAGCATCTTTCTTTTCCATGAGATATTTAATAGCAGCATGATCAGTGTGAATAGTTACTTTAGAATCAACAATATAAGGTCTGAACTTATCACAAGCAAATACAACTACTAAGATTTCTTTTTTAGTAGTAGCATAATTTCTCTGAGCATTGTCTAGAGTTTTACTAGCATATTGAATAACATTTAATTTCTTATCAACTCTTTGCCCTAGAACAACACCTACAACATAATCACTAGCATCACACATAATTTCAAAGGGTAAATTCCAATCAGGTGGCTGAACAATAGGTGCAGAGATTAATGCTTTCTTAAGTATTTCAAATGCTTCTACGCAATCATCATCAAATACAAATGGTATATCTTTTTGTAATAAATTAGTCAGAGGCCGAGAAATTTTTTAGAAGTCCTTAATGAACCTCCTATAAAAACAGGCATGACCAAGGAAACTTCTTATACTTTTGATGTCCTTGGGACACGGCATCTTTTCAATAGCATCAACCTTGGCTTTATCAACCTCAATACCTCTTTCAGAAACTTTATTCCCCAAGACAATGCCTTCATTAACCATAAAGTGACACTTCTCCCAATTCAAGACAAGATTAGTTTCTTCACATCTCTGCAAAACTCGATCAAGGTTGCTCAAGCAATCATCAAAAGAGGATCCATAGACGGAGAAATCGTCCATGAAAACCTCACAAATCTTTTCACAGAAGTCAGAGAATATAGCCATCATGCATCTTTGGAAGGTAGAAGGTGCATTACATAAACCAAAAGGCATACGTCTATAAGCAAAAGTACCGAACGGGCAAGTAAAAGTGGTCTTAGATTGATCATCAGCTGACACAGGTATTTGAGAGAAACCAGAATAACCATCTAGAAAGCAAAAATGTGTATGTTTGGATAATCTTTCTAGCATTTGATCAATAAAAGGTAAGGGGTAATGATCTTTTTAGTAGCCTTATTTAATTTGTGGAAATCAATTACCATCCTATAAGCTGTAATAATTCTTTGAGGAATCAATTCATCTTTATCATTAGGAACGACAGTAATACCTCCCTTTTTAGGGACACAATGGACAGGACTTACCCACTGACTATCAGCAACGGGATAAATTATACCTGCCTCAAGGAGCTTTAGTATTTCCTTTCTTACCACTTCTTTCATCTTAGGATTCAGCCGTCGTTGGTGATCATGAACTGGTTTGGCATCTTTCTCCAAATTTATTTTGTGTTGACATAGTGTGGGACTAATGCCCTTAAGATCATCGAGAGTATATCCAATAGTAGCACCATGCTTCTTCAAAGTTTTCAATAATCTCTCTTCTTCATGCTCTGAAAGGTTAGCACTAATAATAACATGATATATCTTTTTCTCATCAATATAAGCATATTTAAGAGTATCAGGTAACGGTTTAAGCTCAAACACGGGATCACCCTTGGGTGGAGGAGGATCCCCTAGGATTTCAACAGGCAAATTGTGTTTCAGTATGGGTTCCTGTTTAAAGAATACTTCATCTATTTCCCTTATTTCATTCATAAACATATCATTTTCATGGTCTAGCAAATATTGTTCTAAAGGATCACTAGGAGGTATGGCAATAGAAGCAAGACCAATAATTTCATCCTTACTAGGTAATTCCTCTTCATAGTGTTGTCTACTAAATTTAGAAAAGTTGAACTCATGAGACATATCACCCAAACCAATAGTAACAACATCCTTTTCGCAGTCTATCTTAGCATTAACAGTGTTCAAGAAGGGTCTACCAAATATAATGGGACAAAAGCTATCTTGTGGGGAACCAAGAACAAGAAAATCAGCAGGATATTTATTTTTCCCACACAAGACTTCAACATCCCTAACAATTCCCATTGGTGAAATAGTATCTCTATTGGCAAGTTTAATTGTGACATCAATATCTTCTAACTCAGCAGGTGCAATGTCATGCATAATTTCTTTGTATAAGTCAAAAGGTATTGCACTAGCACCCATATCACATAAGCCATGATAACAATGATCTCCTATTTTAACAGAAATAACAGGCATGCCTACCACAGGTCTATGTTTATCTTCAGCACAAGGTTTGGCAATTCTAGCGGTTTCATTACAGAAATGAATAACATGCCCATCAATATTATCAGCCAAGAGATCTTTAACAATAGCAATATTAGGTTCAACTTTAATTTGCTCAGGAGGTGTATAAGTTCTAATTTTGCTTTTACGAACCACAGTTGAAGCTTTAGCATGATCCTTTATCCTAACAGGGAAATGTGGTTTCCCAACATAAGAAGTAGGAACAATAGGATCATTATAAGTGATAGTATTTTCTTCAACTTTAATAGGTGCAGCTACTTTTACTTCTATGGGAGGATGATATTTAAACCACTTCTCCTTAGGGAGATCGATATGAGCAGGAAAAGATTCACAGAAATAGGCCACTATCTCAGAGTCAAGTCCATATTTAGTGCTAAATTTACGGAAAACATCGGTATCCATAAAAGATTTAACACAATCATACTTACGTGCCATACCTGACTCCTTACCTTTGTCGAGGTCCCAATCTTCATATTTGCATTTAATTCTTTCCAATAAATCCCATTTGAATTCAATAGTCTTCATCATAAAAGAGCAAGCACAAGAAGTATCGAGCATGGTGCGATTGTTATCAGAAAGCCGAGCATATAAATTTTGAATAATCATTTCTCTTGAGAGATCATGATTGGGGCATGAATATAACATTGATTTAAGCCTCCCCCAAGCTTGAGCGATGCTTTCTCCTTCGCGAGGCCAAAAATTATATATATAATTGCGATCACGATGAACAAGATGCATAGGATAAAACTTCTGATGAAATTCCAATTTCAATCGTTTGTAGTTCCATGACCCCGTATCATCACATAGCCTATACCATGTCAATGCATCTCCCTTAAAAGATAAAGGGAAGACCTTCTTCTTAATAACATCTCCGGGTACACCTGCAAGCTTAAATAATCCACAAACTTCATCCACATATATTAGGTGCTCATCAGGATGCTTTGTTCCATCTCCTGCAAAGGGATTAGCTAGCGGTTTTTCTAACATACCCGAAGGAATTTCAAAGCAGACATTTTCATTTTCATTTTCATTTTCAGTAGGTTCAGTAGGTTGAGGAGCAACTCTTTGCTCTACTAGTCGGGGTGAAGATACCCCAAACAAGCCCCTCAGAGGATTACTTTCCATAGTAACAAGTGACATTAAATTTCAGCACACTATATAAATTTTTCCTTACCAAATTCCACCTACCAAAGGCGCTTCACTCCCTGGCAATGGGGCCAGAAAAGAGTATTGATGACCCACAAGTATAGGGGATCTATCGTAGTCCTTTCGATAAGTAATAATGTCGAACCCAACGAGGAGCAGAAGGAAATGATAAGCGGTTTTCAGCAAGGTATTCTCTGCAAGCACTGAAATTATAGGTAACAGATAGTTTTGTGATAAGATAATTGGTAACGAGCAACAAGTAACAAAAGTAAATAAAGTGTAGCAAGGTGGCCCAATCCTTTTTATAGCAAAGGACAAGCCTGGACAAACTCTTATATGATGTAAAGCGCTCCCGAGGACACATGGGAATATCGTCAAGCTAGTTTTCATCATGTTCATATGATTCGCGTTTGGTACTTTGATAATTTGTTATGTCGGTGGACCGGTGCTTGGGTACTGTCCTTACTTGGACAAGCATCCCACTTATGATTAACCTCTATTGCAAGCATCCGCAAATACAACAAAAGTATTAAGGTAAACCTAACCATAGCATGAAACATATGGATCCAAATCAGCCCCTTACGAAGCAACGCATAAACTAGGGTTTAAGCTTTTGTCACTCTAGCAACCCATCCTCTACTTATTACTTCCCAATGCCTTCCTCTAGGCCCAAATAATGGTGAAGTGTCATGTATTCGACGTTCACATAACACCACTAGAGGAGAGACAACATACATCTCATCAAAATATCGAACGAATACCAAATTCACATGACTACTAATAGCAAGACTTCTCCCATGTCCTTAGGAACAAACGTAACTACTCACAAAGCATATTCATGTTCATAATGAGAGGGGTATTAATATGCATAAAGGATCTGAACATATGATCTTCCACCAAATAAACCAACTAGCACCAACTTCAAGGAGTAATTAACACTACTAGCAACCCACAGGTACCAATCTCGGACTTAGAGACAAGAATTGGATACAAGAGATGAACTAGGGTTTGAGAGGAGATGGTGCTGGTGAAGATGTTGATGGAGATTGACCCCCTCCCGATGAGAGGATCATTGGTGATGACGATGGCGATGATTTCCCCCTCCCGGAGGGAAGTTTCCCCAGCAGAATAGCAACGCCAGAGCCCTAGATTGGTTCCGCCAAGGTTCCGCCTCGTGGCGGCGGAGTCTCATCCGAAAAGATGGCTTATTATGTTTTCCTCATCGAAAGACTTCATTTAGCAGAAGATGGACATCGGAGGGCCACCAGGGGGCCCACAAGGTAGGGGGCGCGCCCAGGGGGTAGGGCGCGTGCCCCCACCCTCGTGGGCAGGGTGTGGCCCCCTGGTGAACTTCTTGCGCTCAGTATTTTTTATATATTATGAAAATGACTTCCGTGAAGTTTCAAGACTTTTGGAGCTGTGCAGAATAGGTCTCTAATATTTGCTCCTTTTCCAGCCCAGAATCCTAGCTGCCGGGATTCTCCCTCTTTATGTAAACCTTGTAAAATAAGAGAGGATTGGCATAAATATTGTGACATAATGTGTAATAATAGCCCATAATGCAATAAATATCGATATAAAAGCATGATGCAAAATGGACGTATCAATACTCTGGTGCAGAGCCCGACACATAGGTGGCAGAAGAGGACCAAGTGCAGGAGAGTAGCCTCCCACATCTGGCTAGCCAACACCCTGGGGCATCACGGTCCTGGCAGGGTAGATCTCAGAACGCGACAGATCACCAGATCGGACAAGGGGGTGCAACAGCGTCAGAGCACGGTACAGGTGCTGACGGGTGGTGTATAACTCGTGGCGAAGAGCTCGGTTAGCTCTATCTAGCCCATCAGCATGCAAAACCAGGTTCTGATGGTAGAAGGGCTCTCGGGTGACAGTGGAGTAGGCAGCGGTGTAGTATCCCTCCGCACCAACATCGGATGCGATAGAAGTGTGCCTAAAAGGGGAGGTGTCCAACTCCCGATACTCTCCACGAAGACATGTCAGAGCAGCATAAGCAGCATCGTGGACTTCCATGTCGATAGTCACTCCAACACCATGAGCAGTGTGCGGCACGGTAGTGGAGTCATACTCCCGAGAGTAGAGGTGGACGATGGCACGATACTACTCCTGGTTAAAGTCCTGGTACTCCTCGTTGACAGTGTACTCAGGGTGCCAGCAATAACCCAGATAGGTCATCATCTCAACCAACACAGCAGGTGATCCTGAGCCACCAATGGCCATCGTGTGGCGCACGACCTGTCTCGTGGGTGCCATCTGAAAACAAAGATGTTTCAAAGGAGTCAAATGATAGCGTGGATAATGTTCAATATACTACTCTAAGGAATAACTAGGGCTTATCCAACTTTGGGGTGAACGTGGTCACGGGATCCTAATGTTAGAGTTAGTAAATTCATTTAACCCGAGTACAAGAGAGTTCAGTGTCCCAGAGTAAGGGTCGAGGAGTAAAAGATCCTATTACCATCCAAATGGTGACGTGGGCCCGTAAGACACACAGCCATGTTAGTAGAAGTTTTGTAATGTCTAGACTCAACTTTGGCCAAGGAGTGTGGAAGGGGGATTCCTACAGGAAGTCGGCTCTAATACCAACTTGTGATGCCCCCGATTCAATCGTACACTAATCATACATGCAAACGTGTACGATCAAGATCAGGGACTCACGGGAAGATATCACAACACAACTCTACAAATAAAATAAGTCATACAAGCGTCATATTACAAGCCAGGGGTCTCGAGGGCTCGAATACAAGAGCTCGATCATAGACGAGTCAGCGGAAGCAACAATATCTGAGTACAGACATAAGTAAACAAGTTGCCATAAGATGGCTAGCACAAACTGGGATACAGATCGAAAGAGGCGCAGGCCTCCTGCCTGGGATCCTCCTAAACTACTCATGGTCGTCGTCAGCAGCCTGCACGTAGTAGTAGGCACCTCCAGTGTAATAGGAGTCATCGTCGACGGTGGCGTCTGGCTCCTGGACTCCATCGTCTATTCGCGGCAATCGGGTATAGAAAGGGGGAAAAGGGGGAGCAAAGCAACCGTGAGTACTCATTCAAAGTACTCGCAAGCAAGGAGCTACACTACATATGCATGCATTGGTATCAAATGGAAAAGGGGTAGCATATGTGGACTGAACTGCAGAATGCCGGAATAAGAGGGGGATAGCTAGTCCTATTGAAGAATACGCTTCTGGCCGCCTCCATCTTGCAGCATGTAGAAGAGAGTAGATGGTAAGTTCACCAAGTATCATCGCATAGCATAATCCTACCCGGCGATTCTCCCCTCGTCGCCCCGTGAGAGAGCAATCACCGGGTTGTATCTGGCACTTGGAAGGGTGTGTTTTATTAAGTATCCGGTTCTAGTTATCATAAGGTCAAGGTACAACTCCGGGTCGTCCTTTTACCAAGGGACACGGCTATTCGAATAGATAAACTTCCCTGCAGGGGTGCACCACATTTCCCAACACGCTCGATCCCCTTTGTCCGGACACACTTTTCTAGGTCATGCCCGGCCTTGGAAGATCAACACGTCGCAGCCCTACCTAGGCACAGCAGAGAGGTCAGCACCAGTCTAAATCCTATGGCATAGGGGTCTGGGCCCATCGCCCATTGCACACCTGCATGTTGCGAACGCGACCGGCGAGCAGACCTAGCCTCCCTTATACAAGAGCATGCGTTCCAGTCCAACCCGGCGCGCGCCGCTCAGTCGCTGACGTCAAGAAGGCTTCGGCTGATACCACGACGTCGAGTGCCCATAAATGTTCCCGCATAGTTGGTTAGTGCGTATAGGCCAGTGGCCAGACTCAGATCAAATACCAAGATCTCGTTAAGCGTGTTATTTTGACATAACCGCGGACGCCGACCAGGGCCAGGCCCACCTCTCTCTTAGGTGGTCTCAACCTGCCCTGTCGCTTCGCCTCAAAGTAATAGTCGGGGGCCGTCGGAAACCTAGGCCCACCACTACCTAGGTGGAACCACCTGCCCCTTCAATCCCCAACATCGGAAAATCACTTGCGGGTACTCAACGAGCCGACCCGACTTTAGTCACAACATGTAATAAGTATAAAGTATATAGTATATACCCGTGATCAACACCCGACGTGATCACGGCCCGATAGTATAGCATGGCAGACTGAAAATAATGTAGGGCCACTGATGATAAACTAGCATCCTATACTAAGCATTTAGGATTGCAGGTAAGGTATCAACAACTGTAGCAACAATGACAGGCTATGCATCAGAATAGGATTAACGGAAAGCAGTAACATGCTACACTACTCTAATGCAAGCAGCAGAGAGAGAATAGGCGATATCTGGTGATCAAAGGGGGGGTTGCCTGGTTGCTCTGGCAAGAAAGAGGGGTTGTCAACAACGTAGTCGATCGGGGCACCAGCAGCGGCGTCAGTCTCGTAGTCTACCGGAGAGAAGAGGGGGAAGAAACAATGAATACAGTGCAAATAGATGCATAACGATGCATGACATGACAAGTAGCGGTGCTAGGTGTGCCCTAATGCGGTATGAGGTGATACCAGTGATGGGGAGAAACATCCGGGAAAATATCCCCGGTGTTTCGCGTTTTCGGACAGATGAATTGGAGGGGGAAAGTTGCTTGTTCTCCATGCTAGGGATTTGTGGCGGACGAACGGACTGCGCATCCGGATTT
The DNA here is from genome assembly GCF_056163025.1 of Triticum urartu. Taxonomy (NCBI): domain Eukaryota; kingdom Viridiplantae; phylum Streptophyta; class Magnoliopsida; order Poales; family Poaceae; genus Triticum; species Triticum urartu. The sequence goes on from NC_141874.1 coordinate 579,555,454, forward strand.
GTCTCGTCGTTCTGACCAACTTTCATGTAGAAAATATTTTAATCCGAGTTACGGATTAAAAGATATGATTTTCAAAAAAATGTATTAATTTTTGGAATTTAATTAATTATTTAATTTAATTCGAAATTGGATTTATGACATCAACATGATATCATGCTGATGTCAGCAGTCAATAGGGGTTGACTGGTCAACCTGACGTGTGGGTCCCACCTGTTAGTGACACATTTTAATTAACCATTTTTAATTAACCTAACCAGGATTAATTAGGGGTGGGCCACACTGCCATTGATTGATTAAATAATTAACTAACAGTTTAATTAGTTTAGTTAATTGATTAGTTTAATTAATCAAAATTAAATAAGTTAATTAATTCTTTAATTAATAATTAGTTATTTTTATTTTTTTTATTTTTTTAATTAATTATTTTTTTAAACGTTCTCAGGGGCGTGGGCCCCCGCTGTCATAGGGCCAGGGGCAATCGGGTTCGGAGCTAATGGGCGACGGGCGCCAGCCCGAATGGGTGCCCGCCCAGGCCAACAGGGGGGACGGCGAGGCGTCGTCGGCGAGGCCGTTTCCGGCGAAGCGAGCCGGCGCTGGAGGGGCCGCCGGAGGCAGCAGCAAGCGCGCTGCGGCCTCGCGCAAGGCGAGGTGGTCGCCGGAGCGCGACCATGGCGAGCAAGGCGAGCAACGGCGAGGACGCGGGGGCCGGCGGTGGCGAGGCTGCAGAGGGCGCGAGGGCGCGGCCAGGGCACTGCCCGGCCGCGGTGTCCGACGGGGCAGGGGGAGTGCGAGGAGAGGGGGCGGCCAGGGTCAGGCGCGAGCTGGGGCGGCTGCGGGGCGCGTGGCTGCGGGCAGCGGAGCCGGTTGCCGCGGCAAAGGGCGGCCAAAGCAGCGAGCGGCTGCAGCGGTGGCGGAGCGTGGGCGCGCGCGCGGCGAGCAGCATGCGGGGCGAGCGCGCACGCGGGAGCAGGAATGCGCGTGGGGAGCGGCAGAGGGGCGCGTGCGTGCACGCATGGCCGTGGGCGTGTGCGCGGCCGCGACCGTGGTCGGCGAGCGGGAACAAGGGAAGGAGAGGAGGGGTGCGGCTCACGTCGGGTTCGTAGGGACGGGGCAATGGTGCTCGGGGGGGGGGGGGGGGAGGTCGGGGACGACATGCGTAAGGGAGGCAGGCCGGTGGGGTAGACGACGAGGTGGCCGTGGCGGCGTTGCAGGCGACGACGGACGAGGTGGAGGCGCCGGCGGGCGATGGCGGTCCGAGGCAGCGGCCTCCTCTCGATCCCGATCCAATCGGGAGAGAGGGGCGAAAGATATTTCGGGGGGAGGAGTGGGGTGTTGGTGGGCGAGTGGGGGTGGGAGAGGTTATGGGGTGCGGGGGTGGGCCGGCCCATTCGGGCGGCTGTGGCCAACTGGGCCGGAGCCCGGGGGTTCTTTCCTTCTTTTTTTTGTTTTTTGTTTTGTATTTTATTTTCTTTTTATTTATTTTCTTTTCTATTTTAAATCATTTTAAAATATCTAGGCATTTTCTAAAAAGGAGTTCTATGCACTATAATTACCTATGTAATATTAGGCACTACCCGAAAATTTTTGTTTTAACTTTTGAAAACTTTTATTGTTGACATTAATTTGAATTTGAATTTTGAAACGGTTTCGAATCATCGCAAGGTTAACAACAGTAGCCGTGGTGACGTGGCACCATTAGCGTGGGATTACTGTAGCTTAATTATCCGGGCGTTACACCCAAGCTTAGGCTTTAGGTTGTCCTTGAATTTTACCTTGGGGTGCCTTGAGCATCCCCAAGCTTAGGCTCTTGCCACTCTTTATTCCAAAATCCATCAAATCTTTACCCAAAAACTTGAAAACTTCACAACACAAAACTTCAACAGAAAATCTCATGAGCTCCGTTAGTATAAGAAAATAAACCACCACTTTAAGGTACTGTAATGAACTCTTTCTTTATTTATATTGGTGTTTAAACCTACTGTATTCCAACTTCTATATGGTTCATACCCCCTATACTACTCATAGATTCATAAAAATAAGCAAATGCTACCTATTGAGCACTGCGTTGGTTTTCCCTTGAAGAGGAAAGGGTGATGCAGCAAAGTAGCGTAAGTATTTCCCTCAGTTTTTGAGAACCAAGGTATCAATCCAGTAGGAGGCCACACGCAAGTCCCTCGTACCTACATAAACAAATAAGAACCTCACAACCAACGCGATAAAGGGGTTCTCAATCCCTTCACGGTCACTTACGAGAGTGAGATCTGATAGAGATAATAATGATAAGATAAACATTTTTGGTATCTTTATGATATAGATTGAAAGTAAAGATTGCAAAGTAAAATAGATTGGAAACTTATATGATGGAGAATAGACCCGGGGGCCATAGGTTTCACTAGTGGCTTCTCTCAAGATAGCATAAATAGTACGGTGGGTTGAAAGTGCAACTGTCCCTAGGTGGTTTTGGTAATTCATAACAACATATAGCTCATTGAGCTAATGCTATTCCAAGATGATTATTTCAGGAAAGCTCAATGATTGGCATGGCATGGATGTGAAAGTGGAACCCTCAAAATGCTAAGGACAAAGGATTGGCTCAAGCTCAAAAGCTCAAGACTCTTCATTTTATATTTTAGTGATCCAAGATCACATTGAGTCTTTAGGAAAAGCCAATACTATCAAGGAGGGATGAGGTGTTGCTTAATGAGCCTCTTGCTTCATGTGCTTAGTGATATGCTCCAAAACCCTCAACTACTTTCCCATATCCACATATGACCTAAACCCTAAGCCAAACTCGGTCCTACCGATTCTTCCTATCCGGCGCCATCGAGTTTCACTTGTCATTAGCCACTGCCAAACCCTAGCAATTCGGTCCTACCGATAGGGATCTCGGTCTCACCGAGATGGGGTTGCAAACTCTCTGTTTCCCTTTTGTAACTTTTTGGTCTCACCGAAAGAGCGAATCGGTCCCACCGAGATTGCTTGACTTGTCCTAAATTAGCTAAAATCTGCCAAGAACTAAAATTGGGAAAAGGTTAAGTTTTTATTTGGTCAAGTAGTCTATCCCCCCCCTTCTAGACATACTTTCGATCCTACAAGTGGTATCAGAGATTTGGTCTCCATTTGCTTTGATCTCCATAGCTTTTGGTGGTCATAGCCTTGGTTTCACAACCTAGGAGAGTATGGCATCTAGCGAGGGAAATTATCACCGTAGAGGTCCTTACTTTGATGGTACTAATTTTGCTAGTTGGAAGCATAAAATGAAAATGCATATTCTTGGACATAACCCCGCCGTTTGGGCTATTGTGTGTGTTGGTTTGCAAGGTGACTTCTTTGATGGGAGAGAACCGAACCGTGAAGCTACCGCAGATGAGTTGAAGATGTTGCAATACAATGCTCAAGCTTGTGATATTCTCTTCAACGGATTGTGCCCCGAAGAATTCAACAAAATCAGCCGCCTTGAGAATGCGAAGGAAATTTGGGACACTTTGATTGATATGCACGAAGGTACCGACTCCGTCAAGGAATCCAAGTTGGATGTGCTTCAAAGCCAACTTGACAAGTTCAAGATGAAGGATGGTGAAGGTGTCGCTGAAATGTACTCTAGGCTTGCTCTCATCACAAATGAGATTGCCGGCTTAGGAAGTGAAGAGATGACCGATAAATTCATCATCAAGAAGATTCTAAGAGCCTTGGATGGAAAATATGATACAGTGTGCACATTGGTCCAAATGATGCCCAATTACAAAGATCTCAAGCCAACGGAGGTGATTGGAAGAATTGTTGCTCATGAGATGTCACTTAAGGATAAAGAGGAACTTCACAACAAATCAAGTGGTGCCTGTAAAGCCGCATGTGAAGCCCCTACATCATCAAGTGAGAAACAAGACTTCAATGAAGAATTGAGCTTCATGGTGAAGAACTTCAACAAGTTCTACAAGAGTAGAAGCAAAGATAGAAGCTCCAAGTCAAGGTCCTACAATGACAAAAGATCTTCTAGTCGAGAGCGAAACTGCTACAATTGTGGAAGACCCGGACACTATTCCAATGAGTGTACGGCTCCCTATAAGAGAAGAGAAGATTCTCCAAAAAGAAGAAGCAAAGGATCACCACCAAGAGAAAGAAGGAGTAGAGATGATCATTATGAACGAAGATACTCACGGAGAAGCAAGGATTCGGAAAGGAAGGAAAAATCATCAAGGAGCTACACAAGACGAAGACATCAAGCTCATGTTGGTGAATGGGTATCCGGCTCCGACTCCGACAGCCACTCCGAGAGAAGTTATTACTCCGGCTCCGAAGATACTCAAGATGAAGGTGTTGCCGGTCTAGCACTTGTGTCAACCAACTCCTATGACATATTTGACTCGCCAAATGAAGGAATTGGAAGATGCTTCATGGCCAAAGGTCCTAAGGTAACACACCCCGAGTACATTGATTCCAATAGTGATGAAGATGACTTGTTAGGTGATGATTTGCTTGTTGACAACTCTAGTGATGAATACTATGATGAAATGTCAATTAAACATGCTAATCAAGATAAAACGAATGACAATGATAAGGAGAAGATTGAGGCCCTAACTAAAGAACTAAACACTCTTAAGTTAGCTCATGAAACCATCTTCGAAGATCATCGAGAACTTTTAAGAGCTCATGAGAAATTACGCTTTGAAAAGCTCAATCTTGAGCAAGAGCATGAGTTCTTAAAGGCAATCAATGATGATCTCCGCAAGAAAAGTTCTTCTTACATTGCCAAGCGTTTACTTTTATCCACTTACATGCCTCAAGTCAAGTCTAGTAACAAGAACAAGAAAGATTCTTCCTCTAGTAGTAACAATGATCATGCTAAATCCGATATTGTTACTTCTAGTAGCTCTCTTGATTCCACTAATGATTCTCTTAGCCAAGTTACACTTGAGCAAGAAAATAGTTTATTGAAGGGAATTATAGAGAAAGGAGTGTACAAAAGCCTTGCCGGGAGTAAGCAATTCGAGGAAATTGTGCGCAAGCAAGGAATGCACCGGAAGAATCAAGGTGTTGGTTTTGAACGAAAGTTCAATGCCAATGGAGTTGAGTGGGAAGAAGATCAATACCCCAAGACAAAGTTTTTCCCTCAACAAGAGAAGCATACTTCTTTCAAAGGGACACAAACTCAAGATGATCTTCCACCACAAGACTACAAGCAAAAAGGCAAGGACAAGCTTCAAGAGGAAATTGACGCATTTGAAGAAGCTCCAAAGACCTTAGTCAAGTGGATTCCCAAGACTACTTCAAGTTCCACTTCATCAAGTACGACTACAACTCCAAGGATTCCCATCAAGATGATGTGGATCCAAAAGAAGAAGAACTAGAGAGTTCTTGAGGGTGACTCCGCCAACGTACTTCACTCTTATCATTTTGGCAAGAACAAGTGCAATCAACTTCCACATCTTGCACTAGTTCAAGGAGTCACAAACCCTCTTGTTGGTAAGACAAGGGACAAGGTAATCTAAAAGTTTTCATGGACATCATCTTTGTGTGCATCACTCTATGTCTATGGATATCCTTGTTTGTTCCTTGTGGGACTAACCCATGTAGGTATTGAAAGTGCAATTCACTCAAATGGATAGCTCCAAGAGATCTACATCAACATTGAGCATCCACATCTTCAATATCTACATGAAGTCATCATTGACAAAACCCAAGGTTAGTTCATCCCTCTTAGGGGGGATATCACATCTAGGGGGAGCTTTACTCTAAGACTTGAGCTAAAGCAACTCTAAAGATGTGAACAAAACAATGCTTTATGTAAAAGTGGTAACCCCACTTGAGCTTAAACGATGAGTATGACCTATGATCAAGTGTTCTCACTTGACTCCTAAGTCAATATACTCATATATAGATGACCTGGTCATCGCAAATTGCTTGATAGATGCTAGAATTGGTTGTGCATGCCTTGTCACATATTTCATTTGCCATCTTATTGTGTGAGCATGCTGGTTGCATATTTTACTCATTCGAGGACATCCACTTGTTGTTTTTGATTGTTTGGTTTTATCTTCTTTTGCCAAGTGGATGGACAAGAATGCCTAAGAACCTCCTCTAGCTATCTATGCTTTTCTCGTCTCAAACTCTATTCATGTTGCATCACAAAATTTGATCAAGTCAGATTCGAACCACTCTGTGTGAGGAGCGCTCGGAGTCCCCGACTCATCATAGACTTAAACTTCCAAAACCTCTTTATGATTCTCGGTCTGACCGATACTCCACTTTCGGTCCTACCGAGATCATTAAGTTGATCTAGGTTTTCGATCTCGGTGCAACCGATTTGAACATTTCGGTCACACCGAGTTTCAGTAACTGCTTGCAGTTATGAATCTCGGTGCCACCGAGTTGTTCCACTCGGTCACACCGACAGGGTCGGGATATATATAGTCACGGGCAAAATTTTGGAAATTTCTCCGAACCCCTTCGCCCGCGCGATAGCCTGCTCTGCCCTCGTGGTCTCCGGATCATCTTCTCGCCGCTAGCCGCCTCCAGTCGCTGGTCTCCGTCGCCGTCAACGGGAATTCTGCCCCGCCGTTGCCGCCGTAGCAAGTCCCCGCCGAACTAGGGTATGGACTTGATCTTTGTGCTATTCCCCAATCTGATTCCTAGCACATTGTGATCATATTGATTCTAGCCACGATTGAAACACTCCTATCCAGTCAAAACGCTCATAGATTAGGTTTGATTCGAAAATTCTAGGTTTAGGTTTCCGCCGAAACTATCTCGGACCCACCAAGTTGAAAAACTCGGTCCCACCGATTTGGCTTATGCCATTGCACAAGTGAGACTCCGTCTGACCGAGAATTACTTATCGGTGTGACCGATTTTTGAACTCAGTGAAACCCGAGCAGTCTCGGTGCCACCGAACTGTGACTCGGTCCTACCGAGTTCACTAGTTTAGGTTCCAAAACTGCTTCGGTATCACCGAGTTTGAAAATCGGTAGATCCGAGATGATTTCAGTGGGAAACTAAAACTAAGTTTTTGGATCATTCTTTTGCAAAAATCTCTGCATTTTGTGATGCTCATATTTTCTATCTCATCTATAATCTATTCACAGGGTCAGCAGTCAGTTTGCAGCATGTCTGATCAAAGTGATAGCCAAAATATGTCAGAGCAGCAAGTGGTGATGAGTGAGGGCACTAGTCCCTCCAGTTCATCTGATGAAGGCAGAAGGAGCACTCCTAGCAACTTGCCAAAGGCTGCCACGAGACAAAGGAAGAAGAGGACTTCAGATTCCGAAGATGAGGACTATGTGGCAGAGGAAGAGGCCACTTCCAAGAGAGTTGAGCCAGCTCAAGGCACTAAGCCAGGTCTGAAAATCAAAAGGCCAGCAGGCAGGCAGCCAATGTCAAAGGCCAGAATGTCAACTGAGAAGCCCATAGAGCCAGTTGCAGCTGAGGGCAAGAGAAGAAAGGAAAGGGTGAAGAAGACAGTGGCTAGAGTGCTTGGCAAAGCTTCCATCATGGAAGAAGAAGAGGAAGAAGAGGTAGCTGCACCGGCGCCCAAGGCACCCAAGCTAATGGGAGATGCCATAAAATCAGGAGGAGCTACTTCCAAGGCCAAGCCAGCTCCAAAGCCAAAGCCTAAGAGAAATACAAGGAGCATTCCTGCAGCTAAGAAGAACAAGGCCCCAGTGCCTGAGACTGTTGCTGAAGAGGAGGAAGAGAATGTCCTGAGAAAGCTAAAGCCCAAGATCCCAGACCACAATGATGCTCATCCTGTGGCTGAGGACATGAAGCTCAGGAGAGATTCAGGGCTGAGGAAATGGAGAGAAGCAGACCCATATGCTTCAAGGAGAAGGACAGCAGTGGACTACAGATTTCACACCAAGGAGCAGCAAGATTTCTATGAGACTGTGCTGCTAGATAAGAAGCCCATTGTATGTGATATGAGATGGGTCAACTGGGAATATATCAAGGATAATGAGGAGCACTATCCTGGAGTGCAAGACAGCTTCATAGCTTGTGGAGTAGCTGACTTTGTTGGGCAGAAGCTCACAAAGTGGAACGAGGAGCTTATCATGCAGTTCTACTCCACGGCACACTTTTATCCAGATGGGAGGATCACATGGATGTCTGAGGGTACGAGGTACCAATCCACTGTTGAGGAATGGGCGAAGTTGATTAATGCCCCAGAGGAGCATGATGATGACATGGACATATATGCCAAGAAGAAGATGGACCATAACTCCATGTCCAATATGTACAAGGAAATTCCCAATGAAGCTCTTGACACCTTCAAATTTGGGTCTGTGCATTACCTTCTGTCAGGACTGCCTACGATCAATTGGATACTAAGGCACACCTTACTGCCCAAGTCTGGAGATCACAAGATGATCAGAGGCCATGCTATCAACTTGCTACATGTGTTTGATGTGCCTCAGAAGTTCAAGGTGATGAGCCTCATACTGGAAACTATCAAGAGGACTGCAGCAGATTAGAAGAGGAGCTGCGGATATGCCCCTCAAATTCAGGAGCTCATCAACTCCAAGATGGGCACGGGCATATATCTATTGGACAAGGAACACCTGCCCATCCGTCCAGATTTCGAGGACAATCAAGTTGTCATGACTGAGAACGAGCCATCATCTGCCCAAGCATACGCAAAGAAGGAGAAGGCGAGGAAGGAGAAAGCTGCCAAGATGCCTACTCAAGAGGAGGCATCTGAGTATTTCTTGAAGACTAAACAAGAGCAGCTTGGTTACTTGATTGCATCCACGCTGAGGATTGAGCAAAGTCTGGCCACCCTCACTCAGAATCAGTAGAGCCTAGAGAGAATCATGGAACAGAAGTTCTATGACTTAGATGTCAAGGTAACGAAAGTTCAGTCTGCAGTGGAGCAGCTCCAGGAGGACATGCAGGAGAGGAGAGGCAGGACTACCACTCATGCCTTTGCCAGAATGCCACGAGGCCCGAGGTCATCTGCCGTGCCAGTTGCTGACACCAGAGCCACCACTTCAGCACCAGCTACAGCCTCAGCTCCAGCGTCTACTTCAGCTCCAACTCCAGCGTCTACTTCAGCATCTACCGAAGCCTTCGTCCTTGGAGTGATCCGGACTCCACCACCACCAGAAGATCAAGCCTGAGCGTCGGTCTAGTGCTATGCATTTTCTAGGAACTTTTTGGTAACTTGTTGCCAAAGGGGGAGAAGGTGTATAGATCATAGGCTTCGAGAGAGAGTGTGTTGCTTTTCTCTCTTGCTTTATTTGGTGGTTTTTCAAACTTGTTTGCTTTTGAGTGCTTGAGATACTACGTCATTATTTGTGAGACATTGATGATCATGTGTTTGATCATAAGCTACACTTAATGCTTGCTTATTGCTATTATCCTATCTATCTTGTGTGATCATTCACTATTGGTGATGAGTGCATGTATTTCATTCTTATGATTTTAAGCGCTCCACCAAGATGTATGTGACATGGAAGAGTAACCCATGACTCTAACTCTTTGTGCATTTGCAGTGCAAAGCAAATTTTAAATATGCACAAATTTAGGGGGAGCTCTTACTTATCACATACTTCTCAAAGCGACGATATATTTCATGCTTATTATCATTTGTCGAAGCTTTGATCTATATGTTGTCATCAATTACCAAAAAGGGGGAGATTGAAAGTGCAACTGTCCCTAGGTGGTTTTGGTAATTCATAACAACATATAGCTCATTGAGCTAATGCTATTCCAAGATGATTATTTCAGGAAAGCTCAATGATTGGCATGGCATGGATGTGAAAGTGGAACCCTCAAAATGCTAAGGACAAAGGATTGGCTCAAGCTCAAAAGCTCAAGACTCTTCATTTTATATTTTAGTGATCCAAGATCACATTGAGTCTTTAGGAAAAGCCAATACTATCGAGGAGGGATGAGGTGTTGCTTAATGAGCCTCTTGCTTCATGTGCTTAGTGATATGCTCCAAAACCCTCAACTACTTTCCCATATCCACATATGACCTAAACCCTAAGCCAAACTCGGTCCTACCGATTCTTCCTATCCGGCACCACCGAGTTTCACTTGTCATTAGCCACTGCCAAACCCTAGCAATTCGGTCCTACCGATAGGGATCTCGGTCTCACCGAGATGGGGTTGCAAACTCTCTGTTTCCCTTTCGTATCTTTTCGGTCTCACCGAAAGAGCGAATCGGTCCCACCGAGATTGCAATGTAAACTCAGTGTTTCCCCTTTGTAACTTTTCGGTCTCACCGAGTTCCACTCGGTCTCACCGAAAGAGCAAATCGGTCCCACCGAGTTTGCCTGACCAACTCTCTGGTTAGCTAATTACCAAATTCGGTCCCACCGAGTTTGTGTAATCGGTCTCACCGAGATTACGTTATGCCCAAACCCTAACCATATCGGTCCTACCGAGTTGCATGTCAGTCCCACCGAAAATCTCTAACGGTCACTAGGTTTACATTTTCGGTCCGACCGAGTTTATTGATTCGGTCCCACCAAGATTGGAAAACTGTGTAACAGTTGGATTTTGTGTGGAGGCTATATATACCCCTCCACCTCCTTCTCATTCGACGAGAGAGCCATCAGAACACACACACCATTCCAACTCATATGTTCTGAGAGAGAACCACCTACTCATGTGTTGAGACCAAGACATTCCATTCCTACCATATGAATCTTGATCTCTAGCCTTCCCAAGTTTCTTTCCACTCAAATCTTCTTTCCACCAAATCCAAATCCTATGAGAGAGAGTTGAGTGTTGGGGAGACTATCATTTGAAGCACAAGAGCAAGGAGTTCATTACCTACACACCATTTGTTACTTCTTGGAGAGTGGTGTCTCCTAGATTGGCTAGGTGTCACTTGGGAGCCTCCGACAAGATTGTGGAGTTGAACCAAGGAGTTTGTAAGGGCAAGGAGATCGCCTACTTCGTGAAGATCTACCGCTAGTGAGGCAAGTCCTGTGTGGGCGATGGCCATGGTGGGATAGACAAGGTTGCTTCTTCGTGGACCCTTTGTGGGTGGTTGCTTCTTCGTGGACCCTTCGTGGGTGGAGCCCTGTGTGGACTCGCGCAACCGTTACCCTCGGGTGGAGCCCTGTGTGGACTTGCGCAACCGTTACCCTTCGTGGGTTGAAGTCTCCATCAACGTGGATGTAGGATAGCACCACCTATCCGAACCACGGGAAAAACATTCGTGTCTCCAATTGCGTTTGAATTCTCCAAACCCTTCCCTTTACATTCTTGCAAGTTGCATGCTTTACTTTCCGCTGCCTATATACTCTTTGCATGCTTGCTTGAATTATGTGATGATTGCTTGACTTGTCCTAAATTAGCTAAAATCTGCCAAGAACTAAAATTGGGAAAAGGTTAAGTTTTTATTTGGTCAAGTAGTCTATCCCCCCCCTTCTAGACATACTTTCGATCCTACATGGGTGAACGAATTACTGTCGAGCAATTGATAGAAAAGCGAATAATTATGAGAATATCTAAGCATGATCATGTATATAGGCATCACGTCCATGACAAGTAGACCGACTCCAAGTCCTCTGGATCACGTTTGTTCCAAATATCACGCTCCCGAAGGTTTCATTCCGTTTGGACTCCGTTTGATATCCCTTTTCTGCGAAACACTGAAATAGGCAAAAAAAACAGCAATTTGCACTGGGCCTTGGGTTAATAGGTTAGTCCCAAAAATAATATAAAAGTGTAAAATAAAGCGAACCGATTAACATCCTAAACAGATAATATAATAGCATGGAACAATCAAAAATTATAGATACGTTGGAGTCATATCAGCATCCCCAAGCTTAATTCCTGCTCATCCTCGAGTAGGTAAATGATAAAAATAGAATTTTTGATGTGGAATGCTTTGTAGAATATTCTTCAATGTATTTTATCTATTGTGGCATGAATGTTCAGATCCGAAAGATTCAGGATAAAAGTTTATTGTTGACATAAAAATAGTAATACTCCAAGTATGCTAATCAAGCAATTATGTCTTATCAAAATACCATAGCCAAAGAAAACTTATCCCTACAAAGTCATATAGTTTGGCCATGCTTCATTTCCGTCACACAAAATGCTCCCATCATACACAACCCTGATGACAAGCCAAGCAATTGTTTCATACTTAGCCTTTTCAAACTCTTTCAACTTTTACACAATATATGAGCACGAGCCATGGACATAGCATTATGGGTGGAATAGAATATGATGATTGAGGTTGTGTGAGAAGACAAAAGGGGAGAAAGTCTCACATTGACACGGCTAATCAATGGGCTATGGAGATGCCCACCGATTGATGTCAATGCAAGGAGTAGGGATTGCCATGCAACAGATGCACTAGAGCTATAAATATATGAAAGCTCATCAAAGAAACTAAGTGGGTGTGCACCCAACTTGCTTGCTCACGAAGACCTAGGGCATTTGACGAAGCCCGTCATTGGAATATACAAGCCAAGTTCTATAATGAAAATTTTCCACTAGTATATGAAAGTGACATAACAAGAGACTCTCTATTATGAAAATCATGGTGCTACTTTGAAGCACAAGTGTGCAAAAGGGATAGTAACATTGTCCCTTCTCTCTTTTTCTCTCATTTTTATTTGGGCCTTCTTTTCTCTTTTTTATGGCCTCTTTTTTTCATCCGTAGTCTCATCCCGACTTGTGGGGGAATCATAGTCTCCATCATCCTTTCCTCACATGGGACAATGCTCTAATGATGATCATCACACTTTTATTTACTTACAACTCAAATTACAACTCGATACTTAGAACAAAATATGACTCTATGTGAATGCCTCCGGCGGTGTACCGGGATTGCGATGAATCAAGAGTGACATGTATGAAAACTAAGCACGGTGGCTTTTCCACAAGTACGATGTCCACTACATGATCATGCAAAGCAATATGACAATGATGATGTGTGTCATAATAAATGGAACGGTGGAAAGTTGCATGGCAATATATCTCGGAATGGCTATGGAAATGCCATAATAGGTAGGTATGGTGGCTGTTTTGAGGAAGATATAAGGAGGCTTATGTGTGATAGAGTGTATCATATCATGGGGTTTGGATGCACCGGCGAAGTTTGCACCAACTCTCAAGGTGAGAAAGGGCAATGCACGGTACCGAAGAGGCTAGCAATGATGGAAGGGTGAGAGTGCGTATAATCCATGGACTCAACATTAGTCATAAAGAACTCACATACTTATTGCAAAAATCTACAAGTCATCAAAACCAAGCACTACACGCATGCTCCTAGGGGGATAGATTGGTACGAAAAGACCATCGCTCGTCCCCGACCGCCACTCATAAGGAAAGCAATTAAAGAACACCCTATGCTTCAAATTTGTCACATAATGTTTACCATACGTGCATGCTACAGAACTTGCCAACTTCAACACAAGTATTCATCAATTTCACAATTACTCAACTAGCACACCTCTAATATTACCACCTTTATATCTCAAAACCATCTATCAAGCATCCAACTTCTCTTGGCATTTAGAATTTATAACCAAAGTGAATTACCATGCTGTTCTAAAGGACTCTCAAAATGATATAAGTGAAGCATGAGAGATCAATTATTTCTATAAAATAAATCCACTGCCGTGCGCTAAAAGATATAAACGAAGCACTAGAGCAAAAATTATCCAACTCAAAAGATATAAGTGAAGCACATAGAGTATTCTAATAAACACCAATTCATGTGTGTGTCTCCCAAAAGGTGTGTACAGCAAGGATGATTGTGGTAAACTAAAAAGCAAAGACTCAAATCATACAAGACGCTCCAAGCAAAACACATATCATGTGGTGAATAAAAATATAGCTCCAAGTAAAGTTACCGATGGACGAAGACGAAAGAGGGGATGCCTTCCGGGGCATCCCCAAGCTTAGGCTTTTGGTTGTCCTTTGATACGTCTCCAACGTATCTATAATTTTTGATTGCTCCATGCTATATTATCTATTGTTTTGGACATTATTGGGCTTTATTATCCACTTTTATATTATTTTCGGGACTAACCTATTAACCGGAGGCCCAGCCCAGAATTGCTTTTTTTGCCTGTTTTAGGGTTTCGAAGAAAAGGAATATCAAACGGAGTCCAAACGGAATGAAACCTTCAGGAACGTGATTTTCTCAATGAACAAGACCCGGGAGACTTGGACCCTACGTCAAGACACAAAAGAGAAGGCCACGAGGTAGGGGGCGTGCCTACCCCCCCCCCCCCGGCATGCCCTCCGCCCTTGTGGGCCCCCTGTTGCTCCACCGACATACTCCTTCCTCCTATATATACCTATGTACCCCCAAACAATCAGATACGGAGCCAAAAACCTAATTCCACCGCCGCAACTTTCTGTATCCACGAGATCCCATCTTGGGGCCTGTTTCGGAGCTCCGCCGGAGGGGGCATCGATCACGGAGGGCTTCTACATCAACACCATAGCCTCTCTGATGAAGTGTGAGTAGTTCACCTCAGACCTATGGGTCCATAGTTATTAGCTAGATGGCTTCTTCTCTCTTATTGGATCTCAATACAATGTTCTCCCCCTCTCTTGTGGAGAACTATTCGATGTAATCTTCTTTTTGCGGTGTGTTTGTTGAGATCGATGAATTGTGGGTTTATGATCAAGTCTATCTATGAATAATATTTGAATCTTCTCTGAATTCTTTTATGTATGATTGGTTATCTTTGCAAGTCTCTTCGAATTATCAGTTTGGTTTGGCCTACTAGATTGATCTTTCTTGCAATGGGAGAAGTGCTTAGCTTTGGGTTCAATCTTGCGGTGTCCTTTCCCAGTGACAGTAGGGGCGGCAAGGCACGTATTGTATTGTTGCCATCGAGGATAACAAGATGGGGTTTTCATCATATTGCATGAATCTATCCCTCTACATCATGTCATCTTGCTTAAGGCGTTACTTTGTTTTTAACTTAATACTCTAGATGCATGCTGGATAGCGGTCGATGAGTGGAGTAATAGTAGTAGATGTAGGCAGGAGTCGGTCTACTTGTCTCGGACATGATGCCTATATACATGATCATACCTAGATATTCTCATAACTATGCCCAATTCTGTCAATTGCTCAACAGTAATTTGTTCACCCATCATAGAGTACTTATGCTCTCGAGAGAAGCCACTAGTGAAACCTATGGCCCCGGGTTTATCTTTATCATATTAATCTCCTACTGCTTAGTTATTTCCTTTGCTCTTTACTTTGCCTTTATTTTACTTTGCATCTTTATCACAAAAATACCAAAAATATTATCTTATCATATCTATCAGATCTCACTCTCGTAAGAGGCCGTGTAGGGATTGACAACCCCTATTCGCGTTGGTTGCGAAGATTTATTTGTTTTGTGCAGGTACGAGGGACTCGCGCGTAGCCTCCTAATAACCCACAAGTATAGGGGATCGCAACAGTTTTCGAGGGTAAAGTATTCAACCCAAATTTATTGATTCGACACAAGGGGAGCCAAAGAATACTCTTAAGTATTAGTAGCTGAGTTGTCAATTCAACCACACCTGGAAACTTAATATCTTCAACAAAGTGTTTAGTAGCAAAGTAATATGATAGTAGTGGTAACGGTAGCAAAAAGTAACAGTAGTGAAAGCAATGTTTTTGGTATTTTGTAGTGATGATAGCAATAGCAACAGAAAAGTAAATAAGCGAAGAACAATATATGGAAAGCTCGTAGGCAATGGATCAGTGATGGAGAATTATGCCGGATGCGGTTCATCATGTAACAGTCATAACCTAGGGTGACACAGAACTAGCTCCAGTTCATTGATATAATGTAGGCATGTATTCCGAACATAGTCATACGTGCCTATGGAAAAGAACTTGCATGACATCTTTTGTCCTACCCTCTGATACGTCTCCAACGTATCTATTTTTGATTGCTCCATGCTATATTACCTACAGTTTTGGACTATATTGGGCTTTATTTTCCACTTTCATATTATTTTTGGGACTAACCTATTAACCGGAGGCCCAGCCCAGAATTGCTGTTTTTTGCCTATTTCAGTGTTTCGCATAAACGGAATATCAAACGGAGTCCAAACGGAATAAAATCTTTGGAAACGTGATTTTCTCACCGAACGTGATCCAGGAGACTTGGACCCTACTGCAAGGGATCAAAGAGGTGGTCACGAGGGTGGGGGACGCCCCCCTAGGGCGCGCCCCCTGCCTCGTGGGCCCCTCGGTGCTCCACCGATGTACTCTTTCCTCCTATATATACACACGTACCCCCAAACGATCAGAACAGGAACCAAAAACCTAATTCCACCGCCGCAACTTTCTGTATCCACGAGATCCAATCTTGGGGCCTGTTCCGGAGCTCCGCCGGAAGAGGGCCGTCATCACGGAGGGCTTCTACATCATCCTAGCCCCTCCGATGAAGTGTGAGTAGTTTACCTCAGACCTTCGGGTCCATAGTTAGTAGCTAGATGGCTTCTTCTCTCTCTTTGAATCTCAATACAAAGTTCTCCCCCTCTCTCGTGGAGATCTATTCGATGTAATCTTCTTTTTGCGCTGTGTTTGTTGAGACCGATGAATTGTGGGTTTATGATCAAGTCTATCTATGAATAATATTTCAATCTTCTCTGAATTCTTTTATGCATGATTGGTTATCTTTGCAAGTCTCTTCGAAGTATCCGTTTGGTTTGGCCAACTAGATTGGTAGTTCTTGCCATAGGAGAAGTGCTTAGCTTTGGGTTCGATCTTGCGGTGCCCTTACCCAGTGACAGAAGGGGCAGCAAGGCACATATTGTATCGTTGCCATCGAGGATAACAAGATGGGGTTTATTTCATATTGCATGAATTTATCTCTCTACATCATGTCATCTTGCTTAAGGCGTTACTCTGTTTTTAACTTAATACTCTAGATGCATGCTGGATAGCGGTCGATGAGTGGAGTAATAGTAGTAGATGTAGAATCGTTTCGATCTACTTGTCACGGACGTGATGCCTATATACATGATCATGCCTAGATATTCTCATAATTATGCTCAATTCTATCAATTGCTCAACAGTAATTTGTTCACCCACCGTAGAATACTTATGCTCTTGAGAGAAGCCACTAGTGAAACCTATGGCCCCCGGGTCTATTCTCATCATATCAATCTCCATCACTTTTATATTGTTTTGCTATTTATTTTGCTTTTACTTTTTACTTTGCATCTTTATATCAAAAACACCAAAAATATTCTATCTATCAGATCTCACTCTCGTAAGTGACCGTGAAGGGCTTGACAAACCCTAATCGCGTTGGTTGTGAGTAGCTATCGCTTTGTGCAGGTAGGAGGGACTTGAGCGTGCGCTCCTACTGGATTGATACCTTGGTTCTCAAAAACTGAGGGAAATACTTATGCTACTCTGCTGCATCATCCCTTCCTCTTCGGGGAAAACCAACGCAAGCTCAAGATGTAGCAAGAAGGATTTCTGGCGCCGTTGCCGGGGAGCCTACGCAAAAACTCATATACCAAGTACCCATCACAATCCCTATCTCTCGCATTACATTATTTGCCATTTGCCTCTCGTTTTCCTCTCCCCCCAAATCACCCTTGCCGTTTTATTCGCCCTCTCTCTCTATCCTCCCTCTCTGTTTGCCTCTTTAGTCCGCTTGCTTTTTGTTTGCTCGTGTGCTAGTTTGATTGCTTGCCATCATGGCTAGTCTCATATCTTCTCCGTTATCTCCCGAGAGTGAAGTTCTAAATTTTAAACATAGGGAGGGAGAAAATCTAAAAGATGCTTGGTATAGGATTTGCAATGCTCAAAATAGATCTACCAGGAAACAATCTACCTTAGTTATACTCCGCAATTTTTATGTAGGTATTAATCCTTGGAATAGATATACCCTTGATACCATTACCGGAGGGAATTTTTTGGGTAGCCATACTTTTGATTCTTATAATGATATGTTAGATTTATTTGGCTCACCACCTCTTTTGGTTAATGGAACCATGTTAACTTTGGAGCATGTTATGCAAAGACTTGAAATTATTGAAAATAAAGTTGCTACTATTGGATCAATTGAAAATCTTGATAAAAAGATCCACAATCAAATCACTCAATATGGATCTAAGGTAGGAATGACTTTGAAAAATATTAAGGAAAAGGAACCCATAGTTAATGAGAAGATGAACTTAGATTCTACAAGAATTGATAAACTTGAGGGTATCATTACAAATTTTGGAACTGCTTTTTCTTCCGTAAAGAATACTCCTGGTCCTCCTACTAAAATTGCCAAGCTCATGTATGTTCCTAAAAATAAGGGTGAATCATCTAGTAAGGAAACTGTTGATCTTAAATCTATAAGTATTCATCCCAATCTTTTTGCTATCATTAAAGAACCATTTATTACAAATGAATTTTTCGATCTTGTGCCTAAAAGTTTGATAATTAATAAAAATAAAGAAATTCCTAAAGACGGTAGATGCCTAATTGAATAATTGCCTACCAAAGATGGCAATACCTAGATCTATTCTTGCTCGTTATGCCTAGCTAGGGGCGTTAAACGATAGCGCTTGTTGGGAGGCAACCCAATTTTATTTTTATTCCTTGCTTTTTGCTCCTGTTTAGTAATAAATAAATTATTTAGCCTCTGTTTTGGTTGTGGTTTTTGTGTTTAATTAGTGTTTGTGCCAAGTAGAACCGTTGGGAAGACTTGGGGAAAGTCTTGTTGAACTTGCTGTAAAAAACAGAAACTTTAGCGCTCACGAGAACTGCTGTCATTTTTATTTGAAGAGTGATATTTAGTTAATTATTTTTGAATATGATTAATAGATAAATTACTCACTTCCAGAAATTTATTTTAGAATTTTTGGAGTTCCATATCTTGCGCTAGCTACAGATTACTACAGACTGTTCTGTTTTTGACAGATTCTGTTTTTCGTGTGTTGTTTGCTTATTTTGATGAATCTATGGCTAGTAAAATAGTTTATAATCCATAGAGAAGTTGCAATACAGTAGGTTTAACACCAATATAAATAAAGAATGTTTCATTACAGTACCTTGAAGTGGTCTTTTGTTTTCTTTCGCTAACGGAGCTCACGAGTTTTCTATTTTGAGTTTTGTGTTGTGAAGTTTTCAAGTTTTGGGTGAATTCTTTTGATGGATCATGGAACAAGGAGTGGCAAGAGCCTAATCTTGGGGATGCCCATGGCACCCCCAATATAATCCAAGGACACCAAAAAGTCAAAGCTTGGGGATGCCCCCGGAAGGCATCTCCTCTTTCATCCACTTCCATCGGTAATTTACTTGGAGCTATATTTTTATTCACCAATATGATATGTGTTTTGCTTGGAGCGTCTTGTATTATTTGTGTCTTTGTTTGTTAGTATGCCACAATCATCCTTGCTGTACACACCTTTTGAGAGAGCCATACATGAATTAAAATTTGATAGAATACTCTATGCTTCACTTATATTTTTTGAGCTAAGTAGTTTTGCTCTATGTGCTTCACTTATATCTATTGAGCTAAGTAGTTTTGCTCTATGTGCTTCACTTATATCTATTGAGCTAAGTAGTTTTGCTCTATGTGCTTCACTTATATCTTTTGAGCTAAGTAGTTTTGCTCTATGTTCTTCACTTAGATCTTTTAGAGCACGGTGGTGGATATGTTTTAAAGAAACTATTGATCTCTCATGCTTCACTTAAATTAATTTGAGAGTCTCTTAATAGCATGGTAATTTTCCTAATAATAATATGCTTGGTATTCAAGATTTGTGAAACTCTCTTTTGAGTGTGTTGAATACTAAGAAAAGATTGAAGCATGATAATTGTTTTGAGTTATGGAGGTGATAATATTAAAGTCATGCTAGTTGAGTAGTTGTGAATTTAAAGAATACTTGTGTTGAAGTTTGTGATTCCCGTAGCATGCACGTATGGTGAACCGTTATGTGATGAAGTCGGAGCATGATTTATTTATTGATTGTCTTCCTTATGAGTGGCGGTCGGGGACGAGCGATGGTCTTTTCCTACCAATCTATCCCCCTAGGAGCATGCGCGTAATACTTTGCTTTGATAACTTCTAGATTTTTGCAATAAGTATATGAGTTCTTTATGACTAATGTTGAGTCCATGGATTATACGCACTCTCACCCTTCCACCTTTGCTAGCCTCTCTAATACCGCACAACTTTCGCCGGTATCATACACCTACCATATACCTTCCTCAAAACAGCCACCATACCTACCTATTATGGCATTTCCATAGCCATTCCGAGATATATTGCCATGCAACTTTCCACCATCTAGTTCATCATGACACACTTCATCATTGTCATATTGCATATCCCGGCACACCGCCGGATGCATTCACATAGAGTCATATTTTGTTCTAAGTATTGAGTTGTAATTGTTGAGTTATAAGAAAAATAAAAGTGTGATGATCATCATTATTAGAGCATTGTCCCAGTGAGGAAAGAATGATGGAGACTATGATTCCCCCATAAGTCGGGATGAGACTCCGGACGAAAAATAAAAAATATTTGAAAAAAAGAGGCCATAAAAAAAAAGAGAAAAGGCCCAAACAAAAAAATGATGAGAGAAAAAGAGAGAAGGGACAATGTTACTATCATTTTACCACACTTGTGCTTCAAATTAGCACCATGATCTTCATAGTAGAGAGTCTCTCATGTTATCACTTTCATATACTAGTGGGAATTTTTCATTATAGAACTTGGCTTGTATATTACAATGATGGGCTTCCTCAAATTGCCCTAGGTCTTCATGAGCAAGCAAGTTGGATGCACACCCACTTAGTTTCTTTTTGAGCTTTCATATACTTATAGCTCTAGTGCATCCGTTGCGTGGCAATCCCTACTCACTCACATTGATATCTATTGATGGGCATCTCCATAGCCCGTTGATACGCCTAGTTGATGTGAGACTATCTTCTCATTTTTGTCTTCTCCACAACCACCATTCTATTCCACCTATAGTGCTATATCCATGGCTCACGCTCATGTATTGCGTGAAGATTGAATTTTTTTGAAAAAGTTAGAGAATGAAACAATTGCTTGGCTTGTCATCGGGGTTGTGCATGATTTAAATACTTTGTGTGGGGAAGATGGAGCATAGCCAGACTATATGATTTTGTAGGGATAACTTTCTTTGGCCATGTTATTTTGAGAAGACATAATTGCTTTGTTAGTATGCTTGAAGTATTATTATTTTCTATGTCAATATAAACTTTTATCTTGAATCTTTCTAATCTGAATATTCATACCACAATTAAGAAGATTTGCGTTGAAATTATTCCAAGTAGCACTCCGCATCAAAAATTCTCTTTTTATCATTTACCTACTCGAGGACGAGCAGGAATTAAGCTTGGGGATGCCTGATATGTCTCCAACGTATCTATAATTTTTTATTGCTCCATGCTATATTACCTACAGTTTTGGACTATATTGGGCTTTATTTTCCACTTTCATATTATTTTTGGGACTAACCTATTAACCGGAGGCCCAGCCCAGAATTGCTGTTTTTTGCCTATTTCAGTGTTTCGGATAAACGGAATATCAAACGGAGTCCAAACGGAATAAAATCTTTGGAAACGTGATTTTCTCACCGAACGTGATCCAGGAGACTTGGACCCTACTGCAAGGGATCAAAGAGGTGGTCACGAGGGTGGGGGACGCCCCCCCTAGGGCGCGCCCCCTGCCTCGTGGGCCCCTCGGTGCTCCACCGATGTAATCTTTCCTCCTATATATACACACGTACCCCCAAACGATCAGAACAGGAACCAAAAACCTAATTCCACCGCCGCAACTTTCTGTATCCACGAGATCCAATCTTGGGGCCTGTTCCGGAGCTCCGCCGGAAGAGGGTCGTCATCACGGAGGGCTTCTACATCATCCTAGCCCCTCCGATGAAGTGTGAGTAGTTTACCTCAGACCTTCGGGTCCATAGTTAGTAGCTAGATGGCTTCTTCTCTCTCTTTGAATCTCAATACAAAGTTCTCCCCCTCTCTCGTGGAGATCTATTCGATGTAATCTTCTTTTTGCGGTGTGTTTGTTGAGACCGATGAATTGTGGGTTTATGATCAAGTCTATCTATGAATAATATTTCAATCTTCTCTGAATTCTTTTATGCATGATTGGTTATCTTTGCAAGTCTCTTCGAAGTATCCGTTTGGTTTGGCCAACTAGATTGGTAGTTCTTGCCATAGGAGAAGTGCTTAGCTTTGGGTTCGATCTTGCGGTGTCCTTACCCAGTGACAGAAGGGGCAGCAAGGCACATATTGTATCGTTGCCATCGAGGATAACAAGATGGGGTTTATTTCATATTGCATGAATTTATCTCTCTACATCATGTCATCTTGCTTAAGGCGTTACTCTGTTTTTAACTTAATACTCTAGATGCATGCTGGATAGCGGTCGATGAGTGGAGTAATAGTAGTAGATGCAGAATCGTTTCGATCTACTTGTCACGGACGTGATGCCTATATACATGATCATGCCTAGATATTCTCATAATTATGCTCAATTCTATCAATTGCTCAACAGTAATTTGTTCACCCACCGTAGAATACTTATGCTCTTGAGAGAAGCCACTAGTGAAACCTATGGCCCCCGGGTCTATTCTCATCATATCAATCTCCATCACTTTTATATTGTTTTGCTATTTATTTTGCTTTTACTTTTTACTTTGCATCTTTATATCAAAAACACCAAAAATATTCTATCTATCAGATCTCACTCTCGTAAGTGACCGTGAAGGGCTTGACAAACCCTAATCGCGTTGGTTGTGAGTAGCTATCGCTTTGTGCAGGTAGGAGGGACTTGAGCGTGCGCTCCTACTGGATTGATACCTTGGTTCTCAAAAACTGAGGGAAATACTTACGCTACTCTGCTGCATCATCCCTTCCTCTTCGGGGAAAACCAACGCAAGCTCAAGACGTAGCACCCTCTCGTGGCAGCGGGGTCCTTACGGAAACTAAGGGATATTAAGGCCTCCTTTTAATAGAGTACCGGAACAAAGCATTAACACATAGTGAATACATGAACTCCTCAAACTACGGTCATCACCGGTAAGTATCCCAATTATTGTCACTTCGGGGTTAATGGATCATAACACATAATAGGTGACTATAGACTTGCAAGATAGGATCAAGAACACTCATATATTGATGAAAACATAATAGGTTCAGATCTGAAATCATGGCACTCGGGCCCTAGTGACAAGTATTAAGCATAGCAAAGTCATAGCAACAACAATCTCAGAACATAGTGGATACTAGGGATCAAACCCTAACAAAAATAACTCGATTACATGATAGATCCCATCCAACCCATCACCGTCCAGCAAGCCTATGATGGAATTACTCATGCACGGCGGTGAGCATCATGAAATTGGTGATGGAGGATGGTTGATGATGATGATGGCGATGGACCCCCCTCTCCGGAGCCCCGAACGGACTCCAGATCAGCCCTCCCGAGAGGTTTTAGGGCTTGGCGGCGGCTCCGTATCATAAAACACGATGATTTTTTCTCCCTGATTTTTTTCTCCCCGAAACACAATATATGGAGTTGGAGTCGGAGAGGCAACAGGGGGCCCACGAGGTAGGGGGGCGCGCCCCCCACCCTCGTGGAGAGGTGGTGGGCCCCCTGGCCTTCATCTTTTGCAGGTATTTTTCATATTTTCTGAAAAGTGGCTCCGTCAAGTTTCAGGTCATTCCGAGAACGTTTGTTTCTGCACATAAATAACACCATGGTAATTCTGCTGAAAACAGCGTCAGTCCGGGTTAGTTCCATTCAAATCATGCAAGTTAGAGTCCAAAACAAGGGCAAAAGTGTTTGGAAAATTAGATACGTTGGAGACGTATCAACTCCCCCAAGCTTAAACCTTTTCTTGTCCTCAAGCAATTCAGTTGACAAACTGAAAGTGATAATGAAAAACTTTTACAAACTCGGTTTGCTCTTGTTGTTGTAAATATGTAAAGCTAGCATTCAAGTTTTCAGCAAAGATTATAACTAACCACATTCACAATAACGCATAGGTCTCAAGTTTACTCATATCAATAGCATAATCAACTAGCGAGCAATAATAATAAATCTCGGATGACAACACTTTCTCAAAACAATCATAATATGATATAACGAGATGGTATCTCGCTAGCCCTTTCTGAGACCGCAAAACATAAATGCAGAGCACCTTTAAAGACCAAGGACTGACTAGACATTGTAGTTCATCATAAAAGAGATCCAGTCAAGTCATACTCAATGTAAACTAACAGTAATGAATGCAAATGACAGCGGTGCTCTCCAACTGGTGCTTTTTAATAAGAGGATGATGACTCAGCATAAAAGTAAATAGATAGGCCCTTCGCAGAGGGAAGCGGGGATTTGTAGAGGTGCCAGAGCTCAGTTTTGAAACGGAGGTGAATAATATGTTGAGTGGTATACTTTCATTGTCAACATAACAACCAATAGATGGCGATATCTTCCATGCTACACACATTATAGGCGGTTCCCAAACAGAATGGTAAAGTTTATACTCCCCCTTCCACCAACAAGCATCAATCCATGGCTTGCTCGAAACAACGAGTGCCTCCAACTAACAAGAGTCCCCGGGGGAGTTTTGTTTGCAATTATTTTGATTTAGTTTGCATAAAGCATGGGACTGGGCATCCCGGTGACCAGCCATTTATCTCGTGAGTGAGGAGTGGAGTCCACTCCTCTTGAGAATAACCCGCCTAACATGGAAGATATAGACAGCCCTAGTTGATACATGAGCTATTCGAGCATACAAAACAGGATATTTATTTGAAGGTTCAGAGTTTGGCACATACAAATTTACTTGGAACGTCAGGTAGATACCGTATATAGGTAGGTATGGTGGACTCATGAGGAATAACTTTGGGGTTTAAGGGATTGGATGCACAAGCAGTATTCCCGCTTAGTACAGGTGAAGGCTAGCAAAAGACTGGGAAGTGACCAGCTAGAGAGCGGCAACAGTCATGAACATGCATTAAAATTAATCAACACCAAATGCAAGCATGAGTAGGATATAATCCACCATGAACATAAATATCGTGAAGGCTATGTTGATTTTGTTTCAACTACATGCGTGAACATGTGCCAAGTCAAGTCACTTAAATCATTCAAAGGAGGATACCACCCTATCATACCACATCATAACCATTTCAATAGCATGTTGGCACGCAAGGTAAACCATTATAACTCATAGCTAATCAAGCATGGCGCAAGAAACTATGATCTCTAATTGTCATTGCAAACATGTTTATTCATAATAGGCTGAATCATGAACGATGAACTAATCATATTTACAAAAACAAAAGAGGTCGAGTTCATACCGGCTTTTCTCATCTCAGTCAGTCCATCATATATCGTCATAATTGCCTTTCACTTGTACGGCTGAATAGTGTGAATAATAATAATAGTGCACGTGTATTGGACTAAGCTGGAATCTGCAAGCATTCAATAAACAGGAGAAGACAAGGCAATATGGGCTCTTTTGTCAGATAAACAATAATGCATATAAGAGCCACTTCAACAATTTAATTATGGTCTTCTACTATCGACCCCCAAAGAAAAGAAAAGAAATAAAACTATTTACACGGGAAAGCTCCCAACAAGCAAAAGAAGAACATGAAATATTTTTGGGTTTTCTTTTTAATTACTACTACAAGCATGGAAAGTAAACTAATTAAAAGCTACAACTAATTTTTTTGGTTTTTCTTAAGGTTTATTAAACACACAAGAAGAAAGCATAAAAAGGAAAATAAACTAGCATGGATGATACAATGAAAAAGTATGAGCACCGACATCTAGCAATGAGTGTGTGAACATAAATGTACTGTCGATGGGAAATACGTACTCCCCCAAGCTTAGGCTTTTGGCCTAAGTTGGTTTATGTCCATGGCTGGCCCGGCGGATATCCATAATAGTAGTTGGAGTCGTACTGCGATGCAGCGGCTATCGCCTGCTGAGCTGCAGCGTGGCGATGAGAGGCCTCCGCTCTCCTCTCGTACTCATCTGCCTCCTCTCTGGTAATAGTATATCTTCCTTTTGCCTGATGATCAAAGAAGGCAGGAGCAGGGAGAGTAATATGGACAGCACGGCGTCTGTCAAAGATTAGTCGATACTGGAGAGGTGATTCATTCCTCTCGACAAACTGGTGGTGAACCATAGCATTAAAGTCTAGGTAAGCAGGTGCTAATTCAATATCATCTTCGTGTATGGCTATACCAAGAAAATTAGCTATGCGGGTTCCATAAATTCCTCCAAAGAAATCTCCATTAAATCTATTAAGATGCAACCTACGTGCAACAATGGCTCCCAAATTATAAGATTGGTCTCCTAACACAGCACTCCTAAGAATACTAAGATCGGGGACACACATATGACATGCCTCATCTTTACCATTGATGCATCTACCTATGAAGAGAGCAAAATAATGTACAACGGGAAAGTGAATGCTCCCTATGGAAGCTTGTGTAATATCTCTAGATTCTCTCACAGTTATGCTAGCAAGAAAATCTCTAAATTCAGATTTGTGAGGATCCCTTATACTACCCCATTGTGGAAGTTTGCATGCAGTGGTAAAATCCTCTAAGTCCATAGTGTAAGAATTATCATAAAGATCAAACGGGACAGTTGGCGAATTACGTGAAGTTGAAAATTCAAACCTCCTCACAAAGGTACTGGTGAGGTTGTGATACTGGCTGCACTTCTCTTCCTCAAAGCTCACAAGATTAGCGTTACGCATATATACGTTGAATTCTTCCTTAATTCCCGCTCGATCCATAAAGTTTTCAGAAGGCCATTCACAAGGACGCACTGGAGCGCCTCTTGGTGGCTCGTCATCAGCATCACGCATTGCAAGCCTGGGTCCTTGCTTCCTTGAAGAACCACCTTGGAACATTATCCTAAGCATATTTCTTCCTCTGAAAAATTCTGAATTTTTTTTAGTAACTTCAAAATAAAAGTAAACCAAACTCAATAATATTGATAGCAACTACTCATACAAGTGCCTAGGGCCTATATCATGCATCAAAACTACTTAGAACCATATAAATTTGACATGCAAGCTCAAGAACAGGGTCACCTAAGCAACAAAAATTTGCAATTTATAAAACACTAGAACAAAAACTAATTGGGCCAATGGAGGAGTCACATACCAAGGAACAATCTCCCCAAGCAGTTTTGTGAGAGGTGCTTTGAGCAAGGAGATCGAAAATAGCAGCAAAATGAGCTTGGACTGAGGTTTGAGCTGGTTATTCGTGTTTGTGGGAGGAAGAAGAAGTGTATGGGTGAAAGGATAAGTGGAGGAGGGCCACCGTGGGCCCACGAGGCAGGGGGAGCGCGCCCTCCACCCTCGTGGGCAGGTGGTTGACCCCCCTGCTGTGTTCTTAGTGCCAAATATTCTCAAATATTCTAGAAAAAATCATATTTAAATTTCAGGGCATTTGGAGAACTTTTATTTTCGGGGTATTTTTATATTGCACGGATAATCAGATAACAGACAGAAAAATAATTATTTTTATTTTATTTAATATAAATAACAGAAAGTAAAAGTGGGGTACAGAAGGTTGTGCCTTCTAGTTTCATCCATCTCATGATCGTCAAAAGGAAACCTCTAACAAGGTTGATCAAGTCTTGTTAACGAACTCATTCCGAATAACATGGAACCGGAGAAATTTCGAATAACACTATGTTACCTCAACGGGGATATGCACATCCCCAATAATAAGAATATCGTATTTCTTCTTGAAAGTAGGAAGAGGAAATTCAAAACCTCCAAATATAATCAATGGAACTTTTCCAACAGAGTTGATACTATGAACTTGAGGTTGTTTCCTCGGAAAGTGTACCGTATGCTCATTGCCATTAACATGAAAAGTGACATTGCCTTTAGTGCAATCAATAACAGCCCCTGCAGTATTCAAAAAGGGTCTTCCAAGAATAATAGACATACTATCGTCCTCGGGAATATCAAGAATAACAAAGTCTGTTAAAATAGTAACGTTTGCAACTACAACAGGCACATCCTCACAAATACCGACAGGTATATCAGTTGATTTATCATCTATTTGCAAAGATATTTCAGTAGGTGTCAACTTATTCAAATCAAGTCTACGATATAAAGAGAGAGGCATAACACTAACACCGGCTCCAAGATCACATAAAGCAGTTTTAACATAATTTCTTTTAATAGAGCATGGTATAGTGGGTACTCCTGGATCTCCAAGTTTCTTTGGTATTCCACCCTTAAAAGTATAATTAGCAAGCATGGTGGAAATTTCAGCTTTCGGTATCTTTCTTTTGTTTGTAATAATATCTTTCATGTACTTGGCATAAGGATTGGTTTTGAGCATATCAGTTAATCGCATACGCAAAAAGATAGGTCTGATCATTTCAGCAAAGCGCTCAAAATCCTCATCATCCTTTTTCTTGGATGGTTTGGGAGGAAAAGGCATGGGTTTCTGAACCCATGGCTCTCTTTCTTTACCATGTTTCCTAGCAACAAAGTCTTTTTTATCATAACGTTGATTCTTTGATTGTGGGTTATCAAGATCAACAGCATGTTCAATTTCTATATCATTATCATTACTAGGTTGAGCATCATCATGAACATTATTATTAGCATTATCACTGGTTTCAGGTTCATTACCAGATTGAGTTTCAGCATCAGAAATAGAAATATCATTTGGATTCTCAGGTGTTTCAACAATAGGATCACTAGAAGCATGCAAAGTCCTATCATTTTTCTTTTTTGTTCTTTTTAGAAGAACTAGGTACATCTATATTATTTCTCTGAGAATCTTGCTCAATTCTCTTAGGGTGGCCTTCAGGATACAAAGGTTCCTGAGTCATTCTACCAGTTCTAGTAGCCACTCTAACAGCATTATCATTATTCTTACTATTCAATTCATTGAGCAAATCATTTTGAGCTTTAAGTACTTGTTCTACTTGAGTGGTAACCATAGAAGCATGTTTACTAATAAGTTTAGGTTCACCTTTGACATTAGCCATATAATCACCCAAGTGTTCAAGCATATTTGAATTGTATTTCAATTGTCTACCAAAATAAGCATTAAAGTCTTCTTGCTTAGCCATAAATTTATCAAACTCATCTAAGCATGGGCTAGCAAATTTAGTAAATGGGATTTCAGCTTTATCATATCTATAGAGAGAATTTACCTTTACTACCTATGTCAGGTTATCGAGACCATGAGTTTCTTCAATAGGTAATGGATCAAGATCGTATGTTTCTTCAACAGGCGGTAAATTAAGACCATGTATTTCTTCAATAGGAGGTAAATTCTTAACATCTTCAGCTTTAATACCCTTTTCTTTCATAATTTCTTTGCCTCTTGCATATCTTCAGGACTGAGAAATAGAATACCCCTTTTCTTCGGAGTTGGTTTAGGAATAGGCTCAGGAATTGGCTCCGGAGGTGTCCAATTATTTTCATTTGTCAACATATTATTTAATAGAATTTCAGCTTCATCCGGTGTTCTTTCCCTGAAAACAGAACCAGCACAACTATCCAGGTAATCTCTGGAGGCATCGGTTAGTCCATTATAAAAGATATCAAGTATTTCATTTTTCTTAAGAGGATGATCAGGCAAAGCATTAAGTAATTGGAGAAGCCTCCCCCAAGCTTGTGGGAGACTCTCTTCTTCAATTTGCACAAAATTATATATATATATATATATATATATATATCCCTTAAAGCAGCTTGTTTCTTATGAGCAGGGAAATATTTAGTAGAGAAGTAGTAAATCATATCCTGGGGACTATGCACACAACCAGGATCAAGAGAATTAAACCATATCTTAGCATCACCCTTTAATGAGAACGAAAATATTTTAAGGATGTAAAAGTAACGAGTTCTCTCATCTTTAGTGAACATGGTGGCTATATCATTCAATTTAGTAAGATGTGCCACAACAGTTTCATATTCATAACATGAAAAGGATCAGATTCAACCAAAGTAATTATATCAGGATCAACAGAGAATCATAATCCTTATCAGTAACACAGATAGGTGAAGTAGCAAAAGCAGGGTCAGGTTTCATTCTAGCATTTAGAGATTGCTTACTCCATTTAGCTAATAACCTTTTGAGTTCATTTCTATTTTTGCAAGCTAAAATAGCGAAAGAAGCTTCTTGATCAAAAACATAACCCTTAGGAATAACAAGTGATTCTTCATCATCACTTTCATTAGTATCATCAGATTCAATATTTTCAATTTCTCTAGCCCTAGCAATTTGTTCATCAAGAAAATCACTAAGTGGCACAGTAGTATCAGGCATAGAGGTAGTTTCATCATAAATATCATGCATAGCAGAAGTGGCATCATCAATAACATGCAACAAATTAGAACGAATAGCAGAAGCAGGTGTAGGTGTCGCAAGCTTACTCAAAACAGAAGGCGAATCAAGTGCGGAGCTAGATGGCAGTTCCTTACCTCCCCTCGTAGTTGAGGGATAGATCTTGGTTTTTGGATCTCTTAAGTTCTTCATAAAGAAGCAGATATATATCCCAAGTGACTCAAAGAATAGAGCTATGCTCCCCGGCAACGGCGCCAGAAAATAGTCTAGATAACCCACAAGTATAGGGGATCGCAATAGTTTTCGAGGGTAAAGTATTCAACCCAAATTTATTGATTTGACACAAGGGGATCCAAAGAATACTCTCAAGTATTAGCAGCTGAGTTGTCAATTCAACCACACCTGGAAACTTAATATCTGCAGCGAAGTGTTTAGTAGCAAAGTAATACGATAGTACTGGTAAAGGTAGCAAAAAGTAACAGTAGTAAAAGCAATGTTTTTGGTATTTTGTAGTGATGATAGCAATAGCAACGGAAAAGTAAATAAGCAAAGAACAATATATGGAAAGCTCGTTGGCAATGGATCAGTGATGGAGAATTATGCCGGATGCGGTTCATCATGTAACAGTCATAACCTAGGGTGACACAGAACTAGCTCCAGTTCATTGATATAATGTAGGCATGTATTCCAAACATAGTCATACGTGCTTATGGAAAAGAACTTGCATGACATCTTTTGTCCTACCCTCCCGTGGCAGCGGGGTCCTTACGGAAACTAAGGGACATTAAGGCCTCCTTTTAATAGAGTATCGGAACAAAGCATTAACACATAGTGAATACATGAACTCCTCAAACTACGGTCATCACCGGTAAGTATCCTGATTATTGTCACTTCGAGGTTAATGGATCATAACACATAATAGGTGACTATAGACTTGCAAGATACGATCAAGAACACTCATATATTGATGAAAACATAATAGGTTCAGATCTGAAATCATGGCACTCGGGCCCTAGTGATAAGCATTAAGCATAGCAAAGTCATAACAACATCAATCTCGGAACATAGTGGATACTAGGGATCAAACCCTAACAAAACTAACTCGATTACATGATAGATCCCATCCAACCCATCACCGTCCAGCAAGCCTATGATGGAATTACTCACGCACGGCGGTGAGCATCATGAAATTGGTGATGGAGGATGGTTGATGATGACGATGGCGACGGATCCCCCTCTCCGGAGCCCCGAACAGACTCCAGATCAGCCCTCCTGAGAGGTTTTAGGACTTGGCGGCGGCTCCGTATCGTAAAACGCGATGATTTATTCTCCCTGATTTTTCTCTCCCTGAAACACAATATATGGAGTTGGAGAGGCAACAGGGGGCCCATGAGGTAGGGGGCGCGCTCCCCAACCTCGTGGATAGGTGGTGGTCCCCCTGGCCTTCATCTTTTGCAGGTATTTTTCATATTTTCTAAAAAGTGGCTCCGTGAAGTTTCAGGTCATTCCGAGAACGTTTGTTTCTGCACATAAATAACACCATGGTAATTCTGCTGAAAACAGCGTCAGTCCGGGTTAGTTCCATTCAAATCATGCAAGTTAGAGTCCAAAACAAGGGCAAAAGTGTTTGGAAAAGTAGATACGTTGGAGACGTATCACCTCCTACTGGATTGATACCTTGGTTCTCAAAAACTGAGGGAAATACTTACGCTACTTTGCTGCATCATCCCTTCCTCTTCGGGGAAAACCAACGCAGTGCTCAAGAGGTAGCATCCTTGAATTTTACCTTGGGGTGCCTTAGGCATCCCCAATCTTAGACTCTTGCCACTCCTTGTTCCATAATCCATCAAATCTTTACCCAAAACTTGAAAACTTCACAACACAAAACTTCAAAGAAAATCTCGTGAGCTCCATTAGTAAAAGAAAACAAACCACCACTTCAAGGTACTGTAATGAATTCATTCTTTATTTGTATTTGTGTTAAACCTACTGTATTCCAACTTTTCTATGGTTCATAAACTCTATTACTAGCCATAGATTCATCAAAATAAGCAAACAAGACACGAAAAACAGAATCTGTCAAAAACAAAACAGTTTGTTGTAATATGTAGGTTCCGAATACTTCTGGAACCCCAAAAATTCTAAAATAAATTTGTGAACGTGTGGAATTTATCTATTAATCATATGCAAAAAGAATTAACTAAATAGCACTCTCCAACAAAAAAGTGGCAGCCCTTCTCGTGAGCGCTAAAGTTTCTGTTTTTTACAGCAAGATCGCAAAGAGTTTCCCCAAGTCTTCCCAAAGGTTCTACTTGGAACAAACACTAATTAAAATCATAAAACCACATATAAACAGAGGCTATATGGATTATTTATTACTAAACATAACCAAAAAGCAAGAAACAAAAATAAAATTGGGTTGTCTCCCAACAAGCGCTATCGTTTAACGCCCCTAGCTAGGCATCTATAATTTTAATGATGCTCACATGAAAAAAAAGCAATTGAAACACAAAGGGAGCATCATGAAGCATATGAAAAACACATCTAATTATAACATACTTCCTATTCATAGGCATTATATAAGCAAACAAATTATCAAGACAAGCAAAGACTAGCATATGCAAGGAAGGAGAAAGAAACAATAGCAATCTCAACATAACGAGAGGTAATTTAGTGACACAAAAATTTCTACAGCCATATTTTCCTCTCTCATAATAATTACATGTAGGATCATAAGCAAATTCAACAATATAGCTATCACAAAACATATTCTTAACACGATCCACATGTATGCAAAGTTGACACTCTTCCAAAATAGTGGGATTAAAATTAACTAAAGTCATGACCTCTCCAAACCCACTTTTATCAAAAATTTCATAAGATTGAACATTCTCCAAATATGTGGGATCAAAATTTTACACTCTTCCAAACCCACTTTCAATAATATTTCAAACACTATTATCAATCTCGTATTCATCATGGGGCTTAAATAAATTTTCAAGATCAAAAGAAGAATCACCCCAATGATGATCATTGCAACAAGTAGAGGACATAGAAAAACTAGCATCCCCAAGCTTAGGGTTTTGCATATTATTAGCACAATTGACATTAATAAAATTTATAATAACATCATTGCAATCATGCTTTTCATCGAAGGAACTATCAAGTATGGGTGCAATAGCAACGATCTCATGTTTAACATAAGGAACTATAGCAAATTCATCTTCATAAATATTGGCATCATGGTCACAAGAATAGCAAGCATCATGTTCATCAAGGAATATTTCAATCAAATCATCGGAATCATAATTATCTATAGATTCATGCATATCATTATTTTCTTCCAAAGCAACGGTCATTCTTTCAATAAATTCTTTGACATAGACATTATGAGCATAGTTTTCATAGCAATATTTAAGTATGTCAAAATTTTCCGATTTGTAGAGAGTAATAATATCATACTTTCCAATCAAAGAAGCAACTTCATAAGCACCCATAGAAGCAACAAATTCTTCAATTTGTTCGATATAGTAGTAACTATAAACACCCTTTGCATAAGAAGATAAGATTTCATTATCATTAAACTCACATAGGTAGGGGAGGTGTTTTTTAGGGTACTTAGAGCAACAAGTAAAATCACAAATTTCACAAAGATTCCAAGCATAACACAACAATCTGTATATTTGATCCCATAAGAGTCTCCTTTTTTCAGACAAACGGTGACGCGCAAAATGAGCATGCTCATCTAAAGATTTCCCATCAACTAGGCTAGTTGGGGTTTCAGCACGAGCGCATAAGGATCGAAGATGATCCAAGTAGAACACTTTAAGTGGATCCATATCAATAGATTTTTAGCAAGCAAAGATACAAGCAAATAGAAGGCATGTGGAAACACAAACAAAAGGACATACGGGAAGAGGGCGAAGAAAAGGCAAAGGCAAAGGTGAAGTGGGGGAGAGGAAAACGAGAGGCAAATGGCAAATAATGTAATGCGAGGGATAAGAGTTTGTGATGGGTACTTGGTATGGCTTGACTTGTGCGTAGACTCCCGGGAAATGGCGCCAGAAATCCTTCTTGCTACCTCTTGAGCACTGCGTTGGTTTTCCCTTGAAGAGGAAAGGGTGATGCAGCAAAGTAGCGTAAGTATTTCCCTCAGTTTTTGAGAACCAAGGTATCAATCCAGTAGGAGGCCACACCCAAGTCCCTCGTACCTACACGAACAAATAAGAACCTCGCAACCAACGTGATAAAGGGGTTGTCAATCCCTTCACGGTCACTTACGAGAGTGAGATCTGATAGAGATAATAATGATAAGATAAATATTTTTGGTATTTTTATGATATAGATTGAAAGTAAAGATTTCGAAGTAAAATAGATTGGAAACCTATATGATGGAGAATAGACCGGGGGCCATAGGTTTCACTAGTGGCTTCTCTCAAGATAGCATAAGTATTACGGTGGGTGAACGAATTACTATCGAGCAATTGATAGAAAAGCGAATAATTATGAGAATATCTAGGCATGATCATGTATATAGGCATCACGTCCGTGACAAGTAGGCCGACTCCTGCCTGCATCTACTACTGTTACTCCACACAATGACCGCTATCCAGCATGCATCTAGAGTATGAAGTTCATAAGAACAGAGTAACGCCTTAGGTAAGATGACATGATGTAGAGGGATAAACTCAAGCAATATGATATAAACCCCATCTTTTTATCCTCGATGGCAACAATACAATACGTGTCATTTCCCTTTCTGTCACCGGGATCGAGCACCGCAAGATTGAATCCAAAGCTAAGCACTTCTCCCATTGCAAGAAAGATCAATCTAGTAGGCCAAACCAAACTGATAATTCGAAGAGACTTGCAAAGATAACCAATCATGCATGAAAGATTTCAGAGAAGAATCAAATATTGTTCATAGATAGACTTGATCATAAACCCATAATTCATTGGATCTCGACAAACACACCGCAAAAAGAGTTACATCGAATAGATCTCCAAGAAGATCGAGGAGAACTTTGTATAGAGATCCAAAGAGAGAGAACAAGCCATCTAGCTACTAGCTATGGACCTGAAGGTCTGAAGTAAACTACTCACACATCATCGGAGGGGCCATGGAGTAGATGTAGAGGCCCTCCGTGATCAATGCCCCCTCCGGCGGAGCTTCGGAAAAGGCCCCAAGATGGGATATCTTGGGTACAGAAGGTTGTGGTGGTGGAAATAGGGTTTTATGGTGCTCCTGAATGTTTTCGGGGTATGTGAACATATATAGGAGGAAGAAGTAGGTCGGTTGAGCCACGAGGGGGGAGGCCGCGCCCAGGGGGATAGGCACGCCCCCTACCTCGTGACCTCCTCGTTGGTTGCTTGACGTCCACTCCAAGTCCTCTGGATCACGTTTGTTCCAAAAATCACACTCTCGAAGGTTTCATTCCATTTGGACTCTGTTTGATATCCCTTTTCTGCGAAACATTGAAATAGGCAAAAAAACAGCAATTTGCACTTGGCCTTGGGTTAATAGGTTATTCCCAAAAATAATATAAAAGTGTAAAATAAAGCCCATTAACATTCAAAATAGATAATATAATAGCATGGAACAATAAAAAATTATACATATGTTGGAGACATATCAACAAACAACACGCGAAAAACAGAATCTGTCAAAAACAGAACAGTCTGTAGCAATCTGAGGTTTCGAATACTTCTGTAACTCCAAAAATTCTGAAAAATTAGGACGAACAAGATAATTTGTATATTGATGTACTGCAGTTGGAATTGGTATTTTATCCCTCTCTAGTAAAAAAATGATAATTATTTTCGTGAGCGCATACTTTTTGTTTTTATCAGCAAGATCAAACAACGATCACCCAAGAAGATCCTAAAGGCTTTACTTGGCACAAACACTAATTAAAACATAAAAACACAATCATAACAGAGGCTAGATGAATTATTTATTACTAAACAGGAGAAAAAAGCAAAGAACAAAAATAAAATTGGGTTGCCTCCCAACAAGCGCTATCGTTTAACGCCCTTAGCTAGGCATAAAAACAAGAATAGATCTAGGTATTGCCATATTCTCCCTTTTGGTGATAAAGAGAGAATTTCTTATCTAAAGCACTTATCTTTCTATTTTGTGAGAGTACGTGGCCATTAATGGTAGAAGAAAGATTAAGCACACTACGAAAATTTGCATCTAAGCTAGCCTTCATCTCTTTGATAATTTCATTCTGATAAAAACACAAAAGAGAGGTGGATTCAACCTTTTCACTCATGGGGTGCCCAAATATAGCTTTCATCTTTCCATAGGTATCGATGGCATCCCCCTCAAGAAAACCTTCTTCAAAAATAGAATCCAAAACTTGCTTGAAAGAAGAAGGTAAGCCAACATAAAAACTTTTTAAGTAAATCTTAATTTGATATTGGGGCACATAGCTGGCTCGGATCCTTAATAGCATATCCCAAGTATCTTTCTAGGATTCATCAAGTAAATAACGGAAGATTCCGGGATCATCTTCATCAAAATTATTCAAACTCTCATCGATAATCCCGGTAGGTCTTTCCATAGCATCATTATTTATGAGCTTAGATAGGACAAAGGGACTATCCAAAGTATTAAAACCCGGGAGAAAACCCTTATCCCCTTTTGGTTCGGCCATGGTGATAGAAAGGCAAAGGTTTTTGAAAATCGTTTTAGAAGTGGGGGAGAGGAAAACGAGAGGTGAATGGAAAATAATGTAATGCGAGGGAGAAGAGTTTATGATGGGTACTTGGTATGTCTTGACTTGGCGTAGATCTCCCCTGCAACGGAACCAGAAATCCTTCTTGCTACCTCTTGAGCATGCGTTGGTTTTCCCCTAAAGAGGAAAGGGTGATGCAGCAAAGTAGCGTAAGTATTTCCCTCGGTTTTTGAGAACCAAGGTATCAATCCAGTAGGAGACAACGCACAAGTCACCTAGTACCTGCACAAACAATCAAGAACCTTGCAACCAACGCGATAAAGGGGTTCTCAATCCCTTCACGGTCACTCGCAAAAGTGAGATCTGATAAAGATAGTAAGATAAATAATTTTTGGTATTTTTGTTGTATAGATTAGAAAGTAAAGATTGCAAAATAGTAAATGAGATGTGATGTAAATAAAAGAGATGCAATATAATAAGAAAGAGACCCGGGGGCCATAGGTTTCACTAGTGGCTTCTCTCAAGATAGCATGTATTACGATGGGTGAACAAATTACTGCCGAGCAATTGATAGAAAAGTGCATAGTTATGAGAATATCTAAGGCAATGATCATGAATATAGGCATCACGTCCGTGTCAAGTAGATCGAAACGATTCTGCATCTACTACTATTACTCCACACATCGACCGCTATCCAGCATGCATCTAGAGTATTAAGTTCATAAGAACAGAGTAACGCATTAAGCAAGATGACATGATGTAGAGGGATAAACTCAAGCAATATGATATAAACCCCATCTTTTTATCCTCGATGGCAATAATACAATACGTGCCTTGTGTTGGGGAACGTAGTAATTTTAAAAAAAATCCTACGTACACGCAAGATCATGGTGATGCATAGCAACGAGAGGGGAGAGTATCGTCTATGTACCCTCATAGACCATAAACAGAAGCGTTATGACAACGTGGTTGATGTAGTTGTACGTCTTCACGATCGACCGATCTAGTACCGAAGATACGGCACCTCCGCGATCTGCACACGTTCGGCTCGGTGACGTCCCGCGAACTCACGATCCAGTAGAGCTTCGAGGGAGAGCTTCGTCAGCATGACGGCGTGATGATGATAATGATATTGCTACCGGAATAGGGCTTTGCCTAAGCACCGCCATGATATTACCAAGGTGGATTATGGTGGAGGGGAGCACCGCACACGGCTAAAGATCAATGATCAACTTGTGTGTCCATGGGGTGCCCCCTCCCCGTATATAAAGGAG
This sequence comes from Triticum urartu, assembly GCF_056163025.1. Classification (NCBI taxonomy): domain Eukaryota; kingdom Viridiplantae; phylum Streptophyta; class Magnoliopsida; order Poales; family Poaceae; genus Triticum; species Triticum urartu. The sequence continues at coordinate 579,593,685 of NC_141874.1, forward strand.
TGGAGGAGGGGAGGGGCCGGCCCTCTCTATGGCGCGCCCTAGGGGAGTCCTACTCCCACCGGGAGTAGGATTCCGCCCCCCTTCCCTAGTTGGAGTAGGTGAGGAAGGGAAGGAGGAGTAGGAGAGAAGGAAAGCCCCCCCCACACACACACAAACCTATTCCAATTCGGCCTCCTGCCCAAGGGGGCGCACCAGCCCCATGTGGGCTGGTGTGCTTCCTTCGTATGCCCATACGACCCATAACTTCTCCCGGGGGTTCCGGTAACCTCCCGGTACTCCAGAAAAATGCCCGAACCACTCGGAACCATTCCGATGTCCAAACATAGGCTTCCAATATATCAATCTTTATGTCTTGACCATTTCGAGACTCCTCGTCATGCCCGTGATCATATCCGGGACTCCGAACAACCTTCGTTTCATCAAAACACATAAACACATAATACCGATCGTCACCGAACGTTAAGCGTGCGGACCCTACGGGTTCGAGAACTATGTAGACATGACCGAGACTAACTTCCAGTCAATAACCAATAGCGGAACCTGGATGCTCATATTAGTTCCTACATATTGTACGAAGATCTTTATCGGTCAAACCGCATAACAACATACGTTGTTCCCGTTGTCATCAGTGTGTTACTTGCCCGAGATTCGATCGTCGGTATCTCAATACCTAGTTCAATCTTGTTACCGGCAAGTCTCTTTACTCATTCCGTAATGCATCATCCCGCAACTAACTCATTAGTCACAATGCTTGCAAGGCTTATAGTGATGTGCATTACCGAGAGGGCCCAGAGATACCTCTCCGATACTCGAAGTGACAAATCCTAATCTCGATCTATGCCAACTCCACAAACACCATTGGAGACACCTATAGAGCACCTTTATAATCACCCAGTTACGTTGTGACATTTGGTAGCACACAAAGTGTTCCTCCGGTATTCAGGAGTTGCATGATCTCATAGTCATAGGAACATGTATAAGTTATGGAGAAAGCAATAGCAACAAACTAAACGATCATCGTGCTAAGCTAACGGATGGGTCAAGTCAATCACATCGTTCTCTAATGATGTGATCCCATTAATCAAATCACAACTCATGTCTATGTTTAGGAAACATAACCATCATTGATTCAATGAGCTAGTCAAGTAGAGGCAAACTAGTGACACTCTATTTGTCTATGTATTCACACATGTACTAAGTTTCCGGTTAATACAATTCTAGCATGAATAATAAACATCTATCATGATATAAGGAAATAAAGAATAACTTTATTATTGCTCTAGGACATATTTCCTTCACCTTGCTGCCCCTACTGTCACTAGGAAAGGACACCGCAAGATTGAACCCAAAGCTAAGCACTTCTCCCATTGCAAGAAAGATCAATCTAGTAGGCCAAACTAAACCAATAATTCGAAGAGACTTGCAAAGATATCAAATCATGCATATAAGAATTCAGAGAAGAACCAAATAATATTCATAGATAATCTTGTTCATAAACCCACAATTCATCGGATCTCGGCAAACACACCGCAAAAGAGTATTACATTGAATAGATCTCCAAGAACATCGAGGAGAACTTTGTATTGAGAATCAAAGAGAGAGAGAAGAAGCCATCTAGCTAATAACTATGGACCCGAAGGTTTATGGTAAACTACTCACGCTTCATCGGAGAGGCTATGGTGTTGATGTAGAAGCCCTTCGTGATCGATTCCCCCTCTGGCAGATCGCTGGAAGAGACCCCAAGATGGGATCTCATGGGTACAGAAGGTTGCGGCGGTGGAAAGTGGTTTGGTGGCTCTCTACGATCGATCTAGGGTATAAGAGTATATATAGGCGAAAGAAGTACGTCGGTGGAGCTATGAGAGGCCCACGAGGGTGGGGGGCGCGCCTACCCCCCTGGGCGTGCTCTCCTGCCTCGTGGTCGCCTTGTGGTGTTCCAGACTTCAACTCTAAGTCTCCTGGTTTGCTTTCGGTCCAAGAAAGATCATCACGAAGGTTTCATTCTGTTTGGATTCCGTTTGGTATTCCTTTTCTACGAAACTCTAAAATAGGCAAAAAAACAGAAACTGGCACTGGGCCTCCGATTAATAGGTTAGTCCCAAAAATAATATAAAAGAGCATATTAAATCACATTAAACATCCAAAACAGATAATATAATAGCATGGAACAATCAAAAATTATAGATACGTTGGAGACGTATCAGAGCTCGGTGAGCTGGTGGGTGTGAGGATGGTCTGAATGATCCGATCCCTCTCCCTGGTAGTGGCTAAGTCCTATTTATAGTGGCCTTGGTCCTCTTCCCAAATGTAGGCGGGAAGGGATCCCACAACGGCCAAATTCAAAGGGAGACACCTAGTACAAGTTATCCTAACAAAAGTAGTATTCGCCTGCAAAGGCTCTAGTGGTGACGTTGTAGTGGGCTCCGCGATGACCTCCGTCATGTCATTATGGCGGTCTTGGTCTTGTTGCACCAATATGGAAACCTTTGCCTGATTCCTCGGGACTTTGCGCCTGCGCTTGACCCCTTGGCACCAAAGGGGAAACTGGTACGCTGCGCCCGGTGGCGCCCGCCTGGCCTTGGTCGTCATGGCTCATGTCATGTGAACCTCGTGAGGTGCACCTTGCCTTGATATTCCACTCCTCGGGAGGCATCCTAGTGAGGCCGCCCCCCAGGGAGGTCTTGGTGTCGTGCGCCTCGCGAGGCTTGGTCCCTCGCGAGGGTCTTGAGCCGTTGTTGCTGAAACTGGGTCGTACCAAGCTGCTGATGGAGCCACGCCATGGGCCAGAGGCAGGCAAGTCTGGGTACCCCCGTTCCCAGGACGCCGACAAGAATTATGCAGAAAGATATTGATGTTGGAGCAGGAGATTGATGACTTGAAGGAGGATAATTCCATCCTCAAGTGTAAGTTGAGGAGGAAGGACTAACTCGCTACTACCTCATCACCACACCTGAAGGAAATATGCCCTAGAGGCAATAATAAAGTTATTATTTATTTCCTTATATCATGATAAATGTTTATTATTCATGCTAGAATTGTATTAACCGGAAACATGATACATGTGTGAATACATAGACAAACAGAGTGTCACTAGTATGCCTCTACTTGACTAGCTCGTTTATCAAAGATGGTTATGTTTCCTAACCATAGACATGAGTTGTCATTTTATTAATGGGATCACATCATTAGGAGAATGATGTGATTGACCTGACCCATTTCGTTAGCTTAGCACTTGATCGTTTAGTTTGATGCTATTGCTTTCTTCATGACTTATACATGTTCCTATGACTATGAGATTATGCAACTCCCGTTTACCGGAGGAACACTTTGTGTGCTACCAAACGTCACAACGTAACTGGGTGATTATAAAGGTGCTCTACAGGTGTCTCCAATGGTGTTTGTTGAGTTGGCATAGATCGAGATTAGGATTTGTCACTCCGAGTATCGGAGAGGTATCTCTGGGCCCTCTCGGTAATGCACATCACTATAAGCCTTGCAAGCATTGTAACTAACGAGTTAGTTGCGGGATGATGTATTATGGAACGAGTAAAGAGACTTGTCGGCAACGAGATTGAACTAGGTATTGCGATATCGACGATCGAATCTCGGGCAAGTAACATACCGATGACAAAGGGAACAACGTATGTTGTTATGCGGTTTGACTGATAAAGATCTTTGTAGAATATGTAGGAACCAATATAAGCATCCAGGTTCCGCTATTGGTTATTGACCAGAGACGTGTCTCGGTCATGTCTACATAGTTCTCGAACCCATAGGGTCCGCACGCTTAAAGTTTGGTGACGATCGATATTATGAGTTTTTGTGTTTTGATGTACCTAAGGTAGTTCGGAGTCCAAAATATGATCACGGACATGACGAGGAGTCTCGAAATGGTCAAGACATAAAGATCGATATATTGGACGACTATATTTGGATACCGGAATAGTTCCGGGTGAGATCGGGAATATACCGGAGTACCGGGAGGTATATGGGCCTTATTGGGCTTTAGTGGAAAGGAGGGGAAAGGAGCAAGGGAGGTGGCGCCCCCCCAAGCCCCATCCGAATTGGGAAGGGGGCCAGCCCCCCCCCTTCCTTCCTCCCTCCTCCCTCTTCCTTCCCTCTCCTACTCCAAGTTGGAAAGGGGGGATCCTACTCCCGGTGTGAGTAAGACTCCCCTTGGCACGCCTCTCCCTGGCCGGCCGCCCCCTCTCCCTTTCTCCTTTATATACAGGGGCAGGGGGCACCCCAGGACACACAAGTTGATCTGTTGATCTTTCCCAGCCGTGTGCGGTGCCCCCCCCCCCTCCACCATATTCCACCTCGGTCATATCGTAGCGGTGCTTAGGCGAAGCCCCGCGTCGGTAGCAACATCATCACCGTCATCACACCGTCGTGTTGACGAAACTCTCCTGTGAAGCTTTGCTGGATCGAAGCTCGCGGGACGTCATCGAGTTGAACGTGTGCAGAACTCGGAGGTGTCGTGCGTTCGGTACTTGGACCGGTCAGATCGTGAAGACATACGACTACATCAACCGCGTTCTGCTAACGCTTCCGCATTCGGTCTACGAGGGTACGCAGACACACTCTCCCCTCTCGTTGCTATACATCACCATGATCCTGTGTGTGCGTAGGAAAATTTTGAAATTACTACGTTCCCCAACAGTGGCATCCGAGCCAGGTTTTATGCGTAGATGTTATATGCACGAGTAGAACACAAGTGGGTTGTGGGCGATACAAGTCATACTGCTTAACAGCATGTCATACTTTGGTTTGGTGGTATTGTTGGATGAAGTGCCCCGGACCAAAATTACGCGTACGCTTATGCGAGATTGGTTCTACCGACGTGCTTTGCACACAGGTGGTTGGTGGGTGTCAGTTTCTCCAACTTTAGTTGGACCGAGTGTGGCTATGCCCGGTCCTTGTGAAGGTTAAAACAGCACTAACTTGTGAACTATCGTTGTGGTTTTGATGCGTAGGTAAGAACGGTTCTTGGTCAACCCATAGCAGCCACGTAAAATTTGCAACAACAAAGTAGAAGATGTCTAACTTGTTTTTGCAGGGCATGTTGTGATGTGATATGGTCAAGGCATGATGCTATATTTTGTTGTATGAGATGATCATGTTTTGTAACCGAGTTATCGGCAACTGACAGGAGCCATATGGTTGTCGCTTTATTGTATGCAATGCAATCGCCCTGTAATTGCTTTACTTTATCACTAAGCGGTAGCGATAGTCGTAGAAGCAATAGTTGGAGAGACGATAACGATGCTACGATGGAGATCAAGGTGTCACGCCGGTGACGATGGTGATCATGACGGTGCTTCAGTGATGGAGATCACAAGCACAAGATGATGATGGCCATGTCATATCACTTATATTTGATTGCATGTGATGTTTATCCTTTATGCATCTTATTCTGCTTTGTTTGACAGTAGCATTATAAGATTATCTCTCAAAAATTTCAAGATAAAAGTGTTCTCCCTGAGTATGCATCATTGCCAAAGTTCGTCGTGCCGAGACACCATGTGATGATCGGTTGTGATAAGCTCTACGTTAATCTACAATGGGTGCAAGCCAGTTTTGCACACGCAGAATACTCGGGTTAAACTTGACGAGCCTAGCATATGCAGATATGGCCTTGGAACACTGGAGACCGAAAGGCCGAGCATGAATCATATAGTAGATATGATCAACATAGTGATGTTCACCATTGAAAACTACTCCATCTCATGTGATGATCAGACATGGATTAGTTGATTTGGATCACGTGATCATTTAGATGACTAGAGGGATGTCTATCAAAGTGGGAGTTCTTAAGTAATATGATTATGTAACGCCCTCGATGCGGCTATATCTCCTACATGTCGAAGCACGACTTAGAGGCATAACCGCATTGAAAGCAATGTCGCAAGTAAGGTAATCTTCACAACAACCCATGTAAATAAATAAAAGGGGAAAATATACATAGTTGGCTTACACTTGCCACGTCACACAAATACATGAATAGCATTACATTCATCCAAAACACTCATGGTCCGCCTACGGTACCAAAATAAAGATCAACCCCCACATGCGACACGGTCCCCGATCGCCCCAACTGGGCACCACTACTGATCATCTGGGAAAGACACATAGTAACGACGAGAGTCTTCATCGAACTCCCACTTGAGCTCAAGAGCATCGTCTGGAACGGTATCATCGGTCCCTACATCTGGTTTGGAAGTAATCCGTGAGTCACGGGGACTCGGCAATCTCGCACCCTCGCGATCAAGACTATTTAAGCTTATAGGTAAGACAAGGTATGATGTGGAGCTGCAGCAAGCGACTAGCATATATGGTGGCTAACCTATTCGCAAAAGAGAGCGAGAAGAGAAGGCAAAAGCACGGTCGAACAACTATGATCAAGAAGTGATCCTAGAACAACCTACATCAAGCATTACTCCAACACCGTGTTTTCACTTCCCGGACTCCGCCGAGAAGAAACCATCACGGTTACACACGTGGTTGATTCATTTTAATTAAGTTAAGTTTCATGTTATCTACAACCGGACATTAACAAATTCCCATCTGCCCATAACCACGGGCACGGATTTCGAAAGTTCAAAACCCTGCAGGGGAGTCCCAACTTAGCCCATCACAAGCTCTCACGGTCAACGAAGGATATTCCTTCTCCCAAGACAATCCGATCAGACTCGGCATCCTGGTTACAAGACATCCTCGACAATGGTAAAACAAGTCCAGCAACACCGCCCGAATGTGCCGACAAATCTTGATAGGATCTGCACATATCTCGTTCTCAGGGCACACTTAGATAGGTCAAGCTACGAGTAAAACCAACCCTCGAATTTCCCCGAGGTGGCCCCGCAGGCTACCTAGTTCGGACCAACACTCAGAGGAGCACTGGCCCAGGGGGGTTTAAATAAAGATGACCCTTGGGCTCCGGAAATCCAAGGGAAAAAGAGGCTAGGTGGCAAATGGTAAAACCAAGGTTGGGCATTGCTGGAGGAGTTTTATTCAAGGCGAACTGTCAAGGGGTTCCCATTATAACCCAACCGTGTAAGGAACGCAAAATCCGGGAACATAACACCGATATGACGGAAAACTAGGGCGGCAAGAGTGGAACAAAACACTAGGCAAAAGGCAGAGCCTTTCACCCTTTACCAAGTATATAGGTGCATTAAGATAAACAAGATAATATTGTGATATCCCAACAATAAACAAGTTCCAACAAAGAACGATCTTCAATCTTCACCTGCAAGTAGCAACGCTATAAGAGGGGCTGAGCAAAGCGGTAACATAGCCAAACAACGGTTTGCTAGGACATGGTGGGTTAGAGATTTGGCATGGCAATTAGGGAGGCATGATAAGCAAGTGGTAGGTATCGTAGCGTAGGCATAGCAAAAGAGCGAGCATCTAGCAAGCAAAGATAGAAGTGATTTCGAGGGTATGGTCATCTTGCCTGCAAAATTGCCAGAGTTGCCTTGATCCTCGTAAGCGAACTCAACGGGCTCCTCGTTCACGAACTCGTCTCCCATCTCTACCCAAGCAAGAACAACAAGCAAACGGAACACAAATCAACCACGTGCAAAGCTCAAACAACATGATGCAAACACGGTATGATATGCGGGATGCGGTATGTGATGCATATGCAAAATTTGACAAGGAATGATTGAACCTGGCCTAAACTTGGAAATCCAAGAGTGCCACTGTAAAGGTGAGGTGATTTCGGTTGAAATCGATATAAATATCACCGGAATCGGGTGCACGGTTTGGAAATGGCAAGCAAAACAAATATGGCACCGGTCTGCGATAATCAGCAAGTAACCAACTAAATGCATCAAGATAAATATGCTATAGCACTCAAACATGACAACAAAATACATGGCAGGGATCCACTCATGAAGCTTGACAAAAGATGAACACTGAGCTATGGCTAATTCATCCATTAACAGGTTCAAACAAGCATGGCAAAAATGCAAATGATAACAGGTTTCAGACTTAGTGAAATTAACACAAGTCTGGAATTTATCATCAGGAAGCACACTTTAGAGCAAGAAAACTACAAGCTACAGGAACTTAACATGGCAAATCAAGGCTTGGCATGAAGCTACTCAAAGAACTTAACAAAAGTCCCTTAGTGACCTTGAGCCAAAAGGGATCAGAAAATACAATTGCAAGCATGTGAACATGGCAAAAACATAAACAGATTCAGACTTAGTGAAAAACTGGAGCATGCAAAACAGTTAACGAGTAGGCATGTTTACGAGCTCGATGCACTCGCTACAGAGCATGGCATGACAAAATAAGCATACACCCATGAAGAAGACATGGCATAGAAGCTAGACATGGCAAGAACAACATCATAGCATGCACGGATCAACAACGACATCCTCGGCAAAATCGCTAAACATGCCAACAATCTGCCAGGATCATTTTATAGCAAAAGTAGAGCTTGATTGACTCAAGTTAGGGTGCTCCATAAATGCAAACAAAGACATGGATGGATAGAGCACCACAATGTTAACAAAACCTCCTTACTGATCATCCTCAGAAGAGGCACGGATCACTAGGAAACAACATGAACATATGGCATAACAACAAAATCAGGACAAGGACTTGGTGAAATTCTAAGTCTGTGAAATCAGCATCAACGATTACGCTACTTCGCAAGCTTGTGCTAGTCACCACAAATATCACAAAAATACATGGCAAGCACCTCTATAAAGATGGCATGGCATATAACAAAACACATGTAGAGCTCAGGATCATAGCATGCACACATTAATCATGGCAAAAATGATAAAAGGCTATTTGCTGAAACAGATCTGACATATTCCTCACATAGTCCTCTTCCAAAAGCATTTCAAGCATCAAGATGAGCTCAAATGAAAATGATGCAATGAGATGAAATGATGTACTCGTCGAGACGAACATTTTGATATGCTACATGCACGAATCAGAGTTACGGATGCAGAGTTATGGCATGTCAAAGTTGCATAAAAATACTGAGAGTAGAGGGAAAAGTCAACCCCGACTAGGGTTTACTGTAGCGGCGATCTCAGATCCGATCGGGATCTCACTGAAAATGGAGGTAGCGGTGGCCGGAGACGCTGCGAAGCTCACCGGAGACGCTGCTGGCATGGAGAAGAGGACCGGCCAGAGCTGGGGAAGACTCCGGCGACGAAGGGCGGCGAGGCGCGACGGTCATCGGCGTCGGGGACGCGGCTGCGAGGCGCGGCGCGCGCCGGCGTGCAGGAGGCGGCGGGGCAAAGCTACTCCGGCGCCGGTGATGCGTTGCGGCGGCGCGGATCGGAGGTAGGCAGCGGGGCGGAGCGGCAGGAGGGAGACGACCCGGGCGGCGGCGGCTCCACGGGCCCTTGGGGGCCGGCAGCGGGCCGAGCGGGCCCTCGCGGTGCGGCGAAGTGGGCGCGGAGCGCCGGCCAGCCGTGTCGCGACACGTGGCGGCGACGGGTCAAGTCGGACGTGTCCGGCCTGACGGACTTCGTCCGGCGGCGCGAGGAGGGGGAAGGAGCTAGGGTTAGGGGGTGTTTTGACCCGGAATTTTTGGAGGAGGGGCTAGTTTTATAGGTAGGAGGAGCTAGGAAGCTCCAAATGGAGTGCAGTTTTCGGCCACGCGATCGTGATAGAACGCTCTAGACAATAGGAGAGGTTTAGGTGGGTTTTGTGCCAAAATGGAAGGGTGTTGGGCTGCAACACACACGAGGCCTTTTCGGTCCCTCGGTTAACCGTTGGAGTATCAAACGAAGTCCAAATGGCACGAAACTTGACAGGCGGTCTACTGGTAGTAAACCAAGGACGCATGGCAAGTCTTGGTCCAATCCGGAAATGTTTAGCCCCCACACACGAAGAGGGGTAGAAAGGACCACCGGAGGAGATAGGAGCGCCGGAATGCAAAACGGACAACGGGGAAAATGCTCGGATGCATGAGACGAACACGTATGTGAATGCAATGCACATGATGACATGATATGAGATGCATGACAAAGACAACAACACACGGAGACAAAAATCCAACAACGACGAAATGAAATAACTTAGCGCCGGAAATGGCAAGAGTTGGAATACATATAAGGTAAATTAGATCCGGGGTGTTACAGATTAATTGAACTTTAATTTATCATGAACTTAGTCCTGATAGTATTTGCATAACTATGTTGTAGATCAATATCTCGTACATAGCTTCCCCGATTATTTTTGATGTGTTCCTAGAGAAAACTAAGTTGAAAGATGTTAGTAGCAATGATGCAGATTGGATCCGTGATCTGAGGTTTATCCTCATTGCTGCACAGAAGAATTATGTCCTTGACAGACCTATTGCAGGAGCAGATGTAGACGTTATGAATGTTTTGCTAGCTCAATATGATGACTACTTGATAGTTTAGTGCACCATGCTTAACGGCTTAAAATCGGGACTTCAAAGACGTTTTAACGTCATGGACCATATGAGATGTTCCAGGAGTTGAAGTTAATATTTCAAGCAAATACCCAAGTTGAGAGATATGAAGTATCCAACAAGTTCTATAGCTAAAAGATGGAGGAGAATAGCTCAAGCAGTGAGCATGTGCTCAGATTGTCTGGGTACTACAATCGCTTGGAACAAGTGGGAGTTGATCTTCCAGATAAGATAGTGATTGACAGAATTCTCTAGTCACCATCACCAAGTTAGTAGAACTTCATGATGAACTATAATATGCAAGGGATAACGGAAACGATTCCCAAGCTCTTTGTGATGCTGAAATCGACGAAGGTAGAAATCAAGAAAAACATCAAGTGTTGATGGTTGACAAGACCACTAGTTTTAAGAAAAGGGTAAATGGAAGAAGGGAAACTTCAAGAAGAACGACAAGCAAGTTGTTGCTCAAGTGAAGAAGCCCAAGTCTGGTCCTAAGCCTGAGACTAAGTGCTTCTACTGCAAAGGGACTGGTCACTGGAAGCGGAACTGCCCCAAGTATTTGGCGGATAAGAAGGATGGCAAAGTGAACAAAAGTATATTGGATATACATGTTATTGATGTGTACTTTACTAGTGTTTATAGCAACCCCTCGGCATTTGATACTGCTTCAGTTGCTAAGATTAGTAACTCGAAACGGGAGTTGCAGCATGAACAGAGACTAGTTAAGGGTGAAGTGATGATGTGTGTTGGAAGTGGTTCCAAAATTGATATGATCATCATCGCACACTCCCTATACTTTCAGGATTAGTGTTGAACCTAAAATAAATGTTATTTGGTGTTTGCGTTAAGCATGAATATGATTGGATCATATTTATTGCAATACAGTTATTCATTTAAGTCAAAGAATAATTGTTATTCTATTTACATGAATAAAACCTTCTATGGTCATACACTCAATATAAATGGTTTATTGAATCTCGATCGTAGTGATACACATATTCATAATATTAAAGCCAAAATATGCAATGTTAATAATGATAGTGCAACTTATTTGTGGCACTGCCGTTAAGGTCATATTGGTGTAAAGCACATGAAGAAACTCCATGTTGATGGGTTTTTGGAATCACTTGATTATGAATCACTTGATGCTTGCGAACCATGCCTCATGGGCAAGATGACTTAGACTCCGTTCTCCAAAACAATGGAGCGAGCAACTGACTTATTGGAAATAATACATACTGATGTATGCGGTCCGATGAGTGTTGAGGCTCGCGGCGGGTATCGTCATTTTCTGACCTTCACAGATGATTTGAGCAGATATGGGTATATCTACTTGATAAAACATAAGTCTGAAACATTTGAAAAGTTCATATAATTTCAGAGTGAAGTGGAAAATCATCGTAACAAGAAAATAAAGTTTCTACGATCTGATCATGGAGGAGAATATTTGAGTTACGAGTTTGGTCTTCATTTGAAACAATGCGGAATAGTATCGCAACTCATGCCACCTGGAACACCACAACGTTATGGTGTGTCCGAACGTCATAACCGTACTTTATTTGATATAGTGCAATCTATAATGTCTCTTACCGATTTACCACTATCATTTTGCGGTTATGCATTACAGACAGCTGCATTCACGTTAAATAGGGCACCATCTAAATCCATTGAAACGACCCCATATGAACTGTGGTTTGGCAAGAAACCAAAGTTGTCATTTCTTAAAGTTTGGGGTTGTGATGCTTATGTGAAAAAGTTTCATCCTGATAAGCTCAAACCCAAATCGGAGAAATGTGTCTTCATAGGATACCCAAAGGAGACAGTTGGGTACACCTTCTATCACAGATCCGAAGGCAAGATACTTGTTGCTGAGAATGGATCCTTTCTAGAGAAGGAGTTCCTCTCGAAAGAAGTGAGTGGGAGGAAAGTAGAACTTAATGAGGTAACTGTACCTACTCCCTTCTTGGAAAGTAGTTCATCACAGAAATCTGTTTCTGTGACTCCTACACAAATTAGTGAGGAAGCTAATGATGATGATCATGTAACTTCAGATCAAGTTACTACCGAACCTCATAGGTCAACCAGAGTGAGATCCGCACCAGAGTGGTATGGTAATCCTGTTCTGGAGGTCATGTTAATTGACCATGATGAACCTACGAACTATGAGGAAGCGATGATGAGCCCAGATTCCGCGAAATGGCTTGAGGCCATGAAATCTGAGATGGGATCCATGTATGAGAACAAAGTGTGGACTTTGGTTGACTTGCCCGATGATCGGCAAGCCATAGAAAATAAATGGATCTGCAAGAGGAAGACGGACGCTGATAGTAGTGTTACTATCCAGAAAGCTCGAATTGTCGCAAAATGTTTTCGACAATTTCAAGGTGTTGACTACGATGAGATTTTCTCACTCGTATTGATGCTTAAAAGTCTGTCTGAATCATGTTAGCAGTTGCTGCATTTTATGAAATCTGGCAAATGGATGTCAAAACTGCATTCCTTAATGGATTTCTTAAAGAAGAGTTGTATATGATACAACCAGAAGGTTTTGTTGATCCTAAAGGTGCTAACAAAATGTCCAAGCTCCAGCGATCCATCTATGGACTGGTGCAAGCATCTTAGAGTTGGAATATACGCTTTGATGAGTTGATCAAACCATATAGTTTTATACAGACTTGCGGTGAAGCCAGTATTTACAAGAAAGTGAGTGGGAGCACTACAACATTTCTGATAAGTATATATGAATGGCATATTATTGATTGGAAATAATGTAGAATTTTCTGGAAAGCATAAAGGAGTTTTTGAAAGGAGTTTTTTTCAAAGAAAGACCTCGGTGAAGCTGCTTACATATTGAGCATCAAGATCTATAGAGATAGATCAAGACGCTTGATAAGTTTTTTTCAATGAGTACATACCTTGACAAGATTTTGAAGTAGTTCAAAATGGAACAGTCAAAGAAAGAGTTCTTGCATGTGTTACAAGGTGTGAAATTGAGTAAGACTTAAAGCCCGACCATGACAGAAGATAGAAAGAGAATGAAAGTCATTCCCTATGCCTCAGCCATAGGTTCTATAAAGTACGCCATGTTGTATACCAGATCTATTGTATACCCTACACTGAGTTTGGCAAAGGGAGTACAATAGTGATCTAGGAGTAGATCACTGAACAGCGGTCAATATTATCCTTAGTGGATTAAGGATATGTTTCTCGATTATGGAGGTGACAAAAGGATCATCGTAAAGGGTTACGTCGATGTAAGTTTTGACACTGATCCAGATGACTCTAAGTCTCAATCTGGATACATATTGATAGTGGGAGCAATTAGCTAAAGTAGCTCCGTGCAGAGCATTATAGACATAGAAATTTGCAAAATACATACGGATCTGAATTTGGCAGACCCGTTGACTAAACTTCTCTCACAAGCAAAACATGATCACACCTTAGTACTCTTTGGATATTAATCACATGACGATGTGAACTAGATTACTGACTCTAGTAAACCCTTTGAGTGTTGTCCACATGGCGATGTGAACTATGGGTGTTAATCACATGGTGATGTGAACTATTGGTGTTAAATCACATGGCGATGTGAACTAGATTATTGACTCTAGTGCAAGTGGGAGACTGAAGGAAATATGCCCTAGAGGCAATAATAAAGTTATTATTTATTTCCTTATATCATGATAAATGTTTATTATTCATGCTAGAATTGTATTAACCGGAAACAAGATACATGTGTGAATACATAGACAAACAGAGTGTCACTAATATGCCTCTACTTGACTAGCTCGTTTATCAAAGATGGTTATGTTTCCTAACCATAGACATGAGTTGTCATTTGATTAACGGGATCACATCATTAGGAGAATGATGTGATTGACTTGACCCATTCCGTTAGCTTAGCACTTGATCGTTTAGTATGTTGCTATTGCTTTCTTCATGACTTATACATGTTCCTATGACTATGAGATTATGCAACTCCCTCCTACCGGAGGCACACTTTGTGTTCTACCAAACGTCACAACATAACTGGGTGATTATAAAGGTGCTCTACAAGTGTCTCCGAAGGTACTTGTTGAGTTGGCGTATTTCAAGATTAGGATTTGTCACTCCGATTGTCGGAGAGGTATCTCTGGGCCCACTCGGTAATGCACATCACTATAAGCCTTGCAAGCATTGTAACTAATGAGTTAGTTGCGGGATGATGTATTACGGAACGAGTAAAGAGACTTGCCGGTAATGACATTGAACTAGGTATTGAGATACCGACGATCGAATCTCGGGCAAGTAACATACCGATGACAAAGGGAACAACATATGTTGTTATGCGGTTTGACCAATAAAGATCTTCGTAGAATATGTAGGAACCAATATGAGCATCTAGGCTCTGCTATTGGTTATTGACTAGAGACGTGCCTCGGTCATGTCTACATAGTTCTCGAACCCGTAGGGTCCGCGCGCTTGAAGTTCAGTGACGATCGGTATTATGAGTTTTTGTGTTTTGATGTACCGAAGGTAGTTCGGAGTCCCAGATATGATCACGGACATGATGAGGAGTCTCGGAATGGTCAAGACGTAAAGATCGATATATTGGACGACTATATTTGGATACCAGAATAGTTCCGGGTGAGATCGGGAATATACCGGAGTACCGGGAGGTTATCGGAACCCCCTGGGAGGTATATGGGCCTTATTGGGCTTTAGTGGAAAGGAGGGGAAAGGAGAAAGGGAGGTGGCGTGCCCCCCCAAGCCCAATCCAAATTGGGAAGGGGGCCGGCCCCCCTTTCCTTCCTCCCTCCTTCCTCTTCCTTCCCTCTCCTACTCCAAGTTGGAAAGGGGGGAATCCTACTCCCGGTGGGAGTAGGACTCCCCTTGGCGCGCCTCTCCCTAGCCGGCCGCCACCTCTCCCTTGCTCCTTTATATACGGGGGTAGGGGGCACCCCAGGACACAATTTGATCTGTTGATCTTTCCCAGCCGTGTGCGGTGCCCCCCTCCACCATATTCCACCTCGGTCATATCGTAGCGGTGCTTAGGCGAAGCCCTGCGTCGGTAGCAACATCATCACCGTCATCACGCCGTCGTGCTGACGAAACTCTCCTGTGAAGCTTTGCTGGATCGGAGCTCGCGGGACGTCATCGAGTTGAACGTGTGCAGAACTCAGAGGTGCCGTGCGTTCGGTACTTGGATCGGTCAGATCGTGAAGAAGTACGACTACATCAACCGCGTTGTGCTAACGCTTCCGCATTCGGTCTACGAGGGTACGTAGACACACTCTCCCCTCTCATTGCTATACATCACCATGATCCTGTGTGTGTAGGAAAATTTTGAAATTACTACGTTCCCAAACACCACCTCCTTCTTCTTCACCACCAAAGGAGACTTGAGCTCATGGTATGGGCACTCCCCTTGGCTTGTGCCAAGCTTGGGGAGGTGCCCCGGTATCGTATCACCACCATTATCCTTGCCTTTATTTTATCTTAGTTTGATCTTTAGTTATCTTTTGAGTTAGCTGAATAAAAGTTTAGTTCAATCTTTCTTCGAGTGTTTGCTTAGTGATGTCTACTACAAAACTTGTTCTTGTAGACTCGTGTTGGGCCTCCAAGCCCGGAGTTTTGTAGGACATTAGCAATTTTCCCTCAAGTGGATGACCTAAGGTTTATCAATCTGTGGGAGGCGTAGGATGAATATGGTCTCTCTCAAACAACTATGCAACCAAATAACAAAAAGTCTCTTGTGTCCCCAACACACGAAATATAATGGTAATCTATACAGGTGCACTAGTTCGGCAAAGAGATGGTAGTAAAACCCTAGTAATGATAGTAGATATTGATTTTTGTAATAGGAATAATAAAAAACAGCAAGGTAGCAATTGATAAAACGGAGCACAAACGATATTGCAATGCTTGAAAATGAGGCCTATGGTTTGTACTTTCGCTAGTGCAATCTCTCAACAATGCTAATATAATTGGATCATATAACCATCCCTCAACGTGCAATGAAGAATTACTTCAAAGTTCCTATCTAGCGGAGAACATAAGAAGAAATTGTTTGTATCTATTCTTTCCGATCGATCTATCCAAGAGTTCGTACTAAAATAACACCAAGTTATTTTTTCCGATTGATCTATCAAGAGTTCGTACTAAAAAGACACTAAGTTATTCTTTCCAATCGATCTATCAAGAGTTCGTACTAAAATAACACCAAAGCAAATTCAGATTCATAATACTCAATCCAACACAAAGAACCTCAAAGAGTGCCCCAAGATTTCTATCGTAGAAACAGAAGACGAGAACATGCATCAACCCCTATGCATAGATTACCCCAATGTCACCTTGGGAATCCGCAAGTTGAGTGCAAAAATACATATCAAGTGAATCAATATGATAACCCATTGTCACCATGGGTATTCATAGCAAGACATACATGAATTGCTCTCAAATACATAAAAGTATTCAATCCGATGAAACGAAATCTCAAAGGGAAAACTCAATTCACAGCTAGATAGAGAGGGGGAAACACCATATGATCCAACTATATTAACAAAGCCCGCGATACATCAAGATCGTGACATCTCAAGAACACGAGAGAGGGAGATTAAACACATAGCTACTGGTACAAACCCTCAGCCCCGAGGGTGGACTGCTCTCTCCTCATCATGGTGGCCGCCGGGATGATGAACATGGCCACCAGTGATGATTTCCCCCTCCGGTGGAGTGCCGGAACGGGGTCTAGATTGTTTTTTCGTGGCTACAGAGGCTTTCGGCGGCAGAACTTTTGATCTAGGGTTATTTCTGATGGTTTCTCTATTTATAGGATTTTTTGCGTCGATTTCACGCGAAGATGGGCCTCGAGTTGAGCACAACCCACCGGGGCTAGCCGGGCCTCTCAGGCATGCCCTGGTGGGTTGTGCCCTCCTCATGGCTCTTTTGGCCCTCCCACGAAGCTTCGGGGGTCTTCTTTGTTCCAAAAAAATCGTCAAAAAGTTTCAGCTCATTTGGAGAACTTTCATTTCTGCACAAAAAACAACACCACGGTAGTTTTGCTCAAAACAACGTCAGTCCGGGTTAGTTCCATGCAAATCATATGAAAACCATATAAATTGTTGTAAACGTGGCATGAATACTTCATAAATTATAGATACTTTGGAGACGTATCACTTAGTGATCTATCTTTGTAATCATGTGTGAGATATATAATAAAGTTTAGTTTGAGTTTGCTTTCTTTATTTTTTATGTTCCAATAGAAAGAAAGGAAAATAAATGAAAATATCATATGCTAATCTTATGGTAAGCAATGACATCACATAAGGAAAAGTAAAAGTGGCAAAATTTATTGGAGATTGACAAACATAGCATTCGTCAATGATGCAATGCATGAAAGAATTAATAAGGGAAGAGAAGATTCACATGCAAATACACTATCTTGGACATCTTTTATGATTGTGAGCCCCCATCATAATATTATATGCCAAAATTGTTGACGTTGGATAAGGAAGACAACGTAATGATTTATGTTTGTCCATATTCACATAGAAGCTATACTGTCGTAGATCCTTTAACATTTGGTGCTTGCTCAGTATCTTTTCTAGCCAAAAATTCCGCACTAAGTAGAGATACTACTTGTGCATCCAAAAACCCTTAAACCCAAATCTTGTTTTGAGAGTCCACTATACCTACCTATGGATTGAGTAAGATCCTTCAATTAAGTTGTCATCGGTGCAATAAGGCAATAAAAAATGCTTCTAAATGTGTTAGATCATTTAGTGTTAGAGAAAATTGAGTGTTGTACGAACTTGTGATGGCAAAATAATAAAAGCGACAGACTGCATAATAAAGGTAGCTATCACAAGGCACAATATAAAGTGATGTTCTTTTGCACTAAGAGATTGAGCATACAACCAAAAAGCGCATGGCAACCTCTGCTTCCCTCTGCGAAGGGTCTATCTTTTACTTTTATGTATTTACTTGTATGCAAGAGTCAAAGTATTCTTCTCTATTCCTTTTTATTTTATCCTTTTACAAGCATCATGTGGTGTGGAAAGATCTAGGCACATATATCCAGTTGGATATGGGTGGACATGAGTTATTATTGTTAACATCACCCTTGAGGTGAATACGTTGGGAGGCAAAACTATAAGCCCCTATCTTCCTATGTGTCTAGTTGAAACTTTTTTGCTCATGTGTATGCGGTGAGTGTTAGCAATCATAGAAGACTATATGATGGTTGAGTATGTGGACTTGCCAAAAGGCTCCGATACGTGACCCTTCCTGAAAAGATGATGAATTGTAGTTGCAAAGTTGACTGAGAACATAGTTTGTTGGTTTCAATCAAGTTTATGATTTATACTTCGATGTTGTGATGAATTCTTACTTGTTCATGAGAAGTTATATGATGAAAGTTCTATGACAAAGTTTTATGTTAAAGTTTGTTACTGTTATAATAATTTACATGATGCTTCTATGTCTGTATTTTGTTTTTATCGACACCTCTCTCTCTCTCTCTCTTTCTTTCTCTCAGCATGTGGACATGTTTTTCGATTTCGGTTTTCGCTTGAGGACAAGCGAGGTCTAAGCTTGGGGGAGTTAATATGTCCATTTTGCATCATGTTTTCCTATTGTTATTTACAATGTTTTTATGCATAATAATGCTTTTTGGAGTATTTCTAATGCCTTTTCTCTCATAATCTGCAAGGTTTACACAAAGAGGGAGAATGCCGGCAGCTGGAATTCTGGACCTGAAAAAGCTACATCGGAGTTACCTATTCTGCACATCTCCAAATGAGCTAAAAATTTATGGAGAATTATTTAGCAATATATAAAAATACTGGAGAAAATAACTACTAGAGGAGGCCCACCAGGTGGGCACAATCCACATGGGTGCGCCAGGCCCCCCAAGCGCGCCCTAGTGGGTTGTGCCCTCCTCGACCCATCTCCGGTGCCCCTCTTCTCGTATATAAGTCATTTTGACCTAGAAAAAATGAGGAGAGGACTTTCGGGGACGAAGCGCCGCCGTCTCGAGGTAGAACTTGGGCAGGAGCACTTTTGCCCTCCGGCGGAGCAATTCCCCTGGGGGAATTCTCTCCCGAAAGGGGAAATCATCGTCATCATCATCACCAACAACTCTCCCATCTTGGGGAGGGCAATCTCCATCAACATTTTCAACAACACCACCTCCTCTCAAACCCTAGTTCATCTCTTGTGTTCAATCTTTGTACCAGAACATAAGATTGGTGTTTGTGGGTGACTAGTAGTGTTGATTACATCTTGTAGTTGATTACTATATGGTTTATTTGGTGGAAGATTATATGTTCAGATCCATTATGCTATTTAATACCCCTCTGATCATGAGCATGATTATCATTTGTGAGTAGTTACTTTTGTTCTTGAGGTCACGGGAGAAATCATGTTGCAAGTAATCATGTGAACTTGATATGTGCTCGATATTTTGATGATATGTATGGTGTGATTCCCTTAGTGGTGTCATGTGAACGTCGACTACATGACACTTCACCATATTTGGGCCTAAGGGAATGCATTATGGAGTAGTTATTAGATGATGGGTTGCTAGAGTCATAGAAGCTTAAACCCTAGTTTATGCGCTACTTTGTAAGGGGCTGATTTGGATCCAAAAGTTTAATGCTATGGTTAGATTTTATCTTAATACTTTTCTCGTAGTTGCGGATGCTTGCGAGGGGGTTAATCGTTAGTAGGAGGTTTGTTCAAGTAAGAACAACACCTAAGCATCGGTCCACCCAGATATCAAATTATCAAAGTAGCAAACACAAATCAAATCAACATGATGAAAGTGACTAGATGAAATTCCCGTGTACCCTCAAGAACGATTTGCTTATTATAAGAGACCATTTTGGCCCATCCTTTGACACAAAAGGATTGGGCTACCTTGCTGCACTTTATTTATCGTTACCATTATTTGCTCGTTACAAACTATCTTGCTATCAAACTACTCGTTACTTATAATTTCAGTGCTTGCAGAGATTACCTTGCTGAAAACCACTTGTAATTTCCTTCTGCTCCTCGTTGGGTTCGACACACTTACTTATCGAAAGGAGTATGATTGATCCCCTATACTTGTGGGTCCTTGTGTTTCTTGCTGGATTCACCACCTTGCTCCTTGTGTTCCTTGTTGTGTTACTGGATAGATTCACTGACTTTGTTCTTTTAGTCTTCACAACGGGTTTTGGTGGTGGAGGTGGTGAAGGAGTACTTCTAGTAACAGAACATGTGATGGCCAATGAGAAAACAACTTCAGGTGCCATAGGTTGAACTGCTCTTTCTTCGGTTTCTAGCGCTTGAAACCTATCTAAGGCCATGCTTTGAAAGTCATCATCAGTTGTGGCTTTAATAGTTGGTTCACCTTTAGTTGATGTCAAATCAACTTGTGCTATTTTTACAAGGCCTAACTTTTGAATCTCTCATACCTCCCTGCCAAATTATTTGAAGTTCTAGGTTTACATTAAGTCAAACTTCTTAAGTTTGTAAAGTCCAAAATTACCTATACCTACAACATAAAAACACATATATTATATTAATATACTTTATAATGAAGCTCGTGAAATTATTGTGTACGTGCTAATATTTTTTTATAGACCTGGTCAAATTTAAAGAAGTGTTTTTAGGGTAACCATCGTGATGACTCTATTAATTTTTTAACATAGTTACGTTGTCCATAAGGTTAGATATAATGAAAGCCGGAGGATCTTGTGGCCATACACAAGTTAGAATCATTCCACATGCATAGCTAACAAATGAGCTACACTATTCCTTTCCCTCAGATAATGTTTTGTGATTACACGAGAGAAATTCCTAGGCAGGAACACGTGGTCTTCGTATATTCCAAGCTTCCATCGCTGAAAAACCTCCATCATGCATAGTTTGAACAACTTCCAAGCAGTTCAAGTTGATAATTATCTTGTTGCATCCAACTTGACCCGCTGTCTTTCAACGCTCTAGCTTCAGTTGTAGCCATCAAGTTTACACGTACAGTTTTGTTGTTACTCGCCGACACAAACTGCCTATGGCCATCTCTGATCACAGCCCCAGTAGCTCCCTTCTCCTCGTGCAGACAAAAACTAGATTTTCCTATTTTTGCGGGTTGTGGTTTTCTGTTTTATGATTCTCTTTTGCTCAAGTACCTTTTTTAATGAAGCCAAGACTTTATTACTCAAAGGTTACAGAGTTTGGAATACAAAAGGGGTTGTGGGGTTGTCCCAGCCAAACATGGCGGTCCTGACTTAAAGACCGAGAGTATTTGGCTAACGAACGAGCTTCAAAATTAGAAGATCGACCTTCAAAAGTGAAGATACAATTGAAGTTTTCTGCTCTAAGCTTAATCTCGCTAATGATCTGACCATAGCTTCCATTATAACCCTTTTCAATATCTCTCGAAACCTGTTTGCAATCAGTTTTAATGACAAAGTCTTGAAGAAGGAGGTCTTCGTCTAGGGAAAGTGCCTCCCTACACACAATAGCTTTCAATGCTACTGGGTCACGCACCCTATGAACCATAGTGTTGACTACCCGAAAAAGAGGCTGCTCGAGTCCCTAAGCTGAATTTCGTACTTTATGACTTATTGGATTTATAATGAGATTGTATGTATTGCTTGATGCAGAGGCCGATGGTAATCCTCTTTTTAGAAAAAAAAAGACAAAATTAGAACTTCGAGTCATTTGAAATTTTTTTTGAATCTATAGAGTCATTTGAATTTTTTTTGTATCTATCGAGTCATTTGAAAGGGAGGGGTACTTGTTAATGTGCCGTAATGAAGGCCGGCCCATCTTTATACCACTGGGAGGGAGTACTTCGTTTAACTAGATGAATCCCCGCGCGTTGCTACGGGATATTTTTTTGATAAAAATTTCTAATGTGGGGAGATAGACCGTGTAAAGAAAAGAAAAGGTGAATTGCATGTGCGTCAAAGCATTTCTCTTTTGTAGGGAAAACATATATTTCAAATGAGTGCATACAAAAAATTGCTTGCACCGAATCTTACATTCTTAAGAAGTTGATCCCCACTATAACTAATTCTCTCAACATGCAGCCCGTCCACATCATCATCTAGCCAGCTCAGCAATTTCCATCCATTATCACTTCATCTCTTCACATCAGCATCTAGCCAACTCAGCAATTTTCCACCCAGGCCTCTTTGTTATTTTCTGTTCTCCACCCACGCCCACCTCCGTTCCTTTATTATTCTAGCCACCATCAGTTCATCCAATATTCCCTTCCGTTTCATCCTCCCACTATTCCACACGTTTAATTCAAAAGATTAATTGACGAGGTACTCAAGCGGCCGACCAGATATTGTACTTATACCACTACGGCCACAACTCACATATGTATTCCTCCATTTTCCGTGTTCTTCTCATCTGCTCATGCCAATGAAATTATACTTCGGCACATAGAGATGTGAATCTCATATTTGCATTGCACGGATCAGCTGAATCAAATATTTACAGCCGCAACTGCCACATCTATGGAATTGGCCAGCTTAGCTTCCTGGCGTTCTGGTGATTTGATCGTCGGCCGTCATCGTCATCGGCGTGCCCCTTGCACTACTTTCTTCCAAGCCAGCAGTTTTCATCCGCCCGTTGAACCGGACACAGGCAGGTGAGACGAAAAATCATTGGCGATGCTGGCGAATCAACGCGGGTGTGAGGGCTTAGCGTGGGCAAGTCTGTCTTCGTTAATTTATTTAGTATAATGATGGCGTTCATTTTTGTGAAGGGTCACATCTGACTTTCCTTCTTACCATGTAAGAGGATCTGGCTCCCTCCATGGGTTCTACAGCGTGCCATCCCATCCATCAGCCTCAAAGATCTTCTCTATCTGCCTGAGAAGTTTAAGATTCATTTGTTTTCTTCATTCATTAGTTGTTGGGACTGAGTAATAAACATTCTGTTTTCCTAGGATTCGCGGCACCGGCGCCGAAGATGGGAGTGTTTAAGTCAGCTCCAACGATGGGATTTCCCTTGGGGATGTTTTTTTAGGGAAAAGCCATCATGGTGGTTTATATTTCATGCGAAAACAGGGCTACATCGTTTGAGAGTACATCAAGCAGAAAGTCCGGAGCGGTCTGCCACACAATAGTTCTAGGGGGCTCCGACTTTGTAGCCAACAAATCAGCCGCCATATTGGCCTCCCTAGGACAATGACAGAACTTAACAAAAATAAAATTACGACATAAAAAAGCACACTCTTCATAGATGGTTGCCGCTAGGCCTAACGAATCCCCTCCCTGTTGCATGGTTTCAATCACCTCCATGCAATCAGCTTGGATCTCCACCTTATTGCATCCAACGTTGTTCGCCAAGATTTGCCCATCCTTGAGGCCTCTAGCCTCTGCCGTTGTTGCGTCCTCCATGAAAGGGATACTACACGCCGACGCCACAATGAACGCTCCCATGGAATCTCTAATGATAGCCCCCGTTCCGCCAGTTCCGTTGTCTGCATCGAAGGAAGCATCGACATTCAGGCTAACGAAACCTTCTGGTGGTCTAGTCCATCCATGCTGTTTGATCCGCGTCGCCCCTTGCTTCCTCGGTCTCATAAAGTTCTTTGTTAGAGTGACAATAGCTTGGGCCGACCGAGTCGGTTCCAGCATGGCCTCACCATGGGTAAAACACCGGCGCTCCCACCAAATATACCACACAGCCACCACCACAAGCTCCTTCCTGGTCACGCCCGGGAGCGATGGGACAGCGGCATTGGGCATCAGTAACAAATCTCCTAGGACCGACGAGCCCTCCGACTCGGCTTCACATAGCTCATTTATAGTCGAAATCAAACCAAGCTTTGCCCAGATTTCTTGGACTCTGTTGCATCTGAAAAACGAATGGTGAACACTCTCGTAGTCTAATTCACGAATTGGGCAGTCCGATGTTGTGATGGTATGACGGTTTGCCAACACACCCCGACACGGAATTGCACCATATAGAGCTCGCCATACATGCACTTTTATTTTTGCCGGTACTCGAAGCTTCCATAGAATGCGCCAAACAGGACTAGTACTTGAGGACAATACCGAATTCGTTTGTCTCAACTTTCGTCCGTGTTGATGATCCCACTCCATTCGATAATCCATCTTGACCAAGAAAATTCCAGATTTGTTGTAGTGCCATGAAACAAAATCCTCCATCATTCCCGTAGCCAGGGGTATATTCAAAATACGATTTGCATCAATGGGCCAGAATATGTGTCTGATAAGTTGCTCATCCCAACAACCATTCTCCTCGTCCATAAGTTCAGAAACTTTTGTGAGTATGATACTACCTCGTGGAGTCATTACCTTCCTGTTTGGGCTGCTAGGTACCGACGGATCACTCCAAATGCTTATTTGTGTGCCATCTCCCACTCTCCATATATATATATATCCTTTTTGGAAGTCTGAACACCACTCCACAAGCTCTGCCATGTATAAGAACTCCCTTTCTTGAGGGTACAATTCAATAAATCACCGTCCGGGAAGTACTTTGCCCTCAATACTCTGGCACAAAACGAATCTGGTTCTGCTAGCAGTCTCCAGCACTGCTTAGCTAGGAGCGCCAGGTTGAAGCAGTGTACATCTCTAAAACCCATACCTCCATTGCTCTTTGGCACACACATTTTCCACCATGCGAACCAGTGCATATGCTTCTTCTCATCCTCATCTCCCCACCAGTACTGTGACATAACGGTTGTTATCGCATTACAAATCTGTTTTGGAAGCTTGAAGACTAGCATAGCATATGAAGGAATAGCTTGAATGACAGCCTTCAATAACACTTCTCTCCCTCCAAAGGAGAGTTTCTTCTCCTTCCAACCTCTAATCCTGTTCAGGATTCTATCAACAATATGTTGGAAGCACTCCGTTCTCTCCACCCCGACGATCGGGGGCAGCCCCAAATACTTATCAGTGATTGCCTCAGCCATAATGTTCAATGTTGTACAAACCTCAGCCCGCACTTCCACGGCCGTACAGGGGCTGAAGAAAATACTCGACTTAGCCTCGCTCACTAGTTGCCCCGAGGCAGCACAATAGTCATCAAGAGCACGGCGAAGACTTGCTGCATTGTTTGCATCTGCTCGCATCATGATGAGGGAGTCGTCCGCAAAGAGAAGATGAGAGACGACCGGTGCATGCCGACATACTCTCACTCCTATCAAATTACCCATCTCTTCTTCATGAATGAGCAAACTAGACAGGCCCTCCGCACAAAGTAAAAAGAGATAAGGTGATAGCGGATCTCCCTGGCGGAGGCCTCGAGAGGGAACAAAGAAATCTGTGAGAGAGTTATTAAAATGAACTTGGTACTTGACTGACCGTACACACTCCATAATGAGCGACACCCAATCTGCTGTGAATCCCATCTGGAGCATGATTCTCTCGAGAAACACCCACTCGACCCTATCATAGGCCTTGTGCATGTCAAGTTTTACCGCACAGATTCCGAACTTCCCGGTTCTCTTCCTCTTGATAGCATGATAAGTCTCAAAAGCAACTAAGAAGTTATCCGTAATCAAGTGCCCGGGGACAAAGGCGCTTTGATTAGGTGAGATAAGCTCCGGCAACAGATTTTTTAGCCTGTTAGCTAGCAGTTTTGAAATCACCTTATAGACCACATTGCATGGGCTAATTGGATGGAACTGTGTAATTACCTCCGGATTTTCCACCTTTGGGATGAGAACGATTGTAGTGTTGTTCCATCCATCTGGTATCTTCCGAT
The DNA here is from genome assembly GCF_056163025.1 of Triticum urartu. Classification (NCBI taxonomy): domain Eukaryota; kingdom Viridiplantae; phylum Streptophyta; class Magnoliopsida; order Poales; family Poaceae; genus Triticum; species Triticum urartu. The sequence continues at coordinate 579,619,822 of NC_141874.1, forward strand.
TATTAACTGCCATCAAAACTTCATCAATCAGATCCTCACCAATTATGTGCCAGAACCTTTTATAAAACACCGCATGCAATCCATCAGGTCCCGGTGCTTTGATATCACCGATGTTAAACATTGCTCTCTTCACTTCATCCCTGGAATAGGGTTTTGTTAATTCCTCATTCATCGCATCAGAGACCCTCGGCTTAACCTTGTCCAAAACGGCTTGGTCCGATTTTTGCACGTACGAGGAGAATAATCCCTCAAAATAGTGCGCCACATGGCCCTTCAGTTGGTTCTCCTCCTCAATCCAGTCCCCATTCTCTCCTTTCAATTTCTTGATAAAAAATTTTCTTGCGTCTCCCGGTGGCTGCACGGTGAAAGAAATCTATGTTTTGATCACCCCGACAGAGCCAATCAGCCCGTCCTCTCTGCATCCAATATATCTCCTCTTGCTCGAGTAGATTTTCAATTTGCATGTCTAACTCGTGTTGTCGAGCTACTGCCTCGTCCGTTAACGGCCTGGACAGCACCTCGTTTAACTCTTTCTGGAGTTTCCTCAACCGGGTTCTGGGGCCCTTTAGTGTCTCTTTATCCCAAGTGTGTAAAGTTGCATGAATGTCCCCTGTTACCTGAGAGTAGGGCTCGGTCCCACTGGCCTTTGCACGATTCCAGGCCGCTTGAACTATCACCTCCACGTCCTCCTCTGCAAGCCACCTAGCTTCAAATTTCCTCAGTCCCGGCAGCCCCCTAGGCTGTAATCCAAGCTGAAAGTCAGTATCAATTAGGACCGGCCAGTGGTCCGATTTATTAAACGGTTCGTTCACAACACCGTATGTTGGAAAAAGATCAGCCCAAGAGCTATTTGAAACTGCTCTGTCGAGTCGCTCTCGTATTCGACCTCTACGCCAGCTGAATATGTCGCCCGAGTAGCCAAGATCATCGAGCTCACAATCGCACAAAGCACTGCTAAATGCTTGCATGCATCACTGGGGACGTGCAGCCCCCCTTCCTTCTCACGAGCTTGCAAGATTTCATTGAAATCACCTGCCACTAACCATGGCAAATTGGACACTGCGTGCAATCCTCGCAAATATTCCCACGAAAGATGTTTTCGGTCACTACTTGGCTCGCTATAGAAACCTGTGAAGCGCCATCCTGCTGCTATCGTCTCCTTAATCCGTATATCAATATAATTTGAATGAACAGCCCTAGACGAGACTCCCAGACCGGTTTGCCAAAGCATGATCAGTCCTCCACTTCTTTCGTCACTCTCCGAAACTTCCATCTCATCAAACCCTAACCTCCGTATCAACTTCCCTGCCTTAGCCATATCCAGGTGTGTTTCAGACAGGAACAACACATCTGGTTTTAATCGCTCTTGGATCCCCAAGAGCGCACGAACTGCCGTGGGCTTACGCATCCCACGGCAGTTCCACACGAGGATTTTCATTGCGACCGGTCGAGCCCCTTCTCGGAGCTCGCCGATAAAGTGTGGCTGGCATCCATCACAGCCGTGTTATCCGTCTTTGATCTCTTTGAGTCATGCGACGAAGTGTCACCATCCTCATCTTCCTTCTCTGTTGTCAGCATGCCTTATGCGTGAACCACCAATGCAGACTACACAGCGATCGGGGTCTCGTGTGCCTGACCCGGCAGTATACTTTCATGGGCAGCTGGGTCCGCATTCACCTCATCAAACGTGAGTCTCTTCCTCCCAGTGAACTTGTCCCCAGTCTACCCTCCAATGGGTTTTATAGGACTAGTGCCCGTGTCCTTCAGTTCATACTCCTCCGGGCCATTCCTCCTTGATCCACCAGAAGTGGCCCTATCCCTCTGCCTCCCCATCAAACTTTTCCTTGGCTGCCTCCTCTCTCCCGGGCGCGGTGCTAGCATAAACTCTCCCCACTCCATGGACCATGGATCATGCTTTCCATTGCCATGCTCGAGGTATGTATGACCCATATGGCCACACACATAGCAGAATACCGGCATCTTCTTGTATAGCACTGAATAGTACACCTTCTTCCCCTCCTTCGTGATGGAGACATATCTCATTAGTGGCTCATGAATGTCAAGCTTGACTCTGATCCTCACAATCCTTCCCTCACCCCACCTGGGGTTTAACATTACTTTTTCCACAACCCCCACTTTCTTTGCCAGCGAGCTAACCACATGATCCTTCCTGAATAGTGGAGGGAGATCGACAATCTGAATCCAAACAGCCAGTTTATCCAAGACTACCTCATCATACTTGGTGTAGCCATCGTACTTCTCGATAAGCACACCATGATCACGAAACAACCACGGGCCCTCCTCTGTGACCCTCTTCCAATCCCCTAGACAATTCACCGTCGGAGAGAATAAGTTTTCGCCCAGGGGTTTGAAAGTTACTCCCTGTGCTAGACTCCAGGCAAGCCGCATCGTATCATAGAATGACCCCCTACTGAAGGGCTTGTTCGTGTGCACCGTCGCCAGCACCATGAACTCCGCTTCCTCGATCTCATCTGGGAACTCCTCTTCGAAGATCAGATCCTCCTCGTCCCGTCTTGCAACTTGAGTTTCCCGATCATCTCCTCAACCCCGATTGGCTTGCCTCCCGGGGCCGCGCTTCCTGCTGACGATTGCGAGCCCGAGTCCGCCATCATCAAACCCTAGCGAGTTTCCCAACCACCAAAACCCTAGCGACCCGCGACAGGAACCAAGGCCGGGTAGATAGCGAGGCTATCCCCTTAATTAGCCCGAGAACCTAGCCGGAGAGGATTAGGTTTGGAGATAGAGTCTGATACGTCCTCACGGTGTCGCCACCGGAGGTATCACAAACCCTAGACGGGAGCCGCCAGGGTACCTTCCCACTTAACCTAGTCAGCTTCCAACCAGTAATCAAGTTTTTTTCCCTTGGGGATGTTGTCTACGCGTGTCTAGGACTCCAGGAGTTTGGATCGGAACCGTTCGTATTTCAGGACATGAAGCAGAAACTCTGAGATGATTAGCAACCACGTACTTGCTTTTTGAAATGTAAGTTTTTGGTGTTAATGACATGCTTCCATTTTCTCATATGAGGCAACTACGAGCACCCATTTTTTTAGTTCATTCAAATACCATTGCCTTAGTATATATATTCTTATTAGTATTTTTTCGGATGAGATTCTTATCAATATTGAATCAGTAAATTTTCCATGGATTTTACAATAGACTCTTCATACATTAGTAGGTCTTGGAACAATTGGTCAGCCAATATGTATTATGAATACATGTACCACAGGACTTTCATGCTATTTCAGGTACTTTCATGTTATTTTAGGGGAACACTACTTTCAGGTATTATGAATACCCAGTATGTTTTTCTCAAATTGTTGATGCACCAATATATATTGTTTTCTGGATCTAAATGTTCTTCACAGCTTCTATCATCATTCCATTAGGAAAAAAGTGTTTAGAATCCCGCAGCAACGCGTGGGGTATTTTCTAGTTGTAACAGTAGTGCTAATACAAAGAATTTGAAACAAAGAGTTTACAGAAAATATTTGAAACAAAGAAGTCTTTAAGTGATGACACTTGCCTGTTATATACATGAAAAGAGTGCATCACAATTAGCATATAGCTAAAACTAATAAACTTGTATGTTGGATCCATGTATGTGCGGTTATCATGTTACCTGAGCTGAACAACTGTTGTTATTCTTGGAGTAACATGAAAATTCAAGTAATTCATAACTACATTCCAGAATGAAATAACTATAGAAGACAAAAAAGATTTTCCACATACACGAAAACTTGTACAGAAATATCACCTGGTTTAACTAAACTTAAAATCTAGTAACAATGCAGCAAAGTCGGCAATCACCTACCTGCAACTCTAAAAAATAAACAAAATGACATTTTTGAGATGTGAACTAAATCACTAATGGATAATAGTATAACAATAGAATAAATGAAAAGTCAGAAGAAAGAAAACTAATGTGTCTAATGTAACTTTGAATATGCAATGATCAAGACCTTCAACCTGAAAAAGACGATGATCATTAAGTCAGCATCAGAAATACTACATGGAGGTTCTAGGTAAGGATTTGATGGCGAGATTCATATCGAGAATGATATTATAAAGCCCATCGCATGTCTCCTTAGATGCCCATTAACTTATGAGTTTGTAATGGCTATTTTAAGCTGCACCATGCACCTGACATGTTACTAGAGAAGAAGAGATAAACCGGTGCAGTTTGGCCTGGCTGTCCAGGAGGAACTGAGCGCATAGTTACTGGATTAGTTCATCTATCTAATGGCATTTGTCAAGCATATTGCAACAACAGGTCAAGAGGACCACAACCCCTCAAATTCCATAAACATTGTCAATGGCCTCCCTCAATAGCTTACCATCGATAGAAATGAGCAGCCTAGAAAGCGCCCACCGTAGTGGTAGAGTCAGCTTAAAAAACGCTACCATTGCAATGCTAGAAGCTCAACCAAGAGGTTGTTGAATCCTCACCTCATATAAGTCACATGAGACCCAACTTACATACACCTCAACGGAGATGGGGGTTAGATATAGTACTTCTCCAAGCTTTCCAGATTTTTGGCCCGATAAAGAATAAACTGACCTGAAATCACAATATCAAGTGTAAATCAAAAGTAATTTACTGGGATGTACATATCTACATAAAAGATACTAGCAAAAGAGCCCGTGTGTTGCAACGGGAGAGAAACATAACACACGCTCTTAACTCAACAACCATCACTCAAGACCACAATAGGTACATCCCCTTTATTTTTGCGAGGCATCATATTTGTGTTGCCGCTTATCCTCCTTCTCACCCTCGCCGACGATGGCCTCGGCGTTCACACAAAACAACAAAAAACGTGTGTTGAATATGGTTAATCCTAAGGCGTCTCTCTCTCCCTCTCTCCTCCCTCTCCCTCTCTCTCTCTTCCTCTCTCTCTCTCCTTGCGACATTTTTCAGAGGTATGCATGTGTAGTTATCGATATTTTCTTTTCCGTATATGGTTATAGTGGGTTTTTTATTTGCAATCCGGATCGCCGCCGGTATGAAAAAAACAAATCTTGTGCTATAAATTATAAGTTTGCTTCCATAAAAATATTTTAAAAATATTTAACAAGCAAAATTAACATCATATTTAGCTTCCACACATTTTTCTAATAAAAATTCATATATAATATGTTAAAATCGAAGTTACGGTTTAAAAGATACAGATAATTTAGAAATTCATTTGGTTTGACTCAAATATATTCCAAAATAATATTTAAAAAATACTTAACAGGTAAAATAATCTCCTATTCATATTCTACATATTTTTCTGATCAAATTTCATATATAACATGTTTAAATCGAAGTTACGGTTTAAAAGATATGGATGATTTTAAAAAGCATTTGTTTGACTTAAATATGATCCGCGGATGAATTGCCTAAAACATCAGGGGGGGTTTCGAAAAATATAAAATAACGGTTCAGGTGTGACTTAAATCCGGACGGGGTTGATTTCAAGAAAAGACAGGGACTTTTATGTAAAATACGAAAATAACGATTCGTTTTAACTTAAAACAAGACTGCGGGTTGAATTCTCTAACATAGAGGGACTTTTCTGAAAAATGTCATGACGGACGAAAGAAACCCAATTTGCTTTATTATTAGGTAAAGATATACTATGATGGAATTACAAAAGAAACATTTGTTTTAAATTGTCAAGAAACAAAATAATTAAACAGGTCTGAATATATGTTAGATGTAAATCCATAGGTGCATGTACGGAACCAAAACACAATCAGATTCCTCTTTGATTCATTGCATCAGAGAACAAACATCATGGGCACACACATAAAATAAAGGATAATCTCACAACATGACACGACGTGTACGCATTACTGGAAGCAACGAAACCATCTCACCATGGCATGGATGCACTCCTCGAAGTATTCAGGCTACTTGTCATAGAGGTGCTGCAAGTAGTGCAGATGTTGTATATCATGATGTGTGACAAATAGAGAAAAACAACGAGGACGGAAACCCTACATCCGCACCAGATTAGAACAAATCCGGCCTAGTACAGATAGAGAAAAACAAGGGACCCAAGATTAGCATTGGATTAGAATGAATCGGGCCTAGCCGAGGCATGTCCGGAGGTGGAGGGAGGAGGCGACGGATTCGACTTACGTGTCTTCCTCATTTAATCCTTGAAGCTGAACTTTGGCTCCGGCTTTCCCTCGAGGATGTGATGAGATTATTGGTGCCCCACCCAGTCTCTAGATCGATCTTCTTTGAGATTCGGTCGTGCTCCGCCATCGCCATCCTACCCACCGGTTCTGCCCCGGGACGTCCGTCGTAAACCCTAGAGGAGCTTGGCTTCTCTTGCATCCATCGCTTTGTGGGGAGTTGAGATGGTGGAGATGGGAGACGAAGAGGTCAGCTTATGAGGGATTCAAGACGTTTTGCTTCCGCTTCGGTTGGTCGAGGAACGGAAGTCAAAAGAGGAGGGGGGAGGATTGTGGAGCATGAAGGGGCAACTCGTAGCATTACATGCCTCTCGTGGGTTGTAATAGCAGTAAGCCAGTAACTGAAGCCACGTCCATGTAAATAACTTTCAACGGAAATATGCCAGCAAGTGATGCTACCTGTGAACGTGGAGAAAATAATCAAAGAGATGAAGTGACATGGGTGGAAATTGCTCAGGTGGCTAGATGATGATGTGGACGGTCTGCATCCTAAGATAATAGGAAGAAGTGGGAGCAACTTGGTAGATGTGCCGCACAAGGCCGGCCCATCTTTTACCGCTAAGACGAGAGCTGGGCTTGCTGGGCCGCCATCGCCGTTCCACCCGCTCCTCTCCGAGCGACGCCGCCGCCGCGGCCGCCCTTCACCCTCCTCACGTCCTTCCTCCTCTCCCGTGCGCCTCCGCCTGCTCTTCTCGGTGGCAGCGACCGCAGCAAAGGCGAGGGCGGCGCGTGGACCTCCCCGCGGCGAGAGTCCCCTCCTTTCCATCCCTGCGAGCACCGTCGCTGCTCCACGCGCGTGAGCCAACAGTGCCTGCAGCATCCTAGGGCTCACCAGGGTTTATCCCGGGCTCTCGCTCGCTGCTCCGGCGATTCACTGAGACTCTCCGTAGCCGGCGCGGCTTACCGTCACTTGGCGTCCCCCACGCTGGTCTCGGAGAGCACTGAAATAAGCGTAATGGGCGAGGTAATGGCCGCACGGAGCAGAGGCGGCGCTAATGGGGAGGACGGCGAGCCGGTTGCACGTTGGCGAGCGGAGGAGGCTGTCGCCGGGAACCGTATGGCCCTCCAGGCTCTCCGGGAGCTCGTGATTTATCCCTTCCTCTACGCTCGCCAGTCCCGCCTGCTCGGGCTTAAGGTGCTACCTCCTGTCCCCTTCTCTTCAACCCCACCAATTTCATCGTCTGACGAGCCTTCTTTGACCAATTTGTGCTCCTTGTGTTGTGTGTGCTTGCGTCCACAGTGGCCCAGAGGATTGCTGCTCTACGGCCCCCCTGGGACAGGAAAGGTACTGCATTAGCATTGGCATGTCTTAGATCGTTCTACAAATGGTGACCAGTGTGGTTCTTAGGATTGATTCTTGTTCTTCTTGTCAGACAAGCCTGGTTCAAGCCATCGTTCGAGAATGCAGTGCCCACCTGACAATGATCAAGTACTACCTCAGCTTGATGGCATCCATACCTACAATTTTAGCCTTAATCTGCCAAATAGGAGTACCATTTGTTTCTCAGTGTGTATTTGGGCATCATCATTAAGTGCTCTAATCTGCCTGTCTTTACAGTACGTATTCTGTGCATAAAGCTCATGCTGGAGAGGGTGAGAAGTTCCTGCGTGAAGCTTTCTCTGAAGCGTACTCTCAGGCGTCACAGGGCAGACCGGCCATTATTTTCATCGATGAACTGGATGCTATATGTCCACGCCGTAACAGTAGGTATGTTTATCATGTTATCATTTTTGGTGCTTGCCCAAATCTGTTTTTCTCATTGTGCTTCTCACAGGAGAGAGCAAGAATCCCGCATTGTTGGTCAGCTGCTAACTCTGATGGATGGAAATAAGAAATCGTCGAAGAAGCTTCCTCACGTAGTTGTTGTCGCGTCAACTAACAGGTTAGAAATGCCAGTTGGAGGATTGTAATTGCTGCTTTAACTGCCATGCTTAAAACCTCTCCAATAGGACACTGGTTGTAGTCTATATATCATCTCACGAAAAATAGTTCTACTGAAACAATATCTTGTCTCGTCATGTGTAGGGTGGATGCCATCGATCCAGCATTGAGAAGGCCAGGACGTTTTGACTCAGAGATAGAGGTCACTGTTCCTACGGTAGAAGAAAGGCTGCAGATTCTTAAGGTAGCATAAACTTACTATTTGGGTCAATATTGATTTCTTCTTATCTATCTCTGTGATGACTTCTACATTGCATTCTGCTTATTACTCCGTTTGTATGGTTAAATCTGCAAAGTGCTATGCTTTTGGATACATGCCCTAGGATGCCTGCATAAAACTGAGATCACTTGCCACTGCTTGATATTTTTTGTACCGAGCCTAAAATGTTTGTAACATAACGCTGCAAAACCTGCATTGTCTGAATCTATGAACTGATATGACGAATTTGCTTGAAGTCTAATAGGCCTTATTTTTGTAGCTTTATTCCAAAAATCTGCATCTTGATGAAAATGTTGATCTTCAAATTATCGCTGGATGGTGCAATGGTTATGTTGGTGCTGATCTAGAAGCTCTGTGTCGAGAAGCTGCCAGACTTGCTTATCGGAGATTGTCAAACTCATCCGAGGATGGGAAGGTGCTCACACTACTCATGGAAGATTGGGAGTCTGCGAAATCTCAGATCAAAGCAAGCATGATAAGAGGGGTAACTAAAGAAGCTCCAACTGTTTCATGGGATGATATAGGAGGTTTGAAAGATCTAAAGGTGAGATATGTTTTGCTTTAGGCTTTCTTATCATATAGGGATCCCTATCATATAATACAAACATGTTGTGATGACGATTGTCCCTATGCTGCAGAAAAAGCTTCAGCAAGCTGTTGAGTGGCCCATCAAGCATGCCACTGCCTTTGCAAGACTGGGGATATCACCAGTTCGTGGTGTGCTTTTGCATGGTCCTCCAGGGTGCTCCAAGACTACCCTTGCCAAGGCTGCAGCACATGCTGCCCAAGCTTCTTTCTTTTCTTTGAGGTTTGTCATAGAACGATCGATTACCGTGTACATTGTTTGAATCAAATCACGAGTCTATACATTTCTAATCAAGCTGGGTCCAACTAATCCCAGATATAGAGGACGGAAAAAACATGAAGTTTTTCTGGGCACAAAAACATGAAAAAAAAATCACTTCTTATGAGTATATGACATCAAGCTGGTTTATTAATAGGAGTATTGCTGATTTAGTTGTACTAAAGTAGTGATCTAAAGTAGTGATCTAAACGCTCTTATATTAGTTTACAGAGGGAGTAATATGTTTGCTATCCTGCAGTGTGCGTAAGCTTAAACTAATGAATAGAAAAGCTCCGCGTAGCCACCTTCTGTTCAAGATGTACACCTCATCGAAGGTCATCTAGGTTTTAAAATATTTTGTTGACCAGTGGTGCAGAACTATACTCGAAATATGTTGGAGAAGGTGAAGCTTTGTTGCGAAGAACATTTCAGAGGGCACGTCTGTCTTCTCCAAGCATCATATTCTTTGATGAGGCTGATGCAATCGCCCCTAAAAGGTATGAGATCCCTGTGTCTTAAATACTCCCTCTGTTCACTTTTACAAGGCCTTGTAGACATTTCAGACAGCATGCAAAACAGGTCAATTTCAGTTGTCTGAAACGACTTATAAAAGTGAACGGAGGGAGTATCAAACATAAACGCTTAAGATCTACATTATGTGATGTGCAATATTAGTAAAAGAGAACTTGTATAGAACTCTTATGAGAACTGATATATACTTTTCTACCCTTTTGCAACTATCTGATCTAGAAACTTGCATCTGATATGGTGCAGATCAATGAAGAAACTTGTTGTATTCCGTGTGTATCTCACAGGTGGATTTAAAAAAATAGGAATTAAGAGTGTTAACATATGTTCTTAGAAACTGTTCCTGAATTTTGTTTATCAGGACCAGAACCGAGATTTATGTGAACTTCAGTTGTGCACTTGTGAATCTTTTCTTTTCTGCAACCGAGTACTGACTGTCCGTCGAGATGCTAGTTTTGCAACGAAATAACTTAGGTTGGCACTTGTGTGATCTTGCAGAACTGGTCCTAGTGGGGACAGTGGCAATGCCACAGTAGGAGAAAGACTCCTATCAACTTTGTTGACTGAAATGGATGGTTTAGAACTGGCTACGGTACATCTTAGCTTGCTGATAGTTTTCAACTTAATTCTACTGAATCCCTACTTCGCTTTGTAATAAAAGGCTATCTTGATATATGTTGTAGGGGATTATTGTTTTGGCTGCTACTAATCGTCCCAAGGCGATCGATGCGGCTCTTCTCCGTCCTGGGCGTTTTGATATGGTACCCCCCTGTCTCTGTGTCCCTCTATAGCATGCACATCTGCAGCCACCATAACTTTCTTGGACTGCAGGTGTTGTACGTTCCACCGCCAGATGCGCAAGGCAGGCATGAGATACTACGCATCCATACACGGAAGATGAAGTTGGGGGAGGATGTGGACCTTGGGGAGATAGCGGAGCGCACCGAGCTGTTCACCGGTGCTGATCTCGAAGGCCTGTGCAGGGAAGCAGGAATGGCGGCACTGAGGGAAGACCTGTCAGCCAGTTCAATACACAAGGCTCACTTTGAGGCTGCAATAAGGTCGCTAAGGCCATCGCTGACGAAAGCAGAAGTTGATGAGTACGCAGCTGCTGCCATCCACGGCCCATCAGCAGAAAACATTAGAATATGATGTATCTATTGAGCTTTTGTTCAAGTTCGTGTTACACAAGCATTTTAGATCAGCCAACCCTTGGATAACGCAATCACTGGCGATTAAATGTTATATTTGTGCGGTTCTTTTTTCTTTATGAAATATGTTATATTTGTGCGGTTCTTTTTTCTTTATGAAATATATGAGAATTCAAGCGACTCTGGTTGTGTTTGCCTACTGCTATTTTTCTCTACAATCGTCTAAACATGACTGACCCTCATGTAACCAAATTGACATGCATCCCTCGTTTTCATCATAACCGACAATTAGAACACAATGGTACCAATATCAGTGTTGTATTTTCTCCGCGAAGTCGTGTCATTCATCTCTATGTATGTGATGAAGCTTTCCATCTGGTCTAATCTCGTAGCTTATATTCATCCCGTGATAATCATGTTGCAGCAAAATCCTGCCTCAACTTGGTAAATCAAGGCAGCTGATAACGGCCGATTGGATAATCTGAATTCATGAGGTCACACGATATTAGCAGAACTGGTTCATGTACCAATTCTGGCCTATTCGGTTTAGAGGATTTTCATAGAAAACACATAGGAACAAGAATCCCGGAGGAAAATTTTCTATAGATGTGTTCGGTTTGTAAGAAATGTGTATAGGAATTTCATAAAAATACTGTTCATTTTCTGTGTTTTTGGAGGAAATTACACATCCACTCAAAGCTCATTTTACGCGTAGGAACGAGGCGAGTCAATTCCTTAGGATGGAAGTGTCATCCTATAAAATTCCTATACTAGTCCTAATTCCTACGTTATGAAATCCTCCAAACCGAATAAGCCCACATATTGACCAAAGTATCCTACTCCCTCCGTTCCTAAATATAAGTTTTTTAGACATCTCCAGTAGACTACAACATACGGATGTATGTAGACATATTTTAGAGTGTAGATTCATTCTATTTGCTCCATATGTAGTCACTTGTTGAAATCTCTAGAAAGACTTATATTCGGGAATGGAGGGAGTACAAACTAACAAGTGTATCCTCATTAATATTTGCGCTTGTAAATTTATGGATCTGGACTGCCCATCCGTTTGCTCTTTCTAGGATTGCATTCACCCTTGTCATCTTTGTATGGTTTAGGGTCATTGCTTGAAACGACAACACGTTGCCCATGGATCCAATATTGATCTTTTCCTGAAATATTCCTTTTCTGAAATTTAACCTTGAGGGGTCCATTTCCACTTCCCTTTTTGTACCTATAAATTGGATCTTCACCCCGCCATTCTTAAATGAAACCGGCCCGAACACTCCCGGCGAGGGGATGTCGTCGCCCTTGGGGAGGACCACATAAGCCCTATACACGCCGTCGAGCTGAGCAGTACCGGTGTGCACCTCGTCAAAGAGGCGCTGGAGGAGAGAAACATAAAAAAACATGGACCAACTAAGAGTCAGCTATATTGACAAACTTGATAATAAAATACAGTAGCCTTTAACAGCATTCGCCTATCTTTGCTAAAGGAAGAAAAACATGACGACCTCGGCACTGTAAGAGGCTAAGAGCAGAATGTGCCCTGTTTATGTGTCAAGTATTCAGCATGACTGACTTTTGCAACTGTTCAACACTTGGTTTCTAATTTTGGGAGCACCTCTCTATACATCTCCATCTCTGTACACTAAGAACGCACTGGTCTTGCAGCATCTCGACGCTAGCTCCTTCCCTTCAGAGGTTGGTGGCGTGAAAGCACACTGTGCGATCCCCAACATGCCGCCTTCACAGAAGCTTTTCCTGCAGGAGATCAACGGAAGCAACGTCGTCAGGAAAGGGGAGGCAAGCTCGATAAACCAGCGATCTATCTTTGCAGGGTGATATCAGTCACAGCTAGTCTAGCAAGAATGAATGCAATCTGGTGAAAATTTGACACATCATGCTATCATGTCCCCTTGTTAAGGAGAATGGTGCATGTTTGACAGTGATGAGTTTTCAAGGCATGAGGAAGCTGCACGGAAAGGGCCTAGAGAAAATACCGTGCTGCATCCACTAGCTGCGATGCTATTCCCTTTCTTCTGTGTGATGGCACCACCCAGATTGCCCGGAATCCGCATAGCGCGGGCACAGCTTCTTCTTCGCAGACTATGGCGCCAGGGCCCTGGCACTCTTCTTTGCTCTTGTCGGGGTGATTATGCCGCCGCAAGACTTCCCTCTTGAAGCTTATTTTCCCAAACTCCAATGTATGGTTTGCCTGTGCTGATTCAGTTTTACTGTCCGGCAAATTGCTTCGGTTTTCCGATGCAGAGCTTGGAATAACTTTGTGTGCTGCTTTTATCGGTTCGGCAACTAGACATCCCGCTATCCTCCCACCAGATACAAACAGATACACCTATGCAACAGAGATGTTCTTTCTTCAGTAACACAGCATATTGCATTTATGCTGTTGTATCTTATATACACGGGAATTACGACTGTGACTTACTACCTTGCAGAGCTTATGAAGGAGCTGGCCTTCACCAAACCCCAGCTCCTTCTCCACCACTTTGATCACCTCCTGAACCTGAAATATGTACATGATGTTAAATGGTTTGCATCCTAAATCTCAACATCTGTGCAATTTGCATCTGGGTTTCTAATGTCAAAATGTGGACTGGTTGTGAAGTGGTTCAGGCTTTCAGCAGTAAGCACGGACGCATGCACACAGATTACAGCTATCAGCAAACTTACAGTCTGAATTTCTTCAGAAAGGCATGCATCAGAACATAACAAAGCGAGTTTGGCCAATTACCTTGCTGTTCCGTATACAGGAATTTTCACCGCTTGCTAGAATTATCCGGTCACCGCCCTCGGACCTCATAACCACGGTTTCCTTGCGCCAACCCTACATTTCGTCGGTCAGAAACTCTTCACCCATAGAAACACAAGAAACAAGGGTAATGGCACTGCAATTCACAAAAGAACAAGCGGGGCCTAATGAACCTTGAACGGGACGCCCTCGGAGTAGCCCTTGTGGTATGCCCTGTGGACCTTCTCGTCCTCGTCGTTGCCGCGGGCGTACATCATGCCGCAGACCGCGCACATATGGAGGAGGAAATCAGGCTGCCCCAGCTCCAGGTGGAACTGCCCGTAGTTCCTCTTCTTGTTGAGGACCTTGCCGTCGCCGCAGCTCTTGGGCCTCTTCGCCTCCGCCGCTTCGCTGCCCAAAACAATCGACACGGATCAGTCCAAGGGTGAATCTGGAAGGCACCAATTCGGTGCAGAATACTTCCAAGATGCATCAATTGTGAGGCTAGGCTCGGAACCGGCGAGATTTGGTACGAGCAGTGATCGGCTTCAAGCGGGGAAAGAGAAGAAGAACCTGTTCTGATCCGGCCCCGTGGCCTGGCGCTTGAAGAACGTGTTGATCTTGGGCTGCATCTCCTCGCGCTCTCCCCCTTCTTGTTTCCTGCCGGAGTGGGGGGGAGAAGAGGCGACGGCGGCCGGCGGAGACGAGGAAGACGGGATGGGGTGGGGAGAGAAGCGGCGATTGGTGGGGACTTGACAGGGGGGCAAGCGGGCGAATGGACGGTGCTGATGAGAGGATGACGCCGCGAGGGGAGGAGATCGGACGGGCAAGGAATGGGGAGGCCGTCGCGCGGGTTTCTGAGAAGAAGATGTGGGATTCGGGCGCCAAAACAACCGCCGAAAATTCTAGGCCTAGAGTCATTTCCATCGGTAGCCGGACATGAATGGTCGACCATACTTCGTCTTCAGCTCTCAAATTTGGCTTGCAATTCAAGTGGCATCCCCTAAATTACACCAACACGTGAGATCCAACAATGAGTGTGTGGTTGTTTCTATCTCTCTCCATCCGCGTCATCATTCCACCGTCATTCACAAAATCGATGAGGTGGGAGAGCCATTTCTAGACTAGGGTGGAGGCGCTCTGAGGCAAGAGGTGTCGATACTGGAGCGGAGACATCTTATGGGATGACACGGTGACGATGTAGGGCTTCTAGAGTTTGTGGAGGACGTGAGCGGTGACGATGTAGAGCTTCTAGAGTTTGTGGAGGATGCGATGACAAGGAGGGGCGAAGGAGCGCCGTGGAGGAGCCGAGGGCAAGTCAATGTGGAGCTGGGGATGGTGTGCTGATGCGTGGTGGTGTGACTTGACAGACGAGTTTGGGCAGGGGCGGAGCCAAGATTTGGGTATAGGGAGGCCAAGCTAAGTAGATAAAAAAATCCAGTGCAAAAGATAATTCTAGAGAACAAGGTTGAGACCTTGCACATAAGCCTTAATAACAATTTCAGTACAAGAATTTGAAGCAACTGGCTTAGAAGATAAATTAATCTTAATGATGTTTGGTAGCATTTTTCGTCCTTATGGTTGAGGAATTTCAATTTTATAAGTAGCCGACTTAGAAACAAATTAATTGTAATGGTGTTTGACAGCATTTTACCTCCTCATAGTTGAATTTCAATTTCAGAATTAGCTATATTGTTTGTGTTCTGTGTAAGGTCCTCATAGATTTTTTTTGGAATCACAATAGGAACTCATACAAGATAATTTGCATCACGGTAATTTCTAGGACACATCAAGGGATGATTTCTCGATAGCATATCAAATCGGAAAACAAAACAACTAAAGTCTAATGTATAATTTCAACACTACTACGAGATGAGAACTGAGAGAGATTAGTATAGTGTGGTGTGTTAACCTGATCTTGGGGGAAGCAATGAAGTAGGTTGCATCGCTGAGTCGTCGTAGAAATCCGATCGTGAGCGGCAAAGCAGGGAAATCAGAAGCAGATGGGCGACAAAGACGGCAAGGGCACACGACGGCTGCGGTGCCTAATTGTGACGCCCCGAGACCGATGCGCTAGGTGTCCTCCGGTTATTCGATGTTGTTGCCTTGTCATTCGCTTGCGCGTTGCATCTTGCCATGTCATCATCCGCATTGCATCTGCATGTTTTCGAAACTTGCATTCGTCCGGGTTCCCCCAGTTCCGTCCGTTGTCCGTTCTAAGCCCAGACACACTTGCACGCGCCCGCGGCATGTCCGAAATAGTATTTTATAAGTGGCCGGAAAATGTTCTTGGAATGGGTTGAAAGTTGGCGTGCGGTCTTATTTTAGAATAGGTAGACCGCCTGTCAAATTTCATCGCGTTCAGAGTCCATTTGATGCCCTAACGGATAACTATAGCGGCAATATAGCCGGTCTTTTCGTCGGACGTTTTCGGTCTCCGGAAACCATGCCGGGCTGCATCTCTCCCCTCTTCTCTCAGACCAACCCTCTCTTCACAGTCCACTACCTACCGCCAGGCCCAACCTAACCCCTCTCGTCAGCCCGCGGCCCTCCTCGCGCGCGCGTCCGAAAAGTTGTCCCGGACCCGACCCGAGCAGTCGTCACCGTTGTGCCCGGATCATCCCCAAACGTCTACAAAACATCACCGTTTTCCTATTTGGACTCCCTAACTATTTTATTCGCGACCGCCCGATTGCGATCGTAGGGACGTGATAGCCCCTACGCAATTCCTACCTGCTATTTATAGCAGATGAAACCCTACCTAAACTAGCCAACCCTAATTTCTAGGGATCCTCCCCTGTCCAATCCCCGCCGCCGCCACTCTCTTTATTTTTAGCGCCGGACCAATCGAGCCAGCCGACAGCCTCCCCCCAACCTCGGGATCCCTCCCGATCCACCTCCACCCAACCAGATCGCTGCAGCCATCCACCTGCTCCATCCAATCCATCGATCCCTGCCTCCCCTGTTCGGTCCTCGCTGCATCCGCAGCTCCCCTGCCCCCCTCGCGCTCGGGCACGCAGCCAGCCGAGTGCCCACCTCCAGATCGAGCAGGAGGCTCGATCTCAAGCTTCTCGAGCCACCGGTGACCAGGGCCCTCCCGCCGTGCCCCTTTTACTTCTCCTTTTTTCCTGTAATCCCTCTCTCCCTGTGGTCTCTCACATCGCGATCCCTCTCTCTTCAGGACGAACAGGAAGCCTCCATGGACGCCAAGCCGCCGAGTCACCCGAGCACCTCCTCCAGTTCGTCGCTCAGTCGCCGCCTCGTCCTTGCGCTGCCTCCAGGAACCAAGAGCCTCGCGCTCGTGTGCGAGCATGCACATGAGATTCTACGCCCGCGCTCGTCCCCGTCTTCCCGGCCTCCTCAGCATCGCTTGCAGCTTTGAGTCCAGCCATGGAAGCTGCCACCGCATGGAGCTCCAAGCCGCCGGCTTGCCTCCACTCTGATCCGGCAGGGAACGGGACCCCGGCGACCTCCCGTGACCAGATCCGCCCTTCCAGACGCCCTGCACCCTCGGGCCACCGCAGGACCTCCTTCCCCCACGCCCAGTTCGCCGTCGCCGGCCTCTGCTTCCCCTGCCTCGAGCCACTCCAGCACAGCGGCCGCACGTTGACTAGATCGATCGCACGCGCAGTGCTACAGCCGGCCTGCTGCTGGCAGGGCCCAGCCTCCCCTTGGCCCATCTGCGCAAGCCTCTCCACAGTTCCGGGCCTCGGCCCAGGGTGAGCAGCCACACCCCAGCGCCCCACCTTCCTTTCCTGCTGTTGGCCCAGTTCGTGTTTCGGCCCATATCATGTTTTTCCAGCGTCTGCGAATTTGTGTATTTATCCCGAGACTGCTGATTTGCAGAAAAGTCCCTAGACAATATGCATATAATAACTAATTAATCGTGCATCGGATCTAAATAAATTATATATGAAACTTGCTTAGAATTTCATCTAGTTTAATAATATGCAACTTTCATCCATGTTAAAAATGCTTAAACTGCTGTTTGCATTAATTTTCTCCTATGCCATGCTAAAATGATTTATTTCATAACAAAATAATCGTAGCTCCAAACCTAACAAACTTTATATGTAAATGGGGTAGAATTTTGCCTAATTTAACATGGTGGCCTTACTTTGCATGTTTAACAACTCTAAAATGGTGTTTAGGGCAGAATAGTACCGAACCTAATATATGCACATGAGGAGTTTCCGGACTTGTTGTTTTGTTGTTCCGGCCTCATCTAACCCACCTTGTCCTAGCAAACCGTCGTTTGGCTATGTTACCGCTTTGCTCAGCCCCTCTTATAGCGTTGTTAGTTGTAGGTGAAGATGGAGTTTGTTCCATGTTGGAACATGATTATTGTTGGGATATCACAATATCTCTTATTTAATTAACACATCTATATACTTGGTAAAGGGTGGAAGGCTCGGCCTTATGCCTGGTGTTTTGTCCACTCTTGCCACCCTAGTTGCCGTCATATCGGTGTTATGTTCCCGGATTTTGCGTTCCTTACACGGTTGGGTTATAATGGGAACCCCTTGACAGTTCGCTTTGAATAAAACTCCTCCAGCAAGGCCCAACCTTGGTTTTACCATTCGCCACCTAGCCTTTTTCCCTTGGGAGTCGCGCATCCCGAGGGTCATCTTTATTTTAAACCCTCGGGCCAATGCTTGTCTAAGTGTTGGTCCAACCCAGAGCACCGTGCGGGGCCGTCCCTTGGCAACTTGGGTTACGTTGGCTCCCGTACGCTTAGCTTATCCGGTGTGCCCTGAGAACGAGATACGTGCAGCTCCTATCGGGATTTGTCGGCACAGCGGGTGGTCTTGATGGACTTGTTTTACCATTGTCGGGGATGTCTTGTAGCCGGGATGCCGAGTCTGATCGGATTGTCTTGGGAGAAGGAATATCCTTCGTTGACCGTGATAGCTTGTGATGGGCTAAGTTGGGACACCCCTGCAGGGATTTGAACTTTTGAAAGCCGTGCCCGCGGTTATGGGCAGATGGGAATTTGTTAATGTCAGGTTGTAGAAAACCTGAAACCTTAACTTAATTAAAATGCACCGACCGCTTGTGTTACCGTGATGGTCTCTTCTCGGCGGAGTCCGGGAGGTGAACACGGTGTTGGAGTAATGCTTGACGTAGGTTGTTCTAGGATCACTTCTTGATCATAGATTTCTCGACCGTGCTTTTGCCTTCTCTTCTCGCTCTCTTTTGCGTATGTTAGCCACCATATATGCTAGTCGCTTGCTGCAGCTCCACCTCATACCTTTTACCCCACCTATAATCTTAAATAGTCTTGATTGCGAGGGTGTGAGATTGCTGAGTCCCCGTGACTCACAGATACTTCCTAAACCAGTTTGCAGGTGTCGATGATACCACTCCAGGTGAATCAACCGAGCTCAAGGAGGAGCTCGATGAAGATCTCGTTCATTGTGTTGTTTCGTTTCAGTTGATCAGTAGTGGAGCCCAGTTGGGATGATCGGGGATCTGTGTAGCATTTGGGGTAGTCTTCTTTTATTTTGGTTCCGTAGTCAGACCTTGATTGTATCTGGATGTTGTAATGCTATGTTCATGTATTGTGTGAAGTGGTGATTGTAAGCCAACTATGTATCTCTTTCCCTTATGTATTACATGGGTTGTGTGAAGATTACCTCACTTGCGACATTGCTTTCAATGCGGTTATGCCTCTAAGTCATGTTTCGACACGTGGGAGATATAGCCGCATCGAGGGTGTTACAAGTTGGTAATCAGAGCCTTCCCCGACCTTAGGAGCCCCCTGCTTGATCAAATCGCTGGCGTTGTTGAGTCTAGAAAAAAGTTTTGAGTCATTTAGGATTATATATATCGGAGAGTAGGATTCTTTTTACTCCTCAGTCCCTTCGTCGCTCTGGTGAGGCATCCTGACGTAGAGTTTTGACTCTTCTCTTCTCAAATTTCACTAAAAAAAATTTAGGATCACGCGGGTATCTTGGAATCGTTCCGATGGTTTTGTGACGAGAACATTGTTCTTGGTGCCTCCTGACATTTAGGGGTTGTGGCAGTGTCCCGGGGAGTTGAGCTCCGAGGTGTTGTCGTCACAATTTTATCGTTGCAGTTCTGGAATACCTGAGTTTGCCGACATCGAAAATCTCTTTTATGCAGTTGTTGGTGAGATAACCTCGACGCCACCTAGTACTGGGGCGAGAGTTCAGGAGTATTGCCATAACTCGTATAATGGATGCTTTTCGAAGGTTGAGGTAAACGATTTCCGAAGGTTTCTTGGTTATGTGTTGAAGGATGGATACAGCTGGATGTAGGATTTCTTAGTGTGGGTGAGATATTATGCTTCCCCTGTATCCCCAACACCTGATTGCATAACCGAAAAGTTTCGTGAGTTTATAAGTGGGAATTCAAGTAGCTCTTAGGATATCTTTTCCGACAGATGTATGATATGAAATTGGGGTTCGACGTCTAGTGGTCCGCCTATTCACGGTTGGTTTTACAATGGTCTCGTTGTGTCTTAAAGAGTCCTTGGCTATGCCGACTCGGGGACGCTTCGTATGTCATGTGCACTGCTTTGTACATGATGGTGCTGTACGATCGAGCCCGTGTAGGCCCCACCATGAAAACTTTGAACGAAATCTCTATCATATGTTTGTTCCGGCTTACTCTGCAAGCCAATCCTTTGTTTTTGTTTTCAGCTGTGGTATTCGAGTTGCTACAATGTCAAATGTTGATTCCATACCTTCCCCAAGCGGTGTTCTCATACTCCGATGTGAATACCAATCCTTCTTGATCATCGAGATTGTGCTGTCAATCCTTTTCAACCGGCGTGTTTCTCTTCAAGCGAATCCGATCGTCTTCAACATCCGCTAGATCAAGTATCAGTTCTTCTCAACGGTGTTTGTTTCATCCGTCTCCAAGTTGCCTTTGTTTTTCCCGCCCACCCACCCTTTTTTTCCTCAAGGTCTCAGATGTCTTAATCAGGCATCCATCTTATGGATATGAAGTCTCCCCATTTTGTTCCGTCAATATTCTTACCCGGTGGTTCTCGTGAAGATGCTCTGCACATTCACCATTCTTCATTCTTTTCTTCTCCGGTGGACCAAATTCAAGCGATGTTGATCATACCCTTTTCCTCGTTTCAAATACCTTCTCTTGCCGGTGCTCCTCATATTCATTCATTTTTCGCTATTCAATTGTTCTGGAGTGCTAAAGATATCTTGAAGATTCGTGTTTCCACTCTACTTTCGTTCAAGATCTTTCGAGGATGTTATCTCATTCAAGCCTTCAATTTAACCGGTGCATTTTCTCTTTTAATCGTTCAACGGTGTATCTTTTCAGTGGGCCCTAACCCACATGTCTTTTTCCAGGATCTTACCTGACTCTTCTAATTTTATCGGAGCTATTCTCAAATCTTTTAAAGTTTGTCGTAAGAATAAATTATCATCAGTCAAATGTCTTCTCCAAGATCTGTCAAAATCTTTTCATTGTTGGCTCAACCTCTTCGTTTTTGATTCTTCCGAAGTGTCTAAATAATTCATGGTAGTGTTTCTCGTCGTCATTCTCGGATTTTGAAGACCTAAGAAGGGTTTCTCTTTAATCTTGCCCCATTCTCTTCAAGATTCGTGATTCTAGCTTGTTGCCATCCTCTCATAATTATTTTCGATTGTGGGAATTCTTTTCACCTATCCGGAGCAATTCAAGAGTCTTCTCAGTTTGTTATCTGGAGTTCATCAATTCAGGGTTATTCATTCTCAGCTGTCAGTTATCATTCTCCAATCTTACCGGTGCATCGCTCAAGTATTCTCTAATCAGTTCATGATCTCTTCGTTCTCATGTATCTAAATTCCCTCAAGCATCTTCATTCATTTTCTAATTCTTCCCGGTGTTTCTCTATATTTTCTTCGTTCATTTTGAATTCTACTGGCGGCTCTTCTAAGATTCTTCTTCCTTCATTATAATATCAATTGACTCTTTCTTTCCAATCCTACCGGTGGTTCGCTGAAGACCTTCTCAAGTTTGCACTATATCTATCTTAATCCTTTCTACGAGAATAAGTAGTATACCAAATCTGCTGCTTGTCATCAATTTAAATTGGTGAAGGATACGCATAACATAATTCTTATTCTTGCTTCATCCAAGTGATTAATTCCTTATTCCAGAGGCTCATCAAATTCTCGTTTTCAATTGTTTCATCTTTTTTTTCCCGGAGTTCCAAGCTATCTCAACTTTCTCGTCATGAAGATCCATCTAATCATTGCAAGGATTCACCTTGTGTTTTCAACTTCTCTTTCCTTTCGTTTGATCATTCTTTTATTACCAGAGTTCTTCATGGAGGCTGTACATGTTGGTTCATTAAGGATTTAATTCCCTCTCGAAGTGTTCATCAAGATTCTTTTCAGAGGAGCTCAAACATTCTTCATCTTCCATTTCTAAGTGCAGTTCTTCCTATTTTATCTTTTGAGGTGGTGTTATGTCATTTTTGACATTTTCCCTTCATGTTTCATGATTCACAAGTTTTCAAGAGTGACATATCTAAAATCGATCATTTTCTCTTCGTTCAAGACATCTTTTCAATCCATCAATCTCTTCTTTGAAATGATCTTGGGTTATATTTCACCTTAAGCTTTCCCTAAGGATTGTTACTAATTATGGTGCTTATAAATGAACCAAGTTCTTCATTTATCCTCCCGGTGAGATAAGTTTTCTCGTCTCCTTGTTCATACCAATCCAACCTATTGTTTTCATTTGTGGCAGGTTTTCACCTCAAGTTTTTGAGATGTTTTCCATAAGGCCACAACAAGCTTATCCTTTTTGTTGTTGGTTTTCCAACAACTCCGCTTTAACTTTCTTGGAAGGGTGATCTTCAAGCTCACTTGTGGCATAAGTTGACCTTTTCTTCTCCATCCTTTCATTTCAATGATCTTTATTCTTTCTTCTTACGGAGGCATTGTGATGTTTCTCTCTTCTCTCATCATCTCATCTTGTCAAGATCTTGTTCTTTCCTTTGCTTATCCATTCAACCGGAGTGTCGTGTTTTCATTCTAGCTCTCTCATATTATCAAGTTTAGCCTCCCTTCTCAACCGGAGTGCTGGCTGGAATCTTTCTTACCCCTTGTGCCATTCTTTCAATAGTTCCGGAGGCAATGTGTTGTTCATCTCGTTAAGTATCCTCTCATCTTTTCAAGTTCATGTACAATTCATTCCATTTACAGTCGGAGAGCTGCCCAAATTATATCATTCTTAATCCTTTTCTATCTTGTTTTAACCGGAGTGGTTTCAATATTTATCTTGCCCTTCAACCTCAAGGTTTTTTTTGCAATGTTCTTTGTTCCTCTTTTCTAAAGGAGTGTTTTCAACCTTGTTCACCTTCGTTGTATTCTTTCTCGAATTTGTTCTACCTCGCAAGGTTCTTTGGTTTCACTCATTCGTCAAAGAAGCAACTTAGTTTTACCTCTCATCTTCCTCTTTCGTTTTCCCTCCGGTGTCATTCTAGATCTCGGGACGAGATCCTCTCGTAGTGGTGGAGTGTTGTGACGCCCCGAGACCGATGCGCTAGGTGTCCTCCGGTTATTCGCTGTTGTTGCCTTGTCATTCGCTTGCGTCTTGCATCTTGCCATGTCATCATCCACATTGCATCTGCATGTTTTCGAAACTTGCATTCGTCCGGGTTCCCCCAGTTCCGTCCGTTGTCTGTTCTGAGCCCAGACACACTTGCACGCGCCCGCGGCACGTCCGAAATAGTATTTTATAAGTGGCCGGAAAATGTTCTTGGAATGGGTTGAAAGTTGGCGTGCGGTCTTATTTTAGAATAGGTAGACCGCCTGTCAAATTTCATCGCGTTCAGAGTCCATTTGATGCCCTAACGGATAACTATAGCGGCAATATAGCCGGTCTTTTCGTCGGACGTTTTCGGTCTCCGGAAACCATGCCGGGCTGCATCTCTCCCCTCTTCTCTCAGACCAACCCTCTCTCCACAGTCCACTACCTACCGCTAGGCCCAACCTAACCCCTCTCGCCAGCCCGCGGCCCTCCTCGCACGCGTGTCCGAAAAGTTGTCCTGGACCCGACCCGAGCAGTCGTCACCGTTGTGCCCGGATCATCCCCAAACGTCTACAAAACATCACCGTTTTCCTATTTGGACTCCCTAACTATTTTATTCGTGATCGTCCGATTGTGATCATAGGGACGTGATAGCCCCTACCCAATTCCTACCTGCTATTTATAGCAGATGAAACCCTACCTAAACTAGCCAACCCTAATTTCTAGGGATCCTCCCCTGTCCTATCCCCGCCGCCGCCACTCTCTTTATTTTTAGCGCCAGACCAATCTAGCCAGCCGATAGCCTCCCCCCAACCTCGGGATCCCTCTCGATCCACCTCCACCCAACTAGATCGCTGCAGCCATCCACCTGCTCCATCCAATCCATCGATCCCTGCCTCCCCTGTTCGGTCCTCGCTGCATCCGTAGCTCCCCTGCTCCCCTCGCGCTCGGGCACGCAGCCAACTGAGTGCCCACCTCCAGATCGAGCAGGAGGCTCGATCTCAAGCTTCTCGAGCCACCGGTGACCAGGGCCCTCCCGCCGTGCCCCTTTTTCTTCTCCTTTTTTCCTGTAATCCCTCTCTCCCTGTGGTCTCTCACATCGCGATCCCTCTCTCTTCAGGACGAACAGGAAGCCTCCATGGACGCCAAGCCGCCGAGTCACCCGAGAACCTCCTCCAGTTCGTCGCTCAGTCGCCGCCTCGTCCTTGCGCTGCCTCCAGAACCACCCGAGGAGAGCCTCGCGCTCGTGTGCGAGCATGCACATGAGATTCTACGCCCGCGCTCGTCCCCTTCTTCCCGGCCTCCTCAGCGTCGCTTGCAGCTTCGAGTCCGGCCATGGAAGCTGCCACCGCATGGAGCTCCAAGCCGCCGGCTTGCCTCCACTCTGATCCGGCAGGGAACGGGACCCCGGCGACCTCCCGCGACCAGATCCGGCCTTCCAGACGCCCTGCACCCTCAGGCCACCGCAGGACCTCCTTCCCCCACGCCCAGTTCGCCGTCGCTGGCCTCTGCTTCCCCTGCCTCGAGCCACTCCAGCGCAATGGCCGCGCGTTGACCAGATCGATCGCACGCACAGTGCTACAGCCGGCCTGCTGCTGGCAAGGCCCGGCCTCCCCTTGGCCCATCTGCGCAAGCCTCTCCACAGTTCCGGGCCTCGGCCCAGGGTGAGCAGCCACACCCCAGCGCTCCACCTTCCTTTCCTGCTGTTGGCCTAGTTCGTGTTTCGGCCCATATCATGTTTTCCCAGCGTCTGCAAATTTGTGCATTTATCCTGAGACTGCAGATTTGCAGAAAAGTCCCTAGACAACATGCATATAATAACTAATTAACCGTGCATTGGATCTAAATAAATTATATATGAAACTTGCTTAGAATTTCATCTAGTTTAATAATATGCAACTTTCATCCATGTTAAAAATGCTTAAACTGCTGTTTGCACTAATTTTCTCCTATGCCATGCTAAAATGATTTATTTCATAACAAAATAATCGTAGCTCCAAACCTAACAAACTTTATATGTAAATGGGGTAGAATTTTGCCTAATTTAACATGGTGGCCTTACTTTGCATGTTTAACAACTCTAAAATGGTGTTTAGGGCAGAATAGTACCGAACCTAATATATGCACATGAGGAGTTTCCGGACTTGTTGTTTTGTTGTTCCGGCCTCATTTAAACTTGCCTAGATAGGTAGTTTTCATTTGCTTCACCCTCTTGCCATGATTAACAACATTTAAAATTGATGGGTACCTAAACGAGAGAGAACTAAATAAGTCCCGTGGTGTTTCGTCAATATGCAACTCGTTGCATATTGAGCTCCACTTAACTTGTAGTTTTGCTTGTGCACTTTGCCATGCCATGCCCTCTTTAAACCGGACATGCATCATACTTGTTTGCGCATCATGCCATGCTTATGTGGTGGTTGTTTACTATGTTGTTTGCTTCTTTCCGGTGTGCTTCTTCGGGTTGGTTCCGATACGTCACGTTTGTGAGGATCCGTTCGACTACGTCCGTTTGTCTTCTTCATGGACTTGTTCTTCTTCCTTGCGGGATCTCAGGCAAGATGACCATACCCTCGAAATCACTTCTATCTTTGCTTGCTAGTTTCTCGCTCTTTTGCTATGCCTATGCTACGATACCTACCACTTGCTTATCATGCCTCCCATATTACCATGTCTAGCCTCTAACCCACCTTGTCCTAGCAAACCGTCGTTTGGCTATGTTACCGCTTTGCTCAGCCCCTCTTATAGCGTTGTTAGTTGCAGGTGAAGATGGAGTTTGTTCCATGTTGGAACATGATTATTGTTGGGATATCACAATATCTCTTATTTAATTAAGGCATCTATATACTTGGTAAAGGGTGGAAGGCTCGGCCTTATGCCTGGTGTTTTGTTCCACTCTTGCCACCCTAGTTGCCGTCATATCGGTGTTATGTTCCCGGATTTTGCGTTCCTTACACGGTTGGGTTATAATGGGAACCCCTTGATAGTTCGCTTTGAATAAAACTCCTCCAGCAAGGCCCAACCTTGGTTTTACCATTCGCCACCTAGCCTTTTTCCCTTGGGAGTCGCGCATCCCGAGGGTCATCTTTATTTTAAACCCCCGGGCCAGTGCTTGTCTTAGTGTTGATCCAACCCAGAGCACCGTGCGGGGCCATCCCTTGGCAACTTGGTTTACGTTGGCTCCCGTATGCTTAGCTTATCCGGTGTGCCCTGAGAACGAGATATGTGCAGCTCCTATCGGGATTTGTCGGCACAGCGGGTGGTCTGGCTGGACTTGTTTTACCATTGTCGGGGATGTCTTGTAGCCGGGATGCCGAGTCTGATCGGATTGTCTTGGGAGAAGGAATATCCTTCGTTGACCGTGAGAGCTTGTGATGGGCTAAGTTGGGACACCCCTGCAGGGATTTGAACTTTTGAAAGCCGTGCCCGCGGTTATGGGCAGATGGGAATTTGTTAATGTCAGGTTGTAGAAAACCTGAAACCTTAACTTAATTAAAATGCACCGACCGCTTGTGTTACCGTGATGGTCTCTTCTCGGCGGAGTCCGGGAAGTGAACACGGTGTTGGAGTAATGCTTGACGTAGGTTGTTCTAGGATCACTTCTTGATCATAGATTTCTCGACCGTGCTTTTGCCTTCTCTTCTCGCTCTCTTTTGCGTATGTTAGCCACCATATATGCTAGTCGCTTGCTGCAGCTCCACCTCATACCTTTTACCCCACCTATAATCTTAAATAGTCTTGATTGCGAGGGTGTGAGATTGCTGAGTCCCCGTGACTCACAGATACTTCCTAAACCAGTTTGCAGGTGTCGATGATACCACTCCAGGTGAATCAACCGAGCTCAAGGAGGAGCTCGATGAAGATCTCATTCATTGTGTTGTTTCGTTTCAGTTGATCAGTAGTGGAGCCCAGTTGGGATGATCGGGGATCTGTGTAGCATTTGGGGTAGTCTTCTTTTATTTTGGTTCCGTAGTCGGACCTTGATTGTATCTGGATGTTGTAATGCTATGTTCATGTATTGTGTGAAGTGGTGATTGTAAGCCAACTATGTATCTCTTTCCCTGATGTATTACATGGGTTGTGTGAAGATTACCTCACTTGCGACATTGCTTTCAATGCGGTTATGCCTCTAAGTCGTGCTTCGACACGTGGGAGATATAGCCGCATCAAGGGCGTTACACTAATCTCACCCACGTAGAGGCTAATCATGGACGGAAGAATGCAGTTATGCAGCTTCTGGAGACAAGATCGGAGGCTACCTGCTAATTTGGCCACTAGTGGGCTTTCAGTATGGGCCTTTTCTTTTTTCTTTCACGTATAAATTTGAGATAGGGAGGCCAAGTATACTTGTACGTGTGATTTCGTTGGTTACGTACATAGGTTCCCAGCGTATTGGTCGACGGTTGGGGGGGTGGCCTCTGCTCATCCCCCTGGCTCTGCCACTGAGTTCGAGGAGGGGTCGAGTGGGTGCATGGGAGGCGGGAAGAGACACAGTCACCACTGCGCGCAGGGGGGGGGGGAGCCCACTAGCGGGACGTTTAAGGGGGCAATTGGAGATGTTCTTACGCTTCGCTTGGGAGCTCTATAAACATTCACCTTTGTAAGAACTTATCATTGGTATTTTACCGATAATGAATATAATACTTTAATCCAAGGGATAAATTGTCGATGAGTTGGATACCCACTCGGGGAGCAAATCGACACGAGGCGATGCAGTACCCTAGGGTATCGCCACTCGGAACATACTCGACCCCTCAACCATAAGGTGTCCCATGCCCATGACTCCGAGTCCACCAGCTATACAAAGGAGCATCATCAACTTGGAGTATAAGGCACATATTCTATAGATTGGCCAGTAGGACTAGTAGTACCCAACTATGACTACTCCTTACAGACTCGGATGCCTTGTAACTATAGCCCCGTACACCTATACAAGACAAGGCAAGGACCCCGATAGGTGTAGAATTAGAAAGCTTCACAAGACCATAAGGTAGGATTAGAACGACATGAAGAAAAGTAATGACAACTTAAGCAGAATTTATATGCTCTTGATTTAGTTAGCTAGTGTGCCTTTTGAATTATTATGCAATGCATTAATTCGATTTGTGCAATGCATTTTGTGATTTAGTTTCCTTATATACTTTGATATGTGCAATGCATTTTGTTCTTTGCTTTGCTTATGTACTTGCAATGCGTATATGTGTAATGCTATCGTCAAATTTCTGGCACTCAATATGTCCAATTTTTAGCAAAGTTCATGCTAAATCTTTCATAGATTTTACCTTTTGTACTTATTTTATAGTTATTTATTTTAATTATATGTTTTTATAGTAATATTATACATGTATAGTTTATAGTGAGGATGTTTGTTGATCCACCAAAACATAAAGTTAAGCTCATTCCTCACAAAAATTATCAGTATATACCCCTTAGTAAAAAAACTGAAACCAAGGGGTGAGATATCCCGAAGGCATTGCATTGTAAGGTCGAGAAAGTGGTGACAATTTTCCATGTGATTGGCTCAGGAGCGTTAAATAGGGTTGTTGGCTGTTTTTATTATGCTTTTATTAGTGCAAAAAGATGCACTTTATCAAGAACAACCCTGAAGTATTCCATTGTTTGTCCCGTCAAAAGAACTTTAGCGCAACAACTATCGAGGGAGACATACTTCCCTTTTGCACAGTTGTCGGTACTAAAACCAGCAGATCTCGGGTAGGGGGTCTTGAGCTGTGGATCTAGAACGATGGGTAATAGGAGACAAGCAACATGATGTTTTACCTAGGTCCAGGTCCTATCAAAGAGGTAAAACCCTACATCCTACTTTGATTATATTGATGATGGAGTATCAAGTACAAGCTGATCTACCTTGAGATCATATATTGTGTTCTAAACCCTAAGGCTGGTAATTGTGATTATGCCTCTACGGACTAAAACCCCGCAGTTTATATAAGCACCAGGGAGATCTAGGGTTACATATGGTTGCTTACCAACTAGGAATAAACACGCCAACAACTGGAGTTGTCCTTGAAGTATACGCCAAGTCTTCAACGGTGTCCGTCTTGATCACGCCTGGGTTCGAGGCTTCCGAGTCCTTCCTTTTTGAGATCGGCGGGCTGTAAGCTCGACCCATGGACTGCAAGCCAACTTGTTGGTACCCCCTA
This sequence comes from Triticum urartu, assembly GCF_056163025.1. Taxonomy (NCBI): domain Eukaryota; kingdom Viridiplantae; phylum Streptophyta; class Magnoliopsida; order Poales; family Poaceae; genus Triticum; species Triticum urartu. Next base: position 579,649,140 of record NC_141874.1, read on the forward strand.
GTCCAGGACACTGTCGGTAGCCCATGAACTTGTCTTCAAAGCCGTGGACGTAAGATCTGTCCTTGGACAAATGTTTTCGGCTTGTAGTCTTTGGCTTGGCAAGCAAGTTCCTTCTCTAGCTGGTTTTTGCTTGGATCTGAGATCTTCTTTATTCAAAACAATTAACGAGATTCCCCTTAATGGGATTGCCCGCCGACCACATGTCTTAATGGTCATACTTTGGCACCCAAAGTCTTGAAATAGCTTAGCCTCGAAGGCCTACCGCGCAAGTGTGAACAATGTTCCCTGCCTGACAACTTTTACTGAACCATCACCACCTATGGCGCTAAGTGAGCCAGTCATTGTAACTCGAATCGCGGCCCAAGGCAGCTTTCTCATTGGCATATCTCATCAATACAGAGATCATGCTCCGTTTTAGGGGATATCATTAACAATTGTTTCACCCCATGTGCATAACGGCATGAAGGATTGGAACGTGTCGATTTATCCGGCGCAGCAAGGGGACTCTTGGTCTTTTACTGGCCTATAAAGGCAAATGATTGCTATCCACTTTCCCCATGCTTCCATCCTGTGCCATTTCCTAAATCCTCCACAGCTCTAGCGCCCCAGATCCATTCCCAAACCTTCGAGTTCCTTCAAGATCTCGACCCTTTCCAACGATGGCCGACGCGGAGCTGAAGAGCAAGTGGGTTCCCTCCATTGTTATGGAAGGCACCATCAGTGAGCTCCGAACCACGGGTTACATACCTGCCGGAGCCGATTGCTGGGCTCGGGAGCCCAAGCAGCACATCCCTACTCCCAAGCAGGGGGAGAGGGTCATATTCATGCCCAACCTCATTCGAGGTTTGGGATTCCCCCTTCACCCCTTTGTGAGGGGCCTGATGTTCTTGTATGGAATAGTTTTTCACCATCTAGCCTTGAACTCAATTCTTCACGCTGCCTTCATCACCATCAGTGAAGCAGTCCTTCGCGTTGAGCCACACTTTGGCCTGTGGTTGAAGACCTTCAACATAAAGTCGAAGAGCAGTGGCGCCCAACTCACGGAATGCGGCGGGGCCATGGTGAGAAAGATCCAGAGGGTGACCTGGCCAGAGGGCACTTTCGTGGAAACCATCAAAGTGTGGCAGTGGGAGTGATTGTACATTACTAAGCAGTCTGCCAAAGGCCAGACGGAGGTCCGTGCCTTCACGATTGAGACTCCAAGGAGACTTGTCTCCTGAAAAAGACAAGCTTCAACTGGGGAAACCCAAACGAGGTGGAGGCGCTTCAGAAGGGAATCAAATCGATAATCAAGAGAGGCACCAAGTTGGTGGATGTCATCTAGGTCATGCTTCAGTGCCGCAACCCCCCCCTTCAATTTCGGGCTAGTCTGATGTGGCTGTAGAAGCCTGAGGATGAGGCGACGGTGCTAAACTTATTCTGCACTAACCTCAACAGCTTGTGGATGACGCTTTCAATTCGTCTTAGAACAAATTCCCCAAGAAGGGGAAGACTGTGGGCTTGATGGCGAGCATAGTCCACCTGAGGTAAAGACAGTTTACTCATTCCTTCCATTGCTTCAGACCCTTCAAAAGGTTATCATACTTACCCTCTCCTTTCCAGGCCTGGTGCCGCAAGGCCGAACAGACGGAGTGTCCAGCACCCTTGCATGAAGAAGCCAGAACTCCTCAGCTCAAAGCTCTGCTGGCCGAAAAATCGTACGTGGTTCTGGTCAAGGAGAAGAAGGATCCGAAGAAGAAGGAGGAGGGCCTGAGGATCCAAGACCCATCATACGCTTAGTCCAAAGGCAATCCTACCTCCTCCGTCCATGAAGAGGAAGAGGGGAAAGAGGAGGAGGCAGAAAGAGAGGTATTCTCCCATAAGAGGAAAAGGGCGGTGACCGAGGAGCCCGAAGAGGTTGACCCTCATCCCGTCCAAAGAAAACTTTGGAAAGCCTTTGTCAGCCAGCCTGGCCAATCTGACCTCCCTCAGAGTCCGAAGGGGACGTGACACCTTTGGAGTGCAGAGAGAGACCACCAAGGAGGTACTTTATCTAAGAGTGCCTTCATATGGCATGCTTTTATCCATCATACTTTTACTAACATCTTTTTGACTAGTGGGGCATTTATTTGCTTTTACATCCCGCATCGCACCTTTCTTTGTGAGAGGACATCGGAGGAAGAGCTTCCTCTGTCTGAAATGGCGAAGAGAAAGACAAGCACGCGCGCATCTCTCACCCTTGCTCATGAAGAGTTGGCGGAGGTGTCCTCCCATCCAACCCCTTCTGTCCTATGTACAAGAGGTGGCACCGGGGTTCCCATGGCCGAGGTTCAAACATTGGTCACCGAAGACCAAGGGGAAAAATTCCCTTGGCCAAAGACTGAGAGGGGCTCGGATGCCCACAGTCCTCGCCCCCGGTCGCATCGGAGCCAATACGGCGGTCGGAGACGACCATCCCAGCCTCTACGTGTAGAGGAGCCGAGGTAACCCCACCATACCCGCCTGCCACAAGGCAGGCCATCATGGGGTGGCATGAGGAGATGGAGGCAGCTATGGCGAGCTCCTCCATCGTTGCAGAGCATCGCGCCCTTCTCGGCATGGCTCTTAGTAACTTCTTGTCCGCAGAGACCGAAATCATGGAGGACTAGACTGAAATCAGGGAGGACTTTAAAGGCTTATTTAAAGGCTTTGAGGTATGACATATGTAACCTTTTACTGCCCTTATGATTCCGAGGCTTTAGCTAGCAAACAATATACCCAATAGCCCTTAATGAACGAGTACGGAAAGAACTATCCGAAGACTTAAACTTGGAAAAAAGCTCAACTATAAATGCATGTGTAGGAGTGTAGCTACAGTAGCCCCCGATCCCTAAGTTAGCGTGGCAAACTAAATTGGGGGTTGTTTAACTTTTAATAATATTTGCATAAGAGAAAATATGTAGTAGCCCCGAGAATTCGGTCAAATTGACAGAACCGACCAGAGGAGCAATATCGGTATCGGAGACTGGTGTTTAATCTCCAGGCTTCAGCTTCGGCTTCGTCAGCTAATTCGAAGGAATTGGCGAAGCTAAATCACTAGCTTGCATGGTCCAAAAGGACATGGGTTTGCTTAAGAAGCAGCTGGATCAAGCATAAGGTAAGCGGGATGCTAGTGCCCCAGTTTTTTAAATGTTGTCGTGGCATCATAAGTTATTTTAATGCTAATGCATTTAATTGTTTTCCATCTGCCACCTCGGAGCTTGAGGCCCTCCGAGCTGAGCTAAAAGAAGCTCGGCAAGAATTCGAACAACAAAAAGTTGTGGCGAAGAAGGCGAGCGAGGAGCTAGCCGAGGAGAAGTCGGCCCCGTGGCATGGCTCAGGCCTGGTCATTGACGTCGAGGAAGGCCTAAAGGGTTTATATGAACAACACGACACCCTTCAAGAAGACCAGAAGAAGAAGGCTGCCGAGCTCGAGAAATTGAGCTCAGTGTGCAAAGAGGCCTAGATCCAGGTTAGGGGAGACCGCGAAGAGCTTCAGCACGTGAGGCAGATCGCCGCTGGTAAGCCATACTTACTCAGATGCGTCTTTGGTGATATCAGGTTCGCCCAGCTCATGCAAATCTAGCATTCCTCTGACGCCTTTACAAACCCGCCGAGGAGCACGTCGGATGCCTGCCGTCACTACTGCTCCTTTGAGGGTTACTCCGAGCAGAAGAACTTCTGGGCGTAGTTCCAAGTGTTGTTGCATCTGCCACTGATGCGGCTTGAAGCTACGTCGGTATTTCCAAAGAGGAAGGGATGATGCAGCACAGCGACAATAGGTATTTCCCTTAGTGATGAAACCAAGGTTATCGAACCAGTAGGAGAACCAAGCAACACTACATAAACAACACCTGCACACAAATAGCAAATACTCGCAACCCGACGTTTTAAAGGGGTTGTCAATCCCTTTTGGGTAACGGTGCCAGAAATTGGCAAACTGACGTGAGAGAGTAGTAAATATTGATAGATTGAACGCCAAATAAAATAAAGTGCAACAAGGTATTTTTGTATTTTTGGTTTAATAGATCTGGAAATAAAAGGCAAATAAAATAGATCGCAAAGACAAATAATATGAGAAAGAGACCCGGGGGCCGTAGGTTTCACGAGTGGCTTCTCTTGAGAAAAATAACAAATGGTGGGTAAACAAATTACTGTTGGGAAATTGACAGAACTTCAAATAATCATGAGTTCATGACGATATCCAGGCAATGATCATTATATAGGCATCACGTCCAAGATTAGTAGACCGACTCCTACCTGCATCTACTACTATTACTCCACACATCAACATGCATCTAGTGTATTAAGTTCATGGAGAAACGGGGTAATGCAATAAGAACGATGACATGATGTAGACAAGATCTATTTATGTAGAAATAGACCCCATCGTTTTATCCTTAGTAGCAACGATACATACGTGTCGGTTCCCCTTCTGTCACTAGGATCAAGCACCGTAAGATCAAACCCACCATGAAGCACCTCTTCCCATTGCAAGATAAATAGATCAAGTTGGCCAAATAAAACCCAAATATCGGAGAACAAATACGAGGCTATAAGCAATCATGCATATAAGAGATCATAGAAACTCAAATAACTTTCATGGATAAAAAGATAGATCTGATCATAAACTCAAAGTTCATCTGATCCCAACAAACACACCGCAAAAAGAGTTACATCATATGGATCTCCAAGAGACCATTGTATTGAGAATCAATCGAGATAGAGGAAGCCATCTAGCTACTAACTACGGACCCGAAGATCTACAAAGAACTACTCACGCATCATTAGAGAGGCACCAATGGAAGTGGTGAACCCCTTCGTGATGGTGTCTAGATTGGATCTGGTGGTTCTGGACTCTGCGGTGGCTGGAATTGATTTTCGTTGACTCCCCTAGGGTTTTTGGAATATTGGGGGATTTATAGAGCAAAGAGGCGGTCCAGGGGGCACCCGAGGTGGGCACAACCCAGTAGGGCACGCCTGGGCCTCCTAGCGCGCCCTGGTGGGTTGTGCTCCCCTCGGAGCACCCCGGAGGAGCTTCTCCGACCCACTGGATGTCTTCTGGTCCAAAAAAATCCACAAAAAGTTTCGCTGCGTTTGGACTCCGTTTGATATTGATTACCTGCAATGTAAAAAAATGCAAAAAAAAAACAACAACTGGCACTTGGCACTATGTCAATAGGTTAGTACCAAAAAATGATATAAAATGACTATAAAATGATTATAAAACATCCAAGAATGACAATATAACAGCATGGAACAATAAAAAATTATAGATGCATTAGAGGCGTATCAACATCCCCAAGCTTAATTCCTGCTCGTCCTCGAGTAGGTAAATGATAAAAACAGAATTTTTGATGTGGAATGCTGCATACCATGTCATATCATATTCTTTTCTTTGTAGCATGGACATTTGGACTTTTATATTGTTCAAAGCAATAGTGTAGTTTTGATATGAGACTTAAATACTCAAGCATACCAACAAGCAACCATGTTTTTCAAAATATCAATGCTAAAATAGGCTATCCCTAGCCCATCATGCTCAATCATTGATCCATTCATGAAACACACTCGCATATTAATTACACCCAATGCTCAAGTACGATCATAGTGCCCCCTAGTTGGTGCCTTTGCAAGAGAATATGGAGACTCAAATAAAAATAAAAATTGCATAAAGTAAAAGAAAGGCCCTTCATAGAGGGAAGTAGGGATTTGTAGAGGTGCCAAAGCTCAAAGCGAAAATTGAGAGATAAAATCATTTTGAGAGGCATACTTTTCCCACCAACAAAAAAGACTTAGAGTTCCCAACACTTTCCGTTCTAGATATATCATAGGTGGTTCCCAAATAGAAATTAAAGTTTATTCCTTTTTCCACCATACTTTCACTTTCCATGGCTAACCGTATCCACGGATGCCTTCCGTACCAACACTTTCTAAGGAATTTATTATTTGACAACATAAAGTAAATTCATTTTTAATTTCAGGACTGGGCATCCCTAATACCTTTGCCTTACTCTCATGCAATGACAAGTGAATAAACACTCATCGTGAGAATAACACATCTAGCATGGAAAATATTAGCCACCCCTCACCGCCTCGCAAGAGGTACGAGCACACGAAAGAGAAATTTATTTTGAATATTAGAGATGGCACATACAAATTTGCTTAGAACGACAAAAAGAATACCGCATATAGGTAGATATAGGGGGCTCATGTGGCAAAACTGGTTTAAAGGATTTTGGATGCACAAGTAGCGATCATACTTAGTGCAAAATGATGGCTAGCAAAAGATTGAGAAGCGACCAACCAAGATGTGAATGATCTCATAAGAGAGCATTAAGCATAATTAACACCGAATAATGCACCACAAGTAGGATATAATTTCATTGCATAACTATTGACTTTCGTGCTTGCATAGGGAATCACAAACCTTAACACCAATATTCTTACTAAAGCATAATTACTCACCAACATGACTCACATATCACATCATCATATCTCAAAACTATTACTAAGAATCAAGTTTATTTGTCCAATGATCTTCATGAAAGTGTTTATTATATCCTTCTTGGACATCTATTACTTTGGAACTAATTTTCATATGTTGCTTTTTACAAGCTCAAACAAATATAAGTGAAGATCATGAGCATAATATTTCTTTCTCTCACATTAATTTAAGTGAAGCAAGAGAGAATTTATTGAAAATTTTACCAACTCTCAAATAAATCTAAGTGAAGCAAGAGAGAAATTTCTTCAAAAATACTAAAGCACACTCTGCTAAAAAAGATATAAGTGAAGCACTAGAGCAAGTCCATAACTCATAAAAATTTAAGTGAAGCATAGAGAGCAATTCTAACAAGTCATGGCATAATTTTGGCTCTCTCAAATAGGTGTGTCCGGCAAGGAATCAAGACTAAAAACACAAAACAAAACAAGCAAAGACTCATATCATACAAGGCGCTCCAAGCAAAACACATAGTATGTGACGAATAAAAATATAGCTTCGAGTAAAATACCGATGGTCGTTAGAAGAAAGAGGGGATGCTACACATAGTATGTGATGAATAAAAATATAGCTTTGACTAAAATACTGATGGTCGTTAGAAGAAAGAGGGGATGCCACTCGGGGCATCCCCAAGCTTAGTTGCTTGCTTCTCTTTGGATAATAGCTTGGGCATCCCCAAGCTTAGACTCTTCTTACTCCTTATTCCTTCATCCATCGTAAGATAACCCAAAACTTGAAAACTTTAATCACACAAACTCAACAAAACCTTCGTAAGATCTGTTAGTATAAGTGTAGGATCGAAAGTATGTCTAGAGGGGGGGGGGTGATCAGACTACTTGACCAAATAAAAATCTAGTCTTTTCCCAATTTTAAGTCTTGGCAGATTTTAGCAACTTAGCACAAATCAAGTAAACAACATACACATGCAATTCTAAGAGTATAGCAGAGGAATGTAAAACAATTGCATATGAAGGTAAAGGGAGGAGTTTGGAGGGAGCAAACACAATGTAGACACGGAGATTTTGGGTGTGGTTCTGATAGGTGGTGCTATCGTACATCCACGTTGATGGAGACTTCAACCCACGAAGGGTAACAGTTGCACGAGTCCACGGAGGGCTCCACCCACGAAGGGTCCATGAAGAAGCAACAATTGATGTAATATAACTCTGCAGCACTTTTGGTACAATCCGTGTTATCTTCCTGTTCGATCTTCCCCTTTGTATGTTTACCCTACGCTGAACGGGCAGGCTTGCCGACGCGTAAACCCAGGGCGGCACCTTGAGGACGGATCCTCAGTGGCCTGCCGGGTGTGCTTGCTGCCGAGTGAGCCATCTTACTGTTCTCAACGCGGCTGCTCGAACTGTCGAGCTTGACTCGAGTCAGAACCGAGAGCGTTGCCAATTGCGGAAGGCTACCCTGCCACTCTCGACGCGACCGCTTGAGCTGTTGAGCGGACTCGAAATAGAACAAGGGCGTTGCCAATTGCGGAAGGGCCCCTTTGCATGCAGGCTTTCATACATAGGGCAGGACCTCCGAGGACAATAACCTCATATATAAAAAGGAAATTGCTTAAGGTTTCGTATGACTTAGCTTTCCTGTCGCTGCACTGGCGTCCTTCGCGCTTGCAGGTGGCGTCGCTCCCTTGGCTGTCTTCTTCTCCGGAAGCCATGGCCATGAGGAACTGCTAAGCTGGCCGCTAGACCAGATTCTCACAACTACGCCCCCTACCTGGCGTGCCAAAGATGTCAGTGGGGAACGACAGCACAAGAATCCCTACTACGGTTGCCGGGGCACGGGGTCGTCAGAAGAGCAGGATTAACAGTCAGCACAAGGATAGATTACCCAGGTTCAGGCCGCGAGGATGCGTAAAATCCTAGTCCTGCTTTGGTGGATGTATTGAGTGTTCTTAGGCTCTCGAACTAGCTACGGTGGCTGTCCAGTTCAAAAGAGCTGAATCCCCCTCTAGTACGCCATGGGCCTCCTTTTATAGTCGAAAGGGGCTGCCACAGTGGCACATAGGAGGTGGAAATGCCTACAGTACTGCAAGCTTATCGCCAGTATTAGAGGACAAGATGCATTTAATGCATCGCTTAGGTGTCCCTTAGCTTTATCGGGGATGGGAACGAGGTCCGTCTCGTCTGTCGCCGCTCCTCCTCGCTTCGACACACGCCCAGGCTAGGGATGCATGCAGTGCCATGTAGACAGGCAGGCAGCTGAGGTGGTGCGGTGGTAGGGCCTTCATGAAGGTCCGCACGCCGCCACGCAGGTGCCTGCTGATTTGGCCTGGAAGTTGTATGTTGCCACGCAGGTGCCTGCCCAGCTGGTTGGGCTGGCAGCTGCATGCGAACGGTGGTGGTAGTCTTGGCTGGTACGGGTCTGGCAGTGGCCCTGCTGATGCCCTCGGCAAAGGCCTTGCCAGGGGCCCGGCAAGAGTCTTGCCGTGGCATTGCCGTCATCCCCGGCAAGGGTCTTGCCAGGGGCCTTGTTGTCATCCCTGGCAAGGGTCTTGCTGGGGGCCTTGTGGACTTCCTCGGCTAGGATCCCGCCGAGGGTCGCTGAAGGAGTCCTAAATTAGGGGGTCTCCGGATAGCCGGACTATCTCCATTGGCCGGACTGTTAGACTATGAAGATACAAGATTGAAGACTTCGTCTCGTGCCCGGATGGGACTCTATTTGGCATGGAAGGCAAGCTAGGCAATACGTATATGGATATCTCCTCCTTTGTAACCGACCTTGTGTAACCCTAACCCTCTCCGGTGTCTATATAAACCGAAGGGTTTTAGTCCGTAGGACAACAACCATAACATACAATCATACCATAGGCTAGCTTCTAGGGTTTAGCCTCTCTGATCTCGTTGTAGATCTACTCTTGTAATACCTGAAGGAAATATGCCCTAGAGGCAATAATAAAGTTATTATTTATTTCCTTATATCATGATAAATATTTATTATTCATGCTAGAATTGTATTAACCGGAAACATAATACATGTGTGAATACATAGACAAACAAAGTGTCACTAGTATGCCTCTACTTGACTAGCTCGTTAATCAAAGATGGTTATGTTTCCTAACCATGAACAATGAGTTGTTATTTGATTAACGGGATCACATCATTAAGAGAATGATCTGATTGACATGACCCATTCCATTAGCTTAGCACCCGATCATTTAGTATGTTGCTATTGCTTTCTTCATGACTTATACATGTTCCTATAACTATGAGATTATGCAACTCCCGTTTACCGGAGGAACACTTTGGGTACTACCAAACGTCACAACGTAACTGGGTGATTATAAAGGAGTATTACAGGTGTCTCCAAAGGTACATGTTGGGTTAGCGTATTTCGAGATTAGGATTTGTCACTCCGATTGTCGGAGAGGTATCTCTGGGCCCTCTCGGTGATGCACATCACTTAAGCCTTGCAAGCATTGCACCTAAATGAGTTAGTTGCGGGATGATGTATTACAGAACGAGTAAAGAGACTTGCCAGCAACGAGATTGAACTAGGTATTGGAATACCGACGATCGAATCTCGGGCAAGTAACATACCGATGACAAAGGGAACGGCGTATGTTGTTATGCGGTCTGACCGATAAAGATCTTCGTAGAATATGTAGGAGCCAATATGGGCATCCAGGTCCCGCTATTGGTTATTGACTGGAGAGATGTCTCGGTCATGTCTACATTGTTCTCGAACCCGTAGGGTCCGCACGCTTAAGGTTACGATGACAGTTATATTATGAGTTTATGCATTTTGATGTACCGAAGGTTGTTCGGAGTCCCGGTTGTGATCACGGACATGACGAGGTGTCTCGAAATGGTCGAGACATAAAGATTGATATATTGGAAGCCTATGTTTGGATGTCGGAAGTGTTCCAGGTGAAATCGGGATTTTATCGGAGTACCGGGAGGTTACCGGAACCCCCCGGGAGCTAAATGGGCCATGATGGGCCTTAGTGGAAATGAGAAGAGGCAGCCCTACATGGGCCGCGCGCCCCTCCCCTCCCTTGGTCCGAATTGGACAAGGAGAGGGGGCCGGCCCCTCTCTCTCTTTTCCCCCCTCCACAAGTCCTATTCCAACTAGGATTGGGGGGGGGGGGAATCCTACTCCCAGAGGGAGTAGGACTCTCCTGGCATGCCCTATGTGGCCGGCCAGCCTCCCCCCTTTTGTCCTTTATATACTGAGGCAGAGGCATCCTAGAACACACAAGTTGATCCACGTGATCTATTCCATAGCCGTGTGCGGCGCCCCCAGCCACCATAGTCCTCGATAATACTATAGCGGAGTTTAGGCAAAGCCCTGCTGCTGTAGTACATCAAGATCGTCACCACGCCGTCGTGCTGACGGAACTCTTCCCCGACACTTTGCTGGATCGGAGTCCGGGGATCGTCATCGAGCTGAACGTGTGCTCGAACTCGGAGGTGCCGTAGTTTCGGTGCTTGATCGGTCGGATCGTGAAGACGTACGACTACATCAACCAAACGCTTCCGTTGTCGATCTACTAGGTATGTAGATCATACTCCCCCTCTCGTTGCTATGCATCACATGATCTTGCGTGTGCGTAGGAAATTTTTGAAATTACTACGAAACCCAACAGTGGCATCCGAGCCTAGGTTTTATATGTTGATGTTATATGCACGAGTAGAACACAAGTGAGTTGTGGGCGATATAAGTCATACTGCCTACCAGCATGTCATACTTTGGTTCGACGGTATTGTTGGATGAAGCGGCCCAGACCGACATTACGCGTACGCTTACGCGAGACCGGTTCTCCCGACGTGCTTTGCACAGAGGTGGCTTGTGGGTGACAGTTTCTCCAACTTTAGTTGAACCAAGTATGGCTACGCCCGGTCCTTGCGAAGGTTAAAACGGAGTCAAATTGACAAACTATCATTGTGGTTTTGATGCGTAGGTGAGATTGGTTCTTACTTAAGCCCGTAGCAGCCACGTAAAACTTGCAACAACAAAGTAGAGGACGTCTAACTTGTTTTTGCAGGGCATGTTGTGATGTGATATGGTCAAGACATGATGCTGAATTTTATTGTATGAGATAATCATGTTTTGTAACCGAGTTATCGGCAACCGGTAGGAGCCATATGGTTGTCGCTTTATTGTATGCAATGCAATCGCGATGTAATGCTTTACTTTATCACTAAACAGTAGCGATAGTCGTAGAAGCACAAGCTTGGCGAGACGACAACGATGCTACGATGGAGATCAAGGTGTCACACCGATGACGATGGTGATCACGACGGTGCTTCGGAGATGGAGATAACAAGCACAAGATGATGATGGCCATATCATATCACTTATATTGATTGCATGTGATGTTTATCTTTTATGCATCTTATCTTGCTTTGATTGACGGTAGCATTATAAGATGATCTCTCACTAAATTATCAAGAAGTGTCCTCCCTGAGTATGCACCGTTGCGAAAGTTCTTCGTGCTGAGACACCACGTGATGATCGGGTGTGATAGGTTCTACGTTCAAATACAACGGGTGCAAAACAGTTGCACACGCGGAATACTCAGGTTATACTTGACGAGCCAAGCATATACAGATATGGCCTCGGAACACGGAGACCGAAAGGTCGAGCGTGAATCATATGGTAGATATGATCAACATAATGATGTTCACCAATGAAACTACTCCATCTCACGTGATGATCGGACATGGTTTAGTTGATTTGGATCACGTAATCACTTAGAGGATTAGAGGGATGTCTATCTAAGTGGGAGTTCTTAAGTAATATGATTAATTGAACTTAAATTTATCTTGAACTTAGTCCTGGTAGTATTTTGCAAATTATGTTGTAGATCAATAGCTCGCGTTGTTGCTTCCCTGTGTTTATTTTGATATGTTCCTAGAGAAAATTGTGTTGAAAGATGTTAGTAGCAATGATGCGGATTGGATCCGTGATCTGAGGTTTATCCTCATTGCTGCACATAAGAATTATGTCCTTGATGCACCGCTAGGTGACGGACCTGTTGCAGGAGCAGATGCAGACGTTATGAACGTTTGGCTAGCTCAATATGATGACTACTTGATAGTTTAGTGCACCATGCTTAATGGCTTAGAATCGGGACTTCAAAGACGTTTTGAAAGTCATGGAGCATATGAGATGTTCCAGGAGTTGAAGTTAATATTTCAAGCAAATACCCGAGTTGAGAGATATGAAGTCTCCAACAAGTTCTATAGCTAAAAGATGGAGGAGAATCGCTCAACTAGTGAGCATGTGCCCAGATTGTCTGAGTACTACAATCGCTTGAATCAAGTGGGAGTTAATCTTCCAGATAAGATAGTGATTGACAGAATTCTCTAGTCACCATCACCAAGTTAGTAGAACTTCGTGATGAACTATGATATGCAAGGGATAACGGAAACGATTCCCAAGCTCTTCGTAATACGGAAATTGACGAAGGTAGAAATCGAGAAAAACATCAAGTGTTGATGGTAGACAAGACCACTAGTTTCAAGAAAAGGGCAGAGGGAAGAAGGGGAACTTCAAGAAGAACAGCAAGCAAGTTGCTGCTCAAGTGAAGAAGCCCAAGTCTGGTCCTAAGCCTTAGACTAAGTGTTTCTACTGCAAAGGGATTGGTCACTGGAACCGGAACTACCCCAAGTGATTGGCAGATAAGAAGGATGGCAAAGTGAACATAAGTATATTTGATATACATGTTATTCATGTGTACTTTACGAGTGTTTATAGCAACCCCTCAGTATTTGATACTAGTTCAGTTGCTAAGATTAGTAACTTGAAACAGGAGTTGCAGAATAAACAGAGACTAGTTAAGGGTGAAGTGACGATGTGTGTTGGAAGTGGTTCCAAGATTGATATGATCATCATCGCACACTCCCTATACTTTTGGGATTAGTGTTGAACCTGAATAAGTGTTATTTGGTGTTTGCGTTAAGCATGAATATGATTTGATCATGTTTATTGTAATACGGTTATTCATTTAAGTAAGAGAATAAATTGTTGTTCTGTTTACATGAATAAAACCTTATATGGTTACACACCCAATGAAATAGTTCATTGGATCTCGATCATAGTGATACACATAATCATAATATTGAAACCAAAAGATGCAAAGTTAATAATGATAGTGCAACTTGTTTGTAGCACTGCCGTTTAGGTCATATTGGTGTAAAGCGCATGAAGAAACTCCATGCTGATGGGATTTTGGAATCACTTGATTATGAATCACTTGATGCTTGCGAACCATGCCTCATGGGCAAGATGACTAAAGACTCCGTTCTCCGGAGCGAGCAACTAACTTATTGGAAATAATACATATTGATGTATGTGGTCCGATGAGTGTTAAGGCTCACGGCAAGTATCATTATTTTCTGAACTTCACAGATGATTTGAGCAGATATGGGTATATCTACTTGATGAAACATAAGTCTGAAACATTTGAAAAGTTCAAAGAATTTCAGAGTGAAGTGGAAAATCATCGTGACAAGAAAATAAAGTTTCTACGATCTGATCGCGGAGACAAATATTTGAGTTACGAGTTTGGTCTTCAATTAAAACAATGTGGAATAGTTTCACAAACTCATGCCACATGGAACACCACAGCATAATGATGTGTCCGAACGTCATGACCGTACTTTATTGGATATAGTGCAATCTATGATGTCTCTTACCGATCTACCACTATCGTTTTGGGGTTATGCATTAGAGACAGCTGCATTCACGTTAAATAGGGCACCATCTAAATCCGTTGAGACAACACCATATGAACTATGGTTTGGCAAGAAACCTGAGCTATCGTTTCTTAAAGTTTGGGACTGCGATGCTTATGTGAAAAAAAGTTTCAACATGATAAGCTCGAACCCAAATCGGAGAAGTAAATCTTCATAGGATATCCAAAGGAAACTATTGGATACACCTTCTATCACAGATCCGAAGGCAATTCTTTTGTTGCTAAATTCGGAGTTTTTCTAGAGAAGGAGTTTCTCTCGAAAGAAGTAAGTGGGAGGAAAGTAGAACTTGATGAGGTAACTGTACCTGCTCCCTTATTGGAAAGTAGTTCATCACAGAAATCTGTTCCTGTGACTACTACACCAATTAGTGAGGAAGCTAATGATGATGATCATGTAACTTCAGATCAAGTTACTACCAAATCTCGTAGGTAAACCAGAGTGAGATCCGCACCAGAGTGGTACGGTAATCCTGTTCTGGAAGTCATGTTACTAGACCATGACGAACTTGCGAACTATGAGGAAGCGATGATGAGCCCAGATTCCGCGAAATGGTTTGAGGCCATGAAATCTGAGATATGATCCATGTATGAGAACAAAGTATGGACTTTTGATGGATTTGCCCGATGATCGGCAAGCCATAGAAAATAAATGGATCTTCAAGAGGAAGACGGACGCTGATAGTAGTGTTACTATCTACAAAGCTAGAATTGTCGCAAAAGGTTTTCGACAAGTTCAAAGTGTTGACTACGATGAGATTTTCTCACTCGTATCTATGCTTAAGTCTGTCCGAATCATGTTAGCAATTGCCGCATTTTATGAAATCTGGCAAATGGATAAACAAAACTGCATTCGTTAATGGATTTACTAAAGAAGAGTTGTATATGATGCAACTAGAAGGTTTTGTCGATCCTAAAGGTGTTAACTAAATAAGCAAGCTCTAGCGATCCATCTATGGACTGGTGCAAGAATCTCGGAGTTGGAATATACGCTTTGATAAGTTGATCAAAGCATATAGTTTTATACAGACTTGCGGTGAAGCCTGTATTTACAAGAAAGTGAGTGGGAGCACTACATCATTTCTGATAAGTATATGTGTATGACATATTGTTGATCGGAAATAATGTAGAATTATTCTGCAAAGCATAAAGGAGTGTTTGAAAGGAGTTTTTTCAAAGAAAGACCTCGGTAAAGCTGCTTACATATTGAGTATCAAGATCTATAGAGATAGATCAAGACGCTTGATAAGTTTTTCAATGAGTACATACCTTGACAAGATTTTGAAGTAGTTCAAAATGGAACAGTCAAAGAAAAAGTTTCTTGCCTGTGTTACAAGGTGTGAAGTCGAGTAAGACTCAAAGGCCGACCACGGCAGAAGATAGAAAGAGAATGAAAGTCATTCCCTATGCCTCAGTCATAGGTTCTATAAAGTATGCCATGCTGTGTACCAGATCTATTGTATACCCTACACTTTGTTAAGCAAGGGAATACAATAGTGATCTAAGAGTAGATCACTGGACAGCGGTCAAAATTATCCTTAGTGGAATAAGGAAATATTTCTCAATTATGGAGGTGACAAAAAGGTTCGTCGTAAAAAGTTACGTCGATGCAAGTTTTGACACAGATCTGGATGACTCTAAGTCTCGATCTAGATACATATTGAAAGTGGGAGCAATAAGCTAGAGTAGCTCCGTGCAGAGCATTGTTGACATAGAAATTCGCAAAATACTTACGGATCTGAATGTGACAGACCCGTTGACTAAAATTATCTCACAAGCAAAACATGATCACACCTTAGTACTCTTTGGGTGTTAATCACATAGCGATGTGAACTAGATTACTGACTCTAGTAAACCCTTTGGGTGTTGATCACATATCAATGTGAACTATGGGTGTTAATCACATGGTGATGTGAACTATTGCTGTTAAATCACATGGCGATGTGAACTAGATTATTGACTCTAGTGCAAGTGGGAGACTGAAGGAAATATGCCCTAGAGGCAATAATAAAGTTATTATTTATTTCCTTATATCATGATAAATGTTTATTATTCATGCTAGAATTGTATTAACCGGAAACATAATACATGTGTGAATACATAGACAAACAAAGTGTCACTAGTATGCCTCTACTTGACTAGCTCGTTAATCAAAGATGGTTATGTTTCCTAACCATGAACAATGAGTTGTTATTTGATTAACGGGATCACATCATTAAGAGAATGATCTGATTGACATGACCCATTCCATTAGCTTAGCACTCGATCGTTTAGTATGTTGCTATTGCTTTCTTCATGACTTATACATGTTCCTATAACTATGAGATTATGCAACTCCCGTTTACCGGAGGAACACTTTGGGTACTACCAAATGTCACAATGTAACTGGGTGATTATAAAGGATTATTACAGGTGTCTCCAAAGTTACATGTTGGGTTGGCGTATTTCGAGATTAGGTTTTGTCACTCTGATTGTCGGAGAGGTATCTCTGGGCCCTCTCGGTGATGCACATCACTTAAGCCTTGCAAGCATTGCAACTAAATGAGTTAGTTGCGGGATGATGTATTACAGAACGAGTAAAGAGACTTGCTAGCAACGAGATTGAACTAGGTATTGGAATACCGACGATCGAATCTCGGGCAAGTAACATACCGATGACAAAGGGAACGACGTATGTTGTTATGCGGTCTGACCGATAAAGATCTTCGTAGAATATGTAGGAGCCAATATGGGCATCCAGGTCCCGCTATTGGTTATTGACTAGAGACATGTCTCGGTCATGTCTACATTGTTCTCGAACCCATAGGGTCTGCATGCTTAAGGTTACGATGACAGTTATATTATGAGTTTATGCATTTTGATGTACCGAAGGTTGTTTGGAGTCCCGGATGTGATCACGGACATGACGAGGAGTCTCGAAATGGTCGAGACATAAAGATTGATATATTGGAAGCCTATGTTTGGATGTCGGAAGTGTTCCGGGTGAAATCGCGATTTTACCGGAGTACCGGGAGGTTACCGGAACCCCCCGGGAGCTAAATGGGCCATGATGGGCCTTAGTGGAAAAGAGAAGAGGCAGCCCTACATGGGCCGCGCGCCCCTCCCCTCCCTTGTTCTGAATTGGACAAGGAGAGGGGGCCGGCCCCTCTCTCTCTTTTCCCCCCTCCACAAGTCCTATTCCAACTAGGATTGGGGGGGGAATCCTACTCCCAGAGGGAGTAGGACTCTCCTGGCGCGCCCTATGTGGCCGGCCAGCCTCCCCCGTTTGGTCCTTTATATACTGAGGCAGAGGCACCCTAGAACACACAAGTTGATCCACGTGATCTATTCCTTAGCCGTGTGCGGCGCCCCCAGCCACCATAGTCCTCGATAATACTGTAGCGGAGTTTAGGCGAAGCCCTGCTGCTGTAGTACATCAAGATTGTCACCACGCCGTCGTGCTGACGGAACTCTTCCCCGACACTTTGCTGGATCGGAGTCCGAGGATCATCATCGAGCTGAACGTGTGCTCGAACTCGGAGGTGCCGTAGTTTCGGTGCTTGATCGGTCGGATCGTGAAGACGTACGACTACATCAACCAAACGCTTCCGTTGTCGATCTACTAGGTATGTAGATCATACCCCCCCTCTCGTTGCTATGCATCACATGATCTTGCGTGTGCGTAGGAAAATTTTGAAATTACTACGAAACCCAACACTACCCATATCATCAATATTAATCAAGCAGGACGTAGGGTTTTACCTCCATCAAGAGGGCCTGAACCTGGGTAAATCATCGTGTCCCCTGTCTCCTGTTACCATCCGGCCTAGACGCACAGTTCGGGACCCCCTACCTGAGATCCGCCGGTTTTGACACCGACATTGGTGCTTTCATTGAGAGTTCCTCTGTGTCGTAGCCGTTAGGCTTGATGGCTCCTACTATCATTGATGGCGATGGGGTCCAGGGTGAGATTTTTCTCCCTGGACAGATCTTCGTATTCGGCGGCTTTGCACTGCGGGCTAATTCGCTTGGCCATCTGGAGCAGATTGAAAGCTACGCCCCTGGCCATCAGGTCAGATTTGGAAGTTTGAACTACACGACCGACATCCGCGGAGACTTGATCTTCGACGGACTCGAGCCACAGCCGGGCGCGCCGCACTGTCGCGATGGGTATGACCTAGCTCTGCCGCCGAACAGTACCCCAGAGGCCGCGCCCGCATCAGCTCCGACCCTTAGTTCGGAGCCAACTGCGCCAATCGGGGACGGGTGGTTAGACACCGCCTCAGGGGATGCAGTCTCAACGGCGATCGAGCCGAATACCTGCCTAACCCTCTGCGCAGCCCGTGACTCCAAGGTGCCGGACTCTTTCCCGGACTCCGAACCATCCGCGCCCCTGCCAATCGAATCCGATTGGGCGACGATCATGGAATTCACTGCCGCGGATATCTTTCAGCACTCGCCCTTCGGCGACATTCTGAATTCACTAAGGTCTCTCTCTTTGTCAGGAGAGCCCTGGCCGGGTCATGGCCAACAGGATTGGGATGCGGACGACAAAGAAATTCAACGCCCACCCACCATCCACTTTGCAGCCACTGTCGATGATTTAACCGACATGCTCGACTTCGACTCCGAAGACATCAATGGTATGGACAACGATGTAGGAGACGAACATGAACCAGCGCCTATAGGGCACTGGAAAGCCACCTCGTCATATGACATATACATGGTGGATGCACCCAACGAAGGCAATGGCGACGAGATAGCGGAGGATGACCCCTCCAAGAAGCAACCCAAGCGCCAACGTCAGCGGCACCGCTCTAAGTCCCGCCAAAGCAAAAGTGGTGATACCGGCACAGGAGATAATAACACTCTGGATAGTGCCGAAGACAACAACAATCCCCTCCAGCAAGATTTAGAGCAGGAGGATGAAGGAGCCAGCTCTCCTGAGAGAGCGGCAGACAGAGAGGAGGAGGATGACAATTACATCCCCCCTCCGAAGATGAGGCAAGCCTCGGCGATGATGAATTCGTCGTCCCAGAGGATCCCGTCGAACAAGAGCGCTTCAAGCGCCGGCTTATGGCCACGGCAAATAGCCTAAAGAAAAAGCAGCAACAGCTTCAAGCTGACCAAGATTTGCTAGCTGACAAATGGACTGAAGTCCTTGCGGCCGAGGAATATAAACTCGAGCGCCCCTCCAAGAGTTACCCCAGGCGTAGGTTACTACCCCAACTGGAGGAAGAAGCGTATGATATGGCTGATCGGCCACCTCGTGGCCGCGATAGAGATGCATTCCAGCCAAAAGCCCAGCCTCCACCCCAACACCATTCAAATAAAAAAGGCATGGGGAGATACACGAGACCTGCGAGACATATTGGAGGACAAGGCAAAGAATTCAAGATCGATCTACGGATCATGAGGGCGCACCACTCTACGAGACGACAAACGTCACGCCGGATACAGAAGCAAATCCGGCCGGGCCGAACACAGCGGGCAAGACCCATTCGAGCTGCGTCGCGATATAGCCCAATACAGAGGCGCCGCACACCCCTTATGCTTCACAGACGAAGTAATGGAACATCAATTCCCAGAAGGTTTCAAACCTGTAAACATTGAATCATACGACGGCACAACAGATCTCGCAGTATGGATTGAGGACTTCCTCCTCCACATCCACATGGCCCGCGGTGATGACTTACACGCCATCAAATACCTCCCACTAAAGCTCAAAGGACTAGCACGGCATTGGCTTAACAGCTTGCCAGCGGACTCCATTAGCTGTTGGGAAGATCTGGAAGCCGCATTCCTCGACAACTTTCAGGGAACTTATGTGCGACCACCAGACACCGATGACTTGAGCCACATAATTCAGCAGCCAGAAGAGTCGGCCAGGCAATTCTGGACTCGGTTCCTTACAAAGAAAAATCAAATCGTCGACTGTCCGGATGCGGAGGCCTTAGCGGCTTTCAAGCATAACACCCGAGACGAGTGGCTAGCCCGGCACCTTGGTCAGGAAAAGCCGAAATCTATGGCAGCTCTCACGACGCTCATGACCCGCTTTTGTGTGGGAGAAGACAGCTGGCTGGCTCATAGTAATAACATATCAAAGAACCATGGTACCTCAGATACCAAGGATGACAATAGCAGGTCACGTCGCAACAAGCATAAGTGCCGCATTAACAGTGAAAATACTGAGGATACGACAGTCAATGCCGGATTCAAAGGCTCTAAACCCGGTCAGCAGAAAAAGCCATTCAAACAAAGTATGTCGGGTCCGTCCAGCTTGGACAGTATACTCGATCGCTCGTGTCAAATACACGGCACCCCAGATAAGCCAGCCAATCACACCAACAGGGATTGTTGGGTGTTCAAGCAGGCCGGCAAGTTAATTGCCGAAAACAAGGACAAGGGGCCGCATAGCGACGACGAGGAGGAGCCCCGGCAGCCGCACACTGGAGGACAGAAGATGTTTCCCCCGCAAGTGCGGACGGTGAACATGATATATGCAACCCACATCCCCAAGAGGGAGCGGAAGCGTGCGCTCAGGGACGTATATGCGTTGGAGCCAGTCGCCCCAAAGTTCAACCCTTGGTCCTCCTGTCCGATCACCTTCGATCGCGGGGACCACCCCACTAGTATCCGTCATGGCAGATTCGCCGCACTGGTCCTAGACCCAATCACTGGCGGATTTCACCTCACTCGAGTCCTTATGGACGGCGGCAGCAGCCTGAACCTGCTTTATCAGGACACATTGCGCAAAATGGGTATAGACCCCTCAAGGATCAAACCCACCAAAACAACCTTTAAGGGCATCATTCCAGGTGTAGAGGCCCATTGCACAGGCTCAATTACACTGGAAGTGGTCTTCGGATCCCCGGATAACTTCCGAAGCGAAGAGTTAATCTTCGATATAGTCCCGTTCCACAGTGGTTATCACGCGCTGCTCGGGCGAACCGCATTTGCTAGATTCAATGCGGTACCGCATTATGCATACCTCAAGCTCAAGATGCCAGGACCTCGCAGAGTTATTACAGTCAATGGAAACACAGAGCGCTCTCTCCGGACAGAGGAGCACACCGCGGCCCTCGCAGCAGAAGCGCAAAACAGCCTCTCAAGGCAATCAGCCAGTTCGGCGTTTCAAATCCCGGACACCTTCAAGCGCGCTCGGGGCAATCGGCAAATAGACCGCCTGGCGCGATCTGAGCTCGCGTAGCAATACGGCCCCCCAATCCCAGCCCAACAGCGATATTCGTGCCGTGCGTACATAATTACGCATTAAAAATACCATGGGCACAGGTGGGGAGGGGGGCACAACTGCGGCACGCCCGAAAACACGGCCTAAACCGCACTAGGGGCTTCCCGTTTGGTTATTTTTCTTTTTCTTTCAGGACCTTAATCTCTGGAAATACTGTCCGGCAGCACTATTGCCGAACACATGATGCAGCAACCAAGGAGGCAGACGGCTACGTCATACCACGGAATTCCCAGGTTGATTACAGTAACGAGTGAAATATTCAATTTAATATCATTACTCAGCTTGCCCTTGGAAGGGACTTAGTCCTACTTTTTGCTTATCGCACTATCTGTATCACTCTACTTTAACGCAGTTTTTAATAAACAATGCATGACATTACGACTATTATCGCATTTTTGTTATATATATATATATTATATATGTGTGTGTGTGTGTGTGTTCATTAACGACGCCTTGCAACCATACACTTTGGTACGGCCAATACACCAGGGGCTCACGTACCCCACAATGCGGTGTGAAAAGTCCGAACACTTTCACAAGTGCGGCACCCCGAACTTATAGCATTATATGCATCAGCTCCGAATCATGTCTTTGGTCAAATATTGGGTTTGCCCGGCTCCTATGTTTTGGTACCTTACGTTCCGCTCTATCGACTAAGGTAGCGCTAGGAGAACTACTGCGACTGTGCCCCGGTTCTACCGGGCTGAGCACCTCAGTAGAGAAAGCTAAAACTGACTGTCATGATAAGGTGAGAGACTGGTCGATGTTCGGCGAGGTTTTTCGAGTCCCTAAAGACTTATGCCGCTTAGGGCGAGGGGCCGGCCCTGTCCGGCTTAAAGGCGTGTATCGCGCCCCGAATTCGGCCTTCTGAATACCAGGGGCTTCACCGAAATTTAAAATTATAGAATTCTATGGCTAAGTGAGAGTGATAAAGCATTATTAGTCCGGTTGCCTTGTTCGTTGTGCTGAGCACCTCCCTCGAAGGACCCAAACATGGGAACAAGAGTGCTCAGGTTTATCCCGAACACCCCAACACTCGTGGCACGGGGGCAAAAGCTGAGGACTAGCCATCTCTTAGATTGAATAAACAGCAAAACAGAAGGTAATATTTTAAATTCAAACAAGCGTTGCATAGCGCATATGAAACAAGTTTTCATAAATACAGGATAAAACGAGCAAGTTTACTCAAATATTACATCTTTCGAACAGTCATCCGCGATAAGACGGGCACCCGGCAGAACACCCTCGTAGTACATCTCAGGGTGGCGGTGCTCTTTGCCCTCCGGCGGCCCCTCCTTGATCAGCTTCACGGCGTCTAGCTTGACCCACTGCAATTTCACATGGGCGAAAGCCCGGCGTGCACCTTCAATGCAGATGGATCGCTTGACGACCTCCAGCCATGGGCAGGCATCCACAAGCCGCCTCACCAGGCCGAAGAAGCTGTTCGGAAGGGCGTCGCCAGGCCACAGCCGGACTATAAAGCCCTTCATGGACTGATCGGCCGCCTTATGTAGCTCGACCATCTGCTTCAGCTGGGCGCTCATCGGCACCGGATGTTCGGCCTCAGCATACTGAGACCAGAACAGCTTCTCCGTCGAGCTTCCATCCTCGGCCTGGTAAAATTGTGCGGCATCGGACACACTGCGGGGCAAATCTGCGAATGCTCCTAAAGAGCTCCAGATCCGGGTAAGTAATCGGTAATTTACTTTTACATGCTTGCTTTGCATATAGAAAGCCTTACCCACTGCTATCTTCTTCATCACGTCGATCTCTTGGAGGGCCTTTTGGGCCTCGGCCTTGGCGCTTTTTACACTCTCAAGGGCCGCGGCAAGCTCAGTCTCTCGCGTCTTCGAGTCAAGCTCCAACGCCTCGTGCTTCGTCACGAGAGCCTGGAGCTCTTGCTGCACCTCTCCCACCCGAGCCTCGTGCTTCTCTCGCTCGGTGCGCTCCTTGTCCGCTCTATCTTCGGCCTCGGTTAGCGCTTGCTTCAGGGTCGCCACCTCGGTCATGGCCCTTGGCAAACATACGATGATCCTGTCATTTTGCAATCGCGTCCTCTGAAGGCCGAGCTCTCCTCGAGCTGCCTTTTGACAGGGTATTACTTACCCTGGTTCTCCTCGAGCTGCCTTTTGACAAGGCCGAGCTCTTTCCTGGACCCCTCGAGGTCCTGCTTCAGTACGGCGACCTCCGCAGTTAGTGCGGCGGACGCCAGCAACGAAGCCTGCACATGCATATTGACATACTTATATTAGACTCCTGCGATATTATTTGATCCTCTTTTCGGCTTTTCTTGTGAACACCGAACAAAGCATCAGGGGCTACTGTCTATGCGGTAATATTTCTACTAAATTTTAAAACACTTACCTCGAAGCCTGTTAGAAGGTTGACACAGGCTTCAGTCAATCCGCTCTTGGCGGCTGAACCTTCTGGATCACCGCACTCATGATAGTGCGGTGCTCCTCGTCGATGGAAGCATTGCGAAGCGCTTCCAGCAGATTGTCCGGTGCCTCTGGATGGACAGAGGTCACCGGCACAGGCGTCTTGCCCCTCTTAGAAGGAGGCTGCCTGCCCGAGCCCGGAACCGCTGGAGGGTCCGGCACGGTGTTCGGCCGAGGGCCGAACTCGGAGCTCTCGGGGGCCCCGTCCCCTCGGCTCCCGGAGTCCGGAAGGTCGCCTTGGGGCGCCTCCGGGACTGTCTTCCCTTGATCCGGTGCCTCTTGAGACAACACCTCGGCGTCGTCGGCAGGAGGTGGCGGTCGGGACTAGATCGCTATCCATGTCTGACGAGCCCAAGGAGCCGTCCGATGATACATCGATACTGGCTCATGGCGTCCTGCATAATTGCTTTCAATGTTAGGGAAAGCAGTGCGACAAAGGAATCCTATGAGTTACTCTGGTATCCGAACACTTACGATCTCCCCGGGGGCTTGACCCTGGGCAACCACTCGTCTTTGCCTTCGTCGGCGGCGGTGGAACTGTCCGGAGGGAGAGTCCTTCCCCTCTTGGACCCTCCGGCCTCCCCAGTTGGGGCGGCCTTACTTTTCTTGTCTCCCCCAGTCGGTTGGGGAGCATCTTCTTCTTCCTCTTCCTCGTCTTCAGGGGAAGAGTGCGCCACAGAGTCATCGGACAGTGAGTCCAACGACGCCTGGCGTCGGGAACTCTTTCGAGTTCCCTTGGCCTTCTTGGTCTTCTCCGGCACCTTATAAGGGGCCGGAGTCAACATATTCGTCAGAAGAGCGTCTGCGGGGCCTTCGGGCAAAGGAGCCGGACAGTCGATCTATACGGCCATTTTCTGCCAGTCCTGTCAAAGGTACGGGAGTTTAGATCCCGCATAGAGTCAATCTATATGAAAGAATAAGTATCCTGTGAAAGGTAAAGCGGCTTACCGCACTGGCTTGGCGCTTCGCGCTGAATCCGCGATCCTCAGTAATAGGGGGAGGGACCTCGGCACTTTTGAACAGCACCCTCCATGCGTCTTCATGAGTCGTGTCGAAGAGCCTGTTCAGAGTTCGGTGTTGCGCCGGATTGAACTCCCACAAGGTGAACTCCCGTTGTTGGCACGGGAGTATCCGGCGGATGAGCATAACCTGGACTATGTTGACAAGCTTGAGCTTCTTGTCCACCATGTTCTGGATACATGTTTGGAGTCCGGTCAGCTCTTTTGAACTACCCCAGGACAAGCCCTTCTCTTTCCAGGAGGTGAGCCGCATGGGGATGCCAGATCGGAACTCGGGGGTCGGTACCCATGCGGGGTCGCACGGCTCGGTGATATAGAACCACCCCGATTGCCACCCCTTTATGGTTTCCACAAAGGAGCCCTCGAGCCATGTTATGTTGGGCATCTTGCCCACCATGGCGCCTCCGCACTCCGCCTGGCGGCCACCCACCACCTTCGGCTTGACATTGAAGGTCTTCAGCCATAAGCCGAAGTGGGGCTTGATGCGGAGGAAGGCCTCGCACACGACGATAAACGCCGAGATGTTGAGGATGAAGTTCGGGGCCAGATCGTGGAAATCCAGGCCGTAATAAAACATGAGCCCCCGGACGAAGGGATGGAGAGGGAATCCCAGTCCGCGGAGGAAATGGGTGAGGAATACCACCCTCTCATGGGGCCTGGGGTGGGGATGAGCTGCCCCTCATCTGGGAGCCGGTGCACGATGTCGTCGGGCAGGTATCCGGCTCTCCTCAGTTTCTTGATGTCTCCCTCCGTGACGGAGGAGACCATCCACTTGCCTCCCGCTCTGGACATGACTGGAGAAGGTCGAGGTGGGAAGTTCGGACTTGGGTGCTAGAGCTTGAGTGTGCGAGAACGGATGAGCATAGGAGGAAGAAGGCGTGGATAGAAAGGTGAATCCTTATCCCTTTATATGGGCAGACGAAACTAAGCGTCCCCACTTGCTTGGTAAAACTCGCTTATCCCCCAAGCGCCGCAATTGATGGCGTGGTTGGGTTACCCACGCCCGTATTGATGAGAATCCCGTAATACGATCTCTGCTTTGACAAGATGTGTCGAAAAACTGGCTCGCGTTATGTGCGGGGCTGGTTAAAAGAAATGGTTCGAATAATCACCGGGCCATGACGTAACGTCATGCTGCCAAAACAAGCCAGCGAATTAGATCTGCAAAAATATTATTCTCTCTGCGGTGGAATGTGGAACTTATTTTGCAGGGTCGGACACTATCCTCGTTTTCAAGTTCTTCTGTGATGTATTCGGAGAAGGAACCCGCCTTGCAATGCCGAAGACAATACTGCGCGCCGGACTCATCGTCATTGAAGCCTAGTTCAGGGGCTACTAAGGGAGTCCTGGATTAGGGGGTCTCCGGACAGCCGAACTATCTCCATTGGCCGGACTGTTAGACTATGAAGATACAAGATTGAAGACTTCGTCTCGTGCCCGGATGGGACTCTATTTGGCGTGGAAGGCAAGCTAGGCAATACGTATATGGATATCTCCTCCTTTGTAACCGACCTTGTGTAACCCTAACCCTCTCCGGTGTCTATATAAACCGAAGGGTTTTAGTCCGTAGGACAACAACCATAACATACAATCATACCATAGGCTAGCTTCTAGGGTTTAGCCTCTCTGATCTCATGGTAGATCTACTCTTGTACTACCCATATCATCAATATTAATCAAGCAGGACGTAGGGTTTTACCTCCATCAAGAGGGCCTGAACCTGGGTAAAACATCATGTCCCCTGTCTCCTGTTACCATCCGGCCTAGACGCACAGTTCGGGACCCCCTACCCGAGATCCGCCGGTTTTGACACCGACAGTCGCCGTCTTCTGGTCCTGAGTGTTTCTCTGTCTTCACAAAGATCTGCATGCCACCACGGAGGTGCCTCCCGAGCCTTGGCCCAACGTGGTTGATGGTGTTGGAAACCGTGGGCTTAAGGGTGGTGCGCTCCGCTGGCGTTGGGTGAGCTGCCCCGACAAGGGTCTTGTCGGGGCCGCTGAGCCCCCTCGGCAAGAGTCTTGCCGGGGGAACCTGCTTCGTCCCTCTGCTCTTTGTGCTCTCGGCCTTGGCGTTGTCTTGTTTGCCTTGGTGCTTCGTCTTCTCTCTGGTTTCCCTCCTCTGCCTTGCTAAGTGTGGCCACGGCGCGTGGCTCTGACCACCCGCGCACAAGTAAAGGGGTTAGAAGGAGAGCCCCTACTTTTGTACACCGACACCTCTCAACGGCTCAAGCAGCTGCACTAGAAACGACAAAGTGCCTTGCCAGCAGTGGCACCCCCAGCAGGCTGCTAAGGATCCATCCTCAAAGCGCTCGCGGCTAGGGTGCGTGCACCGACAGGCCTTTCCCAGTAACACGTAGGGTGTGTACCATGCAAGAAGGAATCATACGAGGGAGATAACATGCATTCAATCCACAAACATAGCAAGTTATATTACAATAATATTTGTCGCAGTTCTAACTTAAGCGGAATTGTTTTTGGTACGGATCCATGGTGGCAAGGGGAAGCGAAGCGCCTAGTCCCGGAGTTGGCCCTCCATCCTCATGACGTGGTCGACCAAGCTGACAACGGGTGCGACAAGCTCCTCAAGTGCCCCGTGGTCCGTGCCTGCCAGCAAGCTGTCCTGGTTAAGGTCGAGGCCGGGGTTCCTATACGCCACCTTGGTGATAACCTTGAGGAGGGCGCCCCGGCAAAGCTTCCGAGACTCGTTGGCCAGGTGGGTCACTTGGCGGTCGTGGAGTAGCTTCAAGGCGTCAAGGACGGCTTCGAGGAACATGGTCACCCTGGCGCTCTCAGAAATCCTGTCGTCATGGAAGTACCTCATGCTCGGCAGGCCCATGGTGGACAGTTGCGTGGTGAGCTTCTCCGAGACGTCGACGAGGCGTGTGGTCCAGATCTTCACGCCGCTCACAAAGTCTTTGTGCTCGGGGGCAGCGCTCGTGAACAGTTGCTCCCCATCCTCGAGTTTCTTGGCCAGGGTCTTCTTGCGGGCTCTACTACTCACGAGGGTCTCCTCCAAGGTGGCCAGCTTCAGCTTCATATCGGAAATGGAGTCATTGGCCTTGTAGAGCAGCTTGTCCCTATCGGATATGGTGGTCTGCAGGCCCGCCAAGGTGTCGATGGCCTTGTCCCTGTCACTCTTGAGCGTCGTGACCTCCTTGTTGTGCTTCTCTAGCTCCGCCCCCAAATCCTCCACCTGGCCGTCCAGCTCGCTCTTGGCGGCCTCTACCGCTTTAGCAGCATCGACGGCCTCCTTCAGCTTGCCGGCGTGATCCAGGACCAGAGCGGCAAGTGCATCGTTGTGTTTATGCTCCAGTTCCTGGGTCCACTGCGTGACGAGATTCTCGATTTCTTCATCCTTGCCACGGATCTTGGCGGCAAGTGCCTTCTCGCGAGCGGCAAGGTCTTCTTCTTGGGCGTTGAGCGAGATGCGGCGCTCCCTCAGCTCACCATCCTCCTTGGCGATCCGTGCAACGTCCTCCTCCTGGGCCTTCTCGATATCTGATTGCTTCAGAAGAAGCTCATTCCACTGCTGACCCAGCTGCTCCTGGCTGGCCTTCAGATCTTGTCAGGCCTCCATAAACCAGACCTGTGTCTGCTCAACACGCTCTTGGAGGCCCGCCTCCGCTGCATCGACGACCGCCATCCTGGAGTCCAGCTTCTCCTTGCGGGCATGGTGAAGCGCCTGAAGCTTGTGGAAGCTGCTGCTAATAGCTTGGAGGAGCTGGCCCTCCTTGGAATTGCCGCTGCTGGCGCTAGGCTTGTCGACAACTTGGAGCCTGGCGCCAACGATGACCTCTTCGTCAAAAACCTCCCCCTCGGCAGGCGCCCCGGTTCTTGCCGTCCCTGGGATGGTGACAAACAGATCCTCGCTGATCTTCAGGTATATGCTCAAGTGGGGGGCTTCGGAGGTGGACGGTTGGTCGTCGACCACCGTCGCCCCGGCAGTTGAGGGCTCCGGGACCGATGTAGTGCCAGGCGCTCCTGAGGCAGGATCCCATCAGTACGGTCACCGGTCCCTTCGCTGGCCTCCTCGACAGATCCCCCGGCGGCCTATTTGTGTGCTTCCTTGGCGGCCTTGTTAGCGGCATCCTCGTCGGCCTGAGCGGTGACATCCTTGGCGATCTCCTCAACGGTGCCATCGACATCCATTTGACCCGCCAAGGAGAGGTCTGAAAACCAAGGAGGGGAAGAAGATGAAACCAGGATCGAAGTTTAAAGTAAGAAGAAAAAGATTACACTTGAGAACAGATCAAGGCCACGAGGCAGCCGGCTTACCTACGACAAGTTGGGGAGGAGTGGTTCCCTCCCTGCCAACGCTCGTTGCCGGGATGGGGCCGCCGGCACTTGTGCTTGCTGGCTCCTCCTCCGCACGCGCGGGCTCGTCGGGGGAGGGCCTTGCCGGAGATCTCTCCCTTGGCGGCATAGGCTCACCGGTAGAAGCCCTTGCCGGGGACCCATCCTTGGTTGGTGTCGTGGTTGATGGAGGAGGCATGTTGGGGCGGCCCTTGACGGCCCCTCCTGTTGCCGCTCTTCCCTTGCAAACCTGGCAAGACTGATGGTGAAAAGACATGCTCGAGCGCTCGCCAACGGAAAGTGGATAGTGGACTCACGCTGGGGGCTGAGTCGGGGGCTGCGTCGTGGGCTTGGGCCCGGGCTGATCGTGATCACCTCCGGCGTGCTCGAGGTGCTTGCCAGGGGCTCATCTCCCATCGAGGTATTGGCCCTCTTCGCCATCCTCTACGCCAGTGTCTCCGTGTCCCTACAAAAGCAAGCCAAGACAAAGTTAAATCAAGCAAGATAACCAGAACAGGAATCCAAGAGATGGAGAAGGTGGTGGAGCACTCACTCGTCCCTTTCTTCGTCCTCTTCCTCTGGCCCCCTCCTGTTCGGGCTCATGCCAGAGAGGTCGTAATCGGCCTCTGGTATGGTCTCCCTGCGGAGGGGTGGGGACGGAGACCTGCGTCGCTTGGCCATAGCGGAAGCAACGGCTGCTGCTCCCTCTGCCACTGTGGCTGTGCGCCTCGTATGACGCACGGGCTGCGCCCGGGCCCCTTGCCGCGATGCGGCCTTGCCGTCTGCCTTCTTGGCGGGGACCTCTTTGGGCGAAGAGGCTCGCCGCACTGGCTCGCTGGAGCCAGACCACCGAAGGACACACTTCCTCCTCTCCTTAACTGGGGGCTCCTCGGGCGCCTCCTCTTCGTCCATGTCGTCGGCCGCCACTTCGTCCGCCTCCTCGGCAGAAGGGCCCTCGGTGGCAGCGCCGCTGCGCTCCCCGGCGAACCCCACCAGCTGCTCGGCAAAGTCTTCTTCGGCCCCGACCTCGCTTTCCCGGAAGCCAGCGCTGCCGACCGCTTCGGCAAGAGGCGCCTCCTCTGCCCTGTTGGCGATATACTCCACCTCCTCGTCGGTGGTGTCGCGGACAAGCTGCTTCTCCTCACAGACAGGCCACTCCGACAAAATGTTGAAGAACTCCTGCACCCGCGCTGTGTCCGGCTCGGCCCAGGTCTGGTCGAGGCCGTGGGCATCGAACACCAGCATCATGGCGGTGATGGAGGTCCGGGCGGAGTTGTTGCACATGGGGACCATGGCCACCGGCAAGTTGAACGGCGTGTCGACCTCCTCAACCTTGCCGGCGTCCTCAGCCTTGCCGGCCTTTTTCTTCCCAGCCTTGCCAGGTTTGTCAATCTTGAGCTAGAACAGCTTCGAGCAGAGGGACGCATGTTGCATCACTGTGAAGTTCTGATTTAGACCAGGGTGCAACCTCATGATGTCCGTCGCGTTCCGGAAATCCCAAGCCGACCTCCCTTTGTTATGAAGAGGGGCAATGCGGCGGCAGATGAAATCGTCCCCGATCATCTCCAAGGTGAGCACGACAAACTTGAGGTGGTGGATTCTGGTGATGGCAATTGTGAGCTTCCTGTCCCGAGGATCGAGGCTACCCCAGTTGCCGCGACGGACCACTTGCGCTTGCCGGGGGGTGCAGAATGGGTGCGACTCCTCCACAATCCAGCACCACCTGTGCCGCCACTCCTCCCATTTCTCCTTCTGGGCCCCGTTTGGGTATATCTCCTTGCAACAAGCCCTCGGGATCCAGGTGATGCAGCCGGATAGCGCCCCTCCTGGCAGGATGTGAGGGAGGAAATAGTGGCTGAAGAGCGCTGTGTTGGGGATCACCCTGGCAAAGTTCTCACAGAGGTGAGCAAAGATGGCCATACACGCCACGACGTTCGGCGTGAAATACAGAAGATGGTGGTCAAAGGTGTACATGATGTCGACGAAGAAATCTGAAAACAGGGGGCAAAGCCTGCAGTAAAGATAATCGACAAAGAAGGGATATTGATCTGGACCTGGCGCGCCGTTGGGTCCGAGCATGATGCGGGTGGCGGGATGCCACGTCGTCTCCCTCCCCCACATGAACCGGAACTGCTCCTTGAGCGCGCGCACATCGAGTCCAGGAGCAAAGAAGACGTGCTCCCTCCGCTTCGTCACCAGCGCATCCTCCACCTCTTTGCTCCCCTGGAGCGCCCCCTTGTTCTTGTTCTTTGGCGCCATGGCAGCCGACGGAGGGTAGGGGGCCGAAAGTGGTGAGGGCGCGGTGGCGATGGGTGGAGAAGGGAGCTTTGGATTGGGATCGAGGAAGAAGAAGGGGGCGGTAGTTTCCTAGATTGGAATGGGCGAAAGGGGTAAATGAGGAGCACCCCTACAGTTTCCTCTTTTTATGGGGAAGGTGCGGGGCTGGCTCTTTACTGTTCGGTGTGAAGGCATTGGCACAGGCACAGGCATGCTGCAACCACTCCACGCACGACCCCCACGACGCTCACTCAATACAGATCGTGGGAAAGCGCAGTAGACGAGAAGATTATAGAAGTTATTCCCCTACCACGCATGCCTGTGCACTGTTTGGGCCTGGCCCAACGACGCCTCGCACCCGTGTATGGCCCAGGCCCGGGGGCTCCTGTCGGTGTACTAAAGTTTGGGCTCTTTAGCACCCCATACTTGTGCACGGGTAGTCGTCGCCACCTCCACGGCAAGGCCTGAAGGGGGCGACTAAGAACAAGATACAAGGCAAGGAGAAGCAGCCAAGCCAAAGACCAGAAGACAGAGGGCAGGCTGGACCCCCGACAAGATCCTTGCCGGGACGGCTCGCGAGACCCCGACAAGATCCTTGCTGGGGATGATTTGCAGATCACTCACAAAGGCACCCTTGAGGTCGAGAGCTCTGACACCATCAACAGTGTTAAAACCAAGATCCAAGGGCGCGCGTGTAGTGGCGTGCAGATCGTTGTGAGGGCCTGGAGACGAGGCTCCGGCAAGATCCTTGCCGGGGACGTCCGCAAAGCCCCGGCAGGATCCTTGTCGGGGGCATTGGCAATACCGTGGCAAGACTCCGCCACCCCGTCGCCACTCTAGCGTAGTGGCCAGCCTACCAGCCTGGCAAGCATCTACGTGGTGACATTTAGATCTTCGTGAAGACCCTGCCACCTCTCCAGCACAACAGCTGGCCAGCCAACTTGGCACTGCATGCCTCATCAGCGTGGGCGCGTGTCGAGACGGGGCGAGGCAGCAATGGACAGGACGAGCTCTCCTCCCGTCCCCAATAAAGCTAGAGGGCACGTAAGCAGTGCATTTATGGCATTTGTCCTAAGACGCCGGTGATAAACATAGGTACTGTAGCAGCTTTGCACCTCCTATGTGCCACTGTGGCAGCCCCTTGGACATATAAAAGGAGGCCCACGGCGTACTGGAGCAGGATTTGAACTTTTGAACCTCTCGGCCCAGCATGCATGCAAGCAGCTAGCCGGAGCTCAACAACTCAAAATACACAATCAAGCAGGACTAGGGTCTTACGCTTCTCAGCGGCCCGAACCAGGATAAAAATACGTCGTGTTAACCTTTAGATCCGCTCTTTGCACCACTCCTCCCTGCCAAACCGTAGAAGGGACCCAAGCGATCCCATAGGTGTCGACCTTGTCTAGCTAAGCGCCGACAATGGAATTTTAAGTGCGAAGTTATGTACCCGAGCCACATAATCTTCGGTCAGAACGGGAGGACTGTGTGGCGCATACCCCTAGCTATTTGGGGTTAACTCGTGACTGCCTGGGGAGCGAAGGAGCACCTCGGATATGCTTTGAAGAGCCCGAAGTACCCAACTTGACGCCTCCTTGGCAGCTGATAACCCACAAGTATAGGGGATCGCAACAGTTTTCGAGGATAGAGTATTCAACCCAAATTTATTGATTCAACACAAGGGGAGCCAAAGAATATTCTCAAGTATTAGCAGCTGAGTTGTCAATTCAACCACACCTGAAAGACTTAATATCTGCAGCAAAGTATTTAGTAGCAAAGTAGTATGGAAGTAACGGTAACGGTAGCAAAAGTAACAGTAGCAGTTTTGTAGAAATTGTAATAGTGTCAACGACAAGTAACATAGCAATGATCAATATGTGAAAAGCTCATAGGTAATGGATCAATGATGGATAATTATGTCTGATGGCATTCATCATGCAACAGTTATAACCTAGGGTGACACAGAACTAGCTCCAATTCATCAATATAATGTAGGCATGTATTCCAAATATAGTCATACGTCCCTATGCAAAAGAACTTGCATGACATCTTTTATCCTACCCTCCAGTGGCAGTGGGGTCCTAATGGAAACTAAGGGATATTAAGGCCTCCTTTTAATAGAGAACCGGACCAAAGCATTACCACTTGGTGAATACATGAACTCCTCAAACTACGGTAATCACCAGAAAGAATCCCAATTATTGTCACCTTGGGGTATGCGGATCATAACTCGTAATAGGTGTCTACAACTTGCAAGATAGGATCAAGAACACAAATATATTCATGAAAACATAATAGGTTCAGATTTGAAATCATGACACTCGGGCTCTATGACAAGCATTAAGCATAGCAAAGTCATAGCAACATCAATCTCAGAACGTAGTGGATACTAGGGATCAAACCCTAACAAAACTAAATGGATTACATGATAAATCTCATCCAACCCATCACCGTCCAGCAAGACTATGATGGAATTACTCATGCACGATGGTGAGCATCATGAAATTGGTGACAGAGGAAGGTTGATGATGATGATGGCGGTGGATTGCCCTCTCCGGAGCCCCAAACGGACTCCAGATCTGCCGTCCCGATGAAGAACATGAGGTGGCGGTGACTCCATATCGTAAAACATGATGCATCCTTCTCTCTGAATTTTTCTCCCCAAACATGAATATATGGAGTTGGAGTTGAGGTCGGTGGAGGTCCAGGGGACCCACAAGGCAGGGGCGCGCCCTCCGCCCTTGTGGACAACCGGTGGGTCCCCTCTGGTTGATTCTTTCGCCAATATTTTTTATTTATTCCAAAAATATTCTCCGTAAAGTTTTAGGTCATTCCGAGAACTTTTATTTCTGCACAAAAATAACACCAAGGCAATTCTGCTGAAAACAGTATCAGACTGGGTTAGTTCCATTCAAATCATGCAAATTAGAGTCCAAAACAAGGGCAAAAGAGTTTGGAAAAGTAGATACGATGATGACGTATCAACTTCTCCAAGCTTAACCCATTGCTTGTCCTTAAGCAATTCAGTTGACAAACTGAAAGTGATAAAGAATAACATTTACAAACTCTGTTTGATCTTGTTGTTGCAAATATGTAAATCCAGCATTCAGGTTTTCAACAAATATTATGAACTAACCATATTCAAAATAACATTTAAGCCTGACATTTACTCATATCAATGGCATAATCAACTAGCCAGTAATAATAATAAATCTCGGATGACAACACTTTTTCAAAACAATCATGATATGATATAATAAGATGGTATCTTGCTAGCCCTTTCCGAGACTGCAAAACATAAATGCAGAGCACCCCTGGAGATCAAGGACTGACTAGACATTGTAATTCATGGCAAAAGAGATCCAGTCATACTCGATATCAATTAATAGCAAAGCATACAAATGACAGTCGTTGTGGCACCCCGGCTCAGAGAAACCGGAACGCCCCGTATTCCAGCCCAGTGATCAAGGTGAATTCTTCTTGAATACGACACTGCTTAGCATAGAAAAATCAGCTCTTTATTACAATCTATTTGGGTACAAGGGAATTACATCGACACGGCGACACTACGCCTACCACGGTTGCTCCATGCAAGCAGCAAAACCACGCGATGCAGCAGAATAACTCTAGCAGCAGAACATCGACGACGGTGATGAACTCCAGTCCGTAGGGACTCTGGCTGGAACGCTTATCCTAGCTCGCAAACAAGGGATCCACGGCAAACAAGCAATCAAATCCAGCATGACCTGCAAACTGGCATGACACGCCAGGTCAGTACATTGAATGTACTTGCAAGCTCACAGCAACCAAAGCAATCAAGACATACAATAACATGTCAATTACAGCTTAACAAGGATTATCGTGATATTATCAGAACAACATGGCATGAACAACATGATATAACAACATGGCATGAACAACATGATACAACTAGAACAATACGAGCATGGCATGAACATATAAACATGATGACACTATCATGCAACATGATGACATTATCATGCACCAACTTACTCTGTTCGGGTTACCTCGTAACTATCACGGACATCACATGATCATCTCAGGATCCAATCAAGCTTGGCTTCAACAATACCGTAGTGATCATGACCACAAGGAGCTTGATCTTCACCCTTGACTCTCGCATAACACCACAAACATCCATCAACTCGGTATCCTCGATACCACGGTGATCATCTCATGATCACAACCAATCTCATACCGCGGTGATCATCTCACGATCACAACCAACTTCTTTCTCATCATCAAACCAGGGTTGTTATTGAGCAAGTTATTATTATTACTGTTGACCCACAGTGTGACCAACTACGAACTGGGCCCTTATCCGCGGGGGCGGCTATCGATAGATTTAATATACACTTTGCAGAGGTAGCGCACTTTACCCACACCACAGAACCCATGGCCTCGCACTGCCATTTGGGTGGACCAACGGCGTTCCGACAAAACCGTCCTACTGCCATGACACTCTCCCGACCACTCCGACTAACTCCCCTCTAGGCTAAGTCATGGGTGGCCCCGTGCCTACCAAAGACACCAACGGCCACCGTCGTGGCAAAACAAAATGGTCCCAAACGGGGACATGTGCACATAACCAAACTCAGGCTCACAAGGCTTATGTCGTCCTACCTGGCCAAGGCAGCGCTCGCGCATAACCTTCCCTCGTTGGAGGCACCGGCAAGAGGCACAACAATAGACCCAGTTAGAATCCTCCCAAAAAGGCAAGTGTGGTTGCACTGGTCAGCTTGATATGGTGGCACCATGACTCAGCCAACAGTTGTTCAAGTTCAATTTAATCCAGTTAAACTTGAATGCAATATGCCGAGTCATGATAAAATAACATGATGCAATTACAATGCATGAACATGATATCAACATGAGCATGAGGGTACAACATAACCATCCACCGTATCAACAATGAATCATATCCAACTGAGCATGGCATAATGACGAGCATGAATATCACAAGTACAACACTACTCATAGTATAACCACTACAAAAAAAATACACTTCCGTGATGATACGTGTTTGTCACAGTAGGTCGCATTTTCTGTCATGCATGTACATCCATGACGATTTTATGACAGAATCAAGATAGTCATACCTGTGCTGTCATAGTAGTGTTCCATGACATTACCAAAATTATCATCACGGAAGTGTCCACTTCCATGACGATAAATCCCGCGTCATAGAAGTGCTTTCGTCAAGGGTGACCGGCATGTGGCATCCACCGTAACGGAACACCGTTAAGCTATCAGGTCGGGTTTTGGATCCGATAACCCGTTAACAGCCCCGACCAATGGGGATTTTCCACATCTAAAATCATCATTGGCTGGAGGAAACACGTGTCGGCTCATTGTTGGGACAGATGTCATCCACATTGGACAGAAGGCGCCTATGATACGTCGACACGTGGCACGGCCCAATAGAGGCCCATTCCTGTGAAAAGGCCGGCCCATTTGACTTGGTTAAAAGGTGGCGGGCCGGCCCATGTAAAGCCTGTTAACGGCATGTTCACATATAGCCCATTTACAGCCCGCTAACCCAAGGCCCGTTACGCCCTATCCGAATTAGGCCCAGTAGCGTCATCTAGGCCACCCAATATGATTCCAGCCCGTTTTCACTTCTGGCCATGACGTCTTTCGGCCCATATGAGGCCCTATGTAACTCTTGGCCTATTAACGACCCGTGGTGAAACTGGCTCGTAATGAACAGTGTATCACTTTACACCTATTAACGGCCCGTGGTGAAACTGGCCCGTAATGAACAGTGTATCACTTTATACGCATTAACGGCCCGTTATTCTGTTTTCCCGTTTCCAGCCCATGTTATCTTTCGGCCTTTTCAGAGCCCATTTATTCTTGGGCTCATTTCCAGCATTCGTTTACTTACGGCCCGTTACTGTCATTTTCTGCTTGTGGGCCAAATTCAGCCCGTGGTTAGAGTCGGCCCATTTGTGGTCCGTTAATATGTTGGGCCATTTTCATAGCGTTATCAAATACGGCCTATTAACGATGGCCCGTTATGGTTGGCCCATGAATGGACGATTCCAACTCTAGCCCGTTTACGCCATAATGCGGCCTGTTATTGGCCCATGTTTGGCCAATCGATCATACTACCCGTATAAGGCCCATTGATGATACGGCCCGTAGAAGGACCATTGTTTCTACGACCCGTAGAAGGCCCATTGTTTCTACGACCTGTAGAAGGCCCACTGTTTCTACGGCCCATAGGAGGCCCAGTGTCACTACAGTAAATATTAGCCCATGGTTATTGTGGCCTAGTTTTAAAAAATAGGTTATTGCAGCCACTAGCAAACCGCGAAAAAGAACTGCAATGACTACAAGCAAACAAATAAACAAGACAACAAGGAAATAAATAAGAAAGCAACTTACTCTAGGCTATCACGGCTATCACACATATTACATCCACTGGGCATCAAAGTTCGCCACCAGTGCAAATAAATGCGCCAACAAAAGAATATACAAAAGTGAGAGCACTTCAGAAGGCACTAGGCCTGGCCAGGTCGGGCCCCCCCAAACAGCTGAAGAAGCTGAGTAGACCTCAGTTGTGTCAACGATAGATGCATCAACACTAGATTTAAGGCATGATGGTGCGCACGACAGTCATCTGACATCTTCATTGCATCTTTGACTTCAAGTCAGAGCTGAGCTGAAGCAAGCCTTTCCGCTTTAAGTTGAGACTGAATAAGTCGAACTGATTGAGGCAGCGACTGCACAGAGGTTGTCTCACACCTGCTAGTGAGTAGCTTCAACTCACTGTCTTCATCAAGACAGGACCTTGGGGTCATCTCGCTGTCCTCAAGATGGTTTGGCTCACTATCTTCGCTAAAGTTTTGCATGGCGTAAGAGATACGAGTCTGAAAGAGAAACAAGGAGACACGTAACAGGTTTCACAATTATATAAGCAAATAAATGGATCTGTTCGGCATAAGGAACATGTTTTTACAACTACAATTTGAAACTGGTAGTTGTTGCAAACATCCAATCAGATGTAAACAGCAAAGCAAACAGCAGTGGAGGAAATGATGCCTATCCAAATCTATACTGGAACAAAGTTTGAAGGCTTGAGAAGGATGAACTTACATCACATGTTAACACGGGCTGGACAAAGCCCTTCTCCATGTTGATGGAAGGATAATTCAATAAATTCCCCAAAGAAAATTCTTTATAAGCGTTGCCATTATTCTACATTTTGCAAAGAGTAAATATAGATCAAATAATATTGGAAGAAACAGAGGATAATGAAGCTCAGGTGCAGACTGATGATACATAATCAAATAGCAATTAATTAAGCACATCGTTACAAGGCAAAAGGGAGAGAGGTACTGACAAGAGCAATGTAGAGCCCATTATTGTTTTGAGATCGTATGATCCTTTGAGCAAGGAGATTCATCTGAAATTAGTTTTCATACAAGAGAGAAGGTAAGGCACAAGCAGAAATTTAGGAGTTCAAATTTTGAATTCATATCATAGACAGTACCTGACGCTGGGCTCCCAGCAGTTCTAATAGGGGTTTGGCCACTGGAGTAGGGGTAAAGTGTGGTACAGTTGGGCCTGTGTTTTCTGTGGCTGCTGATCTATCGGATTTAACAGGTATGACTACCTTTTCCAAATACCTAGTTTGTACTCCTTGAGGATCTGCACTCACCCTCTTCGTTTTGGACATCTATTACGAAAGAACAACATTTGACTGGAAAAACATAGTGTGACGACACATGGAATAGGTACAGAAAATGGATAGGTATGGCATATACTCATATATGATGCTTAAACTAAGTAGATGGTGTAACAAAGTAGAAGTAATGCAAGAGGTCAGATGCAAAATATGTGCGACCAATACAACTTTGCAAAGTTAGAGCAAGCATCTTGATGGGTGAATAAGATAGGCCATCCTCCACCATGCCAAGTTTGTTAGCCAGTGGATCGTTCCGCAATATTCCTCTCGTGCGCCCATTCTCATATTCATTTTGATAATGTTCAGTATCTGACATGCATGAAAACATAAAAACAAGTGAGATTTTCTTTGTAATGCAGAAGTGATTCTAATCCAATACTGCCTCCCTGTAAACCCCTTTGTGCTATCTCTGCAATTCTTTTAAAAGATGCCATGCATGCTGTAATTTGTTGTGTGCATTAATATAATGTGGCCTACTACTCAAAATATGGGAGCTCCAGAAGTGATGACACTCCGCAGATGATAGCTTCAACAAATAGTAAAGAAGAACAAGTCGACTTGACCTCACAGATTCAAAATATACTAAGGGAGAACAACTCGACCTGACCAGTCGACCGCAAGAGAAGAGTATCATCTTAAAGAAGAGCAGAAGAGCAAGCAGATTGAAGATATTACAAGTCTTTCAATACAATGTCGGTTGGCCACCCATGATGAACCAGAGCGCACAGAGAAATACTATTCTTTCCGGTCTCTCCATATGTGGCTCACATGCATTTCGAAACTAAAGTAGGAACATTTAGCTAACCAATTAAACATCTCTTAGTTTTACTAATATCAGCAATAATATAAGATATGAATTTTTACAACTAAGCTTGTTTAGCTCGATGGGTGGAGTAGTGCTATTACGACACGAACCATGTAGGCTGATTGTGGTCATCATAAAATGGGGAAAACATAAGCATGATGAGTGCAGTGTTGACCGTGGCAGTGGGATGGCAGATCTGAAGCTGGAAACCATGCAAAGGGTAGTTAGCAACCGATGTTTGCTTTGAAATAACAACTAAGATTTAATATGGACAAGAAAGTACGGTCAACAAGTGACAAAGAAATGCAATTATGTTGTCTCTCTATATGTCGCGACATGCATTTGGAAACTCAAGTGGGACCTTTAGCTAACCAATTAAATGGGTCGGTTAACTAATATCAGTATCATATCACAATCATATTTGAACAACTAAGCTTTCGAATTCTGAGTGTTGTGTTGTTTAGCTTGAAGGGTGGAGTAATGCTAGTACGACAGAAAGCACCTACACAGATCATAGTAGAGTAGATAAAAGGGGAAAATCCTAAGCATCAAGAGAAATATCAGGAAAGTGGAACTAGCTGGACCAGTGGGTGGCGCACATGCTTTTTGAAACGAATATAGGAACATTAGGTGACCAATTAAATGTTCTCTATTTTAGTGATATGCGCATCATATCAGATTCGTATTTCAACACGTAAGCTTTGGGTTGAGGTCTTGAGGAGCAGTGCTAGCACGACACGAAGCACCTACGATGATGGTAGTGAATATAAAGGGGGGAAACCATAAGCTTTATGAGTATAGTGCCCGTGCCATGGCGGATCTGAAGGTGCAAACCGGACAAAGCTACTTTGCAACCAATGTTTGCTTTCAACTAGCCACTACGATTTGGTACGAACAAGAAAAGTACAGTAAACAAATTACAATCTATTTTCCGGGTGAGATCAATAACTTAAGCACATATGGAAGAGTACCACCTCTCTTGCGACGCCGTGTAGGCCTATGCTGATACATTGAGGGTGCCGCAGGTGCGATGGCTGTCGGCGGCGGGGAAGAAGACTTTAGACGGCAGACGGCCGAGTCGGGGGATATATCCTGTTGCCGTGGACGAGGCGATCGTAGGAGCGGCAACGGCAAGGTGGACGACGGCGCCGATGAAGCGAGAGGAGGCGATGAAAGGATCCTAGTCCAGCACCATGGATGAGAGATGTCCATCTCTTGCAGTGGACGACGGGGTAGGGGTAGCGGCTCCAGCAAGGTGGAGGATGGGGTGGCGGATGGAGGAGGCTGGCCGTAGTGCAGAGGTTGTCGTGCCACCGACGGTGTATGAATGGGGAAATGGAGGGGAGGGGGGATCTCAAACTTTAGGACGTGCTTCTTTGAAATGGGGGAAAGTTACGAACTTATCCCCCGTTTAAAATTTCGGACATCGCGTCGGTTGGGGATAGGACGGTAATCTCGCATCTCCCAAATATTTGCGGGTAACTATTTCGGGCAAGGAGAGGGTGTTTTGCCGCCCACGGTTGGCGCCCATGGTGTATGAACAGGGCTGACATGTAGGGCGGTTGTGTCACGTCTGATGGAAGTTACACATCTGCCCCTATTTAAAATATTAGCCTACATCAATTTCGGACGAGGAGAGTTTGTTTTGCCGCCCACCGTGTATGAATGGGGAAATGGAGGAAGAGACACATGTCTTTCGGACGAGCTTGAATCAAATGTTTTTTGCCGCCCACGTTTGGCGCCCACCGTGTCTGAATGGGCTCAGAGGCCGTCGTGTCACGTCTGATTGAAGTTACTAGTCTACCCCTATCGACAGCAGTGTAAATCCGGCCGATAAAGATGTCAAGTGTCAGGGGTAGACAGTAATTTCCGTCTTGCAAACACTTGCTTCGGGCAGCCCACAAATTATAGTGGGTGTTTAGCCGCTTCGTTCAAAACTTGGGAGAATAGCAGTCACGTTTGCCCTGGGACCTCGCAAACTAAATTCAAATCCAATTTGTATTCGATTATGAATATCCATAGATAATTATACATTTTGTTATTTATTTCTTCAAAACCACAACAAAGATTTATTCCACCTTTATATATGATTATGATTTAGAAATGCCGTGATCTTCGAATTCAGTAGGTTGGATACACTCTGAGTCAAACAGTTATTTCATCCAATACAATATGCTCACACGAAAAACAGTTCACCTTATGTCAATCATACAAGTACTGAGGATTACCTCGCCTAAAAAATTCGGATCATTACAACACATGGACAACATAGGTGGTCTTGCAACATAATCCATTCAGAGACATGACACAACATGCAAGCACAATAATCTAATGACAATTTCAACTGGTATCTAAAGAAGAACCGGGATTACCTTGGGCTTCAGATAACAGAAACAGCAGGACCTCCTCTGTCTTCAAATGCAACATTCTTACTTCCTCCAATTCTTGGGTTGCTTGCATAATGTGTGCCGCTAATTCTGTAATTTCCAGCCTCAAGATAAAGATTACCTCATTCATGGCAGCCACACCATCTCTTTCTGCCTCCAGTAGAGCCTCAAGCACTATAATATCTGTGCTCAGACTGCTCTCCGGCGGTGTTGCCTTTGAACTGCTACCATCTGGTAACATGGATGGTGCACTGCTTCCACAAATAGATTCTGGGGTTGTACATTGTGTCCTAGTGTGAACGGTATCCTGAAAGGTTTCCGCTAGAGATCAGCAAGAGATAGTTATCGTATGATCCAGGCAGTAAGCTTACATGGTAAACGACGGACGAATTATTGCCGAGCATGGCAAACTATATTTAAATGGTTCGAAGCAGCATCAGCCGAAAAGAAATTAAAATGGTAAGATGAAACTAGGGATGTAAGTGGCAAATAAACAACATCCGCCAGTCCCAACTAGTTAGTTTTTTCTAC
The DNA here is from genome assembly GCF_056163025.1 of Triticum urartu. NCBI lineage: Eukaryota > Viridiplantae > Streptophyta > Magnoliopsida > Poales > Poaceae > Triticum > Triticum urartu. Next base: position 579,692,044 of record NC_141874.1, read on the forward strand.
CTCCCTAGTTCATTTTCCTCAAAAAACAAAAACTCTTTTGAACCATCATACCACTAGTGGACTTTAATCAGGATTAAAAGGGACCCAGTTGACATCCCTAGTTGAAAGGGAGTGTACAACTGCTATATTTAAGTTGCCAAGGCATCTAAGCAGTTGAAATAATCTGAGAAAGCACTTAACAGTGTGGCCTCATATAAACTACGAAGACAGTCTTGTGATGAAGTTGAGAGGAAAAGTTAAGGACTCAAATGAAATAGGCATGCATTTCTTTACGATAGTACAACACGCACTGCTGACATATTGGCCAACTCAGGTATAGCGTAACAACAAATAAGCATTCGAATCAAGCAATACAGCAAAGCAGACAACTGAACTATTTGTAATTCGGTAGGATTACACGTTGAGGGCACAAGCCAAGAAAGCAGCCCACTCGCATTACATTTCACATGTACTAAAACACACTGGCTTACCATATGTTGCTGTGAAGCCTAGCTGCTGTTGCAATGTTCTTTGAAGATATCGTCAGCATCCCGTGGTTGCAAATCTAGTTGTTGTAGTTTATTCTGCACCATCTATTTAGGTAAAATTAATTTTAATCGCATGCAATGGTCCGAATTGATCATCAATGGTTCATCTAAACTAATGAAAGAAGGGTGTGTGCATACACGACAATATATCCGCTTCCCTCTATTTTTTATGCTTGTTTGAGGTGCCAGCCCCAAAAGAACAAATATTTTGCTTGATGGGGTTGCCAGCTCCATAATTAATAGAAGCATCAAATTAGTCATGCAACTTGGGAAGATCAAGAACACACAAACAATTAATGAGCAGAGGCTCGGAGCAGTGATGTAATAGCTAGCATCAGAAAATGTAGGGTAAAACAAACAAAAAGCAGCGGAACCACATGCTAGTTTGCTGATGTGTAATTAAGCATAGAGAACATTAAGCAGTCTGATGGAACCAACAGGTGGCATTAGAAAAAAACTAAAGCATATTAACTATATGTGCACTGGTATGTAATTTAGCACATGTAACATGTTCACTGCCAGAAGTATGGCCCTACAGGTGCAAGCAGAATAACACGTCTCATGAAAAACTGAATGATGCCCTGAAGAAATTCAAAGGTGCGGTGCTTATGCTAGGAAAGTGAATGTAGGCGTCGGCCGTTGGATAATAGTACCTGATTCTCGGCGGCGTATGGGTATCGTTGTCATACTTGATAGCTAAGGATCGTCGATGGTGCTCGTGTTGCAGTTGAGTTTGGGCCGGCTGTCGCCGTCGCTGAAGCGGCTCCGGTGCTATGGTCGCGGCGCCTGTCGACATACAAGAAAGCTCATCTGTGGTAAGTGAACAGTTGCACGATAAAGAGAAAAACCGAAGGAGTACAAATCGAAATAACCTGATGAGGCTGCAGCGTCGGTAAAGCAGGGCCGATGGAGTTGAATATGGCGTCCGTGGAGCGGGTCCGGTGCAGTGGACGAAGGCTTTGGCGGGCGCGTTGTACAGTGCTTTCGATGAGGCAGATCTGTTGTGGCAGACGAGGGCTTGTATGAAGGGCTAGCGAAGGGGCGGACTAGGGAGTCAGTGAAGGGCCTACGCTGTGGTGGACGAGGGCGCCGGTTAAGCAGATCCGATGCGGTGGACCATGATGGCAGTCAAGGAGATCTGGAGAGGTGGACAAGCCAGTCGCTGAAGTGGCTCTAGTGAAGTGGTGAGTTGGCAGTTGGGGGTTCCAAGGTGCGGAAGGTAGATCCGGCGGGGTGTGAGGTCCACCGCTGCAGGGGAGGACTAGATTCGGCGGCTTGCTGTGGTTGGGGGGGTCGGGGAGGGGAAGGGGAGGGGCTCTGGGGAAGAATGTTGGGGGCAAAGAGGGGAAAACAATGGAGTTACCAAAGCAGCCCTTTTCCGTTCATGTGGTAGGGGTAAAACAGGAATATCGCAGGGCTAAACTTTCGGGCGCGTGATATTTCGATGTGAGCGGAAAGTTTGAAAGCTTTTGGCGCCTAAAATTATAAGTATTCTGCTCTCGTACGACCGACTATGATGTCATGGCCGAGAATTTGTTTGTTTTGCACGCAAAAAAAATGTGCAAGTTTTGAAAATCAATGTCTCCAACTCGAAACTTAGATAGCCCATTCAATTCAAATATGGATCATTGAGCTACTACAAGGAAATACCATCATACGATCCAATTCAAATGAAATTCCAAATGTGTTTATCCTAAATATGATGACAAAAGCAAAAATGTGTATGTGTATGAATAAAGTGGATGATTATAAAGTTTGAACATGCCCGTATGTGTATATCTCTAGGTTTGATATATGAATTTGAAATCATGAAATCCCGGCTTAAAAAATGTACCTTCGTTTAAATGAATTACAAAAAGCTAATGATGGAGTCGAATTCCAAAATTCCAATCTTAGGTTTGTAATTCTGGTACATCAAGGTATATCACGCATGTTCAAAAGTATTGTTATCTCATAGTACAAAATGTGAAACAAATTGATCAACCATGAGTGCACAATATCTCAATTATGCTAAAGTCCCTCAAATATAGACACCTCACTCTTTATCTGAAGTCAACCCCCCACCACACACACACACACATAGAGAAGTCGTTCTCTCCCCCAAACACCAACACACGAGCACATTAACACCCCTCTCTCTTGTAAAGTCCGGACCCCAACATAGGTCTCTATCACTTTGTCTCTCGGGCATGCACACATCTCTTCCCTCACTCTCTAGGTCTCCTGCTATCTCTCTTACCCAAGCACACGCACTATGTAGAGTGTATATTTCCCATACACACAAAATGTCGCCCCCAAACGTCTATCTCCCTAGTTATGTGGTTCTCGCGCACTCACCTCACACACCACCCCCACTGCAAACAAGCACACTTTGTCTCCTTGTGCACCACTCTCCTCTTTCTATCTCTCCCACACGCGGACCCGCCCCAGCTCCTTCCCTGTATACATATATGTCGTGACTCTTTGCATAGCTCCCTAATGTATAATCATTCTCGATTTCGCACATTGTTCTCTACACCATCTATTCTAGATCTCTCATGAAGTCCCTATCACACACACGATGACTCGCTTCCCTTGCGTCTCCGTCCATAGGCCAATTTCGGACAACATCAACATTGTCTCCCTATCTACACGCCATTTATGGACACAAACGACCCCTCTCGCCCTCTCTCTCTCTCTGTCGCTAGCTCTCTCTTTCTCTCGCTCTCACACCCCTCTCCCCCACACACACTCGATGTCTCTTCCAAATAGTCTGCTCCCCCCGCCCGCACCCGTGCTATCCCGCTACTACACATGTCACACCATTCCTCCTTCCCTTATACTAGGTTTACATCATCAGTGGTCTCTCTACTCCACATACACTCTCTCCCTCTCACACACAAACGCGCGCACACACACACAGACACGCACAAACACCCATTTATCTGGATCCTCATCTCTCCTGATGTCCGCATGTGTATCTCACACACTCACTCTCTAATTATGTATATGTGTCTCCACGTTACACAACACAAAGCCCCATGTACATGTCTCTCTCTATCCTCCACACACATAGACACAAAGAATCTGTTATCATTGCCTCAGTCTCTAACATATCACACACGCACACTATCTCTCTCTCTCTCTCTCTCTCTCTCTCTCTCTCGCAAACACGCTCAACAAGGGTTTCCCCGTGAATAACTTACCGTCTATTCATCAACAGTCATGGCAGTATGGCGAACACGAGACGTGAAAAAGAATAAATCTACACGTGCTTAGACCACCTAGTATGATTACTAGGACTAGAGCAAGCTAAAAAGCGCACCACCGTCACCCCCTCCTTGTCGGCGACGGGAAAATCTTTGTTTTACACAGTCGAGAAGTCATTGTGCTAAGGCCCACATGCCGAGGCGTTGAATAGAATGTAGATGCTAGTTTACGGAAGCAAGTATCGATAATACGTTTGTATCTCCATACTTATATTTCTTCTCTTATAAAAAACCGAGTTGGTGATGATGGTATGTGTGCCATCTTGTAATATAGACCGTCCGATCTATATCTGACGGATGGAAATTAAACTAAAAGATACCCGCACCCCTCTCCACATTTGCAGACAAGGCCTTCCCTCGTTCATCCTTATCTCCAACAAACCTCATTGTTGAGCAATTAAGAAAGGAAGCCTCTAGAACAAACTGGCCTGGTGGCCGCTGCCGGCATCATCAATCCCCATGCCTCCGCTCAGTCCGACCACCAACCACCACCACACCCCACTCCTCTTCACCTTATCTCATATTTCTCGAGATATCATTAGTTTTTACACATGGGATTACTCCCGCAAGGGTCAATCAAAACAAGTGTTTTATAAAAAAATGCATCTTGATGTTCCGTGCAATGCATGGATCTTGATAGTACTCCTACACAAGACTAAGTTGGTGATGCTGGTGTGTCTGCCATCTGTTATTTCTGACCATTAGATCTACATCTAATGATTGTGAGGTAAGTTGTTGCCTTTTCTCACCAACATCCCACTTGTCTACCAATTTGCCGAAAAACCCATAATTAGTATCTTAAAATCAACCACATCCCTTCCTGACCTCACCAAAACAACCCAAGGAATATATTCTAATTGAAACATAATATATCTCTAGTGACATATGTATATCAAAATTAGAGTGTTTTGTACCAAGTTTGTGAATAAGTATTATTCTAATTATGATTCATTGCAACGGACATGAACATTTCTAGTATTTCCAACCATGCATTTTTTTCCTAGTATTCCATAGTTTCGAGTTTTCCATCAAGGTATTAGTCACTCATGGTTGATATTTACTTTCAATCATGTACACATATGCACTATGTAACTAGCCTTGCTTATTGGCTTCCAAAGCTTAACTTCCACTCCTACTTACAATATGTAGAGTATTTAACAAAAAACTACCACTTTCAACCAGCCCTAGGAAGAATCTATTATACAAAAAATAGCAAAAACATACCAAAAATTTCTTAATCCACGCCAAAAACTACCTAGTACTCCTACCGATTAGGTTCGTTTAAACCCATTTATGACAGGGTTGGCCCACACGTCCGTGCTGACGAGGCAGCTTAAACCAACACATTTTGTTTGACCGTTGACACGAGGGACCCATATCTGACCTTCTATCATGTTATTCCCCCTCAAATCATTATTTTTCCTGAACATTACTTCAAACAGTACTGATGCGTGCTCATCGGTGGCGCCAGTGATGAGTGAGTTGGCCACCGCTCCGTCGGACGGGCCGGACGCCGCGCTGGCCTCCGCACGGGTTGGCAGGCTGGCCCGAGCATGACTCACGAGCGAGCAAGCTGCCGCGCTGGCCTTCGCTCGAGCTAGATGGCGGGGCTTAGCGCGGTGCGCGCGAGCAAGCCGCCGCGCTGCCGTGTCAATCTAGCTAGCAAACCTTGCAGACAAGCAGCTGGACAGAGCTATCTTGGCTAGCTAGCGGCCGCGAGCGTCGGACGGAGCTGGCATCCGGGCTGCCGCAACATGGGCTCCGCACCGCTGGCGGTTTTGACCTCGCCTTCTGCCGACGGCGGTAGCTGCATCCCATGGCCGAGGATGACTAGGTGGACGGGCCGGGGGTAGGAGGTCACTCGAGGATTTTTGTTGGTAAGAGCATGTACAATGGTTGATAAGGTAGTCTTATCTTAAGTCTGCCACGTATGCAAGTGGCAGTAGTTTCTTGGCATTTTAGTGGTTTCTTGCATTATTAGAGCAAGTACAATAGAGCCGAGTCAGCGGGCTATAAGAAATAAACTAGTATATTTCTGCTTAGTTGGAGGAAAGATAAGAGGAGAGAGAAGGTAAGCGGGCTCTTCGTGAAGAGCCAGCTCTAGCACGTGCTCCTAGGCAATTTGTGAGAATGAGAAGTGGGCCACATAATAAAAAAGTAGTACACTCTTTTGATTTATTATTGTACATGTTGGCTATAAGATGGGCTGTAGATGACATGGCACTGGCTTATAGCCAGCAACAAATGATAGGGGTTTCTTGTAAGGAACAATGTACATACTACTAGCGACAAAAGGCGATTCTAGGTTGCGTTGTACTCCAACGAGTACTACTAATGGTCGCGGGAGTGTATACCTCGTTTTGTGGGTTCGATCCCGGCCGAACGCACGGCGGCCTTTTTTTTAAAATAGTACTACTACACTTCGCTGCGAGCCAATATTTTACACGGGTAGTTTGAGTTTTGAAGTCAAACGGACATGCGGCCCCACAATCTGGGTGCATTGGACAGCCTAGCCACGTGAACGGGTTTTCCTTCCCAGCATCCCGTGGCTCGCGTGCTCACCCTAGCCGCACCTCGCTTGCAGCTTCCTCATCAGCTAGTAGCATATTTAAACTAGCGCCTCCCAATTAAGCCCGAGGAGCCGGAAAAGCCTGGCGGGGCATTGGGAACTGTGCAATGTGGCTCTATACGTAAAGTGCTCTACCCCCTCCGTCTAGGTGTGTAAGTCACCTTACGAAAACCAAATAATCCCAAAACACTTAGGCACCGTACATTAACTCCCTTCTCGTTTTTTGTTTTGTGGCATATCAACCAATAAGATATGTGGGCTATGCATGCTTTCAATGACTTGAGACTACCAAACATAACATGCAGTGATTAGTTCATTGCATGCAATGCTATTAATTAGCAAAAAGACATTAAGTTTTCTCGTTTTCCTCTCCGCCTTGGTCGCGATGCACAACGTAAGATGACTTACACACCTAGACGGAGGAAGTACTACTACTCTGTAGCTTGTGGCGTTGCACGCATGGACTTCACTCCATTATCGGCTCTACTATAAAAGAAATTCCTCTTGACGTGTTTTTTTGAAACGGAGGCAAAAGCTTTGCTTCATCTCATTCATAAAGAAGGAACTACTAACAAAGTTCGACGAGATCCATTACACCTCCACAAATGGAGGCGAAAAGCCTAGTCTCGGTATATCAAATAACTCAAATGTTCTGCCTCCGCAGTAACCGTCGCTGATAAACAGGCTGCTAGTGTGTGCGTGAGAGGAGCGGCTGAGTAGGCCAGCTACGTGAGAGGTGCGACTGAATAGAGCACCGAGAGTACCCACTAGGCCACTACACAGGTGTACTTCCCCTGCATTGATAGTACATCGATGGTTCTAGAGAATAGTAGTACCCTCCACTTCCAACTGTAGCTCCTTGGCCCTGATATTCAAGAGTTCAAAACTGGTGCACTATACTATACTAGACTAGAAGTACAGTACACCGCACTACTAGTTGAGAAAAGTAGTACTAGTATTGCTACAGTACGAGTACATACTCCTCCATCACATAATGTAAGACATTTTTTGACACTAGTTGGCGTGTATAAAAAATGGCAAAAACATACCCAAAATTTCTTAATCCACGCCAAAAACTACTACCTAGTGCCAAAATTTCTTACTAGTGCTATTATTTACAGTATAATGCAATCCCATAATGTTCCATAATCCCTTTCTTTCAAAAATCTCTTCTGGAGAGAAGATTGCTATCTCCACATGAGCTTCTCATAGGCCAGCGCCACCGCATGCAGTCATGTGAGAGAGAGGGAGACATCCATGCAGCATGCAGAGAGAGGAGAACACGGGCGGACAGCCAATGGGCTGCATGGGGCATTTATAGCTGCTAGCTCCTCCCATCCATGCGCCAGGGGTATTTCCGTCTAGAAAGCATGCAGCGAGCCCCTACCTTGGTATCCGGGTCTGCTCTTATGCGTAGAGTAAAAAGAATCGGAGGGAGTACTAGTAGTAAATAATAGCCTCACCCCTTCGCCGAGGAATGATCTACAGTTGGAAGGGACAAGGCCCTGCGATTACTACACTCTTATCTCCTCCTTACTAGTTCCCCTCCCTCGAAGAGAAGGCAGTTCGTCGCTGCTCCCATGGATTCGCCAGGCGGTTCTCCTCCTCCTCGGGGCTGGGAGACCTTGGACGACGATCCTGTGGGAGAAATCGCACGCCGCTCCAATGTCCTCACCGTCGCAAGACTCGGTGCTTCCTGCACCAACTTTTTCAAGACGCTGCTTAAACATGCCATGCTTGTTGGTCTTCCATGCGTCCTCGAGGAGAAGGTTCTTCTATGGGACAATCCTTTGAACAGTCCACCGCTCCCTGGACATGGTTGCACGTTGACTCCGCTAGAGTTGCCGATGTTGAGAGGTAGTCGGATTTTGTCCGATGAGCAGGTCAGTAATGGAGTTTGATCATGTAGTACTTAGTTATTCCATTTCCGTCCCATAATTTCTCCGCTGCCCACCGTCTTATATATAGGCCTGGGTCGGTGCCAACGAAGATTGGCTTGCATACCTCCGGCCGGATACCACCATCATTTTGCACAACATCCACAACAATGCGGCCGTTCCGGTAGACCCCTTCTCCACCATTGGGATCGGCCTTCCGGACTGGCTGGGCTTGAATACGTATGATGATGCCTACATGAGATTGAAGAAGATAGCAATTGCGGACCCGCCGACAAAGCGACGCGACTACAACGATTACTATCTCATTGCGGTGTTCGACATAAGGATTGCCATCAATGCAAGAGGCAGTAACGGCAGAGGCTGGCGCATGTTGGCGGCGGCAGATTTGTACCCCTACACGTTCGAAGACGCCGTGCGCCATCTAGGCCGCATCTTCGCGGTGACAAGCCAGGGGACTTGTTTCATCTGGTTGCCATCCTACGGTACGTGAGATTACAAACAGAATGCACAAACCATCATTTGCATCCCTAACGGTACTCCATTATTTTGTAGGGACCAGTCATCCCCCGATCAAAATAAGATCGCCGATCCTAGATGTGCATTTGCATCCGCGATTCGGTCTAACCTGGAACCTTGTAGCTGACTTTGGCATATTGGGATCAACTATCTTAGCAGTCGTTACCCATGGTACCACTGATGTGCAACATGGTCACACAATCTACCACGATCGAACCGTCACCATCTACCCAGGTATTCCATTTGTTAACCCTCTCGCCTTCTCTTTCATTGTTGTACTAGCAGTATACTTTGTAGTACTAGTAGGAGTACTTTTTACCTTGGAGGACGCGTATAGCTAGCTAGGCCCTTGAAGACTTGAACCCACTAGCTGCCACCATTTTTGTTTTTCCATGTCTTACTATCTCATCCATGTAGCCAAGAGTGGCTATATATAATAAGCCGGTTATTTTACTTCCTCTATACCGGAGTAGTACTATTTGCTGCATAGTATTACCAACCGCCATATTTGAGCACAACATTATTATGCATGGACCTTGACTATGTACATCACCATGTGTCCAGATCTGGGATGCCGCGTGTACCAGATGAACGGCGCCGAGTTCGACCCCCGTGATGCTACGTGGGTGCTGAGGAACACTCTTGGAGAGTACTCGCTTTTCATCGGGGACAACTACCCCATTGTGAAGCGGATGCCACCTTCCGTGCACGTCACGGAAGGCCTACCATTCATGAAGCATGGTTGTGTCTTCAGTGCGCACCGCCGGATGAACGACATGTTGGGACACGCTATCCTTGATTTATGCCGCTTCAGCCTGGATGAGTCTCCATCGTGTGGAACCGGACTAGAAAGCTGCGACAATGATTCCCGTTGCCCACCCTATGGATCATGCCATCCATGAAGAACACCTAGGACTGGAACCCGGAGGAGGAGATGTAGCCCATCTATAACATGTAAGTGGAGTACGGTAATTGTGAACGGTAGCACTGTGAATATATGTAGACTAGTCGTGCACAAATTTATCACGTGAATTGGAGATGAACTTGTGTGGCATACTGGCATTTGTCCTTTAGAATTTATTACTAGTAAATGTGTTATGTGTACGTGCAACTTGTGTAGTTGTTGTACGGGCTCCAACACGCTCTTTGAGAAAAAAAGGTGGCACAGCTTTGGATATACGTGACATGGCGGCATCATACAGTAGCATCGTTCGCTATAGTTGTAGTACACTCCTACAAGGACGACAACTCCTATAAAACCTTGCGCTTGGCTCTTTGCCTCTTCGGGAGGTTCAACAGTTTGTACTCGTGTGAACCTTGCACTTGGCTCTTCGCCTCTTCGGAAGGTCCAACAATGATGATACTACAGTACAATATGCTTCTGGCAATATGACACCGATTGAACGGTTGCACGTCCACCGCGAGGGCGAGGGCGAGGGCGAGGGAGAGGGAGAGGGAGAGGGCGCTGTAGTCAAAACCCTCTCCTCGTCCTGCGAACCACCGCGCGCGTGGGCAAGGGAGAGGCATAGTAAGCAAGCTTCTCCTCGTTCGGCGAGTTGACGGGATACATCAAAGCAGTACTAGTACTAGTATTAGTAGTCCATACTGCGTCCTTTCCGATTAATATGGCTTAATTTGAAACGAGAAAAATACACTGGCGGTCAACGTATGTAACAATACGCTCTTTCACTAGCTCATCGTAGAGCACCGTATTGCACCCTACTGACCGGCCACATAGTCGACGTGGCACTTTGTTGACTGGTTAAATTGTCACCTGGTTTCTGGGTCCCACCTGTCAGTTGGCAGAGCAAAGAAATCAGTTAAAAAAAACTTTACGCAGGCGCGGCACGAGTCCAACCCTTGCGTGCGAACCGCCCTGGCTGTGTATGTGAGTGCATGCACATGTCCTCCCTCGGTCTTCAACAAAGAGTGTACATCGGCTATAAAACAAAGAATGTAGTACATGATGTACATCTACACTTCCAATGCATTTAGCCTTTAATCTAAATCGATATTGATTGACTAATGCACCAACTTGTGCTGTAGGTATAGGCTACATGTCTATCCTTAATTACAGCATGCAACGGCCTTCATTTAATATTCTTATCTCAATGGTCGCATGCACACATAAGTCTGCTACTTGTGGGCGTTAATTATGCCCTGGTCAATGTGTAAATCTCTAAATGTACAGTCTTTCACGGACGTAGGGAGTAGGTTGAGCACTTGAGCGTGAGCATGTGTGTTGCATCGTGTCCTGTGTGCCGCATGGGTGCGTGAGTGTTGCGTGCATCCATGTGTACGTGTGAGTGTTGCATGTTGCATGCATGCATGCTTGCAAGGGGATTACTCCCTCCCATTGACATGTTCATATTTCAAGCTTCCTCTGTTCCCTCCATATGGTGATACTCCCTCCGTTCCCAAATAGTACGGAGTAAAATCCTCCCTCTGTTCCCAAATACAGAGTATTTGTCTTTCTACAGATTTCAACAAGTGACTAGGTACAGAGCAAAATGAGTGAAGTGAGTGTAGAGGCATAGGGATACTGTAGAAAGGAAGTCCTCGCGATCCATTATTCCCCATCTCGGTTAGAGAGAACTATTCAACTAGTCTTTGCAGTGAAGTGACAATACACGCTGCAGCAGATGGGACACAGAATTAATAAGCTGAACCAGTGTGTTGGTGTTACTAAATCAGCATTACCCAGTATTGCCATATCTTCTTCTTCCTCCTCTCTTCCCCATCGTCGGGCGCACACCATTTACCCCCGCTCACTACTCGCCCACCCGCGCCATCTTCCTTGGTAGCTCGCGCGTACCATATCCCCCCGCTCACTGCTCGGCCACACGAGGAGAAGCTTCTTCGCTCACCCGCCCGGATCCACTTCCCCGCTGGCTCGCAGGCACCGAAAACCCCAATGGCAGAACCGACTGACACGCAGAGCCGTGATTGGAATTCCCTCCCAGATGTTCTCTTGGAGCAGATCCGTAGTCGTATGGACCTACTCAGCACCGTCCGTCTGGCCGCATGCTCGGTGTCTTTGTACCGTCTACTCGTCTGCAACTGGCCGGCTCTTTTCAAGACACCTTGCTTGCTGATGCTCGATCCTCGCAGGTGGCCCAGACACTGACCTGACGATCCTACAGAGGTTGCCGTGGTGCCCCTCGACATGCTACCACTACCCATCCACCTGTCCTTCATGCGCGGCCACTACTGGGCGGGCATGAAGGCCAACTGGATCGTCCTCATCCACCACACCGGTAGTCCGGGGCATCTCGTGGATATCTACACCCAGCGAGAGATCACCCTTCCATCATTGGATACCGCCGCCATCGAGCCTCGCGGACTGCCGGACACTCCTGCCTACTACGCACGAGACGCGTCAAGCTTTTGGCTCGACCTCTGTTTGCAGAAAGTTATAATCTGCGAAGTGCCCACACCATCAGAAGACTACATGGATTACAAGCTCATTGCCTTGTTCAACATGGGATTAGTCTATCTAGAATCCGGTCGCCATACATGGTTATGGCTCATCATCAATCCTATTGAGGCAACATTTCTGTCTGATGCTATAGTGCATGATGGCATCGTTTACGCGGTCGACGCACAGATTGGCTGCCTATACTGGTGGAATCTATCATCGTGTAATTGTTCTATCTCATCTCATCTTTACCTTATGAATACGACTGCCTGTTCATTTGTTACAAATTTAGAATGCATAGCATGTCTATAACCACATCATTGCTATATGTTCCTCTCATTTCCTAGATTTTTATGACCACACATGTTATTGTTAGAGTTGATATGAGAACAATTGGCATCTAATGATTGTTAGAATACATATTATGAGCATAACATCATGATTGCTATATGTTACTCTCGTTTACAAGATTTTTATAACAACGCATGTTATTGCTTAGAGTTGATATGAGAACAATAGTAGTAAGTGCTATGGTAGAATATGAGTAGGCGCTGTCATAGCTATTTTCCTCTCATTGTTAGATGATGTTTGAACCATGACATATTGCCAGAATATGAAAGACATTGGCTTATTTTTTTAACTTGGGGTATGATTATGACCATGGCATTGCAATTCTTTGTCTATGATATGTGTCACTGTTATAATAATCTTAATTCCGCACATACTCTGAACATGATTGTTTATTTTTGTCCTTTTGGTCTCCAATTTGAATTGTTGCAGCAGACGCAAATGCGCTGGCCTTCATGATTCCAGGACCTGGAATCATACCAGCCGATGGGTGGTGGTTTATCGCTCGTTCAGCTGACGGCGGTCATTTGATGCTCATTCGCACGTACCAAATTGACCAAACCATTACATCAAGGCACATGTAGTACAATGCATGGGGCGTTCGTGACATTGATGGCTATGGCTGCTTCGTGTTCGAGAAAGATCCCAGCTCCGTTGGGCCAGGCGTATTCAACTGGAGGCGGGTTTACAGCCTCGGCAACCACTCCTTGTTCCTCGATCATCCAACCAATCATCGGTCATGTCACCGGCGATGATTACTGTGCTATGCAACTTCCATCCGCGAGGGGGGCTGTGTTTACACATCATACCATGGGTTTCATGAAACACCATATCCAGAGATTCGTCGACACAACTTGTTACCAAATAATCTTCAGTGTGTGAAAGGCATCAAGCTTCCATGCGATGGATGGCTTTTGCAAACCCGACATGCGGCGATGTGGTTCATGCCAACAACAAATATGCACAACTTGATTCGTGCTGATATCTAGACTGAGCCATGTATTCTGCTGCTATAGCACGACCCTCTTTTGTTGGATATTATGTACTGTTGTTAGTTTGAAGCACTCCTATGGTTTGAAGGATAGATACCTTCCTGGGATCAAGTGCATCCTAACTCACCTACGTAGGATGTACTGATAATGATGATGGAGATGCTGTGCAGAAGCCATATATATATCAGTTAGGCTTCAAGTGCGTACTTGTTAGTTAAACCTATGTATAAATTGTGACACTAAATACGACTAGTAAGTACTCCAGTACAGTAGCAGTACTAGTATACATCGGTCAAATTATTCATCATGTCCACACATTGAATTGATGTGACAACACGCTGCGTGTGAGGTGACACAAGAATCCTGGCGGCGTGTTCGGGTATTCTGGACTTCAGATTTGGAGTACCACTTATCTGTCAAAATCTTTCATCATTCACTTAAAACAGTTGATGATCATACATTGAGTACCATATAACTGGAATTACCGATGCAAGTTGAAGAAGGATTGGCCGGTGCTGTCGACTGGCGTCAAGTTCGATCCCACGGATCAGGAGCTGATCGAGCACCTTGAGGCCAAAGTGAGTGCTGACAGCACGAGATTTGAGTCTCTCGTCGATTTGTTCATACCAACCATCGACAGCGAGCACGGCATATGCTACACCCAACCTGAGAAACTTCCAAGTAAGACACCGATCGGTCGTCTACTTGCACAAACATATTCCTTTGTTTATAGCTCTATTTTTCTTTTTAGATGCAGACCTAGTGAAGCAATTACAATTTGACAGTTAATAAAAAGTGAAACAAGTGACTGCAACATGCCAAAGATGTTATGAAAATGCCAACTAGGTACACTAAAACCTGTATTCCACAATACTGCAGGTATCACATTGAGTGGCGTAAGGAAGCATTTCTTCCAGCGCAATTCCAGGGCGTTCAAAAGGGGCACGTGGACGCGTCGCAAGATACAGTCGGAGTGCGGCATGCACGCGATGTGGCACAAGACCAGCAATACCTTGCCGGTGATGGTCAACGGCCGGCAGATGGGCATCAAAAAAGGTTCTGGTGCTGCACACCAACAAGAACTTCGACCAGCAGAGGACCAACTTGGTGATGCACCAGTACCACCTCGGGGACCTGGAGCAAGAGAAGGAGTGGGAGCTGGTCCTCTGCAAGATTTTCTACCAGACGAACACTAGGGCCAGGAGTAAAAAGATTATAAGTTAGTTTGGTATTGGTAGTTGTACTACCTTGTCGTCCGCAAGTTGGTATTGTTGTTAACTATCTTTTGGTATGAACTTGCATTTGCTTCCAACAATCATGCCGAGGGTCGACGTGGATATAAAGCTGAATCATTTGTTTCGAAACGAATTTTCAGGTACCTGATTTTTATTTGATGGGTAGCATAAGCACCCGCCGTTCGAATTCCCAGTTCTCCAATTTTTTTGAAACAAGTGCATGCACTTATTATCATGATAAAAAAACAATATCCGTGCTGCATCCCAGTTATCAGTCTATACTTGCAGAATTCTCTCGTTTATTGAGCACGTATATTGTTTTTTCAGGTCGAGCAAGTTTCAACTGAGCTGTAGACTGCCCAGGGTTTGTTTTGTTTTCAACAGGCCCAGCCCATGATGACAATGGGGCACAAAGATCCAGCAGGTATATACTGGCCTCTGGCCCGCTAGCGTTAGTTATATTTTGTCTTACAACATCCGCAGGCAGTTTTTTTACTGAATCAAACACACAACCCAGTTCTATTATCCTCTTGAAACGCATGTCCTACATCCGTTTTCTAATCTCTACCTATAGTTTTACTAGTTCATATACACGTATCATTATATTGAAAACACATAAAATTCCCTTTTCATATTTACATCCTTATTTTTGTTCTTTTTTCCCACCCAACGCTGATTTTTTACCACTGGTTTTCCCTTAAACCAACTCAATTGTCCCACGTCTTATTTGCTTACAAAAACAAAACGATTTTTCTGGCAAATCAACAAGTTCTTAAATTTTTTTTATCATTTTCGGGATTACAATAGTTCAGACTCCACCGAAATATGCAAAATAAGGTTGAACTTTTTGATCGTGGTCCTGGGTAGAAAATGGGCTGTAATAAATTACTTAAGAACTAGCAAATGGGCTGCAAATTATAAAAAATAGCAAATGGGCTTTATGTTGTCTACCACAGATTTGGAGGCTGACTTGTGGGCCTACTAAGTTCATGCATACACAAGGTTTCTCAAAAAAGAAACTTAGTCAACAATCGACTCTACCAGCGTCAGACCGTTAGATGTCAATCTAACGACAATCGTGCATCTTCAGTCTCTGATCTTCCTGCCCCAGCCGCCCAAACCAGCGCCGTCGGAACCGCCTGCTCCCGCCTCCCATGGCCGGCAGTGCTGCCGGGCAGGCCTCACGGCCCCATCATACTCGCATCCCTGGCTTGTCTATCCCTCTACTCACCCACACCTCCTGTTATTTTTTGGCGACGGCAGCTGAACCAGTCAACCCTTGTACTCTCCACCGCATGGGCAGCCACTGCCATGTATTCCCCGGCTCCATGTCGTTCCCTTCGTAGGCCTCGCCGTCGTCCACCGCCCTGGTGCTCTTGGCGTGGCGTGGTCAACGATGTCCATCCAACGGACGTAGTGCTTCTTCAACCTCTGGTCTTCTTGCCCCAGCCTCCGAAAGCAGCGCCGGTCGTGCCGCATGCTCCTACCTCCCGTGGCCGGCTGTGCTGCCGCGGAGGCCCCACCGTCCCCATACTACTCCCATTGCTGGCCAGGCCATCCCTCCACTCACCCACTCCCCCTGTTATTCTGCGGCGACGACAGCCTCACACCGGAGCCGAACCAGTGAACCCTCGTACTCCTCTTCGCGTGGGCATCCACTGCCGCGTCTTCCCCGGCTCCGCGTCGTCCCCTTCCTAGGCCTCGCCGTCGTCCACCACCGTGGTGCTCTTCGCGCGGCGTGGTCAATGTGGTCAACGACCGACTTCCATCGGAAGAGTACTGTACATGGAGAGGCTGACAGCTGGGTCCATGACAGCCGCAAGGAAGTGCCTCCTTATTACGCGCAAATTAATTATTCCTCCACCTGACAGCAGGGACCCACCGGACGGGCCACCAGTATTTCGCAGAAAAAACGTTTCCCCCCTGACTGCTGGGACCCATCGGACGGGCCACCGTATTCCACGAATAAAACATTTGCCCCTGACTGCTGGGACCCACCAGACGGACCACCGTATTTCGTGAAAAAACGTTCCCCCTGCTGTCAGCTCGGACCCACCGGAAGTGCCTCCTTATTATGCACAGAAAAACGAATACTCCCCCTGCTAGCTAGGACCCACCATGGTGGGAGGCTGATTGTGGGCCTACTAAGTTGACGGGGACGGAGGGCTTTGTCAACTTAGTCAATATGAACGATTCTAGCTCCAGTGACCGTACGATGTCCATCGAACGGCCGGCGTGCTTCTTCAATCTCTGCTCTTCCTGCTCCAGCCGCTCAAACAAGCACCGGCGGGACTGCCTGCTCCCTCCTCCCCGCGGCCGGCTATGCTGCCGCGCAGGCCTCACCGCCCCACCGTACTCCCATCGCTGGCCTACCCATCCCTCTACTCACCCACACCTGCTATTATTCTCCGGCGACGGCAGACGAACCAGTAAACCGTCGTACATTCGTACTCCCCTCCGCGTGGGAAACAACTACCGAGTCTTCCCTGCCTCCGCGTCGTTCCCTTCCTAGGCCTCGCCATCATCCACCGCCCTGGTGCTCTCGACGCGGCCTTGTCAACGTGGTCAATGACCGACATGCATCTGAAGTGGACTGTACATGGAGAGGCCGACAGCTGGGTCCATGACCGCACGCAAGGAAATGCCTCCTTATTACGCGCAAAATAATGATTCCTCCACCTGACATCAGGGACCCACCGAAAGGGCCTCTATATTTCGCGAAAAAACGTTACCGCCGCTGACAGCTCGGACCCACCAGCTATATCTTCGCACGCAAGGAAGTGCCTCCTTATTACGCACAAAAAATGAATACTCCCCCTGTTAGCTGGGACCTAGTATAGTGGCAGGCTGACTTGTGGGCCTACTAAGTTGACGGGGACGGAGGGCTTTGTCAACTTAGTCAATATGCACGATTCTAGCTCCAGTGAACGTACGATGTCCATCCAACGGCCGTAGTGCTTCTTCAACCTCTGGTCTTCTTGCTCCAGCCGCCCAAACCAGCGTGGGTCGTGCCTCATGCTCCTACCTCCCGTGGCCGGCTGCGATGCGGCGGAGGCCTCACCGCCCCCTACTACTCCCACCGTTGGCCAGGACATCCCTCTACTCAACCACACCCCCTGTTATTCTGCGGCGACGGCAGCCTCACAATGCAGCGAACCAGTGAACCCTCGTACTCCTCTACATGTGGGCATCCACTGTCGCGTCTTCCCCGGCTCCGCGTCGTCCCCTTCCTAGGCCTCGCCGTCGTCCACCGCCCTGGTGCTCTCGGCGCGGCATGGTCAACATGGTCAAGGAACGACTTCCATCGGACATGGACTGTACGTGGAGAGGCTGACAGCTGGGTCCACGGCCGTAGCAAGGAAGTGCCTCCTTATTACATGCAAAATAATTATTCCTCCACCTGACAGCGGGGACCCACCGGACGGGCCACCGTATTTCGCGAAAAAAACGTTTCCCCCCTAACTGCTGGGACCCACCAGCTACACCTTCGCATGCAAGGAAGTGCGTCCGGGCAAAAAAATGATTCGCCCCCTGACTGCTGGGACCCACCAGCTACATCTTCACACGCAAGGAAGTGCCTGACAGTCGGGACCCACCTGGTCAAAGCGTACGTAGCGTTGTCATTCTGGTCGCGAACGTGTACGTACATACTGGTCGATGTAGAGGCGCGCACGTGTCGTAGTAGAGGCGCGCACGTAGCATGTACACATACCTACAGTGGCCAGGGTGCAAGACAGAAAATACAGCCACGTATGTGTACATACGGGCGGGGTCTCGAATGCCTACTCACGCATATGTACGGCCAGGGATCATATACATGGCTGGGTCGGAACGGAGAAACATCGTCGTCGTTGTGTTGATGGGGAGGCAACGAAATGCGTTGTGTTCATGGGGAGGCAATAGAATGTGTCGTGTTCATCGGGAGGCAACGAAATGCGTCGTGTTCATCGGGAGGCAACGGAACGCGTGGGAGCCAATCGGCTGGGTCAGAACGGAATGCGTGGTCGTGTTCATCGGGAGGGCTTGGATGGAACAGGCGATGGAAACGAGGCCTGGCGTACCGCAGAGCGGAGGAAATGGACCTCCTACGGTCGAAACGGGGGTCCTGTTGATTGGGAGGGGTGTGGCGTACCGTAAAACAGAGGAAACAGACCTCCTACGGTCGAAACGGGGGTCCTGTTGATCGGGAGGGGTGTGGCGTACCGCAAAACGGACGAAACGGACTTGTGTTGGAGCGCTACGGTCGAAACGGGGGTCCTGTTGATCGGGAGGGGTGTGGCGTACCGCAAAATGGGACTCCACGGGATACTATTCATCTCCACCGTCGACCTCCTCCAGCCTCCACGGGCTACCGTCGACCTCCTCCAGCCTCCACGGGCTCCTGTTCATCCAGCCTCCACCGCGCGCTACTCCACCGGCTACTGTTCAACCACCCCTCCACTGTCTACTGTTCATCCAGCCCTCCATACCACGGGGTCCTGTTCAACCACCCCTCCACGGGCACCCCTCCACCGTCTACTGTTCATCCAGCCCTCCACCACACCACGGGCTCCTGTTCATCCAGAGGCAACGCCACCGCTCACTGTTCATCCAAACCCCCTCGCAACGCTCAATGTTCATCCCAGAGGCAGCATCGATCGGCTTCAGTTAGCAGCAGTAGCGAAGGAATCGCTCGATCGGGTTCAGTTAACAGCCATCGATCGATCGCTCGGGTTCAGTAACGCGTAGCCTGCAGTGCAATCGCTCGGGTTCAGTTAGAGCCCAACGCCTCGCTCGGGTTCAGTTAGAGCCAACGCCTCGCACACACGCGCGTACGTGTACCAGAGAAATGCGCATCGCTCGGCCCTCGACCTCCCACCGTAACCAGGAACTCCCCGAAATTTTCCTCCCCCTCGCTTCTACCACGGTTTTTTCTGTCATGGACGCCCCAAAGAATGTCATGCAGCTGCGTCTCCGGCCCACCCAGGACGAAAAGCCCATTTTCTGTCATGATTTTTTGTCATAGAAGTAGGATCCCACCACATCTATGATGATACCGGGTTTTGTCACAATTATCATCATAGAAGTGTCATATGTATGACATAATTTTTTTTCGTTCGGCCCAAAATGTCATGGATGTTTTTTTATAGTGAACATGACCACTAACATCAACAATAAATACCATGCAATAACACATCAATAATATTACCGAGTAAACACTTAACCAACTAATAGCAAAGGAACAATGCATATTAACGGTACTCGGTAACCAATGTTAGTCATGCACCGAATATTATGACCAACAGAACATGTACTACTATCAAGCATGACCAATATGAAAATAATGCTAGCAGGTAGAATATGATAACAGAGTGCAAGAAAACATAGCATGATGGTAATCACCGATCCATAAGCATAACCGAAACAAGCATACAGTTATTAAAGATTCAAGTTGAAAACCAAAGCTATTGCATGGCTATCATGCAAATGGTGGTTGTGGCTTGCCTGGGGACGAAGAAGGATCCGGGAAGATGTGCGGAAAGATCGTAGATAGATTCGCCAGAAACAGTTCCCTCTCAGAGGGGCTGTTTATGGGCAAGGGAAAAATGGCAATTTCCATAATGTTAAAACATAATGAAAATGTTTCCAACAGAACGGGCTCGACAAGACGAAGACATGGGCGTTGGATTCACCTCAATCGGAGTCTCGAGCAAAAAGTTATAGCCCGACGAAGTTCAGGGACCAATTTGTAAGAATAGTTCTACAAAGAGGCCCCTGAGCTGAAAAAAAGAAAGCGCATTTAGAGGAATACGCCTTTAGATCAGAGAAAACACTTTTTAGGCCGAAGTGAAATGAAAATACGCTTTCTTAAAGAAAACGTATTTCTAGAAAAGCATCTTCACTTAACTGACATGGCAGTGGCGGAGTCAACTCGTGTGGCTGACGGGTGGGGTCTCGCGGGAGGGGGCCCCGCTGGCAGGCCTCCTTCTTCCTCCTCCCACTCACCCGCGATGCAGAGATGAGGCTGGCGGCCTGACGCGGATCCCCGGCGACTTCGACAACCTCTTGCGTCGCTCGACCTATGGACAAGTTCAGCAGGAGGAGCCGCACCCGATCACTACAAAAAAATACACTTCCGTGATGATACGTGTTTGTCACAGTAGGTCGCTTTTTTGTCATGCATGTACATCCATGACAAATTTATGACAGAATCAAGATAGTCATACATGTGCTGTCGTAGAAGTGTTCCATGACATTACCAAAATTATCATCACGAAAGTTTCCACTTCGATGACGATAAATCGCGCGTCACAGAAGTGCTTTCGTCAAGGGTGACCGACATGTGGCATCCACCGTAACGGAACGCGTTAAGCTATCGGGTCGGTTTTTGGATCCGATAACCCGTTAACAGCCCCGAGCAATGGGAAATTTCCACGTGTAAAATTCTTATTGGCCGGACGAAACACGTGTCAGCTCGTCAGTGGGTCAGATAGGCGCCTATCATACGTCGACATGTGGCACGGCCCAACAGAGGCCCATTCCTGTGAAAAGGCCGGCCTGTTTGACTTGGTCAAAAGGTGGCGGGCCGGCCCATGGAAAGCCTGTTAACGGCCTGTTCGCATATAGCCCATTTATAGCCCGCTAACCCAAGGCCCGTTACGCCCTATCTGAATTAGGCCCAGTAGCGTCATCTGGGCCATCCAATATGATTCCAGCCCGTTTTCACTTCTGGCCCATGACGTCTTTTGGCCCATATGAGGCCATATGTAACTCTTGGCCTATTAACGGCCCATGGTGAAACTGGCCCGTAATGAACAGTGTATCACTTTACACCCATTAACGACCCATGGTGAAACTGGCCCGTAATGAACAGTGTATCACTTTATACCCATTAACGACCCATTATTCTATTGGGCCATTTCCAGTCCATGTTATCTTTCGGCCTTCTCAGAGCCCATTTATTCTTGGGCTCATTTCCAGCATTCGTTTACTTACGGCCCGTTACTGTCATTTTCTGCTTGTGGACCAAATTCAGCCCGTGGTTACAGTCGGCCCGTTTGTGGTCCGTTAATACGTTGGGCCGTTTTCATAGCATCATCAAATACGGCCTATTAACGATGGACCGTTACGGTCGGCCCATGAACGGACGATTCCAACTCTAGCCCGTTTACGGCCGTAATGCGGCCTGTTATTGGCCCATGTTTGGCTAATTGATCATACAGCCCGTATAAGGCCCATTGATGATATGGCCCGTAGAAGCCCAATTGTTTCTACGGCCCGTAGAAGGCCTACTGTTTCTACGGCCCTAGAAGGCCCACTGTTTCTACGGCCCGTAGGAGGCCCAGTGTCACTATAGTAAATATTAGCCCATGGTTATTGTGGCCTAGTTTTAAAAAATAGTTTATTGCAGCCACTAGTTAACCGCGGAAAAAGAACTGCAATGACTACAAGCAAACAAATAAACAAGACAACAAGGAAATAAATAAGCAAGCAACTAATGCTAGGCTATCACGGCTATTACACATATTACATCCACTGGGCATCAAAGTTCGCCACCAGTGCAAATATAGGGAACAAAGCAGCATATCATATACACTGGCCGTCAAAATTGGCCACCAGTGCAAATAAACGCGGCAGCAAAATAAGAGCATAACTGAAACAACTTCAGAAGAGCTCAAGAAACGTTATCCTGGGTATCCACCATGCTGGCAATAAGCTTAGCAAGTTGATTAGCTTTGTCCTGTTTGGCGCTAAAATCCTTGAACGCTTGCTGTTGCACCAGAAAGTGTGCATCTGAATGCTCCAGGGACTTCCGCAGTCCTTCCGCTTCTTATCGCATCACAGCTAATCGATGTCTTTCAGCTTGTAGTTGAGACTCAAGAAACCAAACTGATTCAGAAAGTGAGTTTGAATAGCTTGTGCGAGCGGTAGTGGCTAGTAACTCCAACACTAAACCAAGACAGGATGTGTCACTATCCTGAACCTTATCTGCATTACTTCCTTTACTGTTGCTTAATAAGGCACTCTTCCCCAATATTCTGTCAGCATTCGAAAAGAAGAAATAAGCAGACACATAACAAGTTTAGCATGTACTAGTATATGAAACTCATTTCGGTGAACCAGTTCATTAGTAAGGTGGACAGGATTAAACTACCAAGTCTTCTATTGCAAGTACTAGTACATAATAAAAGCATCAAACAAACATATATCTATGTCCTATGGTAGCAATGGAATCTTAAATTAGAACAGTTGTTCTTCAGGTTTAGGCACTTGTTCTACATGAACAGAGTATAGTAAGAAGCAAGAATATAATACTTAAAAATAGAAAATGAGCTCATAGACCTTACCATATTCTTGGTTCGGGACCAGTACAGAACAAGGCGTTCCCGGTCATCGTCCAGTAAATGTGTCTCAGGTGAACGTAAGGGAATTTGATGAGTTTCTTTGCCGGTGAAGTACGTTTTCTTTAGGTAATTCCAATACTGCCACCAAGCATTCTTGAAGATAGCAGAGGTATTAGCATAGGTTACCTCATCCTAAGTTTCCAAATCGGTCCTTCTCTATAGAGAAAAATGGGAAAATTTGCTATATTATAACCATCATGGAGGTAGGATGTATGGGACGAAGCAAAGTAATTGCCATGAATAACATTACTTACACATAACTCCTGGACAAACACCTGCAACTGGCATTTTCCTTCATCTTCAGTATAATATTTCCAAGATGGGAAGATACACACATACGATTTAACAACATCAAATGCGATAGATGCTAAACTATGACTAGCTGGTTGTGCTTCCTCCACAGGAATAGGCGTACTAACTGGTGGAGTTGGGGTTCGCCGTGATAGTACTGGCCCTTTGGGCACTGGAGCTGCCTTACTAACTGCTCTTGTTTGGGAGCTCTGTGGTGGAGATGGTGCTGTGTCAACAGGAACTGGGTTACTATCGGCTGGGGTTGGGGTTAGATTGGGTGAAGCTGGTTCTCTGTCCATTGTAGTAGGGGTACAATCTGCGAGAGTTTGGGTTATGTGTGGTAGGGCTGGTTCTTGTGCATGTACAACCGGGGTGCTATCTCCACCAAGAGGTAGCACTGTTTTATTTGAAGACCGTGTTTTTAGTCCGCTAGATACTGGCATCACCCGCTCCAATTCAAATGGCTGATAAACAGGAAACATAGTTGAATGTACAGACATTGTATGAGAGATAGATGCAATAGATAGTGTGGAAAAAAGAGGGCATGAAATAGTTGACATGTATATTGTTTAACTAAAATAGATAGCATGACATAATTTCACATATATGATGTCTATCTAAACTGGATAGCATAGCATAACATAATTCAAAGATATGATGAATAACTAAACAGGATCGCATGACATAATTCACCTACATGTTATCTAAGTAATCAGGATCACATCATTTAATTCACATATGTGATTTATATGCTAAACAGAGGGCATTCGATATGATGTCTGAACTAAGAACATGGTGTTGAATATTGTGTATATGATGTCTAAACTATGCAATGCAAGACACTGTATGCATGATATGAGCAGTATAACCGTGCCAAGTTAGAGCATACACCTCAGTGGGGGAATAGGACTGGTCATCTGTCTCTGAATCCATCTCTGAAGAGCTATCGGGACCCAACAAGAGATCTGCTTCGACAGGTAGCACTCTCTGCTCTGAAGGCCTTGTTTTCACTCCAGATTTTTCCATCTCCCACCCAAATGGCTGATTCACAGGAAGAGTAGTTTAATGTACAAACATTGTCGACAAATGGAAATGTAATGAAGAAAAGGATGGGCAAGATATCATTCAAATATATGATGCCTGGTTAAACAGGATGGCATTGCACATTTCACATATATTATGGCTGGCTAAAAGACATGAGACTGCATAATTCCCATATATGATATAGAAACTAAATAGGTGGCATTACAAAACATATCTAAACTAAGCAGATGACATATATGATGTCAAAAGTAGGCACTGCAAGGCAACATATGCATGATATGGCTAACATCATCATGCCAAGGTAGATCAAACACCTTGGGGGGTAAATAGGAGTGGTCAGCGGCGTCCGAATCCGCCTCAGAATAGATATCTTCCTCTGGATTACAATCTGGAGAGGGGTGGGGAGGGTTTGCCATTGAACCCACCATGGAGCGATGTCTGCATGACATTGTATTGCCGCACAAAACTCTTCTCTTTTTCTCTACATGTTGAGCATGACTGTGTACAATATCTGACATGCATACGAAAAAAATATGGAGAGATTATGTAAGGAGAGCATGCAGAAATTTAGAGTGATGGTAACAACTAGTGGATCGATGTTTTTTCTGTTGAACCAAAATAGCCCTAATGGATCGACGTGAATGTATAGTAATAAGTGATGCAACAAGTGTACAACCTCTTTGCCGTGGCCGTGTCGACCTCAGCATCATTGGGTTGATCGCTGAAGCAGTTGAGGCAGAGGTGGCTGTCGGAGGTGTGGAGGAAGATCTGAGGAATATGTAGACGACGTCCAGGGCACTGCTCTGTTGTGATGGATCGTTCTGTCGTTGGAGCAGCTCCGGTGAGCTGTAAGACGTCAAGGCTGAAGCAGCACAAGACAGACATCGTCAATCTCAAGTGGGATTCTAATAGCATGTCCAATAGATGATGTAAAATGGATGTAAAATTAACATCACCAAAAACCACCTGACTACAACATATGAGGTAAAAACTGTTGACTCTGAACTTAACTCTCGAAACTGAAATTTACTGTGGAATCTGAATGTACTGTCGAAACTGAATGCAATGGTAGCAGAGAGGCACTTGACATGTAGTTTAGGGAGGGCTGCAGTTCATCTTCAACCTGCACCCCCTGAGCCGCCAACCACCACCGGCCTCACCGCCGGCGCCAGCGCCGCCTCACCGCCCCGAAACAACTCGCCACCGCCGCCCCGGCCAGCCCTCTAGGCCCCCCACCCTGAACCCTAAGATAGATCGTGGGGTACCTCTCCGGCGAGCCCTCGTCCCCGCTGCGGGTGGTTCTTCCTTAACTCCGGCTAGCCCCCCAACCCCTGAAAATCGACTGACCCAAAAGTTGTTTCAGTCGACTGAAGTGTGGCTTAATCGGAGCAGAGCAGCAACACGAGCGAGGGGGAGAGCAGCAGCAGCAGCTGGGCGAGCGAGCGATCGAGCGAGAGCCGGAGCAGCAGCAGCAGATCCGGCTGGTATGGACGCCACCGCCGAAGGGGCCTCGCATTGGGGGAGAGCCGCCGTGGAGATGTCGCCCGCGGCGCCGGCTTCAAGGTAGCCGCTCCATGGGGGTGCGGGATGGAGCACCGTCGGCGCCGGGAGGTCGAGTTAAGGAGAAGGTGCGATGCGATGAGTGTACAACCTCTTTGGTGGCGCCGAGTAGGCCTCGGCTTCGTCCGAGGAGTCGGTGAGGATGCTGCGGTTCCGGTGGAGCAGGTTAAGGCGGCGCTGTGGGGATGGAGCAGCCGCGATAGACGAGGCGATCGTCGGAGCAGCTCCTTGGAGGTGGAGGACGGGGCGGCTGAACCGGCGGGATGTCGAGATGGACGACGGATCCTCATCCGGGGAGGTGGACGAGGGACGTCGAGCTGTTGCGGTGGACGACGTCATCGGGGAAGAGGCTCCGACTAGGCAGCGGTGATGTGGCGGACGGAGGAGGGTGGGGTTTCGCGGCTGGAGCGGAGAGGTTATGGCGGCCTGGGATTTCGAATGGCGAAAAGGGGGCGATGGGAGGGGGTGAAGCATGACTTAGGAACGCGCTTGTCCAAAATGTAGGGTGTGTTACAAAAGTACCCCCCACCTGTTTGAACTAGCGGCCAGCTTAGGGTTAGAAGGGGGATTTCGCATGTCGGGATTTGGCAGCTGGAGGGAGTTTTCGCGCGCGTTGTAATTTCGGGATAGCAAGGCGCGGGTTGTGAAGGCGCCAGTTTTGGGAGCACGATATCTGAATTTTCGGGATATAACAAGACGCGGGTTGAATTTTAGGGACAAGCCTAACGTGTAGTAATATTGTACTTGTACGTACCAAATCAATTCGCACTTCCCTCAACCAAAAAGAAAATGAAAAAAAATAAAACTATTCACACCACACAAAGAGAGAGTCTTGCCCCGTTTTACTATACAAATGCTATTCAAAGCTACTCTCTCCTTCCATCTATATAGGGCCTAATGCGTTTTTCGGTGCTAACTTTGACCAAATATTAGAGCAATGATATATGACATGCGACTTACACAAAGCACACCGTTAAATTCGTCTGTGAAAGGTTCTTTCAATGATATAATTTTCACATTGTGCATATCATGTACTATTAATCTTGTCAATAGTCAAAGGCGGTCTTAAAAATCTCATTACGCCCTATATAGATGGAAGGAGGGAGTATGAATCCATGTTATGTCCGATTAAATTTTTTCGCTTGCTGTATAATGCATGTAACCTACTGATACCAACATTTTAGTGCATTCCAAATGTCTATACTACCGCTGCAATTCGAACTAAATTTGAATTCGCTTCTCTATTTCAATAAGAATCTACAATCATGATTGTTGCCAACTTCAACCATCATAGTTTGCTTGCTATCCGCCAGATATAAATCAGACGGCCTATAATGCAGGATGGCAGGCACACCATCATCAACAACTCCGGTTTTTTATAAGAGTAGAGATAAAATATATTAAATGTAGTATACCATGTTCATAACCACACCATGTGTATCACTGTTATATATATTCACACATCCGTCGGTTTGAAACACTATGATAAATTCTTCAAATATCTGAATTCACTTTTTATAATGAAGTATATATGATCTCTATTCGTCTTATACACCCACACAACCCTCTTATCTTTGTAGCTAGCACTAACTTTCTCTTGTGCATGCACACGCCCGCATCCCTCTCACCCTCCCTCAACATTCTCTAGCTCCATTGTGCAAATTCGTCTTTTCACTTTAGGTCGTTCACCCACGGTGTGTGTAGGCCCCCAGCTCCTTTACGACACACATCGATCGATATGCCTCTCTAGCCAGGTGTGCCTAGCACAAACACAAGCTTCCCCTCTTCTCTTGTCACCGTCCATGCCTCACTCCCACCACTCTTTTCATCATTCTCGTACTCGCACACTCCTCCCCCTCGATATAGTATGCCTCTTGTACCACCTCCTACATGCATCCCTCTCTCTCTATCCTTCTCCTCGTGCCTCATTTGTTCTAACACACACATGCATGTATACCGATCGATCTCCCAACATATACCTAGATCGACTTTAACTACCCCCCATCGATCGACGTACCTCACAAGTTATGTCTCTCCTTTCTCTTACAAAGGGCGATTGATCTTCCTATGTAGTTACATCTGCTTACCACAGCCACATCGTCCCCCCTCATCATTCGTGCATGCCTCCTGGCCCGTCTCTCACACGCACGTGCACAGACAACAAGCAGCCATCTCCTCTCTTATTGATATTGCGGGCATGCCCTCCGTTTGTCTAGCAAGCCTATCCCACCATTTGTTAGAAGCAACTCCACTACCACCCCTCCAACACTCTAGCTCTCTCTCTCTCTCCCAACCTTATTCATCTCCTGCACATATGCATGGATGCCGATCGATCTCTCTTAATACATGAGGTAGATCGATCTCCTTAATACATGAGGTAGGCCTCTCTCCTCCTCCACACATATACCAGCCATTGTACCTCTATAGTTAATTGGGCCTCCATCTTCCCCCCATCACACACCGATAGTCGAGCGCTGCAGGTAGGTATCCATGCCACAGAGACAAACTGCACATGTCCCATCTCACGTTCCAGTAGGCCAGCCACTCTATATCTTTGACGTGGGCACACACAAATTCGATGGCACTCTTTATCGATCGCGCGCACGCGCGCGCGCACACACACACACACATCATCCCTCTCTTTGATTCTATGGACACCTCAAGCCGATGATACCTCCACTCTCTTCTCATGGATCGCCCCCTCTATATATATGTTATATCCACGACTCTATTTCACACACATTGCATATGTTAAATATTTTGATTGACCCCCCACAAAAAAACTCTCAAGAACCCACACACTATATCTCTCTAGGTTTGTATCTCTCTCACACAACCCCACGCAGGTGGTGTACGTATACAAGAAGAGAATAGGTGCACCGTGCACGTACTCACGCTTCGTGCCCAGCCACACCCGCGCGGGTACATGGTGGAGCTCATTTCTTTACGAAATAGCAGCCCACGTGCTAATTTGAACGCCTGTAGCGGTTGTTTACCTAGGGAGGTCGTGTACCACGCGTGCACGAAACAAAGTTCAACTTGACACATTGCTGCGTTATTTTTAAATAAAGTTATAGCGCTCAATGGCACGTACATAGAATATAAAACAATTTTTATGGAGGAAAAGGTAGTCCACTCTTCAGAGTATCTCACACAAGGCTCCGGTGGCCTATCTCTCTCACCGTTGGTCACTGATCCGGCCGCATCCCATCTGCCAGGGGAAAGGGAGTGCGGTGGTCTCTCTCTCTCTCTCACCGTTGGTCACTGATCCGGCTGCATCCCGTCCGCCAGGGGAAAGGGAGTGCGGTGGCCTCTCTCTCTCTCTCTCACCGTTGGTCACTGATCCGGCCGCATCCCGTCCGCCGGGGGAAAGGGAGTAAGTGCATCATTTCTCCGTTTGACGGCGCCGAGGCAACACATCCCGATCTGCGGTACATGCCGTTCTCTCTGACCAAGCTCCGGCGCGGCAGGGCCTACGCCACCTGTTCGCAGATTCTGCCCGCCGCCGCTCACCTAGTTACATCCCTACGACCTCCAGGCATCTCCTCCGGCCTTGCTCCACTGCCCGTTTTCCCACGTCGCTGCATGTGGATCTTCCATAGTTCTTTGCCCAAAATGTAGCTCGTCCGGCATACTTTCCATATTGCATTCTCGTCCTCACACCGTTTTAGACAAACACAACCATGTTTTTATCTTCCCTTAGGACAAGGAATATGCTTCTTTTTTGTCGTCGCATGTGTCATCAACTGTTATTGGCCAGTAATTGTTTCCTTTCTACCTCTTTTTTGCAAACAGGGCTATCCATTTCACCTCGTTGCTATTGCGACCTTTTGGTGAACTGCAGAAATCACTTTTTTCTTAAGAGTGTTTTGTGCAGTTGTACTAAAATGTCACACGGGCAAAGTCTCTACATTTCAGTGCGACTGCACAAAGGGAGATTGGTTTTGCTCTATCCTCCTCATCCAACTCCGAGCCTAATCTTCTCCAACTAGTTAGTTTTAAGAGAGACTGCAAAGGTGACCGGCTTCTATTTGTGTGTTTATTGTTTCATCAGCAGTCGTATATTATCGTAATCACACTTGATATCTTTGGAACAGGGATGCTCAGCTCTATTTTAGTGGAACTGCACAAAATGATCGGAATGTTGCATGCTCCATACAGCTAATTTTTTTCTCAAAATTCCTTGTTGATTTAGACAGAGCTGGGGGGACGTTGCTGCCAATGAAAGCATGGATCAATTTTAATTTAACACCTTATCACAACTTTGTCTTCAGTTGTGATGTAACTATTAGCTCTGATCTGCTAATAATTGACATGCATTAGCAAGGAAGTTAGATTTTTATTGTTTCCGAAAGAGCATCGATGGCAAGACACGCGAAACAAAAGCTGAAAGATCGCATCGTTGTACAATTTCATGTCGCTGGAAAATTATTTGTATAGTACATCAATTATGTAAACAAATGATGGAAGCTTGATAGCATTGCCAGAAGCCTCTTCATCATTCGGGTCCATGTGCCATGCACAAAATTATACTCCTTCGTTCCTAAATATTTGTCTTTTTACAAATTTCAAATGGGCATATTTTAGAGTGTAGATTCACTCATTTTGCTTCGTATGTGTACTCACTCCGTTCCTAAATATTCTATTCGTCTTAACAGAGATTTCAACAAGTGACTACATACAGAGCAAAATGAGTGAATCTACACTCTAAAATATGTCTATATACATCCGTATGTGCCAGTCCATTTGAAATCTCTAAAAAGACAAATATTTGAGTAGTCACTCGTTGAAATCTCTAGAAAGACAAATACTCTGGAGTATATTTAAGAACCGAGGGGGTAGTGCACAACCGCATGGGAGACTCAGCCCGGTCGTTGAGCCGCATTAATAGTGAGTAATGAGCAGTCAAATCATAAGCCCCACCTTTCCCACTGTAAGTTGCTCTGAAGAAGCAACCATCAATACGCTCTTATTTGAATCCGCTCATACTACCCATCTATCACTGTTTATACAGCGCACTTCAGAAAAAAGAAAAAAAATCTGTGGGACCAAGGCGACTAGCGATCGGCCTGAAAAAGAGCATTGGTAGTTATAGCACGGCGTCTATTACTAAAGGGAATAATGCGTACACACATGCATGCAGTGCTTCCACCCCGGGTACACACATGCATGCACTCCGTAGTAGTACAGTACATGGAGAGAAAATTGTGGACTTGATTATGGTTACCATGCCCTAATTAATTGAGCATTAAACCAAACGCATCTAAAGTCTCTCTGGTGGTGGAAATGCATTGAGAGAAATGCATCATAATGAAGCGCGCCGTGTAAACTATGACGGAGGGTGGAGTAGTGTGAAGGTGCAAAACCAAGTATGCATACTACCGCGCTTGGCTCTTTGCCCCTTCATGAAGTCGAACAATGATGGTACTCCGCATGATGGGTACTACAGTGTATGCCTCTGACAATCTGACACCGAATGGACTGATGCATGTCCACCGAGGGTAGGTTGCATTAGTCAAAAGGCGTAAGCGAGCTTCACCTTGTCCTGCAAGCTTCTCCTCGTTCTGCGTGTTGACAGGACACACCAAAAAGTAGTGCTAGTCCATACTCCCTACTTCCCGGTTAATATGGCTTAATCTTTTTTGCGGGTAAATGAGAGAGCTTTTTTCATATATAAGCATTCTTAGGACGATCAGCCAAGACATTGGTCACTAGGAAGCGAGGTACCCCGCAAAAAAGAAGTAGGAAGCGAGGTGTTTCATCAAGCCGGCTCTCGGCCACAATCAAAGTGCAACAAGCACGGTTCCCACGAAGATGCGCCGCAAGGTTTGCTGACCTGTTTACATGCTGAATAAAAAAAGAGGAAATATTACTGAGCGCTACTATTTGTAACAGGATATGAGCCAGAATTAAGCGAGAATTGTGGCGAGTGTTCCATGCAATCAACTTCCATTACCACATGCGAGAACCCTCGAAGAGAACGAAATGTGTTGAAGATTGCTTTATCACACTTTAAAATTATAATAAGAGTGCAGACGCTCCTCCATCCGGTTCCTAGTACTATTATAGTACGTACCTTTATGGACTATAGTAGTAGTACTAGTAAACTTTGCGCTTGGCTGTTCGGGAAGTCGAACAATAATAGCACTAGTAGTATAGTGTATGCTTCTGGCAATCTGCACCGAATTAATTGTTGCACGTCCACCGCCTGAGCGAGGGAGAGCTTGCATCAGTCAAAAGTTTCTCCTTGTCCTGCGAGCCACCGCGCGCAAGCTTCTCCCGTCCTGCAACCTTCTCCTTGTTCGGCAAGTTGACAGGACACAGCAAAGTAATGCTAGTCCATGCTGCCTCCTCTCCGGTTAATATGGCTTAATTTCAAACGAGATAAATACACTGTCTGTCACTGTATATTTGTAAAAATATGGTCAGTGGACTTCATAATACGCTCATTGCGCTCAATATATATATTTTCCGGTGTTCATACAGTCACTAGCTCACCCTGACTGAGTATGTGTGTGCATGCACGTGTAGGTTGAGCACTTGAGCGTGACCGTGTGTGTTCCGTCGTGTGCTCGGACATGCATGCATTAGGGCATCGCGCGCGTTTTTGCGTCCATGTGTATGTGTGACTGTTGCATACACGTAGGGGGAGTACGTGTAGGGGCCACTAAGGAGCAATCAAATCACACAGTAAGTTAGTAGGAAGAAGCAACCATCATTTCACTCTTGAATGACACGTACACAATATAAAATGGTTGATATGGAGAGAAAAAGAAAACCACTATATATACACTAGCAGGAGCCTAAGCTACAAGCCTGCTTGCTTAGGTTGCTCTCTTCACAAGCATAGAACGACGGGCCTGATCCCGCAGCTGGGGGAAGGGAACAATGTTCTGCGTAGACGCAGTCGACATCGGCGAGGGAGAAAACCCACAGTCGGTGCGTCCCAATCGGGGGTCACCGCGATATGGGCCGATGTCGCGTCCCAACCGCCCTTCTAGCTACAGCCCGACGTCCCAAGTAGTCCATCTTCCTTTTGGAGCCGGCTTGCTCCATTGCCGTAGCTCCATCTCCATGTCGATCTTTCTCTACTTCTACCGGCTTCTACTTGTGATGAGTTTATGTCTCATGAACTAGTGCCAGTACTATTATTCTAATCACACTTCTTCAATATCTTTGCCATCAGGGATGCTCAGGTCGATTTTAGTGGAATTGCATAAAAGCATCGTATGATCCGAGGGTGCCAGCCGTCTTTCCTTCGACAGGTTCTACCTGGCCAGGAAATTAAATCATGTTTAGGGTTTAGGGTTTAAGTCATAGTGACCCCATCAGTAGTTTTTCTATCGTACACGCTCTCACAACTTTTTTCTTTAGTTGTGAAGTAAATATTGGCTATGATCTGTGAATCATTGAGATGCATCAGCATGCGTGTTAGTTTTCCTTTGTATTTGATGGAATGTTATAACGGGGCAACCTTGGAATAGGAATGAAAATGGAGTGGAAAAGTTTCCGTTTTTCCGGAGAAAAAATGGAAACGGAGAGAAACCAACGTTTTGTTTCGTTGGATCGCGCCATCGAGCAAAACCAACGTTTAAATCACGTATGTCGTGTTCATGTCTCACCCTCCTCCACGGCTCGACCCCACACGGTCGCTCGGCGTGCCACTCACCGCAAACCGAGTAGTATACCATAACTTTCCCGCCTGCTTGTCGATGGATCGCGCCATGGAGTACTAGCACTACTGGAAGAGATTGACGAGTTGGGGGAGGACAGCTAGCTGTAGCACGGACTCCCAAGAACTTACTGCTGGAAGAGATCGCGCATGTTGTAGCCGGCTATTGCAACTTTTGAACGGAGAGCAGCCGCGTGCACCCGGAAGCGGCGCGGGCGACGCTCTCTCGGCCGACGCGTCGCTTCAATGTCGGCGCCAGTGAGAGGTCGTGTCCGCTCTGGCCGGGCATGAATGCGGCACTGACCGTTTCGGGCGGGAAGCACGCGCGGGTGATGAAGAGGGTTCGGGTTGGTCAGGACCGGCCGTGGCAGCGGTCCGGACGTGCGCAAACAAGAGATGTTGTACGTTAATATTTCTGCGTATATAATTAACAATGTAAATAATGTGCCAGTTGGACAAATATTATTGGAGATGGAGATGGAAATGGAATTTTACGTAAACACGGATATGCATGTCTATGTCTATGTGTGTGCGCGCGATGACTCTCGCGACCTGGAAGCGGGGGCGTGTTTTTGATCGAGTTTTCTTAAGGGAGGGTAGTGTACCACATGTGAAGGACAGGAAGTGCGACCAGGACGCGTGGGCATGGATCGTTAGTTCATCGGAAGTAGTACTAGTTTTCTTCACTGTACATTAAATAAAGAGTTTCGTTTCGTACTTACACAATTTAAAACGATTGTTATGGAGAGAATAAGAAAACCACTCCACTATATTTTAGTCGTATACACGAGAGTACTATATGGACACAGCTTCATTGACTTAGTGCACCTGCCTTTGGATTTACGATAGGTGGGCCCAAAATGTGGCTGGCTCACCTGTCATACAGCCAAAAGCAGGTGCAGTGAAGGCACCGGAGCTCAGTCCGTACTATAGTAGTGTATATATAAGCGGGAGCCTCAGCGCTTGTTCGCTAGGGTTTGCACTCTCCACACGCTCACCGCACTACATATATGTTACACGCTGGAGGCTCAGTGTTCATTTGCTAGGGTTTGCTATATTCACAGTCTCTCACCCTCTCTTCACCAGATCTAAACAAGACTGCATTTGCCTCTTGTCTCTCTCTCCCCCCTCACAGCTGGTGAAGGAGGCGTCCGTATCCCGTCGCCTTTGGCGAGGGAGGCAATCCACTACCGGCTGCGCTGTTCTCTTTCACCCAGCGCCTATGCGGGAGGGCCACCAACCCCTTCTTCCTCGCTGCCGTACGTAGTGTGGGCAGATCCGGCCTCCCGCCACACGCCTTGCCACATCCCGATGACCCTAAGGTATAAGTTTCTTTGAAATCATCGTTGCTCTAGCTGCATGTGGATCTTTTTCGATCTGTAGTCGAATCTAGGTCTTGGTTCAAAGAGGAAAGAAGGGTGCGGTGGGCTGGAGCAAGAATCTAGGACATGGTTCAATGAGGAAAGGAGGGGCGGAAAGTAGTATAGACTGGCTATCCAGCCGCTTTGTAGGTCGAAAAGGGAAAAAGGGGGTAACCCAGTACACACATCTGTAAGAAACCGATCTCTTTGTTGAAAAGGGAAAGAAACTGGGGGTTCGGGTAGTTTGTGCACGACTAGATTTGCTGCCCTCACATAGGAAGAAAGTTCAAAGAGAACAAATATGGGACCAGCGCATATATGCTGCTTGGCTACATACTCTGCATCACCCATTTATGAGTGTGGACGCACATGGTGCTGGCATGTCCCATGTAGCTATTTTTCTATTGTTAATCTCAGAATTAACTACTGATCTGTTTTAAAAGAATTTCTATGTTAATATGAATCAATGCAAC
Source organism: Triticum urartu (assembly GCF_056163025.1). Lineage (NCBI taxonomy): Eukaryota > Viridiplantae > Streptophyta > Magnoliopsida > Poales > Poaceae > Triticum > Triticum urartu. The sequence goes on from NC_141874.1 coordinate 579,727,580, forward strand.
CGTTTTAGAAATGCTACTGTCCTATTCTTTGTTTTCCATCAAGATAAGGTAGATGCTTCTTTTTGTGGCCGCATGTTTCATCCTCCTTCATTGGCCAGTAATTGTTTTCTTTTTTGCCTCTTAAAACATGGATATCTATTCAACTTGTTGCTATAGAAAACTTAAATGTCACACCGGCAACTTTGCTTGATTTCAGTGCAACTGCACAAAACTTGATTGTATTTCCTATTTGTGTTGGTAGATTCGTATTTTATGTTGGTCGTCTCATGAAAGGTCAGTACAGGCCTTCATCCACATGATTGTGCAGTGTGCTTTGAGATGCTGTGCTACTTGTATTGGTACTGTTTTAAATAAATGATGAATTGAAGCTATTGTATTGCTGTCTTTTCCCATTAAGTAGTGAACAAAAATGGGGCCAACCCAGACATGATGCTTGTTGCTTTGTTACAACAAATTCAGCATCACCCCCTTTATAAGCCAGTAATTGATGCCACTCTCAGAATTAACTACTGAATCTTATTTCAAAACTGCAACACTTGTTAGGGATTGGCGGGATTACCATTTTTGTGGCCGCATGTTTCATCCTCCTTTATTAGCCAGTAATTGATTCCTTTTTGCCTCTGTTTATATAGGGATATCTATTCAACTTGTTGCTATTGTGAAATTTTGCTTCGCTACACAAAACACTTTGCTTGATTTCAGTGCAACTGCACAAAACGAGATTAGATTTCCTATTCGTGTTGGCAGATTCGTACGTGATCTTGTGTGCGTCATGACAGGTTGGTACTTGCCTTCATCCACATGATCGTGCAGTGTGTTTTGAGATGCTGTGCTACTTGTATTGGTACTGTTTTAAATAAATGATGAATTGAAGCTATTGTATTGCTGTCTTTTCCCATTAAGTAGTGAACAAAAATGGGACCAAACCAAACATGATGCTTGTTGCTTTGTTACAACAAATTCAGCATCACCCCCTTTATAAGCCAGTAATTGATGCCACTCTCAGAATTAACTACTGAATCTTATTTCAAAACTGCAACACTTGTTAGGGATTGGCGGGATTACCATTTTTGTGGCCGCATGTTTCATCCTCCTTTATTAGCCAATAATTGATTCCTTTTTTGCCTCTGTTTATACAGGGATATCTATTCAACTTGTTGCTATTGCGACATTTTTCTTCGCTACGCGAAACACTTTGCTTGATTTCAGTGCAACTGCACAAAATGAGATTGGATTTCCTATTCGTGTTGGCAGATTCGTATTTTATTGTTGTCGGTCTCATGAAAGGTCAGTACAGGCCTTCATCCACATGATTGTGCAGTGTGCTTTGAGATGTTGTGCTACTTGTATTGGTACTGTTTTAAATAAATGTTGAATTAAAGCTATTGTATTGCTGTCTTTTCCCATTAAGTAGTGAACAAAAATGGAACAAACCCATACATGATGCTTGTTGCTTTGTTACAACAAACTCTGCATCACCCCCTTTATAAGTAGATGGAAGCACATACTGTTGTTGCGCCCACTCTACCCTGGAACTGAATCTTAGTTCAAAACTGCAAACACTTGTTAGGGATCGGCAGGAGTACCATTTCTGTTAGGGATCGGCCGGAGTACATGTTTAAGAAATGTATTGTTCAGATAATGTCTCTGTTATTATATATCAGTTACAGACTTACATCATTTTACAAATGGTACTATCCTGCTTTGTAGTTCTTTCTACATGTTTAACCAAGGTATTGTTAAGATAATGTCTCTGTTAAAATGAATCAGTCGCATTGTTTTAGGAATGATACTTTTCTTATTTTTCGTTCTTTATACATCTTGGAACAAGGCATTGTTAAGATAATGTCTCAGTTAATATGAATGAATCACACTGATTGAGAATTGCTACTCTCCTGCTTTGTTTCCCATTAAGATAAGGTAGATCAGTAGATGTTTTTCTTCTGGGAGTACAAGTCATCAACCGTTATTTCTCAGTAATTGTTTCCCTTATACCTTTTGTTGCTTACAGGGATATCAAAATTAAAGCTTGGTTTTATTCCGACTTCAATTTTAGTTCAACTGCACAAAAGGAGCCAATGTGTCCAAGGCAAACTGCTGCATTACTAGGTCCAGTTGGTCGTTCCACTTTGCAGAAAGAAGCAGTCATTGTTTGCGCTACATTATAGAAGGAATGACCGAGAAGCTTTACAGAGTTTTAGGCCTTCCACTATGTAGGCCAAAATAGGTGCCAATTTCACCTTTTCTTAGTTTGGCACCGAATCCCTCCATTGCTACAGCCGGTGCCATAAATATTAGACACCGGTGACATGACTACTCTGCAGAGACCATTGGCAATTTAACAACACATGGAGTGCCCCGGGCAAGAAGTGCCCAAACAAGTACAAGAAGCGACAGGACTCCACGATCATAGGCATTACATATTTTGAATGGGAAAAGCTTGTCAAAGTTTAATCATTGATGTTAGCAAGAAGCAACAGGACTCCACGATCATATGCATTACATATTTTGAATGGGAAAAGCTTGTCAAAGTTTAATCATTGATGTTAGCAAGAAGATGTTAGTTCAATATATTGGAATTGGAAAACCTTGTCAAAATTTTCTCATTGATGTTAGCCAGAAGACATGCATTTGATATTTTTGAGTGGGACGCCCTTGCTGTGAGTAGCGTCGAGTGTTTTTTTCCTATTCCTGTGTTCAGTTTAGAAGTAAATAGTTACTCTAATGAGATATTCCTGTGTTAAGAGTTTGTTCTGAATACTGTCTATGTAATGCCAGGTCTTGTGTTCGATTGCAAAGTTGAGCTTGGAATGTTGTGGCATGCGGCATCACGAGCTGTTCACCGTGCCTCCTGAGAATAATGCTTCGTATTGTTTTGCATGTCGATCTAATGCCAGTGATTTGCTTGTTAAGAAGATCATCCTCTTCTGTTGTTTCCGTGCTTAAGAAGTTCATTGTCTGATGTTTCATTCATAGCCTATACGACAAGTTGGGTAGGTTAGACGTGAAACCATATGATCTTCCGACCAACTCATGATATTAGGCCGTGATTGGATCGTCGTTTTCCAACCAAAACCGCTTGTAAAACTGACGCTTGTAAATTAAAGCAGATGATCTCGGGCAAAGGCGCTTGATTGGTTGATTTTGACTAGTAAAATATCGGAAGTACTTAACACACGGTAAAAACGTTGAACGACACTCGGACGATTGCTAATCCAGCCGTTAGCTGCTGTTTCAGCCTTGCGCATGGATGGCATGATACACATGTCCATATAGCAGTGCTCGTAAAATATACACTTGTCTCTCAAATTACACGCGTAACCCGCCGGTTTTACTTACAAACCTCGGGCCCTCGGTTTCATTACACCTGTATTTTACGCGTTGTTTTCGATGACGAGTAAATTATACTTGTATGTTAATACAGGTTTGAAATAAACCAGAGCTCCCAAGCGCGGCCTTACCATTTCATGCTGTCTCAGTTTCTCGTAGGTGCTCATAGGTGTCCGATGATCCTGGCTTCCTGAATGAGTAGCGGGCGCTATATCAGACCATCCGTAGGGCCCGCGAGGCCCTCTCCATTGTCCTTCGAGTTGTTGCGCTCGCCGTGGCGCCGAGCATTGTTAACATCATCAACGAACATGAGGATTCAGGAGATGACTTTATTTTGACTGGATGACACTAGGGACCCACTAGGGCCATAGTCGTACGTATGCAAGTGCCTCCTTATTATGTACAACTATATTTTTTTTGCTTTCTCCTGGTTTCCTGACATCACGGTCCCACACCATTGTCAACCTATGTAGTCAATATAAACGAGAGAATTGCACAAGGTGCGGCCGACAGCTGGGACCAAGCAGCTCGAGCAGTATTTGTGTTTTTGAGGGAGCACTGCAGAGTTTTTCTTGGCGATGATTTCGTTGTTGTTCAGAGGAGAGCAGGGTATTAACTGGGCGGGCTGTGGCCCGTCTAGCACAGGCCAGATATCCAGCCCAGATACTAATTTTTTCAAGATGAAAATGGCTAGCCTAGCTATACGTCTTTTTGAGGAATACCCAGGCAAGGTCAACTTGTTATTCTCTGCCCCGCTGGGCTGCAAATCTTTCCTAGGAGGGATGCATTAGGCTTAATAGGAAAATGGGCTTTAATAATAATAAATGGGATGTAATTATAAAAACTGGGCAGTAACTATAAAAAATGCACCAAACACGAAATTAGTTTATAAAATATTATTTATGGATTTTGAAAATCTTAAATTTTCATTGTTGCGCGCGCAATGTTTCATTGGATTTTTACGTAATACAAATTTATATTTAATATGACTAGAAATTTCGGGATAAAAATATTTTGGAGCCCATCAAAATGTGGGAAATTTTATTGAATTTGTCTTCAACGGTTGGTTGAAATTATTAATCATTGTCCTAGCTAGAAAATAGGCTGTACTTTTAACAAACTGTAAATGGGCTGTTATAAATTCCATTAGAATTCCAAAATGGGCTGTACATTCTTACAAAACACAAATGGGCTATAAGTTCTTTACCACACACTTGTGGGCCTACTAAGTGACGCGTCCCCTAAAAAAATAAGTTGACGCGTATGGAAGGCTTTGCCAACTTATTATAGTCAACACACGATTCTAGCAGCAGTGGCCGTTGGATGTCTATCCAACGGATGTTGTGCTTCTTCTTCAATCTCGGATATTCTTAGCTTCAGCCGCCCAAAAAATGATTCCTCCCCCTGACATCTGGGGCGCACCGTTTCGGAGGCTGATCTGTGGGCCTACTAAGTTGGAGCATACCAAGGGATTTGTCAACTTAGTCAATAATAAACGTTTCTAGCTTCAGTGACCGTACGATGTCCATCCAACGACCGTAGTGCTTCTTCAACCTCTGGTCTTCTTGGTCCAGCCGCCCAAAGCAGCGCCGATCGTGCCACCTGCTCCTGCCTCTCGTGGCCGGCTGTGCTGCTGCGGAGGCCTCACCGCCCCCATACTAATCCCACCACTGGCCAGGCCATCCCTCCACTCACCCACACCCCCTGTTATTCTGTGGCGATGGCAGCCTCACACCGCAGCCGAACCAGTGAACCCTCGTACTCCTCTCCGCGTGGGCTTCCACTGCTGCGTCTTCCCCGGCTCCGCATCGTCCCCTTCCTAGGCCTCGCCATCGTCCAGACCACCGCCCTGGTGCTCTCGGCGCAGTGTGGTCAACGTGGTCAACGACCGACTTCCATCAGAAGAGTACTGTACGTGGAGAGGCTGACAGCTGGGTCCAGGCAGCCGCAAGGAAGTGCCTCCTTATTACACGCAAAATAATTATTCCTCCACCTTACAACATGGACCCACCGGACGGGCCACCTTATTTCGTGAAAAAAACTTTCCCCCCCTCACTGCTCGGACCCACCGGACGGGCCAGTGTATTTCGCGAAAAAAAGTTCCCCCCACTGTCAGCTCGGACCCACCGGAAGTGTCTCCTTATTACGCACAAAAAAATGAATACTCCCCACTACTAGCTGGGACCCACCATGGTGGGAGGCTGACTTGTGGGCCTACTAAGTTGACTGGGACGGGGGCCTTTGTCAACTTTAGTCAATATGAACGATTCTAGCTCCAGTGACCGTACGATGTCCATCCAACGGCCGTAGTGCTTCTTCAACCTATGGTCTTCTTGCTCCAGCCACCCAAAGCAGCGCCGGTCGTGCCGCATGCTCCTGCCTCCCGTGGCCGGCTGTGCTGCCGCGGAGGCCTCACCGCCCCCTACTAGTCCCACCGTTGGCCAGGCCCTGCGGCGACGGCAGCCTCACACCGTAGCCGAACCAGTGAACCCTCGTACTCCTCTCCGCGCGGGCTTCCACTGCCGCGTCTTCCCCGGCTCCCTGTCGTCCCCTTCCTAGGCCTCGGTGTCGTCCACCGCCCTGGTGCTCTCGGCGCGGCGTGGTCAATGTGGTCAAGGAACGACTTCCATCTGACGTGGACTGTACGTGGAGAGGCTGACAGCTGGGTCCACGGCCGCAGCAAGGAAGTGCCTCCTTATTACGTGCAAAATAATTATTCCTCCACCTGACAGCGGGGACCCACCGGACGGGCCACCGTATTTCGCGAAAAAAACGTTTCCCCCCTGACTGCTGGGACCCACTAGCTACACCTTCGCACGCAAGGAAGTGCGTCCGGGCAAAAACAAAACAAAACGATTCGCCCCCTGACTGCTGGAACCCACCAGCTACATCTTCGCACGCAAGGAAGTGCATGACAGTCGGGACCCACCTGGTCGAAGCGTACGTAGTGTTGTCATTCTGGTCGCGAACATGTACGTACATATATATTGGTCGATGTAGAGGCGCGCACGTGTCGTAGTAGAGGCGCGCACGTAGCATGTACACGTACGTACATCGGTCAGGGTGCAAGAAAGAAAATACGGCCACGTATGTGTACATACGGGCGGGGTCTCGAACGCCTACTCGCGCATACGTACGGCGAGGGCTCGTGTACATGGCAGGGTCGGAACGGAGAAACAGCGTCGTCGTCGTGTTCATGGGGGGGCAACTGAATGCGTCATGTTCATCGGGAGGGCTTGGACGGAACATGCGATGGAAACGAGGCCTGGCGTACCGCAGAACGGAGGAAACGGCCTTGTGTTCGACCGGCCATGTTCGAAACGGGATACTGTTCATCGAGAGGGGTGTGGCGTACCGCAAAGCGGAGGAAACGGACCTCCTACGGTCGAAACGGGGGTCCTGTTGATCGGGAGGGGTGTGGCGTACCGCAAAACGGAGGAAAAGGACCTCCTAAGGTCGAAATGGGGGTCCTGTTGATCGGGAGGGGTCTGGTGTACCGCAAAATGGAGGAAACGGACTTGTGTTGGAGCGCTACGGTCGAAACGGGGGTCCTGTTCATCGGGAGGGGTGTGGCGTACCGCAAAACGGGACTCCACAGGATACTGTTCATCTCCACCGTCGACCTCCTCCAGCCTCCACGGGCTCCTGTTCATCCAGCCTCCACGGGCTCCTTTTCATCCAGCCTCCACGGGCTCCTGTTCATCCAGCCTCCACCGCGCGCTACTCCACCGGCTACTGTTCAACCACCCCTCCACCGTCTACTGTTCATCCAGCCCTCCACACCACGGGGTCCTGTTCAACCACCCCTCCACGGGCACCCCTCCACCATCTACTGTTCATCCAGCCCTCCACACCACGGGGTCCTGTTCAACCACCCCTCCACGGGCACCCCTCCACCATCTAATGTTCATCCAGCCCTCCACCACACCACGGGGTCCTGTTCATCCAGAGGCAACGCCACTGCTCACTATTCATCCAAACCCCCCCGCAACGCTCACTGTTCATCCCAGAGGCATCATTGATCGGCTTTAGTTAGCAGCAGTAGCGAAGGAATCGCTCGATCGGGTTCAGTTAACATCCATCGATCGATCGCTCGGGTTCAGTAACGCGTAGCCTGCAGTGCAATCGCTCGGGTTCAGTTAGAGCCCAATGCCTCGCTCGGGTTCAGTTAGAGCCAACGCCTCACACACACGCACGTACGTGTACGAGAGAAACGCGCATCGCTCGGCCCCAACCTCCCACCATAACCGGGAACTCCCCGAAATTTTCCTCCCCCTCGCTTCTACCACTTCCGTCATGGACGGCCCAAAGAATGTCATGCAGCTCCGTCTCCGGCCCGCCCAGGATGAAAAGCCCATTTTCTGTCATGATTTTTTATCATAGAAGTAGGATCCCACCACATCTATGATGATACCGGGTTTTGTCACAATTATCGTCATAGAAGTGTCATATGTATGACAGAAAAAAAATTCGGTTGGCCCAAAATGTCACGAGTGTGTCTTTTTTTGTAGTGGATGGGGTATTCCACGGTCGCCGTGGTGGACTGAGGATGGCAGGATCAAGGGCATGGCTGACGGTGGTTTCAGCCGGAGTTGAGCACGACGCCTCGGCCACAGAACGACGGCTGCGCGGTACTGGGAAGGGTCAGGGGCGATGTAGGAGGGCTCTGGTGATGGTGGGGAGAGGGAGGGGCTCGAGGTTGCTCGAATTTGAGTGATAGGAGGCGGCGGCCATGGCAACAGAGGGAGGTGGGGGAGAGTAGCTCCAGCTTGGGGAAGAAGTGGGGCGGGGTCCTGGGAGTGAAGTGAGGTGAGTGGTGTGCTCGGGACTGTGCAGGGAGGTCTACTTATAGGCGGGGCGAGGAGGGGAGGCTGTGGACGCGTGGCTGTGGCTCGGGTGTCGCCGCTCGCGTCCGGCCGAGGCCCTGGCGACGGCAGCGATCATGGGAGGGTGCGGGATCATGACGAAGGAGGTGCGGACGAGCGACAGTGGAGCATAGGGCAGGAGGGGCCGATGGCGCAGGGGAGGAAGACGCCGCAGCGCGAACAGAGCCGATCGGCTACAGTTCGCCCATGGGCGCGCGACGACGAGCATCGACGGAGAGGCTTATGGAGGGGGAGATGGCTCTAGGAGGGACGGTGACGACGCGGTGAAACTGTTAGATACTCTCACGAGCATGAAGACGACGAGAGGGGCCAGAGCTAGGCGACATTCTGGACGTGACCATTGCACGCCAAAGCGGTGGTCACCGCGCAGACTGGCATCAATAAGAGCCAAATGGCTGGCAATTGTTGTCTAGGGGTAAGTTTTTCCGGGGGAGGTTTCAACTGCGGTGGTAGTTCTGTTAAAGAGTCTGTGGTTAAATGGTAATCATCGTCTGAAGTTTACTGCAGTAAACTTGGCCGTGCACTGGTGATCAACAAGAACTTTATTGGATCAAATGGTGTTGTCTGGAAGGTTTAGGTTAGGAAGGACTACAGTCCTGGTAATTATGGAGGGGTTTGGATCAAGGATTATTACAGTTGCTTAACAACTGCATAAAATGGTCCAGAAACCAAATCAGGAAGAAGCACTCACATAGAGTGATGGATTAGGCCGAAAATGAGCATGACAGGATTATTTTGTCATATGAGAGTGCCATAAAAATTTCTTTCCATTTCGCTAATCCAAAATGGTACTTCCTTCATACATCACCTCTCTGGAAAGAAACTTAGGAAAAATCCTGAGGAAAGATGTCTAGATGAAATATGCCCAAATTTGGTAGAGATAGGTTATATATGTAGGAGAAGGCCTAGGAAAATTTTCAGACACAATGGAGCAAGATAAAATATACTTGCTTCATTAACTGAAAATTTGGACAAAACCAAAGAATTGATGCTCAGCTCAGATGGAGGCATTGCATGAGCTCAAATCTTGAGGAGGGCTTTGATTTTATAAAATGAAGGACCATGCAAAAATTCATCTCAATCGGATTAACCTAGCTAGTAATTCCTTCACAATGAATTCCCTCAGACAGGAACTTTGAAAAATTGCCCAGGAATATTTTGTAGGCAAATTAAGTTGAATTTTGGCATGAGGCAATTATTTGGACAAGAAAATGTGTCCAAATGTTTTTTGGGGTCAATTGGGCAAAGGTGAATGCCACTTGCTTCACAATCTGCCATTGAGGACATAATAGGAAAAGTATTAATTGAGCATGATGAGGAACATGGCAAATGAGATATTTTGCCATATTTGAGGAATATATGACCCAAACAATTTATGAGAATTATTTGGGAATTTTAGGAGTGGTGGAAATATAGGTTGCTTCACAACCTAGGGCAAATTGGGTTATTCCTTTAATAGAAAAAGGAATATTCCCAATAAAAAGAATATTGGGATTGGTCCAAGATGGAAATGGCAAGGTCTTGGGGATGGATATGGGGATGACAAGCCACTCTGGAAATAAAGAAGAGGTCATCTTATTCACTTTCCATACCACAAAGCCACGGAAAAAGAAAACTCAAGCAAAAATCCCAGAGAAACAAAAGAAAAAGAAAGGGCCAAAAATCAGGCTGTGACAGTCGTGATCTCTAACTCGGCAATAAAAGTAAGTAGATAGGCCCTTCACGGAGGGAAGCACATATTTGCAGAGGTGCCAGAGCTTGAGCTTTTTGAAATAGAGATAAATAATATTTTGAGCGGTATGCTTTCATTGTCAACATAACAACCAAGAAGATCTCGGTATCTTCCAGGCTAGATACATTATAGGTGGTTCCCAAACAGAATGGTATAGGTTTTACTCCCCCTCCACCAACAAGCACGTTCCACGGCTGGTCCGAAACAACGGGTACCGTCCATACAAACAACAGTCCTGGGGGAGTTTTGTTTGAAGTTACATTTTGATTTGATTTGAGCATGGAACTGGGCATCCCGAATACCAGCCACTTTCTCGTGAATGACAAGTGAATCAACACTCATTGTGAGAATAACCCACCTATCATGGAAGATACTGACGGCCCCCAGTCACCACATGAGCGATTCAGGCATACAAATAGATTATTATTTGAAGTTTTAGAGTTTGGCACATGCAAATTTACTTGGAACGGCAGGTAAATAATGCATATAGGTAGGTATGGTGGACTCATATGGAACAACTTTGGGTTTATGGAAGTGGATGCACAAAAAGCAGTATTTCCGCTTAGTACAAGTGAAGGCTAGCAAAAGATTGAGGAGCTACCAACTAGAGAGTGACAACAGTCATAAACATGCATTGAGATTAACCAACATTGAGTGCAAGCATGCGTAGGATATAAATCATCATGAACATAAATATCGAGGAGGCTATGTTGATTTTATTTCAACTACATGCATGAACATGTGCCAAGTCAAGCCACTCGAATCATTCAAAGGAGGATACCATCCTATCATACTACATCACAGCCATTTTAAAAGCATGTTGGCATGCAAGGTAAACCATTATAAGCTCCTAGCTAATTAAGCATGGCATGAGTAACTATAATCTCTAATTGTCATTGTAAACATGTTTCATTCATAATGGGCTGAATCAAGAACGATGAACTAATCATATTTACAAAAACAAAATATGTCGAGTTCGTACCAGCTTTTGTCCACCTCAATCATTTCATCATATATCATCATTATTGCCTTTCACTTGCACGACCGAGCAATGTGGATAATAATAAGAGTGCACATGCATGGACTAAGCTGGAATCTGCAAACATTTATTCAAAGGAGAAGACAAGGTAATATGGGCTCTCTATTAGATCAACAATAATGCATATGGGAGCCACTCAACAATTTCATCGTGGTCTTCTCCTCTCGACCGAAAGAAAGGAAAAAGAATTTCAAAGAAACACAATGAAATATTTTTGGAGTTTTTGTTTTTCTGAAGAAAGTAAAACAAGAACGAGAAAAACTATTTACACAGAAAAGCTCCCAACAAACAAAAGAAGAACGAGAAATCTTTTGGGGTTTTCTTTTAATAGCACTACCAAATAAACATGGAAAGGAAACTAAAAAGAAGCCACAACTATTTTTTTTGTTTTTCTTAAAGTTTTTCAAACACACAAGAAGAAAGCGAGAAAAAGAAAATAAACTAGCATGGATATTACAATGAAAAAGTATGAACACCGACAACTGGAATAAGTGTGTGAACATGAATGTAATGTCGGTGAGAAATACATACTCCCCCAAGATAAGGCTTTTAGCCTAAGTTGGTATAAGGACACGGCTAGCCTTGCGGATACCCAAAGTTGTAGTCGGGGTTGTACTGGGATGCGGCAGCTACTGCCTGAAGGGATGCAGCATGGAGGCGAGCGGACTCCACCTCTCTCTCATACTCGTTCGCCTCCTCTTTGGTTATAAAATATCTCCCTCTTACCTGGAAGTTAAATAAGGTAGGAGCAGGAATAGTGATATGGACAACACGCTGCTGGTCAAAGATTAGTCGGTACAGGAGGGACTGTTCGTTCCTCACAAGAAACTGATAGCATACCAAAGCATTATAATCAAAAAAAACAGGTGGTAACTCAATGTCATTCCCCTTTATGGGCACCCCAGGATAATTAGCTAAGCTGGTGGCATAAATTCCACCAAAGAAATCTCCATCTTTAGCATTAAGGTGCAATATCCTCGCAATGATAGCCCCTAAATTATATCTCTTATCACCCAACAGCGCACACTTGAGGACACTAAGATCTGATGCACAAATAAAGGTGGCTATGATCATGTTTACCATTAATTCATCTACCTACGAAGAGAGGAAAATAATGTATGGCAGGAAAACGAATGCTCCCCATGGAAGCTTGTGTAATATTTCTAGTTTCTCCCACAGTGATGCTAGCATGGAAATCATTGTATTTAGTTTTGCGAGGTTCACTAAGAATACCCCATTGTGGGATTTGGCATGCATCACTAAAATCTTCAAGGTCCATTGTATAAGATTTATCATAAAGATCAAACAAAACAGTATGGGTATTGCGCTAAGATGTAAACTTAAACCTTCGCACAAATGAATCAGTGAGTTGATAGTATTGACGACACTTATCTGATACAAGGTCCTCAAGATCAGCATTCCATACATATGCATCAAATTCCTCTTTGAAACCTGCATGAACCATGAATTGATCCAACGACCATTCGCAAGGCCGTACTTCAGCTTCCCTTGGTGGTTCAAGAATCGAATCACGTATCGCGAGCCTTGGGGGTTGCTTCCTTGAGGAACCACCTTGGTAAATTTTCCTAGACATTTTTCTTCATCTGAAAAATTTCTGAAATTTTTAGTAACTCAAAATAAAAGTGAACCAAACTCAACAAAATTAATAGCAACTACTCCTACACGTGTCTAGAGGCTATATCATGCATCAAAACTACTCTGGACCATATAAATTTGACATGCAAGCTCAAGAACAAGGTCACCACAACAGCAAAAAATTTCAATAATGAAAGCACTAGAAAAAAAACTAATTGGACCATTGGAGGAGTCACATACCGAAGAACAATCCTCCAAAACAGTTTTGCAAATGAAAGTTTGCACAAGGAGATCGAAAATGGCAGCAAAATGAGCTAGAACACATGTTTGAGCAACATGATGATTTTTTCTGGAGGAAGACGAAGTGGATAGGTGCTGGAATAAGTGAGGGAGGCCTACATGGGACCCATAAGGCAGGGAGGTGCGCCCTCCACCCTTGTGGTCCACAGGTGAAGCCCCCTGGTGTGTTCTCAGTGCCAAAAATTCTCAAATATTCTATAAAAAATCATACTAAAATTTCAGGGCATTTGGGGAACTTTTATTTTCGGGACATTTTTTATTGCACGGATAATTCACAAAGTAGACGGATAATACTATTTTTGCTTTATTTAATCTAAATAACAGAAAGTAAAAAGTGGGTACAAAAGGTTGTGCTTTCTAAATTCACCCATCTCATGCCCATCAAAAGGAATCCATTAACAAGGTTGATCAAGTCTTATTAACAAACTTCTTCCGAATGACATGAAACCGAAGAACTTTCGAATAACACTTAGGTACCTCAACGAGGATATGCACGCGCCCAACAATAAGAATATCATACTTCTTTTTGATAGCAGGGAGAGGGAATTCAAACCTCCAATAGTAATAGTTGAATTTTTTTCCAATAGAACTGATACTATGAACTTGAGGTTGTTTCTTCGGGAAGTGTATCGTATGATCATTACCATTAAGATGAAGAGTGACATTCAAAAAGGCTCTACCAAGGATAATCGACATACTGTTGTCCTCGGGAATATCAGAATAACAAAGTCTGTTAAGATAATAACGTTTGCAACCACAACATGCACATCCTCAGAAATACCGATGGGCATAGCAGTTGATTTATCAGCCATTTGCAAAGATATTTCAGTAGGTTTCAACTTATTCAATTCAAGTCTACGATATAAAGAGAAAGGCATAACACTAACACCGGCTCCAAGATCACATAAAGCAGTTTTAACATAGTTTCTTTTAATGGAGCATGGTATAGTAGGTACTCCCGGATCTCCAAGTTTCTTTGGTATTCCACCCTTAAAAGTATAATTAGCAAGCATGGTGGAAATTTCAGCTTCTGGTATCTTTCTTCTATTAGTAACAATATCCTTCGTATACTTAGCATAAGGAGACATTTTTAAAATATCAGTCAAACGCATACGCAAACAGATGAGTCTAAGCATTTCAACAAAGCGCTCAAAATCCTCATCATCATTTTTCTTGGTTGGTTTAGGAGGAAAGGGCATGGGTTTCTGAACCCATGGTTCTCTTTCTTTACCATTTTTCCTAGCAATGAAGTCTCTCTTATCATAACGTTGATTCTTTGATTGTGGGTTATCAAGATCAATAGCAGGTTCTACCTTGATACATCTCCAATGTATCTATAATGTTTGATTGTTCCATGTTGTTATATTATCAATCTTGGATGTTTTATAATCATTTTATATCATTTTTTGGTACTAACCTATTGACACAGTGCCAAGTGCCAGTTGTTGTTTTCTGCATGTTTTTTACATCGCAGGAAATCAATATCAAACGGAGTCCAAACGCAACGAAACTTTACGGAGATTTTTTTGGACCAGAAGGAACATAATGGGCCCTGGCTGCGCCTGGGGGTGCTCCGAGGAGAGCACAACCCACCAGGGCGCGCCAGGAGGCCCAGGCGCGCCCTGGTGGGTTGTGCCCACCTCGGGTGCCCCCCAGACCGCCTCTTTGCTCTACAAATACCCCAATATTCCGAAAACCCTAGGGAGTCGACGCAATATTGATCCAGCCGCTGCAGAGTCCAGAACCACCAGATCCAATCTAGACACCATCTCGGATGGGGTTCACCACCTCTATTGGGCCTCTCCGATGATGCGTGAGTAGTTCTTTGTAGACCTTCGGATCCGTAGTTAGTAGCTAGATGGATTCCTCTCTCTCTCTCTCTTGATTCTCAATACAATGGTCTCTTGGAGATCCATATGATGTAACTCTTTTGCGGTGTGTTTGTTGGGATCGATGAACTTTGAGTTTATGATCAGATCTATCTTTTTATATCCATGAAAGTATTTGAGTTTCTTTGATCTCTTTTATGCATGATCTCTTATAGCTTCGTATTTCTTCTCTGATATTTGCATTTTGTTTGGCCAACTTGATCTATTTATCTTGCAATGGGAAGAGGTTCTTTGTAGTGGGTTCGATCTTACGGTACTTGATCCCAGTGACAGAAGGGGGACCGACACATATGTATCATTGCTACTAAGGATAAAATGATGGGGTCTATCTCTACATAGATAGATCTTGTCTACATCATGTCATCGTTCTTATTTCATTACTCCGTTTCTCCATGAATTTAATACACTAGATGCATGCTAGATAGCGGTCGATGTGTGGAGTAAGAGTAGTAGATGCAGGCAAGAGTCGGTCTACTAATCTTGGACGTGATGCCTATATAATGATCATTGCCTGGATATCGTCATGAGTATTTGAAGTTCTATCAATTGCCCAACAGTAATTTGTTCACCCACCATTTGCTATTTTTCTCGAGAGAAGCCACTAGTGAAACCTACGGCCCCGTGGTCTCTTTCTCATATATTTGCCTTTGCGATCTACTTTTCCTTTGCATTTCTGTTCAGATATATTAAATCAAAAATACAAAAATACCTTGCTGCAATTTATTCTTATTTATTTTATTTGGCGTTCGATCTATCAATCTACTACAATTTTATCTCATGTCTGTTTGCCTATCTTGAGGCGTCGTACCCGAAAGGGATTGGTAACCCTTGAACACGTCTGGTTGCAAGGATTTGTTATCTGTGTGCAGGGGCTGTTTTACGTTGTGTTGCTTGGTTCTCCTACTGGTTCGATAACCTTGGTTTCATATCTGAGGGAAATACCTACCGCTGTTGTGCTGCATCATCCCTTCCTCATTGGGGAAATACCGACGTAGCTTCAAGTGACATCATACCTCCACATAATTATCATTACTAGGTTGAGCATCAACATGAACATCATTGTCGGTGTCAAAACCGACGGATCTCGGGTAGGGGGTCCCGAACTGTGCGTCTAAGGTGGATGGTAACAGGAGGCAGGGGACACGATGTTTACCCAGGTTCGGGCCCTCTTGATGGAGGTAATACCCTACGTCTTGCTTGATTGTTCTTGATGATATGAGTATTACAAGAGTTGATCTACCACGAGATCGTAGAGGCTAAACCCTAGAAACTAGCCTATGGTATGATTGTATGTTGTCCTACGGACTAAACCCTCCGGTTTATATAGACACCGGAGGGGGCTAGGGTTACACAGAGTTGGTTACAAGGGAGGAGATCTACATATCCGTATTGCCTAGGTTGCCTTCCACGCCAAGGAGAGTCACATCCGGACACGGGACGAAGTCTTCAATCTTGTATCTTCATGGTCCAACAGTCCGGCCAAAGGATATAGTGCGGCTGTCCGGAGACCCCCTAATCCAGGACTCCCTCAGTAGCCCCTGAACCAGGCTTCAATGACGATGAGTCCGGCGCGTAGTATTTTATTCGGCATTGCAAGGCGGGTTCTTTGTCCGAATACTCCATGGAAGATTTTGAACACAAGGATAGTGTCCGGCTCTGCAAAACAAGTTCCACATACCACCGTAGAGAGAATAATATTTCCACAAATCTAATCTGCTGACACATTTTGACAGCACGACATCACGCCATGGCCCGGTCATTATTCAAACCGTTTTTCTCAACCATCACCGCACATAACGCGAGGCGGTTTTATTGACACGTCTTGTCAAAGCAGAGATCATGTTCCCCTTATTACGGGATTCTCATCAATACGGACGTGGGTAACCCAACGCGCCATCAATTACGGCGCTTGGGGAATAAGCGATTTTACCAGGCAAGTGGGGAGGCGCATCACCTCCTCCGCCCTTATAAAGGGACAAAGATTCACCCTTTTCACCCACGCCTTGTTCCTCCTTGCTTGCCCATTCTTGCACACTTGAGCTCCAGCGCCCAAGTTCGCGTCTTTCTTCTCAAACCACTCCAAGCATGTCCGGAGCGGGAGGCAAGTGGATGGTCTCCTTCGTCACGGAGGAGAACATCACAGAGTTACGGGAAGCCGGATATCTGCCCGCGGATATCATGCACCGGCTGCCAGATGCAGGGCAGATCATCCCTACGCCCGAACCCCATGAGAGGGTAGTTTTTCTTACCCACTTCGTCCGTGGACTGGGATTTCCTCTCCACCCGTTTGTCCGCGGGCTCATGTTCTACTACGGGCTGGATTTTCATGATCTGTCCCCCAATTTCATCCTCAACATCTCGGCGTTTATCGTTGTATGTGAGGCCTTTCTCCGCATCAAGCCCCATTTCGGCTTGTGGCTGAAGACCTTCAATGTCAAACCGAAGGTGGTGGTTGGCCAGCAAGCAGAGTGCGGAGGCGCCATGGTGGGCAAAATGCCTAACGTCACCTGGCTCGAAGGCTCCTACGTGGAGACCATAAAGGGTTGGCAATAGGGGTGGTTCTACATCATCGAGCCACGCGATACCAACTGGGCGGCGGCCCCCAAATTTCGGTCCGGAATCCCCACGTGGCTCACTTCCTGGAAAGAGAAGGGCCTATCCTGGGGTTCTTCGGTAGAGCTGATCGGACTCCAGACCTGCATCAGGAACATGATGAGCAAGAAAATCAAGCTCATCAACGTGGTCCAGGTCATGCTCTTCGACCGGATTCTCCCGTGTCAACGACGGGCATTCAATTTGTCGGAGTTTGACCCGGCCAAGCACCAGACGCTGCGAGAGCTCTACGACACGACGCACAAGGACGTCTGGCGGGTGCTGTTCAAGGGCGCCGAGGTACCTCCTTTCCTCACCGAGGACCACGGACTCAGCGCAAAGCGCCATGCCAATTCGGTAAGTTTTGATATCTCACAGGGTATTTATTTGCCCTAGTTAAATCATGTGCGGGATCTAAGCTTCCATGTCATTAACAGGACTGGATAAAGACAGCGGAGGAGCTCGATTGCCCAGCCCCCCTGCCTGAAGATCCTGCAGATGCTCTCCTAACAGAGATGCTGGCTCCGACACCTTACGAGGTGCCGGCGAAGAAGACCAAGAAGAAGGCCACGGGGACCCGAAAGGGTCTCCGGCGCAAGGTTGTATCGGACTCATCATCCGATGACTCCGACGCGCACTCCGGACTGCTCCACGATGGCCGCCTACAGCGGCGAAGAGTGGCTACCCAGGGTCAAGCCCCTGGCGAAGTCGCAAGTATCCGGACACCATAGTAATTCATGGTATGTTTTATTGCACTGCTTCTCCTCATGCTGAACATGATTATGCAGTCCGTCCCGAGCTCATCTCGACGTATCCTCGTCGAGCGGTTCATTGGACTCATCGGATATGAACAATGGTTCTCTTCCGACCGCCTCCACCCCTCACCCTACGGACAACATCGAGGTGTTGTCTCGAAAGGCACCGAGCCGGGGGGAGGTGGTCCTGGGGGCGCCCCGAGGCGACCTCCCGGACCCTGGGTACAAAGGGAGCAAAACTCCCACAGGCTCCGAGTTCGGCCCCCAGCCGAACACTGCACCGGAACCTTCGATGGTTCCGGACTCCGGCAGGCGATCCCCCGTTAAGGGGGGCGAGCCGCCCGTGCCAATGTCCTCTGTCCATCCAGAGGCACCGGACAACTTGCTGGAAGTGCTTCGCAGTGCTTCCATCGACGAAGAGCACCGCATTATCATGAGTGCGGTGATCGAGGAAGTTAAGTCTGCCAAAAACGGACTGACCAAAGCTTGCGCGAGCCTCCTAACAGGCTTTGAGGTAAGCAATAAAAATATAGGAAAATATTACCGCATAGATAGTAGCCCCTGATGCTGTGTTCGGCGTTCGAGAAGAAAGGCCGAATAGAGGATCAAATGATGACTCGGGAGTCTAATCAGAATATGTCAATTGTATGTGCAGGCTTCACTGTTGGCCGCTGCCGCACGTACTGCGGAGGTCTCTACACTAAAGCAGGACCTGGAGCAGTCCGAGAACGAGCTTGGCCTTACCAAGAGGCAGCTCGAGGAGAGCAAAGGTAAGCAATACCTTGTCTACGCTTTGAAAAGAAGTTCGGTTGTAAAATAATAGGATCATCATGAATTTGCCAGGAGCCACGACCGAAGTGGCGACCCTGAAGAAGGCGCTGTCTGAGGCCGAAGACAAAGCGGCCAAGGAGCGCATCGAGCGGGAGAAGCAAGAAGCCCGAGTGGACGAGGTGCAGCAAGAGCTCGAGGCTCTCGCCAAAAAACATGAGTCCTTGGAGCTTGACTCTAAGACGCGAGAGTCCGAGCTCGCGCAAGCACTTGAAAGCGCCCGGAGCGCCAAGGCTGAAGCCCACAAGGCCCTCCAGGAGACTGATGCGGTGAAGAAGATAGCAGCGGGTAAAGCATTCATTATGCAAAGCAAGCATGTGAAGGAAACTTTCCTTTTTCTTACCCAAGTTCGGAGCTCTCCAGGAGCGTTCGCAGATCTTCCCCGCAGTGTACTGGATGCCACGGAGTTTTACCGAGCTGAGGAGGGGAGCTCGACGAAAAAGTTGTTGTGGTATCAGTATACTGGGACCGAACACCCAATGCCCTTGAGCGACCAGCTGAAGCAACTGGTCGAGCTTCACAAGGCGGCCGAACAGGCCATGAGGGGCCTTATAGTCCGGATGTGGCCCGGCGAGCCCCTGTCCGACAGCTACTTCGGTCTGGTGAGGCGGCTTCTGGATGCCTGCCCACGGCTTGAAGTCATAAAGCGGTCCATCTGCATCAAGGGTGCGCGTAGGGCTTTTGCCCGGGTGAAGGGGCACTGGGCGAAGCTGGACGCCGTGAAGCTGGTGAAGGAGGGGCTGCCGGAGGGCAAGGAGCATCGCTACCCCAAGATGTATTATGAGAGTATCCTGAAGGGTTCCCGCCTTGTGGAGGATGAATGTGCCAGGGATGTAATTTTTTAATGAACATGCTCATGTGATCCTGTAATGTGAAACAAGTTCATCTACGCTATGCAACGCTTTTTTTAATTTAAAATATTACCTTCTGTGCGACCATTTATAAAATCTGAGAGTTGGCCAGTCGCTGGCTTGTGCCCCCATGTAACTAGTACTGGGGTGTTTGGGATAAACCTGAGCACTCTTTACCCCAATTTTGGGTCCTTCAAGGGAGGTGTTCAGCGCAACGAACCAGGCAATCAGACTATAAGGCTTTATCACTCTCACTTATCCATAGAAGTCTACAATTTTAAATCTTGGCGAAGCCCCTAGTATTCGGAAGGCCGAATTTGGGGCGCTATACACGCCTAAGCCGGGCAAGGCCGACTCCTCGCCCGAAGTGGAAATAAGTCTTTAAGGACTTGAGACCTCTCAAACAGCGACCAGTCTCTCGCCTTATCATGACAGTTAGTTTTGGACTTTCTCTACTGAGGTGCTCGTCCGGAAGAACCGGTACACAATCGCAGTAGTTCTCCCACCGCTACCTTAGCTGATATAGCGGAACGTAAGGTACCAAAGCATGGGAGCCGGGCAAACCCAACTATTGACCCAAGACATGATTCGGAGCTGATGCATATAGTGCTATAAGTTCGGGGTGCCGCACTGTCGAAAGTGTTTGGACTTCTCGCGCGGTATTATGGGGAAAACGAAAGACCCTGGCGTACTGACCGTACCCGAATGTACGGGTGCGGATTGTCGTAAATGGACATATAAGAAAAAAAGGATAAATAATGCAATAATAGACTAATGATATGCATTGTTAATTAAATAATACGCCGAAGCGTACTGGTACAAGTAGTGCAATAAGCAGAAAGTAGGACTATTCGAAATGTCCTATCCAAGGGCAAGCCGCGTATGGATAGTAGAAAGCGGGTATATCAATTATTATTACCTGGGGGTTCCCGTGTACATCTTAGCTTCTTGCCGCCTTGGTTGTTCCTTCCCGTAATGTGCCCGACGATCGTACTGCCGGAAAGGGATTCCAGAGAGTTAGGCCCTGAAAGAGAAAATAAATGATAAAGGTATACAACCCCTAGGGCGGTGAAGCCGCATTGCGGGACGTGCCCTGATCATGCCCCCGCCTATGTCCATGGTATTTTCAGTGTGTAATTATGTACGCTCGGCACGGATTTCGTCGCTTGACTGGGACTGGGACGGGGGCCGAATTGCTAGGCGAGCTCTGAACGTGCCAGGCGATTCTGTTGCAGTTTACTCCGGACTCGCTTGAAGGTGTTCGGGGGCTGTAATGCCGAATTAGTGGTTCGCCTTAAAAGGCTGCTTTGTGCTTCTGCTGCGAGGGCCGCAGTGTGCTCTTCCGTGCGGAGTGAGCGTTCTATGTTTCCATTTACTGTTATGACCCCCTAGGTCCTGGCATCTTGAGCTTGAGGTATGCGTAATGTGGTACTGCATTAAATTTTGCAAATGCTGTTCGTCCGAGTAGTGCGTGATAGCCACTGCGAAACGGGACGATATCGAAGATTAACTCCTCGCTTCGGAAGTTGTCCGGTGATCCGAAGACCACTTCCAGTGTGATTGAGCCCGTGCAATGGGCCTCTACACCTGGGATGACGCCCTTAAAGGTGGTTTTGGTGGGTTTGATCCTCGAGGGATTGATACCCATTTTTCGCACTTTATCCTGACAGAGCAGGTTTAGTCTGCTGCCGCCGTCCATAAGGACTTGAGTGAGGTGAAATCCGTCGATGATGGGGTCTAGGACCAGTGCGGCGGATCCTCCATGACGGATACTAGTGGGGTGGTCCTTGCGATCAAAGGTGATCGGACAAGCGGACCATGGGTTGAACTTTGGGGCGACGGGCTCCATCGCATAGACGTCCCTTAGTGCACGCTTCAGCTCCCTCTTGGGAATGTGGCTTGCGTATATCATGTTCACTGTCTTCACTTGTGGGGGGAACCCCTTCTGTCCTCCCGTGTTCGGCGGCCGGGGCTCCTCCTCATCATCACTATGCAGCCCCTTGTCCTTGTTTTCGGCATTTAACTTGCCGACCTGCTTGTACACCCAACATTCTCTGATGGTGTGACTGGCTGGCTTGTCGAGGGTGCCGTGGATTTGACACGAGCGATCCAGTATGCGATCCAAACTGGACGGTCCCGGAGTATACTTCTTTTAAATGGCTTTTTCCGCTGACTAGATCTAGAGCCTCTGAATCCGGCATTGACTGCCGTATCATCGTTGTTATCGCCATTGTTGTGGCGCTTTGGTCTGTTACGACGTGGTCTGCCGTTGGCATCTTTGGTATCCGAAGTGCGCGGATTCCTTGATGTGTTGTTGCTGCGAGCCAGCCAGCTATCCTCGTCCGTGCAAAAGCGGGTCATGAGTGTCGTGAAGGCTGCCATAGACTTCGGCTTCCCCTGGCCGAGGTGGCAAGCAAGCCACTCGTCGCGGATGTTATGCTTGAATGCCGCTAGGGCCTACGCATCTGGACAGTCGACAATTTGGTTTTTCTTGGTCAGGAACCATGTCCAGAATTTCCTGGCCGATTCCCCTGGCTGCTGAGTTATATGGCTCAAGTCATCAGCATCCAGTGGTCGCACATAAGTTCCCTGGAAGTTGTCAAGGAACGCGTCTTCCAAATCCTCCCAACTGCCGACGGAGTCTGCTGGCAAGCTAATCAGCCAATGCCGAGCTGGTCCTTTGAGTTTGAGTGGGAGGTACTTGATGGCATGTAGATCGTCGCCGCGAGGCATGTGGATGTGAAGGAGGAAATCCTCAATCCATACAACATGATCTGTTGTACCATCATACGATTCGATATTTACGGGTTTAAACCCCCCCGGGAATTCGTGATCCATAACTTCATCAGTGAAGCATAGGGGGTGTGCGGCGCCTCTGTGCCAGGCTATATCACGACGCAGTTCATATAAGTCTTGTCTGCTGTATTCGGCTCGGCCGGATTTACCTTTGGTGTATCCGACGCGACGATCATCGTCCCATGTTGGCGCGCGTGCCCGTGACCCGTATATTGACCTTGCAAGTTTTGCCCTGCTGTCCAATACGTCTCGCAGGTCCCGTGTGTTGCCCCGGGCCTTGGTAGTTTTGATTGAGTGGCGGCGGGGTGTAGGCTGAACTTCAAGCTGAAACGCCTCTCTGGCTCGGCCACGTGATGGCCGGTCAACCGCATTGTACACTGGTGATGGAGGTTTCAATGCTTCCTCCTCGAGGTGAGGTAGCAACCTGCGTTTTGGGTAACTCTTGGAGGGGCGCTCAAGTTCTTATTCCTCGGCCGCAAGGACTTTGGTTCATCTGTCTGCTAGCAAGTCTTGATCAGCTTGAAGCTGTTGTTGCTTTTTCTTCAGGCTATTTGTTGTGGCCATAAGCCGGCGCTTGAAGCGCTCCTGCTCGACGGGATCCCCAGGTACGATAAATTCTTCATCGTCGAGGCTCACCTCGTCTTCGGAGAGGGGCAAGTAATTGTCCTCTTCTGGTTCTCCATCTGCCGCCTGCTCTGGAGGGCTAGCTTGTTCATCTTCCCGCTCTACATCGTGCTGGAGGGGATTGTGGTTGTCTTCGGCACTATCTGGAGTGTTATTATCTCCTGTGCCGGTATCACTACTTTTGCTGTGGCGAGACTTAGAGCAGTGCCGCTGACCTTGGCGCTTGGGTTGCTTCTTGGAGGGGTTATCTTCCGCTGTCTCGTCGCCATTGCCTTCTTTGGGGGTGTCCACCATGTATATATCATATGATGAGGTGGCAGTCTAGCTTCTTGTGGGCGGTGGTTCCTGTTCGTCTCCTGCATCGTCGTCCATACCGTCGATGTCTTCAGATTCGAAGTCGAGCATGTCGGTTAAATCGTCAACAGTGGCTACTAAGTGGGTGGTGGGTGGGCAGCGAATTTCTTCGTCGTCCGCATCCCATTCTTGCCGGACATAGTTCGGCCAAGGTTCTCCTGACAAGGAGAGAGACCTTAATGAATTTAGCACATCGCCGAAAGGTGAGTGCTGAAAGATATCCACGGAGGTGAACTCCATGATTGGCGCCTAGTCGGATTCGATAGGCACAGATGCAGGCGGCTCGGAGTCCGTGGCCGGAGACGAATCCAGTGGTTTGGCCACACGGCTCTCGTAAGGGGTGAATTCAGTATCCGGCTCCATCGCCACTGAGAGTGCTGCCTCCATGGCGGGGTCTATCCCTCCGTCCTTGGATGGCGCGATTTGCTCCGGATTGAAAGCCGGAGTAGTTGCAGATGCGATCTCCCGAACACTGTCCGACGGCAGAGTTAAGTCATGCTCGTCGTGGCTGTGCGGCGCACTTGACACAGGCTCGAATCCGTCGAAGATCAAGTCTCTGCGGATGTCGGCAGTGTAGTTTAAGTTTCCGAATCTGACCTGATGGCGAGGGCGTAACTCTCGATCTGCTCCAGATGGCCAAGTGAATTGGCCCACAGTGCGAAGCCACCGAATACAAAGATCTGCCCGGGGAGGAAAACCTCACCCTGGACTGCATCGCTACCGATGATCGAAAGAGCCATCAAGACTTACGGTGACAACATAGTGGAACTCTCAATGAAAGCACCAATGTCGGTGTCAAAACCGGCGGATCTCGGGTAGGGGGTCCCGAACTGTGCGTCTAAGGCGGATGGTAACAGGAGGCAGGGGACACGATGTTTACCTAGGTTCGGGCCCTCTTGATGGAGGCAATACCCTATGTCCTGCTTGATTGTTCTTGATGATATGAGTATTACAAGAGTTGATCTACCACGAGATCGTAGAGGCTAAACCCTAGAAGCTAGCCTATGGTATGATTGTATGTTGTCCTACGGACTAAACCCTCCGGTTTATATAGACATCGGAGGGGGCTAGGGTTACATAGAGTTGGTTACAAGGGAGGAGATCTACATATCCGTATTGCCTAGGTTGCCTTCCACGCCAAGGAGAGTCCCATCCGGACACGGGACGAAGTCTTCAGTCTTCTATCTTCATGGTCCAATAGTCCGACCAAAGGATATAGTCCGGCTGTCCGGAGACCCCCTAATCCAGGACTCCCTCAATCATCATTAACATTAGCACTAGGTTCATGCTCATTACCAGATTGTTTCTCAGCATCAGAAATAGAAATATCATTGGGATTCTCATAAGTGTCTATAACAGGTTCAGTAGAAGCATGCAAAGTCCCATTAGTTTTCCTCTTCTTTTTATTAGAAGGACTAGGTGCATCAATATTAATTCTCTGAGGATCTTGCTCAATTCTCTTAGGATGGCCCTTGGGATACAAAGGTTCCTGGGTCATTTTACCACCTCCAGTCATAACTCTAACAATATTATCATTGTTCTTACTATTCAACTTGTTGAGGAAATCATCTTGTGCCTTAAGTACTTGTTCTCCTTGAGTTTTCACCATGGAAGCATGCTTACTAATAATCTTAAGATCACTAATAGTTCTACTCATATAATCACCCAAGCAGTCAAGCATGTAAGCATTAGGTTTCAATTGTCTATTGACATAAGCATTGAAATTTTCTTGTTTAACAATAAAATTATCAAACTCATCCAAGCATTGACTAGCAGACTTATTATGAGGAATATCACCTTCATCAAATCTATAGAGATAATTTACCTCTACTACCCGTGTCGGGTTATCAAGACCATGTATTTCTCAATAGGCGGTAAATTCTTAACATCTTCAGCTTTAATATCTTTTTCTTTCATAGATTTCTTTGCCTCTTGCATATATTCAGGACTGAGAAATAGAATACCTCTTTTCCTTGGAGTTGGTTCAGGAAGTTTCCAATCATTATCGTTAATCATTATATTATTCAATAGCAATTCAGCTTGCTCAATAGTTCGTTCCCTAGAAACACAACTAGCACAACTATCTAGGTGGTCCCTAGAAGCATCGGTTAGTCCATTATAAAGATCTCAAGTATTTCATTTTTCTTGAGAGGATGATCAGGCAAAGCATTAAGTAATTGGAGAAGCCTCCCCCAAGCTTGTGGGAGACTCTCTTCTTCAATTTGCACAAAGTTAAACATTTCCTTTAAAGGAGCTTGTTTCTTATGAGCAGGGAAATATTTTTTAGAGAAGTAGTAAATCATATCCTTGGAACTACACACAAAACCAGGAGAAAGAGAATTAAACCATAACTTAGCATCACCCTTTAATGAGAAAGGAAACAATTTAAGAATATAGTAATAGCGATTTTTTCCTCATGAGCAAATAGGGTGGCTATATCATTCAGTTTAGTAAGATGTGCCACAGTTTCAGATTTATAACCATGGAAAGGATCAGATCCAACCAAAGTAATTAACTCAAGATCGACATAGAATTCATAATCCTTATTAGTAACAAAGATTGGTGAAGTAGCGAACTTAGGATCATACTGCATTCTTGCATTCAAAGATTTTTCTTTGCACTTGCATAATAATTTCTTAAGATCATCTGTATCTTTACAAGCAAGAAAGTCCCTAGCTGCCTCTCCATCCATAACATAACCCTCGGGCATAACAGGAAGTTCGTATATAGGAGTGCTAGTCTTATCAAGTGTTTCAAAGTTTTCAGTTTCAATAATTTCATCAGTTTCAAAAATATCATCATCTTCAGCATAATCAATAGTTCTAACTCTAGCAAGATGTTCATCAAGTAATTCACTCAGCGGCACAATTTTATCAAGCAAAGTAGTAGCATCATAAGCATCATTCATAGTAGAAGTAGCATCATCAATAACAGGTGACATATTAGAATC
The DNA here is from genome assembly GCF_056163025.1 of Triticum urartu. Classification (NCBI taxonomy): domain Eukaryota; kingdom Viridiplantae; phylum Streptophyta; class Magnoliopsida; order Poales; family Poaceae; genus Triticum; species Triticum urartu. Next base: position 579,754,102 of record NC_141874.1, read on the forward strand.
AATAGCAGGTGTAGGTGTCGCAAGCTTACTCAAAACAGAAGGTGAATCAAGTGCAGAGCTAGATGGCAGTTCCTTACCTCCCCTCGTAGTAGAGGGAAAAATCTTGGTTCTAGTATCTTTTAAATTCCTCATAGTGATCAACAGATATAAATCCCAAGTGACTTAGAGAATAGAGTTATGCTTCCCAGCAATGGCGCTAGAAAAAGGTCTTGATAACCCACAAGTATAGGGGATCGCAACAGTTTCTGAGGGTAGAGTATTCAACCCAAATTTATTGATTCAACAAAAAGGGAGCCAAAGAATATTCCCAATTATTTGCAGCTGAGTTGTCAATTCAACCACACCTAAAAGATTTAATATCTACAACAAAGTATTTAGTAGCAAAGTAGTATGGAAGTAACAGTAGCGGTGGCAAAAGTAACAATAGCAGTTTTGTAACAATTGTAACAGTGGCAACGACAACGTAACATTGCAATGATCAATATGTGAAAAGCTTGTAGGTAATGGATCAATGATGGATAATTATGTCGAATGGCATTCATCATGCAACAATTATAACTTAGGGTGACACAGAACTAGCTCAAATTCATCAATATAATGTAGGCATGTATTCCGAATATAGTCATACCTGCTTATGGAAAAGAACTTGCATGACATCTTTTGTCCTACCCTCCCGTGGCAGTGGTGTCCTAATGGAAACTAGGCGATATTAAGGCCGCCTTTTAATAGAGAATCAAACCAAAGCATTATCACTTCGTGAATACATGAACTCCTCAAACTACGGTAATCACCGGAAAGAATCCCAAATATTGTCACCTTGGGGTATGCGGATCATAACTCGTAATAGGTGTCTACAACTTGCAAGATAGGATCAAGAACACAAATATATTCATGAGAACATAATAGGGTCAGATCTAAAAGCATGGCACTCGGGCCCTAGTGACAAGCATTAAGGATAGCAAAGTCATAGCAACATCAATCTCAGAACATTGTGGATACTAGGGATCAAACCCTAACAAAACTAACTCGATTACATGATAAATATCATCCAACCCATCACCGTCCAACAAGACTATGATGGAATTACTCATGCACGATGGTGAGCATCATGAAATTGGTGATGGAGGAAGGTTGTTGATGATGATGGCGGTGGATTGCCCTCTCTGGAGCTCCAAACGGACTCCAGATCTGCCCTCCCGATGAAGAACAGGAGGTGGCGACGGCTCCGTATTGTAAAACATGATGTATTCTTCTCTCTGATTTTTTCTCCCCGAACATGAATATATGGAGTTGGAGTTGAGGTCAGTGGAGGTCCAAGGGACCCACAAGGCAGGGGCGCGCCCTCCACCCTTGTGGACAGCCGGTGGGTCCCCTCTTTCGCCAATATTTTATATTTATTCCAAAAATATTCTTCATAAAGTTTCACCAAGGCAATTCTGCTGAAAACAGCGCCAGTTCGGATTAGTTCCATTCACATCATGCAAATTAGAGTCCAAAACAAGGGCAAAAGAGTTTGGAAAAGTAGATATGATGGAGACGTATCAGCAGCCTGCACCTCGGCTGCGAAAGTTGCGGTTTGCTCCTCTGTGTGAAGGGAGTGTTCGGCGTTACCATTGACTATAATCACACCCTTTGGACCCGGCATTTTGAGCTTTAGATATGCGTAATGCGGGACGGCCTTAAATCGAGCAAACGTTGTTCGCTTGAGGAGCGCATGATAACCAATGCGGAAAGGAACGATATTGAAGAACAAGTCTTCATTTCTAAAGTTCTCAGGCGAGCCGAAGACTACTTCCAATGTGATTGTTCCTGAGTATGTCGCCTTAGCGTGAGGTATGACACCCTTGGAAGTAGTGTTATCGGGATTAATCCTTGACGAATCGATGCCCATTTTCCTAACTATGTCAACATAGATTAGCTTGAGGATGTTGCCTTCGTCCATAAGGACCGTGTTAAGTAAAACCCATCTATGATGGGGTTGAGGACCAGAGGCGCCGAGCCTCCATGATGGATATTGGTCGGATGATCTCGTTTATCAAAAGTGATCATGCAAGCCGACCACATATTGTACTTCGGGGCCACGGGCTCTAAGGTGTAGACATCCATAAGTGCAAGTTTCCTCTCCTTTCTTGGGATGTGAGTGACATAGATCATGTTTACATCCTTTACATCAGGAGGGAACTACTTTTGGCCTTTGGGCCTCCGAGGTTCATCCTCATCCTCACTGCAGGAGTAACTCTTGTCCTGACCTTCGACTGTGATCCTTCCGACCTGGCTGATAACCCAGCAGTTCTTGTTAGTGTGATTAGCAGGTTTATCCGAAGTGCCATGAATCTGTCAAGGCTTCTCAAGGATTTTGTCCAATGCGGTAGGACCTTCCTTGTTCCCTTTAAAGGGTTTCTTTTTTGGCCCATCCTTGGATTGTTAAATCCAGCATTGACGGCTGGGTCATCGACATTACTACCATTGTTTTTGTGTTGGCGCTTGTTCTTGTTGTGCCTAGGCTTCCCATTTCTGTCATGCACCTGCGAGGTGCCAGCCTCGGCTCTATGAGTGTTGCAAGCCAACCAGCTATCCTCGCCCATGCAAAATTGGGCCATCAAAGAGGTAAGGGCTGCCATGGTTCTCGGCTTATCCTGTCCGAGCTGTCGTGCTAACCACTCGTTGCAGATACTGTGCCAGAAAGCAGCGATTGCTTTGGCATCCGGGTAGTCTACTATTTGGTTCCTTTTAGTTAGGAACTGATTCCAGAACTAGCTGGCAGAATCGCCACACTGCTGAATAATGTGGCTAAGATTGTCAACATCCAGGGGCCAAATATATGCGCCCTGTAAGTTAGCCATGATGCATGGTGTCTTTGCGCTCCTCCAAGCTGTGGATAGAGTTCTTAGGCAGACTGTTTAGCCAATGCCTTGCTGGTCCTTTAAGTTTAAGTGTTAGATACTTGATGGCGTGGAGGTCGTCTCCTTAGGCCATGTGAATGTGGAGGACAAAATCTTCAATCCACATAGTTGGGTCGGTCATTCCGTTGTATTGCTCAATATTTATGGGTTTAAAGCCTTCAGGGAACTAGTATTCCATGACCTCATCTGTGAAACATATTGGTTGAGAGGGCCCTCAAAACCAAGCTACGTCATGCCGGACATTTGTTTCCATCCGAGCATGTGCATGCTCCCAAGCCCTCCCATGCCTATCGAGCCAACCTTCGTAGCCGTCCTATCCAGCAAGCGCATGTCCTCGTGATATGTATATGGATCTAGTTTGGAGAGTATTTGTGTTCAGTTTTCTTCACAGATTGTATGGCTCGGGGTATTGGACTGGGTCCTTGCCTTCACGGTGATGATTTGTGTGTGTGTGTGTGTGGGGGGGGGTATCTTCTCCCGTTGGCCCGCCCCGCCCCCCGAGGAGGACGACCAGGCTCATCAGCCCTATCGTGCTTTGACAACATGTTTTTAGTGACTTCATCACTGAATTGGGGGAGTAGGCGCCGACGTGGGTAGGATTTAGCTTGGCCCTTGCACCGCAGCTCGAGATCTTGTTTGGCTGTGAGGACCTCTACCCACTTGTCGTTTAGGGTGTTCTGATCAACGCAAAGCTGCTTTTGTTTCTTTTTCATACTACGAGCGGTTCCAATGAGTGATGACCCACAAGTATAGGGGATCAATCATAATCCTTTCGATAAGTAAGAGTGTCGAACCCAATGAGGAGCAGAAGGAAATGATAAGCGGTTTTCGGCAAGTATTTCCTGCAAGCACTGAAATTATCAGTAACGAGTAGTTTGATAGCAAGATAATTTGTAACGAGCAATAAGTAGTAATGGTAACAAAAGTGTAGCAAGGTATCCCAATACTTTTGGTAGCAAAGGATAGGCCGTAACAATCTCTTATAATAAGCAAATTGTTCTTGAGGACACACAGGAATTTCATCTAGTCTCTTTCATCATGTTTGTTTGATTTGTGTTCGCTACTTTGATAATTTGATATGTGGGTGGACCGGTGCTTGGGTGTTGTTCTTACTTGAAAAAACCTCCAACTTGTGATTAACCCCTCTCACAAGCATCCGCAACTACGAAAGAAGAATTAAGATAAATCTAACCATAGCATTAAACATATGGATCCAAATCAGCCCCTTACGGAATAGCGCATAAACTAGGGTTTAAGCTTCTGTCACTCTAGCAACCCATCATCTAATTCCTACTCCACAATGCATTTCCTTAGGCCCAAATATGTTGAAGTGTCATGTAGTCGACGTTCACATAACACCACTAAGGGAAACAACAACATACATATCATCAAAATATCGAACGAATACCAAATTCACATGATTACATATGGCAAGACTTCTCCCATGTCCTCAAGAACAAAAGTAACTAATCACAAATAAACTAATCAGCATCAACTACAAGATGTAATCAATAATAGCTACTAGCAACCCACACGTACAAATCTGAGGTTTTGATACAAAGATTGAATACAAGAGATGAACTAGGGTTTGAGATGAGATGGTGTTGGTGAAGATGTTGATGAAGATTGGTCCTCCCACAATAAGAGGGTTGTTGGTGATGACGATGGCTTCGATTTCCCCCTCCGGGAGGGAAGTTTCCCCGGTGGAATCACTCCGCCGGAGAGCAAAAGTGCTCCTTCTCAAGTTTTGCCTCGAGACGGCGGCGCTCCATCCCGAAAGTCCTCTTTTTTTCTAGGGCAAATGGGCTTATATACCAGAAGATTGGCACCGGAGGTTGGCCAGGTGCCCCATGAGCCACCAGGGGCGTGCCTTGGTGCCTCGTGGTCACCTGGGTGGCCCCCTCTGGTATTTCTTGCTTACAGTATTTTTTATTTATTCCAAAATAATTCTCCATGAAATTTCATCTCATTTGGAGATGTGTAGAATAGGTATGTCTGAAGTAGCTTTTTCTTGTCCAGAATTCCAGCTACCGGCAATCTCCCTGTTCATGTAGATCTTGCAAATTAAGAGAGAAAAGGAATTAGAATTGCTCCACAAACTGTTAGATTTAAAACATTATAAATAATAGTAGAAAAACATGATGAAAAATGGATGTATCAACTCCCCAAGCTTAGACCTCTCTTGTCCTCAAGCGAAAGCCGACATTGATAATCATGTCCACATGTTTAGAGAGAGAGGTGTCGATAAAAAATACGGACATAGTGGCATCATGATCATTATTATAGCAGCAATAAACATTATCATAAAACTTCTCATGAGCAAGTAACAATTCATCACATCAACGAAGCATAAGGCATAAACTTTCTTGAAAACTAACAAACTATGTTTTCAGTCAACAAGGCAATTACAATTCATCATCTTTTTAGGAAGGGTCTCATGTAGGAGCTTTTGTTTAGCAAGTCTACATGCTCAACTATCATTTAGTCTTCTATGATTGCTGACACTCACGACATATATATATGGAGTAAAAGTTTCAGCCAGACACATAGAAAGATAGGGGCTTATAATTTCGCCTCCCAACTCATTTACCTCAAGGGTAATGTCAACAATAATAACTCATGATCACTCATATCCAACTGGATATATATGCCTAGATCTTTCACTACAAAAAAAGACACATCCATGATATTTTGGGCCGAACGAAAATTTTCTGTCATACATATGACACTTCTATGACGATAATTGTGACAAAACCCGGTATCATCATAGATGTGGTGGGCTCCTACTTCTATGACAAAAAATCATGACAGAAAATGGGCTTTTCGTCCTGGGCGGGTCGGAGACACAGCTGCATGACATTCTTTGGGCCGTCCATGATGGAAAAAACCATGGTAGAAGCGAGGGCGAGGAAAATTTCGGGGAGTTCCCTGTTACGGTGGGAGGTCGGGGGCGGAGTGATGCGCATTTCTCTCGTACACGTACGCGCGTGTGTGCGAAGCGTTGGATCTAACTGAACCCGAGCGAGGCGTTGGGCTCTAACTGAACCCGAGTGATTGCACTACAGGCTACGCATTACTGAACCCGAGCGATCGATCGATGGTTGTTAACTGAACCCGATCGAGCGATTCCTTCGCTATTACTGCTAACTGAAGCCGATCGATGCTGCCTCTGGGATGAACAGTGAGCGTTGCGGGGGGGGGGGGGCTTGGATGAACAGTGAGCAGTGGCGTTGCCTCTGGATGAACAGGACCCCGTGGTGTGGAGGGCTGGATGAACAGTAGACGGTGGAGGGGTGCCCGTGGAGGGGTGGTTGAACAGGACCCCATGGTGTGGAGGGCTGGATGAACAATAGACGGTGGACGGGTGCCCGTGGAGGGGTGGTTGAACAGTAGCCGGTGGAGTAGCGCGCGGTGGTGGCTGGATGAACAGGAGCCCGTGGAGGCTGGAGGAGGTCGACGGTGGAGATGAACAGTATCCCGTGGAGTCCCGTTTTGTGGTACGCCACACCCCTCCTGATGAACAGGACCCCCGTTTTGACCGTAGGAGGTCCGTTTCATCCGTTTTGCGGTACGCCACATGGCACCCGATCAACAGGACCCCCGTTTCGACCATAGGAGGTCTGTTTCGTCCGTTTTGCGGTACGCCACACCCCTCCCGATCAACATGACCCCCGTTTTGACCATAGGAGGTCCATTTCGTCCGTTTTGCGGTACGCCAGACCCCTCCCGATGAATAGGATCCCATTTCGAACGTGGCCGGTCGAACACAAGGCCGTTTCCTCCGTCCTGCGGTACGCCAGGCTTCGTTTCCATCACCGGTTCCGTCCAAGCCCTCCCGATGAACACGACCACACATTCCGTTCCGACCCAGCCAGTTGCCTCCCACGCGTTCCGTTGCCTCCCGATGAACATGACACATTCTGTTGCCTCCCCATGAACACGACGACGACGTTGTTTCTCTATTCCGACCCAGCCATGTCAACGAGCCCTCGCCGTACATATGCGCGAGTAGGCGTCCGAGACCCCGCTCGTATGTACACATACGCGGCCATATTTTCTTTCTTGCACCCTGGCCGCTGTATGTACGTGTACATGCTACGTGCACGCCTCTACTACGACACGTGCGCGCCTCTACATCCACCAGTATATATGTACGTACACGTTCGCGACCAGAATGACAATGCTACGTACGCTTCGACCAGGTGGGTCCCGACTGTTAGGCACTTCCTTGCGTGCGAAGATGTAGCTGGTGGGTCCTAGCAGTCAGGGGGGCGAATCGTTTTGTTTTTTTACCCGGACACACTTCCTTGCGTGCGAAGGTGTAGCAGGTGGGTCCCAGCAGTCAGGGGGGAAACATTTTTTTCATGAAATACGATGGCTCGTCTAGTGGGTCCCCACTGTCAGGTGGAGGAATAATTATTTTGCACGTAATAAGGAGGCACTTCCTTGCTGCGGCCGTGGACCCAGCTGTCAGCGTCTCCACGCACAATACTCTTCTGATGTAAGTCGGTCGTTGACCACATTGACCACGGCGCCAAGAGCACCACGGGGGTGGACGACGGTGAGGCCTAGGAAGGGGACGACACGGAGGCAGGGAAGACTCGGCAGTTGTTTCCCACGCGGAGGGGAGTACGACTGTACGAGGGTTTACTGGTTCGTCTGCTGTCGCCGGAGAATAACAACAGGTGTGGGTGAGTAGAGGGATGGCTAGGCCAGCGATGGGAGTGCGGTGGGGCGGTGAGGCCTGCGCGGCAGCACAACCGGCCGCGGGGAGGAGGGAGCAAGAAGTCCCGCCGACGCTTGTTTGAGCGGCTGGAGCAGGAAGAGCAGAGATTGAAGAAGCACGACGGCTGTTGGATGGACATCCAACAATCAGTGCTTGTGCGTCAACCTTTTTCTAGGAAAACCTCAAATATGTGGAAAACAGCATACAACCCATCTACCATTATTTCTAATAATTTACAGCCCATTTGCTAATTCTTAAGGTTTTTTTGGAGCCCATATTCTTTTTGTTAGCATTACAGCCCATATTGTGGCCATGGTTAAAAAATTATACGAAATTTTGCATATTTCGGTGCGGTCTGAACTATTTTTAATCCCGAAATTTCGACTCACATTCAAACTGATTTAAAAAATAAATGTATATCAATATAAAATCCAACAAATTCTCCATGCATAAAAATTAATGTAATTTAAAATCTTGAAATGAAAAAAAAGATATTTGAAACTAATTGCCGGTTTGATGTGTTTTAAAAATGCACAACCCATTTCTCATTACCGATGGGCCATTTTCTCGGCCAGACGAATGAAAGCTCTCCTCGTCTTGAAAGATTTGCAGCCCAACAGGCCTGACAAAGCGACTTGGCAAATCACAAAAAAACTGGGTTGTGGCCATGGACCGAGCTATCAGCCTCTCCACGTACAGTACTCTTCCAATGGAAGTCGTTCCTTGACCACGTTGAACATGCCACGCAGAGAGCACCACGGCGGTGGATGACAGCGAGGCCTAGGAAGGGGACGGCGCGGAGCCGGGGAAGACGCGGCAGTGGAAGCTCGCACGGAGAGGAGTACAAGGGTTCACTGGTTCGGCTGCGGTGTGAGGCTGCCGTCGCCGTAGGGCCTGCCCAGCGGTGGGAACAGTAGGGGGCGGTGAGGCCTCTGCGGCAGCACAGCCGGCCACGGGAGGCAGGAGCATGCAGCACGACGGGCGCTGCTTTGGGCGGCTAGAGCAAGAAGACCAGAGGTTGAAGAAGCACTACGGCCGTTGGATGGACATCGTACGGTCACTGGAGCTAGAATCATTCATATTGACTAAGTTGACAAAGCCCTTCGTCCCCGTCAACTTAGTAGGCCCACAAGTTAGCCTCCCACCAAGGTGGGTCCCAGCTAGCCGGGGGAGTATTCATTTTTTTGTGCGTAATAAGGAGGCACTTCCGGTGGGTCCGAGCTGATAGCGAGGGGAACGTTTTTTTGTGAAATACGGTGGCCCGTCCGATGGGTCCCAGCAGTCAGGGGGAAACTATTTTTTTCGCAAAACACTGGTGGCCCATCCGATGGGTCCCCGCTGTCAGGTGGAGGAATAATTATTTTCCATGTAATAAGGAGGCACTTCCTTGCGACTGGCATGGACCTAGTTGTCAGCCTCTCCACGTACAGTACTCTTCCGATGGAAGTCGGTCGTTGACCAAATTGACCACGCCGCGCCGAGAGCACCACGGCGGTGGACGACGACGAGGCCTAGGAAGGGGACGACGGGGAGCCGGGCAAGACGCGACAGTGGATGCCCACGCGGAGAGGAGTACGAGCGTTCACTGGTTCCGCGCGGTGTGAGGCTGCCATCGCCGCAGAATAACAAGGGTTGTGGGTGATTGGAGGGATGGCCTGGCCAGTGATGGGAGTAGTATGGGGGCGGTGAGGCCTCCGCGGTAGCACAGCCGGCCACAGGAGGCAGGAGCAGGCGGCACGACCAGCGCTGCTTTGGGCGGCTGGAGCAAGAAGACCAGAGGTTGAAGAAGCACTATGGTCGTTGGATGGACATCATACGGTCACTGGAGTATTGACTAAGTTGACAAAGCCCTCCGTCCCCGTCAACTTAGTAGGCCCACAAGTCAGCCCAACAATATGGTGGGTCCCAGCTAGCAGGGGGTATTCATTTTTTGGGCGTAATAAGGAGGCACTTCCTTGCGTGCGAAGATATAGCTGGTGGGTCCGACCTGTCAGCGGGAGGGATGTTTTTTTCGCGAAATATAGAGGCCTTCCTGTGGGTCCTAGCTGTCAGGTGGAGGAATCATTATTTTGCGCGTAATAAGGAGGCATTTCCTTGCGTGCGGCCGTGGACCCAGCTGTCAGCCTCTCCACGTACAGTCCACTTCCGATGGATGTCGTTCATTGACCACGTTGACCAGGCCGCGCCGAGAGCACCAGGGCGGTGGACGATGGTGAGGTCTAGGAAGGGAACGACACGGAGCCAGGGAATACTCGGCACTTGTTTCCCACGCGGAGGAGTACGAGGGTTTACTAGTTCGCCTGCCGTCGCCGGAGAATAACAGCATGTGTGGGTGAGTAGTGGGATGGCTAGGCCAGCGATGGTAGTACGGTGGGGCCGTGAGGCCTATGCGGCAGCATAGCCGGCCGTGGGAGGAGGGAGCAGGCAGTCCCGCCGGTGCTTGTTTGAGCGGCTGGAGCATGAAGAGCAGAGATTGAAGAAGCACGACAGCCGTTGGATGGACATCCAACAGTCACTGCTCTCATGTGTTGACTAAGTTGATAGAGCGTTGCGTGTGCGTCAACCTTTTTTTATGAAAGCATACGCGTCAACCTCTAGTAGGCGCACAAGTCAGCCTCAAATCTGTGGAAAACAGCATACAACTCATCTGCCATTATTTCTAATAATGTACAGCCCATTTGCTAATTCTTAAGAATTTTTTTGGAGCCCATCTTCTTTTTGTTAGCATTACACCCCATATTGTCACCACGGTTAAAAAGTATACAAAATTTTGCATATTTCGGTGCGGTCAACTATTTTTAATCCAGAAATATCGATTCACATTCAAACTATTTTGAAAAATAATTTATATAAATATAAAATCCAAATAATTGTCCATGCATAAAAATCAATGGAATTTAAGATCTTGTAATGAAAAAAAATGAACTAATTCCCGGTTTGATGTGTTTTAAAAATTTACAGCCCATTTCTGGGCAAACCGAATGAAACTCTCCTCGTCTTGAAAGATTTGCAGCCCAGCAGGGCCGATAAAGCAAGTAAGCCTTGTTTGGGTATTTCTTTAAAAAAAATAGAACTGGGCTAGCCATTTTCAGCAAGAAAAAACACAACTGGGCTCATGATGTGGTAAACATAAATAAAACCCTGGCTAGACGGGCCACAGCCCCGTTGTTACCCTGATCCGTCGCTAAAACTAGTATAAGTAACAACTGCTTGTTCCTAAAAAAACTGCACGACTTGCTGGGTCCCTGGTGTCAGCCGCTCGTAGTGTAATTCTCTCGTTTATTGACTACGTTGACAATGGCATGAGCCCCAGATGTCCAACCATTAGGAGGAACCATATTTTTGGGCTTGTACTATAGAGGCACTTGCTTGCGTACTGCCATGACACTAGTGGGTCCCTACTGTCATCCTCTCCACGTACAGTCATCTCCTTGTTCCTCTCGGTTGTTGACGACGTTGACAACGCAAGAGGGCGGCGCACCACACACGGCGAGCGAACCAAGGCCGCAAGGCGGAGGACGACGGCGAGGCCTCGGACGAAACGAACAGGAGCCGTTGAAGATGCGCTGGTCCAGTCGCAGGCGGAGGGGAGTACGAGGGTTGACTAGTTCGGGCACTGGTGCGTGTTGGGGCTGACGTCGCCGGAGAATAACAGGACGTGTGGGGGAATAGAGGGAGGGACTGGCCAACGTTGGAGGATACATACAGTAGGTCGGCGGAGGCGCAACCAGCCATGGGAGGCGGGAGCAGGCGGAGCCGACGGGGTGGTTTGGTTTGGGCGGCTGGAGGAAGAAGAAGACAAGAGATAGAAGATACACGACAGATGTTGGATGTCTATCCAACGGCTGGTAGGCAGAATCATTTGTTGACTGGCTAGTAAGTCGACACCACCTTGGATAGGCTATTTCCTCGGGGTCCCAAATGTCAGAATCCAAATCTGTCATGGTCATGAGGCCTTTCCTATGAAAATTTACAGCCCATTTGATGTGCTAGTTCGAAATAAGTTTGTGGGTGCTGGTGGGGGCTAATCACTTGGCTTCTGTAATGCACAGTGAGCTCAAGCAGCCAGCAAGAGTGGTGTTATTTCCCTTGGTTGGGATTTGTTACAATATTTCACTCTAAATTAAACGAATGGCAAGCCATTTGCCTTATTTCAAAGAAAATATGACAGTCACAGCCGAGTTGAAAAGGGCAGGAACATCTAACTCTAGCTTACAAACTGTACAAAAGCACGAGTGTTAATTATTCATCAGGTTTTGAAAGTGCAACTATCCCTAGGTGGTTTTGATAATTCATAACAACATATAGCTCATTGAGCTAATGCTATTCCAAGGTGATTATTCCAGGAAAGCTCAATGATTGGCATGGCATGGATGTGAAAGTGGAACCCTCAAAATGCTAAGGACAAAGGATTGGCTGAAGCTCAAAAGCTCAAGACTCTTCATTTTATATTTTAGTGATCCAAGATCACATTGAGTCCATAGGAAAAGCCAATACTATTAAGGAGGTATGAGGTGTTGCTTAATGAACCTCTTGCTTCATGTGCTTAATGATATGCTCCAAAACCCTCAACTACTTTCCCATATCCACATATGACCTAAACTCTAAGCCAAACTCGGTCCTACCGATTCTTCCTATCCGGCGCCACCGAGTTTCACTTGTCATTAGCCACTGCCAAACCCTAGCAATTCGGTCCTACCGATAGGGATCTCGGTCTCACCGAGATGGGGTTGCAAACTCTCTGTTTCCCTTTCGTAACTTTTCGGTCCCACCGAGATTGCAATGTAAACTCAGTGTTTCCCCTTTGTAACTTTTCGGTCTCACCGAAAGAGCAAATCGGTCCCACCGAGTTTGCCTGACCAACTCTCTGGTTAGCTAATTACCAAATTCGGTCTCACCTAGTTTGTGTAATCGGTCTCACCGAGATTACGTTATGCCCAAACCCTAACCAAATCGGTCCCACCGAGTTGCATGTCAGTCCCACCGAAATTCCTAACGGTCACTAGGTTTACTACTTCGGTCAGACCGAGTTTTCTGATTCGGTCCCACCGAGATTGGTAAATTGTGTGTAACGGTTGGATTTTGTGTGGAGGCTATATATACCCCTCCACCTCCTTCTCATTCGATGAGAGAGCCATCAGAACACACACACCATTCCTACTCATATGTTCTAAGAGAAAACCACCTACTCATGTGTTGAGATCAAGACATTCCATTCCTACCATATGAATCTTGATCTCTAGCCTTCCCAAGTTGCTTTCCACTCAAATCTTCTTTCCACCAAATCCAAATCCTATGAGAGAGAGAGTTGAGTGTTGGGGAGACTATCATTTTGAAGCACAAGAGCAAGGAGTTCATTACCTACACACCATTTGTTACTTCTTGGAGAGCGGTGTCTCCTAGATTGGCTAGGTGTCACTTGGGAGCCTCCGACAAGATTGTGGAGTTGAACCAAGGAGTTTGTAAGGGCAAGGAGATCGCCTACTTCGTGAAGATCTACCGCTAGTGAGGCAAGTCCTTTGTGGGTGATGGCCATGGTGGGATAGACAAGGTTGCTTCTTCGTGGACCCTTTGTGGGTGGTTGCTTCTTCGTGGACCCTTCGTGGGTGGAGCCCTGTGTGGACTCGCGCAACCGTTGCCCTTGGGTGGAGCCCTGTGTGGACTCGCGCAACCGTTACCCTTCGTGGGTTGAAGTCTCCATCAACGTGGATGTAGGATAGCACCACCTATCCGAACCACGGGAAAAACATCCGTGTCTCCAATAGCATTTGAATTCTCCAAACCCTTCCCTTTACATTCTTGCAAGTTGCATGCCTTACTTTCCGCTGCCAATATACTCTTTGCATGCTTGCTTGAATTGTGTAATGATTGCTTGACTTATCCTAAAATAGCTAAAATCTGCCAAGAACTAAAATTGGGAAAAGGTTAAGTTTTTATTTGGTCAAGTAGTCTAATCACCCCCCTCTAGACATACTTTCGATCCTACAAGTGGTATCAGAGCCTTGGTCTCCATTTGCTTGATCTCCATAGCTTTTGGTGGTCATAGCCTTGGTTTCACAACCTAGGAGAGTATGGCGTCTAGCGAGGGAAATTATCACCGTAGAGGTCCTTACTTTGATGGTACTAATTTTGCTAGTTGGAAGCATAAAATGAAAATGCATATTCTTGGACATAACCCCGCCGTTTGGGCTATTGTGTGTGTTGGTTTGCAAGGTGACTTCTTTGATGGGAGAGAACCAAACCGTGAAGCTACCGCGGATGAGTTGAAGATGTTGCAATACAATGCTCAAGCTTGTGATATTCTCTTCAACGGATTGTGCCCCGAAGAATTCAACAAAATCAGCCGCCTTGAGAATGCAAAGGAATTTGGGACACTTTGATTGATATGCACGAAGGTACCGACTCCGTCAAGGAATCCAAGTTGGATGTGCTTCAAAGCCAACTTGACAAGTTCAAGATGAAGGATGGTGAAGGTGTCGCTGAAATGTACTCTAGGCTTGCTCTCATCACAAATGAGATTGCCGGCTTAGGAAGTGAAGAGATGACCGATAGATTCATCATCAAGAAGATCCTAAGAGCCTTGGATGGAAAATATGATACCGTGTGCACATTGATCCAAATGATGCCCAATTACAAAGATCTCAAGCCAACGGAGGTGATTGGAAGAATTGTTGCTCATGAGATGTCACTTAAGGATAAAGAGGAACTTCACAACAAATCAAGTGGTGCCTATAAAGCTTCATGTGAAGCCCCTACATCATCAAGTGAGAAACAAGACTTCAATGAAGAATTGAGCTTAATGGTGAAGAACTTCAACAAGTTCTACAAGAGTAGAAGCAAAGATAGAAGCTCCAAGTCAAGGTCCTACAATGACAAAAGATCTTCTAGTCGAGAGCGAAACTGTTACAACTGTGGAAGACCCGGACACTATTCCAATGAGTGTACGGCTCCCTACAAGAGAAGAGAAGATTCTCCAAAAAGAAGAAGCAAAGGATCACCACCAAGAGAGAGAAGGAGTAGAGATGATCGTTATGAACGAAGATACTCACGGAGAAGCAAGGATTCGGAAAGGAAGGAAAAATCATCAAGGAGCTATACAAGACGAAGACATCAAGCTCATGTTGGTGAATGGGTATCCGGCTCCGACTCCGACAGCCACTCCGAGAGAAGTTATCACTCCGACTCCGAAGATACTCAAGATGAAGGTGTTGCCGGTCTAGCACTTGTGTCAACCAACTCCTACGACATATTTGACTCACCAAATGAAGGAATTGGAAGATGCTTCATGGCCAAAGGTCCTAAGGTAATACACCCCAAGTATGTTGATTTCAATAGTGATGAAGATGACTTGTTAGGTGATGATTTGCTTGGTGACAACTCTAGTGATGAATACTATGATGAAAGACCAATGAATCATGCTAATCAAGATAAAACGAGTGACAATGATAAGGAGAAGATTGAGGCTCTAACTAAAGAACTAAAAACTCTTAAGTTAGCTCATGACACTATCTTCGAAGATCACCGAGAACTTTTAAGAGCTCATGAGAAACTACGCTTTGAAAAGCTCAATCTTGAGCAAGAGCATGAGTTCTTAAAGGCAATCAATGATGATCTCCGCAAGAAAAGTTCTTCTTACATTGCCAAGCGTTTACTCTTATCCACTTACATGCCTCAAGTCAAGTCTAGTAACAAGAAAGATTCTTCCTCTAGTAGTAACAATGATCATGCTAAATCCAATATTGTTGCTTCTAGAAGTTCTCTTGATTCCACTAATGATTCTCTTAGCCAAGTTACACTTGAGCAAGAAAATAGCTTATTGAAGGGAATTATAGAGAAAGGAGTGTACAAGAGCCTTGCCGGGAGTAAGCAATTCGAGGAAATTGTGCGCAAGCAAGGAATGCACCGGAAGAATCAAGGTGTTGGTTTTGAACGAAAGTTTTATGCCAATGGAGTTGAATGGGAAGAAGATCAGTACCCCAAGACGAAGTTTGTCCCTCAACAAGAGAAGTATACTTCTTTCAAGGGGACACAAGCTCAAGATGATCTTCCACCACAAGACTACGAGCAAAAAGGCAAGGACAAGCTTCAAGAGGAAATTGATGCATTTGAAGAAGCTCCAAAGACCTTAGTCAAGTGGATTCCCAAGACTACTTCAAGTTCCACTTCATCAAGTACGACTACAACTCCAAGGATTCCCATCAAGATGATGTGGATCCAAAAGAAGAAGAACTAGAGAGTTCTTTAGGGTGACTCCGCCAACATACTTCACGCTTATCATTTTGGCAAGAACAAGTGCAATCAACTTCCACATCTTGCACTAGTTCAAGGAGTCACAAACCCTCTTGTTGGTAAGACAAGGGACAAGGTAACCTAAAAGTTTTCATGGACATCATCTTTTGTGTGCATCACTCTATGTCTATGGATATCCTTGTTTGTTCCTTGTGGGACTAACCCATGTAGGTATTGAAAGTGCAATTCACTCAAATGGATAGCTCCAAGAGATCTACATCAACATTGAGCATCCACATCTTCAATATCTACATGAAGTCATCATCGACAAAACCCAAGGTTAGTTCATCCCTCTTAGGGGGGATATCACATCTAGGGGGAGCTTTACTCTAAGACTTGAGCTAAAGCAACTCTAAAGATGTGAACAAAACAATGCCTTATGTAAAAGTGGTAACCCCACTTGAGCTTAAACGATGAGTATGACCTACGATCAAGTGTTCTCACTTGACTCCTAAGTCAATATACTCATATATAGATGACCTAGTCATCGCAAATTGCTTGATAGATGCTAGAATTGGTTGTGCATGCCTTGCCACATATTTCATTTGCCATCTTATTGTGTGAGCATGCTGATTGCATAATTTACTCATTCGAGGACATCCACTTGTTGTTTTGACTGTTTGGCTTTATCCTCTTTTGCCAAGTGGATGGACAAGAATGCCTAAGAACGTCCTCTAGCTATCTATGCTTTTCTCGTCTCAAACTCTATTCATGCTGCATCACAAAATTTGATCAAGTCAGATTCGAACCACTCTGTGTGAGGAGCGCTCGGAGTCCCCGATTCGTCATAGACTTAAACTTCCAAAACCTCTTTATGATTCTCGGTCTGACCGATACTCCACTTTCGGTCCTACCGAGATCATTAAGTTGATCTAGGTTTTCGATCTCGGTGCAACCGATTTGAACCTTTCGGTCACACCGAGTTTCAGTAATTGCACGCAGTTATGAATCTCGGTGCCACCGAGTTGTTCCACTCGGTCACACCGACAGGGTCGGGCTATATATAGTCACGGGCAAAATTTGGAAATTTCTCCGAACCCCTTCGCCCGCGCGATAGCCTGCTCTGCCCTCGAGGTCTCCGGATCGTCTTCTCGCCGCCAGCAGCCTCCTGTCGCTGGTCTCCGCTGCCGTCAACGGGATTTCTTCCCCGCCGTTGCCGCCGTAGCAAGTCCCCGCCGAACTAGGGTATGGACTTGATTTTTGTGCTATTCCTCGATCTGATTCCTAGCACATTGTGATCATACTGTTTCTAGCCACGTTTGATGAACTTCTATCCAGTTAAAACGCTCATAGATTAGGTTTGATTCGAAAATTCTAGGTTTAGGTTTCCGCAGAAACCATCTCGGACCCACCGAGTTGAAAACCTCGGTCCCACCGATTTGGCTTATGCCATTGCACAAGTGAGACTCGGTCTGACCGAGAATTACTTATCGGTGTGACCGATTTTGGAACTCTGTGAAACCCTAGTAGTCTCAGTGCCACCGAACTGTGACCCGGTCCTACCGAGTTCACTAGTTTAGGTTCCAAAACTGCTTCGGTATCACCGAGTTTGAAAATCGGTAGATCCGAGATGATTTCAGTGGGAAACTAAAACTAAGTTTTTGGATCATTCTTTTTGCAAAAATCTCTGCATTTTTTGATGCTCATCCACTCTATCTCCTCTATAATCTATTCATAGGGTCAGCAGTCAGTTTGCATCATGTCAGACCAGAGTGACAGCCAAAACTTGTCAGAGCAGCAAGTGCAGTTGAGTGAGGGCACTAGCCCCTCAAGTTCCTCAGATGATGGCAGCAGGAGCACACCCAGCAACCTGCCTAAAGCTGCCACTAGACAAAGGAAGAAGAGAACCTCAGATTCTGAAGATGAGGACTATGTGGCAGAGGAAGAGGCCACTTCCAGGAGTGTTGAGCCAGCTCAAGGCTCAAAGCCAGGCCTGAAAATCAAAAGGCCAGCAGGCAGGCAGCCCATGTCAAAGGCTAGAGCCTCAACTGAGAAGCCCACTTCCCAAGAGCCAGCTGCAGCTGAGGGCAAGAAAAGGAAAGAAAGAGTGAAGAAGACTGTGGCTAGAGTGCTTGGGAAGGCCTCCATCATGGTAGAAGAGGATGAGGAAGAAGAGGCAGCTGCACCAGCGCCCAAGGCAGCCAAACTTATGGGAGATGCCATAAGGTCAGGGGGAGCTGCATCCAAGCCCAAGGAAGCACCTAAGGCTGCATCTAAGCCTAAGAGTGCACCAAAGAGAAACACAAGAAGCATCCCAGCCACTAAGAAGAACAAGGCCCCAGTGCCTGAGACTGTTGCTGAGGATGAGGAAGAGAATGTCCTTCGGAAGCTCAAGCCCAAGATCCCAGACCACAACGATGCTCATCCTGTGGCTGAGGATATGAAGCTCAGGAGAGACTCAGGGCTCAGGAAGTGGAGAGAAGCAGACCCATATTCTTCAAGGAGAAGGACTGCCGTGGACTACAGGTTTCACACCAAGGAGCAGCAGAATTTTTATGAGACAGTGCTGCTAGATAAGAAGCCCATTGTCTGTGATATGCGATGGGTTGATTGGACATACATCAAGGATAATGAGGAGCACTATCCTGGAGTGCAAGACAGCTTCATAGCTTGTGGAGTAGCTGACTTTGTTGGGCAGAAGCTCACAAAGTGGAACGAGGAACTTATCATGCAGTTCTACTCCACAGCTCACTTTTATGCAGATGGCAGGATCACATGGATGTCTGAGGGTACAAGGTACCAATCTACAGTGGCTGAGTGGGCACAGATCATTAATGCCCCAGAGGAGCAAGATGAGGACTTGGATATCTATGCCAAGAAGAAGATGGACCATAACTCCATGTCCAACATGTACAAGGAGATTCTGAATGAAGCACTCGACATGTTCAAGTTTGGCTCAGTGCATTATCTGCTATCAGGATTGCCTACGATCAACTGGATCCTTAGGCACACCCTTCTGCCCAAGTCTGGAGATCACAAGATGATCAGAGGTCACGCGATCAATTTGCTTCATGTTTTTGACGTGCCTCAGAAATTCAAAGTCATGAGTCTCATAGTGGAAACGATCAAAAGGACTGTGGCAGATCAGAAGAGGAGCTGTGCATATGCCCCTTAGATTCAGGAGCTCATCAACTCCAAGATGGGCACGGGCGTATATTTGTTGGATAAGGAACACCTGCCCATCCGTCCAGATTTCGAGGACAATGAAGTTGTTATGACTGAGAACGAGCCATCATCTGCCCAAGCATTTGCAAAGAAGGAGAAGGCGAAGAAGGAAAAAGCTGCCAGGATGCCTACTCAAGCGGAGGCATCTGATTACTTCTTGAAGACCAAACAAGAGCAGCTTGGTTACTTGATTGCATCCACGCTGAGAATTGAGCAAAGTCTGGCCAACCTCACTAAGAATCAGCAGAGCCTAGAGAGGATTATGGAACAGAAGTTCTATGACTTGGATGTCAAAGTAACAGAAGTTCAGTCTGCAGTGGAGCAGCTCCAGGAGGACATGAATGAGAGGAGAGGCAGGACCATGACTCATGCTTTTTCTAGAGTGCCACGAGGCCCGAGGTCGTCTGCCGTGCCAGTTGCTGACACCAGAGCCACTACTTCAGCACCAGCTACAGCCTCAGCTCCAGCGTCTACTTCAGCTCAAACTCCAGCGACTACTTCAACATCTATAGAAGCCTTCGTCCTTGGAGTGATCCGGACTCCACCACCACCTGAAGATCAAGCCTGAGCGTCGATCTAGTGCTATGCATTTTCTAGGAACTTTTTGGTAACTTGTTGCCACAGGGGGAGAAGATGTATAGATCATAGGCTTCGAGAGAGAGAGTGTTGCTTTTCTCTCTTGCTTTATTTGGTGGTTTTTCGAACCTTTTCTGCTTTTGAGTGCTTGATACTACGTCATTATTTGTGAAACATTGATGATCATGTGTTTGATCATAAGCTACACTTAATGCTTGCTTAATGCTATTATCCTATCTATCTTGTGTGATCATTCACTATTCTTGGTGATGAGTGCATGTATTTCATTCTTATCATTTTGAGCGCTCCACCAAGATGTATGTGACATGGAAGAGTAACCCATGAATCTAACTCCTTGTGCATTTGCAGTCCAAAGCAAATTTTAAATATGCACAAATTTAGGGGGAGCTCTTACTTATCACATACTTCTCAAAGCGACGATATACTTCATGCTTATTATCATTTGTCGAAGCTTTGATCTATATGTTGTCATCAATTACCAAAAAGGGGGAGATTGAAAGTGCAACTATCCCTAGGTGGTTTTGGTAATTCATAACAACATATAGCTCATTGAGCTAATGCTATTCCAAGGTGTTTATTCCAGGAAAGCTCAATGATTGGCATGGCATGGATGTGAAAGTGGAACCCTCAAAATGCTAAGGACAAAGGATTGGCTGAAGCTCAAAAGCTCAAGACTCTTCATTTTATATTTTAGTGATCCAAGATCACATTGAGTCCATAGGAAAAGCCAATACTATTAAGGAGGGATGAGGTGTTGCTTAATGAACCTCTTGCTTCATGTGCTTAATGATATGCTCCAAAACCCTCAACTACTTTCCCATATCCACATATGACCTAAACTCTAAGCCAAACTCGGTCCTACCGATTCTTCCTATCCGGCGCCACCGAGTTTCACTTGTCATTAGCCATTGCCAAACCCTAGCAATTCGGTCCTACCGATAGGGATCTCGGTCTCACCGAGATGGGGTTGCAAACTCTCTGTTTCCCTTTCGTAACTTTTCGGTCCCACCGAAAGAGCGAATCGGTCCCACCGACATTGCAATGTAAACTCAGTGTTTCCCCTTTGTAACTTTTCGGTCTCACCGAGTTCCACTCGGTCTCACCGAAAGAGCAAATCGGTCCCACCGAGTTTGCCTGACCAACTCTCTGGTTAGCTAATTACCAAATTCGGTCTCACCGAGTTTGTGTAATCGGTCTCACCGAGATTACGTTATGCCCAAACCCTAACCAAATCGGTCCTACCGAGTTGCATGTCAGTCCCACCGAAATTCCTAACGGTCACTAGGTTTACTACTTCGGTCAGACCGAGTTTTCTGATTCGGTCCCACCGAGATTGGTAAATTGTGTGTAACGGTTGGATTTTGTGTGGAGGCTATATATACCCCTCCACCTCCTTCTCATTCGATGAGAGAGCCATCAGAACACACACACCATTCCTACTCATATGTTCTAAGAGAAAACTACCTACTCATGTGTTGAGATCAAGACATTCCATTCCTACCATATGAATCTTGATCTCTAGCCTTCCCAAGTTGCTTTCCACTCAAATCTTCTTTCCACCAAATCCAAATCCTATGAGAGAGAGAGTTGAGTGTTGGGGAGACTATCATTTTGAAGCACAAGAGCAAGGAGTTCATTACCTACACACCATTTGTTACTTCTTGGAGAGCGGTGTCTCCTAGATTGGCTAGGTGTCACTTGGGAGCCTCCGACAAGATTGTGGAGTTGAACCAAGGAGTTTGTAAGGGCAAGGAGATCGCCTACTTCGTGAAGATCTACCGCTAGTGAGGCAAGTCCTTTGTGGGCGATGGCCATGGTGGGATAGACAAGGTTGCTTCTTCGTGGACCCTTTGTGGGTGGTTGCTTCTTCGTGGACCCTTCGTGGGTGGAGCCCTGTGTGGACTCGCGCAACCGTTGCCCTTGGGTGGAGCCCTGTGTGGACTCGCGCAACCGTTACCCTTCGTGGGTTGAAGTCTCCATCAACGTGGATGTAGGATAGCACCACCTATCCGAAGTAGCTCCCAGGCATGGCCTCTCCAGGCCACAACCGGACTATGAGGCCCTTCATGGCCTGTTCGGCCACCTTATGGAGCTCGACCAGATGTTTCAGCTGGTCGCTTAAGGGCACCGGGTGTTCGGCCTCAGCATACTGAGACCAGAACACCTTCTCCGTCGAGCTTCCCTCCTCAATGCGGTAGAAGGCGGCGGCATCCGACACGCTACGGGGCAAGTCTGCGAATGCTCCTGGAGAGCTCCGGATTTGGGTAAGTGACAAGTAATTCACTTTTACGTGCTTGCTTTGCATAAAGAATGCCTTACCTGCCGCTATCTTTTTTATTGCCTCAACCTCCTGGAGGGCCTTCTGGGCTTCGGCCTTGGCAGACTTGGCATCTTCAATGGCCCCCGCGAGCTCAGACTCTCGCGTCTTTGAGTCAAGCTCCAAACTCTCATGTTTTTTCATGAGAGCCTGGAGCTCTTGCCGCACCTCGCCAACCTGCGTCTCATGCTTCTCCCGCTCGGTGCGCTCCGTGGCCGCCCTCTTTTCGGCCTCGGACAGCGCTTGCTTAAGGGTCGCCACCTGAGTTGTGGCCCCTACAATAGCCGCGTTAATCCTGTCACTTTTTGCAATTGCACCTTTCACATATTTCAATAAGGTATTTTTTACCTTCCTTCTCCTCGAGCTGCTACTTGGCTAGGCCGAGCTCTTGCTCGGACCACTCAAGGTTTTGCTTCAGCGTATCCACCTCCGCAGTCAGTGCGGCGGAGGCCAGCAGCGAAGCCTGCATACGCATATTGACTTGATTATGTTAGACTCCTGCGATTATTAGATCCTCTATTCGGCTTTTCTTTCCGAACGCCGTACAGAGCATTAGGGGCTACTGTCTATGCGGTAATATTTTTACATATTCTTTACTTACCTCAAAGCCTGTTAGAAGGCTGGCACAGCCTTCAATCAGTCCGCTCTTGGCGGACCGAACCTTATGGATCACCACACTCATAACAGTGCGGTGCTCCTCGTCGATGGAGGCGCCGTTAAGCGTCTCCAGCAAATTGCCCGGTGCCTCCGGTTGGACGGAGGTCACCGGCTCGGTAGGCTTGCTCCTCTTGGAAGGAGGCTGCCTACCGGAGTCTAGAACTGTTGAAGGTTCCGGCGCAGTGTCCGGCTCAAGGCCGGACTTGGAGCCCTTGGGGGTTCTATCCCCTTTACGCCTGGAGTCCGGGAGGTTGCCTTGCGGCGCCTCCAGGACCACCTCCTCCTGGCTTGGAACCTGTTGGGACGCCACCTCGGCGCCGTCTGTAGGGTGGGGGGAGGAAGCCGTCGGAAGCGAATTCACATCCGACGAGTCCAGGGAGCCGCTCGACGACTCGTCGAGCCCGGCCTTCGACGGACTGCACAATCATGTTCGACGTAAGGAAAAGCTGTGTAATGGGGGAATACTATGAATCACTCTGGTATCCGGATACTTACGATTTTGCCAGGGGCTTGGCCCTGTGCGGCCACTCCTCTTCGCCGTTGTTGGCGTTGGTGGAGTAGTCCGGAGGAGGGGTCTTCCCCCTCTTGAACCCTTTGGCCTCCCCGGTTGGGGCGGCCTTCCTTTTATTCCCTCCCCCTGCTGGGGGGGAGAGGTCTCTTCTTCCTCCTCCTCATCTTCATGGGAGGAGCGCGCCTTGGAGTCGTCGGATGGTGAATCCGACACCTCCTGGCGCCGGGCACTCTTTCGAGTCCTCGTGGCCTTCTTCTTGGCCTTCTTCTCCGGCACCACGTAAGGTGCCGGAACCAGCAGCTTCGCCAAGCGAGCGTCCGCTGGGCCTTCGGGCAAAGGAGCCGGACAGTTGATCTGTCCGGACGTCTCCTGCCAATCCTGTCAAAGGTAAGGGAACTTAGATCCCTCATGGAGTCAAACTATGAAAAACTAATACCCTGTAAAAGGTGAAAACAGCTTACCGCACGAGCGTGACGCTGCGTGCTGAATCCGCGATCCTCGGTAGCGGATGCGGGGGCCTCGGCGCCCTTGAAAAGCACCTTCCGGGCATCTTCATACGTCATGTCGAAGTGTCTGCTCAGAGTTCAGTGCCGCGCCGGGTCGAACTCCCACAGGTTGAAAGCCCGTTGTTGACACGGGAGGATCCGACGGATGAGCATAACCTGGACTACACTGACAAGTTTGAGATTCCTGTCCACCAGGGTTTGGACGCATGTTTGGAGTCCGGTTAGCTCTCATTTTTTACACCACGACAGGCCCGTCTCTTTCCAGGAGGCGAGCCGCCTAGGGGGTTTGGATCGGAACTCGGGGGCTGCGACCCATTCAGGGTCGCGCGGCTCGGTGATGTAAAACCACCCCGACTGCCACCCCTTTAGGGACTCCACGAAGGAGCCCTCGAACCATAGGACGTTGGGCATCTTGACCACCATGGCGCCTCCGCACTCCGCTTGGGTGCCGCGCACCACCTTCGGCTTGACACTGAAAGTCTTGAGCCATAGGCCGAAATGGGGGCGGATGCGGAAGAAAGCCTCGCACACGACGATAAACGCCGAGATGTTGAGGACAAAATTCAGGGCCAGATCGTGGAAATCCAGGCCATAGTAGAACATGAGCCCCCGGACAAATGGGTGGAGAGGGAAGCCCATCCGCGGAGGAAATGGGGGAGGAACAGCACCCTCTCATGGGGCCTAGGGGTGGGGATGAGCTGCCCCTCTCCGGGAAGCCGGTGCGCAATGTCGTTAGACAAGTATCCGGCCTTCCTCAGTCTTTTGATGTGTCCCTCCGTGACGGAGGAGACCATCCACTTGCCTCCCGCTCCGGACATGGCTGGAGAAGGTTGAGGTGGGGTGTGCGGACTTGGGCACTGGAGCTCGAGTGCGCGGAAATGGATAGGCAAAGGAGGAAGAAGGCGTGGATGAAAAGGTGGATCCTTATCCCCTTATATGGGCGGACGCGACTATGCGCCCCCACCAGCCTGGTAAAACTCGCTTATCTCCCAAGCGCCGTAGTCAATGGCGCGGTTGGGTTACCCACACCCATATTGATGAGAATCCCGGAATAAGGGGACACGATCTCTGCTTTAACAAGACGTGCCAAGGAAACCGCCTCGCTAAACGCGCTGAGGTGGGACGATAAAACGATTCGAATAAAGACTTGGCCGTGGTGTGATGTCACGCTACGGAATACGTCAGCAGATTAGATTTGTGTAAATATTATTCTCTCTATGGCAATATGTGGAAACTTATTTTGTAGAGCCGGACACTACCTTTGTGTTCAAAATCTTCTATGAAGTACTTGGAGGAGGAACCCGCCTTGCAATGCCGAAGACAATCTGCGCGCCGGACTCGTCGTCATTGAAGCCTAGTTCAGGGGCTACTGAGGGAGTCCTGGATTAGGGGGGGTCCGGATGGCCGGACTATACCTTCGGCCGGACTCCTGGACTATGAAGATACAAGATTGAAGACTTCGTCCCGTGTCCGGAAGGGACTTTCCTTGGCATGGAAGGCAAGCTTTGCGATACGGATATGTAGGATCTCCTACCATTGTAACCGACTCTGTGTAACCCTAGCCCTCTCCGGTGTCTATATAAACCGGAGAGTTTTAGTCCGTAGGACGAACAACAATCATACCATAGGCTAGCTTCTAGGGTTTAGCCTCTCTGATCTCGTGGTAGATCTACTCTTGTACTACCCATATCATCAATATTAATCAAGCAGGACATAGGGTTTTACCTCCATCAAGAGGGCCCGAACCTGGGTAAAACATCGTGTCCCCTGCCTCCTGTTACCATCCGACCTAGACGCACAGCTCGGGACCCCCTACCCAAGATCCGCCGGTTTTGACACCGACACCTCCCTTGATAGGATCGTCACGGAGGTCCGATTCTTCGCTGATGCCTTATGGGCAGGTCTGGTTCCCCCCTTTTCCGCCTTCTTCAATGCGGTTCTCTCCCATTATCAGATCCGCATGATGCACCTCAGGCCGGAGTCCATTACTCTTCTGGCTATCTTTGCTTTTGTTTGCGAGGCGATGATAGGCATTCCTCCTTCCGTGGCCCTACTGCGCCACTTCTTTTCCTTGCGCCTAAGCGATCCCACTCAGTGCTCAGGGTGTGTGAGCTTCCTAGCCGTGCCAGAGACGGCCGCTTCAGGGATCGACTTCGGCCTTCCTCCTTCTAAGGCCAGGTTCAGAGAGCGGTGGCTGTACGTGGACGTTGGAGTGCCCAACCCTCTGCTCTCGCACCCGACCTCGCCTGTTGTTCCTCACGCAGGTTGGGACAATGAGGTGCTCGCGAGCCCCCGGCTCGCCTTCGTCTGGCGCCGCTTCCAGAGTTTGAGGGCGCTCAATGTGACAGCGCCCAGGGTGGTGAAGGAGTTCCTCCAATGTTGTATTGCTCCTCTTCAGCGCCACTCTCGTCGGATGTGGGACTTTGCGGGGCATAGAGACCGCATGCGGCTTCAGGAGGAGGACTTGGCGCCTAAAGTGTTGCGGACGGTGCTCAGGGTCTTGACTGACGATCCTTCTCCCGGCAGCATCCGGAGCAATGGTATCCTCTTGTATCTTTGCTCTGGCCGGGCCGATTTTGTGAGGCAGATGCCCAGCTTCGACGAGTGGGGACTGCGCCCGGCTGGCTTCATGGGGCCCCGCGAGAACCCAGCCACCGTGGTTGCTTCTCCTGCCGCCCACAGCGGTCCTTCCTCGAGCGACAGGGCGGGGGGACGAGAACCGGGGAGAGTTGAGGCGCCCAATGTCGAGGTGCTGATGCCGCGAGAAGCCTTGAAGGCGGCGTCTCCCGAGGCCCGCCCTGGAGCGGCGGCAGGTGCGGAGTTGCGGCTTGTGGTTCCTGAGGCTGGGGCTCCCGAGCCCCCAGCCGTTCCTCGTGAGGCGATGCCTGACGGCGCCTCCCAGGCTGACTCCTCCAGCGCTGATCATCTGGGCACTTCTTCCACACCAGGGGCCGACCCCTGCGCCGGGCGCTTAGGTCGGTTCCGCATAGACTTCGAGGCCCTCCGCAAGAGGAAGGAGGCCTTGGGTGGCGACGACCGCCCTTGCCGCTAGTTGAAGCGCAGGAAGTACTTTGCCATGGACGAGTAAGTCTTCTTCTTTCCTTGCTCGTTTACTTTGCTATCCCTGCGACTGATTGTGGCCCTTTCAGGCCCTGCCCCGCGGAACCCACTGAGCCAACCCGGGAGCCATCCCCCAAGCTTCGCCTTCTCCGCTGGCCCTGGTCTTGCCGAGCTCGAGTGGCACCCCTGCTGCCAGACTAGTTGATGGAGTGGCCCGTTCCATATGGCGCCTCGAGCCTGCGCGCCCGCTGTCCTTTCTTCATGAGTCCTCCTGGGGCGCATCCAGGTTGCCCCGTGTTCCTCCTCTGATCATAGATGGCGAATGCCTGAAGTCTGTCTTTGGCTACTCCTCCGTGGGTGGACCGACGCCAGGCCGGATTCTCAGAGAGGTCCGTTCGGCGATGGCTAGGGCGCCAGCCCCTAGCCCAAAGCCGGGAGGGGGCCTGCCGCCTCGGGGCCCTCCGCATGCTCCGATGGAAGAGGGGGATGCAGAAGACGTGCTCAGGCGCGCTCGGGAGCGATGCGCCCTTCGCGAAGAGTTCCTCTAGAGGGCAGCAGATGCGGTGAGCCAGATCGGGGCAGAGCTTGCTGATGAGGATGCGTGCCTCGAGGCTGAAGGTTTGCGCCTTGATGAGGAGAGGCACAAACTAAAGGTAGCCATCGCCCTCGCGCGTCACCAATGTGATCTCGAAAACGTGAAGGCCGAAATGTCGCTGGCAGCTTCACGGGAGGCCTACTCCCTGGCTGTTGAGGAGGCTCGGGAGGCAGACCGATGGCACAAGGATGCGGAGGAGCACGCACGGGAGCTCCAAGCCTGGAGCAACTCCCTGGAGCAGCAAGTGGAACTGCGCCAGGCAGCCCTTGAGTCGATGGGGGTGGCCTCTGTTGACCGGGCGGAGCTTCTGAAGCGCGAGGAGGCGCTGACGCTGGAGGCCGCCGAGCGTAACCTTGACCTTAAGCGGTTGGAGACGAGGGAGCACTTGGTGGCCCGGGCGGAGGATGACGTTGCCGCGCGCAAAGCACGGGCCCAGGAAGAAGTCGATCACCGCGTGGCGGAAGCTCGCTCGGCCTTCGAGCATGAATACGAGGCGAGGTTGGGGCTGATCAAGGCCGAGGCTGAGGGCAGGACCGCAACCCTCAGGGCCAAACTGACCGAAGTGACGCGGCGTGCGGACTCCTCCACAGCCGCCCTCAACGCGGCGCAGGTGGAGCTGTCCTCTTCCCGGGCCGAGCAGCTTCTTCTCCAACAGAGGGTTGATGACGCCGAGGCCGTCGCGCAGCGGAATGAGGACGAGATCCGTTGGCGGCGGGTTCTGGAGCATGTGCATGCCCCCATGCTTCAAACGCTCAGAGAGAGGGACAACACAGCTTTGGGCTATATCTGCGAGGCTGCCGCTAAGGAGCCGCACGAGGTCAACTACGCCGGCAAGCTCCAATTTTTCACCGATGTGGTGACGCTTCTAGAGAGCCGATCTGAGAGGTCCCGTTGGCTTGTCGAAGAGAGGAGCCGAGCCTTGCTCGGGCATGCCTTCTCCCACGTCTTCAGTTATCTGCAGGATAGGGACCCCCACTTCGACTTCGACGCTACCATCGCGCCCGTGTCCATTGCCGTCCGGGGCGACCTGGCGCGGTGGGTGGAGGACAACATGGACGCCCTCGTCAGGGCCTTTGCGTCTGATGATGACAGCGTGGTCGTGGGCGCCAATGAAGACGGCGCTGTGGACAAGCCTGGCGCTGATGGAGATGCTGGCGACGGCGGCAATGTCAACGATGCCAGTGATGCCTCCGAGGATGCCCAAGGAGACGCGGTGAGTGATATGTCCGACTGACCGCATGTCACTGCTGTTTAACCTGCACGAAGAAGGTTCGGGCTTGGCCCTGAAGGATGTAAGAGCATTTTGGGAGGGGAAGCCCCTCATGTAAAGGTTTGCAATTAGTACCCTGGTAAGCATAATGTTGCGTGTGAACTTAGCCGCTGGCGAGATGATGGGTCAGCTGACTTGTGTACCTTCCGGCCCTGACGAGTCCCGAGCGGGCTTGCGGGGGCCGCTGCACCTCGGATGTCTTCTGATTAACTTGTAGATTCCACGATGAAAACCTCCGGAAAGGGTGCGGTAACAGCAGTCCTTGTTGAAAACGTGATTGGCCCGGCCCGGCTCACGAGGGGCTCGCGAGGGGGGGGGGCAGCCGATGCTGACTTTGGACGCAAAGATGAAACCAGAACGCGAGAGATTGCTCGAACGAGACTAAACACCCCTTCCCCCAAACACACGCAAGCATCGAGCTCAAATCCAACTCAAATCCAAATCAAAGAACTTGTCAACAAGGAAAGGCAAAAGCAAAAGGCCGCGTCCGGCACCTAGTCTAGTCTTCGACGTCTTCTCACCAGCGCGGAGCTAAGTGCTGCCACTGGGCGTGGGTGGGAGCCCATGAGGCCCAAGGGCGGCTCTTCGGAGACTCCGGGGTGTGTGCAGCCCCACTCATTATTACGTGAGAGTTTCACGGGCGGCGAGCTTCACAGGCACTGGGCCTTCTTCACAGGTACCGGCCTTGCTTCATATCGCCAGACGAGGGCCCCGCCTTGCGCCACACTCTGCCGCCATCGATGGCGACCGGAAACCAGGACGACGCCAATGGGGCACAGCGGTCGCCAGCGGTTCCCCCGACAACCATGGGTCCCCTGCCGGGGGCAGGCCTTGGGGCACCTCCCCGACAGGGGGCCTACCTCTTGAGAACGCCTTGCTCCGACCGCCACAGTGACGAACCCGAATCTCGGCCCCTCTCCTGCAGCCCCCTGCGTCCTCCTCCTGAGGGGTATGAGGCTGCAGAATTGGGGCAGCCACCTGCTGCGGCGACCTGTATCTCCTGCGACCCATGGTTAGCATAAGCTTGCTCCTGAGGGATGAGTGGTACCCGATAGTTGCCGCCGCCGGTGAGGTTGTCGAGGCTCTCTTGGGGTTCCCGAAAGAGCTCAGCTTCTGGCGTCTCCTCGTCCCAGCTTGGCTCGAGGAACGAGCCATGATCTTCCCCCAGTGCGCACCCCTGATCCACCATGCGGGGCACATAAGCTTCCGGGGTCGCCTCCCCGTGCGCCTCGTCGTAGCACCCCACATGCCATGCAACCTGGCTTGGAGCGCCGTCTTGGGGGTGATGGCGCGGCGGTCCGCCGAGGCCGAAGGCCGCGGCGTGCGCCTCTTCGCTGGCCTGTGAGGGGGCTGGCGTGACTTGTCGCCTGGTGCCGGTGGAGGTGTTGGCACTGGACGGGCCCGGGAGTCCACTGGAAGTCGCGTGCGTGCGCACGATGCCACCATGCGGCCCACCTTGGGTCTGGGGTGGCAGCTGGACGCAGAAAGGAGGTGTTCCTAAGGCGGCGGCCAGGGGCTCAGCTACTCGCTCCAACAACACGTCGCGGCCGCCCTCCAGCAGTCGGCACCGTAGCAGCTCTCGGGCCACCGTGAGCGCGGCCCTGGAATTCGCTTGCTCCCGTCGGGTGTACGACGCCGTGGCTGCGGCATGGTCTGAAGCCCTTGCTGCGGCCCGCACCTGTCGTGGTGTGAGGGCAGGCGGCGTCTGGCCGCATCGCCCGCACCCCGCAGCGCCCTGTGGAGCGCGGGCTGCCTGAGGCGCAAGGTTGAGGTCGCCCTGGGCTGGTGCCACGCTGCCCAGCGGTCGGCGTTGGCTGCCTGGTCGCTTGACATCTGAACGGCGAAGCGACGGAATGCAATGCGGAGGAAGAAGGATTCCGGCGCACCCCTACCTGGCGCGCCAAATGTTGGATTTCGGGTTCCGGCAGACCCTTGAGGTTTGAACACTGGTGTGCGCATGGAGATCTCTCCCCTACCGATATACGTCCAATCTCCTGCGTGGTCTAAGCTGGAAACAACAAACAACACAAGGACACAAGGTTTATACTGGTTCGGGCCACCGTTGTGGTGTAATACCCTACTCCAGTGTGTGGTGTGGTGGATTGCCTCAGGGGCTGATGATGAATAGTACAAGGGAAGAACAGCCTCGCGAGAGGTGTTCTTGAGCTGGTGCGACGAACTGCTAGGGTGAGTTCAGTCGCCTCTCTCTCTCTCTCTCTCTCTCTCTCTCTTTCTGCTAGGGCTCTACCAGATTTCTACATGTCCCTCTACTCTGTGTGGCTAGCTCTATTTATAGAGGCCTTGGGCCTCTCCCCAAATAATGAGAGGGAAGGGCGCCAACAATTGGCCATTGTGGAGGGGAACATATAAGTTATCCTAACCAAAGGTGGTCTTCGGCTGCCAAAAGTACTGGTGATGATGCCGTCTTGGGCTCCACGGTGACCTCCGTCCTGCCGCTCTGCTGGTCTTGGTCTCGTTGCACCTGAATGGTAACCTTTGCCCGATGCCTTGGCCTATGCTTGCCCCCTTTGCACCCAAGGGGAAACAAGGACACTACGCAGGCCGGCGCCCGCCTGGTCTCAATTGCCATGGCTTGCGTCACGGGCTCCTCGCGAGGTATCCCCGCCTTGATCTCTCAGCCTCCTTGCGAGCCTGCCTGCTGATGCTGCCTCAGAGGAAGCTTTCTGTCGTCCGCCCCACGAGGCTTGTCCCCTCGCAAGGGTCTTGAGCTTGAGCTGATGAAGATGGGCCGCGCTGGGCCCCACTTGAGCCATGCCGCAGGACGCAGGCAGGCAAGTCTGGGGACCCCCGTTCCCAGAACGCCGACACACAATGCCTCTTGTCCGCGCACCTGTCCAAAAAACCGTCGTGCAGCCATGCCAGCTAGTCCTCGGTCCATGGATGAACTGGTAGAAAGTGCATTCCGGACTAGGATGCAGTTGTTTTCGCTCGTCCTGCACTGCAATCAGGAAGTAAAACATACGAATCAGCTTCTTTTAGATTGCGTTGGTCATTCTACCTTAGTTACTACCAATGTAGGGATACCTTGAAGACGGGAGGTTAGACGGCGGCAACGAGGGATAGCCATCTCATTTTGCGTAGTTGTACTAAAACTGAGGTGTGTGCTTTTGATTGCGTGGATAGAAACGATACGGAGACAGATATCCCGAAACGATATGGAGACAGACATCCCTGTTTGCACAAATACGAAATACCATTATTTAAACAGTGACAGATATTACTACTTTCCCCCGTTTCCTCTTAGAACCAAGTCCTAGATTCGTGCTACAACTTTCCCACTTTCTTCCCTGTTTGAACCAATACTTTGAGTCGACTGTATGAACTAGCTTTACTTCTAATAATAGTAGAAGTCTAGGTGGCTTTGGAACAGCGGACGGAAGTAGAAAAGGATCCACACGGAGGGAGCTGGGGCAGTAGAGCAAGGCAGGTTTTGTAGGAATATATACCTGAGGGTCGTCAGCATGTGGCAAAGACGGCGTCGGGAGGCCGCATCTTGGCCACAATACCGCAGGGAGGAAGAAGGGGTCGGAGGCCCTCCCGAGCCGGCGCTCTCTCGAAGAGAATGGCACGGCCGCCGATCGGGACGCGCGGGCAGCCGTTGGTCTCCACCCTCGCCGCCGACGACAGCGTGAACGATGCACCTACACCCCTGCCCCGGTCGAGGTTGTCCGGCCGGATTTGTGACCAGCCGTGAGCTAAGAGAGAGTGTGGCCACCTATGTGTTGCTTAGATCTGGAGAGCATGAGAGAGTGAACGAGAGGAACCCTAGTAAAGCAAGCGCTAAGGCTCCTGATTATATATATAGTGGAGTGATTTTGCTGTACCAGCTTCAAAAAAATGTGCTCCTACATGTACCCGCGAGTGGGTGTGAGAGAACTAGTGCGTGCGTGCACCGCTTCTCTTCGTGAGAGCACAATATACTATGCCCAAAGAACGTTCGCCGCAAGAGTAATAGTATAAGTGTGTGATGTGTGAGCTAAAATAAAATGTGTGCGCTGTCTTTTGTTTTTCAGAAGTTCTGAGGGTAGGGTGTGAAGAGCACATATGTGCGTGACGTCTACCTGCAGATAGACGGTGGGTGCGACGTGCGAGTCTGCAAGAGGACTCAAGAGAGTCGTGACTCGTGAGGGTGCGTGTGCGTGAGAGAGAGGGTGGCACATATCAATGCAATGCATGTGTCCGTAAATCATTATCCGACAAACGTTCGCCACAAGCCTTTTCCTGACGAACGCCGTAAGAACCTTTAGATCGGCATCCGACCGTGTCAGTTTTGCCATGTCATTTAACAGAACAGCCACTCCTCCTACACACAAATCTTCCACGTGAGTGTTAGCAACTTCCGTATGCTCCCTCCGTTCCGAAATGCAGTGCCTATAGCTTTATTGAAAATTCAAACTTCGCAAACTTTTACCGAGTTTTCGTGTACCAAATTGCACATGTAGAATACCATGTATATATCATTGCATTCATCTTCGAGAGGTAACTATAAAGATGGGTGAGGAGTCTACAAAGAAAGACCATCGTATCACCCGCAGCAATTTCAAGCATCCTTTAGTGTCGAGGAATATCATAGGAACTCTACATGATATGATTTTTATATGATTTTTTTCCTTTAGAGCCAATTGGTTCATAGGAATAGATTCATATGCTCCACATTTCAAAGGAAATAAACATGATATCATTTCTATAGCTTTAGAGCCACTTGGTTCATATGAATGGATTCCTATACTCCCTTAATTTCGAAGGAAAATAAACATTAGCATGTATTGAATAGAAAAGTTCCTATGATATGAACCAAATTACATCTCTTTTCTAATCCCTCCTCATAGGAATTGAGATACATGTCATCTCTAGATTCAATAGAAAAGTTCCTATGATGTGAACCAAATGACATCTCTTTTCCAATCCCTACTCATAGGAATTGAGATGCTCCATGTCATCTCTTTCCCTACAACTTCCATGATATATCTTCTATTCCTAAATAGATAGTACAACCCACTAGTAGCTTTTTTCCAAAACATGCAACTATGGCACAAGAACTATATAGTGTGCCAATAACT
The DNA here is from genome assembly GCF_056163025.1 of Triticum urartu. Taxonomy (NCBI): domain Eukaryota; kingdom Viridiplantae; phylum Streptophyta; class Magnoliopsida; order Poales; family Poaceae; genus Triticum; species Triticum urartu. The sequence continues at coordinate 579,787,779 of NC_141874.1, forward strand.
TTGAAAGATGGTCGCTGGATGAAGCTAACCCGACAGTGCAGAGATAGGCAAATCCGAGCACTACTGGCCGTTGGATATCATCAACATTCCACCAGATCTGCCACATGTACAATTTAGAAGACTCCATGGTTAAACTTAAGCATAATGCACAAACCTCAAAACACAAGCACTTCTCCTTTGTTCTAGAATCTTCTGTATCATAATTGATTACTTTTTACTAAATGAATTGCCATTATTTGTTTTTTACTTTATGATTTACAATGCACAACCCCATGAATCTTAACATTTTTATAAAACTAATTGATTTTGAATGAGATGAACTATAAGAACTAAACGAACATCTACATCATGCATATATGACTCAAAGCTTTACATGCTATAGTGTGTATTTATTCATAATTTGGTTTCGAAATCTCATGCGTTCAATACATGTGTAACTTACTAGTTTTGAGTAGAGTAGCAAATTTCACGCGGCCCCGGGTATATCAAAATGCAGGGCCCATGCATCATTGCCTTTCGGTCGAACCTACGTCCACAATTTTTTGTACATACTATAGCTCCACTGGTCCCCGAATCCAAAATGCTGCCCCGTTCCCGTAAAACCAAGCAGCCACACATATTTAAGGCGTCGACTCGAACCCGTTTACTATGACGTGGCCCCGCACACCGTAGTACTCCTACAAACCCTACCGCCGCACTCATCATCAGTTTTCTTCAAGAGGACGAGGGAGAAGCCGATTTGTAGTGGAGGCGCTTTTAAAAAAAAGGATCTGTAGTGGAAACCCCTACCCTAGGGTGCCCTAGGTAGCTGTCGCATGCATCATTGTTTTCTCTTTTCTTTATGCTCTTGATCCCTAGAGTGAAATGATGGTTGCTTCGTCCGTCTAGCTTAATGCGAGAAAGGTGGGGCTTTGTGATTTGACCCCTCATCGCTCATTTTCTACTACTGCGGTGCTACGACCGGGGTGCCTCCAATTCCAACTGCTGCTCTGAATTGTAATTTCGTGCATCGCACATGGAACAAGATGGTGGATGAGCCACATGTCGGCCAAAGGGGTCCTGTTAAGTGTGTCGCCATTTCGTGTGCGGACTGGCCCTGCTTGAGTTGCTACACCAACACGACAGGAGCAGCCTACCACTTGGTTTTGCTCCTTGGTGAATCCTGACTATATTGATCTAAAAAGATACATGCTGAACTACCCTCTCTGTCTCGGTTTTTTTATTTTTAGGCGTCTCGGTTTATAGGGCCTGCACGTAGTTCTAGGTCATCCATTTGACTAACTAAATATGAGTTACTATGTCACAAAAAGTATATCATTGGATTCTTAAGCGGATGTAGTTGTATTTAAAAGTCGAGGGCGGGGCTTTTCCTGCGCGGTAGGCGGGACAGTTCTGCCTAGTCGGTTCGACAGAGACGCGAGAAGATGAGGGAGTAGGCTGATACGTCTCCAACGTATCTATAATTTTTGATTGCTCCATGCTATATTATCTACTGTTTTGAATGTTTATGAGCTTTATTATACACTTTTATATCATTTTTGGGACTAACCTATTAACCCAGAGCCCAGTGCCAGTTTCTGTTTTTACCCTGTTTTAGGGTTTTGAAGAAAACGAAAATCAAACGGAGTCCAATTGACCTGAAACTTCACGGAACTCATTTTTGGAAGGAAAGAAGCCCAAAAGACTTGGAGTGCACGTCGGGGGATCTGCGAGGAGGTCACGAGGCAGGGGGCGCGCCCTCCACCCTCGTGAGCCCCTCGTGGCCCCCCTGACGTACTTCTTCCGCCTATATATCTCCATATACCCTAAAAACATCAGGGAGCACAATAGATCGGGAGTTCCGCCACCAGAAGCCTCCGTAGCCACCAAAAGCCAATCTAGACCCATTCCAGCACCCTGCCGGAGGGGGCAATCCTTCTCCGTGGCCATCTTCATCATCCCGGTGCTCTCCATGACGAGGAGGGAGTAGTTCTCCCTCGGGGCTGAGGGTATGTACCAGTAGCTATGTGTTTGATCTCTCTCTCTCTCTCGTGTTCTTGAGGTGATACGATCTTGATGTATCGCGAGCTTTGCTATTATATTTGGATCCTATGATGTTTCTTCCCCCCTCTACTCTCTTGTAATGAATTGAGTTTCCCCTTTGAAGTTATCTTATCGGATTGAGTCTTCAAAGATTTGAGAACACTTGATGTATGTCTTGCCGTGGATGTCTGTGGTGACAATGGGATATCACGTGATTCACTTGATGTATGTTTTGGTGATCAACCTGCGGGTTCCGCCCATGAACCTATGCATAGGGGTTGGCACACGTTTTCGTCGTGATTCTCCGGTAGAAACTTTGGGGCACTCTTTGAGGTTCTATGTGTTGGTTGAATAGATGAATCTGAGATTGTGTGATGCATATCGTATAATCATGCCCACGGATACTTGAGGTGACATTGGAGTATCTAGGTGACATTAGGGTTTTGGTTGATTTGTATCTTAAGGTGTTATTCTAGTACGAACTCTAGGGCTGTTTGTGACACTTATAGGAATAGCCCAACGGATTGAATGGAAAGAATAACTTTGAGGTGGTTTCGTACCCTACCATAATCTCTTCGTTCGTTCTCCGCTATTAGTGACTTTGGAGTGACTCTTTGTTGCATGTTGAGGGATAGTTTTATGATCCAATTATGTTAGCATTGTTGAGGGAACTTACACTAGTGAAAGTATGAACCCTAGGCCTTGTTTCAACGCATTGCAATACCATTTACGCTCACTTTTATCATTAGTTACCTTGCTGTTTTCATAATTTCAGATTACAAATACCTTTATCTACCATCCATATACCGCTTGCATCACCATCTCTTCGCCGAACTAGTGCACCTATACAATTTACCATTGTATTGGGTGTGTCTGGGACACAAGAGACTCTTTGTTATTTGGTTGCAGGGTTGCTTGAGAGGGACCATCTTCATCCTATGCCTCCCACGGATTGATAAACCTTAGGTCATCCACTTGAGGGAAATTTGCTACAGTCCTACAAACCCCTGCACTTGGAGGCCTAACAATGTCTACAAGAAGAAGGTTGTGTAGTAGACATCAAGCTGTTTTCTGGCGCCGGGGAGGTGAGTGCTTGAAGGTATATCTTTAGATCTTGCAATTGAGTCTTTTAGTTTCTTGTTTTATCACTAGTTTAGTTTATAAAAGAAAATTAAAAATGGAATTAAGTTTTCCTCATACGCTTCATCTTTTTAATATCTTTCGTGAGTATGATGGAAAGGATAATTGTGCTCAAGTGCTAGAAGAAGAAATCTATAAAATGTTTGGCACTAAATATTTGAATGATGAGCATGATTGCAATGTTTTTAGTATGAATTCCTTGAATATCCATGATGCTAATGATATGCAAAGCCACAAGCTTGGGGAAGCTATGTTTGATGATATGATATTTTTTGTCCCCCAAGTTTTGATGAGCAAATTTATTATGATGAAAGCATGCCCCCTATCTATGATGATTATTGTGATGACACGTATGCTTTAAAGAATAATAATAACCATGAAAATTTTCATCTTGATCTAAATTTTCAATCACATGATAGTTATTTTGTTGAGTTTGCTCCCACTATTATTCATGAGAAGAATTTTTCTTATGTGGAGAGTAGTAAATTTTCTATGCTTGTAGATCATGAAAAAAAATGCTTTATGTGATGGTTATATTGTTGAATTCATTCATGATGCTACTGAAAATTATTATGAGGGAGGAATATATGCTTGTAGGAGTTGCAATAATATCAAGTTTCCTCTCTATGTGCTTAAAATCTTGAAGTTTTGCTTGCTTTACTTTCCTATGCTAGTTAATTATTGTTCCCACAAGTTGTTTGCTCACAAAATCCCTATGCATAGGAAGTGGGTTAGACTTAAATGTGCTAGTCATATTCTTCATGATGCTCTCTTTATGTTACAATTCTTATCCTTTATGTGAGCACCATTGAAATCATCATGCCTAGCTAGGGGCGTTAAACGATAGCGCTTGTTGGGAGGCAACCCAATTTTATTTTTATTCATGTTTAGTAATAAATAATTCATGTAGCCTCTGTTTATATGTGGTTTTATGCTTTTAATTAGTGTTTGTGCCAAGTAGAACCGTTGGGAAGACTTGGGGAATGTCTTGTTGATCATGCTGTAAAAAACAGAAACTTTAGCGCTCACGAGAATTGCTGCCATCTTTATTTGGAAAGTTCTATTTAGTTAATTATTTTTGAAGATGATTAATAGACAAATTACTCAGGTCCACCAATTTAGTTGAGAATTTTATATGTTCCAGAAGTGGTCGAAACCTACAGATTACTACAGACTGTTCTGTTATTGACAGATTCTCTTTTTCATGTGTTGTTTGCTTATTTTGATGAATCTATGGCTAGTAAAATAGTTTATAAACCATAGAGAATTTGGAATAAAGTAGGTTTAACACCAATATAAATAAATAATGAGCTCGTTGCAGTACCTTGAAGTGGTGTTTTGTTTTCTTTCGCTAACGGAGCTTACGAGTTTTCTGTTAAGTTTTGTGTTGTGAAGTTTTCAAGTTTTGGGAAAGGATTCGATGGACTATGGAATAAGGAGTGGCAAGAGCCTAAGCTTGGGGATGACCAAGGCACCCCAAGGTAATATTCAAGGACAACCAAGAGCCTAAGCTTGGGGATGCCCCGGAAAGCATCCCCTCTTTCGTCTTCGTTCATCGGTAACTTTACTTGGAGCTATATTTTTATTCACCACATGATATGTGTTTTGCTTGGAGAGTCAATTTATTTTGCTAGGATTTGCTTTCTGTTATTTAGAACAATGTTTTGCATCTTTTATTTCAATAAAAGTGGCATTGATATCCTTTACTATGCCTATTTTAGAAGTCCACATGTTGCTGTATGAAAACAGAAAGTTTACCGCTGTTGCAATAATTCCCTAGAAAAGTCAGAATGTGATAAAATGTTGAAACCTTTTGAATATTAAGCTCTGATAAATTTACTACAGTGGTAATTTTATTTCATAATTTTTGGAGCTAGGGAAGTATGGATGTTGCAGCATTCTTTACAGACTATCCTGTTTAGGCAGATCGCTGTTATGTTTGCATTGTTTGCATATGTTTGCTTCTTTAATGATTCTATTTGAGGATAGGACTATTAAATATGCAGAGGCATTTAGTATGCAATGTTGAATAATAATTTCTGTGATTTTCTACAGTAGAGGATGATAAGGTTTTGGCAATGGTTTATACTAACTTATCTCACGAGTCCTTGTTGAGTTTTGTGTGGATGAAGCTTTTGAGATTTAGGGAGACCTTGATGTGAGAGGAATTGAGGAGACACAAAAGCTCAAGCTTGGGGATGCCCAAGGCACCCCAAGATAATATTTCAAGAGGTCTCAAGCATCTAAGCTTGGGGATGCCCCGGTTGGCATCCCACCTTTCTTCTTCAACAACTATCGGTTAGTATCGGTTGATCCTAAGTTTTTGCTTCTTCACATGATGTTTGCTATTCTTAGAATGTAATTTTATTTTGCATTTCTTGCTGTTTGAATAGAATACCAAGATCTGAAATTATTAAATGTTAGAGAGTCTCCACATAGTTGAATGATTATTCAACTACTCATTGATCTTCACTTATATCTTCCGGGGTAGTTTGTCGTTTGCTCTAGTGCTTCACTTATATCTTTTAGAGCATGGTGGTAGTTTTATTTTGAAGAAATAGATGAACTATCATGCTTCGCTTAGATTATTTTGAGAGTCTTAAATAGCATGGTAATTTGCTTTAAATCCTAATATGCTAGGCATCCAAGAATAATAAAAACTTTCTTATGAGTGTGTTGAATACTAAGAGAAGTTTGATGCTTGATGATTGTTTTGAGATATGGAGGTAATAATATCAAAGTCGTGCTAGTTGAGTAGTTGTGAAATTGAGAAATGCTTGTGTTGAAGTTTGCAAGTCCCGTAGCATGCACATATGGTAAACGTTGTGTAACAAATTTGAAACATGAGGTGTTATTTGATTCTCCTCCTTATGAGTGGCGGTCGGGGATGAGCGATGGTCTTTTCCTACCAATCTATCCCCCTAGGTGCATGCGCGTAATACTTTGGTTTTTGATGGCTTGTAGATTTCTGCAATAAGTATATGCGTTCTTTATGACTAATGTTGAGTCCATGGATTATACGCACTCTCACCCTTCCATCATTGCTAGCCTCTACGGTACCGTGCATTGCCCTTTCTCACATCGAGAGTTGGTGCAAACTTCGTCGGTGCATCCAAACCCCGTGATATGATACACTCTTTCACACATAAACCTCCTTATATCTTCCTCAAAACAGCCACCATACCTACCTATTATGGCATTTCCATAGCCATTCCGAGATATATTGCCATGCAACTTTCCACCATCCAGTTTATCATGACACATTCATCATTGTCATATTACTTAGCATGATCATGTAGTTGACATAGTATTTGTGGCAAAGCCACCGTTCATAATTTTTTCATACTTGTCACTCTTGATTCATTGCATATCCCGGTACACCGCCGGAGGCATCCATATAGAGTCATACTTTGTTCTAGTATCGAGTTGTAATCATTGAGTTGTAAATAAATAGAAGTGTGATGATCATCATTCAATAGAGCATTGTCCCCAAAAAAGAGAAAGGCCAAAGAAAAAAAAGAAGGCGCAAAAAAAGAAAATAAATAAAAAGGGGCAATGCTACTATCCTTTTTTTCCACACTTGTGCTTCAAAGTAGCACCATGTTCTTCATATAGAGAGTCTCTTGAGTTATCACTTTCATATACTAGTGGAAATTTTCATTATAGAACTTGGCTTGTATATTCCAACAATGGGCCTCCTCAAGTGCCCTAGGTCTTCGTGAGCAAGCAAGTTGGATGCACACCCACTTAGTTTCTTTTGTTGAGCTTTCATACATTTATAGCTCTAGTGCATCCGTTGCATGGCAATCCCTACTCCTTGCATTAACATCAATCGATGGGCATCTCCATAGCCCATTGATTAGCCTCGTTGATGTGAGACTTTCTACTTTTTGTCTTCTCCACATAACCACCATCATTATATTCTATTCCACCCATAGTGCTATATCCATGGCTCACGCTCATGTATTGCGTGAAAGTTTTTGAGTTTGAAATTATTAAGGTATGAAACAATTGCTTGGCTTGTCATCGGGTTGTGCATGATGAGAGCATTCTTGTGTGACAAAAATGGAGCATGACTAAACTATATGATTTTGTAGGGATGAACTTTCTTTGGCCATGTTACTTTAAGAAAACATAATTGCTTTGTTGGTTTGCTTGAAGTATTATTATTCTCTATGTCAATATGAATTTTGTCTTGAATCTTCCTAATCTGAATATTCATACCACAATTAAGAAGATTTGCATTGAAATTATGCCAAGTAGCACTCCGCATCAAAAATTCTGTTTTTATCATTTACCTACTCGAGGACGAGCAGGAATTAAGCTTGGGGATGCTGATACGTCTCCAACGTATCTATAATTTTTGATTGCTCCATGCTATATTATCTACTGTTTTGAATGTTTATGGGCTTTATTATACACTTTTATATCATTTTTGGGACTAACCTATTAACCCAGAGCCCAGTGCCAGTTTCTGTTTTTACCCTGTTTTAGGGTTCCGAAGAAAAGGAAAATCAAATGGAGTCCAATTGACCTGAAACTTCATGGAACTCATTTTTGGAAGGAAAGAAGCCCAGAAGACTTGGAGTGCACGTCGGGGGATCTTCGAGGAGGTCACGAGGCAGGGGGTGCGCCCTCCACCCTCGTGAGCCCCTCGTGGCCCCCCTGACGTACTTCTTCCGCCTATATATCTCCATATACCCTAAAAACATCAGGGAGCACAATAGATCGGGAGTTCCGCCGCTAGAAGCCTCCGTAGCCACCAAAAGCCAATCTAGACCCATTCCAACACCCTGCCGGAGGGGGCAATCCTTCTCCGGTGGCCATCTTCATCATCCCGGTGCTCTCCATGACGAGGAGGGAGTAGTTCTCCCTCGGGGCTGACGGTATGTACCAGTAGCTATGTGTTTGATCTCTCTCTCTCTCTCTCTCGTGTTCTTGAGGTGATACGATCTTGTTGTATAGCGAGCTTTGCTATTATATTTGGATCCTATGATGTTTCTTCCCCCCTCTACTCTCTTGTAATGAATTGAGTTTCCCCTTTGAAGTTATCTTATCGGAATGAGTCTTTAAAGATTTGAGAACACTTGATGTATGTCTTGCCGTGGATATCTGTGGTGACAATGGGATATCACATGATTCACTTGATGTATGTTTTGGTGATCAACCTGCGGGTTCCGCCCATGAACCTATGCATAGGGGTTGGCACACATTTTCGTCGTGATTCTCCGGTAGAAACTTTGGGGCACTCTTTGAGGTTCTATGTGTTGGTTGAATAGATGAATCTGAGATTGTGTGATGCATATCGTATAATCATGCCCACGGATACTTGAGGTGACATTGGAGTATCTAGGTGACATTAGGGTTTTGGTTGATTTGTATCTTAAGGTGTTATTCTAGTACGAGCTCTAGGGCTGTTTGTGACACTTATAGGAATAGCCCAACGGATTGATTGGAAAGAATAACTTTGAGGTGGTTTCGTACCCTACCATAATCTCTTCGTTCGTTCTCCGCTATTAGTGACTTTGGAGTGACTCTTTGTTGCATGTTGAGGGATAGTTTTATGATCCAATTATGTTAGCATTGTTGAGGGAACTTACACTAGCGAAAGTATGAACCCTAGGCCTTGTTTCAACGCATTGCAATACCGTTTACGCTCACTTTTTATCATTAGTTACCTTGCTGTTTTTATAATTTCAGATTACAAATACCTTTATCTACCATCCATATACCGCTTGCATCACCATCTCTTCGCCGAACTAGTGCACCTATACAATTTACCATTGTATTGGGTGTGTTGGGGACACAAGAGACTCTTTGTTATTTGGTTGCAGGGTTGCTTGAGAGGGACCATCTTCATCCTATGCCTCCCACGGATTGATAAACCTTAGGTCATCCTCTTGAGGGAAATTTGCTACAGTCCTACAAACCCCTGCACTTGGAAGCCCAACAATGTCTACAAGAAGAAGGTTGTGTAGTAGACATCAAGCTGTTTTCTAGCGCCGGGGAGGTGAGTGCTTGAAGGTATATCTTTAGATCTTGCAATCGAGTCTTTTAGTTTCTTGTTTTATCACTAGTTTAGTTTATAAAAGAAAATTAAAAATGGAATTAAGTTTGCCTCATACGCTTCATCTTTTTAATATCTTTCGTGAGTATGATGGAAAGGATAATTGTGCTCAGGTGCTAGAAGAAGAAATCTATAAAATGTTTGGCACTAAATATTTGAATGATGAGCATGATTGCAATGTTTTTAGTATGAATTCCTTGAATATCCATGATGCTAATGATATGCAAAGCCGCAAGCTTGGGGAAGCTATGTTTGATGATATGATATTTTTTGTCCCCCATGTTTTGATGAGCAAATTTATTATGATGAAAGCATGCCTCCTATCTATGATGATTATTGTGATGACACGTATGCTTTAAAGAATAATAATAACCATGAAACTTGTCATCTTGATCTAAATTTTCAATCACATGATAGTTATTTTGTTGAGTTTGCTCCCACTATTATTCATGAGAAGAATTTTGCTTATGTGGGGAGTAGTCAATTTTCTATGCTTGTAGATCATGAAAAAAAATGCTTTATGTGATGGTTATATTGTTGAATTCATTCATGATGCTACTGAAAATTATTATGAGGGAGGAATATATGCTTGTAGGAGTTGCAATAATATCAAGTTTCCTCTCTATGTGCTTAAAATCTTGAAGTTTTGCTTGCTTTACTTTCCTATGCTAGTTAATTATTGTTCCCACAAGTTGTTTGCTCACAAAATCCCTATGCATAGGAAGTGGGTTAGACTTAAATGTGCTAGTCATATTCTTCATGATGCTCTCTTTATGTTACAATTCTTATCCTTTATGTGAGCACCATTGAAATCATCATGCCTAGCTAGGGGCGTTAAACGATAGCGCTTGTTGGGAGGCAAACCAATTTTATTTTTATTCATGTTTAGTAATAAATAATTCATCTAGCCTCTGTTTATATGTGGTTTTATGATTTTAATTAGTGTTTGTGCCAAGTAGAACCGTTGGGAAGACTTGGGGAAAGTCTTGTTGATCATGCTGTAAAAAACAGAAACTTTAGCGCTCACGAGAATTGCTGCCATCTTTATTTGGAAAGTGCTATTTAGTTAATTCTTTTTGAAGATGATTAACAGACAAATTACTCAGGTCCACCACTTTAGTTGAGAATTTTATATGTTCCAGAAGTGGTCGAAACCTACAGATTACTACAGACTGTTCTGTTTTTGACCGATTCTCTTTTTCATGTGTTGTTTGCTTATTTTGATGAATCTATGGCTAGTAAAATAGTTTATAAACCATAGAGATGTTGGAATACAGTAGTTTTAACACCAATATAAATAAATAATGAGCTCATTGCAGTACCTTGAAGTGGTGTTTTGTTTTCTTTCGCTAACGGAGCTTACGAGTTTTCTGTTAAGTTTTGTGTTGTGAAGTTTTCAAGTTTTGGGTAAGGATTCGATGGACTATGGAATAAGGAGTGGAAAGAGCCTAAGCTTGAGGATGACCAAGGCACCCCAAGGTAATATTCAAGGACACCAAGAGCCTAAGCTTGGGGATGCCCCGGAAAGCATCCCCTCTTTCGTCTTCGTTCATCGGTAACTTTACTTGGAGCTATATTTTTATTCACCACATGATATGTGTTTTGCTTGGAGAGTAAATTTATTTTGTTAGGATTTGCTTTCTGTTATTTATAAATATGTTTTGCATCTTTTATTTCAATAAAAGTGGCATTGATATCCTTTACTATGCCTATTTTAGAAGTCCACATGTTGCTGTATGAAAACAGAAAGTTTACCGCTGTTGCAATAATTCCCTAGAAAAGTAAGAATGTGATAAAATGTTGAAACCTTTTGAATATTAAGCTCTGATAAATTTAATACAGTGGGAATTTTATTTCATAATTTTTGGAGCTAGGGAAGTATGGATGTTGCAGCATTCTTTACAGACTATCCTGTTTAGGCAGATCGCTGTTATGTTTGCATTGTTTGCATATGTTTGCTTCTTTAATGATTCTATTTGAGGATAGGACTATTAAATATGCAGAGGCATTTAGTATGCAATGTTGAATAATAATTTCTGTGATTTTCTACAGTAGAGGATGATAAGGTTTTGGCAATGGTTTATACTAACTTATCTCACGAGTCCTTGTTGAGTTTTGTGTGGATGAAGCTTTTGAGATTTAGGGAGACCTTGATATGAGAGGAATTGAGGAGACACAAAAGCTCAAGCTTGGGGATGCCCAAGGCACCCCAAGATAATATTTCAAGAGGTCTCAAGCATCTAAGCTTGGGGATGCCCCGGTTGGCATCCCACCTTTCTTCTTCAACAACTATCGGTTAGTATCGGTTGATCCTAAGTTTTTGCTTCTTCACATGATGTTTGCTATTCTTAGAATGTCATTTTATTTTGCTTTTCTTGCTGTTTGAATAGAATACCAAGATCTGAAATTATTAAATGTTAGAGAGTCTCTACATAGTTGAATGATTATTCAACTACTCATTGATCTTCACTTATATCTTCCGGGGTAGTTTGTCGTTTGCTCTAGTGCTTCACTTATATCTTTTAGAGCATGGTGGTAGTTTTATTTTGAAGAAATAGATGAACTATCATGCTTCGCTTAGATTATTTTGAGAGTCTTAAATAGCATGGTAATTTGCTTTAAATCCTAATATGCTAGGCATCCAAGAATAATAAAAACTTTCTTATGAGTGTGTTGAATACTAAGAGAAGTTTGATGCTTGATGATTGTTTTGAGATATGGAGGTAATAATATCAAAGTCGTGCTAGTTGAGTAGTTGTGAAATTGAGAAATGCTTGTGTTGAAGTTTGCAAGTCCCGTAGCATGCACATATGGTAAACGTTGTGTAACAAATTTGAAACATGAGGTGTTATTTGATTCTCCTCCTTATGAGTGGCGGTCGGGGACGAGCGATGGTCTTTTCCTACCAATCTATCCCCCTAGGTGCATGCGCGTAATACTTTGGTTTTTGATGGCTTGTAGATTTTTGCAATAAGTATATGCGTTCTTTATGACTAATGTTGAGTCCATGGATTATACGCACTCTCACCCTTCCATCATTGCTAGCCTCTACGGTACCGTGCATTGCCCTTTCTCACGTCGAGAGTTGGTGCAAACTTCATCGGTGCATCCAAACCCCGTGATATGATACGCTCTTTCACACATAAACCTCCTTATATCTTCCTCAAAACAGCCACCATGCCTACCTATTATGGCATTTCCATAGCCATTCCGAGATATATTGCCATGCAACTTTCCACCATCCAGTTTATCATGACACATTCATCATTGTCATATTGCTTAGCATGATCATGTAGTTGACATAGTATTTGTGGCAAAGCCACCGTTCATAATTTTTTCATACTTGTCACTCTTGTTTCATTGCATATCCCGGTACACCGCCGAAGGCATCCATATAGAGTCATACTTTGTTCTAGTATCGAGTTGTAATCATTGAGTTGTAAATAAATAGAAGTGTGATGATCATCATTCAATAGAGCATTGTCCCCAAAAAAGAGAAAGGCCAAAGAAAAAAAAGAAGACCCAAAAAAAGAAAATAAATAAAAGGGGCAATGCTAGTATCCTTTTTTTCCACACTTGTGCTTCAAAGTAGCACCATGTTCTTCATATAGAGAGTCTCTTGAGTTATCACTTTCATATACTAGTGGAAATTTTCATTATAGAACTTGGCTTGTATATTCCAACAATGGAAGGAAAGAAGCCCAGAAGACTTGGAGTGCACGTCGGGGGATCTGCGAGGAGGTCACGAGGCAGGGGGCGCGCCATCCACCTTCGTGAGCCCCTCGTGGCCCCCCTAACGTACTTCTTCCGCCTATATATCTCCATATACCCGAAAAACATCAGGGAGCACAATAGATCGGGAGTTCCGCCGGTAGAAGCCTCCGTAGCCACCAAAAGCCAATCGAGACCCATTCCGGCACCCTGCCGGAGGGGGCAATCCTTCTCCGGTGGCCATCTTCATCATCCCGGTGCTCTCCATGACGAGGAGGGAGTAGTTCTCCCTCAGGGCTGAGGGTATGTACCAGTAGCTATGTGTTTGATCTCTCTCTCTCTCTCGTGTTCTTGAGGTGATACAATCTTGATGTATCGCGAGCTTTGCTATTATATTTGGATCCTATGATGTTTCTTCCCCCCTCTACTCTCTTGTAATGAATTGAGTTTCCCCTTTGAAGTTATCTTATCGGATTGAGTCTTTAAAGATTTGAGAACACTTGATGTATGTCTTGCCGTGGATATCTGTGGTGACAATGGGATATCACGTGATTCACTTGATGTATGTTTTGGTGATGAACCTGCGGGTTCCGCCCATGAACCTATGCATAGGGGTTGGCACACGTTTTCATCATTATTCTTCGGTAGAAACTTTGGGGCACTCTTTGAGGTTCTATGTGTTGGTTGAATAGATGAATCTGAGATTGTGTGATGCATATCGTATAATCATGCCCACGGATACTTGAGGTGACATTGGAGTATCTAGGTGACATTAGGGTTTTGGTTGATTTGTATCTTAAGGTGTTATTCTAGTACGAACTCTAGGGCTGTTTGTGACACTTATAGGAATATCCCAACGGATTGATTGGAAAGAATAACTTTGAGGTGGTTTCGTACCCTACCATAATCTCTTCGTTCGTTCTCCTCTATTAGCATTGTTGAGGAAATCATTAACTGGTAGCTGCTCGGTTGGCTAGCGAGTAGGGGATTAATCGGCTAATCGGCAAGTTAATCGGCCATTTAATCAATTAATCAGATGATTTTTTGGTTTATCGGCTACTCGGTGACCCTATGAGTAGGGATTAATCGGCAAGTTAACTGGTTAATCGGATGAATTCTTGAACAGGGGCTATTAGTGACTTTGGAGTGACTCTTTGTTGCATGTTGAGGGATAGTTTTATGATCCAATTATGTTAGCATTGTTGAGGGAACTTACACTAGCGAAAGTATGAACCCTAGGCCTTGTTTCAACGCATTGCAATACCGTTTACGCTCACTTTTATCATTAGTTACCTTGCTGTTTTTATAATTTCAGATTACAAATACCTTTATCTACCATCCATATACCGCTTGTATCACCATCTCTTCGCCGAACTAGTGCACCTATACAATTTACCATTGTATTGGGTGTGTTGGGGACACAAGAGACTCTTTGTTATTTGGTTGCAGGGTTGCTTGAGAGGGACCATCTTCATCCTACGCCTCCCACGGATTGATAAACCTTAGGTCATCCACTTGAGGGAAATTTGCTACTGTCCTACAAACCTCTGCACTTGGAGGCCCAACAACGTCTACAAGAAGAAGGTTGTGTAGTAGACATCATAGGCTGCTGCAAACGTAGGGATGTGTGATTTGACAACGAGTTACTGCTGGACAGGTGGGGCCCCGTGATTTGACTTGCCATTATCATTTTAACTGCAGCGCTATGACCGGCATGAGTCTCCCGATTACTGACCACCTCCATACAGGTGCCTCTCCCAATGCTCCACCATGTAGTAGATGCTGGCTCTTGCATGAGAGCCCACTTCTCCACTTTTTCCTTGCCTCTCTTTCCTCCACATATGCAAAAATGCCATGTAAAGCGCACTATTGTACTTACTTTTACTTGCTCCTACAGGTGCTTAAGCTTTCCACGTAGGCATAAAGTCTGATGTGGCAATTTAATCAAGAAGAGAGAGACTAGTTTGGTGACCCAAGGAAGAAACGGTGTTAAGCGCGTGTACCTAGGTGAAAAGACAATTTTGAGTCTATAGCTAATTAAATGAAGCAAACTTAGCAACACCATTTCATTGGAAGAGGTCACTCCTTGGCAAATGCAATAAATACTAGTACTCCCTGTGTCCCATAATATAAGAACGTTTTTGGCACTACACTAGTGTCAAAAACGTTCTTATATTATGGGACGAAGGGAGTACGAAGAAAGAGATAGACAGGAGTAAAAAAATACACTTATAGCCAACCTTATAGCCAACCTTGTTGTAGTATGAGTGACTAAGTGATGACTATGTATGACATGCCAACATCAGATAGCCTAATGCACCGTGTTAAATCTCCAAGGGCGCGACCGCGCGAGCGACGCGACGGACGTGGTAGGCGCGACCACGATACAGGCTGCTGGCAGCCCTTGGATCTGAGATCAAATGGTCGCATGCTAAGTTGCTGAAAATTTGCAGAGTAACCCTCCAGGATAGGATATTCACCCATAGGTCTAGAATCACGCCATGCAACTGTTCGATCTCAGATCCAAGGGCTCTCGGAAGCCCGTATCATGGGAGAATGGAAAGACACTACCCTGCCGTTCGCACACTGGCCTAGGACACCGCACCGTTCTTCCACTGACGTGTGGGCTCTTTGGGTGCATGGCCTACATGTGAGTGACCCAACGCAGGCAGCGCACAGCAGAGGAACCTTTGGTGGGCCAGGGCGATCAAAAGCGGGCATTTCATAAACCGATGATTGTTCATTGAGTGTGACGTCGTCTTTTTCATGTAGATAAGCCTACTATGTTGATAGCCCGTTCGATACGTTGTGATTCATAAAGACCGCTGCAAACATCAATGTTCTGCTTATCACAGATAAGATTGATTAATACCCGTAACAATCCATGTCCTTAACAAAGGGTGCATGCACGTATAGGTTGAGCGTGTGTCTTGTGTCGTGTGCTGTGTGCATGCAGGCGTGCGACTGTTGCGTGCGTGCAAGGGTACGTTTCAGTGTTGCATGCATGGGTGCGTACGTGCGTGTGTTCGTGAGTGCATGTGTACGTGTCAGTGTTGCACGCCAGCATGCGTCCGTGTGTACGTGTCAGTGTTGCATGCCTACATGCGTGCGTGTCTTGCGTGCATGCATGTGTACGTGTGGGGTGAGGCTACACGTCAGTCGACTGACTTTTTCATCTCTGGTCATTAGATTTTCCAGCCGTTGGATACAAAATCAAGGGCCTCCAGTTTATCATCAAACTCCACCCCCCTGATCCGCCAGCCACCACCGGCCGAACCGCCAGCCCCTGCCGCCCGCGGCCGGCCCGCCCTCCCCGAAACCACTCCCCACCACCGGTCCGCCGCTGCACCGGCCATCCCTCTAGCCCCCCCCCACCGAGCTTTTTCTGCGGGGATCCCCACCCCACCGCCCAATGAACGCCCCCAACCGCCGGTGACTGCCAACCAGAGGTCTCACGACTTCGAATACCCACCGACCACTAATTTATTACCATTTCTGTCCTTCATATACGCGCTGACGGGTGGGCCCTATGGTAATGTGCGCTACTGAATGTGGACCGTTTGACTGGTCAATTAATCGTGTTATGAACAAATTACGGAGCTGTATGGTGAGCCAGTGACCATATGATCACCCTAAAATGTACTCCTATTTTATTAACACAGTATAGACTCAAACTACCATTTCTTTCTTTCATATACGGGCTGACAGGTGGGCCCCACGGTTACGCGCCCCGATGGTGGAACGTTTGACTGGATTGTGTCATCAACAAAATACGGAGTTGTACAGGTGAGCCAGTGACCGTATAATCATGATATGTCTTTGTTTAACACGGTACAGACGCAAGGGCTCATTGAAAGTGCAACTATCCCTAGGTGGTTTTGGTAATTCATAACAACATATAGCTCATTGAGCTAATACTATTCCAAGATAATTATTTCAGGAAAGCTCAATGATTGGCATGGCATGGATGTGAAAGTGGAACCCTCAAAATGCTAAGGACAAAGGATTGGCTCAAGCTCAAAAGCTCAAGACTCTTCAGTTTATATTTTAGTGATCCAAGATCACATTGAGTCTTTAGGAAAAGCCAATACTATTAAGGAGGGATGAGGTGTTGCTTAATGAGCCTCTTGCTTCATGTGCTTAATGATATGCTCCAAAATCCTCAACTACTTTCCCATATCCACATATGACCTAAACCCTAAGCCAAACTCCGTCCTACCGATTCTTCCTATCCAGCGCCACCGAGTTTCACTTGTCATTAGCCACTGCCAAACCCTAGCAATTCGGTTCTACCGATAAGGATCTCGGTCTCACCGAGATGGGGTTGCAAACTCTTTGTTTCCCTTTCGTAACTTTTCGGTCCCACCGAAAGAGCGAATCGGTCCCACCAAGATTGCAATGTAAACTCAGTGTTTCCCCTTTGTAACTTTTCGGTCTCACCGAGTTCCACTCGGTCTCACCGAAAGAGCAAATCGGTCCCACCGAGTTTGCCTGACCAACTCTCTGGTTAGCTAATTACCAAATTCGGTCTCACCGAGTTTGTGTAATCGGTCTCACCGAGATTACGTTATGCCCAAACCCTAACCATATCGGTCCTACCGAGTTGCATGTCAGTCCCACTGAAAATTCCTAACGGTCACTAGGTTTACCTTTTCGGTCCGACCGAGTTTGTTGATTCGGTCCCACCGAGATTGGAAAACTGTGTGTAACGGTTGGATTTTGTGTGGAGGCTATATATACCCCTCCACCTCCTCTTCATTCGTGGAGAGAGCCATCAGAACGCACACACCATTCCAACTCATATGTTCTGAGAGAGAACCACCTACTCATGTGTTGAGATCAAGACATTCCATTCCTACCATATGAATCTTGATCTCTAGCCTTCCCAAGTTGCTTTCCACTAAAACCCTCTTTCCACCAAATCCAAATCCTATGAGAGAGAGTTGAGTGTTGGGGAGACTATCATTTGAAGCACAAGAGCAAGGAGTTCATTACCTACACACCATTTGTTACTTCTTGGAGAGTGGTGTCTCCTAGATTGGCTAGGTGTCACTTGGGAGCCTCCGACAAGATTGTGGAGTTGAACCAAGGAGTTTGTAAGGGCAAGGAGATCGCCTACTTCGTGAAGATCTACCGCTAGTGAGGCAAGTCCTTCGTGGGCGATGGCCATGGTGGGATAGACAAGGTTGCTTCTTCGTGGACCCGTTGTGGGTGGTTGCTTCTTCGTGGACCCTTCGTGGGTGGAGCCCTGTGTGGACTCGCGCAACCGTTGCCCTTGGGTGGAGCCCTGTGTGGACTCGCGCAACCGTTACCCTTCGTGGGTTGAAGTCTCCATCAACGTGGATGTAGGATAGAACCACCTATCTGAACCACGGGAAAAACATCTGTGTCTCCAATAGCGTTTGAATTCTCCGAACCCTTCCCTTTACATTCTTGCAAGTTGCATGCTTTACTTTCCGCTGCCAATATAGTCTTTGCATGCTTGCTTGAATTGTGTGATGATTGCTTGACTTGTCCTAGAATAGCTAAAATCTGCCAAGAACTAAAATTGGGAAAAGGTTAAGTTTTTATTTGGTCAAGTAGTCTAATCACCCCCCTCTAGACATACTTTCGATCCTACACTCATATATACGCGCAAGCACTCACCGCTATAAGCGCACACACGCGAACCCTACCCCTATGAGCACCTTCGAGAGAGTGGGCCAGCATATATGATCTTGAGATTTTACGAAGTCACCATAGGTTCCTCGTAGTCGAGTGGAACGTCTCCTCCCACTGAACGTACATCGCCGGAAAATACTGAAATTAAAACAAGATAAATGCGAGCACCGGGACTTTAACCTTGGTGGGCTCGAGAAACCACTGTCCTCTAACCATCCAACCACATGTAGGTTAGCACGACAAAATGTATGTGGTGACCGTGATGAGCTTATTCTAAAGTCCAGTGACCATATCGTGCTTTCGCTTCAAATACAATGACCGTAAGTGTCGTCAACAAAATACGGAGCACACATCAAATGCAAAGTCTGTCAGTGTCATGAACAAAATATGGAGACGTATCGTGAGCTAGATACCGTTGTACTATTGTATATGCTTATTTTCTTAGTGGTCGATTGCGTGTGTGGTGTGGTGGGCACATCATTTCTAGTTGTGGTGGGTCAACATGAAGACTCATGGGTCGGTTCCTTCCTGCGCCACATATAGGTTGGACCGAGACGTGTTATACGAAGACCCATGTGGAGGACTCGGCGTACAACACGAAGCTACCAGAGTCGCGGAGGACTCTATCCCCACTGGTGATAAGCCGACTATATATGATTTGTAACCCTAGGCCCTTAGTATGTTATACAAGCTTGGGGGCTAGTTCGTCGATAGTATACACACACGCACAATGCCTGGTATTCACGTGTACTTTGTACACACCCCTATCACTAATATACAGTACCAGGAGTAGGCTCTTTCTTCAACTGCAAGGGTCCGATCCGAACTAGGGTAAAAGTTTGCCTCATATTACCATCCAGCCTAACAGCCAGGGATATCCTACCGAATGTTATGATGAAATCATATCTGCCAACTACTAAGAGAGAGTTTTGTCAGGGGGGGGGCAATGTGTGCGAGAGAGGCCTAAAGATAATGTGCGTGCGGGAGACACGTAGGCACATATATGTGCGTATAGAGGGCTAGTAGAGACCGTGCATGTGTATATATGCATGTGAGAGAAATAGTGTTTTCCAACTGAGATTAGTGAAAAGAGTGGTACATAGTAGTCAGAAAGAGAGAGAAACAAAGAGAGCATGTGCGTGAGACACCCCGACACCCTGAGAGAGATTGTGAGCATGTGTGAAAGAGAAATGCCGATGCATATAAAGTGTGTGCATTTATGTGTTAGATAGAGAGAGATATAACACGTTTGTGAGAACGGGGCGAGGCATAGTGCATCTACGTGTAAAATGCAGTTCTACGCATTAAATTAAAATATAAATGGCATTATTATGTTTGGATGAGATCATGAATTTTGCAAATTGCGTATGGACGAAAATCGGTCTATCAGACACCCATACTCTATTGAATTCTCGCATGTGCATGTATTTATTTCATATTATCGATCCATAGAGTGAGAGCGGTTTGAAATACAGGCAATGGATGCTTTTGCAATTTATATATAAACATTAATTAGTGCACTCCATGTTGTTAGTGTGAAGCACTTTATACATTTGTCACTTGCATGGATACATTCCAAATTGCTAGCTATGAAATAGAATGCATGTCGAATTCAACATAAAGGGGGTTTCGAAGATTCGAATTCATAGGAAATGCATTCATCTATTTGAACCCGAGATAATGGAATTTGTAAATCAGATGTAAAAGGGGGCATCAATCTTTGTTGTGAGTTTGAACATGCTATATATATATTCATACGCATATCTAACTTTTTTTTGCAACCAAGGAGATTATATCTGGAACCATGCATGAACTGAGGCAAGTTGCATATTTTTTAATATATACTCGTGTACAATGTATATTCAAATGTACCCCCTCCATTCCAAAATAATCGTAGCTTTAGGATTTTCAAGAGTAAAGATTTGTGAAGTTTGACAAATCCTGAAATCTCAATTCAAGAGAACCGAAAACGTTAATGCTTCTGCTCCCAAATATTGAAAGAAGCACCAAATAGGCCTCTGGTCACCTGAAACCGCGCGAGACTAATGTTTTGGTGGTAGGAAATTACTGTCCTGACTCTGGCCCATGTAGCCTATCGGCCCGATGTCCAAAGGTCTAAACCGGAGTAGGTTTGTAACTTCACCAAGACGCCAGTCTCAACCACCTCCGAGAAGCATTTGTATGCCGTGGGCGCCTACCCATGCGCTCGGCCGAAATCTATCCCGCCCACATTTGGGACACCTGACTGTACTGTCCTACCCCCAACCCGCAATATGTCCGAAATTTTAGATGGGGGCAAAGTTTGTAACTTTCCCCAAATTTCAAACAAGCGTGTCTCAAACCGAAACATTGTTCCCCCTTAGTTCCCCGCCTCCCTCCGTTTCCCCATTCATACTCCGTGGGCGCGAAAACGCCCTCTCCACCAGCCGCGAAACCCCAACCTCCTCCGTCCACCACCCAATAGTGGCCAATCCACCATTGCCCTCCTCCATCACACCGGAGCCGGTACCCCGACGTCGTCGTCCAACGCAACCGCAATGCCCTCAAGGACTTAGCAGCTAAAGCCGAGGCAGAGCTGCCTCCACGACGCCGACGCCGGCGTGCGCCGTACCAGAACCACTCCGACCACACCGTCCTGCGCCTCACTGCTGCAGCTCCACTGTCGCAACCGTCCACCGCACCGGAGCTGTTCCCGCTACGCCGTCGTTCGCCACCTCGGATCTGCTTCCCCGTCGTCGATAGACGGCCACCGCACCACACTCAACAACTTGGCCATGGGTTCGTCCAAGGCTGCACCGTCCTCCACAACTTCTGGTTTCCTGTGAACAACAAGAAGATCGTCGGAAAAACAGAAGGAGGACACAACACTGCCAGCAGAAAGAGGTACTCCTCTTCCCTTATTCGTGCAAATCTTACGTCTCCGCTCACACCGTATTCATCCCACGAAAGAAACTAGTTGAGCGCTTCTTACTGCATCTTCTTCGTGATACTAAATGGACAAGGTTTCCTCCCTTTTACTATTTCACCTTTGCTAGAGGTTAGTAGCCCACCTGGATTTCAATTCAGGGTCAGTCGAACCGCAATTAAAAGAAGCAGCACCCACTTAGGCGCTCGGAGCACCTAGCCCGCCTATTCCCTGGGGAAGCGGCGCAATGGTGTCTATCATAGGGGTGTGGGGCGCAGGAGCTGCTTGCGCCTGATCTGGAGGTCGGCGGGGCTTGAATGGATGGCCGGGGGGCGGTGCCAAGCACAGCGGTGCGGTGAGGTCGAGGGGAGGGAGCAGGCAGGGGAGGAATACTGGGCCGGTGGTCGCTGGCGTTTCGAGGAAGATCGTCAACACTGACTGGCTGGAGGTAGATGAAGGCGATATGCCCGTTCTTTGTACATTGGACGGTGCAGAAAAAATGGACTGACCTATTTGCTTTCAGTCGACTGTTATTTTCATAGAATCCTGTAGTAATTTAGTGTGCCATGCATGTTGTAGAGCTATCATATGTCTCCTGTCATTTATTTCTCACCGACCTGCTATCTGCTTGTAACACCCCGGATGTAACTTTCCCAATTTGTACTCCAACTCTTGCCGTTTCCGGTGTTAAGTTATTTTATTTTCTCGGGTTCGGGTTTTGTCTCCGTGTGTTGTTGTCGTTGTCATGCATCTCATATCATGTCATCATGTGCATTGCATTTGCATACATGTTCGTCTCATGCGTTCGAGCATTTTCCCCGTTGTCCGTTTTGCATTCCGGCGCTTCGTTCTCCTCCAATGGCCATTTCTACCTTTCTTTCATGTGTGGGGATTAAACATTTCCGGATTGGACCGAGACTTGCCAAGCGGCCTTGATTTACTACCGGTAGACCGCCTGTCAAGTTTCGTACCATTTGGACTTCGTTTGATACTCCAACGGTTAACCGAGGGACCGAAAAGGCCTCGTGTGTGTTGCAGCCCAACATCCCTCCAATTTGGCCCAAAACCCACCTAAACCTTCTCCATCATCTAGATCGTTCGATCACGATCGCGTGGCCGAAAACCGCACCTCATTTGGACTCTCCTAGCTCCCTCTATGCCTATAAATAGGTCTCTCCCCGAAAATCCGGATCCCCCTCGTCTGAAACCCTAAAAAATCGTCTCCGCGCCGGCCGGACACGTCCGCCCTGGCCGGACACATCGCCGCCGCCGCCCGCAGCCAGTGGCGTGGTGCCACGTGGCGCGCCGCCACCCGCGCCCGCATCGGCCCGCTCGGCCCGGGGAGAGCCCCCGCGGGCCCGAGTCTCCACCGCCGCTGCTCCCGCTGCGCCCCGCCGCCTCCTTCTCCGCGCCGCCGCCAAGCCACTCGCCGCCCCGGCCGCCGCGGCCACCACCGCGCCGCCTCGCCCGTCCTTCGGCCGGCCGCCGCCTCCCCGCCTCGTCTCCGGCCAGATCCGGCCGCGGGAGTGCCAGATCTGGTGACCTCGCCCTCGCCGGCCGCCGTCTTCGTCTTCTCTGGCGAGCTGCGCTGCCGCATCGTTTTGCGTGCCCGGGTCAAACCCTAGATCCGGAGGTTAAAATTCGTCCAAGTCCCCGAAATTTCAGATCCAAGTGCCCATGTTCATAGCCTCGTAACTTTGCATCTGTAACTCCGTTTTTGGCATATAGCATATCAAAATGTTCATCTCAGAGAGTACATCATTTCATTCCATTGCATCATTTTCATGTGAGTTCATCTTGATGCCTGAAATGCCGTTAGAAGAGGGCTACTTGAGATAATTGTCAGATCTGCTGCTCCATTTATCTTTTTGTCATTTTTGCCATGATTAATGTGTGCATGATATGCCCATGAGTTCTACATATGTTTTGTTAAGGGTTTTGTCATCTTTCCAGAGGTGCAACCCATGTATTTTTGTGATGTGTGTGGTGACTAGCACAAGCTTACCAAGTGAGGCACGTGGTAATTCTGATTTCAGGGACTTAGCAATTCCACCAAGTCCTTGAGCTGTTTATCTCATATGGCCATATGTTCATGTTGTTTCCTAGTGATCCGTGCCTCCTTTGAGGATGATAAGTAAGGATGTTTTGTTAATCTTGTAGTGCTCTATCCATCCTTGTCTTTGTTTGCAATTATGGAGCATTCTAGCTTGAGTCAATCGAGCTCTACTTTTGCTACTTTGTGAATCTGGACAGATTGTCAACTTGTCTGCAATTTTGCCGATGATGTTGTAGTTAATTCGTGCATGCTATGCTATTGTTCTTGCCATGTCTAGCTTGCATTTTGTGTGTTCTTGATAGATGTATGCTTATTTTGTCATGACTTGCTCCGTAGTGAGTGCATCGAGCTCGTAAACATGCCTACTTGAGATATGTTTCAGCATGTGCCAGTTTTCACTAAGTCTGAAAACTGATTATGTTTTTGCTATGTTGACATGCTTGCAATTGTATTTTCTGATCCCTTTTGGCTCAAGGTCACTAAGGGACTTTTGTTAAGCTCTTTGTGTAGATCCATGCCATGCTTTACTTTGCCATGTTCAGCTCCTTTAGCATGTAGTTTTGTTTCTCCAAAGAGTGCTACCTGATCCGAAATTCCAGACAAGTGTTGATTTCACTAAGTCTGAAATCTGTTTACCATATGCATTTTTGCCATGCTTGTTTGAAGCTGTTAATGAATGAATTGGAGGTATCTCAGTGCTAGACTTTTGTTAAGAATCATGAATGCATCCCTACCATGTATTTTTTTTCATGTTTGGGTGCTGTAGCATGTTCATCTCATTGCATTTAGAAGGCTACTTGCTGTAAATCGCAAACCGGTGCCATATTTGAATCGCTTGCCATTTCCAAACCGTAACTCCGATTCCGGCGTTCTTTATATCGTTTTCAAGCGATTTCATCTCATCTTTCCAGTGGCACACTTGGATTTCCAAGTTGGGGCCAGGTTCATGCATCCCTTGTCAAATCTTGCATATGCATCCCGCATCGCATCCCGCATAGCATATCATCCTTTCCAGTGGCACACTTGGATTTCCAAGTTGGGGCCAGGTTTCTTGGTTATGTGTTGAAGGATGGATACAGCTGGATGTAGGATTTGCTAGATTTGGGTGAGATATTATGCTTCCCCTATATCCCCAACACCTGATTGCATGACCGGAAAGGTTCGGGAGTTTCATAGGTGGGAATTCTAGTAGCTCTAGTTCTTCTTCCATGGATATTGGTTTGAGATTGGGATTTCTTACCGATTATTCGTTCTTGATCCATACCTTGTTGATTTATTTCTCTACCTAAATTCTACGTGGCTTCTCAATTTATGGATATGTGACCATTTCAAGAGGATGCATTCGTTCATTTTGTTCGGATGTGAAGACTATATGTTGCAATTTTTATTCCGTTGGATTCAGCTTCAATATTTGTCTATCAATGTGCTAATGGATGTCAACCTCTTCAGCATGGCTCCTCCAACGTGCACGACTCCGAATCCTGATCCGCCACCACCTCCCCCTCCTCCGGAGGCATGGAAAGCTGTGATGGCCTCAACCAATGCAAACACACAGTTGATCATGCAAATTCTCCAAGAGCGCAATCAAGGCAACCAAGGGAACCAAGGCAACAATCAGAATCACTTTGCTATACTCAACCAGTTCCTTGCTAATGGGCCAAAGACTTTCAGCAATTGTGTTGAGGCAACCGATGCTGGCGATTGGCTTGTGGATCTGTGCAAGAATTTCGAGTGCAGTAATGTCAGGCCTGAGGACTTTGTCAAGTTCGCTTCCTTCCAACTCAAAGATCAAGCTGCAGAATGGTTCCAGCAGTACAAGGATTCCAGGGGTGGACGTGTTATTACCTGGGATGAATTCCGTTGAGATTTCCGAGCTCATCATATTCCTCAGAGCGTGGTTGAAAGCAAGCATGAGGAATTCCGCAACCTGAAGCAAGGCTCTTTGTCTGTCTATGACTACAACAAGTTGTTCCAGAAGCTCGCCCGCTTTGCTAAGCAGGACGTCCCTGATGAGAAGAGCATGATATATCAGTTCAGGGGTGGTCTCAGAGAAGAAATTCAGCTCGCTCTTGTTCTCTTTGAGCCCTTGAGATACGATGAGTTCTACAACATGGCACTGAAGCAAGAGGCCGCTCAATTGAGGTGTGATGCTTCCAAGAAGCGAGTCAGAGATGTTACTCCTTCTTCCTCTACTCAAGTGGCCAAGCAGCAGAAGTATTGGCTTCCTCCTCCGTTCCGTCAGCCGTATCAGCAGAAGAGCAAAGGTGGCAGTGGTTCTTCCCACCCACCCAACCCTGGCTTTCAGAACAAGACTTCGTCTCAAGCTCCAAGATCGAGTGCTCCGTATCACCGTCCGCTTTCAGAGGTCACGTGCAACAAGTGCCAATAGAAGGGTCACTATGCCAACAAGTGTTTCAACTAGAGGCGTCTTCCTCCTCCTCCTCCTGTCAGATCGGCAAGTACAACTGTGGTCAAGCATAACCCCAAGCACGCCAAGGTCAATTTGATGAATGCAGCTCAGGCAGAGGACTCGTCAGATGTCATCATGGGTAACCTTCCTGTTAATGATATCCCTGCAAAAGTTCTTTTTGACACGGGTGCATCACATTATTTCATCTCGAGGCCGTTTTCATCTAAGCATGGTTTGGCTTTGCAAATTTTGCCTAGTCCATTAGAAGGTGTATCTCCCGGTAAGCGCATGCATGCTAACTCCATTGCTCCGGATGTTACTATCACTTTGGGAGACTACAAGTTTCTGGCTTCTCCAACGGTTCTTGGTGACTCGGATATTGATCTTATTCTCGGAATGGATTGGCTTTCTAAGCACAAGGCTCAGCTTGATTGTGCAGCCAGGCAGATTCAATTGACTCATTCGTCTGAGGATGTAATTGTGTTTGCCGCTCGTGATGATACTATCCGTCTGTTTTCTCTCAATGAGAAGGGAGAACTCGATGCCATCTCTCAAATTCCAGTCGTTTGCGAATATCAAGACGTCTTTCCAGAAGAGCTTCCAGGAATGCCTCTGCACCGGCCAGTTGAATTCGTCATTGATCTTGAGCCCGGCATGGAACCTGTGTGCAAACGTCCTTACAAGCTCGGACCAGAAGAGTTGAAGGAGCTGAAGAAGCAACTCGATATTCAAGAGAAAATGGGTCTCATCCGGCCTAGTTCTTCTCCGTGGGGTTGTGGTGTTCTTTTTGTGAAGAAGAAGGATGGAACGGACCGGCTTTGTGTTGATTACCGTCCATTGAACAAGAAGACCATCAAGAACAAATACCCACTTCCCAACATCAACGAGCTGTTCGAACAACTCAAAGGTGCCCAAGTATTCTCCAAGCTTGATCTCCGTATGGGTTATCATCATATTCGAATCCGTGAGCAAGATATTCCCAAGACGGCTTTCAGGACAAGCTATGGTTCATATGAATACACTGTCATGTCTTTTGGCCTCGTCAACGCTCCTCCGACGTTCTCTCGTCTGATGAACTTCATCTTCAACGCCTACACCAATGACTTCGTTTTGGTCTATCTCGACAACATTCTGGTTTTCTTGAAAAACAAGGAAGATCATGCCAAGCACTTGCGTTTGGTTCTTGATAAGTTGAGGGAACACCAGTTCTACGCCAAGTTCTCCAAGTGTGAATTTTGGCTCGATGAGGTTCTTTATCTTGGTCATATCATCTCTGCCAAGGGCATTGCCATGAATCCTGAGAAGGTGTCTGCAATTGTGAATTGGGAACCTCCTCAGAACGTGAAGCAACTCCGTAGCTTCCTCGGTCTCGCAAGCTACTGTCGAAGATTCGTTGAAAACTTTTCAAAGATCGCGAAGCCTCTCCCTAATCTCCTCCAGATGCACGTCAAGTACGTTTGGTCTCCGGAGTGTGACATTGCTTTCAACACCTTGAAAGAGAAATTGATCACTGCTCCAGTTCTGACTCCGCCTGATGAATCCAAGCCATACGAGGTCTTTTGTGATGCCTCTCTCCAAGGTCTTGGCGCAGTATTGATGCAAGAGAAGAAAGTTGTTGCTTATACTTCTCACCAGTTGAAGACTAATGAGAAGAACTACCCCACTCATGATCTCGAATTGGCGGCAGTTGTGCATGCTCTTTTGACTTGGAGACATCTCTTATTGGGAAGAAAAGTGGACATTTTCACTGATCACAAGAGTCTCAAGTACATCTTCACTCAGCCTAATCTCAATCTCAGGCAAACTCGATGGGTCGAAATGATTCAAGAGTATAATCCGAGTATCGAGTATACTCCAGGCAAGGCCAATGTGATTGCTGACGCATTGAACAGGAAAGATTATTGCAACAGTCTGATTCTTAAGCCTTATCAACCCGAGCTTTGTGAAGCTTTCCGCAAACTTAATCTGGAAGTTGTTCCTCAAGGTTTCCTCGCCAACCTTCAAGTCTCTCCTACCTTGGAAGACCAGATTCGCCAAGCCCAGCTTCTTGATGCTATGGTGAAACAGGTGAAGATTGGGATTGCCAAGAGTCAACCCAAGTACAAGTGCTACCGCCTTGATGACAAGCACACTCTCTTCTTCGAAGATCGTATTGTTGTACCCAAAGGTGACCTCCGTAAAGTGATCATGAACGAGGCTCACAATTCTCTCCTCTCCATCCACCCTGGGAGCACGAAGTTGTATCATGACCTCAAGCAGGCTTATTGGTGGACTCGAAAGAAGCGCGAGATTGCTCAATTCGTGAACGAATGTGATGTCTGCAGAAGAGTGAAGGCAGAACACCAATGGCCAGCTGGTCTCCTCCAACCTCTTGCCATTCCAGAATGGAAGTTTGACCACATTGAAATGGACTTCGTGACTGGGTTTCCAAAGTCCAAGCGTGGCAATGATGCTATATTCGTTGTCATTGACAAACTCACTAAAGTGGCTCATTTTCTGCCTATCAAAGAGTCGATCACTGCAGCTCAATTGGCGGAACTCTATACCTCTCGGATTGTCTCTCTGCACGGTATTCCACAAGTGATCTCTTCAGACCGTGGCAGCATCTTTACATCCAAGTTTTGGGATTCTTTTCAGAAGGCCATGGGCACTAACATCCGCTTCAGCACAGCTTTCCATCCTCAAACTAGCGGTCAAGTCGAGCGTGTCAACCAGATTCTTGAAGATATGCTCAGGGCTTGTGTGATCTCCTTCGGCATGAAGTGGGAGGATTGTCTTCCATATGCTGAATTCTCCTACAACAACAGTTTTCAAGCAAGTTCGGGCAAGGCCCCATTTGAAATTCTGTATGGCAGGAAGTGCCGTACCCCTCTCAACTGGTCTGAAACCGGTGAACGTCAGCTTTAGGTTAATGACTTAATCACAGAGGCAGAGGAAATGTGCAAAGTCATTCGTGATAACCTCAAAGCAGCCCAATCCCGCCAGAAGAGCTACTATGATAGTAAGCACCGTGATTTGGCTTTCAAGATCGGAGGTCATGTTTACCTCCGCGTCTCTCCTTTGAAAGGTACTCGTCGCTTCGGTACCAAAGGGAAGCTTGCCCCCAGATACATGGGACCTTTCAAGATTGTCAGCAAGAGAGGCGACCTCGCCTATCAACTCGAGCTTCCTTCAAACTTTGCAAATGTTCATGAGGTG
Source organism: Triticum urartu (assembly GCF_056163025.1). NCBI lineage: Eukaryota > Viridiplantae > Streptophyta > Magnoliopsida > Poales > Poaceae > Triticum > Triticum urartu. Next base: position 579,816,949 of record NC_141874.1, read on the forward strand.
TTCCATGTCTCTCAGCTCCGAAAGTGCTTCAAGACTCTTGACCGCACCGTCAACTTCGAGGACATTGAGCTCCAAGAAGATCTCTCATATCGTGAGCACCTAGTGGATATTCTTGAAGAGACTGAACGCAAGACTCGCAACAAGTCAATCAAATTTCTCAAAGTCAAGTGGTCACACCATTCCGACCGTGAAGCTACCTGGGAACGCGAGGATCACCTCTGTTCTGATTACCCGGCGTTCTTTCAGTCCTAGATCTCGGGACGAGATCCTTTCGTAGTGGTGGAGTGTTGTAACACCCCGGATGTAACTTTCCCAATTTGTACTCCAACTCTTGCCGTTTCCGGCGTTAAGTTATTTTATTTTCTCAGGTTAGGGTTTTGTCTCCGTGTGTTGTTGTCATTGTCATGCATCTCATATCATGTCATCATGTGCATTGCATTTGCATACGTGTTCGTCTCATGCGTTCGAGCATTTTCCCCGTTGTCCGTTTTGCATTCCGGTGCTTCGTTCTCCTCCGGTGGCCATTTCTACCTTTCTTTCGTGTGTGGGGATTAAACATTTCCGGATTGGACCAAGACTTGCCAAGCGTCCTTGGTTTACTACCGGTAGACCGCCTGTCAAGTTTCGTACCATTTGGACTTCGTTTGATACTCCAACGGTTAACCGAGGGACCGAAAAGGCCTCGTGTGTCTTGCAGCCCAACACCCCTCCAATTTGGCCCAAAACCCACCTAAGCCTTCTCCATCATCTAGATCGTTCGATCATGATCACGTGGCCGAAAACCGCACCTCATTTGGACTCTCCTAGCTCCCTCTATGCCTATAAATAGATCTCTCCCCGAAATTTCGGATCCCCCTCGTCAAAAACCCTAGATCCACCCCTCGCGCGCCCGGACATGTCCGGCCGTTGCCGGACAAAGTCGCCACCGCCCGCCCGCGCCTATCAGGCGCTGCCACGTGGCACGCCCCCGCCGCCGCCGCTCCGGCCCGGGAGGCCCGAGTCGGGCCCCCGCGAGCCCGTCGCCCGCACCGCCCGTTGGCTTCCTCCTCCGCCGGCCTGCTCCGCCGCCCGCCGCCACCACCTCGTCGCCGGCCGCCGCGCCACCTCACCGCCGCCTCGCCGCCCGACCCCGCCGGTCTGCTCCACCGCCCACCGCCTCAGCCATCGCCGGCCGCCGCCTCCTCCCGGCGCCCGCGCCCCACCTCCGGCCAGATCCGGCCGCGGGAGGGCCGGATCCGGCCACCACGTCCTCGTCGCCGGCCGCTACTTCTTCTTCCCCGACGGATCCGGCCGGCTACAGTGCCCCGACTATGCCTCGGATTCCGTGCAAACCCTAGATCTGAGAGAGGTTAATTTTTTCCACTAAATCCCCGGATTTTCCTAGCCCAAGTGCCCTTGTTCATAGCATCGTATCTCCGCATCCGTAGCTCCGTTTTGGGCATATAGCATATCAAAATGTTCATCTCAGAGAGTACATCATTTTATTCTATTGCATCATTTTCATTTGAGTTCATATTGATGCCTGAAATGTTGTTAGAAGAGGGCTACTTGAGATAATTGTCAGATCTGCTACTCCATTTAGCTTTTTGTCATTTTTGCCATGATTAATGTGTGCATGATATGCCCTGATGCTCTACATATGCTTTGTTAAGGGTTTTGTCATATTTCCAGAGGTGCAACCCATGTATTTTTGTGATGTGTGTGGTGACTAGCACAAGCTTGCAAAGTGGTGCACTTGGTAATTCTGATTTCAGGGACTTAGCATTTCCATCTCCTTGAGCTGTTTATCTCATGATGCCATATGTTCATGTTGTTTCCTAGTGATCCGTGCCTCTTTTGAGGATGATCAGTAAGGATGTTTTGTTAATCTTGTAGTGCTCTATCCATCCATGTCTTTGTTTACAATTATGGAGCATCCTAGCTTGAGTCAATCGAGCTCTACTTTTGCTACTTTGTGAATCTGGGAAGATTGTCAACCTGTTTGCAATTTTGCCGATGATGTTGTAGTTGATCCGTGCATGCTATGCTATTGTTCTTGCCATGTGTAGCTTGCATTTTGTGTATTATTTATGGGTGTATGCTTAGATTATCATGACTTGCACCGTAGTGAGTGCATCGAGCTCGTAAACATGCCTACTTGAGTTATATTTCAGCATGTGCCAGTTTTCACTAAGTCTGAAAACTGATTATGTTTTTGCTATGTTCACATGCTTGAAATTGTATTTTCTGATCTCTTTTGGCTCAAGGTCACTAAGGGACTTTTGTTAAGCTCTTTGAGTAGCTCCATGCCATGCTTTACTTTGCCATATTAAGGTCCTGTAGCATGTAGTTTTGTTGCTCCGAAAAGTGCTACCTGATCTGAAATTCCAGACAAGTGTTAATTTCACCAAGTCTGAGATCTGTTTACCGTATGCATTTTTGCCATGCTTGTTTGAACATGTTAGTGGATGAATTGGCCGTAGCTCAGTGCTAGACTTTTGTTAAGCATCTTGAATGCATCCCTGCCATGTATTTTTTTGTCATGTTTGGGTACGGTAGCATGTTCATTTTGTTGCATTTAGTTGGCTACTTGCTGTAAATCGCAGACCGGTGTCATATTTGAATCGCTTGCCATTTCCAAACCGTAACTCTGATTCCGGCGTTCTTTATATCGTTTTCAAGCGATTTCATCTCATCTTTCAAGTGGCACACTTGGATTCCCAAGTTGAGGCCAGGTTCATGCATTCCTTGTCACATCTTGCATATGCATCCCGCATCGCATCCCGCATAGCATATCATCTTTGCATCATATTGTTTGATCCTTGCACGTGGTTGATTGTGTCCTTGTTGCTTGTTTGTCTTGTTTGGGTAGAGCCGGGAGACGAGTTCGCTAACGAGGAGCCCGTTGAGTTTACTTTCGAGGATCCAGTCAACTCTGACAACTGTGCAGGCAAGATGATCATACCCTCGAAATCACTACTATCTTTGCTATGCTAGTTTGCTCGCTCTTGTGCTATGCCATTGCTACGATGCCTACCACTTTCTTTCAAGCCTTCCAAATTTCCATGTCAAACCTCTAACCCACCATGTCCTAGCAACCGTTGATTGGCTATGTTACCGCTTTGCTCAGCCCCTCTTATAGCATTGCTAGTTGCAGGTGAAGATTGAAGGCCGTTCCTTGTTGGAGCATTTATTTACTTGTTGGGATATCATTATATTACCTTGTTATCTTAATGCATCTATATACTTGGTAAAGGGTGGAAGGCTCGGCCTCTCGCCTAGTGTTTTGTTCCACTCTTGCCGCCCTAGTTTCCGTCATATCGGTGTTATGTTCCCGGATTTTGCGTTCCTTACGCGGTTGGGTTATAATGGGAACCCCTTGATAGTTCGCCTTGATTAAAGCTTTTCTAGCAATGCCCAACCTTGGTTTTACCATTTTCCTCCTAGCCTCTTTTTCTCTTGGGTTTCCGGAGCCCGAGGGTCATCTTATTTTAGCCCCCCCTAGGCCAGTGCTCCTCTGAGTGTTGGTCCAAACTAGAGTCCTGTGCAGCGCCCCCTCGGGGAAACTCAAGGTTTGGTTTTAGTTGTATGGAGAGCTCATCTGAGTGTGCCCTGAGAACGAGATATGTGCAGCTCCTATCGGGATTTGTCGGCACATTCGGGCGGTGTTGCTGGTCTTGTTTTAACCTGTCGAAGTGTCTTGAATAACCGAGATACCGAGTCTGATCGGAACGTCTTGGGAGGAGGTCTATTCCTTCGTTGACCGTGAGAGCTTGTCATGGGCTAAGTTGGGACTCCCCTGCAGGGATTTGAACTTTCGAAAGCCGTGCCCACGGTTATGGGCAGATGGGAATTTGTTAATGTCCGGTTGTAGATAACTTGAACCTTAAACTAATTAAAATGAATCAACTAAGTGTGTTACCGTGATGACCTCTTCTCGGCGGAGTCCGGGAGGTGGACACGGTGTTGGAGTAATGTATGCGCAGGTTGTTCTCTAGTTTCTCGCTCGCGCTTTGCCTCCTGTTCTCGCTCTCTTTTGCGTACAGGTTAGCCACCATATTTTGCTAGTCGCTTGCTGCAGCTCCACATATATATTTACCTTTCCTTACCTATAAGCTTAAATAGTATTGATCGCGAGGGTGCGAGATTGCTGAGTCCCTGTGGCTCACAGATTACTATTACACCAGATGCAGGGCCTGATGATTCCGCTCCAGGTGACGTGCTCGAGCTCAAGTGGGAGTTCGACGAGGACTCTCAATGTTACTATGTTTCCTTTCCTGATGATCAGTAGTGGTGCCGAGTTGGGGTGATCGGGACCGTGTCGCATGTTGGGTTATCCTTTATTTTGGCGCCGTAGTCGGGCCATGAGTCTTGGTTGATGTAATGTTATTTATGTACTTGATTGACGTGGCGAGTGTCAGCCAACTATGTTATCTCCCCTTTATTATTTATATTACATGGAATGTTGTGAAGATTGCCTAACTTGCGACATATGCCTTCAATGCGATTATGTCTCTAAGTCGTGCCTCGACACGTGGGAGCTATAGTTGCATCGAGGGTGTTACAAGTTGGTAATCAGAGCCTTCCCCGACCTTAGGAGCCCCATTGCTTGATCGTTTTTAGCAGCCGAGTTGTGTCTAGAAAAATGTTTTGAGTCATTTAGGAATTATATATCGGAGAGTTTAGGAATTCTTTTTACTTCCCAGTCTCCTCATCGCTCTGGTAAGGCATCCAGACGTAGAGTTTTGACTCTTCTCTTCTCAAATTTCACTAAAAAAAATTTAGGATCACGCGGGTATCTTGGAATCGTTCCGATGGTTTTATGATGAGAACATTGTCTTGGTGCCTCCTGTCTGGGGTTTTGTGGAAGTGTCCCGGGGAGTTGAGCTCTGAGGTGTTGTCATCATAATTTTATCGTTGCAGTTCTGGAATACTTGAGTTTAGTACACCGACATCGAAAATCTCTTCTATGCAGTTCGTTGGTGAGATAACCTCGACGTCACCCAGTACTGGGGCGGGAGTTCGTGAGTATCGCCATAACTTGTATAACGGATGCTTTTCGAAGGTTGAGGTAGATGGTTTCCGAAGTTTTCTTGGTTATGTTTTGAAGGATGGATACAGCTGGATGTAGGATTTGCTAGATTTGGGTGAGATATTATGCTTCCCCTGTATCCCCAACACCTGATTGCATAACCAGAAAGGTTCGGGAGTTTCATAGGTGGGAATTCTTGTAGCTCTAGTTCTTCTTCCACGGATATTGGTTTGAGATTGGGATTTCTTAACGATTATTCGTTCTTGATCCGTACCTTGTTGATTTATTTCTCTACCTTAATTCTAAGTGGCTTCTCAATTTATGGATATGTGACCATTTCAAGAGGAATGCATTCGTTCATTTTGTTCGGATGTGAAGACTATATGTTGCAATTTTCATCCCGTTGGATTCAGCTTCAATATTGGTCTATCAATGTGCTAATGGATGTCAACCTCTTCAGGATGGCTCCTCCAACGCGCACGACTCCGAATCCTGATCCGCCACCACCTCCACCTCCTCCGGAGGCATGGCAAGCTGTGATGGCCGCAACCAATGCAAACACACAGTTGATCATGCAAATTCTCCAAGAGCGCAATCAAGGCAACCAAGGGAACCAAGGCAACAATCAGAATCACTTTGCTACACTCAACCAGTTCCTTGCTAACGGGCCAAAGACTTTCAGCAATTGTGTTGAGGCAACCGATGCTGACGATTGGCTTGTGGATTACTGTGAGACACCCTACTCGTTTAAAGAGTGCAGTGTCATCCTCCCCACATGATTCTCAAGAAACAGCAAGGCTAAATGAAGATAGTCAACGTAGCTCTCTAGTTGATCACCGCAATTCCCCCACACCACCATCGCAGGTGCTTGCTCTTACGTGGCAGTGTGATATGTGGTTGCATGTTGCATATGGTGTCTACCTTGTAATGCTTCTAATTAGGGTAAATTGCATCTGCTTAGTTAACACATTATACCTGTGAATATGACATGCCTTCCTGTTTTTGGTACATACTACGTCTTTCTATTAACCATGTTCTTACATCAAACTACTTTTCTTGTGTATCCCTCATCAATGCTCCTAATTTGTTAAATTGCATCTCCTTAGCTTACACATTATACATGTGAATATGACACGCCTTCCCGTTTTTGGTACATAGTACATCTGCCTATCACACCATGTTCTTACATCAAACTACTGTTCTTGTGTATCCTGCGTCTATCGCTTATGATGAGACAGTCACGCGCGTGGGTTAATATGAGACGCAATACTCTTATAAAGAATGCAATTTCATCCTCTCCACATGATTCTCAAGAAACAACAAGCCTAATGAAGATATTGAACGTAGCTCTGTACCTGAAGACCGCACTTCCCCTACACCACCATCACAGGTGCTTGCTCTAACTTCGTTGTGTAATATGTGGTTGCATGTTGCATACGGTGTCTAGCTTGTAATGCTTCTAATTAGGGTAAATTGCATATGCTTAGTTTACACACTATACCTGTGAATATGACATGCCTTCCTATTTGTGGTACACACTACATCTATGTGTTAACCTTGTTCTTACATGAAACTACCTCTCCTTTGTATCGTGCATCAATCACTTACGATGAGTCACCTTTATTCATTACATATTGCATATTATTTCTAGCCTGTTGCCATGTATTGCTTCTAATTTGGTCAAATACATTTGTTAGGGCACCCTTTTAATTTGGCAGAGTGATATTGGTTTCATCTTTCATATGGTTTCTAGCTTGCATCGATTCTAACAAGTTCAAGCACCTTGTGCTTAGTTTACACTTTATACATCATACATGTCAATATGTCACGCCGTCTTGTTTTTCATACATATTCCATCCTCCTATCATGTGGCTGCCTTACATGAAAGTAGTGTTCGTCAGTATCATGCATCAATGAGTTCTGAAGAGCAAATTTTATTCCTTTTTCTTGTGGGTTTGACTTGACAAGGCAAAATCAAGAAAGAGGAAGGAAAAGAGTAAGGAAGGCGATGATGGTGGTCCTCTGCAGCAACGTAAATGGAGCAACTGTACCGATTCTCCTTGTACTGATAGTGCATTACAAGGTCCAAGTCTCCGCTCCCCTACTCCACCATCCAAGGTGCTTGCTCTAACTTGGCAGTGTGATATCTGGTTGCATGTTGCATATGGTGTCTAGCTCGTATTGCTCCTAATTAGTGTAAACTGCATCTGCTTAGCTTACACATGATACATGTGAATATGACACGCTTTCCTGTTTTTGGTACATATTATATCTGTCTATCACACCATGTTCTTACATGAAACTACTCTTCTTGTGTATCCTGCATCAGTCACTTATGATTGGACACATTTAAGTTGGCAGTGTGATATTGGTTTGCGTCTTGAATATGATTTCTAGCATATATTGCTTCTAGTTTGATGAACGCCACCTATGACGAGACAATTTTAACTTGGCAGAGTGATATTGATTGCACCTTCCATATGGTGTCTTGCAGTGTTTCTAATTTGTTGAAGTCCCTTCTGCTTAGTTACCACATCATAGGTGTGAATATGTCAAGCCGTCCATTTTTTGTACATATTCCATCCTCGTATCATGACTTTGCCTTTCATGAGAGTAGTGTTCGTCAGTATCATGCATGAATGAGTTCTGAAGAGCGAATGATATTCCTTTTTCTTGTCGGTATGACCTCACAATGCAAAATCAATAAAGCTGAAGGAAATTGGCAAGGCATTGGATGATGGTGGTCCTTTTGAGCAACTGAAACACAGGTTCTCTACAGATTCTACTCCGCCATGCTCCCAACAAGATTCGCAAGACAACGCAAGGCTAGACAGTCAACGTAGCTGTGTAGATGATGAGCACATCTCCCCTACTCCACCATCATAGGTGCTTGCTCTAACTTAGCACTATTATATGTGGTTGCATGTTGCGTATGATGTCTAGCTTGTATTGCTTCTAACTTTGTTGAATTTCATCTGCTTACTTTACACATAATGCCTGTGAATATGACATGTGTTCCTGTTTCTACATCAGACTACTATTCTTGCATATCCCGCATCAGTCACTTATGATAAGGCACCTTTAAGTCGCTGATAACCCACAAGTATAGGGGATCGCAACAGTTTTCGAGGGTAGAGTATTCAACCCAAATTTATTGATTCGACACAAGGGGAGCCAAAGAATATTCTCAAGTATTAGCAGCTGAGTTGTCAATTCAACCACACTCGGAAACTTAATATTTGCAGCAAAGTGTTTAGTAGCAAAGTAATATGATAGTGGTGATAACGGTAGCAAAAGGTAACAGTAGTAAAAGTAATGTTTTTGGTATTTTGTAGTGATGATAGCAACAGCAACGGAAAAGTAAATAAGCAAAGAACAATATATGGAAAGCTCGTAGGCAATGGATCGGTGATGGAGAATTATGCCGAATGCGGTTCATCATGTAATAGTCATAACCTAGGGTGACACAGAACTAGCTCCAGTTCATTGATATAATGTAGGCATGTATTTCGAACATAGTCATACGTGCTTATGGAAAAGAACTTGCATGACATCTTTTGTCCTACACTCCCGTGGCAGCGGGGTCCTTACGGAAACTAAAGGATATTAAGGCCTCCTTTTAATAGAGAACCGGAACAAAGCATTAACACATAGTGAATACATGAACTCCTTAAACTACGGTCATCACCGGTAAGTATCCCAATTATTGTCACTTCGGGGTTAACAGATCATAACACATAATAGGTGACTATGTACTTGCAAGATAGGATCAAGAACACTCATATATGGATGAAAACATAATAGGTTCAGATCTGAAATCATGGCACTTGGGCCCTAGTGACAAGCATTAAGCATAGCAAAGTCATAGCAACATCAATCTCACAACATAGTGGACACTAGGGATCAAACCCTAACAAAACTAACTCAATTACATGATAGATCCCATCCAACCCATCACCTTCCAGCAAGCCTACGATGGAATTACTCACGCACGGCGGTGAGCATCATGAAATTGGTGATGGAGGATGGTTGATGATGACGATGGCGACGGATTCCCCTCTCTGGAGCCCCGAACGGACTCCAGATCAGCCCTCCCGAGAGGTTTTAGGGCTTGGCGGCGGCTCCGTATCGTAAAACGCGATGATTTCTTCTCTCTGATTTTTTTCTCCCCGAAACTTAATATATTGAGGTGGAGTTGGAGTCGGAGAGGCAATAGGGGGCCCACCAGGTAGGGGGGCGCGCCCTAGGGGGGCAGGCACGCCCCCCACCCTCGTGTCAAGGTGGTGGCCCCCCTGGCCTTCATCTTTGGCAGGTATTTTTCTTATTTTCTGAAAAGTGTCTCCGTGAAGTTTCGAGTCATTCCGAGAACGTTTTCTCCTGCACATAAATAACACCATGGTAATTCTGCTAAAAACAGCGTCAGTCCGGGTTAGTTCCATTCAAATCATGTAAGTTAGAGTCCAAAACAAGGGCAAAAGTGTTTGGAAAAGTAGATACGTTGGAGACGTATCAACTCCCCCAAGCTTAAACCTTTGCTTGTCCTCAAGCAATTCAGTTGACAAACTGAAAGTGATAAAGAAAAACTTTTACAAACTCTGTTTGCTCTTTTGTTGTAAATATGTAAAGCCAGCATTCAAGTTTTCAGCAAAGATTATAACTAACCACATTTGCAATAACGCATAGGTCTCAAGTTTACTCATATCAATAGCATAATCAACTAGCGAGCCATAATAATAAATCTCGGATGACAACACTTTCTCGAAACAATCATAATATGATATAACAAGATGGTATCTCGCTAGCCCTTTCTGAGACCGCAAAACATAAATGCAGAGCACCTTTAAAGACCAAGGACTGACTAGACATTGTAATTCATGGTAAAAGAGATCCAGTCAAGTCATACTCAATGTAAACTAACAGTAATGGATGCAAATGACAGCGGTGCTCTCCAACTGGTGCTTTTTAATAAGAGGATGATGACTCAGCATAAAACTAAATAGATAGGCCCTTCGCAGAGGGAAGCAGGGATTTGTAGAGGTGCCAGAGCTCGGTTTTGAAACAGAGGTGAAAAATATTTTGAGCGGTATACTTTCATTGTCAACATAACAACCAAGAAATGGCGATATCTTCCATGCTACACACATTATAGGCGGTTCCCAAACAGAATGGTAAAGTTTATACTCCCCCTTCCACCACAAGCATCAATCCATGGCTTGCTCAAAACAACGAGTGCCTCCAACTAACAAGAGTCCCTGGGGGAGTTTTGTTTGCAATTATTTTGATTTAGTTTGCATAAAGCATGGGACCAGGCATCCCGGTGACCAGCCATTTATCTCATGAGTGAGGAGCGGAGTCCACTCCTCTTGAGAATAACCCGCCTAACATGGAAGATACATACAACCCTAGTTGATACATGAGCTATTCGAGCATACAAAATAGGATATTTATTCGAAGGTTTAGAGTTTGGCACATACAAATTTACTTGGAATGGCAGGTGGATACCGTATATAGGTAGGTATAGTGGACTCATGTGGAATAACTTTGGGGTTTAAGGGATTGGATGCACAAGAAGTATTCCCGCTTAGTACAGGTGAAGGCTAGCAAAAGACTGGGAAGAGACCAGCTAGAGAGCGACAACAGTCATGAACATGCATTAAAATTAATCGACACCGAATGCAAGCATGAGTAGGATATAATCCACCATGAACATAAATATCGTGAAGGCTATGTTGATTTTGTTTCAACTACATGCGTGAACATGTGCCAAGTCAAGTCACTTAAATCATTCAGAGGAGGATACTACCCTATCATACCACATCATAACCATTTTAATAGCATGTTGGCACGCAAGGTAAACCATTATAACTCATAGCTAATCAAGCATGGCATAAGAAACTATGATCTCTAGTTGTCATTGCAAACATTTTTATTCATAATAGGCTGAATCAAGAACGATGAACTAATCATATTTACAAAAACAAAAGAGGTCGATTTCATACCAGCTTTTCTCATCTCAGTCAGTCCATCATATATCGTCATAATTGCCTTTCACTTGTACGGCTGAATAGTGTGAATAATAATAATAGTGCACGTGTATTGGACTAAGCTGGAATCTGCAAGCATTCAATAAACAGGAGAAGACAAGGCAATATGGGCTCTTTTGTCAGATAAACAATAATGCATATAAGAGCCACTTCAACAATTTAATTATGGTCTTCTCCTATCGACCCCCAAAGAAAAGAAAAGAAATAAAACTATTTACATGGGAGAGCTCCCAACAAGCAAAAGAAGAACAAGAAATATTTTTTGGGTTTTCTTTTTAATTACTACTACAAGCATGGAAATTAAAACTAGCTAAAAGCTACAACTAATTTTTTTGGTTTTTCTTAAGGTTTATTAAACACACAAGAAGAAAGCATAAAAAGGAAATAAACTAGCATGGATGATACAAATGAAAAATTATGAGCACCGACATCTAGCAATGAGTGTGTGAACATAAATGTAATGTCGGTGGGAAATACGTACTCCCCCAAGCTTAGGATTTTGGACTAAGTTGGTCTATGGCCACGGCTGGCCTGGCGGATATCCATAATAGTAGCTGGGGTCGTACTGCGATGCAGCAGCTATCGCATGCTGAGATGCAACATGGCGACGAGCAGCCTCCTCTCTCCTCTCATACTCATCTGCCTCCTCTCTGGTAATAGTATATCCTCCTCTTGCCTGATAATCAAAGAAGGTAGGAGCAGGGAGAGTAATACGGACATCACAACATCTGTCAAAGACTAGTCGGTACTGGAGAGGTGATTCATTCCTCTCAACAAACTGGTGGTGAACCATAGCATTAAAATCTAGATAAGCAGGTGGTAATTCAATATCATCTTCACGTATATCTATACCAAGAAAATTAGCTATGCGGGTTGCATAAATTCCACCAAAGAAATCTCCATTACGTCTATTAAGATGCAACCTACGTGCAACAATGGCTCCCAAATTATATGATTTGCCTCCTAACACAGCACTCCTAAGGATACTGAGGTCGGGGACACACATGTGACATGCCTCATCCTTACCATTGATGCATCTACCTATGAAGAGAGCAAAATAATGTATAGCAGGAGAGTGAATGCTCCCTATGGTAGCCTGTCTAATATCTCTAGATTCTCCCACAGTTATGCTAGCAAGAAAATCTCTAAATTCAGATTTGCGAGGATCCCTTATACTACCCCATTGTGGAAGTTTGCATGCAGTGGTAAAATCCTCTAAGTCCATAGTGTAAGATTTATCATAAAGATCAAACAGGACAATTGGAGAATTACGTGAAGTTGAAAATTCAAACCTCCTCACAAAGGAACTAGTGATAGTGTGATACTGGCTGCACTTCTCTTCCTCGAATCTCACAAGATCAGTGTTACGCAAATATGCGTTAAATTCTTCCTTAATTCCCGCTCGGTCCATAAAGTTCTTAGAAGGCCATTCACAAGGACGCATTGGAGCGTCTCTTGGTGGCTCTTCATCAGCATCGCGCATTGCAAGCCTGGGTCCTTGCTTCCTTGAAGAATCACCTTGGAACATTTTCCTAAGCATTTTTCTTCCTCTGAAAAATTCTGAAAATTTTCTGTAACTTCAAAATAAAAGTAAACCAAACTCAATAATATTGATAGTAACTACTCCTACAAGTGCCTAGGGCCTATATCATGCATCAAAACTACTTTTGACCATATAAATTTGACATGCAAGCTCTATAACAGGGTCACCTAAGCAGAAAAAATTTGCAATGAATAAAGCACTAGAACAAAAACTAATTGGACCAATGGGGGAGTCACATACCAAGGAACAATCTCCCCAAGCAGTTTTGTGAGAGGTGCTTTGAGCAAGGAGATCGAAAATGGCAGCAAAACGATCTTGGACTCGGGTTTGAGCTGGTTATTCGTGTTTGGGGGAGGAAGAAGGAGTGTATGGGTGAAAGGATAAGTGGAGGAGGGCCACCGTGGGCCCACAAGGCAGGGGGCGCGCCCTCCACCCTCGTGGGCAGGTGGTTGCCCCCCTGGTGTGTTCTTAGTTCCATAAATCCTCAAATATTCTAGAAAAAATCATATTTAATTTTCAGGGCATTTGGAGAACTTTTATTCTCGAGGTATTTTTATATTGCACGGATAATAAGATAACAGACAGACAAATATTTATTTTTATTTTATTTAATATAAATAACAGAAAGTAAAAGTGGAGTACAGAAGGTTGTGCCTTCTAGTTTCATCAATCTCGTGGTCATCAAAAGGAATCCACTAACAAGGTTGATCAATTCTTGTTAACGAACTCATTCCAAATAACATGGAACCGGAGAAATTTCGAATAACACTATGTTACCTCAACAGGGATATGCACATCCCCAATAACAAGAATATCATATTTCTTCTTGACAGTAGGAAGAGGAAATTCAAAACCTCCAAATATAATCGATGGAATTTTTCCAATAGAGTTGATACTATGAACTTGAGGTTGTTTCCTCGGAAAGTGTACCGTGTGCTCATTACCATTAACATGAAAAGTGACATTGCCTTTAGTGCAATCAATAACAGCCCCTGCAGTATTCAAAAAGGGTCTTCCAAGAATAATAGACATACTATCATCCTCGGGAATATCAAGAATAACAAAGTCCGTTAAAATAGTAACATTTGCAACTACAACAGGCACATCCTCACAAATACCGACAGGTATAGCAGTTGATTTATCAGCCATTTGCAAAGATATTTCAGTAGGTGTCAACTTATTCAAATCTAGTCTACGATATAAAGAGAGAGGCATAACACTAACACCGGCTCCAAGATCACATAAAGCAATTTTAACATAGTTTCTTTTAATGGAGCATGGTATAGTGGGTACTCCTGGATCTCCAAGTTTCTTTGGTATTCCACCCTTAAAAGTATAATTAGCAAGCATGGTGGAAATTTCAGCTTCCGGTCTCTTTCTTTTATTTGTAATAATATCTTTCATGTACTTAGCATAAGGATTTGTTTTGAGCATATCAGTTAATTGCATACGCAAAAAGATTGGTCTAATCATTTCAGCAAAGCGCTCAAAATCCTCATCATCCTTTTTCTTGGATGGTTTGGGAGGAAATGGCATGGGTTTCTGAACCCAAGGATCTCTTTCTTTACCGTGTTTCCTAGCAACGAAGTCTTTCTTATCATAACGTTGATTCTTTGATTGTGGGTTATCAAGATCAACAGCAGGTTCAATTTCTATATCATTATCATTACTAGGTTGAGCATCATCATGAACATTATTATTGACATTATCACTAATTTCAGTTTCATTACCAGGTTGTGTTTCAGCATCAGAAATAGAAATATCATTTGGATTCTCAGGTGCTTCAACAATAGGATCACTAGAAGCATGCAAAGTCCTATCATTTTTCTTTTTCTTCTTTTTAGAATAACTAGGTGCATCTAAATTATTTCTTTGAGAATCTTGCTCAATTCTCTTAGGATGGCCTTCAGGATACAAAGGTTCCTGAGTCATTCTACCACCTATTGTCATAACTCTAACATCATTATCATTAGTCTTATTATTCAATTCATTGAGCAAATCATTTTGAGCTTTAAGTACTTGTTCTACTTGAGTGGTAACCATAGAAGCATGTTTACTAATAAGTTTAAGTTCACCTTTGACATTAGCCATATAATCACCTAAGTGTCCAATCATATTTGAATTGTATTTTAATTGTCTACCAAAATAAGCATTAAAGTCTTCTTGCTTAGCCATAAATTTATCAAACTCATCTAAGCATGGGCTAGCAATTTTAGTAAATGGGATTACAGCTTTATCATATCTATAGAGAGAATTTACCTTTACTACCTGTGTTGGGTTATCAAGACCATGAATTTCTTTAATAGGTAAAGGATTTGGATTATATGTTTCTTCAACAAGCGGTAAACTAAGACCATGTATTTCTTCAATAGGAGGTAAATTCTTAACATCTTCAGCTTTAATACCCTTTTCTTTCATAGATTTCTTTGCCTCTTGCATATCTTCCGGACTGAGAAATAGAATACCCCTCTTCTTCGGAGTTGGTTTAGGAATAGGCTTAGGAATTGGCTCCGAAGGTGTCAATTATTTTCATTTGTCAACATATTATTCAATAGAATTTTAGCTTCATCCGGTGTTCTTTCCCTGAAAACAGAACTAGCACAACTATCCAGGTAATCTCTGCAGGCATCGGTTAGTCCATTATAAAAGATATAAAGTATTTCATTTTTCTTAAGAGGATGATTAGGCAAAGCATTAAGTAATTGGATAGGCCTCCCCAAGCTTGTGGGAGACTCTCTTCTTCAATTTGCACAAAATTATATATATCCCTTAAAGCAGCTTGTTTCTTATGAGCAGGGAAATATTTAGCAGAGAAGTAATAAATCATATCCTAGGGACTACGCACACAACCAGGATCAAGAGAATTAAACCATATATTAGCATCACCCTTTAATGAGAACGGAAATATTTTAAGGATTTAAAAGTAGCGAGTTCTCTCATCTTTAGTGAATAGGGTGGCTATATCATTCAATTTAGTAAGATGTGCCACAACAGTATCAGATTCATAACCATGAAAAGGATCAGATTCAACCAAAGTAATTATATCAGGATCAACAGAGAATTCATAATCCTTATCAGTAACAAAGATAGGTGAAGTAGCAAAAGCAGGGTCAGGTTTCATTCTAGCATTTAAAGATTGCTTACTCCATTTAGCTAATAATCTTTTGAGTTCAGTTCTATTTCTGCAAGCTAAAATAGCTAAAGAAGCATCTTGATCAAAAACATAACCCTTAGGAATGGCAAGTGGTTCTTCATCATCACTTTCATCAGTATCATCAGATTCAATATTTTCAATTTCTCTAGCCCTAGCAAGTTGTTCATCAAGAAAAGCACTAAGTGGCATAGTAGTATCAGGCATAGAGGTAGTTTCATCATAAGTATCATGCATAGCAGAAGTGGCATCATCAATAACATGCGACATATCAGAACGAATAGCAGAAGCAGGTGTAGGTGTCGCAAGCTTACTCAAAACAGAAGGTGAATCATGTGCAGAGCTAGATGGCAGTTCCACCTCCCCTCATAGTTGAGGGATAGATCTTGGTTTTTGGATATCTCAAGTTCTTCATAATGATAAGCAGATATATATCCCAAGTGACTCAAAAAATAGAGCTATGCTCCCTGGCAACAGCGCCAGAAAATAGTCTTGATAACCCACAAGATAAGGGGATCGCAACCGTTTTCGAGGGTAGAGTATTCAACCCAAATTTATTGATTCGACACAAGGGGAGCCAAAGAATATTCTCAAGTATTAGCAGTTGAGTTGTCAATTCAACCACACATGGAAACTTAATATCTGCAGCAAAGTGTTTAGTAGCAAAGTAATATGATAGTGGTGATAACGGTAGCAAAAGGTAACAGTAGTAAATGTAATGTTTTTGGTATTTTTGTAGTGATGATAGCAACAGCAATGGAAAAGTAAATAAGCGAAGAACAATATATGGAAAGCTCGTAGGCAATGGATCGGTGATGGAGAATTATGCCGGATGCGGTTCATCATGTAACAATCATAACGTAGGGTGACACAGAACTAGCTCCAGTTCATTGATATAATGTAGGCATGTGTTCCGAACATAGTCATACGTGCTTATGGAAAAGAACTTGCATGACATCTTTTGTCCTACCCTCCCGTGGCAGCGGGGTCCTTACGGAAACTAAGGGATATTAAGGCCTCCTTTTAATAGAGAACTGGAACAAAGCATTAACACATAGTGAATACATGAACTCCTCAAACTACGGTCATCACCGGTAAGTATCCCGATTATTGTCACTTTGGGGTTAACGGATCATAACACATAATAGGTGACTATAGACTTGCAAGATAGGAACAAGAACACTCATATATTGATGAAAACATAATAGGTTCAGATCTAAAATCATGGCACTCGGGCCCTAGTGACAAGCATTAAGCATAACAAAGTCATAGCAACATCAATCTCAGAACATAGTGGACACTAGGGATCAAACCCTAACATAACTAACTCGATTACATGATAGATCCCATACGCCATGGGCGCCTACCCATGCGCTCGGCCGATATCTATCCCAGCCACATTTGGGACACCTGACATGACTGTCCTACCCCCAACCCGCAATATGTCCGAAATTTTAGATGGGGGCAAAGTTTGTAACTTTACCCAAATTTCAAATAAGCGCGTCTCAAACCGAAACATTGTTCCCCCTTAGTTCCCCGCCTCCCTCTATTTCCCCATTCATACTCCATGTGTCGTGGGTTTGTCACGGCAGATGTCCTTGTGAAAGGACTTAGTCGTGGAGCCATCGCAACGGGTTAGCTTAAAGGGGTTGAACCAGACAAGGGGACACGGGGAGCTATACTAGTTCGGCCCCTTCGATGAAGGTAAAAGCCTACGTCTAGTTGTGATTGGTATTGCTAGGGTTTCGAAGGCCAGGGAGCGAATCCGCTTTGTCTGGCTCTCGAGTTGTTGTCTAACTCTCTAAACCGCTGCCGAATCGTCCCTTTATATACATAGGTTGACACCCGCCGGTTTACCGAGTCCCAAAGCCGGATCATAAACGTGTCCGGTTCGATCTCTATCCTTCCTATCTTACAATGCAATTTACATAACAAGGTCGGTTTACATCTACAGGCCTTAACTCGCCTCTGGGCCTTGGGCCTTCATAAAGCGCCATCATTCTTATGTCTTCATGGGCTTCTAATCTTCATAAGGTTAATCCGGTTACCCCTCGCCGGTTTACGTCCAGTAGTAATATCCCCAACATTAGGCCCTAGATTGGTTTGATCTTGTTCATGTCAATCTTCAATACTTACAAAAAACTCCTCCTTTGCATCTTCACCTTGATTTTGTAAACCGTCCTGACGTCATACTCCAGGATCATGATAACCGTACTGACGTCATCTATCCATTGAGGCTGAAGATTCTCTTCATTAATGCATATCCAGTCATCGAGGCGACATCATTATTAACTATCCATTTTTGAGCTCCTCGATTCCCGCACTTGTCGCTTTATCGCTTCGCCTTATAAATAGGGCCACGGGTCTTTATTATTTTTCCCCTTCGTCTCCTTCGCTTCTTCCTCCTCGCGACCTCTCTGCCCCTGAGCGCCGCCACCGTCACCGAGCTTCTCTTCTGCCTCGACCAAGGCCGCTGCATCAACCTGACCGTTACCAGAAAACCGCGGCGTTCCTCAGTTGCTTCAACAATCACGGTAAGTCTTTTTCTTTCCCCCCTTGTAGATCTGTCTAGGGTTTCCTTGTTCTTCGCAGTTCTCTGAAGTTCATTAGTGTTTCGGTGTTGTTCTTCCCTGTTCCTCCTTTGTCTATAGATGGACACTTCATGCATGACGTATCTCTTGCCGTGGCAAATCTTCTATTACCACCACAAACCCTTATGCGCAAAAAAACAGATCTAGTCCTTCATAAACTGTTTCGAGTCCTACTCTTTTTAGGTCAAAATATTTTTGCTTTTCTGTCTTCGATAGATCCAAAATTCCCATGTGATCCTGTGAAACTTGTTTTTCCTTACTTAGCCCTTTTCGCCTTAGATCTGTATCCTCTGTAGGCAGTTTACCTTTGCAAAAACAATCTATCTCATACCATTAGTCCCCTAGTAAACCGGCAAACCTTCTTTATGTTGATTGTAATAATCCAGTTTAACAACACATGCATGCCCTTGATATGATCTTGCCATTCGCTATTGTATTCGTCTCCGGTTTACGCAGTTTCACATACCTGTATATCTTTATTCCACTGCATCTTGTATACCACCGTGAATAATTTGCAAACCGGCATTTCTTTTCCAGCTTTTTGTTTGACAATGGCCAAATAGTTTGCCACTTGCAATTGGGCTCGTTCCCGGGTCACCGAGGAACAGTTGAACGGGACGGTTAGCATTGGCACCTTGCCTAAGAAAACTGAAATTCAATGGCGAGTTCCAGGAACAGAAAATCCTCCAACCCCAAGGCAGGGCGAGGTTGTGGTCTTTGTCGACCACATAGGCCGTGGTTTCAAACCGCCAGGGTCAAAGTTCTACCGAGATGTGCTTTCCAGTTTCCAACTCCATCCTCAAGATATCGGACCCATCTCGGTGTCCAATCTATGCAACTTCCAGGTCTTCTGTGAAGTGTACCTGCAAGAAGAGCCCACTGCTGAGCTGTTCCGGGACTTTTTTCATCTAAACCGGCGCACAGAGTTTGTAAATGGCCCCAATACTGAGCTTGGTGGTGTCTCAATTCAAAAGCAGAAGGATGTTGAATTCCCTCATGCCAAACTGCACAGCCACCCTAAGGAATGGAACCAGACTTGGTTTTACTGTAGAGACACTTCTCCTGAAGATGAAAATCCCCTTCCAGGCTACCGTGGTCACTGGCTTTCCAACACCCATCCTATGCCGCAACGCTTAAGTTCTGCAGAACGGGCCATGTATGCCCCTCAACTCGCCAAGCTCCGGGCTTTTATGGCCAACGGTTTAACATGCGTTGATTTCGTGCGCTGTTGGATATCTTGGAGCATCTTGCCGCTAATCCGGTGCCCCGGTTTAATGTGTGAGTACATCGGTGATGTTGAAGACCCTCAACGCCATATCAACATTCAGGTGACCGATGAAGAGGTCACTAAAAGCGTAAAGAAAATTTGGAATGAATCGGAATTAGTCTGTAGTCAAACCGGCTTAAACCCCTTCTATACCAAAAACAAACCGCCTGTTGTAAGCACTATACTTCCTTTTCATCTTTGATGTCTTTAACTTGTTTCAACTTGTAATCCTTCTTCTGTTTATGTATGAATAGGGTGATGATCCCTTTTGGAAACGGAAATCCGTAGAGAAAGCAGTGAAGCCAACTGGGGATAAAGCGGTCAAACCATCTCGTTCCAAGACCAAAGCCATCAAGCGGACCTCAAAGCGGAAAATGGCTGACCCGATCAACATGGAACTTGATGACAATGCTGATGATCCGGAAGTTGAGGTAGAACTTGACTCACTTGGCTCCCTTTTCATGCACCTCATTAAAATGATCTTTATCAGGAGGACATAGAAGGCATCCAAGCTGATGATGTAGAGGTAATTACCCTTTCCTCCGGTTCAGACTCTATGCCAACACAAAAAGCCCGTCAAGCAGTATGGAAAGTAAGCTTTTCTCATCCTCTTGATTACTTGGACCCA
The DNA here is from genome assembly GCF_056163025.1 of Triticum urartu. Taxonomy (NCBI): domain Eukaryota; kingdom Viridiplantae; phylum Streptophyta; class Magnoliopsida; order Poales; family Poaceae; genus Triticum; species Triticum urartu. The sequence continues at coordinate 579,837,184 of NC_141874.1, forward strand.
ACATTTATTTTGAAGACACAGCAGCATGAAGCTCGCCGGATAACCCGGCACAGTGGCCAAAAGGTCACTTCGGCCAGTTTACCTGATACCCCGGCTCGGAAGCGCCAGTCTGAGGTCTCTTCCACTTCTGACCATTCTTATCCCAAGGCAGGTTATTTCAGACAACCTCTTAATCCGTCCGATTCAAATTATCAGGTGACACCTCCCTCATCCTCTGGCGAGTCAACAGCAACCCAGCTCCCTCCTCTAAAAACTTTGGCTGGGTATGTTTTCAAACTCTTTCTTCCAATGCGTTACAAATCTTGAATAAGATGCTAACCCTCTTTTAATTTATTTGCAGAGCCAAAGCCAGACCCAGCAAGAAAGCTCGGGCCAACAATCCACCAGAAGACCAGGCAATTTTTGAAGAAGAACAGAGAGGTGAACCGGACCAAACTCGTGAACCGGAGGGTCCTCATCCTGAAACCGCCGCTGATGAACCGCCCCTTCAAGATCGTAATACTGATGAACCACCAGAAGCTGACCCTGTCGTGCCTGACACCGAACCGGCAGCTCCAAACCGGGCTAGTCCAATGAGAGATACTGAAACTCCGTCATCACCCGCAAAAACCACTGAAGGCCAAGGAGATGATGTTATTGTTACTGGTATGGGCCACAGCTCTCCTGGCCATCCCGTAATTTTGGCCCAACATAGTGCCAAAGAAGAGCGTGCTGCTAGGGAGAAGGGCAAATGGAGTACTGACTTATCAAGTTATTCCCATCTCAACGCTGAAGAGCTTCACTCCAGTTTCTTAAACCGTCTGCACTCAAACCGTGACTATGAAGCCGGTTAGGTGAATTTGATGGAGGAATGCTATGAGGTATTTTCATCTCCCTTTATTTCTTGATTCCAAAGTTTGAAATGCCAGCCCAAGTAGCCCCCAAGGGCTATTTTATGATGTTAATCATGAACCGGGTCTTTGTAATACTTTAAGTCTCTCCCACTGATCCTCAAAATATTAGGTCCTTAGTGAAAACGAAGGTCGATACTTTACCAATGTAATGATACAGCTTTCCTCAGCATAGCCCCCAAAGGCCGGTTTAGCTTTTGCAAGGTAATCCGGGTTTTAATCCATCTGTCCGTTTTGAACAGATGTACATTAGCCCCCAAGTGTCAAGGATAATGCTTGCATTGTTCTGGAGACTTTATAAAAGATGTAATGAATCAGAGCAAATAGGCATTGGCCCCCAAGTACGAAGTGTATAACTTGTTATACGCTTTGTACTTTAGAAAATACATATCATGTTATTTGACATTTCTTCATTGTTGTAGGCCGAACTAAGCAATAGAGATGCCCGGACTGCTGATTTGCAAGAAAATGTGAAGTCTCAACAAGCAGAAGCTGCAAAAGCTAAAGAGGAGCTGACCAAAGCCCTGGCAGCGATGGAAAAGCTGAAAGAGTCTTTTAATAAAGATCATGCGGACTGGGAAACCGAGAAAGCCAGTTTAACCAAAAGAGCTGAAGATGCTGAAGCGGCCCTGAAACCAGTTGTGGATGAACTAACTGGGTTGAAACAGCAAATAAACGCCATGACTTCCGCTATCTTTGGTAAGTATCTCTTTATGCAGTTTGGCCAATTCATGAAACCTTATCCTTGACCAGAACGCTGACTTTAAACCGTAACAGGCATTCGTATTGCTCATCTGGGCACAGATATGCGGATGAAGCTCAAAGCGGATTACACCCTTATTGAACAGCTGTACTCTGGGTCCCAGCGTGCGATTTGTACTGCGGCTTACAATAAACCGGCACCATCACTAATAAAGGAAACTATTGAGAAGTTGGCCATGTTACCAGCCCGGATTACTGAACTAAACAAGGCAGCTGCAAGAGCAGTAGCATTAACCGCACTAATCAGAGCCAAGGCATGGATTCTAGATCTTGAAGCGGAGGACATCATCAAAGGATATCCAGGTGTGAAAGAGGATGGTTCAAACTTCGACAATGATGACCTCCGAAGGCTGACCAAAGAAATGTGGCCAATAGCTAGCAAGCTAGCAGAGGACACAGACTTGTCTCATTTCCTACCGGCTTATGATGCTGAAGGGAAGAGACAGCCTGCCGAAATCCATGAAGTCGAAGAACTTGTACCTCCAATTCATAAGCATACCTACGCTCCTGATATTAACCATTCCAGCCTTATCCATGAAGAGGTTGTGTTTCAAGCGTTAACTAGAATCGATTGGTCGACGGTTGATTTCCAGCGTCTGGGAAGGGATGAAGAAGAGGTGATTGCACCAACTAACCCTCAACCATCAAACCATCCAGACGAAGCATCTTAAACCGGCCGCCGGTTTACCAGCTACTGTGTGCCAATGCTTAAAACCAACTATTCAATTGGAGCCGTTTGAAAGCTTCATGTAATAGGATAGCAAAAACTCCTTTATCTGTCATGCCATCGAGCATATGTTGTGACGCTTTGACAACGTGAAAGCTTGCTCCACCTTTTGGGATCTATTTATGCTTAACCCATATGAATTGTGTTCCTGGATACAAGAATGTGAAATGTGTCCTAGTGGTTTACCACTGGACGGGTCATGATGCCCAAGAATAGACAATACTTGGATGGATAATCAAAGTTTGTATATAAAAATAACATATGTAACATACCTCGTTGGTTGACCAACTGCTTGTATAGTAAAGGTGTAAACACCAATCCGGAGCAGTGATAACTCCGTCCTTAATTCACCGGATTATGATAATAAACCGTACCGGTATATAATAAACACCAATTTTTCCTTATAACACTGGCGACTTGTTAGTCAAAACTAGACCGGGGTAATGAACACCGGTTTATAACTGATCATGTACTGACAACTTGTAGTTGAGAGCCAAGCTGGGTCAAGGACACCGGTTTATCAGAAGACATTATGAACCTCTATAACGTCAATTTTTTTTAACAAATAAGAGTCAAAAAAGAAATATGCAAGGCTTTTTACGAGCTGCCAGGCTCCAAATCGAGGCTTTTCATGGGTTGCCAGGCCTCTGAGTTAAACCATTTGACAAAGCCTTTTAAGATGGGCCTCCAATTAACCAATCGTCGTTTTAACTTTGACAAGTTCAGGGTCTTATATAAGGTTGACTTGTCAAATGTTTGGCGGGTCATACCAGGATTACCTAGATAGGAGTGGCTTACTTGATGAAGGCAGGTTAACCCGGGGTTTTAGGTGAATACACCAGGCTTCCAAGTCGTGTCTTGATAGCCAATTTCAAGGGTCCTTTCAAACTCTTTGTTGCTTTGCACAAAAATCCCCCAAGTAACTTTGTGAGATGTGCTCAGTGGGTGCCCATGTTTGAGTTTGTGCTTTGTGCAACACTCTCTTTGGCCCCACATAATTTCCTTTGTGGCTAAACACCTATTAAGAGGTGTAGCTATGGTGTGATAACAACCAAGCCCCCTAGTGATATCCCTTTGTAGTTTCAAACTGATCAAGAGGTGTAGCTATGGTTCAGATAGGACCAAGCCCCCTAGTGATTTTCTTTATATTCATGCGGCTGCAGAGACCGGTTTAACAAAAAGCCCCGCTTTGTCAGTAGAAACTCTTGTAAGCACACACATGATGTAAAAAGAACAGATACCCCGCTTTAATGGAGGCTCCGGTTTATTATATAATATATACACTGTCATAAATATGTACATATGAAGAGCCTATGGCTCAAGTATAGTAAGGCTGAAGAAGAGCTATGTTCCATGGCCGCTTGGTCTCCTCCTCCGATTGACATGAGTCTTTGTGCTCTCGAACATCAATGAGGTAGTATGACCCATTGTGCAGATTCTTCCTGGCCACAAAAGGACCTTCCCAAGGTGGGGATAACTTGTGCATATCAGTTTGATCCTAGATGAGTCGGAGCACCAAATCACCCTCTTGAAAGGTTCTGGTCTTAACCCGACGGCTGTGATAACGTCGGAGATCTTGTTGATAAATCACCGAACGTGCTGCTGCAAGATCACACTCCTCATCTAACAGGTCCAGAGAATCCTGGTGAGCTGTCTTGTTATCCGCTTCAACGTAAGCTGCCACATGGGGCGAGTCATGACGGATGTCACTAGGGAGAACCGCCTCCGCTCCATAAACCATGAAAAAAGGTGTGTAACCCGTCGATCTGTTAGGCGTGGTGTTGATGCTCCATAACAAAGAAGGCAATTCCTCCACCCAACAACCCGGTGTCCACTTCAAAGGAACCATAAGCCGGGGTTTAATACCTCTCAAAATTTCTTGATTTGCCCTCTCTGCTTGACCATTAGATTGGGGGTGAGCCACCGATGCTATATCAAGCCGGATGTGCTCACGTTGGCAGAATTCCTCCATCTCTCCCTTTGACAGATTAGTACCATTGTCAGTTATAATACTGTGTGGAAAGCCAAACCGGAATATCACCTTTTTGATGAATTGAACCGCCGTGGCCGCATCACACTTACTGATTGGCTCTGCTTCCACCCATTTGGTGAATTTATCAACTGCCACTAACAAGTGGGTCTTTTTGTCCTTGGATCGCTTGAAGGGTCCAACCATATCGAGCCCCCAATTCGTAAACGGCCAAGTTATTGGAATCATCCTCAACTCCTGAGCTGGAATGTGGGCACGACGTGCGAATTTTTGACAACCGTCACATCTCTTGACCAAATCCTCTGCATCATCATGAGATGTTAACTAGTAAAAACCGTGGCGAAAAGCTTTAGCAACCAAAGACTTTGAACCGGCGTGGTGACCACAATCCTCTTCATGGATTTCTCACAAAATCTTACAACCCTCTTGAGGAGAGACACAACGCTGGATTGCTCCTGAAATGCTGTAACGATGTAACTCCCTGTTGAGTATGGTCATGGACTTGGAACGCCGGATTATCTGTCGGGCCAAGGTTTCATCGTCGGTAACTCGCCCCGGTTCATGTAAGACAGATACGGGATTGTCCAATCCGGTATGACATGCAAAGCTGCCACCAATTGAGCCTCTGGATCAGGAATAGCCAACTCTTCCTCTGTTGGTACCTTGACTGACGGATTATGCAATACGTCAAGAAAGACATTTGGTGGAACCGGTTTACGCTGAGAACCAAGGCGAGTTAAAGCGTCCGCCGCTTCATTCTTTCGCCTGTCTATATGGTCCACCTGATAACCCTTGAAGTGACCAGCCACTGTATCCACCTCTCGCCGATATGCAGCCATGAGTGGGTCTTTAGAATCCCAAGTACCAGACACCTGTTGAGCCACCAGATCTGAATCCACGAAGCACTTAACCTGGCTTAAGTTCATCTCCTTAGCCATCCAAAGACCGTGGAGTAAGGCCTCATATTCAGCTGCATTGTTAGTACAAGGGAACATTAAATGGAGGACATAACAAAACTTGTCACCTCGTGGGGAAGTTAGTATGACTCCAGCCCCCGAGCCCTCCAACTGCTTGGATCCATCAAAGTGAATAGTCCAATACGTATTATCTGGCTTCTCCTCTGGTGCCTGCAACTCCGTCCAATCATTGATGAAGTCCACGAGTGCCTGGGATTTGATTGCTGTGCGAGGTATATATTTGAGCCCGTGAGGTCCAAGCTCAATAGCCCATTTGGCAATCCAGCCCGTTGCTTCTCTGTTTTGAATGATATCTTCGAGAGGGGTTGAACTAACCACTGTGATGGGATGGCCCTGAAAATAATGTTTAAGCTTCTGGCTTGCCATAAACACTCCATACACCAGCTTCTGCCAATGTGGATACCTCTACTTTGACTCAATGAGCACCTCACTGATATAATAAACCGGCCATTGAACCGGATATTCCTTGCCAGCTTCCTTGCGCTCCACCACAATAGCCACGCTAACAGCTTGGGCATTAGCAGCCACATATAGCAATAACGGCTCCTTATCGATCGGTGCTGCAAGCACAGGCGGTTCAGCTAACTGCCTCTTCAGATCCTCAAACGCTTTATCAGCTGCCTTGCTCCAAACATAATTATCTATTTTCATGAGCATCTGACATAACGGGATAGCCTTCTCCCCAAGACGACTGATAAACCGGCTTAAAGCTGCAATCTGGCCGGCTAGACGTTGAACGTCATTGATACACGCCGGTTTAGCCAAAGATGTAATCGCTGAATTTTTTCCGGATTAGCCTCAATGCCTCTATTTGACACTAGAAAACCCAAGAGTTTGCCCGCCGGTACACCAAAGACACACTTTTCCGGATTGAGCATCATCTTTTAAACCCGGAGGTTGTCAAAGGTTTCTCTTAAATCGTTTATTAATGTTTCCTCCTTCCTGGACTTTATCACAATATCATCCACATATGCATGAACATTGTGCCCAATCTGCTTATGAAGACAATTCTGAACACAGCGTTGATAAGTCTCCTGGGCACTCTTGAGCCCAAAGGGCATGGAGACATAGCAGAAGGCTCCAAGGGAGTGATGAAAGCTATCTTCTCCTGGTCCTTAACTGCCATTTTGATCTGATGATAACCAGAGTAAGCATCCAGAAAACACAAACGGTCACAACCCCCCGTAGCATCAATGATCTGATCAATACGAGGGAGGGCAAAGGGGTCTGCAGGATAAGCTTTGTTCAAGTCTGTGTAATCTACACACATACGCCAAGTGCCGTTTTTCTTAAGAACCAGCACTGGATTAGCCAACCACTCTGGGTGAAAAACTTCCACGATGAACCCTGCGGCCAATAACCGAGCTACCTCTTCACCGATAGCCTTACGCCTTTCTTCATTGAAGTGGCGTAGAAACTGCCGGACCGGTTTAAACATAGGATCAATGTTAAGTGTGTGCTCAGCGAGTTCCCTCGATACACCTGGCATGTCAGAAGGTTTCCATGCAAAGATGTCCCAGTTCTCACGGATGAACTCGATGAGCGCACTTTCCTATTTGGGATCCAGGTTAGCACTGATGTTGAACTGCTTGTATGAATCACCAGGAACAAAATCAACCATCTTTGTATCTGTGGCCGATTTAAACTTCAACGCCGGATCGTGTTTCGTAGTTGGCTTTTTCAAAGAAGTCATATATGTCGGATCAACTTGGTCCTTACAAAACTTCAATTCCTCCGTGGCACAAACCGATTCAGCATAAGCCGCATCCCCTTCCTCACATTCCAAAGCGATCTTCCTGCTCCCGTGTATTGTGATGGTCCCCTTATGACCTAGCATTTTAAGCTGTAGATAAACATAACACGGCCTCGCCATGAACTTAGCATAAGCCGGTCGTCCGAACAAAGCGTGATACGGACTTTTGATTTTTACCACCTCAAAAGTCAACGTTTCTGACCTTGAATCGTAGTCATCTCCAAAAGCCACCTCTAAGGCTATCTTGCCTACTGGATATGCAGATTTTCCAGGCACCACACCGTGAAAAACAGTGTTTGACAGTTTAAGACTCTTATCTGTCAACCCCATACGACGGAAGGTATCATAATATAGAATGTTGATACTGCTTCCCCCATCCATGAGTACCTTCGTGAACTTATATCCCCCAACTTCAGGGGCTACCACTAGGGCCAAGTGACCCGGATTGTCAACCCGGGGTGGGTGACCTCTCTACTCCACAAAATGGGTTGCTCAGACCAGCGCAAATACTGAGGCACTGCCGGTTCAACAGAGTTTACTTCCCTCTTGTGAAGCTTCTGATCACGCTTACACAAGCTAGTGGTGAAGACATGATATTGCCCACTATTTACCTACTTAGGATTGCTTTGATAACCCGACTGCTGCTGTTGCTGGTTCCCCTGATGGTTGTAACCTCCATGGTTGCCTTGGTGCCCTTGATTGATGTGTCCGGTTTGATTGCCTTGAAATCCTGAACCGGAACTGCCACCTCCGTAACCCGGCCCGTGGAAACCACCGCCTGAACCACCAGGCGGGCCATTATCGTACTGGAACATATTGGAGTTCTTGAAATCTTGCATGATATAACAATCCTTCCAAAAGATGCGATGATGGCTTCTCCTTTGATCCATGCTTTGGACATGGTTGATTTAACAGGCGCTCCAAATTGGGGCCTGAACCTCCGCCCCTCTGGGGCTACTTGCCCTTACGGTGCTGGCCATTCTCCTGAGCATTGGTGTTAGTGACAAAGTCCAAGCTGTTGTCTGCCTTGCATTTACCACTGTTCCCATGGCCTGCCGGATTATGCTGCTGGCCCTTGGCGTTGCCGTTATTTTTCCCTTTCCCCGGTTTGTCCTCCTCTGAGTCAGGATCTTTGGTATTATATGAATCGACGTACTTAACCAAAGCGGCCATAAGCGTTGACATATCATTGCAGTGACGTTTGAGCCTTCCTAACTTCTGTTTGAGCGGCAGAAAATGGCAATTGCCCTCCAACGTTAGCACTGCGGTATCTGCATTGATACGATCCGATGAATGCAAAATTGTTGAGACCCGCTTGACCAAATGGGTCGTGGACTCCCCCTCCTCTTGGACACAGGCGGCCAGATCCATGATTGACATGGGCTGCTTACAAGTATCTTTGAAGTTCTGGATAAACCGGTGCTTCAATTCGGCCCATGATCCGACAGATTTAGTTGGTAAGCTCTTCAACCAAGTACGAGTTGTTCCTTCCAACATCATGGTGAAGTATTTAGCACACACTGCCTCATCTACATCTAACATCTCCGTTGCCATCTCGTAGCTTTCAACCCACGCCTCGGGTTGTAAATCGGCGATGTAATTTGGTACCTTACGAGGTCCCTTGAAGTCCTTGGGCAATCTCACATTACGCAAAGCGGGGGTGAGACACGGCACCCCTAAGGAACTGAATACCGCACCTGGCTCTACTGAAGCAGTAGGGTGAACCGGAGTATGTTGACGAGCTCCGTGCCGAGCTGCTAACTCGGCCTCTCGGCACGCGCGACCATGATCCACTACATCCTGTGCATTAGCACCTCCCCCTGCCGGGTTGTGCCCTCGTGGCGAATTACGGGAACATGCACTGCTTGACACGGCCGGTTCATCCTCAACGTGTCTGCTATAGCTCCGGATTCGACGGGGAGTGGAATGAATCCTCTCATGACTGTGCGAATATGCCTGCTGCTGATTTAGCGCTATTTGAAGGAGATCTCTGGCTCGACGTGCCTCAATCGCAACTGGTGATTCGCTGTCGGTTGGAAGGGCTGCCAGGCGTGAAGCGGCGGCCACAATGTTGTCCAACGGGTTGGAGTAATTCCCAGGAGGTGTTGGAACATATTGCGGCACAATGTTATTCTGACGAGGCAGATCCATCATGCGCGGCTGAACCGGCGCTCCTGTTCCTGGTGCCTCCGTCCGGTTTAGTATTGGCTGGTTACTAGTTCCCGCTCCTAGCGTGTTGAAGAGATTTCGTGGCTCATAACCGGACGGGAGATGCGATCGGTACCTTCTTCTCATGACTTCTTCGGAAGCGTTCTGATCGAGCCTAATCCGGTATGCCTGAGCTTCCAACTCAGCCCGCTCTGTAGCCATCCTGGCGTTCTCTGCCGCTAGATCCACTTTAGCCTGAGCTATCTGATCCTTTACCTTTGCAATCTCCGCGTTGTGCTGATCCCAGGCTGCTACATCCACCTCTGCGGCCATCAATGTTGCCAAAGCGTCGAACAATTCAGACAGGACTTGAGCTGGCGGCGGCGCAGAGCTTCCTGCCCCTGCTGGCGTGGCCGTTGTTGAACCGGAGAGTATTGCTGCGGCAGCTGATGAATGAGGCGCCGATTGTGTACCGGCCATGAAGATAGCGGCCCGGTTTGGCAGATCAGGGAAGTTCGGAATACTATTACCCTCGGATTCTCCACTAATCCGGCCATCCTGCAACTGATAGAGCGATTCAGTCTCTCCGGAAGACTCGTCGTCGGAGCAGACAACGGTTTCTCCATCGGATGCCGGTCCGTCCTTGTATTCGGCTCCATGGATGACGCCTACGAAAACATGCTTCGCCACGGGCTAAACCGGCGAAGGGCTTGCATGCTGAGCCATCTCGATGATGTCGGTGCAGATGCCGGGCTCAGGGGCCGGTTCGCCAATCTTGCCGATGAAGACGTGAATCCCACCAAAGGGGACTCGGTACCCGTATTCGATTGAATCGGCCTCGGGACCCCATCCTGCATTGTCGATGTAGAGCTTGCCGCGACAACTCTTCGTCATCCGGCCCACATCGTATCCCTTGAGTCCATCAAAGCTGCCCTTCAAGAACTCGAAACCATCATGCGATAGCCCCACGGTGGGTGCCAACTGTCCTGGATTTGTCATGGAAGATGTCCTAGTGAAAGGACTTAGTCGTGGAGCCATCGCAACAGGTTAGCTTAAAGGGCTTAATCCGGACAAGGGGACATGGGGAGTTATACTAGTTCGGCCCCTTCGATGAAGGTAAAAGCCTACGTCTAGTTGTGATTGGTATTGCTAGGGTTTCGAAGGCCAGGGAGTGAATCTGCTTTGTCTAGATCTCGAGTTGTTGTCTGTCTCCCTAAACCGCTGTCGGGTCATCCCTTTATATACGTAGGTTGACGCCCGCCGGTTTATAGAGTCCCGAAGCCGGATCATAAACGTGTCCGGTTCAGTCTCTATCCTTCCTATCTTACAATGCAAGTTACATAACAAGGTCGGTTTACATCTACAGGCCTTAACTCGCCTCTGGGCCTTGGGCCTTCATAAAGCGCCATCATTCTTATGTGTTCATGGGCTTCTAATCTTCATAAGGTTAATCCGGTTACCCCTGGCCGGTTTACGTCCAGTAGTAATATCCCCAACACCGTGGGTGCGAAAACGCCCTCTCCACCAGTCGCGAAACCCCAGCCTCCTCCATCCTCCACCCCATAGAGGCCAATCCACCGCCGCCCTCCTCCATCACGCTAGAGCTGGTACCTCGACGTCGTCGTCCAACGCAACCGCAATGCCCTCAAGGACTTAGCAGCTAAAGCCGAGGCAGAGCTGCCTCCACGACGCCGACGCCGATGTGCGCCGTACCAGAACCACTCCGACCACGCCGTCCTGCGCCTCACTGCTGCAGCTCCACTGTCGCAACCGTCCACCGCACCGGAGTTGTTCCCGCTACGCCATCGTTCGCCGCCTCGGATCTGCTTCCCCGCCACCGACAGACGGCCACCGCACCACACTCAACAACTTGGCCATGGGTTCGTCCAAGGCTGCACCGTCCTCCACAACTTCTGGTTTCCTGCGAAGAACAAGAAGATCGTCGGAAAAACAGAAGGAGGACACAACACTGCCAGCAGAAAGAGGTACTCCTCTTCCCTTATTTGTGCAAATCTTACGTCTTCGCTCACACCGTATTCATCCCACAAAAGAAACTAGTTGAGCGCTTCTTACTGCATCTTCTTCGTGATACTAAATGCACAAGGTTTCCTCCCTTTTACTATTTCACCTTTGCTAGAGGTCAGTAGCCCGCCTGGATTTCAATTCAGGGTCAGTCGAACCGCAATTAAAAGAAGCAGCACCCGCTTAGGCGCGCGGAGCACCTAGTCCGCCTATTCCCCGAGGAAGCGGCACATCGGTGTCTATCATAGGGGTGTGGGGCGCAGGAGCTGCTTACGCCCGATCTGGAGGTCGGCGGGGCTTGAATGGATGGCCGAGGGGGAGGCGGTGCCAAGCACGGCGGTGAGGTGAGGTCGAGGGGAGGGAGAAGGCACGGGAGGAATACTGGGCCGGCGGTCACTGGCGTTTCGAGGAAGATCGTCAACACTGACTGGCTGGAGGTAGATGAAGGCGTTCTGCCGGTTCTTTGTACATCGGACGGTGCAGAAAAAATGTACTGACCTATTTGCTTTCAGTCGACTGTTATTTTCATAGAATCCTGTAGTAACTTAGTGTGCCATGCATGTTGTAGAGCTATCATATGTCTCCTGTCATTTATTTCTCACCGACCTGCTATCTGCTACCTTTACACTGTACTAATTGTGCACACACTTCACCCATACTCACACTATTGTTTTTTTATGCATGGGTATTTCAGACTCTGACGCAGTGTTGATGAATGTAGAAAAGAAAAGACAGAGGCCGCTCCAGTGTAATTCAAAGATAAGCACTAAGCGTTTCAGCGCTCTAATGGGTGCAGTATCAGCAGTTGGAGACAGTAAACGTAGCTCTGCAGTTGATGATCTCAATTTCCACACACAACCATCCCAGGTGCTTGCTTTAACTTCGCGCTGTCAAATGTGGTTGCATGTTGCATATGGTGTCTAGCTTGTATTGCTTCCAATTTGGTTAAATTTCATCTGCTTACTTTACACATTATACCTTTGATAATGACATGCCTTCCTTTTTTTGATACATACTACATATGTCTATTAACCATGTTCGTACATCAAACTAATGCTCTTTTGTATCCCTCGTCAATCACTTATGATGAGACAGTCACCTGAGTTGGTTACTGTGAGACACCCTACTCGTTTGAAGAGTGCAGCGTCATCCTCCCCACATGATTCTCAAGAAACAGCAAGGCTGAATGAAGATAGTCAACTTAGCTCTCTAGTTGATCACCGCAATTCCCCCACACCACCATCGCAGGTGCTTGCTCTTACTTGGCAGTGTGATATGTGGTTGCATGTTGCATATGGTGTCTACCTTGTAGTGCTTCTAATTAGGGTAAATTGCATATGCTTAGTTAACACATTATACCTGTGAATATGACATGCCTTCCTGTTTTTGGTACATACTACGTCTTTCTATTAACCATGTTCTTACATCAAACTACTTTTCTTGTGTATACCTCATGAATGCCCCTAATTTGTTAAATTGCATCTCCTTAGCTTACACATTATACATGTGAATATGACACGCCTTCCTGTTTTTGGTACATACTACATCTGCCTATCACACCATGTTCTTACATCAAACTACTGTTCTTGTGTATCCTGCGTCTGTCGCTTATGATGAGACAGTCACGCACGTGGGTTAATATGAGACGCAATACTCTTATAAAGAATGCAATTTCATCCTCTCCACATGATGCTCAAGAAACAGCAAGCCTAAATGAAGATATTGAACGTAGCTCTGTACCTGAAGACCGCACTTCCCCTACACCACCATCACAGGTGCTTGCTCTAACTTCGCAGTGTGATATGTGGTTGCATGTTGCATACGGTGTCTAGCTTATAATGCTTCTAATTAGGGTAAATTGCATCTGCTTAGTTTACACACTATACCTGTGAATATGACATGCCTTCCTATTTTTGGTACACACTACAACTATGTGTTAACCTTGTTCTTACATGAAACTACCTCTCTTCTGTATCGTGCATCAATCACTTACAATGAGTCACCTTTATTCGTTGCATATTGCATATTATTTCTAGCCTATTGCCATGTATTGCTTCTAATTTGGTCAAATACATTTGTTAGGGCACCCTTTTAATTTGGCAGAGTGATATTGGTTTCATCTTTCATATGGTTTCTAGCTTGCATCGATTCTAACAAGTTCAAGCACCTTGTGCTTAGTTTACACTTTATACATCATACATGTCAATATGTCACGCCGTCCTGTTTTTCATACATATTCCATCCTCCTATCATGCGGCTGCCTTACATGAGAGTAGTGTTCGTCTGTATCATGCATCAATGAGTTCTGAAGAGCAAATTTTATTCCTTTTTCTTGTGGGTTTGACTTGACAAGGCAAAATCAAGAAAGAGGAAGGAAAAGAGTAAGGAAGGCGATGATGGTGGTCCTCTACAGCAACGTAAATGGAGCATCTGTACCGATTCTCCTTGTACTGATAGTGCATTACAAGGTCCAAGTCCCCGCTCCCCTATTCCCCCATCCAAGGTGCTTGCTCTAACTTGGCAGTGTGATATCTGGTTGCATGTTGCATATGGTGTCTAGCTCATATTGCTCCTAGTTAGTGTAAACTGCATCTGCTTAGCTTACACATGATACATGTGAATATGACACGCTTTCCTGTTTTTGGTACGTACTATATCTGTCTATCACACCATGTTCTTACATGAAACTACTCTTCTTGTGTATCCTGCATCAGTCACTTATGATGGGACACCTTTAAGTTGGCAGTGTGATATTGGTTTGCATCTTGAATATGATTTCTAGCATGTATTGCTTCTAGTTTGATGAACGCCACCTATGACGAGACAGTTTTAACTTGGCAGAGTGATATTGATTGCACCTTCCATATGGTGTCTTGCAGTGTTTCTAATTTTTGAAGTGCCTTCTGCTTAGTTACCACATCATAGGTGTGAATATGCCAAGCCGTCCATTTTTTCGTACATATTCCATCCTCGTATCATGACTTTGCCTTTCATCAGAGTAGTGTTCGTCAGTATCATGCATGAATGAGTTTTGAAGAGCGAATGATATTACTTTTTCTTGTCGGTATGACCTCACAATGCAAAATCAATAAAGCTGAAGGAAATTGGCAAGGCATTGGATGATGGTGGTCCTTCTGAGCAACTGAAACGGAGGTTCTCTACAGATTCTACTCGCCATCCTCCCAGCAAGATTCGCAAGACAACGCAAGGCTAGACAGTCAACATAGCTGTGTAGATGATGAGCACATCTCCCCTACTCCACCATCACAGGTGCTTGCTCTAACTTGGCACTATTATATGTGGTTGCATGTTGCGTATGCTGTCTAGCTTGTATTGCTTCTAACTTTGTTGAATTCCATCTGCTTACTTTACACATAATGCCTGTGAATATGACATGTGTTCCTGTTTCTACATCAGACTACTATTATTGCATATCCCACATCAGTCACTTATGATAAGGCACCTTTAAGTCACTGATAACCCACAAGTATAGGGGATCACAACAGCTTTCGAGGGTAGAGTATTCAACCCAAATTTATTGATTTGACACAAGGGGAGCCAAAGAATATTCTCAAGTATTAGCAGTTGAGTTGTCAATTCAACCACACCTGGAAACTTAATATCTGCAGCAAAGTGTTTAGTAGCAAAGTAATATGATAGTGGTGATAACGATAGCAAAAGATAATAGTAGTAAAAGTAATGTTTTTGGTATTTTGTAGTGATGATAGCAACAGCAACGGAAAAGTAAATAACCGAAGAATAATATATGGAAAGCTCATAGGCAATGGATCGGTGATGGAGAATTATGCCGGATGCGGTTCATCAACTAACAGTCATAACCTTGGGTGACACAGAACTAGCTCCAGTTCATTGATATAATGTAGGCATGTATTCCGAACATAGTCATACGTGCTTATGGAAAAGAACTTGCATGACATCTTTTGTCCTACCCTCCCATGGCAGCGGGGTCCTTACGAGAAGATATCCCTGGTGTTTCGCGTTTTCGGACAGATGAACCAGAGGGGGAAAGTTGCATGTTCGCTATGCTAGAGATGTGTGGCGGACGAACGGGCTACGTATCCGGATTCATCTCGTCGTTCTGAGCAACTTTCATGTACAAAGTTTTTCCATCCGAGCTACGGTTTATTTTATATTAATTTTAAAAGATTTAAATTAATTTTAGCATTTATTTAATTATTTTAATTTAACATTATCCAGAACAGTGCATGCTGACGTCCGCATGACGTCAGCAGTCAACAGAGGTGTTGACTGGGTCGCTCACGTGTGGGTCCCGCATGCCATAGGTACAATTACCTAATTAACCTATTAATCAATTTAATTAGTTAATTAGGGACCTAATGTTTATTTAGTTTAATTAAATAGGATTAATTAAGTTAATTAGTTTAGTTAATTAATTAATTAATTAACATTTTTATATACTTATTATTTATTTATTTATTTTTAAAAAAATTAAATCGTTCTCAAGGGGTTTGGCCCCTACTGTCAGTGGCACAGGGGCCATTGCGGGCTAACGGGCGCTGGGTCACATGCATCGCCCGAGCGGGGTGGGCGAGTCCGACCAGGGGGAAGCGGGGCGAGGCCTCCGGGCTGGTGGGCGCAAGCACCGGCGGCCAAGGGCCGCGCGGGCGGTGACCCGAGCATGGCCGGGGCAGTAGCCGGAGCAGCAGTGGGCAGCAGCGGTGGGTGGCAGCTGCAGCGAGCGGTGGGAGCAGGGGGTGCGGCCTGACGGATGCAACGGCAGGATCGTGAGAGGAGCGTGTGCAGGGGGGGACGGATGTGGAGGAGCGGCATTGCCGACGAGCAGTAGCTGAGCAGACCATGGAGCAGGGGGGCACAGCCCCAGGTGGATGTGGGCGCGGGATGCGCGTGGTGACCACGGCGGCAGAGGGGCTGCGGGTAAGCGGAGGAGGCGGGTGCGGTGGCCAGCAAGGTCGAGTGGGGGTGGCGCGGTCGGCCAGCGAGCGGGACTAGCGGATGCAGGGGGTAGGGGCACGAGGTGCGGACGCGGGACGGCGCTGGCGGGCGCGGGCAGCGCGTGTCGTGGCTGATGGTGCGTGCCCGGCAACGGGGAGATGTGTAGGAGCGGGCGCAAAGAGGAAAGAGGAGGCCAAAGGCCTCACCAGCGTTGCAGGGGGTTCGATCGCCGAGGCTCGGGGACGCCGGCGTGGGGGAGACGAGGAAGCGTCCGGCGACGGCTGTGATGGGGTCGGGGCGGTCCGGCGAGCGACGAGGGTCGGGGAAGGCCGTTGCGGAGGAGGACAGGGACGGGATGCAGGAGGTTGGGAGCCGCGAGGAGGAGGCCAGGGTTGGCGGTGCTCGGCGCCAGCGGGCGGCGGCCTCAGGGGAGCGGCAGCTCGGGTGCCCGCTCCACTGAGTGTGCGTGCATGCGTGTGGTGGCGCGGGTGAGGGGGCGAGGGGGACGATGGGGGATCGAGTGAGTGGGTGGATCGGGTTAGGGTTAGGTGGGTGAGGCCATATAGGCCATGGGGTGGCTGGCTGGGCAGTTTGGCTGGGCCGCTTGGCCATCTAGGCCAAGGCCCAGCAGGGCGAGGGGCTTTCTTTTTCTTGTTGTTGTTTTGTTCTTTTACTTTTATTTATTCTTTGGTT
This sequence comes from Triticum urartu, assembly GCF_056163025.1. NCBI lineage: Eukaryota > Viridiplantae > Streptophyta > Magnoliopsida > Poales > Poaceae > Triticum > Triticum urartu. The sequence goes on from NC_141874.1 coordinate 579,854,081, forward strand.
TGTTTTTTATTTTACTTTCTTTTCTGTTTAGTTTTTACTTAATATCTACAATGACCCCTAAATTAGTAATAACATAAAACCCACTGCAACCAAAAGGTTTTACCCCAAAACCATTTAGTTTCGTATTTTATTAATTATAAAAGCATTTAAATATTAGTTTTTGCTACGGTTTTATTCACCTTAGAGTATTTAAACATTTTATAAAGTGGGATTTCTTCACCACAATTACTTGTGATTTATTTGCCACAAACCGAACATTTTAATTTTAAAGTTTGAAAACTTTTAACGTTTGCCTTTAATCAAATTTTGAATTTGGATCGGTTTCAAACTAATTCGAGATTAACAACAGTAACCGCGATGACGTGGCAACATTAATAGGGAATTACTGTAGCTTAAATACCCGTGCGTCACAATGAACTTGCTATAGTTCCTTATGTTAAACATGAAATTGTTGCTATTGCACCCATGCATGATAGTCCTATTATCTATTTGAATTATCCCGACTACACTATATCTGAGAAGTTTGCCCTTATTAAGGATTTTATTGATGGGTTGCCTTTTACCGTTGCACATGATGATTTTGATAGATATAATATGCATGTGCTTGCTGCCCCTACTTGCAATTATTATGAGAGTGGAACTACATCTCCGCCTCTCCATGTTTCCAATATGATAAAATTGCAAGAAACTGTTTATACTATGCATTGGCCTTTACTTGATGTGCATGAATTGTTCTTGTATGACATGACGATGCATAGGAAGAGAGTTAGACTTCGTCATTGCTTGATATATGTTGCTTTGTGCTCACTACTAAATCACAAATCATTTTTAATTAAAATTGGCTTTGATATACCGTGGGATCCGGGTGGATCCATTACTTGAGCACTATATGCCTAGCTTAATGGCTTTAAAGAAAGTGCTGCCAGGGAGACAACCCGGAAGTTTTAGAGAGTCATTTATTTCTGTTGTGTGCTTTTATAAGGTTTAAAAATAAAAATAATGTGCCAAGGTTTGCCTTTAGGATGTTTACATTGCTTGTTGGTTGGTGCGGTGCAGGACAGAAACTTTGGCTGTAGTGCGCGATTTTACATTTTTTACTGGAACGTCAAACGGTTCTGAAACTTTTTGCACTGTCTTTCTATACAAATTTTTTATTTTTACTAATTTTAGTAGAATTTATGGAGTACCATAAGTATGGTGGATGTTCAGATTACTACAGACTGTCCTGTTTAAGACACATTCTGTTTTTGATGCATAGTTTGCCTGTTTTGATGAAACTATCGATTTATATCAGTGGATTAAGCCATGGAAAATTATATTACAGTTTAAATAATGCAAAAACAAAATATGAATTGGTTTGCAACAGTACTTAGAGTAGTGATTTGCTTTATTATACTAACGGATCTTACCGAGTTTTCTGTTGAGTTTTGTGTGGATGAAGTGTTCGAAGATCGAGGAGGTCTCGATGTGAGAAGAAGGAAGAGAGGCAAGATATCAAGATTGGGGATTCCCCGGAAGGCATCCCATCTTTATTCAACAAGTATTGGTATGTTTTAGGATTCGTTTCATACATGCGATATGTGCAATCTTGGAGCGTCTTTTGCATTTAGTTTTCACTTTTATTTTATGCACCATGCTGGTATGAGATGGTCCTTGGTTCATTTATAGAATTCTCATTGCACTTCACTTATATCTTTTGAGTATGGCTTTATAGAATGCTTCATGTGCTTCGCTTATATCATTTGAAGTTTGGATTGCCTGTTTCCCTACACATAGAAAACCGCCATTTTTAGAATGCTCTTTTGCTTCATTATATTTGTTAGAGCGTGGCCATATCTTTTGTAGAAAGAATTAAGCTCTCTTGCTTCACTTATATCTATTTAGAGAGATGACATGAACTGGTCATTCACATGGTTAGTCATAAAATCCTACATAAAACTTGTAGATCATTGAATATGATATGCTTGATTCCTTGCAATAGTTTTGCGATGTAAAGATGGTGATATTAGAGTCATGCTAGTGGGTAGTTGTGGATTGTAGAAATACTTGTGTTGAAGTTTGTGACTCCCATAGCATGCACGTATGGTGAACCGTTATGTGATGATGTCGGAGCATGAGGTATTTATTGATTGTCTTCCTTATGAGTGGCGGTCGGGGATGAGCGATGGTCTTTTCCTACCAATCTATCCCCCTAGGAGCATGTGCGTAGTACTTTGTTTCGATGACTAATAGATTTTTGCAATAAGTATATGAGTTCTTTATGACTAATGTTTAGTCCATGGATTATACGCACTCTCGCCATTCCATCATTGCTAGCCTCTTCGGCACCGTGCATTGCCCTTTCTCACCTCGAGAGTTGGTGCAAACTTCACCGGTGCATCCAAACCCCGTGATATGATGCGCTCTATCACACATAAGCCTCCTTATATCTTCCTCAAAACAGCCACCATACCTACCTATTATGGCATTTCCATAGCCATTCCGAGATATATTGCCATGCAACTTCCATCATCATCATACATGACTTGAGCATTTATTGTCAAATTGCTTTGCATGATCGTAAGATAGCTATCATGATGTTTTCATGGCTTGTCCCTTTTTTGATGTCATTGCTATGCTAGATCATTGCACATCCCGGTACACCGCCGGAGGCATTCATATAGAGTCATATCTTTGTTCTAGTATTGAGTTGTAATATTGAGTTGTAAGTAAATAAAAGTGTGATGATCACCATTATTAGAACATTGTCCCATGTGAGGTTATCAAAATAAAAGAGGCCAAAGAAGCCCACCAAAAATAAGAGAAAAAAACAAAAAAGGGAGAAAAAGAGAGACGGGACAATGTTACTATCCTTTTACCACACTTGTGCTTCAAAGTAGCACCATGTTCTTCATATAGAGAGTCTCATTGAGTTATCACTTTCATATACTACTGGGAATTTTCATTATAGAACTTGGCTTGTATATTCCGATGATGGGCTTCCTCAAATGCCCGAGGTCTTCATGAGCAAGCAAGTTGGATGCACACCCACTTAGTTTCAGTTTGAGCTTTCATATACTTATAGCTCTAGTGCATTCGTTGCATGGCAATCCCTAATCCTCACATTGACATCAATTGATGGGCATCTCCATAGCACATTGATTAGCCATGTCGATGTGAGACTTTCTCCTTTTTTTTCTTCTCCACACAAACTCCACCATCATATTCTATTCCACCCATAGTGCTATGTCCATGGCTCACGCTCATATATTGTGTGAAAGTTGAAAATGTTTGAGAACGTCAAAAGTATGAAACAATTTCTTGGCTTGTTATCGGGGTTGTGCATGATTTGAATATTTTGTGTGGTGAAGATGGAGTATAGCCAGACCATATGATTTTGTAGGGATAACTTTCTTTGGCCATGTTATTTTGAAATGACATGATTGCTTTATTAGTATGCTTGAAGTATTATTGTCTTAATGTCAAATGATAGACTATTGCTTTGAATCACTCGTGTCTTAATATTCATGCCATGATTAGATTACATGATCAAGATTATGCTGGGTAGCATTCCACATCAAAAATTATTTTTTATCATTTATCTACTCAAGGAAGAGCAGGAATTAAGCTTGGGGATGCTGATACGTCTCCGCTGTATCTATAATTTTGATTGTTCCATGCCAATATTCTACAACTTTCATATACTTTTGGCAACTTTTTATACTATTTTTGGGACTAACATATTGATCGAGTGCCCAGTGCCAGTTCCTGTTTGTTGCATGTTTTTTGTTTCGCAGTAAATCCATATCAAACAAAGTCCAAACAGGATAAATACTGACGGAGTTTGTTTTTGGAATATATGTGATTTTTTGGAAGAAAAATCAACGCGAGACGATTCCCGAGGGTCCACAAGGCAGGGGGCACGCCCCAGGGGGTCAGGCGCGCCCTGGGCCCTCTTGGCCACCCCGTAAGGCGGTTGATGCCCTTCTTTCGCCGCAAGAATGCTAATATCCAGATAGAGATCATGTTAAAATTTCAGCCCAATCGGAGTTACGTATCTCCGGGAGTTTAAGAAACGGTGAATGGGCAGAATCTGAGAACGCAGAAACAGAGAGAGACAGAGAGACAGATCCAATCTCGGAGGGGCTCTTGCCCCTCCCATGCCATGGAGGCCATGGACCAGAGGGGAAACCCTTCTCCCATCTAGGGAGAAGGTCAAGGAAGAACAAGAAGGAGGGGGGCTCTCTCCCCCTCGCTTCCGGTGGCGCCGAAACGCCACCGGGGGCCATCATCATCACCACGATCTTCACCAACACCTCTGCCATCTTCACCAACATCTTCATCACCTTCCCCCATCTATCTACAGCGGTCCACTCTCCCACAACCCACTGTACCCTCTACTTGAACATGGTGCTTTATGCTTCATATTATTATCCAATGATGTGTTGCCATCCTATGATGTTTGAGTAGATTTTCGTTGTCCTATCGGTCTAGTAAAGTAGTCAATTGCTTAGGGACAATTTTGCAACTCCTACCACCACTTTTCCACACTCACTATACTAGCTTTATTGCTTCTTTATCTAAACAGCCCCTATTTTTTATTACGTGCACTTTATATTCTTGCAAACCTATCCAAAACCACCTACAAAGTACTTCTAGTTTCATACTTGTTCTAGGTAAAGCGAACGTTAAGCGTGCGTAGAGTTGTATCGGTGGTCGATAGAACTTGAGGGAATATTTGTTCTACCTTTAGCTCCTCGTTGGGTTCGACACTCTTACTTATCGAAAGGGGCTACAATTGATCCCCTATACTTGTGGGTTATCACCCACTCACTTTCTTGTAAATACAGGCTTCTCTGAAAGTCTGTATAAAACCATATGCTTTGATCACCTCATCAAAGCGTATATTCCAACTCCGAGATGCCTGCACCAGTCCTTAAATGGAACGCTGGAGCTTGCACACTTTGTTAGCATCTTTAGGATCGGCAAAACCTTCTGGTTGCATCATATGCAACTCTTCTTTGAGAAATCCATTAAGGAATGCAGTTTTGATGTCCATTTGCCATATTTCACGGCAATCGCTAACATGATTTGGACAGACTTAAGCATCACTATGAGTGAGAAAATCTCATCGTAGTCAACACCTTGAATTTTTTGAAAACATTTTTGCGTCAAGTCGAGCTTTGTAGATAGTAACACTATCATCAGCGTCCATCTTCCTCTTGAAGATCCATTTATTCTCAATGGCTTGCCGATCATCGGGCAAGTCCACGAAAGTCCACACTTTGTTCTCACACATGGATCATATCTCAGATTTCATGGCCTCAAGCCATTTATCGGAATCTGGGCTCATCATCGCTTCCTCATAGTTTGTAGGTTCGTCATGGTTTAGTAACATGACTTCCAGAATAGGATTACCGTACCACTCTGGTGCGTAACGTGCTCTGGTTGACCTACGAGATTCGGTAGTAACTTGATCTGAAGTTTCATGATCATTATCATTAGCTTCCTCTCTAGTTGGTGTAGGCATCACTGGAACAGATTTCTGTGATGAGCTACTTTCCAATTTGAGAGAAGGTACAATTACCTCATCAAGTTCTACTTTCCTCCCACTCACTTATTTCGAGAGAAACTCCTTCTCTAGAAAGGATCCATTCTTAGCAACAAAAATCTTGCTTTCGGATCTGTGATAGAAGGTGTACCCAACAGTTTCTTTTGGGTATCCTATGAAGACGCACTTCTTCGATTTGGGTTTGAGCTTATCAGTTTGAAACCTTTTCACATAAGCATCTCAACCCCAAATTTTAAGAAACGGCATCTTTGGTTTCTTGCCAAACCATAGTTCATACGGTGTCGTCTCAACAGATTTAGGAGGTGCCCTATTTAACGTGAATGCAGCTGTCTCTAATGCATAACCCCAAAACAATAGTGGTAAATCGGTAAGAGACATCATAGATCGCACCATATCTAATAAAGTACGATTACGACATTCGGACACACCATTACGTTGTGGTGTTCCAGGTGGTGTGAGTTGTGAAACTATTCCACATTGTTTTAAATGAAGGCCAAACTCGTAACTCAAATATTCGCCTCTGCGATCAGATCATAGAAACTTTATTTTCTTGTTACGATGATTCTCCACTTCACTCTGAAATTCTTTGAACTTTTCAAATGTTTCAGATTTGTGTTTCATTAGTTAGATATACCCATATCTGCTCAAATCATCTGTGAAGGTCAGAAAATAATGATACTCGCCGCGAGCTTCAACACTCATCGGACCGCATAGAACGGTATGTATTATTTTCAGTATGTCAATAGCTCGCTCCATTGTTCCGGAGAACGGAGTTTTAGTCATCTTGCCCATGAGGCATGGTTCGCAAGTATCAAATGATTCACAATCAAGTGATTCCAAAAGTCCATTCGCATGGAGTTTCTTCATGCGCTTTACACCAATATGACCTAAACGGCAGTGCCTCAAATATGTTGCACTATCATTATCAACTTTGCATCTTTTGTCATCAATATTATGAATATGTGTATCACTACGATCGAGATTCAATAAACCATTTATATTGAGTGTATGACCATAGAAGGTTTTATTCATGTCAACAGAATAACGATTATTCTTTGACTTAAATGAATAGCCGTATTGCAATAAACATGATCCAATCATATTCATGCTCAACACAAATGCCAAATAACATTTATTTTAGGTTCAACACTAATCCCGAAGGTAGAGGGAGTGTGCGATGGTGATCTTATCAATCTTGAAATCACTTCCAACACACATCGTCACCTCGCTATTAACTAGCCTCTGTAACTCCTGTTTTGAGTTACTAATCTTAGCAACTGAACCGGTATCAAATACCTAGGGGTTACTACAAACACTGGTAAAATACACATCAATAACATGTATATCAAATATACATTTGTTCACTTTGCCATCCTTCCTATCCGCGAAGTATTTGGGGTAGTTCCGCTTCCACTGACCATTCCCTTTGCAGTAGAAGCAGTTAGTTTCAGGCTTAGGTCTAGCTTTGGGCTTCTTCATGGGAGTGGCAACTTGCTTGCCATTCTTCTTGAAGTTCCCTCTATTTCCCTTCTGCCTTTTTTTCTTGAAACTAGTGGTCTTGTTAACCATCAAAATTTGATGCTCTTTTTGATTTCTACCTTCGCTGATTTCAGCATCGCGAAAAGCTTGGGAATCCTTTTCGTCATCCCTTGCATATTATAGTTCATCACGAAGTTCTAGTAACTTGGTGATAGTGACTAGAGAATTATGTCAATCAGTATCTTATCCGGAAGATTAACTCCTACTTGATTCAAGTGATTGTAGCACCAGACATTCTGAGCATATGCTCACTAGCTGAGCTATTCTCCTCCATCTTGTAGGAAAATTACATGTTAGAGGTCTCATACCTCTTGACATGCGCATGAGTCTGAAATACTAATTTCAACTCTTGGAACATCTCATATGCTCCTGCCGTTCAAAATAGTTTTTGAAATCCCGGTTCTAAGCCGTAAAGCATGGTGCACTAAACTATCAAGTAGTCATCATACCGAGCTTGCCAGATGTTCATAACGTCACCATCTGCTCCTGCAATAGGTCTGTCACCTAGTGGTGCATCACGGACATAATTCTTCTATGCAGCAATTGTTGGGGAACGTAGTATTTCAAAAAAAAATCCTACGATCACGCAAGATCTATCTAGGGATGTAGAGCAACGAGAAGGGAGAGTGTGTCTACGTACCCTTGTAGACCGAAAGGGGAAGTGTTAAGTAACGCGGTTGATGTAGTCGAACATCTTCGTGATCCAACCGCTCAAGTACCGAATGCACGGTACCTCGGCGATCTGCACAAGTTAAGCTCAGTGATGTCCCTCGAACTCTAGATCCAGCTGAGGCCGAGGGAGAGTTTCGTCAGCACGATAGCGTGTTGACGGTGATGATGAAGTTACCACCGCAGGGCTTTGCCTAAGCACTACGACAATATGACCGAGATGGAAATCTGTGGAGGGGGCACTGCACACGGCTGAGAGATCAACTTGTGTGTCTATGGGGTAACCCCCTCCAACGTATATAAAGGAGTGGAGGAGGGGAGGGGAGGGCTCCTATGGCGCGCCCCAAGGGGGGATTCCTACTCCTAGTAGGAGTAGGTTTCCCCCCTTCCCTAGTTGGAGTAGGAGAAGACGGAAGAGGGAGAGGGAGAGAAGGAAAGGGGGGCCGGCCCCCTTCCAAATTCGGATTGGGCTTGGGGGGCGCGTGCCTCCCACTTGGACGCCTCCTTTTGTCTCCCACCATGGCCCATTAAGGCCCATTAACTTCCCGGGGGGTTCCGGTAACCCCCCGGTACTCCAGAAAATGCCCGAACATACCTGAAACCTTTCCGGTGTCCAAACATAGCCTTCCAATATATCAATCTTTGTGTCTCAACCATTTCTAGACTCCTCGTCATGTTCGTGATCACATCCGGGACTCCGAACTATCTTCGGTACATTAAATCACATAACTCATAATACATATCATCATCGAATGTTAAGCGTGCGGACCCTACGGGTTCGAGAACTATGTAGACATGACCAAGACTAATCTCTGGTCAATAACCAATAGCGGAACCTGGATGCTCATATTGGTTCCTACATATTCTATGAAGATATTTATCGGTCAAACCGCATAACAACATAAGTTTGTTCCCTTTGTGATCGGTATGTTACTTGCCTGAGATTCGATCGTCAGTATCATCATACCTAGTTCAATCTCGTTACCGGCAAGTCTCTTTACTTGTTCCGTAATGCAACATCCCACAACTAACTCATTAGTCACATTGCTTGCAAGGCTTATAGTGATGTGTATTATCGAGAGGGCCCAGAGATACCTCTCCGACAATCGGAGTGACAAATCCTAATTTCGATCTATGCCAACTCAACAAACTCCATCGGAGACACCTGTAGAGCATCTTTATAATCACCCAGTTACATTGTGACGTTTGATAGCACACTAAGTATTCCTCCGGTATTTGGGAGTCGCATAATCTCATAGTCATAGGAACATGTATAAGTTATGGAGAAATCAATAGCAATATACTAAATGATCATAGTGCTAAGCTAACAGATGGGTCAACTCAATCACATCATTCTCTAATGATGTGATCCCGTTCATCAAATGACAACTCATGTCTATGGTTAGTCAAAGTGTGTTAAGTCGACTAGAGGGGGTGAATAGGCGATTTTTATGTATTCTTCACTGAGGAATTTCAGTGTGAGGAAATTCCTAAGCGAAGAACTACTTGCAGTGGAATAAGTACTCAGATGCAGACATCACATAACATAAGCATGGACATCATGATGAATTGGAAACACAACACAGAGTATAGAAAGCGTAAGCACAGGATAAAACAGAATGAAGACAAACGGACTGAAGAAATTGAACTGAGGAAATTGAGAATGTCTTCAGTCAATGTCTTCAAACAGATATGAACAGGTACATAACACGGTAATGAAGAAATGAAAGGGTTGAGGAAATAGAACCAGTTAGCTCGGTGCAGACAAAGATTTGGTAGACCAGTTCCAACTGTTGTGACAATTGTATGTCTGGTTAGAGCGGCTAGGTATTTAAACCTGAGGACACACAGTCCCGGACACACAGTCCTCACCGTATTCTCCTTGAACTAAGGTCACACATACCACGTCCAATCACTCGTGGTAAGTCTTCGGGTGACTTCCAAACATTCACAAACTCGGTCACTCGGTGATCCACAATTTCCTCTTGGATGCTCTCGACCATGACGCCTAACCGTCTGGAGGATGCACGGTCCTCAAAGGTAACAAGCGTCGGTTCCACACAGGAACAATCTCTTCGGTGATGCTCAATCACTTTGGGTTTGTAGGTGTTTGGTTTGGGGTTTTGGGTTTTTCCTCACTTGATGATTTTCACTCGAAGTCCTCAGAGGATGGAATGCTCTCAATGACAAGTGTCAGTTTCTCGCGGAGTAGCCAACCAGCTAGTGGTTGTAGTGGGCGGCTGTTTATAGCTTAGGGAGCAGCCCGACATGATAAGACATAGTGAGGAATTTTGGGACAGCTGGCGCGTAGCACAGCAACGGTCGGAAATTTGAGCTCTCAAACTCCTCAGGGCTATCATGTTCCTCACTAGTGGGCAATCCGCACTAGCGAATTCCTAACTCCTCAGTCAGAACAAATTCCTCAAAAACCAGAAGAACTTCGTCTCTGTCACTGAAGAAATTGACTGAACTGTATGAGATTTCCAATGGCTTCACTCGAAGGGATTGGTAGGTGTAGGATTTTGAGTTGAGCATCACTTGGAAACTTTTCCTTAGTTTTACCTCGACCCCCTTTAACAGTACGGTGTTTCCTGTGACTCAAGAAAGAGAAAATGAAACTACGAAAACAAAAGTCTTCACGCTTCATGTTCCTCGCATGAATATCAAGTCTTCATGGTCACACCAATTTCTTCACTTTCAACGTCTTCAGAAATCCAAAGTCTTTAGTTGAAGACATTCATTTTTAGGGGTCGACTTTCTTTGTAAATATCAAACTCCTCATAGACTTATAGTCCCGTTTACACTCACAAACACATTAGTACCTTAACCTATACGTCTTTAATACACCAAAGTCACTATGGGGCACTAGATGCACTTATAATCTCCCTCTTTTTGGTGATTGATGACAATATAGGTTAAGTTTTCAACGGGGATAAACATATGAAGTCTAAATACTGATATTGAGGAATTTGATTGCAAGATATAAAAGAACTCCCCCTGAAGATGTGCATAGTGAGGAATTTGCTTTTGAAGCATTGCACATTTGAAGAGTATAATCATGGAGATCTCCCCCTATATCTTGTAATTCATACACGCATTTAACATATGATATGAAGAATTTGAAATGCATGATGAAATATGGTGGTTGATGTAATACAGCATGCGTGCATTATCATACATGAGGAAATAGCATGCAAAGGAACATAGCAAAAAGTATCAAACCACCATCAGACTTAAGTTTACAACTCGATCCAATAAATCTTCAGAAGAACGAGAGTTGTAACTTAGCAAAAAAAGGCCCATATAAGTAGACCCGCTTGAAGACTAACTCAAATTTCTCCCCCTTTGTCATCAAATGACCAAAAGGGACAAAAAGTGAGGACTAACGCCCCTGAAGAATATCATCATTGAGTCAATGGAGGAGCGTCAGCGTTGTTGGGGTCGGTTGTTGGAGTAGGGCCTGCAGCAGTGTCGTCCAAATCTTCATGATCATCAGTCTCGCGCGAGGAAGAATATGAGCTGGCTACCAAGGAAGGAACTTTGATTTTCTTGAATTTCTTCGGCGGTGGCTGAGACCAGTCAAAGTCCTGCTTGAAGCCCATTTGCTTCAGATCTTCTTCACCATAAAGATGAGACAGAACAACCCAGGTGCGATTGAATACTTCATGGAGGTAGAAGTGGTTCTTCTTCACTGCATTGTGTGTAGCAGTCATGTTGTGAAGAATGGAACCAAACTGACGCTTAACCCATTTGTCGTTGTGATCGGCCTTCTGGTGAAGACTGAGGAGAAGCTCACGATCAGTCATCACTCTGGGAGTTGTGCCTTAAGGATTTTCCTTTGAGGCATTGGCGGCAGAGTCATGAGTGGTAGAGTCATCATTGTTGGAGTAAGATGCAGCTATGCGAAACTGATCATCCAATGGACGAATGCCTTCATCAATAACAGCAGTAGCCTTGCCCTTTTCATCAGCTGAGGAAAATGTCCGCTTGAGGACTTCTATTGGGGGCAAGTAGCTAACGTGATTCTGCAAATCGGCCTTGTATTTGATTAAGGACCTTGATCTGAGGAATCTCATAATCCAGGGAGCGTAAGGCTTCAATTCAAATGGAGATAACGCAACATTGGCCAGAGTCCTCATGAAGAAATCATGGTAGTTAATAGGAATGCCATGAATGATGTTGAAAAGTAGATTCTTCATGATACCAATGACCTCTTCTTCATTAGAGTCATGGCCCTTGATTGGACTCAAAGTCTTTGTCAAGATGTGATAGACAGTCCGTGGCACATACAGCAATTCCTTCACGAGGAATTTGGTCCTTGAGGCTTGACCAGGCTTCAGTGGCTTCATCAACACTTGCATATAGTGGTCAGTAAGTTTGGTTTCATGATATATACAACGTGCACCTTCAAGGGGAGGACTCACAGGCAGGGCATGAAGCAATTCATAGGCCGGTGCTTTCAAGTGAGTATTCTCTATCATCCAGGCTAATACCCAAGAGTTCACATCTTCAGCATTTCCTGTGATGTGCAGCGTTGCATAGAACTGAAGAATTAGTTCTTCATTCCAATCACATATATCAGTGCAGAAGTTGAGCAGTCCAGCATCGTGAATAACACTAAGGACTGGTGTGAAGCAAGGCATTGATTCCATGTCCACATGAGGAATATGCGCATGGTCGAAGACTTTGTCCTTATCAAAAAGTAGTGAAGAATAGAAGTTTGCTTGGTTGGCAGTCCAAAAACGCTTCCTTCTAAGACGAGCAGAGTCATATGGGTTGTAATCTATGAAGAATATGTGCTCAAGGAAGAAGTCAGCGGCCTTGAATTTTTGCTTCTTGGAGAAGGGATTCTTCGGCTTGAGCTAAGGAGTGTCAGTCAAAGTCATCACAGCCTTAGGCATCACAGTCTCCGGAACCACAGGCTGAGGAATTTCAGTTTCTACTTCAGTAGCAACCTGGGTCTTCAATTCTTCATCAACATTGACATTAGCACTAGTGGCTAGAATTTCTTCATGGATGGAAGGTGTGGCTTGAGGTTCTTCAGATCCCATTTTAACTTCTTCAGTCTGGACGGGGGACTGAGGAATCTATTGAAGTGGTGTGAAGAGCGGAGAGTTGGGGTGCTGACTGTCCCAATAGTCATCATTCACCACTGGAGTGGAGCACCCAATGTCCATGTCTTCATCTTCTTCAACCCTTGCCTCTTCAGCTATGAATTGAGGCATAGGCGATGAGATGACTGGGGTTGAAGGAATATTATCCACTTCAATTTTCACTGTTGCTCGCTCCGCAGCTCTGGTTCTCTTCGCTTCTGAAGCGGACGGAAGAACTGTATTTGTTGTTTGTGCAGGAGGAGCGGAGGAAATAGGTTCAGTTTCTTCAGGCACAACTGTTTCAGTTTGCCTGGTTGGTTCAGATTCTTCAGGCTCAGCGGTTGATGCCTCAGCTGGCCTGGCTTGTTCTTCGGGCGCAACACTAGTGGTTACCATAGCAATGTCATCAGCAGCCGGAATGCGGTCATTAGCCCTGGTACTAGCATTTTCTTCAGCAACCTGATTTTCATTAGTAGTGCTGGCATGTTCTTCAGTGGTCTGAGCAGATGCTTCACCCTGAGGAGATTTAGCTTTTGAAGTAAATTTCTTAGCCAACTTCACAAATCTGACTTTGGCTCCAAGCCAGTCAGTGCGATAGACGTTGAATTCATCACTAAGTCCTTTGATCTCAGTTTGTATAGCAACAAGTTCATCAGTTGTCATGTTGGCAATATTTTTCTTCAGAAATACTCCTTCTTGTACTGCGTTTTCTTCAACTGCCTGGCCTTCTCAAATTTCCACTTTTCTTCACCAATGAAGGCGGTCAGCATGTGACTTTGGCCAGAAGTGAGATTGAAGTCAGGCAAAGGTGTGTTAGGATCCTTGTGCCAGAGGTCAATATACTCAAGGATCAACTTGTGATCCAACATCAATGGCACATTTGTGCCTTTGGCTCTAGCGGCCCTCTGTTGTTTGTCTCTGATGATTTCAGCAAGTTCATCATCATTAGCTTCGTCATCAGTGGACGGTACTTGGAAGGCGACCTGCTTCTTTTGAGGACTTGGTCTAGTGCCTCATCTAGCAGTGGCCTTAGTCTTCAGCAATGAGGGGCCTGTTGAGGAATGCAGAGGAGCTGAAGAACTTGCAGAGGCTCCTGAGGCAATTGATTTTCCTGTGGTCCTTTGACACGAGGCAATATGCACAGGTGTTGAGGACTTTGCCGGAGGACATGAGGGTTTTGGTGCTTGAGGAACTGGGGCAGCTTGAGGAATTGGCCGTGAGGGCTTAGAAGAAGAGCTTGGTCGTGAGGGCATTGAAGAAGAAGCACTGGGCTTATGTGCAGGCTTCTTAGGCATAGCCTTCTTGGGCTTGCTAGCAGAGGCCTCAACAGTGGCGGCAGCAGCAGCAGAGTCTTCATTGAATTTCCTCACTGCTTCTTTTGCCATTTTGGCCAGTTTAGCTTGACGATTTGCCCATTCAGCGGGAAATTCCTCACCTCTTCTGATGCTAGAGGGATAAGCAACTTGGCCTGGTGCCAATGGAGGTCTTGGTCATGGAGGGTGTACAACGAATTTCTTCATGTACTTGGGAGTTACATATCTGTACTCCCTCCATTCTCTGGCCCATCTCCTCTCTATCTTCTAAATGTGAACTTTGCGCTCATTCTTCGTTTCGTGAGGAGGAGTGCAGTATCCTGCATAGATGTCATCAGGAATCTCAAACATAGTGTTGACTTCCAGTTTCTTTCCTCCCTTCTGAGGTTTATTGCCATCTGCCATTTTCTTCAGTTGAGGATTTTGAACTATCGAGTTCTCTGAAGAGGTATGCAGTTTTTCTTCGAGGAACGCTGCAAATGAGTTAAGTTGATGAGAACCTAGTGATTTGGCAGCGGACATGAGTACCTGTGAACAGAGTATAGGTGCGAAGAATTTGGAGAGGTCATATGCGTTCTCAGAAGTTTTTTGCAAATAAGAGCAAGTTTGAGGAATTTGACTAGATGTGTCTTGAGGAATTTCATTAAGCGTTCTTTGACTTAGGTTCCAGAGTTGTATAGATTGCAAATCCACACAATTGAGGAATCTTGAAGAAAAATGTTGCTTAGGGAAACAAATCAAGAACATATGTTTGTATGAGGTGTTCAGAGTGTGAAGATTGAAGAATAAACACATTTTGAAGATTTGAAGAAATCACTGGAATCAATAAGGGCAGTAAAAGTAGCTTTTAATTACCCTTGAAGAAGAACATGACGAACTGGGAATGTAGATTGGAAGTTCATCAGTCCAGATATTCCACGCCCTAACTTGGCAGAGGAAGACAGCTACGGCGGTGGCGGAGTGAAGAAATCCGCGGCCGGCGCGAGTACGACGGCGACGAGGTCGAGGCAGTGAAGCTTTCCTCATCGGCGACGATGGAATTAGCAGCGCCACTAGGTTTTAAGAGCTTGAGCGAGGGAGTGAGGTCGAGCAGAGTAAAAACAGTATGAGGAGGGTGAGAGGTATTTATAGCCGAGGTGAAAAATCGCTCGCCCAAGGAAAATGGACGAACGTGCCCCTGACCCTTCTCATCCTTGTAACATGTGTCACCCATGTACAGAGAGGTGGAGATCGTAAGTTATCGTGGGTGAATAGATAAGTATTATCGTGGGATGTGGAACGGTTTAGGCAGCAACAGCCGAAAATTCAGATTAGAATATTTTAAAGTTTCGTTCGCAGATTCTTCAGCTGACAAGGACACAGTGAAGATTTTGAACGGGTTTCAAATAGAACACACATGAAGAATTTGTGAACAGACTGGGTTGAGTATAGCATAGAGGGGGAAGGGTCCGATCACATTCACTTAGCAGAAAGATCAACTTGAAGAAATAGCTATAAGTGAATGTTGTAGAGGACATAAACTCATGTGTGTGTGTGTGAGGACATTGCAAAGTTGAAGAAATCAACTGAGGAAATTCAAGATGAAGAAATACTCAAATTGAAGATTTTCAACTTTTGTTGGTGGTGTGACCCACCGTGTAAGAATGATGATTTCAGACGCCGCGTACAATTGTCGTAGGGCTTTGAGAATCAAATTCTTCGTTAATTTCTTCACACTTATAGGGTTAGTCTTCATTGATTGAAGAAAAATGTTACTTCATGTGTTGCACATATAAGTCATCAATTTTGCATAAGTGTTAGGATGTGTGCCCTTTTCAAAGGACATTCAAAGATTCTAAGATATTTAGCTCACACCGCAACTTGCTAAATCTCTTCTCATCCAAGGGCTTTGTGAAGATATCAGCTAGCTATTCTTCAGTCTTCACGTGCTCGATGGAGATGTCGCCCTTTAACACATGATCATGAAGAAAATGATGATGAATTTGAATGTGCTTTGTCTTTGAGTGCTGAACTGGGTTATGAGCAATCTTGATAGCACTCTCATTGTCACAATAGAGTGGCACATTCTTCACATTGATGCCGTAGTCCTTGAGAGTTTGCTTCATCCATAGCAATTGAGCACAGCATGATCCAGCAACAATGTACTCAGCTTCAGCAGTAGAAAGTGATACGCAGTTCTGTTTCTTCGAAGACCAACAGAGCAAGGATCGTCCGAGGAAATGGCATGTGCCTGATGTTGACTTGCAGTCCACACAATCACCAGCATAGTCAGAGTCTGAATATCCAATGAGATCAAGCCGAGCCCTTGGGATACCATAATCCAAGTGTTGGAGTGTGAGCTAGATATCGAAAAATATGCTTCATAGCCTTATGGTGTGATTCCTTCGGTGTAGCTTGAAAATGGGCACACATGCAAACACTAAGCATAATATCTGGCCTAGATGCACATAAATACAATGAAGAGCCAATCATGGAGCGCTATACCTTTTGACCAAAGTCAATACCATTTTCATCAGTGCATAGCTGGCCATTTGTGGGCATAGGGATTTTGACGCCTTTGCAATCTTGCATGCTGAATTTCCTCAACACATCCTTGAGGTATTTCTCCTAAGATATGAATATGCCATTTCGTTGTTGACGAATCTAAAGACCTAAGAAGAATTTCAATTCTCCCATCATAGACATTTGGTATTCTTCACTCATCATATAGGCAAATTCATCACTGTAACGTTGGTCAGTACATCCAAAGATGATATCATCAACATATATTTGACACACAAATAATTCATCATAATAAGCTTTGGTGAAAAAAGTTGGGTCAAGTGAACTGGGTTTGAAGCCTTTCTTCATGAGGAATTCCTTCAAAGTAACATACCACGCCCGAGGGGCCTGCTTGAGGCCATAGAGGGCTTTATTGAGTCTGAAGACTTTGTCAGGATGCTTTGAATCCTCAAAACCTGGGGGTTGAGCAACATATACTTCTTCCTCAAGCTTACCATTGAGGAATGCACTTTTCACATCCATTTGATATAAGATGATATTATGATGGTTAGCATAAGCAAGTAATATGCGAATAGCTTCAAGTCTAGCAACAGGTGCAAAAGTTTCATCGAAATCAATTCCTTTAACCTGTGTGTAGCCTTGAGCTACAAGTCATGCCTTATTCCTCACCACAAGGCCATTTTCATCTTGCTTGTTGTGGTAGATCCACTTCCTACCGATGATATTGTGCTTGCGAGGGTCTGGACGTTTGAACAGTTCCCATACGTTGTTGAGCTCGAACTAATGTAATCCCTCTTGCATAGCTTGAATCCACTCAGGCTCTAGAAATGCTTCATCTACCTTAGTGGGCTCTGTGATAGAGACGAAAGCAAAGTGCCCACAAAAGTTAGATATATGTGAAACTTTTGAGCGTGTTAGAGGACCTTGTGCATTGATGTCGCTGATGATTTTCTCAATTTGAACTTCATTAGCAACGTGAGGATGAGCTGGTTGACGATGAGAATTTGCCCAACATTTTCTTTAGAGCCATTTTCTTCAGCTGCACCAACATGATTTTCTTCACGTTCTGGAATGACTTCTTCAGCAGATTCTTCAGTAGGAATGACATCCTCAGTAGCCTTGAACTTAATGGATTCCTCAGGAGGTATTTCATCTAGCACAGGAGGTAGGTGCTCTCTTTGCGAACCATTAGTTTCATCGAACCGCACATCTACAGTTTCAACAACCTTGTGGTGATAGGTGTTGAAGACTCTGTAGATGTGCGAGTCCTTCCCATAACCAAGAATAAAACCTTCATGTGCTTTCAATGCAAATTTAGAATTGTGATGCGGATCTCTAATCCAGCATTTAGCATCGAAGACTTTGAAATAACTCACATTGGGTTTTCCTGTCCGTGAGGAGTTCATATGAGGTATTTCTGAAGAATTTGTGAAAATATACCCTGTTGATGATGTGGCACGCAGTATCAATTGCCTCAGACCAGAAGCGAGGAGGCGTCTTGTACTCATCAAGCATAGTGCGGGCCATCTCAACAAGAGTCATGTTCTTGCGCTCCACGACGCCATTCTGCTGAGGAGTATAAGGAGCAGATAATTCATGAGTAATGCCAAGTTCATCAAGATAGTCATCAAGACTAGTGTTCTTGAACTCAGTTCCATTGTCACTTCTGATGTGCTTGATCTTCACACAAAAGTTGGTTGAAGCCCTCGAGGAAAATCGTTTGAAGACTTCCTGCACTTTGGTTTTGTAAGTGATGATATGCACCCATGTATAACAAGAATAATCATCAACAATGACAAATCCATATACAGATGCAGCATTTGTGAATGTGGCATAATGAGTAGGGCCAAAGAGATCCATGTGAAGCAATTCAAATGGACGAGTGGTAGTCATGATGGTCTTTGAGGGATGCTTGGCCTTGGTCATCTTTTCGTCTTCACAAGCTCCACACAAATGGTCCTTGAGGAATTTGACACCCTCGATGCCAATTACATGCTTCTTCTCCGTGAGCATTTGCAAGTTCCTCATGCCAGCATGACCAAGTCGTCGATGCCATAGCAAGCATTCTGAAGCTTTTGCAAGTAGACATGTAGCAGGTTGTGGTCCTATAGAGAAATCAACAATATACAAATCTCCTCTCCTAAAGCCTTCGAAGACTTTGGAATTGTCAGCTTCCATGATCACAACACAACGATACTTGCCAAAGACAACAACCATGTCAAGATCACAAAGCATTGAGACAGACATGAGGTTGAACCCTAAGGACTCGACAAGCATGACTTTGTCCATGTGTCGATCCTTTCAAATTGCAACCTTACCTAGACTCAATACCTTGCTTTTGCCTTTGTCAGCGTAGGTGATATGCTTCAGATGTGATGGAGATAAAGCAGAGTCCATCAACAAGCTCCTGTCACCAGTCATGTGATTTGTACATCCACTGTCGAGGACCCACTCAGTGGCTTTGGGTTGATCATCCTGCAGATGAATTAGTGCAGCTTACGAAGTCATATACTTTATCAATGAAGAATATGACATCAAATTCATCAGATCAATTCCGTCAAGCAAGAGAACAGGTAAAGTAGTATGAGGACGTGAGAAATGAAAATTCATTTCTTCATGATTAGCTTGCGTCCTTTCAAGCATATTCAGTTATCCACCCAATTCTTCAAACGTTTAGGTTCGTCTGGAGACCTGACCCTGCATAAGAAGTTAGTTCTTTTTCTTCACCACCCACATCTGAAGGGGTGGCAAAGAGTTCACCATTCTGTGAGATCCATAAGAGAAAGGTGGCATAGATGTCAATCCACTTCGTTTTACATAAGAGGGGTTAGGGTAAGCATATGAGTAAGCAAAGAAATTCTTTGATGATTTATGAACATAATGATTTGAAGAATAATGCACATATCCATAACCCTTAGTCTTTCCCTGCGAAACGGAGGTGTTAGCACGATGATGTTCATATGAGGACTTTGATCCATGTGAGGAATGTGGTCCATATGAGGACTTGGATCCATATGAAGACTTTGGTCCATATGAAGAATTTGATGTGGGATTCCTATTCTTCACAGGTGGTGTCATGATGACATTCACCTGAAGACTTTCAAGGCACCTTTTGGGAACCCAGATTTTCTTCATAGGAGGACCGTTCCTGCAGTTAGTGCCAACATATCTAGCAAATACTTCACCATTCTGATTTTTGAACAGTTTATAATTGGAGTCAAATGACTCATCAGAAGAATATGAAGATTCACATGTAAAGCCAGATAAAGTAGGTGGATCCACTGAAGGTCCCTTTGCAGCAACCCATGAGGTTTTGGGATACTGCTCAGGTTTCCAGTAAGTCACATCAGCATTGAGTTTCCTCTCAAAGGCAATACCCTCTTTCCTAGGGTTCCTGTTGAGGATCTGCTTCTTAAGCACACCACAAAGAGCCTGATGCCCTTTGAGGCTTTTGTACACGCCTGTCACATACAATTCCTTCATCCTTGCATGGTCAGTGATACTAGCAGCATCCTTAGATGAGGAATTAGTGATAGCAAAGACAGTTGAAGAATTTTCAGCGATAGAAGCATTTGAACTTTCAGGTGAAGAATTAGCAGATTCACGTTCAATGCACTTCAAACATGGAGGAATAAATTCCTCCTGACTAGCGTTGATTTGTTGAGCAAGTAATGAATCACGCTCCTTCTGAAGATCTTCATAACTCACTCTTAACTTCTCAAGATCTTGCTTTCCTTGAGGAAATTCATAAGGAAGCTTCTCATGATCAGATAAGAGACTGTTATGATGTCTCTGAAGGTTATCAAACTTATTCTGAAGTCTCTAAAGATTTTCAGTCAAAGTTTTAGTGCGATCCATTTCATCACCCAACACATCATCACTTTTGTCTAGCATATTTTGAACCTTTTCAAGAGCCCTTTTTTGTTTCACAACAATATTAGCAAGTTTAGAATAACTAGGCTTGAGGTTTTCATCAGATTCATCCTCACTTGATTCAGAGGAGGGATATTTGAGTACCTTTGCACCTTTTGCCATGTAGCAATAGGTGGGAGCGTAGTCATCATTGTCGTCGTCAATGGTGTCGGGGAGGTCCTTTTCCTCAGAGTTGAAGATGGACTTGCTGACAAACGCAGTAGCGAGGGCTAGGCTCGCCACACCAGAGTCCGACTCCTCAGATGCCTCCTCTTCCTCATTTTCCTCACATTCAGCCTCAGAGTCCATTTCCTTGCCAATGAATGCCCGAGCCTTCTTGGAGCTGCTCTTCTTGTGAGATGAAGACTTGAAGGTTTTGATGAAGAGGACTTTGAAGATTTCTTCTACTTCTTTGAATCATCAAGACTGTAGTCCTTGCACTTCTTCTTCTTTGATTCCTTTTCCCACTAAGGACAATCTTGAATGTAGTGACCTGGTTTCTTGCATTTGTGGCAAAGTCTCTTCTTCTAATCACGGGATGAGGAATCTGATCTTAAGTCATCGCTTCTTGAGGATTTTCCAAAACGACCACGTCTTGAGAACTTCTGGAATTTCCTCACAAGCATTGCTAGCTCCTGGCTTAGTTCTTCAGGATCACCAAGGCTGCTACCAGAATCTTCACCTTCAGATTCAGACACTGCCTTGGCCTTCAGAGCACGTGATCTGCCATAGCTCGGTCCATAGAGATCTCTCTTCTCAGCAAGCTGGGACTCATGAGTGTTTAGCCTCTTGAGGATATCAGCGGGATCAAGTGACTTGTAGTCTCCACGTTCTTGTATCATCAGTGCAAGGGTGTCAAATGAGGAATCAAGCGATCGAAGCAATTTCTTCACCACCTCATGGTCGGCGATGTCAGAGGCGCCAAGTGCTTGAAACTCATTTGAAATGTCAGTGAGGCGATCAAAGGTTTGCTGAACATTTTCATTGTCAAGTCTTTTGAAGCGGTTGAAAAGATTGCAAAGAGCATCAACTCAGGAGTCACACTGTGTTGAGACTCCTTCATTGACCTTGGACAGCCTATCCCAGATACGCTTTGCTGTCTCCAAAGCACTCACTCTGCCATACCGCCCGTTGCTCAGATGGCCACAAATGATGTTCTTCGCTTGAGAGTCGAGTTGCTTGAATCTCTTCACATCAGCAGCGTTGATGGTAGGAGTGGCAGAGGGAACACCATTTTCCACAATGTACCAGAGATCATTGCCTCAAGATGCATTCGCATCTTATTCTTCCAGTAAGGGGTAGACCATCCCATCGAAGGTAGGACACCCAGCAGAGTCCTTGATCGTACCTACGGTCGACATAACTAAAACTCCAGGCGGTTAAACCAAAATCACACAGAACAAGGGAGTACCTTGCTCTGATACCAATTGGAAGTGCGTTAAGTCAACTAGAGGGGGTGAATAGGCGATTTTTATGAATTCTTCACTGAGGAATTTGAGGGTGAGGAAATTCCTAAGCGAAGAACTACTTGTAGCGGAATGAGTACTCAGATGCAGACATGACATAACATAAGCATGGACATCATGATGAATTGGAAACACAACACAGAGTACAGAAAGCGTAAGCACAGTATAAAAAAGAATGAAGACAAACAGACTGAAGAAATTGAAATGAGGAAATTGAGAATGCCTTCAGTCAAAGTCTTCAAATAGGTATGAACAGGTACACAACACAGTAATGAAGAAATGAAAGGGTTGAGGAAATAGAACCAGTTAGCTCAGTGAAGACAAAGATTTGGTAGACCAGTTCCAACTGCTATGACAGTTGTGCGTCTGGTTAGAGCGGCTAGGTATTTAAACCTGAGGACACACAGTCCTCACCATATTCTCCTTGAACTAAGGTCACCCATACCTCGTCCAATCACTCATGGTAAGTCTTCAGGTGACTTCCAAACCTTCACAAACTCGGTCACTCGGTGATCCACAATTTCCTCTTAGATGCTCTAGACCATGACAAGTAACCGTCTGGAGGATGCACAGTCCTCAAAGGTAACAAGCATCGGTTCCACACAAGAACAATCTCTTCAGTGATGCTCATTCACTTTGGGTTTGTAGGTATTTGGTTTGGGGTTTTGGGTTTTTTCCTCACTTGATGATTTTCACTCAAAGTCCTCGGAGGATGGGATGCTCTCAATGACAAGTGTCAGTTTCTCACGAAGCAGCCAACCAGCTAGTGGTTGTAGGGGCGACTATTTATAGCCTAGGGAGCAGCCCAACATGATAAGACATAAATGCCCTTCAATGATATGGACGTTAGGTGGGTAGATATTTTGGGACAGCTGGCGCGTAGCACAGCAATGGTCGGAAATTTGAGCTCTCAAATTCCTTAGGGCTATCATGTTCCTCACTAGTAGGCAATTTGCACTGGCAAATTCCTAAATCCTTAGTCAGAACAAATTCCACAGAGACCAGAAGAACTTCGTCTCTGTCACTAAAGAAATTGACTAAACTGTATGAGATTTCCAATGGCTTCACTCGAAGGGATTGGCAGGTGTAGGATTTTTAGTTGAGCATCACTTGGAAACTTTTCCTTAGTTTTACCTCGACCCCATTTAACAGTACGGTGTTTCCTGTGACTCAAGAAAGAGAAAATGAAACTATGAAAACAAAAGTCTTCACGCTTCATGTTCCTCGCATGAATATCAAGTCTTCATGGTCACACCAATTTCTTCACTTTCAATGTCTTCAGAAAGTCTTCAGAAATCCAAAGTCTTCGGTTGAAGACATTCATTTTTCGGGGTCAACTTTCTCTGTAAATATCAAACTCATCATAGACTTATAGTCATGTGTACACTCACAAACGCAGTAGTCCCTTAACCTATAAGTCTTCAATACACCAAAATCACTATGGGGCACTAGATGCACTTACAAATAGGAAACTTAACCATCTTTGATTAACGAGCTAGTCAATGTAGAGGCATACTAGTGACACTATGTTTGTCTATGTATTCACACATGTACTAAGTTTCCGGTTAATACAATTCTAGCATGAATAATAAACATTTATCATGATATAAGGAAATATAAATAACAACTTTATTATTGCCTCTAGGGCATATTTCCTTCAATCTCCCACTTGCACTAGAGTCAATAATCTAGATTACATTGTAATGATTCTAACACCCATGGAGTCTTGGTGTTGATCATGTTTTGCTCATGAGAGAGGCTTACTCAACGGGTCTGCAACATTCAGATCCGTATGTATCTTGCAAATCTCTATGTCTCCCTCCTTGACTTGATCGCGGATGGAATTGAAGCATCTCTTCATGTGCTTGGTTCTCTTGTGAAATATGGATTCCTTTGCCAAGGCAATTGCACCAGTATTGTCACAAAAGATTTTCATTGGACTCGATGCACTAGGTACGACACCTAGATCGGATATGAACTCCTTCATCTCGACTCCTTCATTTGTTGCTTCCGAAGCAGCTATGTATTCCACTTCACACGTAGATCCCGCCATGATGCTTTGCTTAGAACTGCACCAACTGACAGCTCCACCATTCAATAAAAATATGTATCCAGTTTGTGACTTAGAGTCATCCGGATCTGTGTCAAAGCTTGCATCGACATAACTGTTTATGACGAGCTCTTTGTCACCTCCATAAACGAGAAACATATCCTTAGTCCATTTCAGGTATTTCAAGATATTCTTGTCCGTTGTCCAGTGATCCACTCATGGATTACTTTGGTACCTCCCTGCTAAACTAATAGCAAGGCACATATAAGTTCTGGTACACAACATTGCATACATGGTAGAACCTATGGCTCAAGCATAGGGAATGACTTTCATTTTCTCTCTATGTTCTGCAATGGTCGGGTATTGAGTTTGACTCAACTTCACACCTTGTAACACAGGCAAGAACCCTTTCTTTGCTTGATCCATTTTGAACTTCTTCAAAACTTTATCAAGGTATGTGCTTTGTGAAAGTCCAATTAAACGTCTTGGTCTATCTCTATAGATCTTGATGCCCAATATATAAGCAGCTTCACCGAGGTCTTTCTTTGAAAAATTCTTATTCAAGTATCCTGTTATGCTATTCATAAATTCAGTATCATTTCCAATTAACAATATGTCATCCACATATAATATCAGAAATGCTACAGAGCTCCCGCTCACTTTCTTGTAAATACAGGCTTCTCCGACAGTCTGTATAAAACTATATGCTTTGATCACACTATCAAAGCATATATTCCAACTCCGAGATGCTTGCACCAGTCCATAAATGGATCGCTGGAGCTTACACACTTTGTTAGCACATTTTGGATCAACAAAACCTTCTGGTTGCATCATATACAACTCTTCTTTAAGATATCCATTAAGGAATGCAGTTTTGACATCCATTTGCCAAATTTCATAATCATAAAATGCGGCAATTGCTAACATTATTCGGACGGACTTAAGCATCGCTACGGGTGAGAAGGTCTCATCGTAGTCAACTCCTTGAACTTGTCGAAAACCTTTCGCAACAAGTCGAGCTTTGTAGACAGTAACATTACCGTCAGCAGCAGTCTTATTCTTGAAGGTCCATTTATTCTCTATGGCTTCCCAATCATCGGGCAAGTCAGCCAAAGTCCACACTTTGTTCTCATACATGGATCCCATCTCAGATTTCATGGCCTCAAGCCATTTTGCGGAATCTGGGCTCATCATCGCTTCCTCATAGTTCGTAGGTTCATCATGGTCAAGTAACATGACCTCCAGAACAGGATTATCGTACCATGATAACCCACAAGTATAGGGGATCAATTGTAGCCTCTTTCGATAAGTAAGAGTGTCGAACCCAACGAGGAGCTAAATGTAGAACAAATATTCCCTCAAGTTCTATCGACCATCGATACAACTCTACGCATGCTTAACGTTCGCTTTACCTAGAACAAGTATGAAACTAGAAGTACTTTGTAGGTGTTGTTGGATAGGTTTGCAAGATAATAAAGAGAGCGTAAATAAAAATTAGGGGCTGTTTAGATGAAGACACAACTAAGTTAGTTTTAGTAGAGAGGTTTTTGTCACGAGAAAGTTATTTGTCCCTAGGCAATCGATAACTAGACCGGTAATCATTATTGCAATTTTATTTGAGGGAGGGGCGAGATCCCCTCCGAGATTGGATCTGTCTCTCTATCTCTCTCTGTTTCTGCGTTTTTGATTCTGCCCTTTCACCGTTTCTTAAATTCTTGGAGATCCGTAACCCCGATTGGGCTGAATTTTGGACATGATTTTTATCCGGATATTAGCTTTCTTGCAGCGAAAGAAGGGCACCAACCGCCGTACGGGGTGGCCACGAGGGTCAGGGGCGCACCTGCCCCCCTAGGGCGCGCCCCTGCCTCGTAGGCCCCTCGAGCATCGTCTCGCGTTGATTTCACATCCCAAAATTCACATATATTCCAAAAAAATCTCTATCAGTTTTTATCCCATTTGGACTCCGTTTGATATGGATTTTCTATGAAACAATAAACATGCAACAAACAGGAACTGGCACGGGGCATTGGATCAATATGTTAGTCCATAAATAGTATAAAAAGTTGCCCAAAGTATATGAAAGTTGTATAATATTGGCATGGAACAATCAAAAATTATAGATACGATGGAGACGTATCAGCATCCCCAAGCTTAATTCCTGCTCGTCCTCGAGTAGGTAAATGATAAAAAGATAATTTTTGATGTGGAATGCTACCTATCATAATCTTGATCATCTAATCTAATCATGGCATGAATATTAAGACTCGTGTGATTCAAAGCAATAGTCTATCACTTGACATTAAGACAATAATACTTCAAGCATACTTGTCGGTGTCAAAACCGGCAGATCTCGGGTAGGGGGTCCCGAACTGTGCGTCTAGGTCGGATGGTAACAGGAGGTATTGGACACGATGTTTTACCCAGGTTCGGGCCCTCTTGATGGAGGTAAAACCCTACATCCTGCTTGATTGATATTGATGATATGGGTAGTACAAGAGTAGATCTACCACGAGATCAGAGAGGCTAAACCCTAGAAGCTAGCCTATGGTATGATTGTTGTTCTTCCTACGGACTAAAACTCTCCAGTTTATATAGACACCGGAGAGGGCTAGGGTTACACAGAGTCGGTTACAATGGTAGGAGATCTACATATTCGTATCGGCAAGCTTGCCTTCCACGCCAAGGAAAGTCCCTTCCGGACACGGGACGAAGTCTTCAATCTTGTATCTTCATAGTCCAGGACTCCGGCCGAAGGTATAGTCCGGCCATCCGGACACCCCCTAATCCAGGAGTCCCTCAGTAGCCCCTGAACCAGGCTTCAATGACGACAAGTCCGACGCGCAGATTGTCTTCGGTATTGCAAGGCGGGTTCCTCCAACAAGTACTTCATAGAAGATTTTGAACACAAAGGTAGTGTTCGGCTCTGCAAAATAAGTTTCCACATATTGCCATAGAGAGAATAATATTTACACAAATCTAATCTGTTGACGTATTCCGTAGCGTGACATCACACCACGGCCAAGTCTTTATTCGAATCGTTTTATTGTCCCACCTTAGCGTGTTTAGCGAGGCGGTTTCCTTGGCATGTCTTGTTAAAGCAGAGATCGTGTCCCCTTATTCCGCGATTCTCATCAATACGGGTGTGGGTAACCCAACCGTACCCGTTGGTATATTTTCTCGATCAAAGGCGAGTCCCAAACGGTCACGGGGAAGGCCCTTGGTATTCAACCTCTTATAAAGAGACCAAGGCCTTACTCCTTTCTTTCAATCTCAAACGAGTTCGCCCTTCGCCTCAAGTTCCAACACCCAAGGCTCCAGATTTTAGGCGCTTCGGACCTTCGACAATGTCCGGTTCCGACCTTCGAGGCCGATGGATGCCCTCCTCCGTCACGAAGGAGGACGTGCTGAAGTTGAGAGAGGCCAGGTTCTTGACCGGCGAAATCTCGCATAGGCTGCCTGCTCAAGGGCAGGTCATTCCCACTCCCAAGCCCGGTGAGAGTGTGGTGTTCATGTCTCACTTCCTTCGGGGGCTAGACTTCCCGACGAATCCCTTCGTGAGGGGGCTCATGTATTATTATGGGCTAGAATTTCACGACTTAGCCCCGGAGTCCATCCTCCATATTTCCTCATTCATCATCGTGTGTGAAGCCTTCCTCTGTATCACTCCTCACTTCAGACTATGGCTCAAGACCTTCAAAGTAGAGCCGAAGATGATCGAGGGACGGCATGCGGAGTGCGGAGGTGCTTTTATAAGCAAGAATGCTGGTACTCCATGGCCCGAGGGCTCTTTTCAAGAGGAGTCCAGCTTATGGCAGCGAGAGTGGTTTTATATTACCGCTCCTAGGGCCCCTAAGTGGGTGGCGCCACCTGCCTTTCGCTCGGGTCCCCCGCCACGACTGGCGTCATGGGTCAATACGGGGCTGGACTGGGGGCTGGCAAAGGACGTGCCCCTGTTGCAGGGCCACATCCGAGATCTCCTAGAAAGAGACATCAGTCTGGTCATGGTGACGCAGGTTATGTTAATTTGCCGAGTTCTGCCCTGCAAACGTCGCCCCCTCCGCCTGTGGGAGTTCAACCCGGAGGGACCACGAGTTCTCCAACATTTTCTTGGCATGACGCCCGTGGAGATGTACAAATTGTTCTTCGGACCACAAGTAGTGTGTCCGGATTCTACGGAGGACGCAGGTCTGAGCTGCACTCGTCCGGATACTCAAGTAAGTAGCCTTGTGCCCGGACTCGCTATCCGTATATTTATCATAAAATTGCCCCTAAAAGAGCTGTCCTTTAAACAGGAGTGGATAGCGAAAGCAAAGCAGGTGTCCGGACCCCCTCCCCGAGACCACGCCGGGTCCCGTGCTAGTCAGGATGTTGGAGGTTGTGCCTTCAAAGGGAAACGAGGGAGGGGACAAGGGAGCTACAGCCTCCTCAAAGGAGGTTGTCCGGAAGGGAGGAATTGAAAATTCCTCTCCTCAGGGGAAGAAGAGGACCGCCTCTGAAGACCCGGAGACCATGGCCTTAAAGCGGGGGAAGAAATCTTCGCCAGAGGGTCCTGTGCTGGGGGATAGTTCGGCCGAATTATGCCCTCAAGGGGATCAACCCTCCACCGAGCCGTAAGTAGAGAGGAGTTTTCTTTTTAAGAAACAAGAGAAATCCCTGCTTTATATCTGAGAAAAGTAATCGAAAATTTACCTTGTAGCTCGAACCTTAGCCCTTCTTAGCAGAGCTCATCTTCGGGGGATCTTCTTCCGGAGATGATGGAGAGCGGAACGCCTCCCCCTGCCGTACCGCCTTGCGAGGCGGGCGACCCTGAGGTATCGTCGCGGAGGGTTTCTCCGAATCTGGCTGGGCCGGAAGGTAGTCATATGGCCCCCCAAAGCCCTCCGCGTCCGGCCTTCGAAAAGGGCCATTGGACAAGTCCGGTGCCGTCTGGTGCGCGGTCGGAGGAGCTGAAGGATCTGCTAGGGCGAGCATCTATCTCAGAGGAGCACCGTGCATTGATGGGTACAGTGATTGAGAAGATTTCATCCGCGGAGAGCGGATTGCACGAGGCCGTCAGGAGTTTACTGACAGGTTTTGAGGTACGCGAAATAATGTACCCTTTTTGGACAGTTGTGCATAAACGAGATGCGCCCTGTGTAGATAGTAGCCCCTGAGACTCTGTGTGTTGTCAAAAGTGACGGCGCACAGAGGATCATAATCCCAGGTCTAATATGCCGCCTTTATACGTAGGTGGCGAAGTGTCCGGTGGCCAGCCGGACTGATGGATTTGCCGAGCTAAAGCGGCAACTTGATGTGGCAGATGCCGACATCGCGCTTGTCAACAAGCGGCTTGACGAGGCACAAGGTATGTAATTCCTTCGGCGGCGCCTGGTAAGAGGAGCTTTATGCCAGTATCTTACAATGTGTGCACTTGATGCAGATGGTGCTGCTGCCATGGAGAATCTTCGGGCGGAACTTGCCCGAGCCAAGGAGCAAGCCAGGAAAAGTGATGCGGCTGCCGAAAAGGCAATTGAAGAGCTGAAAGACGAACAGGCTGCTCACTGCCGAAGCAAGAAGGAAATGGCCGAGATGGCCGTGAAGCTGAAGAACGCTGCTGACCGTTGCAAGCTTCTTGAAAAAGAAGATCGGGCGGAACAGACGGACCTGAAGAAGGTCGTTGCCAATGCCAAGGATGCTCGCTCTGCGATGAGAGCTGTGAAGGAGGAGCTGCGTCGGGCCGGAGAAATCACGGCTGGAAAGCCCTTTATTCTGCGGAGGAAGTTCTATGATCCTAAACATGCTCCATTAGACCGATGTGGAGTACAGCGGACACCTATCTGGATTTAGCAGCGAGTGCCGCAGATGCGGCCGAGCACTTCCGAGATCAAGAAGATCGCGAAGTGGAAAAGCTCTTCTGGTCGCAGTTCCACAATCCAGAGCGTCCATTGTCATTAGCCGATCGTTTGGCCGAATGGGCCGAGCTAAATAGGTTGTCCGGACTCGCCATGAAGTACGTCGTGAGTCATCTGTGGCCAGAGAGACCAGAGCCGAAAAGTTATTTCAACTTGGTGCAGCAGTTCCTTGGTGCGGCGCCGCATATCAATGCGATGAAGAGGTCGGCGTGCATAGAGGGTGCGCGGATGGCTCTTGCCCATGTCAAGACATACTGGGCGGAAATGGAAGCCACCGCTGTTGCATCCCCAGACTCGGATGGAAGCCGAGTACCTGCCGAGCGCTTTTTTCAGGAAGTTCTGCAAGGCGCTCGTTTAATAGAGACGCAGTGCTCGAAGGATACTATATTCGAATAGCATGTATTATTTTAAAACAATATTTTGATAAATTGTAGAAGCTTTTTATACTTGTGCCTGCAAGTATTTTAATACCTCCTGTGCGTCCGTTTAACATATATGTATATATAATCTGAAAGATGGAAGTCGTCTGCTTCAGCCCCCACGCACATAATGCGGGGGTGTTCGCAGAAGGCGCATTTTCACACTTGATCCAATGTCTTGGTCCTACAAAGGAGGTGATAGCGCAGCCAACTAGGCAATCGGACTATGATGCTTTATCACTTTCACTCAGCCATAGGAGTTTGACATTGAGGCTACTTATATAGCCCCTGGTGGCGCCAGCGCTCGCCCGAACTCGGGGCGCGTATGTGCCTGGACGGAAAACGGCCCTTCGTTAATGCGGAGGAATCCTAAATATTCCGGTATGTCATCGAGTGGTTGACCAGTCTCACGCTATATCATGACAGTCAGTTTTCGGCTTTCTCTACTGAGGTGCTCGCCTGGCCGAACCGGGGCACAATCCCAGTAGTTCTCCTGGTGCCGCCTTAGCCGATAGAGCGGAATGTAAGGCAGCAAAACACAGGAGCCGGGCAAACCCAACATTTGACCAAAGACATGATTCGGAGCTGATGCATATAAGGCCAAACTCGCGACGCCGAACACTCCCTAAGGTATTCGGTCTTTATGAGGGCGGGCGAGATAACGCCCTTAGTAATAAGCCCCTAGTGTCCAGGTACGTGCAAAACTCTGACGTGGCCACATGCCAAGACGCTATCCTCCTCCTTGGTTATACCAAGAAACCAGGGGTGTGTATCAACAAGAGACAGTAAAAAAGGTTTACGCAGGG
This sequence comes from Triticum urartu, assembly GCF_056163025.1. Lineage (NCBI taxonomy): Eukaryota > Viridiplantae > Streptophyta > Magnoliopsida > Poales > Poaceae > Triticum > Triticum urartu. The sequence goes on from NC_141874.1 coordinate 579,885,292, forward strand.
TCTTAATCTGAAAAGAATCCTTGGAATGGGTCCCTGCTGCACGTCTGCGCCTGTGTCTCCATTGTGCCGTATCCTGGACGGGCGTAGCACGGTGTTCATGTGTAAAAGAGAGGAACTTAGTTAATGAAAGATCATGCTGAACATGAGTTATACTAAATAAACAAAGTATAAATCGAAATGGGTAAAATTGAGCTTTATTGTCTCTTGTTTTATATGCGCGGAGCCCCTAGTACAGGGGTATACGGCTATTAAGCCTTTATCAATTGTATGTTTATGCCGGACTCGTCTAGCCGTGTCCGTGGTCTTCACGACCTGTTTAGATGCTTTGGCTGGTGAAGCCGCTTTATTGTGGGGTTGTCAAGGCAGCCACACTGTTTTCCGCGCGGGAGGAACACTCAATGTTTTCCCTTTAATGAGATGATGCCTCGTGGACCGGGCATCTTAAGCGTAAGAGATGCATAATGCGGTATTGCGTTAAAGCGGGCGAAAGCTTCGCGTCCCAGCAGTGCTTGATAGCTACTTGAGAATGGGGCGATGTGGAAAGTTAGTTGTTCGCAACGGAAGTTATCGGGGGAGTCGAACATAAATTCTAGCCGGAGAGAACCCATGCAACGGGCATCCGGGCCTGGCGTTACCCCTTGAAAGGAGGTTTTGCTATGGCGAATTTTTGTTGGGTCTATCCCCATGTTGCGGATTGTGTCCTGGTATAACAGGTTTAGACCACTGCCGCCGTCCATCAGGACATTTGTAAAATGGAGTCCGTCAATTATTGGATCTAATACCAAGGCAGTCCATCCTGCGTTCCGGATACTTCTAGAGTAATCCTGATGGTCGAAGGTGATTAGTTTTAACAACCATTGGCGAGACTCCTTTGGGATAGGCCGTATGGCGCGTATCTCTGGTGGCGCCGTTCTGTTCGTCACATGAAGTAATTTTACTGTTTTGACTTCTTGTGGGAAATCCTTTTGTTTCCTGGTACTCTGCTTGTGAGGATCGTCGTCGTCCTCACTTGGTGTGTCGAGCCCCTTGTGTTCGGCGTTGAGCTTGCCGGCTTTCTTGAAAATCCAACAATCTCTGTGGGTATGGTTCGCAGGCTTCCCAGGAGTACTGTGTATTTGACATATCTTGTCCAAGATTTTGTTTAAGTTGGATAGCTCGTCCCTGTTATCCTTGAGGGGCGGCTTTCTCTGATTCTATCGCGAGCTTTTGAATCCGGCGTTGACCGCCGTGCTCTTTGGGTTGTTTCCCTTATTCCGGCGCTGGTCCTTGCTGCGTCGGGGTTTTCCGTTTCCATCCCTAACTTTGGATGTACTTGGGTCGCTGGTGCTGCATCTTGCCAACCAGCTGTCCTCTCCTGTGCAAAAGCGGGTCATGAGGCTTGTCAATGCGGCCATTGTTCTTGGCTTTTCTTGGCTGAGGTGTCTGGCGAGCCATTTGTCTCGAACATTGTGCTTAAAAGCTACTAGGGCTTCGGCGTCCGGACAGTCGACTATCTGATTCTTTTTGGTAAGAAATCTGTTCCAGAATTTCCGGGCTGACTCTCCGGGCTGTTGAGTTATGTGACTGAGGGCGTCTGCATCCGAAGGGCGGACATAGGTCCCTTGAAAATTTGCCCGGAAAGCATCCTCAAGCTCTTCCCAACTTCCAATGGTGTTTTCGGGAAGGCTTTTGAGCCAATGTCGGGCTGGCCCTTTAAGCTTGAGGGGTAAGTATTTTATGGCATGGAGGTCATCTCCTCTGGCCATGTGTATGTGGAGGATATAATCCTCGATCCAGACCCCAGGGTCTGTTGTTCCATCGTATGCCTCTATGTTTACGGGCTTGAATCCCGCTGGAAATTCATGGTCCAGCACCTCATCGGTGAAACATAGGGGGTGTGCGGCACCCCTGTATTTGGGTGTGCCGTGATATTCGGATATTTGTTGTGTTGCATTGCTTACTAGAGCTTGCTTTCTTGGCCCGTATATAGATCTGGCTGGGCCGTCTTTTTGATGCGGATCCTTTGGTGGATCGCGTGCCGGCTTGTGTGCGGCGCCGCTTGCCGCTCCATGCTGGCCATGCGGTCGTCCATCCGACCGGATGGCTTTCCTATTTCTTGACTGCGGGGCTCTAAGGCCTCCTCGTCAAATTCAGGCAGTAGCTTTTGCTTTGGATAGCTTTTTGTGCGGCGACTGCCAGCATATTTGTCTGCGGTGTTGCGTACTTTGCTCCATCTGATTCTGAGTGCATCTTCCACAGTTTTGAGCTTCCGCTTCTGCTTTTTCAGGCTATGCACGGTGGCAACGAGCCTTTTGTGGAGGTTCTTCTGCTCCATGAGTTTATCCGGTGTAAGGTTGTCCGGACTTTTTGTTTCGCCGTGGACTGGGTGTTCGGTTTGTTTATCCAAGTTTCCCTGTTCGGATGCTTTCTCGAAGGCATGTTCGTCGTCTGTCGGCTCGTCCTGCTCTATGGCTGGGTCTGTATGGCTGCTGTCTCTGTCGAGGCGGGGCTTGGAGCGGCGCTTATGTCGCCGCTTTGATTGCTTTTCGAGTGAACGATCCCTCGTTGCATTCTTGTGTTCCTCGTCGTCGCTTCCTTTGGGTGTGTCCACCATGTATACATCATGAGATGAGGTGGCTGTACAGTGCCTTATAGGCGTTGGTTCGTGTTCATCTCCTACATCGTCGTCCATACCGTTAATGTCTTCGGAGTCGAAGTGGAGCACGTCGTTTAAATTATCGACAGTGGCTACGAAGTGGGTGGTGGGTGGGCTTTGAATTTCTTCATCATCCGCATCCCAACCTTGTTGACCATAGTCCGGCCAGGGCTCTCCTGATAAAGAGAGAGACTTTAGTGAATTCAGAATATCGCCGAAGGGCGAGTGCTGAAAGATGTCCGTGGCGGTGAACTCCATGATCGGCGCCCAATCGGGTTCGATCGGTCAGGGCGCGGAGGGCTCGGAGTCTGGAGAGGAGTCCGGCTCCTTGGAGTCACGGGCTTTGCAGAGAATAGGGCTGGTGTTCAGCTCAATCGCCGTAGAGATTGCAGCCCCCGAGGCGGTGTCTAACCACCCATCCTCGATTGGTGTGATCGGCTCCCAGCTAGGGGTTGGAGCGGACACAGGTGCGGCCTCCAGGGCACTGTTCGGCGGCAGAGCTAAATCATGCCCATCGTGACAGTGCGGCGTGCTCGGCTCTGGCTCGAATCCGTCGAAGATCGAGTCTCCGCGGATGTCGGCCGTGTAGTTCAAGCTTCCAAATCTGACCTGATGGCCAGGGGCGTAGCTTTCGATCTGCTCCAGATGGCCAAGAGAATTGGCCCGCAGTGCAAAGCCGCCGAATACGAAGATCTGTCTAGGGAGAAAAGTCTCACCCTGGATTGCATCGCTGTTGATGATCGGAGAAGCCATTGGGCCTAAAAGTGACGACACAGAGGAACTCTCAATGAAAGCACCAATGTCGGTGTCAAAACCGGCGGATCTCGGGTAGGGGGTCCCGAACTGTGCGTCTAGGTCGGATGGTAACAGGAGGCAGGGGACACGATGTTTTACCCAGGTTCGGGCCCTCTTGATGGAGGTAAAACCCTACGTCCTGCTTGATTGATATTGATGATATGGGTAGTACAAGAGTAGATCTACCACGAGATCAGAGAGGCTAAACCCTAGAAGCTAGCCTATGGTATGATTTTTGTTCGTCCTATGGACTAAAACTCTCCGGTTTATATAGACACCGGAGAGGGCTAGGGTTACACAGAGTCGGTTACGATGGTAGGAGATCTACATATCCGTATCGCCAAGCTTGCCTTCCACGCCAAGGAAAGTCCCTTCTGGACACGGGATGAAGTCTTCAATCTTGTATCTTCATAGTCCAGGAGTCGGCCGAAGGTATAATCCGGCCATCCGGACACCCCCTAATCCAGGACTCCCTCAATACTAATAAAGCAATCATGTCTTTTCAAAATAACATGGCCAAAGAAAGTTATCCCTACAAAATCATATGGTCTGGCTATGCTCCATCTTCACCACATAAAGCATTCAAATCATGCACAACCCCGATGACAAGCCAAGCAATTGTTTCATACTTTTGATGTTCTCAAACCTTTTCAACTTTCACGCAATACATGAGCGTGATCCATGGATATAGCACTTAGGTGGAATAGAATATGATGGTGGAGGTTGTGTGGAGAAGACAAAAAGGGAGAAAGTCTCACATCAACGTAGCTAATCAACGGGCTATGGAGATGCCCATCAATTGATGTCAATGTGAGGAGTAGGGATTTCCATGCAACGGATGCACTAGAGCTATAAGTGTATGAAAGCTCAAGCTGAAACTAAGTGGGTGTGCATCCAACTTGCTTCCTCATGAAGACCTAGGGCACTTGAGGAAGCCCATCGTTGGAATATACAAGCCAAGTTCTATAATGAAAATCCCCACTAGTATATGAAAGTGATAACTCAAGAGACTCTCTATATGAAGAACATGGTGCTACTCTGAAGCACAAGTGTGGCAAAAGGATAGTAACATTGTCCCTTCTCTTTTTTCTCTTTTTTTCCTTTTTTCCTTTTTTTTCTTTTTTTCCTTTTTTGTAGGCTTCTTTGGCCTGTATCTTTTTTGGGGCTTCTTTGGTCACTTTTATTTTGATCATGGGACAATGTTCTAATAATGATGATCATCGCACTTTTATTTACTTACAACTCAATATTACAACTCGATACTAGAAAAAAAATATGACTCTATATGAATGCCTCTGGCAGTGTACCAGGATGTGCGATAATCTAGCATAGCATAGATATCAAAAAACGGACAAGCCATGAAAATGTCATGCTAGCTATCTTGTGATCATGCAAAGCAATATGACAATGAATGCTCAAGTCATGTATATAAAGATGATGGAATTTGCGTGGCAATATATATCGGAATGGCTATGGAAATGCCATGATAGGTAGGTATGGTGGCTGTTTTGAGGAAGATATAAGGAGGCTTATGTGTGATAGAGCATATCGTATCACGGGGTTTGGATGCACCGGCGAAGTTTGCACCAACTCTCGAGGTGATAAAGGGCAATGCACGGTACCGAAGAGGCTAGCAATGATGGAAGGGTGAGAGTGTGTATAATCCATGGACTCAACATTAGTCATAAAGAACTCACATACTTATTGCAAAAATCTATTAGTCATCGAAACAAAGTATTGCGCGCCTGCTCCTAGGGGGATAGATTGGTAGGAAAAGACCATCGCTCGTCCCCGACCGCCACTCATAAGGAAGACAATCAATAAATACCTCATGCTCCAACTTCGTTACATAATGGTTCACCATACGTGTATGCTACGGGAATCACAAACTTCAACACAAGTATTTCTACTACCCACTAGCATGACTCTAATATCACCATCTTTATATCGCAAAACTATTGCAAGGAATCAAACATATCATATTCAGTGATCTACAAGTTTTATGTAGGATTTTATGACTAACTATGTGAAAGGTCAGTTCCTGTCATCTCTCTAAATAGATATGAGTGAAGCAAGAGAGTTTAATTCTTTCTACAAAAGATATGCCCACACTCTAACAAATATAAGTGAAGCAAAATAGCATTCTACAAATGGCGGTTTTCTATGTGAAGAGAAACAGGCAATCCAAACTTCAAATGATATAAGTGAAGCACATGAAGCATTCTATAAAGCCATACTCAAAAGATATAAGTGAAGTGCAATGAGCATTCTATAAATCAACCATGGACTATCTCGTACCAGCATGGTGCATAAAAGAAAAATGAAAACTAAATGCAAAAGACACTCCAAGATTTACCGATGATTGTTAGAAGAAAGAGGGGATGCCTTCTGGGGCATCCCCAAGCTTGGTTGCTTGGGAGTCCTTGAATATTTACTTGGGGTGACTCGGGCATCCCCAAGCTTAGGCTCTTGCCACTCCTTATTCCTTCATCCATCTGATCTCTCCCAAAACTTGAAAACTTCAATCACACAAAACTTAACAAAAAGTTTGGTAAGATCCGTCAGTATAATAAAGCAAATCACTACTCTAAATACTGTTCCAAACCAATTCATATTTTGTTTTTGCATTGTAGCTACTGTAATATAACTTTTCCATGGCTTAATTCACTGAGAGAAATTGATAGTTTCATCAAAACAAGCAAACTATGCATCAAAAATAGAATCTATCTTAAACAGGACTGTCTGTAGTAATCTGAACATTCACCATACTTATTGTACTCCACAAATTCTGAAAAATAGGAAAAATAAAAAATTTGTATAGAAAGACAGTGCAAAAAGTTTCAGAACTGTTCGACATTCTAGTAAAAAATGTAAAATCACGCACTACAGCCGAAGTTTCTGTTCTGCACCGCACAAACCAACAAGCAATGTAAACATACTAAAGGCAAATCTTGGCACATTATTTTTATAATACAATGGAATTGTACAATGAGATAATTATTTTTGTTGAAAAGTTTTTGTAATCAAGATTCACAAAATTTCTGTGAGCATGAACAAAGTTCAAGGAGCTCCCCCACTTCAACAATTCTTGTCTCTCTCACTTTCACTTTCCTTTTTGAAAAGTTTTGGGTTTCCCTATTTTTTTATTTTTTTAAAACTATATAAAAGCACTCAACAGAAATAAATGACTCTCTAAAACTTCCGGGTTGTCTCCCTGACAGCGCTTTCTTTAAAGCCATTAAGCTAGGCATAAGGTGCTCAAGTAATGAATCCACCCGGATCCCAAGGTATATCAAAGCCAATTTTAATTAACAATGATTTGTGATTTAGTAGTGAGCACAAAGTAACATATATCATGCAATGATGAAGTCTAACTCTCTTCCTATGCATCGACATGTCATAAAAGAACAATTCATGCACACATAGTAAAGGCCAATGCATAGTATAAGAAGTTTCTTGCAATTTTATCATATTGGAAACATAGAGAGGCGGAGATGTAGTTCCCCTCTCATAATAATTGCAAGTAGGAGCAGCAAGCACATGAATATTATAACTATCAAAATCATCATGTGTAGTAGTGAAACGCAACCCATCAATATAATCCTTAATAAGGGAAAACTTCTCCGATATAGTGTAGTCGGGAGAATTCAAATAGATAATAGGACTATGATGCGTGGGTGCAATAGAAACAATTTCATGTTTAACATAAGGAACTATAGAAAGTTCATCTCCATAAGCATAATTCATATTGGCATCTTGGCCACAAGCATAGCAAGCATCATCAAAAAGGGATATTTCAAAAGAATCAACGGGATCATAACAATCATAATAGCAATCATCCTTCGGTAAGCACGAAGGGAAATTAAACAATGTATGAGTTGAAGAGTTACTCTCATTGGAAGGTGGGCACGGGTAGCTAATCCTCTCTTCCTCCTTTTGTTCTTCTCTCTCCTCATCATCTTTTTCATCCAATGAGCTCATAGTTTCATAAATTTCTTCTTCCATAGACTCCTGCAAAATATTAGTCTCTTCTCGGACAGCGGAGACTTTCTCAATAAATTCATCAATATCATAATTGTATTTATAATTCTCATGGCAATATTTAAGGATAGCTAAATTTTTAGGTCTATAAACTGAATCATCAAAATCTTCACACTCTTTAAACAAAGATTCAATTTCATAAGCACCCATAAAAGCAACGAATTCTTCTATTTGTTACACATCATAGTAATCATATATACCATTAGCATAAGAAGCTAAGGTTTCGTTATCATTAAATTCACATGAAAAGGGAAGGTGTGGAGCCTTCACCCTAGAGCAAAAAGTATAATCATATCTCAAGCATAGTTGCCGAGCATACCAATGCAACATATGAATTTGATCCCATAATAGTTTCCCTTTTTGAGTCAAGCGATAATCCCTAAAGTATTCATGTTGATCCAACGTTACTCCCATTATAAAGTTGAATGGGGTTTTCTTAGGATTATCAAAGTAGTACAAAATATCTTTCACATAATGAGCATCGAGGGTTTTAGGAGGTTCCCCATCTCCATGAGGAGCAAGTACACCTAATATTTTTGGTATTTCGTGTTCCATATCCATAACTAAAGATAGACAACTTAGAACAGAAAATAAAAACTACTTAGTGATAAAGAAAACAAGCACACACGAGAATATTCACCCCACGCTATTGCTCCCCGGCAATGGCGCCAGAAAAAGGTCTTGATAACTCACAAGTATAGGGGATCAATTGTAGCCTCTTTCGATAAGTAAGAGTGTCGAACCCAACGACGAGCTAAAGGTAGAAAAAATATTCCCTCAAGTTCTATCGACCACCGATACAACTCTACGCACGCATAACGTTCGCTTTACCTAGAACAAGTATGAAACTAGAAGTACTTTGTAGGTGTTTTTGGATAGGTTTTCAAGATAATAAAGAGCACGTAAATAAAAAGTAGGGGCTGTTTAGATGAAGACACAACTAAGTTAGTTTTAGTAGAGAGCTTTTTGTCACGAGAAAGTTATTTGTGCCTAGGCAATCAATAACTAGACCGGTAATCATTATTGCAATTTTATTTGAGGGAGATGCATAAGCTAACATACTTTCTCTTCTTGGATCATATGCACTTATGATTGGAACTCTAGAAAGCATCCGCAACTACTAAAGATCATTAAGGTAAAACCCAATCATAGCATTATAAGGCATCAAGTCCTCTTTATTCCCATACGCAAACAACCTACTTACTCGGGTGTGTGTTTCTATCACTCACGCCACCCACCATAAGCAAATCATGAACATATTGCAAATCCTACAGTGGGGATCCTTCACGCTTGCGCGACACGGAGAGCACCATAGGACAACACCAATAATAAAACATGCAACTCAAACCAATCACAATCATCAATTAACCCATAGGACAAAACAGATCTACTCAAACATCATAGGATAGCCATACATCATTGGGAAATAATATGTAGCGTTGAGCACCATGTTTAAGTAGATATTATAGTGAGTAAAAGAGGGGTTACACCGCTGCATAGAGGTGGGAAGAGTTGGTGATGATGGCGGTGAAGTTGTTGGTGTAGATTGCGGTATGATGATGGCCCTGGTGGTGTTCCGGCCCCACCGGAAGAGAGGGGGAGAGCCCCCCTTCTTCTTCTTATTACTTGACCTTCTACCTAGATGGGAGAAGGGTTTCCCCTCTGGTCCTTGGTCTCCATGGCATGGGAGGGGCGAGAGCCCCTCCGAGATTGGATCTGTCTCTCTCTGTTTCTGCGTTTTTGATTCTGCCCTTTCACTGTTTCTTAAATTCCCAGAGATCCGTAACTCCGATTGGGCTGAACTTTGGACACGATTTTTATCTGGATATTGGCTTTCTTGCAGCGAAAGAAGGGAACCAACCACCTTATGGGGTGGCCACGAGGGTCAAGGGCGCACCCCCTACCTCGTGGGCCCCTCGAGCATTGTCTCGCGTTGATTTCACTTCCCAAAATTCACATATATTCCAAAAAAAATCTCTGTCAGTTTTTATCCCGTTTGGACTCCGTTTGATATGGATTTTCTGTGAAACAAAAAACATGCAACACACAGGAACTGGCACTAGGCACTGGATCAATATGTTAGTCCCAAAAATAGTATAAAAAGTTACCAAAAGTATATGAAAGATGTATAATATTGGCATGGAACAATCAAAAATTATAGATACGACGGAGACGTACCATTCCACTCTGGTGTGGATCCTACTCTAATTGACCTACGAGGTTCAGTAGTAACTTGATTAGAAGTTTCATGATCATCATCATTAGCTTCCTCACTAATTGGTGTAGGAATCACTAGAAATGATTTTTGTTATGAACTACTTTCCAATAAGGGAGCAGGTACAGTTACCTCATCAAGTTCTACTTTCCTCCCACTCACTTCTTTCAAGAGAAACTCCTTCTCTAGAAAGGATCCGTTCTTAGCAATGAATATCTTGCCTTTGGATCTGTGATAGAAGGTGTACCCAACAGTCTCCTTTGGGTATCCTATGAAAACACATTTCTCCGATTTGGGTTCGAGCTTATTAGGTTGAAGCTTTTTCACATAAGCATCGTAGCCCCAAACTTTAAGAAACGACAACTTGGGTTTCTTGCCAAACCATAGTTCATATGGTGTCGTATCAACAGATTTCGATGGTGCCCTATTTAACGTGAATGCAGTCATCTCTAAAGCATAACCCCAAAATGATGGCGGTAAATCAGTAAGAGACATCATAGATCGCACCATATCTAATAAAGTGCGATTACGACGTTCGGACACACCATTACACTGTGGTGTTCCATGTGGCGTGAGTTGCGAAACTATTCCGCATTGTTTCAAATGAAGACCAAACTTGTAACTCAAACATTCTCCTGCACGACCAGATCGTAGAAGCTTTATTTCTTGTTACAATGATTTTCCACTTCACTCTGAAATTCTTTGAACTTTTCAAATGTTTCAGACTTATGTTTCATCAAGTAGATATACCCATATCTGCTCAAATCATCAATGAAGGTCGGAAAATAATGATACCCACCACGAGCATCAACACTCATCGGACCGCATACATCAGTATGTATTATTTCCAATAAGTCTGTTGCTCGTTCCATTGTTCCGGAGAACGGAGTCTTAGTCATCTTGCCCATGAGGCATGGTTCGCAAGCATCAAGTGATTACAAAGGCCCATCAGCATGGAGTTTCTTCATGCGTTTTACACCAATATGACCTAAACGGCAGTGCCACAAATAAGTTGCACTATCATTATTAAACTTATAACTTTTGGCTTCAATACTATGAATATGTGTATCACTACTATCAAGATTTAGTAAAAATATACCACTCGTCAAGGGTGCATGACCATAAAAGATATTACTCATATAGATAGAACAACCATTATTCTCTGATTTAAATGAATAACCATCTCGCATCAAACAAGATCCAGATATAATGTTCATGCTTAACGCTGGCACCAAATAACAGTTATTTAGGTCTAAAACTAATCCCGAAGGTAGATGTAGAGGTAGCATGCCGATGGCGATCACAGCGACTTTGGAACCATTTCCCATGCGCATCTTTACCTCGTCCTTAGCCAATCTTTGCTTAATCTGTAGCCCCTATTTCAAGTTGCAAATATTAGCAATAGAACTTGTATCAAATACCCAGGCACTACTGCGAGCATTAGTAAGGTACACATCAATAACATGGATATCAAATATACCTTTCACTTTGCCATCCTTCATATCTGCCAAATACTTGGGGCAGTTCCGCTTCCAGTGACCAATCCCTTTGAAGTAGAAGCACTCGGTCGCAGGCTTAGGGCCAGAATTGGGCTTCTTCACTTGAGCAGCAACTTTCTTGCCATTCTCCTTGAAGTTCCCCTTCTTCCCTTTGCCCATCTTCTTGAAACTAGTGGTCTCGTTGACTATCAACACTTAATGCTCCTTCTTGATTTCTACCTTCGTAGCCTTTAGCATTGCGAAGAGCTCGGGAATTGTCTTATCCATCCCTTGCATATTATAGTTCATCATGAAGCTTTTGTTGCTTGGTGGTAGTGATTGAAGAACTCTGTCAATGACACTATCAACCGAAAGATTAACTCCCAGCTGAGTCAAGCGATTATGGTACCCAGACATTCTGAGTATGTGTTCACTAACAGAACTATTCTCCTCCATTTTGCAGCTGTAGAACTTATTGGAGACTTCATCTCCGGGCATTTGCCTGAAATATTAACTTCAACTCCTGGAACATCTCATATGCTCCATGACGTTTAAAACGTCGTTCAAGTCCCAGTTCTAAGTCGTAAAGCATGGCACACTGAACTATCAAGTAGTCATCAGCTTTGCTCTGCCAGGTGTTCATAACATCTGGAGTTGCTCCTACAGGGCTTTTAGGCATGACAGGGCTTTTAGGCATGTCAAACCAACTTTTAGGCAGTGGAGGAATGGATTCATTCATGACATTACTCTTATTTCACACCGAATCAAAACCAAGTACAAGGAGGCTCTGCTAAAGTGGATTGATTTCCTGCCTCCTTGAAGGCCATCTTTTGCCTCATCTTCCTCTCCTAGCTGTACATTGTAATGTTTTCACTTTTCTTTCCTTAGTCTTCTTTAGCCTTCTAGTTTAGCTTTTTCTTTTCTTTGTTCCTCCCCTTGAGGAATTTTGTAATTGTTATCTCTCTTCTTTCAATAAAATATTGTGGGGTGTAAGACCTGCAGTCTTCCAGGTAAAAAACATCTGGAGTTGCTCCTGCAGCAAGTTTGGCACCTAGCGGTGCTTCCAGGACGTAATTCTTCTGTGCAGCAATGAGGATAATCCTCAAGTTACGGACCCAGTCCATATAATTGCTACCATCATCTTTCAACTTACCTTTCTCTAGGAACGCATTAAAATTCAACGAAACAATAGCACTGGCCATTTATCTACAACAACATAGACATGCAAAATACTATCAGGTACTAAGTTCATGATAAATTAAAGTTCAATTAATCATATTACTTAAGAACTCCCACTTAGATAGACGTCCCTCTAATCTTCTAAGTGATCACGTGATCCATATCAACTAAACCATGTCCGATCATCACGTGAGATGGAGTAGTTTTCAGTGGTGAACATCACTATGTTGATCATATCTACTATATGATTCATGCTTGACCTTTCGGTCTCAGTGTTCCAAGGCCATATCTGCATACGCTAGGCTCGTCAAGTTTAACCCGAGTATTCTACTTGTGCAAAACTGGCTTGCACCCGTTGTATGTGAACATAGAGCTTATCACACCCGATCATCACGTGGTGTCTCGGCACGATGAACTATAGCAACGGTGCATACTCAGTGAGAACACTTATACCTTTAAATTTAGTGAGAGATCATCTTATAATGTTGCCGCTGTACTAAGCAAAATAAGATGCATAAAGGATAAACATCACATGCAATCAATATAAGTGATATGATATGGCCATCATCATCTTGTGCCTTTGATCTCCATCTCCAAAGCACCGTCATGATCACCATCATCATCGGCTTGACACCTTGATTTCCATCGTAGCATCGTTGTCGTCTCGCCAACTATTGCTTCTACGACTATCGCTACCGCTTAGTGATAAAGTAAAGTAATTACATGGCGATTGCATTTCATACAATAAAGCGACAACCATATGGCTCTTGCCAGTTGCCGATAACTGTGTTACAAAACATGATCATCTCATACAACAATTTATATAATCACGTCTTGACCATATCACATCACAACATGCCCTGCAAAAACAAGTTAGACATCCTCTACTTTGTTGTTGCAAGTTTTACGTGGCCGCTAAGGGCTTAGCAAGAACCATTCTTACCTGCGCATCAAAAACCACAACGCGGTATAGTGATTGCTTCTTGATCTTCAGAAAGAACCATGTTCATTGAATCCGATTCAACTAAAGTTGGAGAAACTAACACCTGCCAGCCACCTGTGTGCAAAGCACGTCGGTAGAACCAGTCTCATGAACGCGGTCATGTACGTAATGTCGGTCCTGGCTGCTTCATCCAACAATACCGCTGAATCAAGAAACAACTAGTGACGGCAAGCAATATGTATATACCCACGCCCACAACTCCTTTGTGTTCTCCTCGTGCATATAACATCTACGTATAGACCTGGCTCGGATGCCACCGTAGGGGAACCAGTATTTTAAAACTTTTCCTATGATCACGCAAGATCTATCTAGGGATGCATAGCAACGAGAGGGGAGAGTGTGTCTACGTACCATCGTAGACCGAAAGCGGAATCGTTAAGTAACGTGGTTGATGTAGTCAAACGTCTTCGCGGTCCAACTGATCAAGTACCAAACGCACGGCACCTCCGCGATCTGCACACGTTCAGCTCAGTGATGTCCCTCGAACTCTAGATCCAGCTGAGGCCGAGGGAGAGTTTCGTCAGCACGACGGCGTGTTGACGGTGATGATGAAGTTACCGATGCAGGGCCTTGCCTAAGCACTACGACAATATGACCAAGGTGGAAATCTGTGGAGGGGGGCACCGCACACGACTAAGAGATCAACTTGTGTGTCTATGGGGTTCCCCCTCCCCCGTATATAAAGGAGTGGAGGAGGGGAGGGCCGGCCTCCTATGGCGCGCCCCAAGGGGGGATTCCTACTCCTAGTAGGAGTAGGTTTCCCCCCTTCCCTAGTTGGAGTAGGAGAAGAAGGAAGAGGGAGAGGGAGAGAAGCAAAGGGGGACCGGCCCCCTTCCCAATTCGGATTGGGCTTGGGGGCATGCGCCTCCCACTTGGCCGCCTCCTCCTAACTCCCACCATGGCTCATTAAGGCCCATTAACTCCCCGGGGGGTTCCGATAACCCCTCGGTACTCCAGAAAATGCCCGAACCTATCTGAAACCTTTCTAGTGTCCAAACATAGCCTTCCGATATATCAATCTTTACCTCTCGACCATTTCAAGACTCCTCGTCATGTCCGTGATCATATCCGGGACTCCGAACTATCTTCGGTACATCAAATCACATAACTCATAATACATATCATCATCGAACGTTAAGCGTGCGGACCCTATGGGTTCGAGAACTATGTAGACATGACCGAGACACATCTCCGGTCAGTAAGCAATAGCGGAACCTGGATGCTCATGTTGGTTCCTACATATTCTATGAAGATCTTTATCGGTCAAACCGCAATGACAACATACATCATTCCCTTTGTCATCGGTATGTTGCTTGCCCGAGATTCGATCGTCGGTATCCTCATACCTAGTTCAATCTCGTTACCGGCAAGTCTCTTTACTCATTCCATAATGCATCATCCTACAACTAACTAATTAGTCACATTGCTTGCAAGGCTTATCATGATGTGCATTACCGAGAGGGCCCAGAGATACCTCTCCGATACTCGGAGTGACAAATCCTAATCTTGATCTATGCCAACCCAACAAAACACCTTCGGAGATACCTATAGAGCATCTTTATAATCACCCAGTTACGTTGTGACGTTTGATAGCACACAAGGTATTCCTCCGGTATTCGGGAGTTGCATAATCTCATAGTCAAAGGAATAGGTATATGACATGAAGAAAGCAATAGCAATAAAACTGAACGATCAACATGCTAAGCTAACGGATGGGTCTTGTTCATCACATCATTCTCCTGATGATGTGACCCCGCTCATCAAATGACAACACATGTCTATGGTTAGGAAACTTAACCATCTTTGATTAATGAGCCAGTCTAGTAGAGGCTTACTAGGGACACGGTGTTTTGTCTATGTATCCACACATGTATCAAGTTTCCAGTTAATACAATTCTAGCATGAATAATAAACATTTATCATGATATAATGAAATAAAAAATAACAACTTTATTATGGCCTCTAGGGCATATTTCCTTCAGTTCTATAAGCCCATAATGCATCATCAAGTTTCTTAGACCAATTCTTTCAGGATCTACTGACGGTCTTTTGCAAAATTAACTTTATTTATCTATTGCTCAATTCAACTTGACCACTAGATTGAGGATGATAAGGATATGCAATCCTATGGTTGAGATCATATTTAGCAAGTAGTTTTCGGAATGCACCATGAATAAAATGTGAACGACCATCAGTCATTAAATATCCAGGGACAACCTTGGTAAAATAACTTCTTTAAGCATTTTAATAGAATAGAAGTGTTATGATCAGCACTACTAGTTGGAATAGCTTCTACCCACTTAGTAACGTAATCAACAACAACTAGAATATGAGTATACCCATTAGAGGAAGGAAAATGCCCGATATAATCAAATACCCAAACATCAAATGGTTTAATAACAATTGAATAATTCATAGGCATTTCCTGACGTCTACCAATATTACTAATTCTTTTATATTCATCACAAGATAAGACAAACTTACGAGCATCCTTGAAGAGAGTAGGCCAATAAAAACGAGATTGTAATACCTTATGTGCAGTCCTATCTCCCGCGTGGTGCCCTCTGTAAGCCTCGGAATGACACTTCCGTAGGATTTGTTCCTATTCATGCTCAGGTATACAACGTCTAATAATACCATCTACTCCTTCTCTATAAATATGTGGGTCATCCTAGAAGTAATGTCCAAAATCAAAGAAGAACTTTTTCTTTTGTTGGTATGTGAAACTAGGTGCTATAAATTTAGCAATGATGTAATTAGCGTAGTCTGCATACCAAGGTGTACTACAAGAAGCATTTATAATAGCTAATTGTTCATCAGGAAACCTATAATCAATAGGCAGTGGGTCATCAAGAATATTTTCCAATCTAGACAGATTATCGGCTACGGGATTCTCAGCTCCCTTCTTATCAGTAATATGCAAGTCAAATTCTTGTAGCAATAGAACCCACCTAATGAATCTAGGTTTAGCATCTTTCTTTTCCATAAGATATTTAATAGCAGCATGATCGATGTGAATAATTACTTTAGAATCAACTATGTAATATCTGAATTTTTCACATGCAAACACAACTGCTAAAAATTATGTCTCAATAGTAGCATAATTTCTTTGAGCAATGTCTAGAGTCTTAATAGCATAATGGATAACATTTAATTTCTTATTAACTCTTTGTTCTAGAACAGCACCAACAACATAATCACTAGCATCACACATAATTTCAAAAGGCAAGTTCCAATCAGGTGGTTGAACAATAGGTGCAAAAGTTAAGGCTTTCTTAAGTGTTTCAAAGGCTTCTACACAATCATCATCAGAAACAAATGGAACATTGAGGGAGTCCTGGATTAGGGGGTCTCCAGACAGACGGACTATATCCTTTGGCCGGACTGTTGGACTATGAAGATACAAGATTGAAGACTTCGTCTCGTGTCTGGATAGGACTCTACTTGGTATGGAAGGCAAGCTAGGCAATACGGATATGTATATCTCCTCCTTTGTAACCGACCTTGTGTAACCCTAGCCCCCTCCGGTGTCTATATAAACCGGAGGGTTTTAGTCCATAGGACGACATACAATCATACCATAGGCTAGCTTCTAGGGTTTAGCCTCTCTGATCTCGTGGTAGATCAACTCTTGTAATACTCATATCATCTAGAATAAATCATGCAGGACGTAGGGTTTTACCTCCATAAAGAGGGCCTGAACCTGGGTAAAACATCGTGTTCCCTGCCTCCTATTACCATCCTCCTTAGACGCACAGTTCGGGACCCCCTACCTGAGATCCGCTGGTTTTGACACCGACATTGGTGCTTTCATTGAGAGTTCCTCTGTGTCGTTGCCGTTAGGCTTGATAGCCCCTACTATCATCGATAGCGATCCAGTCCAGGGTGAGACTTTTCTCCCTGGACAGATCTTTGTGTTCGGCGGCTTCGCACTGCGGGCCAACTCGCTTGGCCATCTGGAGCAGATCGAAAGTTACGCCCCTAGCCACCAGGTCAGGTTTGGAAGCTTAAATTACACGGCCAATATCCGCGGAGACTTGATCTTCGACGGATTCGAGCCCCTGCCTTGTGCGCCACACGGTCACGATGAGTACGATTTAGCTCTACCATCGGACCGTATTCAGAAGATCGCACCAGCAGCCGCTCCGAGCCTCAATTCGGAGCAAGTTGCGTCATCCATGGACGGGTGGATAGACCCCGTCACGGAGGCCGTATCCTCAGCGGCGATCGAGCCAAATATCGACCTTACCCTTCATGAGAGCCATGTTGCCAAACTGCCGGATCCTTCTCCGTCCACGGACTTCGAACCGCCTGCGCCCGTTCCTATTGAATCCGATTGGGCGCCGATCATGGAGTTTACCTTCGCGGATATTTTTCAGCACTCGCCCTTCGGCGACATACTGAACTCATTAAGGTCTCTCTCCTTGTCAGGAGGATCCTGGCTGAACTATGTCCGGCAGGATTGGGATGCGGATGACGAAGAAATTCGCCGCTCACCCACCACCCACTTAGTAGCCACTGTCGACGACTTAACCGACATGCTCGACTTCGACTCCAAAGACATCGACAGTATGGACGACGATGCGGGAGACGAAGAGGAACCACTGCCCACAGGGCACTGGACAGCCACCTCATCATACGATATATACATGGTGGACACACCCAAAGAAGGCAATGGCGACGAGACAACGGAGGATGACCCCTCCAAGAAGCAACCCAAGTGCCGGCGTCAGCGGCGCCGCTCTAAGTCCCGCCAAGCCAAAAGCAGTGATACCGGCACAGGAGATAATAGCACTCCAGATAGTGCCGAAGATGGCAACAATCCCCCCAGCAAGATTTAGGGCAGGAGGATGGAGCAGCCAGCCCTCCAGAGAGAGCGGCAGATGGAGAGGCGGAGGATGATAATTACATGCCTTCCTCCGAAGACGAGGCAAGCCTCGACGATGAAGAATTCGTCGTGCCAGAGGATCCCGTCGAACAAGAGCGCTTCAAGCGCCGGCTTATAGCCACTACAAATAGCCTTAAGAAAAAACAGCAGCAGCTTCAAGCTGATCAAGATTTGCTAGCTGACAGATGGACTAAAGTCCTGGCGACCGAGGAATATAAACACGAACGCCCCTCCAAGAGTTACCCAAAGTGCAGGTTGCTACCCCGACTGGAGGAGGAAGCACCGAAAACCACATCCCCGGTGTATGACGCGGATGATCGGCCACCTCATGGCCGCGACAGAGAGGCATTCCAGCCAAAAACTCAGCCCGCACCCTGAAGCCATTCAAATAAAAAGGCATGGGGAAATATGCCAGACCTGCGAGACGTATTGGAGGACAAAGCAAAACATGCAAGATCGATCTACGAATCACGAGGGCGTGCCACTATGCGAGACGATAATCGTCACGCCGGATATAGTAAAAGTAAGTCCGGCCGGGACGAACACAGTAGGCAAGACTCATTCGAGCTACGTCGCGACATAGCCTAGTACAGAGGCGCCGCACACTCCCTATGCTTCACAGACGAAGTAATGGATCATCAAATCCCAGAGGGTTTAAACCCGTAAATATAGAATCATACGACGGCACAACAGATCCTGTGGTATGGATCGCGGATTTCCTCCTGCATATCCACATGGCCTGCGGTGATGATCTACACGCCATTAAATACCTCCCACTCAAGCTCAAAGGACCAGCTCGGCATTGGCTCAATAGCTTCCCAGCAGAGTCCATTGGCTGTTGGGAGGATCTGGAAGCCGCATTCCTCGACAACTTCCAGGGCACTTACGTGCGACCACCAGATGCCAATGACTTGAGCCACATAATTCAGCATCCGGAAGTATCGTCCAGGCAATTCTGGACACGGTTCCTAACAAAGAAAAATCAAATCGTCGACTGTCCGGATGCAGAGGCCCTAGCAACTTTTAAGCACAACATCCGCGACGAGTGGCTCGCCCGGCACCTTGGCCAGGAAAAGCCGAAATCTTTGGCAGCCCTCATGTCGGTGTACTAGAGTAGGGGTACCCTAGTATCCCGAACTTGTGCACGGGCAGTCGCAGCATCCCGCGGCAAGGCTTGCCGGGTGACCGCCAAGGTCCTCCGCGGTTCCTTTGGAGCATTCAAGGACAAAGTATCCAAGCCAAGGAGACAAGACCCCGGCAAGAGGAGCTTGCTGGGAAGGCCAACCAAGGCATCTCAAGGAACTTGCCGCGATGCGCCACGCGTCCCGGCAAGGCCCGGTGAGCGACAAGCTCCCAGACGCGATAAGACAACGACCGCGGCAAGGCGCTTGCCGCGGCAAGCCACCACTCTGTGTCCGCGCTCCAGCGCATCCACCAACGTGTTGCTCTGGGACCCTTCCAGGCGTACGTGGCAGGAGGTTGTGCAGCCAGCGGTGCGCGGTGGCAAGCGGCACTGACAAGATTGCCATCGTGGCGAGCGGTGGCGTCCCTGACGGTCCCTTTTGCACTATTTAGGTGACGCAGACGGGCATTTAATGCCCTTGTCCCCTGCCGTCAGGGTTAGGTATGATATACTGTAGCAGGTAGCTGTACCAACCGCAGCACCTTTCCATTTTTACCCTTGTCTACGTTGCCACCTATTGGTGACCCCTTGAGCATATAAAAGGAGGCCCATGCGCAACGTAGAGGGGGGGAGAGGAAGAGAACACCCACGCTCAGTCTCGTTAGCTGCTGGGGTGTACTGTAGCACTCCGCGCTCCCGAGCAAGAACTCAATACAAACCACAAAGCAGGAGTAGGGTTTTACGCATCCGTGCGGCCCGAACCTGGGTAAACTGCTCGTGTGCTTCGCCTCGATCCGCTCTTCGAGTGACCCTCGCCCCCGCCGAACCGAAAGGGACTCGGTCCGCCGGTCCCATAGGTGTTCGTGGATTAGCCCCCCGGCATCTTTGGCACGCCAGGTAGGGGGCGCGAGGTTGTGTGAACCAGATCCGGCGTTCACACGAGCTAGATCTTCATCATCTTCATCGACATGCCGCTGAAGAAGAAGGCTTCGGAGGTGGCTGCTCCGTATGCGCCGAACCCACCACCGCCGGAGCAAACGGCTGATGGGGCAGACGCCGGCGGAAGAACGGGCGTCGACGAGGGAGCTCACGGTGCTGCTAGGTCCAAGGACAAGGCTGCGCTGCCCATCGACGGCGTAGCCGGCTCCCACAACGACCGGGCGCACTCCAAGACCTCGGCGTCTGTACATGCACCGCGCCCATCTCAGGAGGCGCGGGACCGGCAGCGTCATGGTACTCACGGTACCATGTGTTTGCTGGACCAAGATCGAGCTGGTGGATCTCGGACTGCTCAAGACCAGCATGCACGCCAACATGCTGGCACGAGCGAGGCACGGTCGCCTGGATGGGATACTGCTCCTTCTAACATAGTTAGAAGTCCGAGCATATCCCACTCCTCGCACCGTTCGCCACCGCCACCCGCCACTACAGCAGAAGCTTTGGCGCGAGCTCAACTGCTCCTGGACTACCCTCCAACGGCAGACAAGATCGACGACTGGAGGGCCACCATTCAGAGTCTCATCGACTTCGCCAATGGCTACACTCAACGGCAGCCGAGCACGTCGCAGCCGCGGCAAGACAGCCAGGCACGAGCCGGTGGCGACAAGACTGGTGGGGGTGCAACCACTGTGCACTCTCCGCCCCGAAGGCCAAGATCGCCGACTCGCCGGATACACCTCGACAGCGACTCCACCGCGTCATCAGATCCACGAGCTCGTCGCGATCAGCGCCAAGTTCTTCACGAATGACAGCAAGAAGACGCTCATACTCGCATCGAGCGCCAAAGAGAAGCGCGACGTCAATAAGACCAGCGCGCTGGACCCTCTGTCGACATGCATGCGCCAGGGGAACCAGGCGGCTTGCCGTACGCGGTAGGTTGCCCTACGTTTACTCGTGAGCTGCGGCAAGTCCAGTGGCCCAGCATGAAGAATTTCAAGCCAGACGTACTAGAGAAGTACGACGGCAAGTCGCATCCGTCGGAGTTCCTCAGCATCTACACCATCGCGGTGCAGGCTGCCGAGGGGCGGGACGACAAGATCCTTGCCAACTACTTCCCACTGGTGCTCAAGCCCAACGTCAGGTCCTAGCTCATGCACTTGCCGGACAACTCCATATCCTCCTGGGCAGACCTATGCCATCAGTTTGTCGGCGCCTTTACAGGCGGCCACAAACCTCATGGCCAAGAGAGTGACCTTCATCTGCTCACCCAGAAGGAAGGAGAGCCCCTACGCAAGTACATTCAGAGATTCAGCCGTGTACAGCACAACATCCCAGATGTCCACCCTGCCGCGGTCATCAGCGCGTTCCATCAGAACGTGCGTAACCGCAGGATGCGGGAGGAAATGGCGATGTGCAAGATCAGAGACGTCAGTGAGCTGTATGCCTTGGCCGACAAGTGTGCACGTGCTGAGGAAGGGAGGAAACTCCCCGGAGAGAATACAGGAGCAGGAGGATCTGACAGCGAGGATGTTGCCCCGGCGAAGAAAAACCGGCGGTGGAACAACAGGAAGAAGAAAGGCAAAGATGTGCTAGTCGTTGAGCAGTCCGGCAACGAAGGTGGCGCCAAGAAAGCCAAAGCTGGTAGCTCCGGCAAGGAGATTGCCGCATGCACCAACTACCAGACTGTGGCGGTCGCCGACAAGCAGGACGACACCGACAAGTAGTACTGCAAGATCCACAGCACCAAGGGCCATGACCTCCAGAGCTGCAAGAAGGTCGAGCAGCTTGTCCAGCAGCAAAAGGCTGAATACGAGCGACGCGACAAGGAGAGGGCCCAAGGAGGCGCTGGAGAATCCGGCAAGAAGCGCGCCGGCCGGGGAGGACGCCGCGGCAAGGCCAAGCAGCGGCAAGGAGACAGACCTCCCCGCGGCCGCGACAAGGATGAAGATGACAATGACGACGAAGACATGGATGGTGTCGAGACCAGTGAGCAGGAGTTCCAAAAAGCCACAGAGGTCTTGTGCGTTGACGGCGGTGCTTCTCTGCATACTTCGCACCGCCAACTCAAGCAGTGGGTGCGGGAAGTCAATGCGGCGGAACCACCTGTCGAGTCACGCAAGCTTCTGAAATGGTCCAGCACGCCTATCATCTTTGATATTGAGGACCACCCTGATCGCACAACTGCGGTCGGGTGCTTACCGATGTTGGTTTCACCAACTATCCGCAACCTCAAGGTCACTAAGATGCTAGTTGACGGCGGGGGCGGCTTGAACCTGATCTCCTCCGCTGTACTCCAGAAACTCCAGATCCCTGACAGCGAGCTTGAAGAGACCGGCACATTCCAAGGAATCAACCCGGGAAGGAGCAAGCCGAAGGGGAAGGTCACGTTGCCAGTAACATTTGGCAGCAAGTTGAACTTCAGGACTGAGAGGGTCACTTTTGACGTTGCCGATTTTCCATTGCCTTACAATGGGATACTCGGCCGTCCAGCACTCGCCAAGTTCATGGCAGCCTCTCACTACGCATACAACATGCTGAAGATGCCAGGCCCGATAAGCGTCATCTCTGTCCCTGGCAACAAGAAGGATGCTCTTATCTGCGCCGACAAGATCTACCGGGAAGCGGCAGCCGCAACAGATCTCAAGTCACCTGCCGTTGAAGCTCCCGGGGGGAAGAAGAAGACCAAGTCCGGCAAGAGTTCTGATGCCCACTCCGGCAAGCGCACCTCTTCGGAGTGCTGCGCTGCCGTCGAGGACGCACCATCAAGCTCCACCGGCAAATGTAAGAAGACAATGGCAGCTCCGCCAGAGACCAAGAAGGTGTCCGCCAAGGAGGATGGCACTGGTGGTACCTTCACCATCAGTGCCACTCTCGACCCTAAATAGGAAAGCGCGCTCATTGCTTTCCTGCGGGCGAACGTCGACGTGTTTGCGTGGCAACCGTCTGACATCCCCGGTGTTCCCAGGAAAGTAATTGAGCACCATCTTGCCGTTTGCCCTCATGCACGGCCCGTCAAGCAGAAGGTCAGGAAGCAAGCAGTGGAGCGCCAAGAATTCATCGCAGAAGAGATCAAGAAATTGGAAGTTGCAGGCCTTGTCAGAGGAATGCTCCATCCTACGTGGTTGGCCAATCCTGTAGTCGTGCACAAGGCGAACGGGAAATGGAGACTTTGTATCGATTTTATCGATGTTAACAAAGCTTGTCCCAAAGACCCATTCCCTTTGCCGCGCATTGACCAGATTGTTGACTCCACGACCGGATGTGACTTGCTTTCATTTCTTGACTCATACTCAGGATACCATCAGATCTTCATGGCAGAAGAGGATGAGGAGAAGACCGCATTCATCACTCCATGTGGCACGTACTGTTTCATATGGATGCCTTTCGGTTTAAAAAATGCTGGTTCAACATTTGCAAGGGTAGTCCATGTCGCTCTTGAGCCACAAATACACAGAAATGTGGAAGCCTACATGGATGACGTAGTGGTCAAGAGCAAGGACAAGGCAACTCTGATACAAGATTTAGACGAGACCTTTGCAAATCTGCGCAAGATCAGCCTCAAGCTCAACCCCGAGAAGTGTGTGTTTGGAGTCCCCTCCGGCAAGCTTCTCGGGTTCTTCGTGTCTCAGCGGGGAATCGAAGCCAATCCCGACAAGATCAAGGCCATTGAGCAGATTGAAGCACCAAAGCGCGTCAAGGATGTACAAAGATTTGCCGGTTGCGTGGCTGCTCTCAGCAGGTTTATCTCTAGGTCTGCTGAGCGCGCCCTGCCGTTTTTCAAAATATTGAAAAAGGCAGGTCCAATGAAATGGACTCCGGAAGCGGAGGCTGCGCTGCAAGACTTGAAGAGATACTTGTCCTCCGCTCCAACACTTGTCGCACCTAAGCCACAAGAGAAGTTGCTGCTGTATATAGCGGCAACCAATCAAGTGGTTAGTGCTGCGTTAGTAGCAGAGAGGGAGGCAGATGACGAGCCAGCAACCACGGCAGGCGCATCCAGCGACAAGCAGGAGGCTTCCCCGACAAGCTCTGGTCCCGACAAGGATGGATCTGCGCAGACGCGCGAGGAGATACAGAAGAGAATGGTACAGCACCCAGTTTACTTTGTCAGTTCCCTTCTGCAGGGGGCTAGGTCAAGGTACTCTGGCATGCAGAAATTGCTTTTCGGCCTTCTCATGGCCTCGAGAAAGCTGTGCCATTACTTCCAAGCACATGAGATCACAGTTGTCACTCGTTTTCTGCTGAAGAGGATACTACAGAATCCAGAAGCGACAGGCAGGATTCTTGAGTGGGCACTGGAACTGTCAAGCTTTGGCCTCAAGTTTGAGAGTACTTCAACTATCCAAAGCAAAACATTGGCAGAATTCATAGCAGAATGGACGCCAACACCGGATGAAGAAATTCCAGAAACGAGCATCCCCGTCGAGGAAGCAAGCAAAGAGTGGCTGATGTACTTTGATGGTGCCTTTTCGCTGCAAGGCGCCGGTGCTGGCGTGCTGGTTGTCGCACCCACCGGAGAGCACCTCAAGTACGTAGTCCAGATGCACTTTCCCAAGGAGCAAGCAACAAACAATACTGCAGAGTATGAAGGCTTGCTTGCCGGTCTCAGGATCGCGGCAGACCTTGGGATCAAGAAGCTCATTGTCAGGGGTGACTCGCAGCTTGTCGTCTGCCAAGTGAACAAGAGCTATCAGAGTCCGTTGATGGAAGCCTACGTCGATGAAGTGAGAAAGCTAGAAGAGCACTTTGACGGCCTACAGATGGAGCATGTTCCAAGAGCTCAGAACGCCATTGCCGATGGCCTATCAAAGTGCGCCGCACTTAAGTTACCTGTGGAACCAGGGATCTTTGTGCTCAAGCTGACTCAACCGTCTGTAACACCATCAACTGGACAGAGCAAGAAGAGGAAGTTGATTTCTGGTGACTATTTTCCGGCAGAGCTTCCCGAAGCCGCCGCCAAGAAGGTCCCCAAGATCAACACCAGGAGCGTTGAGGAGCAGTCTGCTCCAGCAAGCCCTAGGGTTTGTTCCGTTGAAGCACAAACTCCCGACAAGTTTTGCTCCGGCAAGCTTGCCGGGAAACGTCAAGCTCCGGCAGAGCCGCAGGTTCCCGCCGTAGAAGCGGATGTTCCCGCAGCAGCAGATTTGCCTTTAGTCCTTGTTGTCGAGCCACAAGCTCCAGCATGGGCACAGCAGATTGTCCGTTTCCTTCAGACAGGAGAACTTCCCGAAGAACAAGAAGAAGCGGAAAGAGTAGCCCGGCAGTCAAGTATGTACCAGTTTGTCGACAACACACTGTACAGAAGAAGACTCAACGGTGTGAAATTGAAGTGTATTCACCGGGAAGACGGACAAAAGCTGTTGGTAGAGATACATGGAGGCATATGTGGTCACCACATTGGCGCAAGAGCACTTGCCGGCAAAGCATTCCGGCAAGGTTTCTTTTGGCCGACAGCCCTCTAGGATGCAACTGCACAAGTTACCAAGTGTGAAGCGTGCCAGTTCCATTCCAAGCAGATACACCAACCAGCTCAAGCTCTCCAGACGATCCCTTTATCCTGGCCATTTTCGGTCTGGGGGCTCGACATCCTCGGCCCCTTTCCCCGAGCAGTTGGGGGCTTTGAGTACTTGTACGTTGCAATCGACAAGTTCACAAAGTGGCCGGAAGTGGAAGCAGTGAGGAAGGTGACAGCACAGTCAGTAGTCAAGTTCTTCCGGTCGATTGTTTGCCGCTTCGGGATCCCTAACAGGATAATCACCGACAACGGTACGCAATTCACGAGCCGCACCTTCATGCAGTACGTCCAAGATCTTGGCGCCAAGGTCTGCTTCGCTTCTGTTGCTCACCCGAGAAGCAACGGTCAAGCGGAGAGGGCAAATGCTGAAGTGCTGTGTGGGCTCAAGACCAGGACTTTCGACAGGCTGCACAAGTGCGGAAGAAACTGGATCGAGGAGCTGCCTGTGGTTCTTTGGTCGATCAGGACGACGCCAAATCGAGCCACTGGCCAGACACCTTTCGCTCTAGTCTATGGAGCAGAGGCAGTTCTCCCCACGGAACTCGTATACGGGTCCCCTCGAGTGCTCGCTTATGATGAGCTTGAGCAAGAGCAGCTGCGACAAGATGACGCGCTGCTCCTTGAGGAAGACCGTCTTCAGGCTGCTGTACGAGTTGCTCGCTACCAGCAAGCTTTGCGCCGCTACCATAGCCGCAAAGTTAACGCCAGAAGTCTCGAGGAAGGCGAACTTGTTCTTCGGCGTGTTCAGTCCGCCAAGAATTCCAACAAGTTGACGCCAAAGTGGGAAGGCCCTTACCGGGTGAAACGAGTCACTAGGCCTGACGTTGTCCGCCTTGAGACCGAAGATAGCATTCCGGTGAGCAATTCCTGGAACATTGAGCATCTTCGTAAGTTTTAACCGTAAGGCGCGGTTGCCGGAACCTGTTCTGGCAACCACCTTTTGTACAAGTCTTGCCGCTGTTGCATGTAATCCTTTGTACAAAGCCGGGCGCAGACCCCGTGCATAAGTAAAGCTCATATGCTCCGCACATCTTGTCAATTTCATGCTTTCTATTTTTTGCATATGTGATCTGACACTTTGTGCAGCACCTACTCCCTGGTAAGCAATAACGAGCCGTAAGGCTCCTTATCTTTATTTTCTCCGCTTTCTTTTTTCTCAAGGAAAGGAAGGTTCCCTCGCCCACAAGTTTGCCGGGGGGAAAGGAGAAGATAATGGTATGGACCAGGCGTCGTTCAAGAAAGTTTCGCCTTACCGGGAAGCAAACAACAGAAAAGCTAAGTTGCCAAAGTTTGAGCAATCAGATTTTTTAAATTTTTAAGTTATCTCCCTTGAACGACCGCACTTTGTATGGAAAACCTGTGCGCGGAGGAACCAACTCGTAGCTAGTTGCGCCCTTACTTTGTTTCGAGTCCGCTCAACAACTTAAGTGAGTTGCGACTAGCTGCGACAAGGTTTCTTGTCGGTAGCGGCACCGCTAGCAGGCTGCTGACGTCCCGCACTCAGCGCTCGCGGCTAAGGTGCCTGCACCGGCAAGTTCCCTAAAAGCGTAGGGCAAAAACATACAAAGGGAGGAATCAAGTAAAGGGAATAACATTGCAATCATTACCCGGAATAGAGTTATATTACAAGGTAGCTTGTCGCGGCTCTAACAGATTGTTCTCATAACATGACCAGCAGCGACAAGAAAAGAAGAAAACGGGCGACCTAGTCTACGCGATCGCCCTCAATCCTCTTGATCCCGCTCACCTTATCCACAATGGGTGCGACAAGGGTCTTGAGCGTCTCCAGATCAGCATCCGGCGGCAGGGTCTTGAGGACGTTGGTGAGGTTGAGGCCTGGGTTGCGGAAGGCCACCTTCACCAACACCTTTTAAAGAGCTCCCGCGCAGATCTTGCGCGACTCGTCGGCCAGCTGCTTTGGGATCTTCTCTCGGAGCCGCTGGAGGGCCGTCGCCATGCCTTTGAAGAACAAGGTGAGCTTGGCGCTGGGTTGGAGGTTCTCATCAGAGGGATACCCGAGATCCTCCACCCCCAGCTGCGCCAGCTCCCTGTCGATATCTGCGGCAGCACTCACGAGACCCTCCGTCCAGTGCTCCACTTTCTCCAGCGTCTTATTCAAAGTGGTCAGCTTCAACTCAAGATCTGCGTTGGAGTCCTTGGCGGCGCTAAGCTCTTTGCCCTTCTCGGCGAGATGAGCCTGCAGCTCTGAGTTGCTGAGGGCGTCCTTCTCCCGCTCACGCTTGAGCGCGGCAAGCTCGTCACCACTCGCCTTGAGATCGGCCTCCAGCTGCGCCACCTTCGTCTCCAGCTCCTTCTTGGCGGCCTCGGCAACTGCAGCAGCATCCTCTGCTTGCTTAAGGGCTCCGCCGAATCTTTGCTCACGCGCGGCAAGTTCCTCCTCGTGGCAGTCGAGGTTAACTTTCCGCTGCGCCAGCTCGCCCTCCTGCGCAGACAGCTTCTCCGCGGCAAGCTGCTGTTGCTCTTCAACTTCGGCCTTCTCGAGGAAGAAGGCCTTCTGCTCTTCGGCAAGTTGCTCCTGCTCCTCTGCCAGAGATCGGAGAGCTTCCTGGTTGAGACCCCGGAGCACCTCCGTGTGCTTCTCGATGTCCGCTCCTGCCTTCGCGACAAGCGCCTCGCGGGATTCCAGCTTGGCTTGCCGGGCGCGGTAGAGCGACAACAGCTTCTACAGCAGCCGCTCCTCCTCAAGCTCGCCGCTGCTGCTGCTCGGCGCATCAACCAGCGTCAGCCCAGCGGAGGCGAGCACCTCTCCATCAAAGCTCTCTCCCTCGACCGGCGCCCTGGAGCTTGACGCCCAGGGGAGGTTGATGAAGACGCCATCGCCAGCCTTCAAGTAGACGCTTGGCTGGGGCTCTTCGGAGCCTGGCGCTGCGGCAGCGGCGGACGGGTCGGCGGTCGACGTAGCGCCTGGCGCTCCTGCGGCCTCAGGGCCGTCAGTGCGATCGCCAGACCCCTCGCCAGCTGCTGCGGCGGCAGCTTTGGCGGCCTCGTCGCCGGCGGGATCATCAGCGCCGGCTGCTTTTTCAGTGGCAGCGGCGTCGTCGACAGCAACCTCGATCTCCATCGGCTCCGCAGCAGATGGGTCTGATGGCCGGAAAAGTGAGAAAAGTCAAGCAAATGCCCAAAAAGAAGAAGAACCCAAGGGAAGCTTTGAAGAGAAGATTACCTGTACTGGGTTCGGCAGTTGTAGTCTCCGCCGCCGGGGGGACGCTGGTGCTGTCCCTTGCCGGAGAACTCTCCCTTGCCGGAGGACTCTCCCTTGGCATTTCGGGGGCGGCCTCCGGGCGCTCCTGGTGGGGCTGCTTTGCTCCTACACAAACCAACAGTCAGATGTCAGCAAAGAAAGAGTATCCATGCGCGCCCAACAGCGGAAAGCGAACCATATACTTACACTGGGGGCTGCTCTGGAGAACAGTTGCCGGGTCCGGCAAGGTTGTCTCGGGCGCACCCCCTGCTGTCGCGGTGGGTTCGTCCTCGATGACAATCACCGGGACCTTGGCTCTCTTGGCTGCTCTCTGGGCCAGAGTCCTAAAAAGGAATAAGTTCAGAGTAAAGCAAATGAGATACAAGACAAAACAGCAAGAATTGAAGAACTACAAGTACAACAAGAGAATCTTACTCTTCTTCTTCCTCGTCGGAGCTGAACGCGGAGAAGTCGAAGTCCGGCTCACGTCCGGCGCGAGGAGGCGGAGGAGTAGTGTCCCTTGGCCGCTTGGCAGGAACAGTGGCGGTGGTCTGAGACGACCCCGCTCCGGCTGCCGCCGCGGCGTGAGAAGCGGCAGGATCAGAAGCAGTGGTCCGGGTGGACCCCGCTCCAGTTGCCGCAGCAGCGTGGGGTGCTCCCGCAACAACAGTGCTTGCCGCGATGGAGCGTGTCACACGGCGCGGCAACTGTTCACTCTCCTGCCGCCCCGCTACGTCCCCGGCCTTGCGGAGACGCCTTCTTGGTGGGGATGGAGGCTCTGCTTGCGGCGAGCTGCCTGAAGATGAGGAGGAAGAGGAGTTGATCTCCAGCGAGCCGCTCGTATCCTCGGCGGGCTCCCTCGACTCGACGTCATGCCCGGCAAGCTCTTTCTCGCCGACAGGCTCCCCTCGCTCGGCACGGCTTGCCGCCTCTGCTGCCTCTGCCTCCTCCACGGTGAATCCAAATTCGCCCGCGGCTGCGGCTGCCGCCGCCTCTTCCAGCCTAGTGGGGATGCGGGTCATCTCCGCATCTGTGGTGTCGCGGGTGAGGCTATCCTTTTCGTCGGGGCGGACCAGCACTTCTACCAAGCCGTCAAAGAACTACTGCACGACGTCGTCTGCAGGCTCTTGCCAAGTTGGGACAATTCCATGCGAATCGCACAGCGGCATCATTGCACGGATGCGGTCGAGCGCGGAGTTGTTGCATAGCGGAACGACACTCTTCGGCAACCTGAACACTTCGGGATGTTGAGGGTCGTACTTGAACAGCTCCTGGAGCATCGCGTTGAGCTCCAGAACAGTGAAGTTGAAGTTGAGGCCCGGACGCAGCCTCATGATATCCGTCCCATTCTTGAATTCCCAGGTGGGTCTCCCCCGTTCCTGCAGGGGACAATGCGGCAGCGAAGAAAATCTGCGCCAACAGCGCCTACAGTGAGCCCGGCAAGCCTGAGGCGTAGGATCCGGGTGACGGCAATCTTAAGCCTATCGTCTTCCGGGGCCACGTCACTCCAATCGCTGCCGCGTGCTACTGGGGCTTGGCGCCGGGCGGTAAACGGCTGCGGGTTCTCCTCGACAATCCAGCACCAGTCTGCTCTCCATTCCTCCCACTTGCCGCGGAACTCTCCCTCTAGATAAGTGTCCTTCTTGCCAGCCCTCGAGATCCAGGCGATTCCACTGGATAAAGGCTCTCCTCTCTCTACTCGGGGCATAAAGAAGTGGCGAAAAAGGGCTACATTGGGATAGACTCCGACAAAGTTTTCACAGAGATGTGCGAAAACTGCCATGGTCAGAACGGCATTGGGGGTGAAGTCAAGGAGGCGGAACCCGTAGGTGTTCATAATATCGCAGAAAAACACAGAGAAGGGCGGGCAGAGCCCGCAGTAGAAGAACAAGGCGAAGAAAGGATATCCGTTTGGAGCCATTTTCCAAGCGGCGGCTAGAAGTACCTTCGTGCGCGGATGCGCTCGCGTCTCCGTCGACCAGAAGAGGTAGTAATTCTCCCTCAGCTCCCTCGCGGCGAGCTTGGGGGGGAAGATTGCCCGCTCCTTTCGCAGCACCGCAAGCCGCTGCGCCTCGGTCGACTTCACAACCTTCCCCTTGTAGGCTCTCGGAGCCATGGCGGAAGTGGTGGAGGAGGTCGACGGCGTTGGTGGTGTTGGTGGCGATGGGGGGCGGGGCGCTGCTCTCTTTCAGCTTTGGGAAGATGAGGGAGCGGCGGAGGTTTCCGAGATTGGAGTAGTAACCGGCGAATGGGCGAACTGCCCCTGTTTCCCCTGCTTATAAAGAGGGAGGGGGCGGACGTTCCTCCTTTCCGAATAAAGAAACCACCCACGATCTATCCAAAGACGCCGAATTCAACGCGTGCCGTTCGGGGAGGGCGCGGTAGATACGGGGAGAGATACGGCGTAACCCAGGCCGCGCGTGCCCATGCCCTGTTTTGGGCCTGGCCCAACAGCGCTCGGCACCGTGTATGGCCCAGGCCCGGGGGCTCCAGTCGGTGTACTAGAGTAGGGGTACCCTAGTATCCCGAACTTGTGCACGGGCAGTCGCAGCATCCCGCGGCAAGGCTTGCCGGGTGACCGCCAAGGTCCTCCGCGGTTCCTTTGGAGCCATTCAAGGACAAAGTATCCAAGCCAAGGAGGCAAGACCCCGGCAAGAGGAGCTTGCCGGGAAGGCCAACCAAGGCATCTCAAGGAACTTGCTGCGACGCGCCACGCGTCCCGGCAAGGCCCGGTGAGCGACAAGCTCCCGGACGCGACAAGACAACGACCGCGGCAAGGCGCTTGTCGCGGCAAGCCACCACTCTGTGTCCGCGCTCCAGCGCATCCACCAACGTGTCGCTCTGGGACCCTTCCAGGCGTACGTGGCGGGAGGCTGTGCAGCCAGCGGTGCGCGGTGGCAAGCGGCGCTGACAAGATTGCCATCGTGGCGAGCGGTGGCGTCCCTGACGGTCCCTTTTGTACTATTTAGGTGACGCAGACGGGCATTTAATGCCCTTGTCCCCTGCCGTCAGGGTTAGGTATGATACACTGTAGCAGGTAGCTGTACCAACCGCAGCACCTTTCCATTTTTACCCTTGTCTACGTTGCCACCTGTCGGTGACCCCTTGAGCATATAAGAGGAGGCCCATGCGCAACGTAGAGGGGGGAGAGGAAGAGAACACCCACGCTCGGTCTCGTTACCTGCTGGGGTGTACTGTAGCACTCCGCGCTCCCGAGCAAGAACTCAATACAAACCACAAAGCAGGAGTAGGGTTTTACGCATCCGTGTGGCCCGAACCTGGGTAAACTGCTCGTGTGCTTCGCCTCGATCCGCTCTTTGTGTGACCCTCGCCCCCGCCGAACCGAAAGGGACTCGGTCCGCCGGTCCCATAGGTGTTCGTGGATTAGCCCCCCGGCATCTTTCGACACTCATGACCTGATTTTGTGCGGGAGAAGACAGTTGGCTGGCTCGCAGCAATAACATATCAAAGAACCATGGTACTTCGGATACCAAGGATGGCAATGGTAGGTCACATCGCAACAAACATAAGCGCCGCATTAACAGCGACAATACCGAGGATACAGCAGTTAATGCCGGATTCAAAGGCTCTAAACCCGGTCAACGGAAAAAGGCATTCAAAATAAGCACTCCGGGCCCGTCCAGTTTGGACCGTATACTCGATCGCTCGTGCCAAATACACGGCACCACTGACAAGCCAGCCAACCACACCAACAGGGACTGTTGGGTGTTCAAGCAGGCCGGCAAGATAAATGCTGAAAACAAAGATAAGGGGTCACATAGCGATGACGAGGAGGAGCCCCGGCAGCCGAACACCGGAGGACAGAAGAGGTTCCCCCCACAAGTGCGGACGGTGAACATAATATACGCAACCCACATCCCCAAGAGGGAGCGGAAGCGTGCGCTCAGGGACGTATATGCGTTGGAGCCAGTCGCCCCAAAGTTCAATCCATGGTCTTCATGCCCGATCACATTCGACCGTAGGGACCACCCCACTAGTATCCGTCATGGCGGATTCGCCGCATTGGTCTTAGACCCAATCATTGATGGATTTCACCTCACTCGAGTCCTTATGGATGGCGGCAGCAGCCTGAACCTACTTTATCAGGACACAGTGCGCAAAATGGGTATAGACCCTTCAAGGATCAAACCCACTAAAACGACCTTTAAAGGCGTCATACCAGGTGTAGAGGCCCATTGCACAGGCTCAGTAACACTGGAAGTGGTCATCGGATCTCCAGATAACTTCCGAAGCGAAGAGTTAATCTTCAACATAGTCCCTTCCGCAGTGGCTACCATGCACTACTCAGGTGAACCGCATTTGCTAGATTCAATGCGGTACCGCATTATGCATATCTCAAGCTCAAGATGCCAGGACCTCGGGGGGTCATCACATCCAATGGAAACACAGAGCGTTCTCTCCGCACAGAGGAGCACACTGCGGCCCTCGCAGCAGAAGCGCAAAGCAGCCTCTTAAGGCAATCCACTAGTTCAGCGATTAAGGACCCGGACACCTTCCAGCGCGCCCGGAGTAATCGGCAACAAGACCGCCTGGCATGTTCCGAGCTTGCATAGCAATGCGGCCCCCACCCCGGTCCCAGCCAAATGGTGAAATCTGTGCCACGAGTACATAATTGCGCATTAAAAATACCATGGGCACAGGCGGGGAGGGGGCACGACTGTGGCACGCTCCAAGTCGCGGCTTAAACCGCACTAGGGGCTTCCCGCTTTGTTATTTTTCTCTTTCAGGACTTTAATCTCTGGACACCCAGTCCGGCAGCATGATTGCCGAACACATGATGCAGTAACCAAGGAGGCAGAAAGCTACGTCGCACCACGGAACTCCCAGGTGGATTACGATAATGAGTGAAATATTTGCTTTAATACTATTCCTTAGCTTGCCCTTGGGAGGGACATGTCAAACAGTCCTACTTTTTGCTTATCACACTACTTGTATCATTCTGCTTTAATGCACCTTTTTGGATAAACAATGCATAGCATTAAGACTATTATTGCACTCTTCCTTTCTATATATATATATGTTCATTCATGACATCTAGCACCCGTACACTCTGGTATGGCCAATACGCTAGGGGCTTAAGCATACCCCATAATACGGCGTGAGAAGTCCGAACACTTTCGACAGTGCGGCACCCCGAACTTATAGCATTATATCCATCGGCTCCGAATCATGTCTTGGGTCAATAGTTGGGTTTGCCCGGCTCCCATGTTTTGGTACCTTACGTTCCGCTATATCGGCTAAGGTAGCACTGGGAGAACTACTGCGATTGTGCCCCGGTTCTGCTGGACTAAGCACCTCAGTAGAGAAAGCTAAAACTGACTGTCATGATAAGGCGAGAGACTGGTCGCTGTTCGAGAGGTTTCAAGTCCCTAAAGACTTATGCCACTTAGAGCGAGGAGCCGGCCCTGTCCGGCTTAAGGCGTGTATCGCGCCCCAAATTTGGCCTTCCGAATACTAGGGGCTTCGCCGAAATTTAAAATTATAGAATTCTATGGCTAAGTGAGAGTGATAACGCATTATAGTCCGATTGCCTTGTTCGTTGTGCTGAGCACCTCCCTCGAAGGACCCAACAATGGGAACAAGAGTGCTCAGGTTTAT
This sequence comes from Triticum urartu, assembly GCF_056163025.1. NCBI lineage: Eukaryota > Viridiplantae > Streptophyta > Magnoliopsida > Poales > Poaceae > Triticum > Triticum urartu. Next base: position 579,919,924 of record NC_141874.1, read on the forward strand.
CCCGAACACCCCAGCAGTCGTGGCGTGGGGGCAGAAGCCAACGAGTAGCCATCTCTTAGATTTGATAAGCAGCCGAACAGAAGGCAATATTTTAAATTCAAACAAGCGTTGCATAGCGCATATGAACAAGTTTTCATAATACAGGATTACACGAGCAAGTTTACTCAAATATTACATCTTTCGCACACTCGTCCGCTACAAGACAGGCACCCTTCGGGACACCTTCATAATACATCTTGGGGTGGCGATGTTCCTTGCCCTACGGTGGCCCATCCTTCACTAGCTTCACGGCATCCATCTTGGCCCAGTGCACCTTTGCACGGGCGAAAGCCCGGCATGCACCTTCGATGCAGACGGACCGCTTAATGACTTCCAGCCGTGGGCAGGCATCCACAAGCCGCCTCACCAGGCCGAAGTAGCTGTTGGGGAGGGCGTCACCAGGCCACATCCGGACTATAAAGTCCTTCATGGCCTGTTCGGCCGCCTTGTGCAGCTCGACCAGTTGCTTCAGCTGGTCGCTCAGAGGCATCGGGTGTTCGGTCTCAGTATACTGAGACCAGAACAGCTTCTTTGTTGAGCTTCCCTCCTCGGCCTGGTAAAACTGTGCGGCATCCGACACGCTGTGGGGCAAATCTGTGAATGCTCCTGGAGAGCTCCGGATTCGGGTAAGTAACAAGTAATTTACTTTCACATGCTTGCTGAGGGAGTCTTGGATTAGGGGGTGTTCGGGTAGCCGGACTATACCTTCAGCCGGACTCCAGGACTATGAAGATACAAGATTGAAGACTTTGTCCCGTGTCCGGATGGGACTTTCCTTGGCGTGGAAGGCAAGCTTGGCGATGCGGATATTCAAGATCTCCTACCATTGTAACCGACTCTGTGTAACCCTAACCCTATCCGGTGTCTATATAAACCGGAGGGTTGTAGTCCGTAGGACATCAACTCCATATACAACAATCATACCATAGGCTAGCTTCTAGGGTTTAGCCTCCTTGATCTCGTGGTAGATCTACTCTTGTATTACCCATATCATCAATATTAATCAAGCAGGAGTAGGGTATTACCTCCATCGAGAGGGCCTGAACCTGGGTAAAAACATCGTGTCCCTTGTCTCCTGTTACCATCCGGCCTTGACGCACAGTCCGGGACCCCCTACCCGAGATCCGCCGGTTTTGACACCGACATTGGTGCTTTCATTGAGAGTTCCTCTATGTCGTCGCCTTTAGGCCCGATGGCTCCTTTGATCATCAACAACGATGTGGTCCAGGGTGAGACTTTTCTCCCCGGACAGATCTTCGTCTTCGGCGGCTTCGCACTGCGGGCCAATTCGCTTGGCCACCTGGAGCAGATCGAAAGCTACGCCCCTGGCCATCAAGTTAGGTTTGGAAGCCTAAATTACATGGCAGACATCCGCGGAGATTTGATCTTAGACGGATTCAAGCCACAACCAAGTGCGCCGCACTGTCTCGCGGGGCATGATCTTGCTCTGTCACCGAATAGTATCCCGGAGGCCGCAAACGCACCAGCTCTGACCCTTAATTCGGAGCCAGTTGTGTCAGTCGAGGATGAGCGGTTGCACGTCACCTCGGGGGCTGCGATCTCAAAGGCGATCGAGCCGAACGCCGGCCCCACACTCCGCGTGACTCACGACTCCGAGGATCCGGACTCCTCTGCGGACTCCGAAGCCCCCGCGCCCCTGCCGATCGAATCCGATTGGGCGCCAATAATGGAGTTCACCGCCGCGGACATCTTTCAGCACTCGCCTTTTGGCAACATCCTGAATTCTCTCAAGTCTCTCTCTTTATCAGGAGAGACCTGGCCGGATTACGGTCTGCGAGGATGGGATACGGACGATGAAGAAGTTCAAAGCCCACCCACCACCCACTTTGTAGCCACTGTCGACGATTTAACCGACATGCTTGACTTTGGCTCCGAAGACATCGACGGTATGGACGACGATGTAGGAGACGAACAGGAACCAGCACCTGTAGGGCGCTGGAAGGCCACCTCGTCATATGACATATATATGGTGGATACTCCAAAACATGGAGATGGCGATGGAATAGCGGGGGATGACACCTCCAAGAAACAGCCAAAGCACCGGCGTCAGCGGCGCCGCTCTAAATCCCGCCAAAGCAAAAATGGTGATTCCGGCACGGGAGATAATACTACCCCAGATAGCGCCGAAGAACACCCACCACAGCAAGATTCGGCACAGGAAGATGGAGAAGCCAGCCCTCATGAGAGAGCGGCAGAACGAGAGGTCGAGGATGATAACTATATGCCTCCCTCCGAAGACGAGGCAAGCCTCGATGACGATGAATTCGTCGTACCATCAGACCCCGCCGAACAAGAGCGTTTCAAACACAGGCTTTTAGCCATGGCAAGCAGCCTCAAGAAAAAGCAGCAACATCTTAGAGCTGACCAAGATTTGCTAGCTGACAGATGGACCGAGGTCCTTGCAGCCGAAGAGTATGAACTCGAACGCCCCTCCAAGAGTTACCCAAAGCGCAGGCCGCTACCCCGATCAGAGGAGGAAGCACCTACATTACCAGCGCACGACATGGCAGACCGGCCACCTCACGGCCGCGATAGAGAGGCCTCTCGGCCCTCAACAGAAGCCATGCCCCGACGCCGCTCAACTAAGGCACGGGAAAATGCGCCAGACCTGCGAGACGTACTAGAGGATAGGGCAAGACAAACAAGATTGATCTATGGATCGCAGGCGCCCTACGGCACGTGACGATGATCTTCACTCCGGATACAACAAATCCGGCTGGGCCGAACACAACAGACATAGCTCTTCCAAGCTGCGTCGTGATATAGCCCAGTACAGAGGCGCCGCACACCCGCTATGCTTCATGGATGAAGTAATGGATCATAAAATCCCAGAGGGTTTCAAACCCGTAAACATCGAATCATACGATGGCACAACAGATCCGGCAGTATGGATCGAGGATTATCTTCTTCACATCCACATGGCACGCGGCGATGATCTACACGCCATCAAATACCTCCCGCTCAAACTTAAAGGACCGGCCCGGCATTGGCTTAACAGCTTGCCAGCAGACTCAATCAGTTCTTGGGAGGACCTGGAAGCCGCATTCCTCGACAACTTCCAGGGCACTTACGTGCGACCACCGGATGCCGACGACTTAAGCCACATAATTCAGCAGCCAGAGGAATCGGCCAAGCAATTCTGGACACGGTTCCTAACAAAGAAAAATCAGATAGTCGACTATCCGGACGCAGAGGCCCTAGCAGCCTTCAAGCATAACATCCGCGACGAGTGGCTTGCCCGGCACCTGGGACAGGAAAAGCCGAAATCTATGGCAGCCCTCACGACACTCATGACCCGCTTTTGCATGGGAGAAGACACCTGGCTAGCTCGTAGTAACAACTTATCAAAGAACCCTGGTAATTCGGATACCAAGGACAAAAGTGGCAGGACACGTCGGAATAAGGAAAAACGCCGCGTTAGCAGCGACAGCAATGAAGAGACGGCAGTCAATGCCGGATTCAGAGGCTATAAATCCGGTCAGCGGAAAAAGGCATTCAAAAAGAATACTCAGGGCCCGTCCAGTTTGGACCGAATACTTGACCGCTTGTGCCAGATACATGGCACCCCCGAAAGGCCAGCCAATCACACTAACAGGGATTGTTGGGTGTTCAAGCAGGCAGGCAAGTTAAGAGCCGAAAACAAAGACAATGGGCTCCACAGCGACAACGAGGAGGAGCCCAGGCCGCCGAACAGCAATGGACAGAAGGGCTTTCCCCCACAAGTGCGGACGGTGAACATGATATACGCAACCCACATTCCCAAGAGGGAGCGGAAGCGTGCGCTATGGGACGTATACGCGTTGGAGCCAGTCGCCCCAAAGTTCAACCCATGGTCCTCCTGCCCGATCACTTTTGATCGAAGGGACCATCCCACTAGCATCCGTCATGGTGGCTTCGCCGCATTGGTTCTTGACCCAATCATCGACGGATTTCATCTCACAAGAGTCCTCATGGATAGCGGCAGTAGCCTGAACCTGCTTTACCAGGATACAGTGCGGAAAATGGGCATAGATCCCTCAAGGATTAAGCCCACAAAAACGACCTTTAAAGGCGTTATACCAGGTGTAGAAGCCAACTGTACAGGCTCAGTAACACTTGACGTGGTCTTCGGATCCCCGGACAATTTCCGAAGCGAAGAGTTAATCTTTGATATAGTCCCGTTTCGCAGTGGCTATCACGCCCTGCTCGGACGAACCGCATTCGCAAAGTTCAATGCGGTGCCACACTACGCATATCTCAAGCTCAAGATGCCAGGCCCTCGAGGAGTAATCACGGTCAATGGAAACACCGAACGCTCCCTCCGTATGGAGGAGCACACGGCGGCTCTCGCAGCGGAAGTACAAAGTAGCCTTCTTAGGCAATTCTCCAGTCCGGCCGTTAAAAAGCCAGACACTGCCAAGCGCGCCCGGAGTAACCCACAGCAAGACCGCCTGGCACGCTCTGAGCAAGCGTAGCAATGCGGCCCCAACCCCAGCTCTCGCGACATAGCGAAACCAGTGCCTCGCGTACATAACTACGCCCTTCAAATACCATGGGCACAGGGGAAGGGGCACAATAATGGCACGCCCAAAATACGGCTTAAAACGTACTAGGGGCTGCCGGAGTCTTTTTTTTAATTTTTTCTTACTTTCAGGACTCCATACTTCGGATGACCTGTTCGGCAATTCGACTGTCACACAAACGATGCAAGATCCAGGGAGGCAGACAAGCCATGCTGCATTATGGAACTCCCAGGTGGTCTCTGTTACGAGCGGTATACCTGTTTCGAATACAATTCCACGGCCTGCCCCTGGTCAGGACATGTTAAATAGTCCAATATCTTTTTGCTTATCGCACTATTTGTATCGTTCGGCTTTGATAAATAGCCTCTCTATAAACAATGCATAGCTTTTTGTCTATTTTTTGCATTATCCTCTTTTCACATATATGTTTATTAAATGACATGATTGCACCCGTACACCATGGTACGGCAAACACGCCAGGGGCTTCAGTACCCCTCATTATGGTGTGAGAAGTCCGTACACTTTCACAAGTGCGGCACCCCGAACTTATAGCACTATATGCATCGGCTCTGAATCATGATTTGGGTCAATAGTTGGGTTTGCCCGGCTCCTATGTTTTGGTGCCTTACGTTCCGCTATATCGGCTAAGGTAGCACTAGGAGAACCACTGCGATTGTGCCTCGGTTCAGCTGGGTTAAGCACCTCAGTGGAGAAAGCTAAAACTGACTGTCATGATGAGGCGAGAGACCGGTCGCTGTTCGAGAGGTTTTTCGAGTCCCTAAAGACTTATCCCGCTTCGAGCGAGGAGCCGGCTTTGTCCGGCCAAGGCGTGGATAGCGCCCCGAACTCGGTCTTCCGAACTAGGGGCTTTACCAAAATTTAAAATTATAGAGTTCTATGGCTAAGTGAGAGTGTTCAAGCATTATAGTCCGATTTCCTGGTTCGTTGTGCTGAGCGCCTCCCTCGAAGGACCCAACTATGGGAAAAAGAGCGCTCAGGTTTATCCCGAACACCCCAGCACTAGTGGCATGGGGGCAGAAGCCGACGACTGGCCATCTCTCAATTTTTTGATAAACGGCCGCACAGAAAGTAATATTTTAAATTCAATAAGCATTGCTTAGCGCATATGAACAAGTTTTCAGCGCACAGGATAAACACGAGCGAGTTCATTCAAAAATCACATCCTTGGTACATTCATCCGCCACAAGGCGGGCACCTGCAAGAACATCCTTGTAGTAGTTGTCGGGCTTGCGATGCTCCTTCCCCGGCGGCGGCCCGTCCTTCACAAGCTTCTCACCGTCCAGCTTACCCCAATGCACCTTTGCACGGGCAAGGGCCCGACGGGCACCTTCGATGCAGACGGAGCGCTTGATGACCTCGAGCCTCGGACAGGCCTCCACCAGCCGCCACACCAGCCCAAAATAGCTCCCAGGCAGGGCCTCTCTGGGCCACAGCCGAACTATGAAGCCCTTCATGGCCTGTTCGGCCGCCTTGTGGAGCTCGACCAGCTGTTTCAGCTGGTCGCTCAAGGGCACAGGGTGTCCGGCCTCAGAATACTGAGACCAGAACACCTTCTCCGTCGAGCTGCCCTCTTCAGCTTGGTAGAATGCGGCGGCGTTGGATACACTGCGGGGAAGATCTGCGAATGCCCCTGGAGAGCTCCGGATTCGGGTAAGTAACAAGTAGTTTACTTTTATATTTCTGCTTTGCATAAAGAATGCCTTACCCGCTGCTATCTTCCTCATCTCCTCCAACTCTTGGAGGGCCTTTTGGTCTTCGGCCTTGGCAGACTTGGCAGTCTCAAGGGCCGTTGCGAGCTCGGATGCTTGCACCTTTGACTCAAACCCCAAACTCTCATTTTTTTCATGAGAGCCTGAAGCTCTTGCTGAACCTCGCCGACCTGAGCCCCAAATCTGTCTCGCTCGATGCACTCCGCGGCCGTTTTATTTTTGGCCTCAGACAGCGCCTGCTTAAGGGTCGCCACCTCAGTCGTGGCCCCTACAATAAGCAGTACAATCTTGTTATCTTTTTGCAATCACGCCTTTTATAGGCACTTTTTCTGTAAGGTATTTCTTACCCTCTTTCTCCTCGAGCCGCCGCTTGGCAAGGCCGAGCTCTTGCTCGGTCCGCTCAAGGTCCTGCTTCAGGACACCCACCTCTGCAGTTAGTGCGGCGGTGGATAGCAGCGAAGCCTGCATACGCATATTGACTCTTTTTTGTTAGACTCCTGCGATATTTAATAGATCCTCTATTCGGCTTTTCTTTCCGAACGCCAAACAGAGCATCAGGGGCTACTGTCTATGCGGTAATATTTTTACATATTTTTACTTACCTCGAAGCCTGTTAGAAGGCTAGCGCAAGCTTCAGTCAGTCCGCTCTTGACGGACTGAACCTTCTGGATCACCGTACTCATAATAGTACGGTGCCCCTCGTCGATGGAGGCACCGTCAAGCACCTCCAGCAGATTGTCCGGCACCTCCGGTTGGACAGAGGCCGCTGGCTCAGAAGGCTTGCTCCTCTTGGAAGGATGTCGCCTACCGCGGTCCGGAACTGTGGAAGATTCCGGCGCGGTGTCCGGCACAAAGCCGGACTTGGAGCCCTGGGGGCCTTATCCCCTTCACTCCTGGAGTCTGGGAGGTTGCCTTGCGGCTCCTCCGGGACCACCTCCTCCTGCCCCGGAGCTTGTCGCGACGCCACTTCGGCGTCGTCTGCAGTGTGGGGGGAGACAGCGGGCGGAACTGAGTTCACGTCCGATGAGTCCAGGGAGCCGCCCGACGATTCGTTGAATTCGGCCCAGGGCGGGCTGATAATTACGTTCGACATTAGGGAAAGCTGTGCAACAAAGGAACATCATGAATTACTCTGATATCTGAACTTACGATTTCGCCGGACGCTTGGCCCTGTTTGGCCACTCCTCTCCGCCCTCTTCGGCGTCGGGGGAGTAGTCCGGCGGAGGGGTCTTCCTTTTCCTAGACCCCTCGGCCTCCCCCGTTGGGGCGGCCTTCCTCTTCTCTCCTCCCTCCGCTGGGGGGGAGAGTTTTCTTCTTCCTCCTCCTCGTTTTCATGGGAAGAGGGTGTCTCGGACTCGTCGGATGACGAGTCCGACACCACCACGTTACGGGCACTCTTTCGAATCCCCGTGGTCTTCTTCTTCTTGGCCTTCTTCTCCGGCACCACATAAGGCGCCAGAACCAGCAGCTTCACTAGTAGAGCTGGGGCTGGGTCTTCGGGCAGCAGAGCCGGACAGTTAATCGGTCCGGATATCGCTCGCCAAGCCTGTCAAAGGTAAGGGAGTTTAGATCCCGCATAGAGTTAAACTATGAAAAAAGCTTAACATCCTGTAAAAGGTGAAGATAGCTTACCTCGCTAGCGTGACGCTGCGAGCTGTATCCGCGGTCCTCGGAAGCGGATGCGGGAGCCTCGGCGCCCTTGAATAGCACCTTCCAGGCATCTTCGTACGTTGTGTCGAAGAGCCTGCTAAGGGTTTGGTGTTGCGCCGGGTCGAACTCCCATAGATTAAAATCCCGTTGTTGGCACGGTAGGATCCGGCGGACGAGCATAACCTGGATTACATTAACAAGCTGGATTGGCTTGTTCACCAGGGACTGGATGCATGTTTGCAATCCGGTCACCTCTTTTTCATCACCCCACGACAGGCCCGTCTCTTTCCAGGACATAAGCCGCGTGGGGGGTCTGGATCGAAACTCGGGGGTTGCGACCCAGTTCGGATCGCGTGGCTCGGTGATGTAAAACCACCCGGATTGCCACCCCTTTAGGGTCTCCACAAAAGAGCCCTCGAACCATAGGACGTTGGCCATCTTGCCCGCCATGGCACCTCCGCACTCCGCCTGGCTGCCGCGCATCACCTTGGGCTTGACGTTGAAGGTCTTGAGCCAGAGGCCGAAATGAGGGCGGACGCAGAGGAAAGCCTCGCACACGATGATAAACGCCGAGATGTTGAGGATGAAGTTCGGGGCCAGATCGTGGAAATCCAGGCCGTAGTAGAACATGAGCCCCCGGACAAATGGGTGGAGTGGAAAACCCAGTCCGCAGAGGAAGTGGGGAAGAAATACTACCCTCTCATGGGGCCTTGGGGTGGGGAGAAGCTGCCCCTTTTCGGGAAGCCGGTGCGCGATGTCCTTAGACAGGTATCCGGCCTTCCTTAGCTTCTTGACTTGGCCCTCCGTAGCGGAGGAGACCATCCACTTGCCTCCCGCTCCGGACATTGCTGGAGATGGTTGAGGTGGGAAGTGCGGGCTTGGGCGCTGGAGCTCGAGTGCGCAGGAGATGGATAGGCAAAGGAGGAAAAAGGCGTAGGTAAAAAGGTGGACCTTATCCCCTTATATGGGCGGATGCGGTTGTGCGTCCCCACCAGCCTAGTAAAACTCGCTTGCCTCCCAAGCGCCATGATAAATGGCGTGGTTGGGTTACCCACGTCCGTATTGATGAGAATCCCGTAAAGGGGGTACACGATCTCTGCTTTGACAAGACGTGCCAAGGAAACCGCCTCGCAAAACATGCTGAGGTGGAAAAGTAAAAACCATTCGAGTAAAGGACTTGGCCATAGTGTGATGACGCACTGCAGGATACGTCAGCAGATTTGATTTGTGTTTATATTATTCTCTCTATGGCAATATGTGGAAACTTATTTTGCAGAGGCGGACACTACTCTTGGTGTCTACAATCTTCTATGAAGGACTTGGAGGAGGAACCCGCCTTGCAATGCCGAAGACAATCTGCGCGCCAGACTCGTCGTCATTGAAGCCTGGTTCAGGGGCTACTGAGGGAGTCCTGGATTAGGGGGTGTTCGGGTAGCCGGACTATACCTTCAGCCGGACTCCAGGACTATGGAGATACAAGATTGAAGACTTCGTCCCGTGTCCGGATGGGACTTTCCTTGGCGTGGAAGGCAAGCTTGGCGATGCGGATATTCAAGATCTCCTACCATTGTAACCGACTCTGTGTAACCCTAACCCTATCCGATGTCTATATAAACCGGAGGGTTGTAGTCCGTAGGACATCAACTCCATATACAACAATCATACCATAGGCTAGCTTCTAGGGTTTAGCCTCCTTGATCTTGTGGTAGATCTACTCTTGTACTACCCATATCATCAATATTAATCAAGCAGGAGTAGGGTATTACCTCCATTGAGAGGGACCGAACCTGGGTAAAAACATCGTGTCCCTTGTCTCCTGTTACCATCCGGCCTTGACGCACAGTTCGGGACCCCCTACCTGAGATCCGCCGGTTTTGACACCGACACTTGCTTTGCATATACAATGCCTTACCCGCCGCTATCTTCTTCATTGCATCAATCTCCTGGAGAGCCTTTTGGGCTTCAGCCTTGGCACTCTTTGCACTCTCAAGGGCCGCGGCAAGCTCGGACTCTCGCGTCTTCAAGTCAAGCTCCAATGCATCATGCTTCGTCACGAGAGCGTGGAGCTCTTGCTGCACCTCGCCCACCCGTGCCTCTTGTTTTTCCCGCTCGGTGCACTCCTGGGCCACTTTGTTTTCGGCCTTGGATAGCACTTGCTTCAGGGTCGCCACCTCGGTCGTGGCCCCTGTCAAATTTACAATGATCCTATCATTTTGCAATCGCATTCTTTTTATATATATCCATAGACTAGGTACTACTTACCTTTGTTCTCCTTGAGCTGCCACTTGGCAAGGCCGAGCTCTTTATTGGACCCTTTGAGGTCCTGCTTCAGTGCGGTGACCTCTGCAGTTAGTGCGGCAGAGGCCAGCAGCGAAGCCTGCATACGCATATAGACATACTTCTATTAGACTCCTGCGATATTGTTTGATCCTCTATTCGGCTTTTCTTTGTGAACACCGAACAGAGCATCAGGGGCTACTATCTATGGGAAATATTTTTCCTATATTTCAAATACTTACCTCAAAGCCTATTAGAAGGCTGGCACAGGCTTCAGTCAGTCTGCTCTTGGTGGACTGAACCTTCTGGATCACCGCACTCATAGTAGTGCGGTGCTCTTCGTCGATGGAAGCGCTGCGAAGCGCTCCCAGCAGATTGTCCGGTGCCCCTGGATGGGCAGAGGTCATCGGCACAGGCATCTTGCCCCTTTTGGAAGGGGGCCGCCTGCCCGAGTCCGGAACCACTGGGGGTTCCGACGCAGTGTTCGGCTGAGGGCCGAACTCGGAGCCCTCGGGAGCCTTACTCCCTCTGCTCCTGGAGTCCGGAAGGTCACCTTGAGGAGCCTCCGGGATTGTCTCCCCTCGACCCGGTGCCTCTTGAGACAATACCTCAGCATTTTCCGTAGGGCAAGGGGAGGTGGCGGTCGGAAGTGGAACGATATCCATATCTGACGAGTCCAAGGAGCCGCCCGACGAAGATACGTCGATACGGGCTTGGGGCGGTCTGCATAATCATATTCGGCGTTAGGGGAAGCAGTGCGACAAAGGTATGCTATGAGTTACTCTGGTATCCGAATACTTACGACTTCGCCAGGGGCTTGGCCCTGAGCAGCCACTCGTCTTCGTCTTCGGCGGCGGTGGTGGAGTAGTCCGGAAGGAGGGTCCTCCCCTTCTTGGACCCTTCGGCCCCCCGGTCGGGCGGCCTTCCTTTTCTTGTCTCCCCCGACTGAAGGGGGAGCATCTTCATCTTCCTCCTCGTCTTCGGGGGAGGAGTGCGTCGCGGAGTTATCAGACGATGAGTCTGATAACACTTGCCATCGGGAACTCTTTCGGGTTCCCTTGACCTTCTTGGTCTTCTCCGGCACCTTGTAAGGAGCCGGAGTCAGCATCTCCGTCAGGAGAGCGTCCGCAGTGTCTTCAGGCAGCGGGGCCGGATAGTTAATATGCCCTGACGTCTCCACCCAGTCCTGTCAAAGGCATGGAGCTCAGATGTAACACCCTCGATGCGACTATAACTCCCACGTGTCGAGGCACGACTTAGAGACATAATCGCATTGAAGGCATATGTCGCAAGTTAGGCAATCTTCACAACATCCCATGTAATATGATAATAAAAGGGAAGATAACATAGTTGGCTTACACTCGCCACGTCAATCAAGTACATAAATAACATTACATCATCCAAACACTCATGGCCCGACTACGGTGCCAAAATAAAAGATAACCCAACATGCAACACGGTCCCAATGACCCCCAACTGGGCACCACTACTGATCATCGGGAAAGGAAACATAGTAACATTGAGAGTCTTCGTCGAACTCCCACTTGAGCTCATACGCGTCTCCTGGAGCGGAATCATCAGGCCCTGCATCTGGTGTAATAGTAATCTGTGAGCCACAGGGACTCAGCAATCTCGCACCCTCACGATCAAGACTATTTAAGCTTATAGGTATGGCAAGGTAAATATAAGTGGAGCTGCAGCAAGCGACTAGCAAGTATAGAGGCTAACTTATTCGCAAAAGAGAGCGAGAAGAGGAGGCAAAGCGCGAGCGAGAAACTAGAGAACAACCTGCGCAAACATTACTCCAACACCGTGTCCACTTCCCGGACTCCGCCGAGAAGGGGCCATCACGGTAACACACTCAGTTGATTTATTTTAATTAAGTTAAGGTTCAAGTTATCTCCAACCGGACATTAACAAATTCCCATCTGCCCATAACCGCGGGCACGGCTTTCGAAAGTTCAAATCCCTGCAGGGGAGTCCCAACTTAGCCCATGACAAGCTCTCACGGACAACGAAGGAATAGACCTCCTCCCAAGACGTTCCGATCAGACTCGGTATCTCGGTAATTCAAGACACTTCGACAGGTTAAAACAAGACCAGCAACACCGCCCGAATGTGCCGACAAATCCCGATAGGAGCTGCACATATCTTGTTCTCAGGGCACACTCAGATGAACAAGACGTCGGGTAGGCCAGCCCAGAGTTGCCCCTGGTAGCCCCGGACATCGCTCAGTTGGACCAACACTCAGAGGAGCACTGGCCCGGGGGGGCTAAAATAAGATGACCCTTGAGTCTGCAGAACCCAAGGGAAAGAAAAGGCTAGGTGGAAAATGGTAAAACCAAGGTTGGGCATTGCTGGAAAAGCTTTAATCAAGGCGAACTATCAAGGGGTTCCCATTATAACCCAACCGCGTAAGGAACGCAAAATCCGGGAACATAACACCGATATGGCGGAAACTAGGGCGGCAAGAGTGGAACAAAGCACTAGGCGAGAGGCCGAGCCTTCCACCCATTACCAAGTATATAGGTTCATTAAGATAACATAGCAATATAATGATATCCCAACAAGTAAATAAAAGATGTTCCAACAAGGAACGGCCTCCAATCTTCATCTGCAACTAGCAACGCTATAAGAGGGGCTGAGCAAAGCGGTAACATAGCCAATCAATGGTTTGCTAGGACAAGGTGGGTTAGAGGTTTGACATGGCAATTTGGGAGGCTTGCAAGCAAGTGGTAGGCATCGTCGCAATGGCATAGCAAAAGAGCGAGCAAACTAGCATAGCAAAGATAGTAGTGATTTCGAGGGTATGATCATCTTGCCTGCACAGTTGTCAGAGTTGACTGGATCCTCAAAAGCAAACTCAACGGGCTCCTCGTTAGCGAACTCGTCTCCCGGCTCTACCCAAACAATACAAACAAGCAACAAGGATACAATCAACCACGTGCAAGGATCAAGCAATATGATGCAATGATGATATGCTATGCGGGATGCGATGCGGGATGCAAAATGCAAAATATGACAGGAAATGCATGAACCTGGCCTCAAATTGGAATTCCAAGTGTGCCACTGGAAAGATGAGACGAAATCACTTGAAAACGATATAAAGAACGCCAGAAACGGAGTTACGGTTTGGAAATGCAAAGCGATTCAAAAATGACACCGGTCTGCGATTTACAGCAAGTAGGCATCTAAATGCAATGAGATGAACATGCTACAGCACCCAAACATGACAACAAAATACATGGCAGGGATGCACACAAGATGCTTAACAAAAGTCTAGCACTGAGCTATGGCCAATTCATCCATTAACAGGTTCAAACAAGCATGGCAAAAATGCATATGGCAAACAGATCTCAGACTTTGTGAAATTAACACTTGTCTGGAATTTCAGATTAGGTAGCCCTCTTCGGAGCAACAAAACTACATGCTACAGGATCTCAACATGGCAAAGTAAAGCATGGCATGGAGCTACTCAAAGAGATTAACAAAAGTCCCTTAGTGACCTTGAGCCAAAAGCGATCAGAAAATACAATTGCAAGCATGTGAACATAGCAAAAACATAATCAGTTTTCATACTTAGTGAAAACTGGAGCAAGCTGAAATATAACTCAAGTAGGCATGTTTACGAGCTCGATGCACTCACTACGGTGCAATTCATGGCAAGACAAGCATACACCCATCAAGAAGGCACAAAATACAAACTAGACATGGCAAGAACAATAGCATAGCATTCACGGATCAACTACAACATCACCGGCAAAATTGCAAACAAGTTGACAATCTGCCCAGATTCACAAAGTAGCAAAAGTAGAGCTCGATTGACTCAAGCTATGGTGCTCCATAATTGAAAACAAAGTCATGGATGGATAGAGCACTACAAGATTAACAAAACTCTCTTACGGATCATCCTCAAAAGAGGCACGGTTCACTAGGAAACAACATGAACATATGGCATCATGAGATAAACAGATCAAGGACTTAGTGAAATTACTAAGTCCCTGAAAACAAAATTAGCAAGTGCACCACTTTGCAAGCTTGCACTGGTCACCACACACATCACAAAAATACATGGGTTGCACCTCTGGAAACATGACAAAACCCTTAACAAAACACATGTAGAGCATCAGGGCATAACATGCACACATTAATCATGGCAAAAATGACAAAAGTGCTAGACGAAGTAGCAGATCTGACAATTAACTCAAGTAGCCCGCTTCTAACAGCATTTCGGGCATCAAGATGAACTCAAATGAAAATGATGCAATGGAATGAAATGATGTACTCTCTGAGATGAACATTTTGATATGCTATATGCATGAATCGGAGCTACGGGTGAAAAGTTAGGAGCTACGAACATGGCAACTTGGATCTGAGAAAACTGGGACTTAGACGAAAATTCAACCTCTCTCAGATCTAGGGTTTCACGGAACCCGAGGCGGCGGCGGATTACTGTAGCACGGCAGGGACGAGGACGACGGCCGGCGACAGCGCGAGGTCGCCGGTGGCTGGGGGCGGCGGCGCAGGGGCCCGCGGCGGCCGGATCTTGGCGCGGTGGCGGCTCGGCGGCGCGGCAGGGCAGCGAGGCGGCGTGGTGGCGGCGGGACGGCGCGGTGGCGGCGGAGCGGGCGAGGCGGTGGCGCGGGGAGGCTGGAGAGGGAGCCGGGCGGCGGCGGCGGCTTCAGGCCGCGGGGGCCCTCCCTGGGCCCGAGCGGGCCGGCGCGGCGGACGGTGACGGGAGGCCACATGGCGGCGCGCGACTGGTGCGGGGGCGGCGGCGCGGAGCGTCCTGCGCGGGCAGACAATGTCCGGCGCGTCGGAGGGGAAATTAGCGTTTTCGGGGGAGAGGAAGATCCGGATTTCGGGGGGTGTTTAAATAGGCATAGGGGGAGCTAGGAGAGTCCAAATGAGGTGCGGTTTTCGGCCACGCGATCGTGATCGAACACTCTAGGTGATGGAGCAGAGTTAGGTGGGTTTTCGCCCAAATTGGAGGCGTGTTGGGCTGCAACACACACGAGGCCTTTTCGGTCCCTCAGTTAACCGTTGGAGTATCAAACGAAGTCCAAATGATACGAAACTGGACAGGCGGTCTACCGGTAGTAAACCAAGGCCGCTTGGCAAGTCTCGGTCCAATCCGGAAATGTTTAATCCCCACACATGGAAGAAAGCTAGAAATGACCACCGGAGGAGAACAAAGCGCCGGAATGCGAAACGGACAACGGGGAAAATGCTCGAATGCATGAGACGAACACGTATGCAAATGCAATGCACATGATGACATGATATGAGATGCATGACAATGATAACAACACACGGAGACAAAAACCCGAACCCGAGAAAATAAATATAACTTAACGCCGGAAACGGCAAGAGTTGGAGTACAAATTGGAAAGTTACATCCGGGGTGTTACAACACTCCACCACTACGAAAGGATCTCGTCCCGAGATCTAGGACTGAAAGAACGCCGGATACTCAGAACGGAGGTGATCCTCGCGTTCCCAGGTAGCTTCACGGTCGGAGTGGTGTGACCACTTAACTTTGAGAAATTTGATTGACTTGTTGCGAGTCTTGCGTTCAGTCTCTTCAAGAATAGCAACTGGGTGCTCACGATAAGAGAGATCTTCTTGGAGCTCAATGTCCTCGAAGTTGACGGTGCGGTCAGGAGTCTTGAAGCACTTTCGAAGCTGAGAGACATGGAACACGTCATGAACATTTGCAAAGTTTGAAGGAAGCTCGGGTTGATAGGCGAGGTCGCCTCTCTTGCTGACAATCTTGAAAGGTCCCATGTATCTAGGGGCAAGCTTCCCTTTGATACCGAAGCGACAAGTACTTTTCATAGGAGAGACACGGAGGTAAACATGATCTCCGATCTCGAAAGCCAAATCACGGTGCTTACTATCATAGTAGCTCCTCTGACGGGATTGGGCTGCTTTGAGGTTATCACGAATGACTTTGCACATTTCTTCTACTTCTGTGATTAAGTCATTACCCAAAAGCTGACGTTCACCGGTTTCAGACCAGTTGAGAGAGGTACGGCACTTCCTGCCATACAGAATTTCAAAAGGGGCCTTGCCCGAACTTGCTTGAAAACTGTTGTTGTAGGAGAATTCAGCATAAGGAAGACAATCCTCCCACTTCATGCCGAAGGAGATCACACAAGCCCTGAGCATATCTTCAAGAATCTGGTTGACACGCTCGACTTGACCGCTAGTTTGAGGATGGAAAGCTGTGCTGAAGCGGATGTTCATGCCCATGGCCTTCTGAAAAGAATCCCAAAACTTCGAGGTAAAGATGCTGCCACGGTCTGAAGAGATCACTTGTGGAATACCGTGCAAAGAAACAATACGAGAGGTATAGAGTTCCGCCAATTGAGCTGCAGTGATCGACTCTTTGATAGGCAGAAAGTGAGCCACTTTGGTGAGTTTGTCGATGACAAAGAATATAGCATCATTGCCACGCTTGGACTTTGGAAACCCAGTCACGAAGTCCATCTCAATGTGGTCAAACTTCCATTCTGGAATGGCAAGAGGTTGGAGGAGACCTGCTGGCCTTTGGTGTTCTGCCTTCACTCTTCTGCAGACATCACATTCATTCATGAACTGAGCAATCTCGCGCTTCATTCGAGTCCACCAATAAGCTTGCTTGAGGTCCTGATACATCTTCGTGCTCCCAGGGTGGATGGAGAGGAGAGAATTGTGAGCCTCGTTCATGATCACTTTACGAAGTTCACCTTTGGGTACAACAATACGATCCTTGAAGAAGAGAGTGTCCTTGTCATCAAGGCGGTAGCACTTGTACTTGGACTGACTCTTGGCAATCCCAATCTTCACCTTTTTCACCATAGCATCAAGAAGCTGGGCTTGGCGAATCTGGTCTTCCAAGCTAGGAGAGACTTGAAGGTTGGCAAGGAAACCTTGAGGAACAACTTGCAGATTAAGTTTGCGGAAAGCTTCACAAAGCTCGGGTTGATAAGGCTTGAGAATCAGACTGTTGCAGTAAGCTTTCCTGCTCAATGCGTCAGCAATCACATTGGCCTTGCCTGGAGTATACTCGATACTCGGATTATACTCTTGAATCATTTTGACCCATCGAGTTTGCCTGAGGTTGAGATTAGGCTGAGTGAAGATGTACTTGAGACTCTTGTGATCAGTGAAAATGTCCACTTTTCTTCCCAATAGAAGATGTCTCCAAGTCAAAAGAGCATGCACAACTGCCGCCAACTCGAGATCATGAGTGGGGTAGTTCTTCTCATTAGGCTTCAACTAGCGAGATGTATAAGCAACAACTTTCTTCTCTTGCATCAAAACTGCGCCAAGACCTAGGAGAGAGGCATCACAAAAGACCTCGTACGGTTTGGATTCATCAGGCGGAGTGAGAACTGGAGCAGTAATCAATTTCTCTTTCAAAGTGTTGAAAGCAATATCACACTCCGGAGACCAAACGTACTTGACGTGCTTCTGGAGAAGATTAGAGAGAGGCTTCGCGATCTTAGAAAAGTTTTCAACGAATCTTCGGCAATAGCTTGCGAGACCGAGGAAGCTACGGAGTTGATTCACGTTCTGAGGAGGTTCCCAATTCACAATTGCAGACACCTTCTCAGGATTCACGGACATGCCCTTGGCAGAGATGATATGACCAAGATAAAGAACCTCATCAAGCCAAAATTCACACTTGGAGAACTTGGCGTAGAACTGATGTTCCCTTAGCTTATCGAGAACCAAACGCAAGTGCTTGGCATGATCTTCCTTGTTCTTGGAGAAAACCAGAATGTCGTTGAGATAGACCAAAACGAAGTCATTGGTGTAGGCGTTGAAGATGAAGTTCATCATGCGAGAGAACGTCGGAGGAGCGTTGACGAGACCAAAAGACATGACAGTGTATTCATATGAACCAAAGCTTGTCCTGAAGGCCGTCTTGGGAATATCTTGCTCACGGATTCGAATCTGATGATAACCCATACGGAGATCAAGCTTGGAGAATACTTGGGCACCTTTGAGTTGTTCGAACAGCTCATTGATGTTGGGAAGTGGGTATTTGTTCTTGATGGTCTTCTTGTTCACTGGACGGTAATCAACACAAAGTCGGTCCGTTCCATCCTTCTTCTTCACAAAAAGAACACCACAACCCCACGGAGAAGAACTAGGCCGGATGAGACCCATTTTCTCTTGAATATCGAGTTGCTTCTTCAGCTCCTTCAACTCTTCAGTCCGAGCTTGTAAGGACGTTTGCACACAGGTTCCGTGCCAGGCTCAAGATCAATAACGAATTCAACTAGCCGGTGCGGAGGCATTCCTGGGAGCTCTTCTGGAAAGACGTCTTGATATTCGCAAACGACTGGAATTTGAGAGATGGCATCCAATTCACCCTTCTCATTGAGAGAAAACAGACGAATGGTATCATCACGAGCGGCAAAGACAATTACATCCTCAGACGAATGAGTCAATTGAATCTGCCTGGCTGCACAATCAAGTTGAGCCTTGTGCTTAGTAAGCCAATCCATTCCGAGAATAAGATCAATATCTGAGTTACCAAGCACCATAGGAGAAGAAAGAAACTTGTAATCGCCCAACATGATAGTAACATCCGGAGCCATCATTTTGGTGTTCATGAACAAACCCGGAAAAGAAACCGCTATCGGTTTAGGCAAATCAATAGTATGCACATCATGCATGGATGCAAAAGGCTTCGATAAAAATGATAAAGATGCACCAGTGTCAAAAAGAACTCTTGCGGGAATGTCATTAACAGGAAGGTTACCCATGATCACATCTGGTGAGTCCTCTGCCTGAGCTGCATTCAGCAAGTTAACCTTGGTGGACTTGGGGTTATTCCTGACCACTGCTGTACTTGCCGATCTGATAGGAGGAGGAGGAGGAAGACGCCTCTGGTTGAAACACTTGTTGGCATAGTGACCCTTCTGTTGGCACTTGTTGCACGTGACCTCTGAAAGCGGACGGTGATACGGAGCACTCGATCTTGGAGCTTGAGACGAAGTCTTGTTCTGAAAGCCAGGGTTGGGTGGGTGGGAAGAACCACTGCCACCTTTGCTCTTCTGCTGATACGGCTGACGGAACGGAGGAGGAGGAAGCCAATACTTCTGCTGCTTGGCCACTTGAGTAGAGGAAGAAGGAGTAACATCTCTGACTCGCTTCTTGGAAGCATCACACCTCAGCTGAGCAGCCTCTTGCTTCAGTGCCATGTTGTAGAACTCATCGTATCTCAAGGGCTCAAAGAGGACAAGAGCTAGCTGAATTTCTTCTCTGAGACCACCCCTGAACTGATATATCATGCTCTTCTCATCAGGGACGTCCTACTTGGCAAAGCGGGCGAGCTTCTGAAACAGCTTGTTGTAGTCATAGACAGACAAAGAGCCTTGCTTCAGATTGCGGAATTCCTCATGCTTGCTTTCAACCACGCTCTGAGGAATATGATGAGCTCGGAAATCTTGACGGAAATCATCCCAAGTGATAACACGTCCACCTCTGGAGTCCTTGTACTGCTGGAACCATTCTGCAGCTTGATCTTTGAGTTGGAAGGAAGCGAACTTGACGAAGTCCTCAGGCCTAACGTTACTGCACTCGAAATGCTTACACAGATCCACAAGCCAGTCGTCAGCATCGGTTGCCTCAACACAATTGCTGGAAGTCTTTGGCCCGTTAGCAAAGAACTGGTTGAGTGAAGCAAAGTGATTCTGATTGCTGCCTTGATTCCCTTGGTTGCCTTGATTACGCTCTTGAAGAATTTGCATGATCAACTGTGTGTTTGCATTGGTTGCGGCCATCACAGCTTGCCATGCCTCTGGAGGAGGTGGAGGTGGTGGCGGATCAGGATTCGGAGTCGTGCGCGTTGGAGGAGCCATCCTGAAGAGGTTGACCACCATTAGCACATTGACAGATAAATATTGAAGTTGAATCCAACGGAATGAAAATTGCAACATATAGTCTTCACATCCGAACAAAATGAACGAATGCATTCCTCTTGAAATGGTCACATATCCATAAATTGAGAAGCCACGTAGAATTAAGGTAGAGAAATAAATCAACAAGGTACGGATCAAGAACGAATAATCGGTAAGAAATCCCAATCTCAAACCAATATCCGTGGAAGAAGAACTAGAGCTACTAGAATTCCCACCTATGAAACTCCCGAACCTTTCCGGTTATGCAATCAGGTGTTGGGGATACAGGGGAAGCATAATATCTCACCCAAATCTAGCAAATCCTACATCCAGCTGTATCCATCCTTCAACACATAACCAAGAAAAACTTCGGAAACCATCTACCTCAACCTTCGAAAAGCATCCGTTATACAAGTTATGGCGATACTCCCGAACTCCCGCCCCAGTACTGGGTGGCGTCGAGGTTATCTCACCAACGAACTGTATAAAAGAGATTTTCGATGTCGGCGTACTAAACTCAGGTATTCCAGAACTGCAACGATAAAATTATGATGACAACACCTCAGAGCTCAACTCCCCGGGACACTTCCACTAAACCCCTGACAGGAGGCACCAAGACAATGTTCTCATCATAAAACCATCGGAACGATTCTAAGATACCCGTGTGATCCTAAAAAAAAATTTGTGAAATTTGAGACGAGAAGAGTCAAAACTCTACGTCAGGATGCCTTACCAGAGCGATGAGGAGACTGGGAAGTAAAAAGAATTCCTAAACTCTCCGATATATAATTCCTAAATGACTCAAAACATTTTTCTAGACACAACTCGGCCGCTAAAAACGATCAAGCAATGGGGCTCCTAAGGTCGGGGAAGGCTCTGATACCAACTTGTAACACCCTCGATGCGACTATAACTCCCAGGTGTCGAGGCACGACTTAGAGACATAATCGCATTGAAGGCATATGTCGCAAGTTAGGCAATCTTCACAACATCCCATGTAATATGATAATAAAAGGGAAGATAACATAGTTGGCTTACACTCGCCACGTCAATCAAGTACATAAATAACATTACATCATCCAAACACTCATGGCCCGACTACGGCGCCAAAATAAAAGATAACCCAACATGCGACACGGTCCCAATCACCCCCAACAGGGCACCACTACTGATCATCGGGAAAGGAAACATAGTAACGTTGAGAGTCTTCGTCGAACTCCCACTTGAGCTCATACGCGTCTCCTGGAGCGGAATCATCAGGCCCTGCATCTGGTGTAATAGTAATCTGTGAGCCACAGGGACTCAGCAATCTCGCACCCTCGCGATCAAGACTATTTAAGCTTATAGGTATGGCAAGGTAAATATAAGTGGAGCTGCAGCAAGCGACTAGCAAGTATAGAGGCTAACTTATTCGCAAAAGAGAGCGAGAAGAGGAGGCAAAGCGCGAGCGAGAAACTAGAGAACAACCTGCACAAACATTACTCCAACACCGTGTCCACTTCCCGGACTCCGCCGAGAAGGGGCCATCACGGTAACACACTCAGTTGATTTATTTTAATTAAGTTAAGGTTCAAGTTATCTACAACCGGACATTAACAAATTCCCATCTGCCCATAACCGCGGGCACGGCTTTCGAAAGTTCAAATCCCTGCAGGGGAGTCCCAACTTAGCCCATGACAAGCTCTCACGGACAACGAAGGAATAGACCTCCTCCCAAGACATTCCGATCAGACTCGGTATCTCGGTAATTCAAGACACTTCGACAGGTTAAAACAAGACCAGCAACACCGCCCGAATGTGCCGACAAATCCCGATAGGAGCTGCACATATCTCGTTCTCAGGGCACACTCAGATGAGCAAGACGTTGGGTAGGCCATCCCAGAGTTGCCCCTGGTAGCCCCGGACATCGCTCAGTTGGACCAACACTCAGAGGAGCACTGGCCCGGGGGGCCTAAAATAAGATGACCCTTGAGTCTGCAGAACCCAAGGGAAAGAAAAGGGTAGGTGGAAAATGGTAAAACCAAGGTTGGGCATTGCTGGAAAAGCTTTAATCAAGGCGAACTATCAAGGGGTTCCCATTATAACCCAACCACGTAAGGAATGCAAAATCCGGAAACATAACACCGATATGACGGAAACTAGGGCGGCAAGAGTGGAACAAAGCACTAGGCGAGAGGCCGAGCCTTCCACCCATTACCAAGTATATAGATGCATTAAGATAACATAGCAATATAATGATATCCCAACAAGTAAATAAAAGATGTTCCAACAAGGAACAGCCTCCAATCTTCACCTACAACTAGCAACGCTATAAGAGGGGCTGAGCAAAGCGGTAACATAGCCAATCAACGGTTTGCTAGGACAAGGTGGGTTAGAGGTTTGACATGGCAATTTTGGAGGCTTGCAAGCAAGTGGTAGGCATCGTAGCAATGGCATAGCAAAAGAGCGAGCAAACTAGCATAGCAAAGATAGTAGTGATTTCGAGGGTATGATCATCTTGCCTGCACAGTTGTCAGAGTTGACTGGATCCTCAAAAGAAAACTCAACGGGATCCTCGTTAGAGAACTCGTCTCCCGGCTCTACCCAAACAAGACAAACAAGCAACAAGGATACAATCAACCACGTGCAAGGATCAAGCAATATTATGCAATGATGATGTGCTATGCGGGATGCGATGCGGGATGCAAAATGCAAAATATGACAGGAAATGCATGAACCTGGCCTCAACTTAGAATTCCAAGTGTGCCACTGAAAATATGAGACGAAATCGCTTGAAAACGATATAAAGAACGCCAGAAACGCAGTTACGGTTTGGAAATGGCAAGCGATTCAAAAATGACACCGGTCTGCGATTTACAGCAAGTAGGCATCTAAATGCAATGAGATGAACATGCTACAGCACCCAAACATGACAACAAAATACATGGCAGGGATGCACACAAGATGCTTAACAAAAGTCTAGCACTGAGCTACGGACAATTCGTCCATTAACAGGTTCAAACAAGCATGGCAAAAATGCATATGGCAAACAGATCTCAGATTTTGTGAAATCAACACTTGTCTGGAATTTCAGATCAGGTAGCCCTCTTCGGAGCAACAAAACTACATGCTACAGGATCTGAACATGGCAAAGTAAAGCATGGCATGGAGCTACTCAAAGAGATTAACAAAAGTCCCTTAGTGACCTTGAGCCAAAAGCGATCAGAAAATACAATTGCAAGCATGTGAACATAGCAAAAACATAATCAGTTTTCATACTTAGTGAAAACTGGAGCAAGCTGAAATATAACTCAAGTAGGCATGTTTACGAGCTCGATGCACTCACTACGGTGCAAGTCATGGCAAGACAAGCATACACCCATCAAGAAGGCACAAAATACAAACTAGACATGGCAAGAACAATAGCATAGCATTCACGGATCAACTACAACATCACCGGCAAAATTGCAAACAAGTTGACAATCTGCCCAGATTCACAAAGTAGCAAAAGTAGAGCTCGATTGACTCAAGCTAGGGTGCTCCATAATTGCAAACAAAGTCATGGATGGATAGAGCACTACAAGATTAACAAAACTCTCTTACGGATCATCCTCAAAAGAGGCACGGTTCACTAGGAAACAACATGAACATATGGCATCATGAGATAAACAGATCAAGGACTTAGTGAAATTACTAAGTCCCTGAAAACAGAATTAGCAAGTGCACCACTTTGCAAGCTTGCACTGGTCACCACACACATCACAAAAATACATGGGTTGCACCTCTGGAAACATGACAAAACCCTTAACAAAACACATGTAGAGCATCAGGGCATAACATGCACACATTAATCATGGCAAAAATGACAAAAGTACTAAACGGAGTAGCAGATCTGACAATTAACTCAAGTAGCCCTCTTCTAACAGCATTTCGGGCATCAAGATGAACTCAAATGAAAATGATGCAATGGAATGAAATGATGTACTCTCTGAGATGAACATTTTGATATGCTATATGCATGAATCGGAGCTACGAACATGGCAACTTGGATCTGAGAAAACTGGGACTTAGACGAAAATTCAACCTCTCTCAGATCTAGGGTTTCACAGAACCCGAGGCGGCGGCAGATTACTGTAGCACGGCAGGGACGAGGACGACGGCCGGCGACGGCGCGAGGTCGCCGGTGGCCGGGGGCGGCGGCGCAGGGGCCCGCGGCGGCCGGATCCTGGCGCGGCGGCGGCTCGGCGGCGCGGCAGGGCAGCGAGGCGTTGTGGTGGCGGCGGGACGGCGCGTAGGCGGCGGAGCGGTCGAGGCGGCAGCGCGGGCAGGCGGGAGAGGGAGCCGGGCGGCGGCGGCGGCTTCGGGCCGCGGGGGCCCTCCCTGGGCCCGAGCGGGCCGGCGCGGCGGACGGCGATGGGAGGCCACGTGGCGGCGCGCGACTGGTGCGGGGGCGGTGGCGCGGAGCGTCCGGCGCGGGCGGACAATGTCCGGCGCGTCGGAGGGAAAATTAGGGTTTTCGGGGGAGAGGAAGATCCGGATTTCGGGGGGTGTTTAAATAGGCATAGGGGGAGCTAGGAGAGTCCAAATGAGGTGCGGTTTTCGGCCACGCGATCGTGATCGAACGCTCTAGGTGATGGAGCAGAGTTAGGTGGGTTTTGGGCCAAATTGGAGGCGTGTTGGGCTGCAACACACACGAGGCCTTTTCGGTCCCTCGGTTAACCGTTGGAGTATCAAACGAAGTCCAAATGATACGAAACTTGACAGGCGGTCTACCGGTAGTAAACCAAGGCCGCTTGGCAAGTCTCGGTCCAATCCGGAAATGTTTAATCCCCACACATGGAAGAAAGCTAGAAATGACCACCGGAGGAGAACAAAGCGCCGGAATGCAAAACGGACAACGGGGAAAATGCTCGAATGCATGAGACGATCACGTATGCAAATGCAATGCACATGATGACATGATATGAGATGCATGACAACGATAACAACACACGGAGACAAAAACCCGAACCCGAGAAAATAAATATAACTTAACGCCAGAAACGGCAAGAGTTGGAGTACAAATTGGAAAGTTACATCTGGGGTGTTACATCAGACCCCGCACATGGTTAAGCTAGGGGAAATAAATATCCTACCGGATGTATAGAACTCACCGAATGCGCTAGGCGCTTCGCGCTTAGCCCGCGGTCCTCGGTGAGAGAGGGAGGGACCTCGGCGCCCTTGAATAGCACCCTCCAAACGTCCTTGTGCGTCGTGTCGATGAACTCGCTCAGAGTCTGGTGCTGGGCCGGGTCGAACTCCCACAAGTTGAAATCCCGTTGTTGACACGAGAGGATCCGGCGGATGAGCATAACCTGGACTATGTTGACAAGCTTGAGCTTATTGCTTGCCATATTCCGGATACATTTCTGGAGTCTGTCCAGCTCCACCGATGAACCCCAGGATAGGCCCTTCTCTTTCCAGGAGGTGAGTCGCGTGGGGATTCTGGATTGAAACTCGGGGGCCGCCACCCAGTTGGTGTCGCGCGGCTCGGTGATGTAGAACCACGCCGATTGCCACCCCTTTATGGTCTCCACGAAGGAGCCTTCAAGCCATATAACATTGGGCATCTTGCCCACCATGGCTCTGCCGCATTCTGCTTGTTAGCCTCCCACCACCTTCGGCTTGATATTGAAGGTCTTCAGCCACAGGCCGAAGTGGGGTTGGATGCGGAGGAAAGCCTCACACACGATGATGAACACCGAAATGTTGAGGATGAAGTTCGGGGCTAGATCATGAAAGTCCAGCCCGTAGTAGAACATAAGACCACGGATGAATGGATGGAGGGGAAACCCCAGTCCGCAGAGGAAGTGGTGGAGGAAAACTACCCTCTCGTGAGGTTCCGGGGTAGGAACAATCTGCCCCGCAGCGGGCAGCCGATGCGCGATATTCGCGGCTAAGTATCCGGCTCCGCGCAGCTTCTTGATGTGTCCCTCCGTAACGGAGGAAGCCATCCATTTGCCTCCCGCTCCGGACATGTCTGGAGAAGGTTCAGGGGAAGGATGTGGACTTGGGCGTTGGAGCTCGAGTGTGCGAGAATGGATGAGCAAGGAGGAAGAAGGCGTGGGTAGAAAAAGGATAAACCTTATCCCTTTATAAGGGCGGTCGAAACTATGCGCCCCCCACTGGCTTGGTAAAACTCACTTATCCTCCAAGCGCCGTAATTGATGGCGCAGTTGGGTTACCCACGCCCGTATTGATGAGAATCCCGTAATAAGGGGGACATGATCTCTGCTTTGACAAGACGTGTCAAGAAACTGCCTCGCGTTATGTGCGGGGCTAGTTAAAGGAAACGGTTCGAATAATCGCCGGGCCATGGCATAATGTTATGTTGCCAAAACATGTCAGCGGATTAGATTTGTGGAAATATTATTCTCTCTACGGTGGTATGTGGAACTTATTTTGCAGGGGCGGACACTATCCTTGTATTCAAATTCTTCCGTGGTGTATTCGGAGGAGGAACCTGCCTTGTAATGTCGAAGACAACACTGCGCGCCGGACTCATCGTCATTGAAGCCTGGTTCAGGGGCTACTGAGGGAGTCCTGGATTAGGGGGTCTCCGGACAGCTGGACTATATCCTTTGGCCGGACTGTTGGACTATGAAGATACAAGATTTAAGACTTCATCTCGTGTCCGGATAGGACTCTACTTGGCGTGGAAGGCAAGCTAGGCAATACGGATATGTATATCTCCTCCTTTGTAACCGACCTTGTGTAACCCTAGCCCCCTCCGGTGTCTATATAAACCGAAGGGTTTTAGTCCATAGGACGACATACAATCATACCATAGGCTAGCTTCTAGGGTTTAGCCTCTCCGATCTCGTGGTAGATCAACTCTTGTAATACTCATATCATCAAGAATAAATCAAGCAGGACGTACGGTTTTACCTCCATCAAGAGGGCCCAAACCTGGGTAAAACATCGTGTTCCCTGCCTCCTGTTACCATCCGCCTTAGACGCACAGTTCGGGACCCCCTACCCGAGATCCGCCGGTTTTGACACCGACAAACATCTTTTTGCAAGAGATTAGTAAGAGGCCTAGAAATTTTAGAGAAGCCTTTAATAAACCCTCTATGGAAACCAGCATGACCAAGGAAGCTTCTTATACCTTTAATATCTTTAGGACATGGCATTTTCTCAATTGCATCGACTATAGCTTTGTCTACTTCAATATCTCATTCGGAGATTTTATGACCCAAGACAATACCTTGATTCACCATAAAGTGGCACTTCTTCCAATTCAAGACAAGATTAGTTTGTTCACATCTCTACTATTAAGCAATCATCAAAAGAAGTCCCATAAACAGAGAAATCATCCATGAAAACCTCAACAATCTTTTCACAAAAATCAGAGAATATATCAGGCATACATCTTTGAAAGGTAGCAGGTGCATTACATAAACCAAAAGGCATACGTCTATAAGCATAAGTTCCAAAAGGACAAATAAAAGTAGTTTTCTCTTGATCTTCTTGTGACACGGGTATTTGAGAGAAACCAGAATAATCATCAAGAAAGCAGAAGTGTGTGTGATTAGATAGTCTTTCTAACATTTGATCTATAAAAGGTAAGGGTAATGATCTTTTCTAGTAGCTTTGTTTAATTTCCTAAAATCAATTACCATCCTATAACTAGTTACAATTCTTTGTGGAATGAGTTCATTTTTATCATTAGGAACAACGGTAATGACTCCTTTCTTAGGAACACAATGAACATGACTTACCCATCTACTATCAGTTATGGGATAAATTATACCTGCTTCCAGAAGCTATAATATTTTAGTTCTTACCACATCCTTCATCTTAGGATTTAACCGTCGTTGGTGATCAACAACTGGTTTAGCATCAGGTTCTGTATTAATCTTGTGCTGACATAGAGAGGGACTAGTGCCCTTAAGATCATCAATAGTATATACAATAGTGGCTCGGTGCTTCTTCAAAGTTTTTAGTAACATTCTTTCTTCATGCTCTGAAAGCTTAGCACTAATAATAATATGATATATCTTCTTTTCATCAAGATAAGCATATTTCAATGTTCAGGTAATTGTTTCAATTCAAACACAGGATCACCTATAGGTGGAGGAGGACCTCCAAGAGTTTCAACATGCAAATTATGTTTAAGGATAGGTGGTTGATCAAAGAAAATCTTCTATTTCATTTCTTTCATTCACGTGCATATCATTTTCATGGTCTAGCAAATATTGTTCTAACGGATCAGTAGGAGGTACGACAATAGAAGCAAGACCAATAATTTCATCTTTACTAGGCAATTCTTTATCATGAGGTTGTCTACGGAATTTCGAGAAATGAAACTTATGAGATACATCGCCAAAGTTAACATTGGCAGTTTCTTTAGTGCAATCAATCTTAGCATTAACGGTGTTCAAGAAGGGTCTACCAAATATAATGGGACAAAAATCATCTTGTGGAGAACTGAGGACTAGAAAAACAGTAGGGTATTTTATTTTTCCACACAAGAATTCAACATCTCTAACAATCCCAAGTGGTAAAATAGTATCTCTATTCGCAAGTTTAATAGTAATATCAATGTCCTCTATCTCAACAGGTGCAATACCATCCATAATCTCTTGATATAAGGTAAATGGAATAGCACTCACACTAGCACCCAAGTCACATAAACCATGATAACAATGATCTCCTATTTTAACTTGGACAACAGGCATGCCAACGACATGTTTATTCTTATCTTTAGGGTCGGGATTAGCAATTCTAGCGGCTTCACCACAGAAGTAAATAACATGCCCATGTATATTATCAACCAAGAGATCTTTAACCATAGCAACATTAGGTTCAACTTTAATTTGTTCAGAGGGTCTAGGTGCTCTAATATTACTTTTGTTAACCATAGTTGAAACTTTAGCATGTTCCTTTATCCTAATAGGAAAAGGTGGTTTCTCAATATAAGCGGTAGGCACAACTGGATCAACATTGTAAATGATAGTCTCATCTTTAATTATAACGGGTTCCTCAATCTTTTATTCAATAGGGGGTGATATTTAAACCACTTCTCCTTAGGGATATCAATATGAGTAGAAAATGATTCACAAAAAAAAGCTACTATCTCAGAGTCAAGTCCATATTTAGTGCTAAACTTATGAAAAGCATCAGTATCCATAAAAGATTTAACACAATTGATCTCAAGTATTATACCTGACTCATTACCTTTGTCGAGTTCCCAATCTTCAGAGTTGCATTTAATTCTTTCTAGAAGATCCCATCTGAACTCAATAGTCTTCTTCATAAAAGAACGAGTACATGAAGTATCGAGCATGGATTGATCATATGAGAAAGCCGAGCATAAAAATTATGTAAGATAATTTATCTTGAGAGCTCATGATTGGGGCATGTGTACATCATGTACGTAAGACTCCCCCAAGCTTGAGCGATACTTTCATCTTCACAAGGCCAAAAATTATATATATAATTCCGATCACGATGAACCAGATGCATAGGATAAAACTTTTGATCAAATTCCAATCTCAATTGGTTCCAATCCCACATTCCAATATCATCACATAGCCTATACCATGTCAATGCCTTTCCCTTAGAAGATAAAGGGATAACCTTCTTCTTAACTTCATCTCCGGGTAGACCTGCAAGCTTAAATAATCCACAAACTTCATCCACATAGATTAGATGCATATCAGGATGTATTGTTCCATCTCCTGCATAAGGTTTAGCTAGCAGTTTCTCTATCATACCCGAAGAAATCTCATAATAAATATTTTCAGTAGGTGCAGTAGGTTGAGGAGCAACTCTTTGTGCTTCCGGTCGAGGTGAAGATACCCCGAACAAACCCCTCAAAGGATTGTTTTTCCATAGTAAGAAGTAACGGTAAATTTTAGCATGTAATATAAATATGTTTCCTTACCAATTTCCACTCACCAAAGGCGCTTCACTCTCCGGCAACGGCGGTAGAAAAGAATCTTCATGACCCACAAGTATAGCGCACCAATCATAGTCCTTTCGATAAGTAAGAGTGTCGAACCCAACGAGGAGCAGAAGGAAATGACAAGCGGTTTTCAGCAAGGTATTTTCTGCAAGCACTGGAATTATCAGTAACGAGTAGTTTGATGGCAAGATAATTTACAACAAGCAATAAGTAGTAATGATAACAAAAGTACAGCAAGGTATCCCAATCCTTTTTTGTAGCAAAGGACAGGCCGAAACAGTCTCTTATAATAAGCAAAGCGTTCTTGAGGACACACGGGAATTTCATCTAGTCACTTTCATCATGTTTGTTTGATTCGCGTTCGCTACTTTGATAATTGGATATGTGGGTGGACAGGTGCTTGGGTGTTGTTCTTACTTGAACAAAACTTCCACTTATGATTAACCCCTCTTGCAATCATCCATAACTACAAAAGAAGAATTAAGATAAATCTAACCATAGCATTAAACATATGGATCCATATCAGCCCCTTACGGAATAGCGCATAAACTAGGGTTTAAGCTTCTGTCACTCTAGCAACCCACCATCTAACTACTACTCCACAATGTATTCCCTTAGGTCCAAATATGGTGAAGTGTCATGTAGTTGATGTTCACATAACACCACTAAGGGAAACAACAACATACATATCATCAAAATATCGAACATATACCAAATTCACATGATTACTTATGACAAGACTTCTCCCATGTCCTCAAGAACAAAAGTAACTACTCATGAATCATATTGATTTCCAATATCATAGGGGTATTGAATAGCATAATGGATCTGAACATTTAATCTTCCACCAAATAAACCAATAACATCAACTACAAGATCTAATCAACACTACTAGCAACCCACAGGTACCAATCTGAGGTTTTGATACAAAGATTGAATACAAGAGATGAACTAGGGTTTGAGATGAGATGGTGTTGGTGAGGATGTTGATGAAGATTGGTCCTCCAGCGATGAGAGGGTTGTTGGTGATGACGATGCTTTCGGTTTCCCCCTCCCGGAGGGAGGTTTCCCCAGCAGAATCGCTCCAACGGAGAGCAAAAGTTTCTTGCCAAGTTCTACCTCGAATGGCGGCACTCCATCCCGAAAGTCCTCTCTTTATTTTTCTTTCTAGGGAAAATGGGCTTATATACCATAAGATGGGCACCGGAGGCTGGCCAGGGGCCCCATGAGCCACCAGGGGGCGCCCTGGTGCCTCGTGGGTACCTGGGTGGCCCCCTCTGATATTTTTCTTCTAGTATTTTATATTTTTTCCAAAATAATTCTCCATGAAATTTCAGCTCATTTGGAGATGTGCAGAATAGGTATCTTTGACATAGCTTTTTCAGGTCCAGAATTCCAGCTGCCGGCAATCTCCCTCTTCATGTAGATCTTGCAAATTAAGAGAGAAAGGGCATTCGAATTGCTCCACAAAGTGTTATATTGATTAAAAACGTTATAAAATAACAGTAGGAAAACATGATGCAAAATGGACGTATCAATGAGCCACCACCGAAATCTTTCCTGCTCGTATGGATCCTTAGGGACAATGAAATCCTCGGGTTCGAGGCTGACATCTTCCTCGGATTTGGGGAGGTAATTACTATCCACCCTGTCCTTGGGATCTTCGGGTTCCTCATTATCGGACCTCCTTGTAGGGTCGTTAACCTGGCCAGGTGTGGCGTTATTGTCGTTCCCTTGGTGCTCGGCATTATCTAGAGTGTTGCCATCATTGGTAGCATCGGTGTTATTGGAATGGCTCTCCTTGCCTCTACTAGTGCCCTTTGGCTGCCTCCGAGGACGTCGACGTTTGGGAGGATCTTTATTCTCCTTGTCTTCTTTGGGAGGTGATGACCATGTACACCTCGTATGTAGAGGTTGTGTCTGCTACCTCTTGAGCATTGCGTTGGATTTCCCCGAAGAGGAGAGGATGGTGCAGCAAAGTAGCATAAGTATTTCCCTCAGTTTTTGAGAACCAAGGTATCAATCCAGTAGGAGGCTACGCACAAGTCCCTCGTACCTACACAAAAACAATAGCTCAACGCAACCAACGCGCTTAGGGGTTGTCAATCCCTTCACGGTCACTTACGAAAGTGAGATCTGATAGAGATGATAAATAATATTTTTGGTATTTTTGGTATATAGATGCAAAGTAAAAAGTAAAAGCAAAGCAATAATAAAGTGATGGAGATTTATATGATGAGAAAGAGACCCGGGGGCCATAGGTTTCACTAGTGGCTTCTCTCAAGAGCATAAGTATTCTACGGTGAGTGAACAAATTACTGTTGAGCAATTGACAGAATTGAGCATAGTTATGAGAATATCTAGGTATGATCATGTATATAGGCATCACGTCCGAGACAAGTAGACCGACTCCTGCCTGCATCTACTACTATTACTCCACTCATCGACCGCTATCCAACATGCATCTAGAGTATTAAGTTAAAAACAGAGTGACGCCTTAAGCAAGATGACATGATGTAGAGGGATAGTTTCATGCAATATGATAAAACCCCATCTTGTTATCATCGATGGCAACGATACAATATGTGCCTTGCTGCCCCTTCTGTCACCAGGAAAGGACACCGCAAGATCAAACCCAAAGCTAAGCACTTCTCCCATGGAAAGAACAACCAATCTAGTAGGCCAAACCAAACTGATAATTCGAAGAGACTTGCAAAGATAAACAATCATACATAAAATAATTCAAAGAAGATTCAAATATTATTCATAGATAGACTTGATCATAAACCCACAATTCATCGGTCTCAACAAACACACCGCAAAAAGAAGATTACATCGAAAGATCTCCATGAGAGAGGGGGAGAACATTGTATTGAGATCCAAAAAGAGAGAAGAAGCCGCAAACAATGTTCTCCCCCTCTCTCGTGGAGATCTATTCGATGTAATCTTCTTTTTGCGATGTGTTTGTTGAGACCGATGAATTGTGGGTTTATGATCAAGTCTATCTATGAATAATATTTGAATCTTCTCTGAATTCTTTTATGTATGATTGGTTATCTTTGCAAGTCTCTTAGAACTATCAATTTGGTTTGGCCTACTAGATTGGTTGTTCTTGCCATGGGAGAAGTGCTTAGCTTTGGGTTCGATCTTGCGGTGTCCTTTCCCAGTGACAGAAGGGGCAGCAAGGCACGTATCATATCGTTGCCATCGAGGATGACAAGATGGGGTTTTTATCATATTGCATGAAACTATCCCTCTACATCATGTCATCTTGCTTAAGGCGTTACTCTATTTTTAACTTAATACTCTAGATGCATGTTGGATAGCGGTCGATGAGTGGAGTAATAGTAGTAGATGCAGGCAGGATTCGGTCTACTTGTCCCGGACGTGATGCCTATATACATGATCATACCTAGATATTCTCATAACTATGCTCAATTCTATCAATTGTTCAACAATAATTTGTTCACCCACCGTAGAATACTTATGCTCTTGAGAGAAGCCACTAGTGAAACCTATGGCCCCGGGGGCTCTTTCTCATCATATCAATCTCCATCACTTTATTATTGCTTTGCTTTTACTTTTTACTTTGCATATCTATACCAAAAATACCAAAAATAATATTTATCATCTCTATCAGATCTCACTTTCGTAAGTGACCGTGAAGGGATTGACAACCCCTAAGCGTGTTGGTTGCATTGAGCTATTGTTTTTGTGTAGGTACGAGGGACTCGTGCGTAGCCTCCTACTGGATTGATACCTTGGTTCTCAAAAACTAAGGGAAATACTTACGCTACTTTGCTGCATCATCCTCTCCTCTTCGGGGAAATCCAACGCAGTGCTCAAGAGGTAGCAGGTTGCTCGACATCGGAGCATGCTTCGTCTCGCACTTAGAGTCCAACAATGAGGTTCTTTGGTTACTCGAGGTTGAAAGTGCTAGTTATCGACTAGAGGGGGGTGAATAGGCGATTTTTATGAAAGTCTTCAAAACACGGGGGCTTTGAAGACAAACAGTAGAAATGAACCTATTGATACGCAGCGGAAGGTAGACTACACTAGACAAGCCATAGTCAAGTAAGCAATGAAGTGAAAGCACGAAGACTATCAGTAGCTAGGTAGTATGGGTCATGATGGAAGATAGTATGAAGCCAAACAATAACAGTCTTCACACAATGAAGTCAATCAGATCATGCAAGCAGGCAATGACTTCACAAAGGCAAACTGTAAGTAAAGAGAGGTAAAGGATAGAACCAGTTGCTTGGTGAGGACAAGGATTTGTTGGACCAGTTCCAGTTGCTGTAACAACTGTACATCTAGTTAGGGAGGCTGAGATTCAACTCAGAAGACCGCGTCTTCACCTTATTCCCCTTGAGCTAAGGACACACAGTCCTTGCCCAATCACTCTGGTAAGACTTCAAGGTAGACTTCCAAACCTTCACAGACTTTGTTCACCGGCAATACACAATGACTCTTGGATGCTCAGAACGCGACGCCTAACCGGGTGGAGGATTCACGGTCCTCAAGTGTAACAAGTCTTCAGGTAACGCAGACAGAAAGACTTCAGTGATGCCTAACACTCTTCGGCTCTGGGTGTTTAGGGCTTTGTCCTCGCAAGGATTTCTCTCTCAAATGCTTCAGAGGTGGGTTGCTCTCAAACGACAAAAGTCGTGCACTAACTCTAAGTAGCCACCAATTTATGGTGTAAGGGTGGGCTATTTATAGCCAGGAGGCAACCCGACCTGATTTTTCCAAAATGACCCTGGGTCACTAAGGAACTGACACGTGTCCAATGGTCAGATTTCAAACACACGCGGCAGCTTGACTTGGGCTACAAGTAAAGCTGACTCATCTAGCTCTGGATAAGATTTTCTCTCATTGTCTTCGCTCGAAGACATAGGATTTGGTTGAGCATCACTTTAGTCATTCTGACTTTGTTCACTTGGACCCCACTTAACAATACGGTGGTTCCTATGAATCAACAAAGAAGAAAAGGAAACTAAGAAACAACTATGTCTTCATACTCCATAGTCTTCATACGATGTCTTCTCATGTCATAGTCTTCAATGTGAATCTCTTCACAGACCACCATTGTCTTCAATGTCTTCACACATTTTTAGGGGTCATCTCTGGTAGGTAAACCAAATCAATGAGGGACTACTACCTGCATTATCCTGCACTTCTCACAAACACATTAGTCCCTGAACCAGGTTTGTCGTCAATACTCCAAAATCAACTAGGGGTGGCACTAGATGCACTTACAATCTCCCCCTTTTTGGTGATTGATAACAAACTGGTTGAAGTTTTCAACGGGGATAAAATTATGTGAAAGTTTAAGGATTAAAGCATTATCTTCATAAGTGGCAAAAGGCTCCCCCTGAAGATGTGCATATAAGTAGTTTGATTTTGCATGCAAATGCACATGGCAGGTTTTACTTTGTGGAGATCCTCTTCAACTTATGAACACAACTCATCATGCATATAAAGATATAGTGAAGATAATGACATGCATAATGAAAAATGGACGTCTGCGGAATGACTTCATGTGGAATTTATCATCGCATCACAAAGTAGCAGAAAAAGTAGCAGACGACCATCAAGTTTAAGTGTTACAACCAAAAGAACCAAATGTATCAAAAGACGAGAGTTGTAAGCACTTGGCAAAGTATAGCAACCACCCATAAAGGACCCGCTTGAAGACTATCAACTCATATGCTTCTCCCCCTTTGGTCAGTAAGGACCAAAAAGGTTTGAAGACATAGAGTATCTACTCGTTCCCATCAGGAGTAGGTGCAGGAGCAGAGTCGACATCGGAGTTCGGTGGTGCGGAGGGGCCTGGTGCAGTGTCGAATGCAGTGAAGCCATGGTTGGTGAACTGGCATCATCTTATTCATCAACGACTCTCGCAACAACAGTTGCAGCCAAAGATGAATACTCAGAGTCTTCAATGGAAGGAGTCTGACGCCAGCTTGCATTTTGGGGAGGCTTGGAATCAAATTTTAAGCCCTCTGTGAAGCCGTCTTCGCGAAGATCGTCTTCAGAGCATAGTAGTGTGAGACTCTCCCAAGACCGCCGACAGGCTTCATGAGCTTCGAATGAGTTCTTGGTGGCAAGATTGCAGATGCGATTGACATCCACCAAGATGCTCTGCATCTGACGCTTTAGCCAGTCATGGTGCCTATCCTATTTCTGATGAAAGGTCACAAGAAGCTCTCGGTCATTGAGTACACGAGATCGCTTATGAGGCCTTTGAGCAATGGTGCTTTTAGGGCTTCAGTGTTTGCACGATGAGGTGCGCGTATATTTCCAGCCTGAGGATAGACTCGAGTTGCAGCAAGAACGCCCTCCATTGGTTGCGAGAAGCTTTGGTGGTCAGCATTATGAAGATAAAGTGGCTCCTTGGCAGGCTCAGGGTAGATGGCTTCAACTGATAGATCAACCTCGGGCAAAAAGACAAGATGGTTGCACGCTGAGGGTTGATAGTCGACAGAAGAGTGAAGTTTGATTAAGCGCATCACCCATGGAGCATAAAACTTCAAGCCAAACAGATCAATTCCGGATGCAGCAAGCTGACTGATGAAGAAATCCTGGGAATTGAATCGGATGCCATTGACAATATAGAATACCAAAGTCTTCATGGCTCCTTCAAGTTTGGCTTCAGCTGAGTGTCCCTCGATGGGCCAGAGAGTATGCCTCGGAATATGATAGACTGTGCGGGGCAGGTACTCAAGGTCCTTGATGAAGAATTCCTTGGGATAATCATCATCTTGAGGCAATGGCTTCATCATGCTGAGCATCTGACTCATATTTGGTTCAGGCCGCTGGAAGATACTCTGCAGTTCATTTTGGTGTAGCTGACAACAAGGCCCATAGAGTTCACCTGGAGTGGGCAGGGAAGTAAGCTCAATAATGTCTTGAGCTTTGGCTTCATGGTGCACATCTCCTGACATCCACTCAAGGACCCATGTCTTCGGATCCCTGTTGTAGCCACGAATGTGAAGTGTGGCGTAGAACTGCAGCAGGAGCTCTTCATTCCAGTGTTCTTTTTCAGTGATGAACTGTAGAGGACCAACCTCCCTGAAGCAGTCAAGAGCTTCTTCGAGATAGGGCAGCCTAGCGATAGCTTCACAATCAAGACGCATGTGTTGAAAGATTCACTCTTGATTGTATAGGATGCATGAGTAGTAGATGCGCTGCTAATAGCTCTAGAAGTGATCATAAGAGATCTTTGGCCTCGAGTATGGATTATTGGCGCTATCAAAGAAGGTGTTGTGGGCTCTGAAGTTGTTCACACTGAACGATCATGGGGAGGTTGCAACGCCTGGAAGCCTTGGCAGCCTGGGCTTTGGCTTCTGAACCTGGGGCCTCTGCTCCACATGATAGTCATATTGAGGTCCGGGAGCAGTGGGAGGCACCATGACGAGCCATTTCATAGTGACCAGTTGTCCATGATCAAAGGCATGTTCAATTTTGTGAGGCCTAGGAGATGGAACAGTGGCTTCAGCATGCACAGTGGCTTCAGATTCCACATTGGCTTCGGACACCATATTAGCTTCAGGCGCCACACAGTCTTCAGCCATGACAGTGTCATTGGCTTCGGCATCAGTGTTTGTGGCTGCCTCGATAGTTTCAACCTCCGTCTGTTCAATGACAGGAGGGTCAGGCACAGACACATTCTCCTCGAGAATGACTTCTTCAGTGGCGGGGGTGTGGCAACTCTTTCTTCTTCTTGTCGTGGTTCTTGATTTTCTTCGGCTGATGCAGTCGGAATGTCTTCAGCAGCTTTAGCTTCAGACTCGGAGACATTCGTAGTGGGAGTGGCATCAGAAACACTTCGCGTGCTACTGAGCTTTGTTGCACTTCTCCTTCTGGAATGCTCGACATGGTGACCTGTGGCCTAGGGCCTTTACGAAGCCTGCGGAATGCGAGCGACGCCTGTGGTGATGGAGTGGTATGCACCATGTAGTCGTCGTCAAGCACCAGAGTGGTGACTTGAGGTGTTGGAGTTCTGGGAGTTTCATCATGAATGGGGGTGTTTTGTTGGGGGCGATCAGCCCACGAATCATCCTGAGCAATTGGCGTCAGAGGATGACCAATGCTGATGAGTTCGTTGTTCGTAAGAACATGCGATGATACCGGTTGGTGCTCGAGTTGAGGAAGGACTTCATCATCTTCTACATTGTCTTCACGACCAATGTCTTCAGCTGTGATGGGGTCAACAGCTGGTACTTCTTCATTTTCAGGAGCCTCTGTGATAGCAGGCTCGTGAATCACTAGATGGCGCTCTTGGTTGGTGGAGGTAGGACGAGCAACAGAAATGGGCTCGACAACAAGAGGCTCAGAGGCTGCAGCACGCTCTTTCTTTGAAGACTTTTTCAGTT
Organism: Triticum urartu; assembly: GCF_056163025.1. Taxonomy (NCBI): domain Eukaryota; kingdom Viridiplantae; phylum Streptophyta; class Magnoliopsida; order Poales; family Poaceae; genus Triticum; species Triticum urartu. The sequence continues at coordinate 579,958,348 of NC_141874.1, forward strand.
TCTTCTTTGATGGAGCATCATCAGAAACATTCTTGTGCTTGCGCTTCTTGGCTTCGGCTTCAGCTGCCCTTGTCTTTTTGAGTTCTGAAGCTGCTGTGGGGACCTTAAGCTTCGTGCCTATCATGCTGGCAGGGAAGACAATGTGAGGTGCTTCCTGCCTTGATGCTTCAGCTTGGGCCATAGCAGACCTCTTCTTCTGTTTGGCAGCCATTCTGGGGTCGATACCAGGACGCCCTAGAGCCTTGCGCTTCTCAGCCTCATTGTCAACTTGAACGCATTTCTGCGCAAAGTACTTCATCCGCTCTCTTGAGCCTTTAGCTTCTTCACGCTTCTTGTGAAACTGTTCCTTGAGCTCATTCATCATCACCTTGAAGCTTTGAACTTCTGCCACGCTGAGCTTGGCCATGTTCTTCTTGAAGAGAGCCTTCACATAATCAATTTTGTTCTTCAGCTCGACAATCTTCTGAGCCAAGGCCAACTCATTAGCAATGGCTCTGTGGAAGGTGACACTGATATCAGCTGGCAGCTGAAGATCATCAATGCTGAGGCTCAGGTCATCAAACCATTCATCGATGAAGTGGTTCAGAATATCCACATCAAAGAGGGGCAGATCGTTGAACAGATCTGCCTCTTGCTTGCTCTTGATCAGCAGCTCAAGGGCATCATCACCAAGATCTTCATCGCTTGACAGATCAATGGTTTCATCTTCATTCCGCAGAACGACAGCTGGAGTAAGTTCATGCCCAGAAATCTTCATGGGCTTCTTCGCTTTCTTGGTTTTCTCGACCTTCTTGGAGACACGGGATAGATCCTCAGATTACACACTGGGTTCAGGAGGTGCAGTGGCCAATGGCTTCGCATGCGAAGCTTTCGGTGCAGCTGAGGGCTTTGAAGCCTTTGATTTATTCTGCTTTTGCGACTTAGGTGGAGCTGGCGCTTCATCAGAATCTGCGTCGTCAGCTGAGTGATCCACCATAGCCCCCTGTATGGCTATGTGAGTGATGAGGCCTTCAAGGTTGTAGAAGGGGCTGATTTCATTGGGATTGGCATCACGGGTGCCATCAGCCGTTCGAGCAGACGGACCAGGGTTGAAATTGAGTCAAAGGTCCTTCTTGTTCTTCTTAGCTAACTCTTTTGCAAAATGATAGTCGCGCTTGAAGAGATTGTCGTAACGACACCATAACAAAGATGATGGGTTGGCGTTTTTGGGTTGTGGCCCTCGGACCATGCATGGATAGAAAGCTTGAGCTATGGCTTCAGGTTTTGACTTGGGTTGCAGGTTCTTGTATAGAATGTCGCCCCACGGATGCTTGATGGCATTCTTTTCAGCATATTCGGCAGTGACAAAGTTATACTTGAACCACTGTTCTGCCCAATATCTTCGAATCCATTGGATTCGGGGCTTGCGCTCGCCATAGGTTTCTTCATGATATGTCTTGTACATTTCAAATAGACCAGGAGGTAGATCCTTAGCTGTATCCCCATGGCGATGCCTGCCACCCTTCCTTACAGACTTGTCAGTGGCCATTGGATTCAAACTGAACGGCTTCAAGACTGTGGATGGCTTCCTCTTGCTGGTCAGATAGGAACTGGCTTCAGGAGAGTGGATGTGACGCTGCAAGAACTCTGCAAATGAATGCAGACTATGAGAACCAAGGGATTCTCCCACGGACATGTACCTGTTGTCGGTGTCAAAACCGGCGGATCTCGGGTAGGGGGTCCCGAACTATGCGTCTAAGGTCGATGGTAACAGGAGACAAGGGACACGATGTTTACCCAGGTTCGGGCCCTCTCTATGGAGGTAATACCCTACGTCCTGCTTGATTGATATTGATGAATATGAGTGTTACAAGAGTTGATCTACCTCGAGATCGTAATGGGTAAACCCTAGAGGTCTAGCGAGTATGGCTATGATAATGAGTATCCTCTCCAGACTAAGTCCTCCGGTTTATATAGACACCGGGAGGATCTAGGGTTACACTAGGTCAGTTACAAAGAAGGGAATCTACATATCTGGTCGCCAAGCTTGCCTTCCACGCCAAGGAGATTCCCATCCGTACACGGGTGCAGTCTTCGGTCTTCGTATCTTCACAGCCCATCAGTCCGGCCCATGGCTAACAGAACGGACGCCCGAGGACCCCTTAGTCCATGACTCCCTCAGTAGCCCCTGAACCTGGCTTCAATGACAAGGTATCCAGCGCGTAGTGCTGTCTTCGGTATTGCAAGGCGGGTTCCTCCTTCGAACTCCAAAAATAGTCTTCGAACGAATTGATCGTGTCTGGACCTATAACACACACCACACACAACCGTAGAGAGAATATAATAATACACGAGTCCAATCCACTAACAACTTTTACAACATGACATCACGTCCATCCGATCATAATTTCGAACCATTTTTTGCCTGCCGCTCCATGTTTCGAGATGCGGTTGCTATTGGCACGTCTTGTCAAGGCATAGATCGTGTCCCCTTATTACGGGATTCTCATCAATACGACCGTGGGTAACCCAACTGTGCCGTTTACACAGTCCTTGGGAGCAGGCGCATTTTGAGGCGAGTGGGGTGGCGTTCAATATTCACTGCCCTTATAAGGAGATAAGATCCCCCTTTCTTCTCCCACGCCTTCTCTCTTCTTCCGCCTTTCCACTCTTGAGCTCCAGTGCCCAAGTTCTCATCCGTTCCCCACTTGAGAAAGTACTCCACCATGTCCGGATCCAGAGCAGGTGGCAAGTGGATGGCTTCTTCTATTAAGAAGAAGGACATCAAGGAGTTGCGAGAGGCCGGATACCTGGCCAAGGAGATCGTTCACCGTCTCCCGGCCGAAGGACAGATCGTGCCTACACCAGAACCCCATGAGGTGGTGAGAGGTCAACAGGCAGAGTGCGGAGGCGCCATGGTGGGTAAGATGCCCAACGTGATATGGCCCGAAGGTTCCTTCATGGAGAAGGTGAAGGGGTGGCAATCGGGGTGGTTCTACATCACCGAGCCACACGACACCAACTGGGCGGCAGCCCCCGAATTCCAATCCGGAACTCCGCTGCGGCTTACCTCCTGGCAAGAGAAGGGCCTCGCCTGGGGCTCTTCGAGTGAGCTAACTGGGCTCCAGACGTGCGTTCAGAACATGCTAACCAAGAGGATCAAACTCGTCAATGTGATCTAGGTTATGCTCATTCGCCGGATCCTTCCGTGCCAACACCGGACTTGCTGTTTGTGGGAGTTCAATCCGGCCAAGCATCAGACGCTACGAGAGCTCTTTGGCACAACGCACGAAGATATCTAGAAAGTGCTCTTCAAGGCCGGCGAGACACCACCGCCCATGACCGAAGATCGTGGCCTCGGCTTAAAGCGCTAGGCCAATTCGGTAAGTTTTTTCATGTATTCAAGGTATAGCCTTTACTGGCATATTTTGGGAAGGATTCTAAGCCTTCCTATCAATTTTCAGGCCTGGATCGACATAGCGGAGCGGATTAATTGTCCCGCTCCACTTCCCGAAGACGAGGAAACCCCATTCCTAACAAAAATACTATTTCCGGCGCCTTATGAGGTGCCGGAGAAGAAGGCCAAGAAGACGGCCAAAGGGAGCAGGAGCGGTCTTCGCCGAAAGGCGCTTCGGACATGCCGTCCGAAGACGAGACTGACTCTTCGGTCACCGAAGACGACGGCGAGGAGGAAGAAGAAGGCGACTTCCCCCCCCCCCCCCGAAGGGGGGGAAGTAGAAAAGAGAGGCCCCCACGAATCTGGAGGTGAAGGCGCCCAAGAGGGGGAAGGGCTCCCTTGCGGATAACTCCGCATGGGATGTCGAAAGCAGTCCGGAGCGAATGCCCCGGACCAAGCCTAGGGCTGCCTCGTAAGCACCAAAACCCTATGCTCCTCCCAATACCTGGCCTTTCCCGTTTATAATATTAACATGTTTAAACTATGCCATTGCAGTCCGTCCCGTGACGGCTCCCCGCGATCCTCGACAGAGGATTCGCTAGACTCAAAGAAGATGGCTAGCATGTCTCCGCCGCCCGCTCATTCTGCCTCACCCAAGGGTGATGACGAGGTGGCATCCCAAAGGATCTTCCCCGACCAGGGGGAGATTCCAGAAATCATTAAGGTGGCGTCGCAGGATGACTCCTCGGCTGCCAGGCACATGGGGGAGAAAACCCCCATGGAAACTGGCAATGGGGGCCAAATTCCCATCGGTCCTCAACCGGATACCGTTCCGGAGACCTACACGGCTCCGGAGTCCAGCGAACAGCCTTCCCCGAAAGAAGGAAGTGTGCCTGTTCCACCGGTGACCTCTGTCTAACCAGAGGCATCGGATAATCTTCTGGAGGCGCTGCGAGGCGTCTCCATTGTGGATGCGCACCGTATCCTTATGGGTATGGTGATCGAAAAGGTTCAGTCCGCCAAAAGTGGACTGGCCGATGCCTGACTAGCCTTTTAACAGGCTTTGAGGTAACCACTATAGAAAAAATATCACAATGTGGACATTAGCCCCTGATGCTCTGTTCGGTGTCCGGAAAGGAAAAGCTAAACAGGGGATCAAAATAATCTTCGCAGGAGTCTAACATAATATGTCTTTGTGATTAAGCAGGCGTCGCTGCTAGCTGCTGCTGCTCACACTGTGGAGGTCTCCGGACTGAAGCAGAACCTGAAGCGGGCCGAGAAAGAGCTCGGCCTCATGAAGAAGCAGCTGGAGGACAGCAAAGGTATGCAGTGACCTCCGTGTATGTTTAGGAAGAATGAATGGTTCGTGCTTGACTAAAGTGCCATGAACTTTATTAGGGGCCACGACCGAGGTGGCAGCTCTTAAGAAGGCATTAGAGAAGGCCGAGAACAAAGCGGCCAAGGAACGCACCGCGCGCGAGAAGCACGAGGCCTGGGTCGGCGAGGTTCAGCAAGAGCTCCAGGACGCCGTCAAGAAGTGTGAGTCCTTGGAGCGTGATTCTAAGACGCAAGCGTCCGAACTTGCGAAGGCCCTCCAGAGCACGCAGGAGGGTCAAGCCGAAGCCCAGAGCGCCCTTCAAGAAATCCAGGCGGCCCGGAAGATCGCGGCAGGTAAGGCTTTCAGTATGCAAAGCAAGTCTGTGGAGGAAGCGTTCCTTTTACTTACCCGAATTTGGGGCTCTCCAGGGGCGTTTATGGATTTGTCGCGCAGTGTATCAGAGGCTGCCGAGTTCTATCAGGCCGAGGAAGGGAGTTCGATGGAGAAGCTGTTCTGGTCCCAATATCTTGGACCCGAACATCCGGTGTCCTTCAGCAACCAGCTGAAACAGCTGGTCGAGTTGCACAAGGCGGCCGAGCTAGCCATGAAGGAGCTGATAGTCTGACTATGGCCTACTGTGCCGATACATGGCAGTTACTTCAGACTTGTGAACCGGCTTGTTGATGCCTGCCCCCGGCTTGAGGTGATAAAGCGGTCGGTCTGCATCGAAGGTGCACGGATGGCCTTTGCCCCCGTCAAAATGCACTGGGCGAAGATGGATGCCAAGAAGGTAATGACCGAGGGGCCACCTGAGGGCAAGGAGCATCGCCGACCCGAGATGTATTTTGATGGTGTCCTGGAGGGGTCCCGCATTGTTGCGGATCACTGTGCGAAAAACATTATCTTTGAGTGAATGTACTTGAGCTCCCTCTGCTTTGTATAAAACAAGTTGTTTATGCAATATAATGCTTGTTATGTTTTTAAAATTTTACTTCATGTGTGGCCGTATTGTATGAAATCTAAGGGTTAACCAGTGGTCGGCTTCTGCCCCCATGTAGGTAGTACGGGGGTGTTCGGGATGGAATCTAAACAATCTTGATCCAATTAGATGGTCCTTGAAGGAGTTGTTTAGCGCAAGGAACCAGGCAACCAGACTATGCGGCTGTAACACCCTCACTTAGCCATAGGAGTGCGACAATAAAAACATGGGCGCAACCCCTAGTATCTGAACTAGGGTGCTATAGGCGTCAGATCGTGAAGTACCAATCCTTCGCGTAATGCGGAAGAAATCTCCAATGATTTGCAACCTCTGAACAGCTGACCGGCTCTCGCCGCATCATGACAGTCGGTTTTCGGCTTTCTCTACTGAGGTGCTCCTTTGGATAAACCAAGGCACAATCGCAGTAGTTCTCCCTTTACTACCTTAGCCGATATAGCGGAACGTAAGGTAGCAAGCACAGGAGCCGGGCAACCCAACTATTGACCAAAGACATGATTCAGAGCCAATGCATATAATGCTAAATTCGGGGTGCCGAACTATACTTATAAAAAGTGTTCGGACTTTTGTTGCCATAGTGTGGGGTGCTATGCAGCCCCTGGCGAACATGAAAACGTACCAAAGTGTACGGGTGCTAGCTGATAGGATTATCCACAAGGGAGCTGGAAAAAAACAGAAAAGGTGCGAAGGTAAAAAGCTAGAGTCCTGCAGCTCCAGCCGCAGACTGTTCTCATTGTAATTTAATTAGTACGTCAAAGCGCATTGATACAGGTAGTGCGATAAGCAACAGGCTATTTGACATGTCGAAACCAAGGGAGAGCTGCATGCGGGTCCTGAAAAACAGGTAAAGCTATTGTTAACGGAATCACCTAAAAAGTCCCCCATATGTCTGCATTTCTCGTCATCTTGGTGTGTTGATCCTTCAAAAGGACCGATGACCAGGCCATCAGATGGTGCCTGTGGGATTGAGACCTAAAAAGGAAACAAGTAAAAGTGGAAGTATGTATGTATCTGATGTCGGTTGAGCCGTACTACGGACCACAAGCTAGCTATGCCTCCATCGATGCCCATGGGATTTTGAATGTGTAGTTATGTACGTGCGGCACGAATGCCACCACTTGATCGGAACTGCGACGGAGGCTGTATTGCTATTCGAGCTCCTGACGAGCCGAGCTCTCCCGCTATAGAGTAGTTCGGACCCTCTTAATGGTGTCCATGGGCTCGGCAGCCAGATTAAGGTTCTGCTTGAGAAGGTCGCACTGTACTTCTGCTGCTAGGGCAACTATGTGCTCTTCTGTACAGAGGGAGCATTCCGTATTTCCGTTGACTGTTATGACACCGCGTGGACTGGGTATCTTGAGCTTGAGATAAGCATAATGTGGTACTGCATTGAATCGAGCAAACGCAGTTTGTCCGAGCAGTGTGTGATAGCCGCTGCGGAAGGGGACGATATCGAAGATTAACTCCTCGCTTCGGAAGTTGTCCAGAGATCCGAAGACAACCTCTAGTGTGAATGTGTGATTGAGCCCGTACAACGGGCCTCGACACCTGGTATGACTCCTTTGAAGGTACTCCTGGTGGGCTTGATCCGAGATGGGTTAATGCCCATTTTTCGCGTTGTATCCTGATAGAGCAGATTAAGGCTGCTACCTCCGTCCATGAGGACGCAAGTCAAGTGGAACCCATCAATTATTGGGTCTAGGAGAAGTGCGGCTGAGCCACCGTGACGGATACTGGTCGGATGATCCCGGCGATCAAAAGTGATCTGGCATGACGACCATGGATTAAATTTTGGGGTGACTGGCTCTATCGCGTAGACGTCCCTGAGCGCACGCTTGCGCTCCCTCTTGTGGATGTGGGTAGCGTATATCATGTTCACCATTTTGACCTGAGGGGCAAACTTCTTCTGTCCCCCTGTGTTCAGTTGCTGGGGCTCTTCGTCATCGTCCTTGCTTTGTGCTCCTTTTTCCCTGTTCTCGGCGTTTAATTTGCCGGCCTATTTAAAAACCCAGCAATCTCTATTTGTATGATTGGGTGGCTTGTCTGGGGTGCCATGAATCTGGCACGGACGATCAAGTATGCGGTCCAAGTTGGATGGGCCTGAATTGTTCTTTTGGAACGGCTTCTTCCGCTGTCCGGACTTAGAGCCCCTGAATCCGGCATTGACTATCGTGTCCTCGGTGTTATCGCTGTTGTTTCGATGTTTGTATCTGTTGCGTCGAGATTTTTCTTTGCTAGTTTTAGCTTCAGGGGTACCGGCGTCGCTTGCATTGTTTTTGCTATGGGCCAACCAACTGTCCTCACCCGCACAAAAGCGGGTCATGAGTGTCATGAGGACTGCCATGGATTTTGGCTTTTCTTGGCCAAGGTGGAAGGCGAGCCATTCGTCGTGGATGCTGTGTTTGAAGGCTGCTAGGGATTCGGCATCCGGACAATCGACGATTTGGTTCTTTTTAGTTAAGAACCTAGTCCAGAATTTCTAGGCGGACTCTCCGGGTTGTTGGACTATATGGCTTAAGTCATCAGCGTCCGGAGGTCGAACATATGTACCTTGGAAGTTATCGAGGAAGGCCTCTTCCAAGTCCTCCCAGCTGCCAATAGAATTTGCAGGCAGACTGTTGAGCCAGTGCTGAGCTGGCCCCTTGAGTTTTAAAGGGAGGTATTTGATGGCGTGGAGGTCATCGCCGCGGGCCATATGAATGTGGAGAATGAAGTCTTCGATCCACACTGCAGGGTCCGTGGTTCCATCATATGATTCTATATTCACGAGTTTGAACCCTTCTGGGAATTCATGATCCAGGACCTCATCAGTGAAGCAATGAGGGTGTGCGGCACCTCTATATCGGGTCGTATCGCGACGTAGCTCTGATGGAGTCCGTCTGCGGTTTTTGGCCCGCGCATGACTAAGTTTGTCACGTCCGAATAGGTGGCCGTCGTCGCGTGTCGAGGCACGCCCTCGCGATCCATAGATTGATCTAGTGTGTCCTGGTTTATTGTTTAGGGTTTGCCGGAGGTCATATGTAGGCCCACGGGCTAATTTACCTCTGCCAGTGCGCTGAGGCGGCTGGCTGGTGTTCGGCGTGAGTTGTCATTTTGTCTCGACCACGTGGTGGTCGGTCAGCCGCATTGTACGATAGAGGTATGTAATTCGGCGCCTCCTCGTCAAACTAAGGTAACAATTTGCGCTTTGCGTAGCTTTTGGTTGAACGCTTGAGGCCGTACTCTTCGGCTGCTAGGACATCGGTCCATTTATTATTGAGCGGATCTTGGTCAGCTTGAAGCTGCTGCTACTTCTTTTTCAGGCTCCTTGCAGTGGCAATTAGCTGGCGCTTGAAGCGCTCCTTCTCAAGAGGTTCCTCAAGAACGATGAAATCCTCGGTGTCGAGGCTCACCTCGTCCTCAGAGAGCGGAATGTAGTTATCGTCCTTCGAATCTTCATGCGTGGCCTATTTACCGGGGTTAACCTGCCCGCCTTCCCATTCATCTTGTTCATTAACTGTATCGACAGGGTATTCGTTGTCTTCGGCACCTTCTGGAGTGTTGTCTTCTCCTGTGCCGGTACTGTTGTCTTTACTGCAGCGTGACTTAGAGCGGCGCCGCTGATGCCGGCACTTGGACTGTATTTCAGAAGGTTTATCCTCAGCTGCATCTTCCTTGTCCTCGCCGCTGTTCTCCTTTGGTGCATCCAGCATGTATACATCATACGAGGAAGTGGTCGTCCAGCGTCCGGTGAACGGCGGGTTCTGGACCTCTTCTTCTCCGGCATCGTCGTCCATACCATCGATGTCCTCGGAGTCGTAGTCAAGTTCGTCGGTCAAATCCTCGACCGTGGCTATGAAGTGGGTGGCGGGTAGGAAGCAAAATTCTCCACTGTCAGCCCCTAGTTCGAGCCAGATATAGTTCGGGTGTGAGTCCTCTGTCAAGGACAGGTTTTTTAACGAGCTTAGCACATCGCCCAAAGGCGAGCGCTGGAAGATGTCTGCGATGCTGAATTTGAAGATCGATAAACGATCAAGCTCGGCGTTCGCGGCCTCACGTGGTTCGGAACTTACAGCTGGAGACGAGTCCGGAGTTCCGCTAACATAGACGTCGTGAGAGGTTAAGTCTATATGCGACTCCAACACCGTGGAATCTGTGGCCTCCGTGGTGGGGTTGATCCTCCCGCCCTTGGATGGCACAGCTTGCTCCGGATCTAGGGCCGGAGCGGATACAGGAGCAATCTCCTGGATGCGGCCAGATGACAGATTTGGGTCATGATCATCGGGGTGACCGGGAGCGGTTACCGCGGACTCGAATCCGGCGAAGATCAAGTCTCCACGGATGTCCGCAACGTAGTTCAAGCTCCCAAATCTGACCTGATGGCCAGGGGCGTAGCTTTCGATCTGCTCTAGATGGCCAAACAAATTGGCCCGCGGTGCGAAGCCGCCGAACATGAAGATCTGCCCGGGGAGGAAAGTTTCTCCTTGGACAGCGTCATTATTGACGATCGAAGGGGCCATCAAACCTTTTGGCGACGACACAGTGGAACTCTCAATGAAAGCACCAATGTCGGTGTCAAAACCGGCGGATCTCGGGTAGGGGGTCCCGAACTATGCGTCTAAGGTCGATGGTAACAGGAGACAAGGGACACGATGTTTACCCAGGTTCGGGCCCTCTCTATGGAGGTAATACCCTACGTCCTGCTTGATTGATATTGATGAATATGAGTGTTACAAGAGTTGATCTACCTCGAGATCGTAATGGCTAAACCCTAGAGGTCTAGCGAGTATGGCTATGATAATGAGTATCCTCTCCGAACTAAGTCCTCTGGTTTTTATAGACACCGGGAGGATCTAGGGTTACACTAGGTCGGTTACAAAGAAGGGAATCTACATATCTGGTCGCCAAGCTTGCCTTCCACGCCAAGGAGAGTCCCGTCCGGACACGGGGGCAGTCTTCGGTCTTTGTATCTTCACAGCCCATCAGTCTGGCCCATGGCTAACAGGCTGGACGCCCGAGGACCCCTTAGTCCAGGACTCCCTCACCTGTGATAGCATTAAGGTGCGAGGGAAGGGGAAGAGGTCATATGCATTCTCAGAAGATTTTGAAGATAAATTAGTTTAAAGACATTGACCTCATAGTGCGAAGACATTCACTTATTTGAAGAGAGTCGGTTCCAGATTTGTGTGAATCCTTGAATAAGTACAAGTGAGGAATCTAACTAGTTGTGAAGCATAAGTGAATATACTTGGCATGATATGAGATGCAGACATAGATAGATCCATATTTGGAAGTTTAGAAACCACTTTTGGTTGAAGTGGTTGGACCTGGTGGATCAAAAAGGCAGTGAAAAGTAAGTTTTAATTACCGCTTGACGAACTGCTAGACGAGATGGAGAGAGAGGACGAGCAGTTCAATCTCCCACTCCCTAACTTGGCGGAGGAAGACACCTACGGCGGCGGTGGAGAGGACGAGGTCCGCGGCCGGCGTGAGGACGGCGTCGAAGATGTCGCGACATCTAAGCGCTTCGTCTCTGGCGTCGACGCGAGCTAGCGGAGGCGCTAGGGTTTTGGTGCGAGTAGAAGAGGTGGAAGAAGAGATAATGACCGCGGTGAGGTGTGTATTTATAAGGACAGGGACGGCACAACATTATTATGCAGGTGCCTCTGGCAGTTCACATCTGAAGGACACGTGCCATGCATGCAACTCATTGGAAGTTGTTCCATGTTCCCACGCACGCCTGGATTGTCAGGTGGTCGTTCCGGCTTCTCCGGGTTTCAGGCAATAAGGATATAGCATTAAAACAGATTTAACTTTTGTCTCTATGTCTTCTGCTGACAAGGACTCGGAGAAGACAATCGACAGTTTCAATAGAATGCATATGATTTGGATAGATAGAATTTGAGGTAGAAGCACAGAAGAGGTTAGGGTCCGATCACATTCACTTAGATCAAGAAAATGCAAACTTGAAGACATAGCTATAAGTGAATGATGTAGAGGACAGAACTCGAATATATGTATATATATCAGACCAACTCAACCTTGTGAAGATAAACATGAAGCCAAATCAGTGTTGAAGACAAACCAAATGCGAAGACTGTGCAATGTGAACGCCATTGAAACACACCAAACAAGAATTTGGTGGTGGCGTTACCCACCGTATAGTAAGTATTAGACCTAGACACGGCGCACAATTATCGTGGCACTCCGAAGTCAAATTCCGCATTAATGTATTCACACTTAGTATATGTATTCATTGATTGAAGATATATGATACTTCATGTGTTGCACATCTAAGTCATCAACATGCATAAGCGTCAGGATGTGTGTCCAATTACAGGACATTTGAGGTTTCTAGGATATTCAGCTCACACGCAACTTGCAAAACCTTTTCTCATCCAAGGGCTTTGTGAAGATATCTGCCAATTGCTCTTCAGTGTTGACGTGAATGATATCAATATCTTCCTTCATGACATGATCTCTGAGAAAGTGATGATGGATCTAAATGTGCTTTGTCTTCAAATGCTGAACTGGGTTGTTGGCAATCTTGATGGCGCTTTCATTGTCGCAGTACAGTGGCACTTGCTTCAGGTGGATGCCATAGTCCTTGAGAGTTTGCTTCATCCATAGAAGCTGAGCGCAGCAAGATCCAACAGCAATATATTCAAATTCAGCAGTGGAGAGAGATGCATAGTTCTGCTTCTTTGAAGACCAACAGACAAGAGATCATCCAAGAAAGTGACATGTGCCTGATGTGGACTTGTGATCAACCTTGTCACCAGCATAATCAGCATCTGAGAATCCAACTAGATCAAACTCTGAGCCCTTTGGATACCATAATCCTAGTGTTGGGGTGTAAGCCAAATACCGAAGAATTCGCTTCACAGCTAAGTGATGCGACTCCTTTGGTGCCACTTGGAATCGGGCACACATGCAAACGCTAAGCATGATATCTGGCCTAGATGCACATAAATAGAGTAAAGAACCAATCATGGAGCGATATACCTTTTGATCAAACTCTTTACCATTGTCGTCGGGGCCCAGATGACTTTTGGTTGGCATTGGCGTCGTGTATCCTTTGTAGTCTTGCATTCCAAACTTCTTCAGGCAATCTTTAAGGTATTTCTCTTGAGATATGAAGATGTCGTTGCTTTGCTGACGGATTTGAAGACCAAGGAAAATTTTTAGCTCACCCATCATGGACATCTGATATTGCTCTTGCATCATGTGTCCAAACTCATCACTGTATCTCTTGTTAGTGCAGCCGAAGATAATGTCATCCACATAGATCTGGCATACAAACAGTTCACCATCGTATGTCTTCGTGAAGAGAGTGGGATCCAGGGAACCAGGTTTGAAGCCTTTGCTCTTCAGGAAGTCTTTGATGTGTCATACCAAGCGCGAGGGGCTTGTTTAAGGCCATACAGTGCCTTATTTAGCTTGTATACCATGTCAGGATGTTTTGGGCCTTCAAAGCCAGGAGGTTGTGCAACATACACTTCTTCTTCAATCTTGCCATTGAGAAAAGCACTCTTCACATCCATTTGGTACAATAGGATGTTGTGATGGTTGGCATAGGCTAGTAGTATGCGAATGGCTTCAAGCCTAGCCACCGGAGCAAATGTTTCATCAAAGTCAATCTCTTCAACTTGAGTGTATCCTTGAGCAACGAGACGAGCCTTGTTTCTGACTACTTGACCATGCTTATCTTGTTTGTTGCGATAGATCCATTTGGTGCCAATGATGTTGTGCTTGCGAGGATCAGGACGCTTGACCAATTCCCACACATTTTTCAGCTCGAACTGTTGAAGCTCTTCTTGCATCGCTTGAATCCATTCAGGTTCCATGAAGGCTTCAGCAACTTTCTTGGGTTCAGATATAGAGACAAATGCAAAGTGCCCACAGAAATTTGCTAGTTGTGTTGCTCTTGAACGAGTGAGGGGACCAGGTGCATTGATGCTATCAATTATCTTCTCAATTTGTACTTCATTTGCAACACGAGGATGAACTGGATGAAGATTTTTCCCTTGTTGATCATTGTCTTCGTTTTCAGCATTGGCTTCAAGCTGAGCAGTGTCTTCAGGTTGACTTGGTCCAAAAATGATAAGTTCTTCTTTAGCATGTGCCTCTGAAGGTATGATTTCTCCAGTACCCATAAGCTTGATGGATTCACTTGGTGAGACTTCATCTAGCACATTTGGCAGGTGCTCTCTTTGTGAGCCATTAGTTTCATCGAACCGCACATCCACAGTTTGAACCACTTTATAGTGAAAGAGGTTGAAGACTCTATAGGAGTGTGAATCCTTTCCGTAACCAAGCATAAAACCTTCATGTGCTTTCGGTGCAAATTTTGAAGTGTGATGTGGATCCTTGATCCAGCACCTAGCACCAAATACTCTGAAGTAGCTTACGTTTGGCTTCTTACCAGTCAGTAGCTCATATGATGTCTTCTTTAGAAGATTGTGAAGATAAACACGGTTGATGATGTGGCATGCAGTATCAATAGCTTCAGGCCAGAACTTCCTTGGAGTCTTGTACTTATCAAGCATCGTCCGAGCCATCTCAATGAGTGTTCTGTTCTTGCGCTCCATGATGCCATTCTGCTGAGGTGTGTATGGAGCTGAGAACTCATGAGTGATGCCCAATGTATCAATATAAGTGTCGAGGCCGGTGTTCTTGAATTCTATGCCATTATCACTTCTGATGTGCTTGATCTTGATGCCATAGTTCGTCATGGCATGATTGGCGAATCGTCTGAAGACATCCTGCACTTCATTCTTGTAAAGGATTATATGCACCCGGGTATATCTTGAGTAATCATCAACAATGACGAAACCATAGAGGCAAGTAGTGGTAGTGAGAGTAGAGTAGTGAGTAGGGCCAAATAAGTCCATGTGAAGCGGAATTCTGGGCTGGAAAAGGTTTCACCAAGCCCTCCCACCAAGCCCTCCCACCCTGCGCCGGTGGCCACTCCGGCCACGGCGGCCACAAGCCCTAGCAGTGGCCGCTCCGGCGCTGGTAGCCACCCCTCCCTTCATGATGGCTCTTTTTGCCCTTAACTTTGATCGTGGGAAGAAGTTTCAAGCGGATATTGTCGGCGTTCTGGGAACGGGGGTCCCCAGACTTGCCTGTCTGCGGCCTGCGGCGTGGCTCAAAGGGGGGCCCAGCACGGCCCATCTTCATCAACACAGACCCAAGACCCTTGCGAGGGGCCAAGCCTCACGGGGCGGATGACACGGAGCTTCCTCAGGCACGGCCTCACCAGGCTGGCTCGCGAGGAGGCAGAGAGATCAAGGCGGGGTACCTCACGAGGTGCCCGTGACGCAAGCCATGACGACCAAGGGCGCCAGGCGGGCGCCAGCCCGCGCAGTGTCCTCCTTTCCCCTTTGGTGCAAAGGGGGCAAGCGCAGCCACGGAGTACCGAGGCATCAGGCAAAGGTTGCCATTTCGGTGCAACAAGACCAAGACCAGGAGGACTGCAAGACGGAGGTCATCGTGGAGCCCAAGACGGCGTCACCACCAGAGCTTTGTGCAGGCGAGGACCAACTTTAGTCAGGATAAGTGTACCAGATGTTCCCCTTCAAAATGGCCAATTGTTGGCGCCCTTCCCGCTCAATATTTGGGAAGAGGCCCAGGGCCATTGCCTATAAATAGGACCAGCCACCCACAAGGAGGAGAGGTCGAGATCGAGCATCGAGGATCAAGGATCGGATCGAAATCAGAGAGAGAAGGGTGACTGAACTCCTCCTAGCAGTTCGTCCCCCCAGCAAAGAACAGACCCTCGCGAGGCTGTTCTTCCTTGTATTGTTCATCATCATCAGCCCAAGAGGCAATCCACCACACCACACACTGGAGTAGGGTATTACACCACAACGGTGGCCCGAACGAGTATAAATCCTGTGTTTCTTGTGTTGTTCTTTCCTTAGCTTAGATCTTAGCGAGGCGGAGGGGTGCAGGTAGGTAGGAGGCGAAATCTCCGCGCACACCCCAGTGTTCGAACCTCAAGGGTCTGCCGGAACCCGAAATCCGACATTTGGTGCGCCAGGTAGGGGTGCGCCGGAATTCGTCTTCCACCACCCCGTTCTCCTCCGACCATCGCGCCCATGTCTGCAGACGGCTCCTATCGGCGGGCGTTCTCGCCGTTCCCCGTGACCTGCCGTCAACGCCGCCACCGACCCGGCGGGGAACGAGCAGCAAGCATCGTCTCAGCATCCGTCAGTGCGGCAAGACGGCCGCACCGCTACTCCCTCGCTCACCCCAGCTGGTTCTTCGTCCCGCGCGCTCCGCGCACCCATGGAGGCTCGAGCTGCGCTCATCGCGGCAAACGAGCTCCTGCGCTACCGTCCCGTAGACGACGTCTACGAAGAATGGCTCGACCGCGTCGCCGAGCTCGTCCGCGC
The DNA here is from genome assembly GCF_056163025.1 of Triticum urartu. Taxonomy (NCBI): domain Eukaryota; kingdom Viridiplantae; phylum Streptophyta; class Magnoliopsida; order Poales; family Poaceae; genus Triticum; species Triticum urartu. The sequence goes on from NC_141874.1 coordinate 579,974,418, forward strand.
CGCAGGGGGCTCTCCTGCGGCGTCCGTTCCGCTGCACCGCACCCCGCCCCGCGCGGGCAACGAGGCTCCGGCGGCGCCCCGGCTGCCTCCTCCTCAAGAAGGCGCCATGGCTCCAAGGCGCATGGCCCCTGGGCGGAACCCGCTCCGTCAGGTGCCAGCGCGGCAAGAGCAGAGCTGCCAAGAAGTCCCTCACCCGCAAGAAGCTTCCCGGGCGCTCCCTGCTCCAGCATGTCACGACCATGCTCCTGCTCCCGCACGTCAAGACCCCGCGCTGCTCCCAGCTGCAGTGCATGGGGACATGCAAGACCAAGCTCTCCGTCACCCAAGGCCTCCCGTGGCCACAGCAGGTTGTCGTGCCTTCACCACCGAGCTATGCAGCGTTGCGTGGCCCGGCAAGTTCAAGCCAGACCTGCCTCCTCGTTACGACGGCACGGCCGACCCTGCGGAGTTCCTCCAGCTCTATGAGCTGGGCATCGAAGCTGCCAACAGAGAAGAGAAGGTCATGGCGAACTGGTTTCCCATGGCGCTCAAGGACGGGGCCCGCACCTGGCTCCTGAACCTGGCCCCAGGCACGATCTCCTCCTGGGACGAGATGCGCACCCGCTTCATCGCCAATTTCCAAGGTACTCGCGACCGGCCACCCGCCGTGAGCGACATGCGCCGCATCAAGCAACAACCCGGGGAGACCCTACAGAAGTACATCCAGCGCTTCAACAACGCACGCCTCAAGATTCCCAAGGTGACTGAGGAGGCCATCATCTCATCCTTCTCCGACGGCATGCACGATGTCAAGATGAGGGAGGAGCTGGCGATGCATGAAGACCTGTGCACTTCCTTGGAGCTGTTCAACTTGGCGACCAAGTGCGCCAGGGCTGAGGAAGGGCGTCTCTCCCTCCTCGAGCTGCCTACCGCAGATCCAGAAGAGAAGAAGCCCAGGGCCAAGGATGTGAAGCGCAAGGGGGATGCCGTGCTCGCGGCAGAACCAGACGCCAAGCGGGGCAAAGATCAGCCCGAACCTTCCAAGGGCAGTCGATACTGTGTGTACCACGACCTCCACACCCACAACACCAACGACTATCAAGAGCTCCGAGCTGTGCGAGAAGGAAGGATCGGCCGTCGCCCCGACCGCGGTGACCGGGGCTACGGTCGAGGAGGAGGAAGGAACGCAGGACGCTGGGAAGACCTTGGCCCGCGCCAAGGGTGGCGCGATCAACCTCGCAAGGATCGCCGGCAAGATCCGCCTCACGAGGGAGACTGGAGGGATCGCCCACAAGGCAACGCAGGCCTCCCTCCGCTGCCGCCGCAGCCAAGGAGAAACGAGGACCGCCACCAGGACGAGGGGGCTGGGGGCTTCCAGGAGCCGTGCGCGATCGCCTGCATCCTGGGCGGGGCTCAAGCCCCAGCCTCTCAACGCATCTTCAAGCAGTTCGCCCGCGAAGTGAATGCAGTCCTCCCCAAGCTCGAAGCCACGCGCCCTCTCAGGTGGTCGGCGTGCGCCATCATGTTCAGCTCAGCAGATCGGCTCAAGTGTGCGGCTATAGCCGGAGTCCTCCCGATGCTTTGTTCCCCAATCATCAGCAACGTGGTGGTCACCAGGACCCTCATCGATGGCGGGGCAGGGCTCAACATCCTGTCCGTGGAAACATTCAACAATCTCCAAGTGCCCTACAGCCAGCTTCAGCCAACCAAGCCTTTCTCCGGAGTCACCGACGGCTCCACGGTCTCGATTGGGCAGGTCCGCCTCCCTGTCACCTTCGGGGCACGCGACAACTACCGCACCGAGCTCATCGACTTCGACGTCGCTCACATTCGCCTGCCGTACAACGCCATCCTTGGGTACCCAGCGCTGGCCAAGTTCATGACCGTAACTCACCACGGCTACAACGTCCTCAAGATGCCAGGAAGTGGCGGAGTCATCACGGTGCCCTGTGAAGAGAAGGACGCGGTGTGTTCCCTGGAGCGAGCCTTTCAGGCCGCGTCACTGGAAGACCCGGATCGCGGAAGCAGGAGGCTTCCCGAGACCGCCCCCAAGAAGAAGAAGATATCATCCGGCCCAGCCCCTTAGGAGGCAGGCCCCTCTGGACCCGCGCCTGCCCAGGGGGAACCTCCTTCCATCGCATAGGAAAGCGCGCCCGGCGCCCTCCTCAGGCAGGGCTCGGGGGCTCTCCCTAGAGGGCCACTGACCTGGCTAGGGTCACGAGGGAGGCGCTTGGGCACCACATGGAGGCATGTTTCGAAGCACGTTTCCCTCAAGAAGGACTAAGGCAAGGAGAGCCAGACCCTCAGGAGTTCGTCAGCAAGGCCATGCAGGAGCTACAGGAGTCGAGTCATGAAAGGCGGCCACCGCCTACCAGCAGCGGCTCTCCATCCAGGCGAGGATGGTGGGCCGCGCGTCTGCATCAACATACCAGGGCTCAATCGAGTCGCCTCTCTGGAGCGCCTCTGGCCCTCACGAGTGGGGCGCTGCAGAGGTCCACCCCACAGCTACGTTCACATGCCTTACGGCTTGCCGAACGCGGCTGCCACGTACCAGCGCCTCATGAGGGGCATCATGGAGGCACAAGAGGCCAGGCGTTCCGCAGCCCTGGCGGAGATGGAGATGGTCCGCGAGGAGCCACCAGCGCCTCCGGAGCCTCCCGAGGCCCCTGGGCCTGGGGGCTCGTGAGGATCAGCTTCCGCAGCCCACCGAGTCTGCTACACCAACAGTCCTTCGTCCTCAACATCATCAGGTGACATCTTACAAGTTTCATTTCCAGCTGGGAGCGCCCCCCCCCCCAGGGCTGCATCATTCCCAGGCCGCGTGGGTCCGTCCCTGCGGTATGTATCCCTTTTATTTCATGTTGTTAGCTTACTTTGTTGGGGGCGCCCCTCGGGCTGCATCATCCCCAAGTCGCTCGGGCCAGACCCAGCGGCATGTATCCCTTTTGCGTTTATTTCCGGTTATGTGTTCGACCCGCCATGCTTGATTATTTGATGCCGGTCCACGGCACCTCTTCTTCTCCATGCCGACCACTTGCACGTTAAAGGGGGGGTACCTGAGCATCACGACTCAGGGCTCTTACTGGCTCTCCAGCCCTCACCCTCTGGCCTTGTCCACGGCATCGCGACCTGGCATACCAGCGACGGCTGAGACCAGCTCGAGGGCCGGGACCCGAGGACGTAGAGTGCCGGCATCTAACCAAATTTACAGGGACACATCACAAGATAAGGCCCAGTGCCAGGCGCAACCCGCCTAGAGGTAGGGCCCCGTGAGTCCCGCACTGGCTCACGGGTGCCCAGATACACCTCGCCTGGCCCTACCGTGCCAGCCACGTGTTAGGGCGGGGCTGTACACGCCCCGGGGGCTCCTCTCGGAGGGGGCCCCCCTCCCACGTACCAGTGGAAGCACCATGCTCCGCTCTGGCTGACGACACTGCCGAGGAGCGGCTATGCCCGTACACATACGGAAGCGCTATGCTCCGCGTTGGTGATAAACAACTGAGGGTGGCCCCCGGGCCGCATCAACCTCAGGGAGCCCAGAGCTCAGTGTCTAGCCTCATCGTAACGCCTCCCCTCGGGAGTGCCGCGCGAGGGGGCTGGGCACGAGGGCTGCGCCTGGGTCACGCCCAGACGCACGCCGCCCAGCTAGGCCCCCCGGGCCTGGTTCGTCGCGTGTCTCTCCCCGAGCGGAGCCAAGGTACGAAGGCCGTTTGAGCGTCAAGGGGGACTCCTGAGCATCGCGACTCAGGAGCCTAACTGGTCATGTAGCCCCTCACTCCTTAGTTCCGAAAGGCTAACGGCGGTTGAGGTATGCGCGCGGCGGGCTCTGCAGACGTAGAACGGTAGATCCACCCACATCATACCTCCCTACTTGCTGTTCGTGCGCCAAGGGGGACTCCTGAGCATCGTGACTCAGGAGCCTAACTGGTCACGTAGCCCCTCACTCCTTAGTTCTGAAAGGCTAACGGCGGTTGAGGTATGCGCGCGGCCGGGCTCTGCAGACGTAGAACGGTAGATCCACCCACATCATACCTCCCTACTTGTTGTTCGTGCGCCAAGGGGGACTCCTGAGCATCGCGACTCAGGAGCCTAACTTGTCACGTAGCCCCTCACTCCTTGGTCCCGTCCTAGTTTCCGGTCGGGGCTAACGGCGACTGAGGTATGCACGGGGCCGGGCTCTGCTGGCGTAGAACATAAGCAAGTAGGAAGGAAAAGCATAAATCTCAAGGAATTCAAAAGCAAATATTACAGTCCACACTGTTATCTCAATGCCAAACGCAAGTTTAAACGCCTCCCCGAGGCATGATACATGTGCAGGAATTAAAGGCAGGACAGGAGCCACAACGGAGTCACTTGTCGGCGGTGGAGCAGCGCGGAGTGGGTTCGCCTCATGGAGCAGTGGGGTCGGCAGCGCCTTGCTTCGGCTTGGTGCTGAAGGCCCGGAACTTCCCCAGCAGAGCCTCCGCGCGACCCTTCGCGGCCTTGGCAGCTGCACGCTCGCCGCTTACTGGCTCCAGTAGGCTGTCGAGGTCGACGCCGAGATCGCGAAGGTAGATGTGGGTGAGGACCCGCGTCAGCGCTGCAGAAGACAGGACACGCGCCTCGGCCTCGGCCGTAGGGCCAAGGCCAAGGGCGACATCTTCAAGAGCACGAACCAGGAAGGGAAGTAGCTTGGCGGGGCCGTCCTCGGCGCCAGCCAGCGGGCTCTCCAGGCCGCTGTCGTAAAGCGTCCTCAGCGAGGAGCGAGCCTTCGCCTCCACCTCTGTGAAGGCCACGCGGTCCTCGGCAAGAACCAGGGCCTTGTCGTCCAGCTCGGCCTTCCTCGCCCCCAACTCGTGCTCCAGCGCGCCTAGGCGGTCGCGGCGCTTCCTGAGCTTGACCTCCCTCTCCTTGACGGCCGCCTCGCGAGCCTTCACGCCTTCTTCCTGCTCTTGGCGAAGGCGGACCTCTTTCGCGAGCTGGTCCCGCAGGCCTTGCAGCTCGTCCTCCAGCGCCTTGCAGCGACCACGGACGTCGACCACCTCCCCCAGGGCTGCGTCACGAGCAGCCTTCGCCTCAAGGACGGCCTGCTTCTCCTCATCGCAAGCCGTCGAGGCCTGGACCAGCGTCGCCCGAATCGAAGCGTTGGAGCGAATCCATCCTGAAGCCAGCTCCAAGCGCTCGGCCACCAAGCGAGGGTCGGCGCCAAGAAGATCCTGCCGCAGCCGGTCCAGCTCAGCAGCAGCACGATCCAGAACGGCAGGAGGAGTCGAAGAGACAGCAGTGGGTGGAGTAGAAGGAGAAGGCGGCAGCACGGCCACAGCATCCTGAGGCGGAGTCTGCTGCGCCCCAACGGCTGTAGTGGCGGCAGCAGGCAAAGGCACCTCGGGAGTCACTTGGGCCATGGGGGCTGAGCTCGCCCCCGCCGGCTCAGCCAGGCCTCGCGAGGAAGACCAGGTAGGAGAAGCCCGTGCGTCGCGGTCACCCTCCTTCGCGGGTAGAGGCGCTGCCACGGATGGAACCTCAGGAGCTCCCTTCGGCTTCTTTGCTGCGGGCACCAGCCTATCCAAGAGATGCGGACGTCAAGCCTCAGAAGCAGAACAAGAAGTAAAGACAAGAATCAAGCGCTTACGGGTCGTCGCCAATGAGCTCAAGCGGCCTCCGGCCAAATTTGAAGCCCGAAAAACGGCTAGAAGGGTCAACATCGGGAAGCTTGGAAGCGGAAGGTGCGTCTGCGGTCCGCCTCGGGGCCGGGGCAGACCCGCGGGAGATCAGCCCGGTCCTGTCCTTCTTCGGGATTGGAGGCAAGCTCCCGCCGTCCTGCTTGTCATCATCCTCGTCGTCATCGCTCAGAGAGAGGCGGAGAACGCGGGACCTGCACCGGGGGAGGGGAGCCCTCGACTCTCCGTCAGTCGCCTCGGAGTCAGGCCCTTTTTCCCGCTCCCCTCCTTCCTCCTCTTCGCTGGAGTCGTCGGAGGGCACGTCCACCGGTTCCTCGGGAGTTTCCATGGGCACGGGACCGTCCCCATTGAAGACGGGCATGGACTCCACTACCTGCTCCCAGTCATCGCGGAGGAACAAGGGCGTAGGAGCGCCCTCCAACCTCGCCACATCGCCCCCAACCAAAGATTGGAGGACCGCAGCCAGATCTCCGTCGGCCAAGGCCGCGGGGCTCAGATGGGGCCTCCACATCGGAAGTGAGTACTACCGAAGCGGAGCCAGCTGGTGCTCCAGGAATTCCCTTAGCAGCAACGCGCCGGTCAGCTTCACCGCCGCCATGCTGGCCGGCCTCAGATCCGCGTCCATCTTCTCCAACACCAGCTTCGTGCGGGGGTCCGCGAGCTCCGCTCGACCCCAATCGCTGGAGCTCGTGGGTTGCTCCATGGTCAAGATCAGCCGAGGGTGGATGCGCCCAGCATCCGCCAAGACCCACTTGCTTCTGAAGCCCTCAATCCTTTTCCTGGGGTTCGAAATGGCAATGGCGCCACCGTACGCGATGAAGCTCGCGCACGCGGAAGCAGGACTGCGAGAGGTCCGGAGGTAGAAGTAGTGGCGCAGCAAGGCCACTGAGGGCTGCACCCCTACATGAGCCTCGCAGTAATAGGCGAAGATCGCTAGGAGAAGGACGGAGTTGGGGTGGAGATGCAGAGCCTGTAGCTTATAATGGCGGAGGACAGAGAAGAAGAACTCGGAGAAGGGAGGCACCAGGCCAGCAGCAATGGCGCTTACGAAGAACGGATAGAAGGTGCCCCCTTGACCCTCAGGGGTGGCGGAGCCGGCCTTGAACACCTTCGCCCCGTCGATGCCCCACGCCGACGCCATCCGGCGCAACCGGGCGAGGCTCGCCTCCGACACGTTCGGCGAGTCCAGGGCAGACGAGTACCAAGCTACGGCCGGGGACTGACGAGGCGCCATGGCTTCCTAGGTCACGCGGTCGGAGTGGATCTGGAAATTTTGGAGGAAGGAAGGAGAGGCGCAAGAAAGGGGATCTGAGCAGCAACCAGAGAAAGCAAAAAGCAAATCCTAGGCGGATGCCGCTCCTTTATCAACTCGCGCGGTTGCTAAGGCGCTCACGTCCAATCAACCGCCACGCGGCGCCCAAGGCCGCAGGCTGATAGGGCCCGCGGCGCTTCGCTCTTGCCCTTCCGCCTCCCTGCACGGCCAAGTCCGGGCGCGCCTTGGGCCCGGGGGCTACTGTCGGCGTTCTGGGAACGGGGGTCCCCAGACTTGCTTGCCTACGGCCTGCGGCGTGGCTCAAAGGGGGGCCCAGCGCGGCCCATCTTCATCAACACAGACCCAAAACCCTCGCGAGGGGCCAAGCCTCGCGGGGCGGACGACACGGAGCTTCCTCAGGCACGGCCTCACCAGGCTGGCTCGCGAGGAGGCGGAGAGATCAAGGCGGGGTACCTCACGAGGTGCCCGTGACGCAAGCCATGACGACCAAGGGCGCCAGGCGGGCGCCAGCCCGCGCAGTGTCCTCCTTTCCCCTTTGGTGCAAAGGGGGCAAGCGCAGCCGTGGAGTACCGAGGCATCAGGCAAAGGTTGCCATTTCGATGCAACAAGACCAAGACCAGGAGGACTGCAAGACGGAGGTCATCGTGGAGCCCAAGACGGCGTCACCACTAGAGCTTTGTGCAGGCAAGGACCAACTTTAGTCAGGATAAGTGTACCAGATGTTCCCCTTCAAAATGGCCAATTGTTGGCGCCCTTCCCGCTCAATATTTGGGAAGAGGCCTAGGGCCATTGCCTATAAATAGGACCAGCGACCCACAGGGAGGAGAGGTCGAGATCGAGCATCGAGGATCAAGGATCGGATCAAAATCAGAGAGAGAGAAGGGTAACTAAACTCCTCCTAGCAGTTCGTCCCCCCCAGCAAAGAACAGACCCTCGCGAGGCTGTTCTTCCTTGTATTGTTCATCATCATTAGCCCAAGAGGCAATCCACCACACCACACACTGGAGTAGGGTATTACACCACAACGGTGGCCCGAACCAGTATAAATCCTGTGTTTCTTGTGCTATTCTTTCCTTAGCTTAGATCTTAGCGAGGCGGAGGGGTGCAGGTAGGTAGGAGGCAAAATCTCCGTGCGCACCCCAGTGTTCGAACCTCAAGGGTCTGCCGGAACCTGAAATCCGACAGATATGAAGGCCAAGTTTGGGCACCCGGTGGTCTTCTCCCCGGGTTTTCGTCAAAAGGAATTCACCATGGTGGTTTCATTTAGACGTGCCTCCTTCAGGATCAATGTGCACACGGTTAGTGTATCTCTCCTTGCCATGTTTGGGGGCTATGCCCAAGGTTTTCGTGTTCGTTTCTTGAAGGATAGGTCTTTCAAGTTCTCGGTAGCTTCAAAAGCAGTGGGTTTTGAGATCTACAATGCTGGTAATATTGTTGAGAAGGATTTTGACGTGGGTTTCAATCTTTGGAACTTTGGGGGCCCGAATTGGCAATGGGAAGAAGCTCTATACTATGCCGAGCTTGATAAAGAATGGACCCTAGTGGGTAGGTCCGGCAAGGCCATTGTTCCTCACTCCGGTGATCGCCGGAGTTATTCTGCGGTGGTCCGGGATGGTAGATCGGTTTTCAAAAGATTATCGGGACCCATTCAACAGGGCTCTAATCAAGGTCTTAATGACACTTCATTGCACGTTAATCCTGGTCAAGACAGGCCCCAGATGGAGCGCCAGGTCACGCAACGTTCTATTGCACATAATCACGTGGTTTGCCCTGCATGCGGGGCCAACGGTCACATGGCCCGTTTTTGCACCACTCCGAACCTTCCTGGGCTTTGGCCGTTTATCCCTTTTGATTCTTTCCCGAGCCCACCAGCAGAGGCTTGGGCCGAAGGTGCAGTGGAATCTTGGTTTCGTTGTATTGGGCCGGCGCTACAGACTCGGCAGGTGCCTTCATTTAAGGAGTTGGTCAAGGATTTTTTTCCCAAAATTCCAGCCGAGACCGTCACTTACCTCCTCGCCTTCCACTCCACTTTCCTTCTCTGCCACCAACTCTGCTTCTGCCTCGACAAGCTCGCCACCGCTGCCATTGCTGTCAGACAGGGCTCTGGTCACCACCTCACCAGAGCCGTTGCCGATGGCCAACATTCCCATAGACCCTCAATCTTTCATTCCTCATGGCTTTTAGATTCAGGTGATTAAAGGCCGCAATGGGGTTTCTCATGCGATTGTTCCTCATCGCCCGAGTCAGCACGAAGACTGGTCGATTGCCACTATCCACCCGCATCCAGATGAGGTATTTTTCCCAAATGTGCGTGAGGTTCTTGAAGAGTTTCTTGAGGGAGTTGAGCAAGTAGGCTTTAGAGAAATCCAACCCTGTCCTTTTGGAGAGGCTTATGTCAGGTTCACGCATGTTAGAGACAGAGATAGGCTCATTCAGCAGGGTCCGCATGCTTTTGGTGATGTTTTTATTTCATTTACTAAACACAATCAAGGAAGGACTTGGCGTAGGGTTCATTTCAACAGAACTTGTTGGTTGCTGTTTGTGGGGGTTCCATTTGATTTCTGTAATACTGAAGATATTGCTTCTGCGATTTCAAAGTGGGGTAAGATCATTAGTTGGGAGAAAGAAGATGCTTTGAAGGGTAAGATTTTGGTCAAGGCTAGAGTAACTGACCTCGGTGATATCCCTAAGAGTATAAGATGGTATGAAGGAGAACTATTTGAGGAGGAGTCCTGGACCTGCTCTGTTGAGGTACTTCTTGAGAAAATGTTGGGGGTGGGCCTGCAGATGAGGACCCTTTTCCACCTGAGGGTGTGGACCCACACCCTATGCCACAGCATGCAAATGATTTTCCAGGCTTTCCACCACTGCCTAATCCTAACAATCAAGCTCCTAATGAAGAATGGGATGATTGGGAAGAGCAGGCAGAGCAAGAAGATCACTGGGCTTTCCCACAGCCAGCACCTATCCTTCCTCAGCAGCCTCAAATTGAAATTCCTGCCTTGATAGAAGAAGGAGCTCCAAACAGCAGCATTACTACTACAGTTTCACTGTCTAATGGTTTGCTTTCCTTGACCCACTCTGCTAGTGAGGAGGTCAACCAAGGTGCTCAGGCCCCTCATATTGGTCAAGGGCTCCTAAACATTGCATTGGCTTATGATGCAGTTGAAGAAGAGGAGGATTTACAGGATGTACAGCCCAATGTTGAAGAGCCACAGAATGTGAACATGGTGCATGCTGAACAGACTCTGAATGTGGTTGTTGTAAAACAACAAAACCTGCAGACAGAGGGTGCTGTAACTCAACAATATATGCAGCCAGTGCCCACTCCAGGCAGGTCCTCTTCTGCCAGAGATATTGAAGCTTCTGGCTCCTCTTTGCCCATTGTTCAACAAGACAAACAGCCTGAGAATTTGAAGTAAGTCCCTGCTACTGAAAATTGTGATGTGCCCCTGGAAGTCGCTACTAATGCAACTATGGGAGATTCTATTCCTTCACATCAAGTCCATATCCTAGATATCAAGGGCAAGGCTGATGTTCCAGTACCCCACATTGGATCCTCACCTGCAGCAAACCCTAAAGGTAACTATGGGTCCTTCTCTTTGCCAGGTTCTCCTTCCTTGCTTACATTATATACATTGGCTCAAGATCATGCTTTGCAAATCATTGATGGTTCACATTTAATATCTGAAGAAGGACTGGATTTATGGATACAGCACTTTGCACCAGCAACACAAGGAGCTACACCAACTTTCAAAATAGAAATACCAGTAAGTTGGTTTAACTTCATAATTCACTTACTGTTGACACCTGACAAGTTTGGATGGACCATGCATTTGCTAAAGTCTGATGTCTAGAAATTTTTGACTGCTAATTGTGAGCATGAGGACACTTTGCTTTTTCACATACCTGATGGATGTGCAACTTCTCAGGCACCTGCATGTAAGGATTTCATCCTGGGGCTAGGCAAAGAAAATGAGGGTATTAGCCCTGCTGCTCACTCTTCCATTGGGGCTAGCAGTCCTCTTCAGCAGGTGTCCTCAAATAAAGTCCTGCCCCTTGGAGAGGCCATATCAAGGAAAAGGAGGGAGAAAGAACCTATGGTAGAAACTGAGGTAAGAAGAAGTGATAGGATTAAAAAGGATAACAATGGCTATAGAAGGAAGTCTTGTGCTACTCAGTCTTGTTTACCATGTAATGCCATACCTTAAATTATTCACAATTCAGTGGTTAAAAACCTGTCTAAATCTTTCTGCAAGGTTGCTGAGGAAGAGATACAGGAGAAGTTTACCAAGAAGCCCAAGAAGAAGGGGCAGGAAGATGTGGCTAAGGTGTCCAAGGCCACAGCAGAAGCAGCAAAGTCCAGGCCTGTGTGATGATGTGTCTACAACATCAGTCTATGATAGATAGCAGGATGGCCTGCTATCCTCTTTTGGGAATTACTTGTCTTATGTATGCAGTCAAATGTAATGCTTGCAACTGCTGCACAATGCTTGTTTGCCCTGGTAGGCACCTTTTGTATGTTATATGCACTTTGCTGCTGTGTCAGCTCTGGTATCTCCTTGTGGTAGAGACTACTATTCTATCTGATGCTATGGAAGCTTCTGGCCATCATATGTGGTTGCTTTGGTTCACCTGCTCATATGCTTATGTCTCCTGCTGGAATGTTTCCACATGCTTTCAGTGTTTTGTCCTTTTTGTGGATCCCAATAATTTTATGGCCTGGGATTGTCATCAGGGGTGGGCCCTGCTGACTACAGTAACATCAAATTGATTGTTAATGAATAACAATACAACATGGAATATCTTAAACTGGAATGTGAGGGGCATTAATTCCTCAGATAAGTGGTTGGCTATCAGGCAAAAAGTGGAAGAAAGTGCTGCTGGAATTGTTTGTATACAGGAAACTAAGAGAGAAAACTTTGATCTGGCCTACATTCATAAAGTATGTCCTCAAAGGTTTAATAAATTTGAGTACTTACCTTCCATTGGGGCATCAGGTGGCATACTCACTGCTTGGAATGGAGCTCTTTTCTCTGGGAAGCTAATGTTTCAAAACAAATTCTCATTATCTATTCAGTTCACATGCAGGACATCCTCCAAAAGTTGGGTCCTCACAAACATCTATGGACCTTGCAATCATGAGGATAAAACTGAGTTCATTGACTGGTTTGGTAATATTCAGATGCCTAATGATATAGATTGGATTATTATGGGGGATTTTAATTTTATCAGAACTCCTGAAGACAGAAACAGACCTGGAGGGGATGTAAATGAAATGCTCATGTTTAATGAGGCAATAAGTGAACTTGGCCTGATTGAATTACCCCTAAAAGGCAGGCAGTTTAGTTGGAGCAACATGCAAGACAACCCACTACTGGAGAAATTAGATTGGTTTTTTACCTCTGCAGCTTGGATGACCAGCTATCCTCATACCTTGGCTCTTCCCATGGCTAAACCAATTTCTGATCACCTCCCTTGCATGATTCAAATTGTCACAAATATCCCAAAGTCTAGAGTGTTCAGATTTGAAAACTATTGGCTTAACCATAGTTCTTTTAAACAGGTGGTTCAGACTGCTTGGACTATTCCAGTAGGTCATTCAGACTGTGCTAAGAAGATTACTGCAAAATTCAAGAATGTCAGAAGAGCTCTAAAGCTGTTGGCCAAAAACCTTGCCTGTCATAAGAAGCAAATTGCAGATCTAAATGACTGTATATTTCTCTGGGATATGATTGAGGAATACAGGGACCTTACTCTATTTGAAAATAATTGCAGGACCTTGCTCAAGGAGTATCTATTAACTGTGCTCAATGATCAGAAGATTTATTGGAAACAGAGAGGAAAAATTAAAGGAGTAAAGTTTGGAGATGAAAACACAAAATTCTTCCACACTAAAGCCTCTATTAATCATAGGCACAATAAGATTGCTATGCTGCTGAACAAAGATCAAGTTGAAGTAACAGATCATGATGGAAAGGCTGCAATCCTCTGGGAGGCTTTTAAAAATAGATTGGGACAATCTAATGGACACTCAATGCACTTTGACCTTAATGATCTTTATGAAAACACAGTGGACCCCCAAATCTTCATTGATCTAGAAAAGCCTTTTACCCAAGAGGAAGTTGAGGAAGTGGTCAAAAACCTTCCTACTGATAAATCACCAGGGCCAGATGGATTCAATAATGAGTTTATTAAAAATTGTTGGGATATTATTAAGACTGATGTCTTTGAGCTTATATTGGCATTTCATGCTGGGAATGTAAATCTTGAAAGCATTAACTCCTCTTTCATCACTCTAGTGCCAAAAAAAGAGGTGCCACTTTCTCCAAATGACTTCAGGCCAATTTCTTTACTAAATGGTGTTCTGAAAATCATTACAAAACTATTGGCCAATAGACTGCAAAGAGTTATTCTACAGTTGGTGCATATTAATCAATATGGCTTTCTCAAAGATAGAGTGATCCAGGACTGCCTTGGTTGGGCATATGAATACATTCACCAGTGTCATAAATCTAAGGAGGAAATCTTAGTAATAAAACTGGATTTTGAGAAGGCTTTTGATACAATTGAGCATGATGCAATCATTGATATTTTTAGAGCTAAAGGATTTGGAGAGAAGTGGATTTCCTGGATGGAAGCTTTGTTCACAACTGCATCCTCTTCTGTATTACTCAATGGAGTTCCTGGGAAAAGAATTTACATAAGGAGGGGAGTAAGACAAGGAGACCCTTACTCTCCTTTAATTTTTGTGCTGGCTGCTGATTTGCTACAATCCATTCTTAATAAAGCCATGAGATTAAACCTGATCACTGCTCCACTGCAAGTAAACTCATGCCCTCACTTCCCAGTTGTGCAATATGCAGATGACACCTTAGTGGTTATGCAAGCTGATTCTAGGCAGTTGTTCTGCTTAAAAGCACTTCTGAATACTTTTGCCATGGCAATTGGGCTAAAAGTTAATTATGGGAAGTCCATCATGGTACCCTTGAATATTGCTGAAGACAGGGTAGAAATTTATACAAACACCTTGCAGTGTGCTAGAGGACAATTCCCATTTACCTACCTTGGTATGCCCTTGGGAATATACAAACCAAGTGTTGAGCAATGTCTCCCCCTAGTTAACGGGATTGCAAAAAGATTGGCTGGTATCTCTATCTTCATGACCCAAGCTGGAAAATTACTGTTGGTCAAGTCAGTGATGACATCTTTATCAGTCTTCTTCATGTGCTGTTTGGACATACCTGTTACAATAAAAAAGCAGATCATTAAATACTTGAGACACTGTCTTTGGAGAGGACCTGATATGGAGGATAAAAGGCCTGCCTTGGTGGCATGGACCACAGTGTGTAGACCAAAAGACCAGGGAGGCTTAGGAGTTCTAGATATCTTTACACATAATAAAACCCTGCTCATGAAAAATCTTCACAAATTCTTCAACAAACATGATATTCCCTGGGTCAACTTGATCTGGGAAACATACTATAATGATGGAAAATTACCAGGGGACAACATGATTGGATCTTTCTGGTGGAAGTCCAACTTAGCTCTCATTGATCAGTACAAAGCTATTGCTAGATGTAATGTGGGAGATGGTGTCAGTGCTTTCTTTTGGGATGATCTATGGAGCCAAGCAATACTTAAACACCAATTTCCTCACTTGTTCTCTTTTGTCAGAAACCCCCAGCTGAATATTCAACAAGTATTGCAGACTGAGTACCTGCAGGATTTATTCTTCCTCCCCTTGACAACTGAGGCCTATGAGGAATTCTTACAAATGGAAAACATTTGTATAGCCATGAGACAATCTGAGCATTTAGACTCTTTAGACACATGGAGTTACATTTGGGGGACTGGGCACTATTCCTCCATCAAAGCATATAAAGTCTTAATTGGTCACAAACAGACACCCCCACACTTCAACTGGATCTGGCAGAGTTCATGCCAACCAAAGCATAAAGTTTTCTTCTGGCAACTTCTTCATGATTGAGTCAATACCAGAAACTTACTTAGAAGGAAGAATTTTGTGTTGGAGGATTACAACTGTGCTGTTGGAGGCTGTCAACAAGAAGAAACACTGCACCATCTCTTTTGGGGATGTCCATTTGTTCAACAATGCTGGGACTTCATTTGTCCAACAAGAGCTCCAAACATGTCTGTGTTAGAAGCATTCCAAGACCTCAAAGAAAAGCTAAGGTATCCATTTTACATGGAGATAATCATTCTTGGAGCATGGGCCATTTGGATCACCAGAAACAATAAGATTTTGGAAAATATTGCACCTTCATTCCAAGGGTGGAAGTTCATATTTCTGGAGGAACTGAAGCTTCTCAAATATAGAATGAGGAAGAAGCATGAGAGACAATTTTCAGTTTGGCTTGATAGCATGTTGTGATTACTTTGTTCTTAGGCTAGTTGGTTGTTTAGTTTTTTCTTTATTTTTTTCTTTCTTCCTTTGTTTCCTAGGTTTTAGGTTTTTTAGTCTTTTTGTTTCTTGGGCTTACCTCAAGCCTTTCAGACATCTTTGTTTCTCTGAGTTATTTATTAATAAAAATTGCAGTGGGGTTTTACCCTACTGTTTATAGTCAAAAAAGCCCATGTGAAGCAGCTCGAAGGGTTGAGATGTTGTCATGATTGTCTTCGAGGGATGCTTGGCCCTTGTCATCTTTCCAGCTTCGCAGGCACCACACAGATGATCCTTCTTGAACTTGACGCCCTCGATGCCTACGACATGTTTCTTCTTCGCGAGTGTGTACAACTTCCTCATGCCAGCATGCCCTAGCCTCCGATTCCAGAGCCAGCATTCTGACGCCTTTGCTAGAAGACATACGGCCAACTGTGGTCCTGCTGAGAAATCTACCATGTACAAATCGTCCTTTCGATATCCTTCAAAGACTAGAGATTTGTTAGACTCCATAAGCACAAGGCAACGATATTTGCCAAATATCACTACCATATTCAGATCACAAAGCATTGAGATAGACATTAAGTTGAAACCAAGGGATTCAACAAGCATCACTTTATCCATGTGCTGATCCTTTGAGATTGCAACTCTACCTAGACCCAATACCTTGCTTTTACCAGTGTCAGCAAATGTGATGTGACTCTTGTCAGATGGACATAAGGTTGAGTCCATGAGAAGACTTCGATCACCAGTCATGTGGTTAGTGCATCCACTGTCCATAATCCATTCAGAAGCCTTTGGTATCGTACCCTACAGTGCAGTTAGGGGGATAGGCTTCACCAAGGTAAATGTGAAGCATAAACATTTGACGAACAAGCATATTGTCAAAGTTCAGATCCTGGTTAGGGCAGATCGGATGACTGTCATGAAAACCAGGAACAAAATACATAGTAAGACCATTCAGGCATTTTATCTTGCGCCCTACAAGATGTTTTAGGTCCCCAGCATAAGCATCAGACACCTTTGATTTCCGGCTAGAGACCCTTCCCTGCAAAAAAAGTTAAGTTTTCTTAACCACCCACATTTTCAGGGGTGGCTTCGAAGCAATGAGTCTAAGTGCAGCATCTGAGAACTTTGGCTTTGGAGCCCTAGCAAATAGTCTTGCAGGAGGTGAATAATACTCATAAGAATAAGCAGAGTAGTTTTTGGTCTTATGAACATGACGGTTTGATGAAACACGCTCATATTCATAGGCCTGAGTATGGTTTCCCTGCAAAACATTGGTGTTAGGGTGACTCTGGTGAGTCCTCTGTCTGTATGAAGCATTTGGACCATATGAAGCCTTTGGTCTGGGGTTTGTCTTCTTCCCAGGTGGTGTCATGATCACATTCACCTGAAGATTCTCAAGACAACTTTTGGGTACCCATATCTTCTTCAAAGGGGGTCCATTCCTGCAGTTATTACCAATATACCTGGCAAACACTTCACCATTCTGATTCTTAAACAGTTTATAGTTTGCATCAAAGGATTCATCAATGATAATCGGGTTAGCACAAGTGAAGCCAGATAAGGTAGATGGATCCACTGAAGGTCCCTTTGCAGCAACCCATGTGGTTTTGGGGTACTGCTTGGGCTTCCAGTAAGAACCATCAACATTCATTTTCCTCTCGAACCCTACACCCTCTTTCCTAGGGTTTTGGTTCAGAATTTGTTTCTTGAGGACATCACATAGTGTCTGATGCCCTTTGAGACTTTTGTACATTCCTGTCTCAAGCAATGTCTTCAACCTGGCATTCTCATCAGCAATAGTAGTGGTAACCTCAGCAGAGGGGTTAGTTACCACATCAGCAGTTGAAGATATTGCAACAGTAGTAGCAGTAGAACATCCAGCAACAGAAGCAACATTATCACGCTCAAGACATTTGAGACATGGTGGTTCCAATCTCCTGAGCAGGACTGATCTGTTGAGCGCGGAGTGACTTGTTCTCCTTTTGAAGATCTTCATGAGCCGATCTCAAGTTCTCAAGCTCTTGATTCCTTTGAAGATAATCATAGGAGAGATTTTCATGAGTAGTTGAGAACGTTTCATGACGACTTTCAAGTTCTTCGTACTTAACGTGAAGATTTTTTATGTCTTCAATTAAGGACTGAGATCGGGTCATTTCCGCGTCCAACGGGTCATCGCTTTTGTCTAACAGTTTTTGAATATGTTCCATGGCATTCTATTGTTCAGTTGCAATTTTAGCAAGTGTTCTGTAGCTAGGTTTAGATTCACATTCAGAGTCATCTTCACTTGATGTTTGAAAGTAAGCATCGCGTGAGTTTACCTTGGCACCACATGCCATGAAGCAGTAGGTGGGTGCAGAGTCATCCTCATCGTTAGCATCAACGTTGGTGATGAGACCATTGTCTTCAGTGTTGAAGATGGACTTGGCGACGTATGCTAAAGCTAGAGCCAGGCTTGCCACGCCTGAATCAGATTCCACTTCAGACTCCACCTCCACCTCCTCAGATGCAGACTCCTCCTCTGAATCCATCTCCTTGCCAACAAATGCACGAGCCTTGCTGGATGAGCTCTTCTTGTGTGATGAAGACTTCGACGAAGACTTGGAAGAAGAATTTGTGGATTTCTTCTTGTTGTTGTTCTCATTGTCCCATTGAGGACATTCAGAGATGTAGTGACCAGGTTTCTTGCACTTGTGGCACGTTCTCTTCTTGTAGTCACGAGAGGAAGCTTCATCATTTCTTGAGATGGATCTCGAAGACTGTCTGAAGCCTTTCTTCTTGGTGAACCTCTCGAACTTCTTCACTAGCATGGCAAGTTCCTTGCCAATGTCTTCAGGATCCTCAGAACTGCAGCCAGATTCTTCTTTGGATGAGGAAACAGCCTTTGCCTTCAAAGCACGAGTTCAGCCATAGTTGGGACCATAGATATCTCTTTTCTCAGATAACTGGAACTCATGTGTGTTGAGCCTCTCAAGTATGTCAGACGGATCGAGAGTCTTGAAGTCAGGGCGTTCTTGAATCATCAGGGTCAGGGTGTCAAATGAGCTGTCGAGTGATCTCAAGAGTGTCTTGACGATTTCATGCTTGGTGACCTCAGTGGCGCCGAGTGCATGAAGCTCATTTATGATGTCAGTGAGGCGATCAAACGTCAGCTGAACATTCTCATTGTCATTTCTCTTGAAGCGGTTGAAGAGGTTGCTAAGAACACTGATCATTGAGTCTCTCTGGGTTGAGACGCCTTCGTTGACCTTGGAGAGCCAGTCCCAGACTAGCTTCGCAGTTTCCAGAGCACTCACACGACCATACTGTCCTTTGGTCAGATGACCACAGATGATGTTCTTGGCAGTAGAATCCAGTTGAATGAACTTCTTGACATCAGTAGGTGTGACACCTTCATCGGCCTTGGGAACGCCATTCTTGACGACATACAGAGGTCGACATCAATGGCTTCAAGATGCATGCACATCTTATTCTTCTAGTAGGGGTAATCAGTGCCATCGAAGACAGGGCACGCAGCAGAGACTTTGATTATCCCTGCAGTCGACATAGCTAAAACTCCAGGTGGTTAAACCGAATCACACAGAATAAGGGAGCACCTTGCTCTGATACCAATTGAAAGTGCTAGTTATCGACTAGAGGGAGGGTGAATAGATGATTTTTATGGAAGTCTTCAAAACACGGGTGCTTTGAAGACAAACTGTAGAAATGAACCTATTGATATGTAGTGGAAGGTAGACTACACTAGACAAGCCATAGTCAAGTAAGCAATGAAGAGAAAGCACGAAGACTATCAGCGGCTAGGTAGTATGGATCAGGATGGAACATAGTATGAAGCCAAACAATAACAGTCTTCACACAATGAAGTCAATCAGATCATGCAAGCAGGCAATGACTTCACGAAGACAAACTATAAGTAAAGAGAGGTAAAGGATAGAACCAGTTGCTTGGTGAGGATAAGGATTTGTTGGACCAGTTCCAGTTGCTGTGACAACTATACGTCTGGTTAGGGAGGCTGAGATTCAACTCAGAAGACCGCGTCTTCACCTTATTCCCCTTGAGCTAAGGACACACAGTCCTCGCCCAATCACTCTGGTAAGTCTTCAAGGTAGACTTCCAAACCTTCACAGACTTCGTTCATCGGCAATCCACAATGACTCTTGGATGCTCAAAACGCGATGCCTAACCGGATGGAGGATTCACAGTCCTCAAGTGTAACAAGTCTTCAGGTCACGCAGACATAAATACTTCAGTGATGCCTAACACTCTTTGGCTCTGGGTGTTTAGGGCTTTGTCCTCGCAAGGATTTCTCTCTCAAATGCTTCAGAGGTGGGTTGCTCTCAAACGACAAAAGCCGTGCACTAACTCTGAGCAGCCACCAATTTATGGTGTAGGGGTGGGCTATTTATAGCCAGGAGGCAACCCGACCTGATTTGTCTGAAATGACCCTGGGTCACTAAGGAACTGACATGTGTCCAACGGTCAGATTTCAAACACACGCGGCAGCTTGACTTGGGCTACAAGTAAAGCTGACTCATCTAGCTCTGGATAAGATTTACTCTCATTGTCTTCGCTCGAAGACATAGGATTTGGTTGAGCATCACTTTAGTCATTCTGACTTTGTTCACTTGGACCCCACTTAACAGTACGGTGGTTCCTATGACTCAACAAAGAAGAAAAGGAAACTACGAAACAACTGTAACATCCCAAAATTCTAAATTTTGGAATGTTATATAAATAGATAGATTTGATTGATCGCTTGATTGATTGATTGAAATTGAGTGAAATTCGAAACCTTTTGAAAGTTAAATGATAGGGAATAAAAGGACTTTCCCAAACTTTCATTTTCATTTTGATCTCCGTGATTCAAATTCTTTTCAAATACAAAACCTTAGAGAAAAGATGACATGACTTCTTCCATTTAATTAAATGAAAAGGGTATTTGAAAATATTTGAATTTTATTTGGAAATATTTTCAAATTCAGAAACTTCAAGCGACTTAATGATTTTCATGAGAGAAGATAAAATGACTTCTTCAAAACATATGAAATATGAGTTGAGAGTTTAAAAGGATCAAATTTAAAGTCCTTTTGGAAATTATTTTCAATTTGGAGTTATTTGGATTTTTTTCAAATTATTTTTCTCCAGAAATAAAATATATGGAAAATAGGGTAACATGATTCCCTACATCATAAAATTGGAGAGAAATATTTTTGAAATTATTTTGGTATTTCTAAAATTATTTTTATTGGATTTTAGTAGGGCAGTGGCACTCTTTGAATTATTTGAATTTTTCTCGAAATTATATGACTTGAAAAAAATGTTCATCTTGTAGAAAATCTTTTTCTTAAAATTTTAATATATAATATGCCTATATAAATTTTTTATTTTATTTTTCTTTATTCAGGTTATCCTTCTGTTTCTATTTTTTAAAAAACTGTACGTGCGGCCCGTCCTTAAATGTTGCGCACGTGCGCATCATAGTACCAGCAGGGGTCCTATCTTTTTTTTCCTATATGGGCCAGGCCCAGCCGGCCATATTCCTTCCCCATATTTTTTTCTTTTCATAATTTTTTTCTCTCTTTTCTTTTCAATTGCTCAAAAAAAATTGCGGTGTGCGCGGCCGGCCGAACCGCCTAAAGGCCTTTTGGCCATGGTGCACCTCCTTTCTCTGTTTCGTATATTTTCGTCTGTGTTTAGTCCCACATTGTTTAGCCTCTGACCCTTAAACATTTTTTCCACCTATAAATATAGACCCATAGAGCCTTCAAAAATCATCTGATTCGGGTTAAATCAATATTTTGGTTTAACTAGATTCATTTAAGAAAAATATATTTCTCCTCTCCAGCGCGACTTCTAGAAATTGTCTCTTCTCTCCAAAATCGTCTTTTCTCTGCCTTATAAAGATACTTTTTTTGTTTTTTTATACTTCCGTAGTTTATTATTTCTAGACTAGTACGATAAAATAATTAGATTACCAATTAGTCTCTATATTTATACATTAGACCTAAAATTCTTTTAGCCGTAGCTATTTTTCTTTCGTAAAACAGCTTGGCCCTGATTTTTTAAATAGCCATACATTTTTACTCGTTCATCCAAATTAGATGAAACCAACGCCCACTTCTTTGTTACGATCTCCTCTATCCAGTAAAACAACTTAAACATAACTTGAGTTTTATAACTCCGATTTAGTTGATTCGTTTTGCAAATCGAAGCTCTTGACTTAAACTTTCTGATAAGGCCAAATTCACATAATTTTGGTACTGTTAGAAAAAAATTATGTTGCAAGAGTTATTTGTTGGTTTTGATGTTTTACGAACTGTCTTCTTCGTTCTTCCCGATCTTTTGAGTGATTGCTTATGTGTGGTTACTATTGCTTGCTCACGATAGATTGAACGGAGTGTGACGAGTAGAACTATCAAGAGTTATGAGTGCGAATCATCTTCATCAACAGTAGAAGGCAAGTTCACACTTTGATCATATCCCTTCCATACCCAGTTTTTATGCATTAGTTTCACCCTCAAACATTGCATGAGTAGGATTGATAACATGTGGGTATTGGGAAGTAGTTGATGAGGTAGAACCTATTGTCCTTTATATCAAACCCTTGGGAGTTACTTCTACGTTATGCTTATACTACTATGCTATCCTCGTAGACGTGGATTGGGTTTGAGTGTATCCATGACAGATGTGAGATTGTTAATTAATGGTTGAACTTAAGGTGGTTACTTTAATACACATCTGGGTGGATTGGTTGGGGCACCTGGAGAACCCAGTGCTTGCCCAAGGGGATCCCGGAGGACCCGTGTGATCACCCTATGGAATGCCACCCAGGCTCAAAGAGATCACAAGATTATTCATGCTAGAAACTTCCGTGTGCAGCCACAAGCTATTATGGGCTCTAGCATAGTTGAGTAAGTTGCGTGAAGCTCTTGAAGAGATAGACTAGCAGGTAGTTGGGTTGTAGGTGGTATAGTCTATCCGGAGTAGAGAGTTAATGCTTCTGAAAGACTGTGTCTCGATCATCTTTTTCTCAAACATCATGTAGTATGATAAATACAACGGAGGAGATCGAGTCTTGTGGGAAAAAGTGCACAAACATCTACAGAGTGTATAAACTAATCATGGTTAGCCGTGTCCCCGGTTAAGGACATCTTGAGTCTCTGGTACTTGGATTATCATATTGATCTCATCACGTTACTTAAATAATTTGTTGGGTTATTGATGTTAATTTGAGATTGAGTTGGAGGAACCTTCTCAATATTTTTCAATCAACTTTGTAGTTAAATAAATCATATTCCTTTGTTGTAGGGAAAAATTGGCTTTTCGCAAAAACATTATAACCCTAGAGCTTTTCCACCAGCCAAATATGCATGTAGTGATAGCTATTATTCATCATTATCCTCTGGTGTGAATTTGCCAGTACATTCAATGTACTGACCCTTTGTGGCTGCAACGTCTCATGTTGTAGGACTTCTTACGATGAGTAAGTGATACGTTAGGGTTATGATTTCTACACTCAACTTTGTCATTGGTGTTGATGGGAATCCACAACCTTGTTGTTACTTCCGCTATTTGGATTGAGGTAATAGTATTTACGTTATGTCATACATGTGATTTACCTCTGTTATAAATCCTCGAGTAATGTGTGTGTCAGCATACCGATCCAGGGATGACACTTAAGCGCAGAGACTTGACCGTCTGAGGTCGGGTCGCTACAAGATGGTATCAGAGCACATGTTGACTGTAGGACGTGACCCCTAGAAACTGGAAAACCCATAGGAAAGATTTTCTCTATAACTTTCTTTTCAAAAAAGATCTTTTACCTCTCCTCTCTTCTGAGCTTATTCAAATATTCCCTTTAGTGATACCATACCCCTTTCCCCTTTTGACCACACAAAGATTCAACTGATGAGACCACTCCAAGAAGTACAAGATATCGGACAACTGAGACCATTTGGAATGAAGAGGATTTTACCATATATTATAATAATGGAAACTACAACGGTTGAAGACTCCGAAGACTAGGAGAATTGAAGGCCCTGTAGAATTTTCCAGATTTGTATGACCCAGGAAGGCACCCCTTATGGAACTTGGCAGACTAAGGAAGCTATCAATACCCGAGATCAAGGTGTATCGGAGAAAGACCGGAACATGGAGCATGAGAACTCAAAGTTTTGTCAAGAAAACCCTAAGGCGGGAGATATCAACTATGGAAGATAGCTCATGGCAATGACAAGGGCAGAAACACGGTTATCCGTGATGTCATCGCCACTGATACTATGGTCACCGAGCTGAGCTAAGCATGCATTTCTTTGGAAGGATTGGATGGTAGAAGGTTGCTGGAGCATCTATCAGCAAAAGATGAAGTTTTAACCTTAGCCGATGTATCACCAGGATCTAGAGTATTACATCAAGAATTTTAAGATGGACCTTCAAGGAGCCGTATTTGACAAGGAAGCATTTCGTGAAGAACTTAGGACCCAGAAGATGAAAGTAGCCAAGCTGGATAAGCAAAACCTCGAGATACCGGAGATTCGTCAGGAACTGAAGGACAGTAGGACCATGGTTCATGCGAAGGATGTTGAAACCAGAAGTTTGGAACGCAACTCCAGAATATTAAAGGACGTCACGAGAGACTTCGCGTCAACAGGAATGATCTGGCAAAAGAACTTGAGAAGGATAAGCACGATCGAAAGAAGCCATTGGAGACATGAACAAGAATCGTAGAGCTTGATTACTTTGAAGATTTATTGACCTTTAGAAGACCCAACCCCTGTTATATGCATACGTTAGATGCGACGTTTGTGAGCTGTCATTTGTTTGATGTTTTTCCGACAGCCACAGATAAAATCTGTCTTTTCAAAACCATTGTTTGTATTGTGTGCATCCCTCTCCCTCTCTCTCATCTCACCCCAAAACCCATGGACCCAATAGAGGATGAATGGAGATGAACTCATATTTTCTGGACCGATGATTCAATTGGAGATAGACCGATGGATTCAGAACATGGAAGATCATATGAAGAATAACACTATAGCCGGAAAGGATATGGCCCAACATGCTCTTCAGTGCTTTGAAAGAGGTGCTGCTACTTGGTAGCGGATGTACCAAACCATGAATGGGTGGCAAGGAGTAACCACTTGGAAAAAATTAAGTTGACTCTACAAAGATCTCATCTTGTGTCCCAGAAGTTGAAGCCTTATGGAAAGGATATGAAGAAACGTTGTGCATGCAAGATTTGTGGGTAAATAGGACACACCCATATAGAACACAAGGATGAATGCCCTAATTGTGAAGGAAGTCACCCAGTTGAAGAATGCCCAACTAGGCAGATTACTTGTTTCTTGTGTGAAGGGACTACCCACTATCCTGCTCAGTGTCACATTTACCCCATGGTATGAAGAACCGTACAGCAGAAGAAAGAAGTAAAGAAAGGAGCCCTTGTGGAAATTTTAGAAGAACCCGTGATGAAGGAAGATGCCGGGGGACACACCCAAAGAAGAACCAATTAAACCCTGCACCAAGTCATGCTATTCATGTGGAGAAGAAGGACACATCTCCCAGAATTGTATGAATGGGGATCTAGTAGAATTCCCGACGGAGGAAGTAGAGTATGACCCACAAGAAATAGAAGCCATGATTGGCATGGAAAGGTCCAGGAAGAGAAGTAGATTGGATTCCAGGAAGGACCTGAGTCATATCACCTGTTACAGGTGCAAGGAGTCAGGGCACTACCTCAGTAGTTGCCCAAAAAAGGAAACCTCGAGACTTGTCAGAAGTAATATGTTTTCGTTTTAATGAAGCAGGGCACCTTGCCAGAGATTGTCCCAAAGAGAAGGAGACTCGTGACAAATAGTTGAGTCTGTGAGAAGTATAGTAGTAGAAGTGAGAACATTTTATTTTATATTGAGGTGTTGAGTTGAGGCATGTAATGAAAAAGCAAGAGATTGTAATCATTGGAGAATCAATAAAGTTAGCATCGTTGGTAAAGATTTGGATTTTATGAGTTGTTACTCTATGAAGAAGGATTTTGACCATTTTTTAGGATATGAGAAATATGGTCTATGTAAGATTTGTGCATTTTAAGGGTGGTAGTACCCTGTGAGGACACTTGACCTCTGGAAAGGATTATGATATTCCATAGAGTGGACTTTGGACAAAATAAGTACGAGTTTTATCTCGATATGTGGGATATCCCAAGAGTATGAAGGGATGAAGTATTATTGGAATATAAAGGCGGTATAATGTTGGTAATATGGAGCAATTGTAACGTTGTGATGAGTCTGAGTAATCACACCTTAGTTTGGTGCCAATAGAAGGAAGGGAGACACTACAATTGGAAGGATTGAAGAAATGCTAGGAAGCTGGATGTTGGAATAATGATCAGTTGCCTGATGATGATTTCAAGGTTTGCAAGTGATGAGATGGGCCATAACCCACAAGCCCCAGGACCTGACAAGAAGCAAGCACACCCTTTCTGAAGGAAAAAACCATGGAAGAAGTTACGATTTTAGCAACAGACGATTTTATAGGAGTTTACGCAAAACCTGAGAGTTGTGAAGGAACATAGATGTTTGTTTGGCTTGCAGAATCAATGGATTTATCCGAACTTGGTTCGTCGACAAGAGAAATTCTGCAATGCTTGAGAGGATGACCGAGTGTTAGAATGCGAGATTCGCTAAACCATGTACAAGGTAATGATTTGGGTGCGGGATGGATTGATCACCATACCGACTTACTCTTATTATTCGCCTTGCTATATGGGATGGTAAATCTGAGTGACTTACCTATAGTAGAGAGATGACGATATTAAGCCTTGTTTAAACCTTAGAATGGTATAATCATTTTCCCTTGTACAAGGTAGTTGTTGCCAATCGTAGGACATACGGTGAGAATGAAGCCTAGACCCATTTCCTGCAGGAGAAGCCATAAATGGTTGACCACCATGAGATATCGATAGTTGTTTCGTATTGGCGCCAGACCCGTCAGCTAAGAAGACCCAGTCACAGAAGAACCTTACCAAGATGAAAGACAGAAGAATTGAGGAAAATGTTATGCCGCTACCGGAAGAGCCCAGAGAAGGAATTTTCCCGAAAATCTAAGAAGACCGACACTGCCAACAATAAGGATGGAGTATAAGAGTCTTGTTGGAACCGTAACCATGCTTCTAAGGGTGGTAGCACCCCAGACCCCCTCTGATGATCAATGGATTTTGAGAAGACCCCAAACCTAACCTATTTCTTTCTAGCCTCTCCGAATCTCGAGGACGAGATTCCTTTTAAGGGTGGTAGGTTCGTAACATCCCAAAATTTTAAATTTTGGAATGTTATATAAATAGATAGATTTGATTGACTGCTTGATTGATTGACTGAAATTGAATAAAATTCGAAACCTTTTGAAAGTTAAATGAGAGGAATAAAAGGACTTCCCCAAACTTCCATTTTCATTTTGATCTCCGTGATTCAAATTCTTTTCAAATACAAAACCTTAGAGAGAAGATGACATGACTTCTTCCATTTAATTAAATGAAAAGGGTATTTGAAAATATTTGAATTTTATTTGGAAATATTTTCAAATTTAGAAACTTCAAGCGACTCAATGATTTTCATGAAAGAAGATAAAATGACTTCTTCAAAACATATGAAATATGAGTTGGGAGTTTAAAAGGATCAAATTTAAAGTCCTTTTGGAAATTATTTTCAGTTTGGAGTTATTTGGATTTTTTTTCAAATTATTTTTCTCCAGAAATAAAATATATGGAAAATAGGGTAACATGATTCCCTACATCATAAAATTGGAGAGAAATATTTTTGAAATTATTTTGGTATTTCTAAAATGATTTTTATTGGATTTTAGTAGGGCAGTGGCACTCTTTGAATTATTTGAATTTTTCTCGATTTTATATGACTTGAAAAAAATGTTCATGTTGTAGAAAATATTTTTCTGAAAATTTTGATATATAATATGCCTATATAAAATTTTTATTTTATTTTTCTTTATTCAGACTATCCTTCTGTTTATATTTTAATAAAAAAATTGTACATGCGGCCCGTCCCTAAATGTTACGCACGTGCGCATCATAATACCAGTGGGCGTCCTATCTTTTTTTTCCCACTATGGGCCAGGCCCAGCCGGCCATATTCCTTCCTCATATTTTTTTCTTTTCATAGTTTTTTCTCTCTTTTCTTTTCAATTGCTCAAAAAAAATTGCGGTGTGCGCGGCCGGCCGAACCGCCTAAAGGCCTTTTGGCCCATGGCGCACCTCCTCTCTTTGTTTCGTATATTTTTGTCTACGTTTAGTCCCACATTGCATAGCCTCTGACCCTTAAACCTCTTTTCTACCTATAAATATAGACACATAGAGTCTTCAAAAAGCATTTGATTCAGGTTAAATTAATATTTTGGTTTGACTAGATTCATTTACGAAAAATATATTTCTCCTCTCCGGCGCGACTTCTGAAAATTGTCTCTTCTCTCCAAAGTCGTCTTTTCTCTGCCTTATAAAGGTATCCTTTTTTTATACTTCCGTAGTTTATTATTTCTAGACTAGTACGATAAAATAATTAGATTACCAATTAGTCTCTGTATTTATGCATTAGACCTAAAATTCTTTTAGCCGTAGCTATTTTTCTTTCGTAAAACAGTTTGGCCCTGATTTTTTAAATAGCCTTCTTCGTTACGATCTCCTCTATCCAGTAAAACAACTTAAACATGTTTTTGAAAGTTCTAAAATTTGAATTCAAACAAATTTGTATTCAAACTTTTTTTGTTCATAACTTGAGTTTTATAACTCTGATTTAGTTGATTCTTTTTGCAGATCGAAGCTCTTGATTTAAACTTTATGATAAGGCCAAATTCAGATAATTTTGGTATTGTTAAAAATTGTTTTATGTTGCAAGAGTTATTTGTTGGTTTTGATGTTTTCCGAACTATCTTCTTCGTTCTTCCCGATCTTTTGAGTGATTGCTTATGTGTGGTTACTATTGCTTGCTCACGATAGATTGAACGGAGTGTGACGAGTAGAACTATCAAGAGTTATGAGTGCGAATCATCTTCATCAACAGTACAAGGCAAGTTCACACTTTGATCATATCCCTTTCATACCCATTTTTTATGCATTAGTTTCACCCTCAAACATTGCATGAGTAGGATTGATAACATGTGGGTATTGGGAAGTAGTTGATGAGGTAGAACCTATTGTCCTTTATATCAAACCCTTGGGAGTTACTTCTACGTTATGCTTATACTGCTATGCTATGCTCGTAGACGTGGATTGGGTTTGAGTGTATCCATGACAGATGTGAGATTGTTAATTAATGGTTCAACTTAAGGTGGTTACTTTAATACACATCTGGGTGGATTGGTTGGAGCACCTGGAGAACCTAGTGCTTGCCCAAGGGGATCCCGAGGACCCGTGTGATCAAAATACCACCTAGGCTCAAAGGGATCACAAGATTATTCATGCTAGGAACTTCCGTGTGCAGCCACAAGTTATTATAGACTCTAGCATAGTTGATTAAGTTGCATGAAGCTCTTGAAGAGATAGACCAGCAGGTAGTTGGGTTGTATGTGGTATAGTCTATCCGGAGTAGAGAGTTAATGCTTCTGAAAGACTGTGTCTCGGTCATCCGTTTCTCAAACATCATGTAGTGCGAGAAATCCAACGGAGAAGATCGAGTCTTGTGGGGAAAAGTACGCAAACCTCCGCAAAGTGTATAAACTAATCATGGTTAGCCGTGTCCCCGGTTAAGGACATCTTGAGTCTCTGTTACTTGGATTATCATATTGATCTCATAACGTTACTTAAATAATTTGTTGGGTTATTGATGTTAATTTGAGATTGAGTTGGAGGAACCTTCTTAATATTTTCAACCAACTTTGTAGTTAAATAAATTATATTCCTTTGTTGTAGAAAAAAATTGGCTTTTCGCAAAAACATTATAACCCTAGAGCTTTTCCACTAGCCAAATATGCATGTAGTGATAGCTATTATTCATCATTATCCTCTGGTGTGAATTTGCCAGTACATTCAATGTACTGACCCTTTGTGGCTGCAACGTCTCATGTTGCAGGACTTCTTACGACGAGTAAGTCATACGTTAGGATTACGATTTCTACACTCAACTTTGTCGTTGGTGTTGATGGGAATCTACAACCTTGTTCTTACTTCCGCTATTTGGATTGAGGTAATAGTATTTACGTTATTTCATACATGTCATTTACCTCTGTTATAAATCCTCGAGTACTGTGTGTGTCAGCATA
The DNA here is from genome assembly GCF_056163025.1 of Triticum urartu. Classification (NCBI taxonomy): domain Eukaryota; kingdom Viridiplantae; phylum Streptophyta; class Magnoliopsida; order Poales; family Poaceae; genus Triticum; species Triticum urartu. The sequence continues at coordinate 580,004,002 of NC_141874.1, forward strand.
CCGATCCAAGGATGACACTTAAGCACAGAGACTTGACCGTTTGAGGTCGGGTCGCTACAACAAATATGTCTTCGTGCTCCATAGTCTTCATACGATGTCTTCTCATGTCATAGTCTTCAATGTGAATCTCTTCACAGACCACCATTGTCTTCAATGTCTTCAAACATTTTTGAGGGTCATCTCTGGTAGGTAAACCGAATCAATGAGTGACTACTACATGTGTTATCCTACAATTCTCACAAACACATTAGTCCCTCAACCAAGTTTGTTGTCAATACTTCAAAACCAACTAGGAGTGGCACTAGATGCACTTACAGAGGTGAGCATACCAACAAACTTGAATATCCGCCCTGGCTTTGCCTATTATCATTATTCTCACATCCATCAGTTTTTACTTTTTAGATGGGGGTAGAGATATATTGCCCCCGGGCCCTACATAGAACCGATGCACAAAGCCACAAAAAAGTGCCCAATTTTGGTTAGGTAGTCACAAAGACGGGGTTACCCATGCTAATATCTATTGTTAATCTTTATATGTACTTTGTAGTCTATCCTTGCTAAGTTACTCATGTAACCTGGGTTTCAAGAAGTGGTTGCTATTTTGATTGATATAATCTTAGATTTGTTGCAGACATCTGGTTGTCCAGGGTGGTCCAGCCGTTGCCTGAGAGTATGACGATGCTCTTCAACCCATGACCAATGCTTTCATTAAAATGGATCTACTAAACCACCCTCACTTGGGCGGCTTTAATTGGTACTGTCAGTTGCTTAACAAAGAATACCAGGGTCTCCGCACTAGAGGTCTTGTGTGAGGATGAGGGTGAGTCTTCTTCTCATGTTAAAATAGTGTGGTCCATATGTACCCGTCCTTCTTATTTATGTGGCTTCAGGGTGTGTTTACACTAGTTGTAGGCACTTTCGGTAAGTTAGATGGTATGTAAAACCTTTGTTTGCAAAGAGAGGTTTGATGCTTGAATCCATTGCTATGGTCATGTCATTTATTTTGATGACTGTGATGACATCAAAACAAATGATATGACTTTTGCAATGATTCTGAGCACCGAACCCCTCTTTGCAACAATGGGCCTTTCATATCGTCCAATGGCGAAAGAATTTACAACAACTGTATTCACTTGCTCGAGGCACGTAAATAAGAAGGTTAAGCAACGTGTAGTGTAGATGACACCGTTTTCATCGTGAGAGGAAGACTCGCCCTCGTCACATCATCCTCGTAGGGGGGCTCCCATGAGGGTGTTCTAGTGGACCCATTTTATAATAATCAAAGCAAAGCAATAGCCAAGAATGTGACATCACGTCTGATCCTTTTTCATGGATCATCTGTTGATAGCGAGTGAATGCCTTTCAATATCACCGTCGCTTACCGCCGGCAAATCAAATCAGGAAATCATCACGGCCCTTCCCTTTCCCTTCCACTTCCTCTTCCTCTCGGAGATTCCCACTGATGAACTCCGGCGTCTGTGTCTGCAGAACGCCCCGATTTTTCGACGACACGAGCGTTTCTTCTCGTAGTGTAGAAACAAGTTGCAAGTCGACGAACTGTCGAAGTCAAACCAAACACCGCGAACTTGGGTAAAGCCATCGAACACTTCGCCTCGTGCTCAGCTACTGTGCTAGCCAGTCTGCTCACCAAGCAAATATACGCGTCTCGTGCTCGTCGGCCTCTGCCGGCGGCCAACCGCCCGGTCGCCGCGGCTCTCATTCCTGCCGCGCGGTTCCCGGTGGCTTCGCCGCAGATCCCCAAGAAGCCTCAGAAGAAATTGCCCCTCGAGGGCTGCTGTTCCTATGATGGATCCCGAGGCCAAGGAGGGCGGGCCACTCCAAGAAGCTGGCGGCGCCGGCGCCGACGGTGGTCCCCGCTCCGGCAGCGCCGAATGCGGCGTCGCCTCCCCCTTCCGCTGGCTGCGGCGGCTCTCCCGCGAGCTGCACTGGAGCTTCGTGCTCGCCGTCTTCGCCGTCTACGGGGCCTGCCAAGGCGTGGGCAACGCCGTCGGGGTGGTCGCCGCCGCGTACTACAGCAAGGACGTGCTGCGCCTCCAGCCGTCCGCGGCGCAGTTCTACCAGGGCATCGTCGACTCGCCGTGGGTCGTCAAGCCCATCTGGGGCCTGCTCACCGACGTCGTGCCCGTCGCCGGGTACCGCCGCCGCCCCTACTTCCTTCTTGCAGGTGAAAAATATTTGGGGATCACTTCTTGATTCCATCACACACACACACACACACACACACACACACACTGACACACACACACACACACACACAAATAGGCAGACTCGACATCATTTTCATGGTTGGTATCCTGATGCTCAGTTCTCTGATGTTAATGCAGGCGTGATTGGCGCCACGTCTATGCTTATGATCTCCCTGCAAAGCAATTTGGGGCTCATACCGGCGGTCCTAGCCCTGACGGTGCAGAGCGCAGGCGCGGCGATAGCTGACGTGACGCTGGACGCCCTGGTTGCGCAGAACAGCATAACACACCCGCCGCTGGCGGCCGACATGCAGAGCTTGTGTGGGTTTTGCTCCTCATTTGGCTCATTGATTGGGTACTCCATCAGCGGCCTTCTTGTCCACTCCATGGGCGCCCAGGTCTGTTGGGTCTCCTGTTAAGCTAATATGCTATCAATCCTTGTTCCTCACATGCCGCGACATGCGAATTCGATGTTCTCGGCGAATGATATGCCTTGTGCTTGATGTTTGAAGGGGGCTCTTGGCTTGTTGAGCATCCCCTCAGCACTGGTGTTCTCAGCTGGGATTCTCCTGAAGGAGAGCCGAGTGACAAACTTCAGTTACAAGCAGGTCAGACAGCAGACTCAACCTTTTTGTTGGGTTGTCTTTGCACACTAATGACATTTAAGGCCTTTGCTAAATCAGGTTCATAAGAAGTTCTACAAAGCAATTCAGACAATGGGGACAACACTGAAGTGCCCTGAAGTCTGGCGCCCATGTTTGTACATATATGTTTCGCTCAATCTAAGCCTGGACATCCAAGGAGGAATGTTCTACTGGTACACAGATCGACTAACTGGACCAGGATTTTCTGAGGTGTGCACATATCATCATCACTGACTAGGAATCTAAAAGATAAAAACATGGCATCAATGGTTAAATCTCTATAGGCAGGTGGTGTTTCATACAGATGCCTGGCGCCCTGGCCACTTTGATGCAACATAATTTATTTATTTATTTATTAATGGTTAAATCTCTATAGGCAGGTGGTGTTTCTGTTAGAAGCCAATCTGGTTATCTGGCCAGAACTCTCTGGCTGGAAGACAGCTAGATGCCACTTTGATGCAACATAATTTATTTATGCAGCTTCCATAAGTAGATGAACATGGTATTTGTGCACTACCTTAATATTGCTAAAGCAATGTACATTCAAATTCGACTAATAAGCTTCTGAAGATGGCCTCTGCCAATCTGCTCAAATGTTCCAAAATAGCAGTCTCAATCAGATCCTAACCCTTTACCGTGTAATATATGATAAAAAATTGCATGGATGTGCTATATAGGCTACATCGAGATTTATGATACTCATTTGTTGCCGGAGAAACTTACAGAACATTTGCATTGTGACAGGAATTTGTCGGTGTGATCTATGCAGTCGGTGCAGTGGGTTCACTACTCGGAGTTGTGCTATACCAAAGTGCTCTGAAGGACTACAATTTCCGCAGCATGCTTTTATGGGGTCAGGTGCTGTCAAGCCTGACAGGAATGCTTGACCTAGCGCTAGTGACCCGACTAAACACGAAAATCGGCATACCAGACTACGTTTTCGCTGTGATCGACTGCGGCGTTTCTGTGATGATAGGCAAACTCCAGTGGATGCCGGTTCTAGTGCTTTGCTCCAAGCTTTGCCCTCCGGGCATCAAAGGAACCTTTTATGCGCTGCTCATGTCTATACAAAATGTGGGGCTGCTTATGTCTGCCTGGTGGGGTGGCCTGCTGCTGCACACGCTGAATGTGACTCGATCGGAGTTCACTAACCTTTGGGCAGTTGTATTGATCAGAAACATCTCGAGGCTGCTTCCGCTGATGCTACTGTTTCTTGTTCCTCAAAGCGACCAGAACTCGACACTCCTTCCTGCGGAGATGCTCCATGATGACGAATCTACAGAACCTGTCAAGGATGGATCAGGCAGTGTTGAGTTTTCCGTCCTTGTTGCGGATGATTCAGGTTGTCATCCTCCCGTTGAGGATGTTCAAGATGAGAGAATCAAAGTGACTGATGATGTAGGAGGGGATGTAGAGTTGATCCCACTGATGAACACGAACAGAACAGTTGGGTGATCATCTTTTTCGTAAGAGGGTTGATTCATGATTCATTTAGGCCCCGACCATCTGATTATACGCTTCGGTAGCTGTTGCTAGGAATGTACACAATTTCTTACCGCCTGTTTATCTGTATTTTGTATAGGTAAAAGCAGCTGAGTAGCAAGTGAAGCATACATTTTCTTCTTTCTTTCTTTTTTGCGAGATTCTTCTTCTTTCTTTTCTTAATGTAAAACAAGATAGAATAATACAAATATCAGTCCATTCAATTATTGTGTTGAGCAGTTCTTTTTTTCCTATCCATTGTTTCTTTCCTGCTCTCTTCAGTTGAGTTAAAACAGTAATTTCATCTCCTTCTCTATCAACAAATATGGTAATCATCCCTGATTACCATATTATTTTCCTGTAACTTTCACCAAGGTTATGGTTGAAAGTTTGGCGTTTTGAGAATGTTGTCCTTTGTAGGTGTGAAGTGCTAGTATTTCAGTACATGTGGTGCTCTGCATATTCTACACTCACCCCTCCCCAGGGCCTGTGCATCTACCAACCCTGTATATCACAGGCACTGGCAGAATTTGTTGGTGAAAGCCGTCTTCTCTTTACCTCATTTTTTGGATGGCAGAGTTGACGGTAAAAAGACGAAGTACAGATCTAGCGTATGTTATGTGGAAGAATTGACTTTGCATAAGAGTTTCTATCTTGACACATAAGTTCATTTCCCAAGCTCACTGAATAACTGAAATTCGAATGAGGGCAAGTGTTGCCAAATTTGAAGACAAAGTGATCGATTTATTATCATACTAATCGTTCATCCACTCATGGTCAGACACACACAGGCAGAAGCCTTCCATTTATACTACAGTGTCGCATCAGAAATGGCAAATAGCCAAGCAAATCGATCATCTTCTCTCTTACACAATTAGCACATGAACCCTAGATCTCTCACACCAACCCGAAACTACAGACAACAGACAGATATACCACCTTGTACACTTGCTTTTGTTAATCAGAACCAGCGGCTGGCTACTGCCGTGCCTGGTTCTTGAGGTGCTGGAACATCTTCTGTTTTATCCACTGCCTGTCGTACGGCAGAAAAGCTTGAAGTTGATGATCATACCTGCAGGGGCAGACCACAGCATGGTTAGTTGTTTTGCTTTTGTGATTCAGCGCTTTGAAAGTTAATGCGAAATTGTACTCACACTAGGGCACTGATGTCCGCTAGGCCATCGATGAAATTGTACAGGTCTGTGATGTCATAAGTGAAGTTCCTGGCCATCGGGTTGATATCCATGATTTTCTTTTCATAACGGGCACAGATACCTGTCGTTTAGAAAAACAACCTGTTAACCATATTATGCTCTACAAAGACAGTAGCTGAAGAAATGAACGCAAATACACAGGACTTGCTTCAATCAAAGAAAAGCATCTGGTTGTCCATATGAAGATCTACAATGACGGTAGCTAAAGAAATGAACGCAAATAAGTGCAGTTGCAGTGCAGATACGGTTTTGCTGTACCTACTGTATTCCAGGGAACCCACCAGTTTGTGTGGTGCTTAGCTCATGGGTGATCCGGGGAGGATCCTAGCTGGAGTTAACGATGATCTTTTTGAAGTAGGTAACATTTCAAAGGGGAGATATTTCCTTAGCATGTTACCGTTCCAAAGGGATGCCCTGAGGCCGCGCTTGGTATCGGTGTAATTTAATACGGAGGTACTAAATTTATAAGTGTATCTTACCGGACACAAGTGTTTTCCGGCTGGAAACAAAACCGGTCAGTGGAGACGTGTATGTTTTACAGGTGTATTTAAAAGAAAACGGTAATCCAAACAGGGCCTGAAGAAAATGGGAGCTAATTCTGGTGTATGGCCCTAGTGATCAGGTTGTAGAGGGGCTTGAAAATAAATCAGAGGTTCCAATGTGCCCATTATTATTGGGGTGAGGGGGTATCAATCAGAGATTAATTGATCTGTTTAATTTTTGTAGTGCTAATTTGAATCTGATAGTTATCTAGGGGAAAAAGCTAGATTTACTTGGACTAACGAGCAATTAGATTATGTTAGATGTGTGTTGGATAGAGTGCTGATATCTTGTGATTAGGAGCCATGTTCACCCTTTGTAACTTGCAAGTTGTGACCAGAATTGGTTCCCTTTACCTCTATATTCTGAGTTAGATGGTCACAATGGTCACAAAAGGTTCTTTGAAAAACAATGGCTACTAGAGGGTTTTAAAGATTGGGTTATTTATAAATGGGGAGAATTCTTAAATCGGCAACATAGGAGGTGGAATGCGTTGGATGACTGGAACTTCTGTTCTATTGAGCTTAGAAAATTTCTGAGGGATTGGGGACCTAATTTTGGGAGAGAAGTAAAAGTTAGGAAAGACAGTGTTCTTGATAGTTCTGGACACTCTGCTGGGGAATGGCAGCTTGGAACAGGAGTTGATCGGTATTTATAAAGCAGAAGAAGCTTATTGGCAGCAAAGAGGGAGAGAGAAATGGATTGTTCAGGGTGACTGTAAGACAGCTTACTGGGAGAAGAAAGTGTTCTATCTTTTCTTTAATTCATTGATGGGGAAAAGGTGATTAGTGCTAAACAGGAGCTCCCTGACCATATCTATGACTTCTACAAGAGGCAGTTTGGGGCTGAACCTAGAGGTGGCATGTCGTTGGCTGCCGAAGCATGGGGAAAAATATGAGAGTCTCTGAATCAGAAAATCTAGAACTGTGTACACCTTTTACTGAAGATGAAGTGGAGTTTGCAATTAAGCTGATGAACATCAATTCTGCACCCAGCCCTGATGGGTTCTCTATCCTGTTTTTTGGAAAAAATTAGGGGAACTTGAAACCTCTGGTGATGCACATTTTTCATGATCTGCATAGGGGGACTCTACAGGTTCACAGGATAAAGTTTGGGGTGCTTACTTTAATTCCTAAAATTCCAAGCAATCTAGGCCTATCACACTTCCGAATGTTATCACTAAGATGGGCGGTAAAACAGCTATTAACATTAACTAGAAGAATGCCCCGGGCGTTGCTCCGGGAGTTTGTATGAAATAAAAATTAGGCTGAACTAATCAACCTAGCTAGTGTCTTTACAATTTCTCTTATAGCAAGATAATATGTTTATCAATATTTTTAAATAAATAAATGTACATCTCTATGTATAAGTGCAGAATTGGACGAAAACAAAACAAATATGCATGCATGCGTCACTTTCTTTCATAGTGCTAGCACCCGAGTATGAGTTGCATGCATGCATCAGTTTTTTTATTGATTAAAACACTCCTTAGGCATCATTTACTACATGCTCTGCATGCATGCGTTGGTGGATCTTAATGGGTAGATCCAATGGCTATTGTAGTCTGATCGAGTATATCCAACGGCTAAATCAATTTAGGTGATGTGGCTCAAGGAGAAGCAAGAGAATTCCTAGTAATGGGGGCTAGCTATTTAGATATAGTAGATGAGGAGCAAGGAATCTTTTTTTTGTAATGGAACAGAGAGACCCCTTGTCACCTATTCTTTTCAATTTTGTGGTAGATAGTCTCTCCACTATGCTCAATGCTGCTAAGCTGGCCACATCCATTGGCTTGTTGACCATCTTATACCTGGGGTGCGGGGGGGTCTCTCATTTACAGTATGCTGATGACAAGTCGTTGCTGTTTCTGAAGACTGATCTTGACATAATCAATACTCCTATTAAGTTTCTCCTGTACAGTTTTGAGGGGATGTCAGGGATGAAGATAGATTACCATAACAGTAAAGTTTTTGTGTTGGAACGTCATATCTAGGAACAGTGGAGGGTAGCAAACTTGATTAACTGTGCTCTGGGTTCCTCGCCCATGACTTATCTGGGAATTACTATTTCTGACCATTACTATTTGTTGCTGATCTGCAAGGGATGGTTGATAGAATGGCTCATATGGTAGATACTTGGCAAGGGAAATTTCTTACCTCAGGGGAGGGGGGGATTGTCTTGACCAACTCTTGCTTATCAGTTTCTCCAATGTTCTTGATGGGCTTATATTTGTTACAGCCTTACAGGATGGGGTGCATGGTAAGATGGACAGTCCAGATTTTTCTGGCAGGGGCCTGGGAAGATCTTCAAACACCATATGGTTGATTGGGAAAGTTTGTACTCCAAAAGAATCTGTGGGCTTGGGGATTCTTAACACCAAGATCATGAATGTAGCTTTGAGTTTGAAGTGGTTTGGAAAATTCAGCAAGAGGTGAGCCCTTTATGGATGCCTCTTATCAATGCTAAATATCTGAAATGTTGTTAATTGTGGGGCTGCTAGTAATAACTCTTTTCAATTTTGGGGAAGTGTGAGCAAAGTTAAACATCTTCCAGACATGGGAACTACATATCATGTGAGAAATGGGGAGAGAACTTCCATTCGGAATGATCTGTGGTTAGGAAATGATCCCTACTGCAAACGCTTTCCAGCTCTTTTCAGCAAATGATGTGACCCAGATCTCAGGGTTCTGAAGCTCGAGCCTCAGGGGAATGGTTTGTCCCCTTTAGGACGAACTTGGATGAGGTGAAGTCAAATCTGTGGCTTACTTTGTTAGCTGAGATTGCTGGTACTGATTTCAGAGGAGAGGATGAGGTTAGCTCCTGGCGTCTTACACAAAAAGGAGTTTTAGGGGAGTTAAACTTCCTATGAAAAGGGGTACATTAATTTGCACAAATCTGGAACTTATTCAACTAGTTCTATGCACAAAAAGCTTATCCTGCAGGAAAAGGGGTACATTAATTTGAAAAGGAGTTCTGGAGAAGTTAAACTTCCTATGAGAATCTCGTGTGGAAACTCTTGTTGGATAAACTTCCTTCGAGGATCCAATTGCAAAAAAGGAGATGCCCAGGAAATGGGATGTGTGGACTTTGCGGAGCACCTGCGGACGCGGACCACATGTTTTTCCAGTGCATTACTGCTAGGTTTGTGTGGAGTTGTTTGAATGAGATGTTTAACTGGTGGTGGCCTAGTAATAGAGGAGGAGTTTATTAGCTTCACTGAGGGGGAGGGGATAGTTTTAGGATTATCTGGATAGTTCTTTCTGTCCAATTTTGGGCGCTCTGGAAAATGAGAAATAAGATGATCTTTGAGAAGAAGTCTAATATTCATCCTTCTGACTACTTGTTTGCTTCGATGATTCACCTGCAGAAGTGGATGCCTCTGTGGAAGGGGAGGAACTGAGGACACAGGAGGAGATCAAGAAGACAAGATTGTGTATTCAGGCACAGATTACCAGGCTGAAGCAGGAATCGACACCTCACCAGGACCCAAGCGGCGCATGATAGATGTGATCTGAAGTGGTTTTTGTTTCCTGCCCTGTTGGTTCTTGGGTTTTCAGGCCCTGTTCTAGTGCCTCTGCTAGTGTGTTTGTTTCTGTAAGCTGGTAACCCCAGCCCTTTACCTTTTTGTTGGATTGTAAGATTTTTGAACCTTTGGTGTTCTATAGACCGGGCATCATAATTGAGATGCCTTTCGTCTAAAAAAATATGCCATCCAGGTAACTGCATGCACGAATAGCTGAATAGGTACACAACCCCACAATGGCCTGCATCTATCATGGGCCAGGGCAATAACTACCAGTACACGTTCTCTTTCCTCCCTCGCATGATTTATTTTCCTTGTATACCAACAACGGTCAAAGCAGCGCTTCTCTTCTTCCTCACAGCGGCATGGTGACCTATGCAGAATCTGAGCAGGGACACGACGGATGAGGCTTTGGATCATGTGTGCGCTCCTGACAATGGGCACAGTGGGGGACGTTTTGCTGCTTCCCAAGACACTGATGAAAAATGCAGGTGCACAATTTGTACATATATCTAAAAGGACCAGCAAAATCCTGTGATTTGTTGTTATGTGACTCCCAAACCATGTGATAATTTGCATACATCAATGGTCATTTCAACTGTTATTGAACATTTTGAACAATGAGATCTTGTTTCATTAAACATTTAAGCATACTAATGGTCTGTCTCGCCTAAACATTAGACAGATATCACTTCAGTTTTCTGAAACATTTGGCACAGTGCACACTGTAAAATGCCAACCACGAAGGTTACTGGTGACAGTAAACAACATTATAAATTGAATTCCTGAACGTTCAGTCCAAGTTCTACTAGATGATGATGGCTGATGACTATTTCTATAGAGCTGAAGCAAGGAATAGATGAACTAATGAGACATATGCAAAGCAGTAGCATATCTTCAGAATCCCATGATAACTCATAGTCAACAACACATGCACAATCAGACAGCAAAGTAAAATTTATTCACATAATTGCATTAATATTTCAAGCCGCATGCATGAGAGAACACTAACCATCCAGGGCTTGGTTGAGTGAACTGAAGTCCATAAAAGTTCTGGACGCTTTGTTTGGAGATGGTTGCACGAGAACAATGGTGTGCCTTCCAGCCTGTGATAATGTCACAAATAAGATCTTTTATTTTCAATGAAGGGAGATTTTGTTGACTCGAAATGATCATCAAGGCAATAAAAGCAAAAGATTTCACAGCTGGCCTCTGCATAGCTAAGTGCAACAGCCCATAAATAAGATCTGGGGTGCTAAACTTTGCATAAAAAAGTGCTGGTGAGCAAGTCAGTTTTGAAACGGGATAAGCACAATTATTGTCCAGGCACCCAGAACAGCTGGGGACCGATGTACACCAACAAGAGTTTACAGACCGAACATCATGGCAGGTACCACTTCATTATTTATCTTCCACTAGTTCTCAGATAGAAGTTATTTCCAGATTATCATTGACACACTACTTTGAAAGAAAGAATGAGCCCTAAAGAGCACTGTTAATTGCTTCCAAGTAACATATATGCGCCTTTGGGCCTTGCGACCAGCAAAGCCACCCAGGGTCTTCCTAACCGGATTGAACAAAAGCTGCCAAGCACCACGTCGAGCACACTCGGATAGTCCGATTCAACCAGGGCACAGGACACGAGAACACTAGATAACCATCCAACAAGGTATCATACACTCCACACAGAGATGAGAATGATGAATCAAAATTCCTAGGAAAGCAAGCAAACCACGGTTGACATCTCACATGCAAATCCAAGCTACTCAGAGCATATATACAGAAGACGCTCCGGGATCGATGAGCGCCAAACAGGGGTCCACAGAAGGAACACCAATGCCCATTAAGCCAATACCACATCACCGGTGCCCATTAAGCCAATACCACATCACCGGTTAACCTCCACATGTTCCCCAAAGGCAGTTATACTTCCAGGATCAATCAATTTCACATCTCAATTTGCAGCGACCTTGGAAAGAGTAAGCACCGCTGATGAAAAAGAAGCATAAACACGCCATCTGGACTTTGCCCGATGGCAAAACCACCACGAGTTCTTCTAGCCAGAGAAATTAATTAACCCCCCAAAGGCAGGAGGAAATGGAGAACAAAATTCCCCACAACAGCCAGCGAGCCGCGACGCGAGGCAGAGTACCAACGGAGGAAACGGGAATAATGCGGCAGTAGGGTTAGATCGCCGTACCATACTCTCGGCGCAGAAGCAGAAGCACGGGTCCCCCGCCGCACCCCGGCGCAGGCGAGCGTCGGGCCGACGAACCCTAGAGAGACCAGCAGCCGCGCCTTTCCTGCGAGAAACGAGAGAAAACGAAGTGGGCGGAGCCCAGGAGGAATCTCCGGTAGGGGGAAAGCGAAGACGAGACAAAAAAAAAAGTTACCGGAACGGCGGGTGGAGGCGGAGGCGGAGGCGGTGGATGGTGTGAGCGAGCAAAAAGTTGCAGGGGCAGGGGAGAGAAGCCCGATGCAGAGAGTGAGAGATCCTTTTTTGGAACAGAAATGGAATCCTTCCAAAAACATAGGGGAAGCCCGATCGAAATAAATTCTTTCAACCTACCCCAAAAGGAAGAGATCGATATTTACCAGCTACAGTACTTTTTTTTGTTATTACCAGATTTTTGGATTTGCGTCATTTTTACCGCGTTTAAGAGATATGTATATGTTTATAATCTCCAAATTGCACTCAATGCTCGGAACTCGGAAGCGAGTAAAAACTTCATGTGTAACGTTCAATTCAAAAAGAATTAATTCGTGTGCACTTGGCCAGCAAACAAGTTTTATTTACGATGGTTGACGTTTGGAAATGGTTTACAAACAGACGAACTGAACTAATCTCACAACTCACACACATTTAGCTTAGAAACAAATTGAAAATCTCTTCCAATGGCATTCAAAAATCTAATCGAAGAGCATCTAATGATCGATTACCAACGGAAAAAAAATCTCACAAGAAAAAGCATCCAATTGAACTTAGGAATAGATTCAAAATCTATAAGAAGGGCATTCAAAAATCTATTTGAAGAGCATCCAATGATCAATTACCAACACAAGAAAAAGCATCTAACAATAAGCGAGAACTGAGGATGACAGTAATAAGCCAAAATAATCTTAGATTCAGTTTTCGACTCCTACAATGCTGACACGATATATTGTAACCGACAGAATACTCCAAAACCACAGTACATTGTTACAAATTGTGTAAGAACTGAAAAGAAATAATAACATTGGAGGAGACACAAAAACATCCCATTTGAAAACCAAAAAGCCTTGTTCATTCCCAGGCTCCAGCAAGAGTTAGGCCGCCGTCGCCAGAGAGACCAAAATCCATGGCTTCTTTCTGTCCTCGAAACAATAATCAACACTCATGTGACCTCGCAAAAATATACAGCTCAAAACTGGCTGTTGCTCACATCCCAGTTCCTCTGCGGTGAAACACCTAAGCTATAGAGAATACACCATACGCTGTTTTTCACTAGACACAGCACCTGAGAAGTTGAGCTGCCAAGAGCTGTTATATCGAGAGGCTGTTGCATGCGTCGACTACTGCAGCATGTGAGCTCAATATGGCCTGGCCTGCTGGGTCTGCTTCTAGGGTTTTCGTCACGGAGGTGAATATTGCTTTGCGGAAGAAGGTGTCCTCCATTGCCTTTAGAATCCCCTCCACGGCTTCAAATCTCAGGCCACACGACAGAATCAGACGAGCAATCACCTCACCAAATTGCGTTGGGGCTTTAGGAAGGTCAATACCAATATCTTCCAACAGCGACCCATATAGCAAGCAACCATTTTCCAGATCTTCAGTCTTGAAAGTTTTCTTGGTGTACAGATGCTCCAGAAGCTTAACAAGAGGGTCAACAAAACTGGCACCTTTATCCAGAGCAAGATTGATAGCTTCTTTAACAATCTCAGGGTGGTAATCAGGACTCTGCAGCTCCTCGATACATTGTTGTGCTTCATCCAAAATACGGATACCAAAATACTCCTCAAGAAGAGATGCTGTCTTCTTCTCAAGCCCTGCAGGGATCACCTTGGCAGAACTGGCTGCTTTGTCAGGAATAGGTACAGAAGCTGGAGTTGCACTTGATGGTTTTGGTGATGCTGTAGTTTGAGCTGGTAAAGGAGTGGGGCTAGCCGTAATGCTGGAAGGGCGGGATGGTGGACCACCGGTGCCCAAGAGTGCACTCTTGCCAATCAGTGCTCCAGTGCCTTGAGGAAGAAGCCTGGGGTTGATGGGTGATGGCTTGTTAATAGATGAAACCTTATTAATCAACGAACCCTGGTTGCGAAGCGGATCGCCTCTTGGCATTGATCTAGAACGCTGAACTTCCCAGTTATCATTATCTAAACCAGGCATCCCAGGCATTTTTCTAGATCCAGGCATCCCAGGCATCATACCTCCTGTTCCTGGCCGGTTCACTGAAAAACCTCCAGGCGAAAGAGGCCCACCTGGTGCATTACGGCCATTCCTCATGATCGCTGTGGCCCCTGGACGTAATCCAAGGTTCTTTTCAGCCTCTGTGTGGATCTCGCTGATTGTCTTCGCCTTAATCTGAAAGTTACAAGCACAAGTTTACAATGGATGGATTCACAAATACAGCTGGATTCAGTTGCTATAAAAAAAGTCATACAAGTGGGAAAAACTGTTTGAAGGCTTAAGTGTGTCATTCTAGTTTTGAGAACAGACTATACACAGTATAATCAAGTAATGTGGTGGTTTTAACTGACTGACTATAAGCATGTGCATGTTGAGTGTAGAAAGCAAAGTGCACGTCTGACTGATTTCCAATAAATGTGCAATTCAACATGCTGATCATTTTTGGTTTGCCAGTACACACGATGCATGTATGTTCTTCTAGTATGTTAACCTTTAGGATCTTAAAACTTCCAGCTTTCCTATAAAGTTGACATGCCTCTTCTGGCAGTATGCAACAAACTACTAAAGTGAGATGAGCCAGTACCCAGCAGCAGTCGTTAACTGGTTATACATAAAAGGTAATAGTTCAACATAATAACAGCAAAGCAGTAACATCGATCCATTAAATCACTATGAAAGCAACTGCATGCAAGAATACACAGTCCATGCACTTGGTTGATTTTATTTACCTCAGCACGGCGAGGCACCCAGTTGTTAGAACGGAGATCAATCAAATCCCGGACCATGAACTTGGAACGTGGGGTCAACTGAGGGTTCGCTACTAGCTCCCTAATCTGGACGAAGTAGGTATCATTGATTCGGCGAGACTTTGGGTTCTCATCAAGCTGTTTACCAATCGTATTGAAGAACTGACAAATTGCTTCGACATGTTCCTCATCAGGGCAAGCCTTTTTATCAGACCCCAGTAGCTCCTACATAGTGCACACAACAAACAGATTAGGCACGTTTTCATGGAATAATAATTGTACCGTTGATTTCCCAAGGTGTACCTTGACAATGTGATGAACTATCTTCTCAGGAACCATCTTTTGCTTGAGTAGCTCACCAATTAGACGAATATTTCCAAGCGTTCTAAGTTTGAAGATCCTTTCTTTGTCCCTTTTCTCCATCTCTTGGTCAGGGCCAGTCAAACTTGCAATCTCAACCCTCAGGCTGTCAGCACCTTCAAAAGCTTCCTGACAATTGTTCAACAGCACACGTTTGAATGTAATCTCTTTACCGCCTGGTTCTTCAGAAGGGAATGTCGGGAGGTTGTCATTGAGTTCAGAACAAAGTTGGGCATACATCGGACAGAATGTCGGTTCAAAAACAGCCTTCTCAAATATGAGAGAGATAACATCCTGAATGAAAAGAAAAAGATGGATAAATCACCGGGAACAGTCAAGAGGACATGGGATTATAATACACAGCTAGAAACAAATCAAACCTTCAAAATATCAGCAGTAGTAATTCCAGAATCTAGCAGTTGGCCCTTGAGTAGATCAAATTTCTCTGGCGTCAGTTTGTTTAGTATACTGCACAAGCAAGAGCAGATAAACAGCATGCAGACGACAAATACAAACTAGGTAATATATATGCTTAGTAAACAAGGAATGAAAATTGCCACGTCAACAGGAACAAGAAGAAAAACATAATATTACCCTTTCACTGTTTTCAGGACTCTGTCTTTCTCCGAGAGATTGCCTCTTCGGGCTGACCAAGGTACATCAGCCTTGATAAGAGCAGGAGGTGGGCCAACCTGACATTTGGAGAACAAAATAAGGAGGGATATACATACGGCCAAACACTACCTTGGTAGGGAAAAATAAGTAATGAAAAATAGAACAAAGCATAACAACACATGAAATCAATCACCACAGAATATATTATGGGACGGAGGGAGTACTTGTTTACTTCTATTCAAACACACAACTTCTGCATGTAGTTTCCTACTGAATACTAGGTTGCTAAAAAAGGGAGTATGTTCATAGTTGCTAGAATGATATTTAATTAAGCAAATTATATAATAGCACAACAGAACCATGATCAGACTACACTGTTGAGTTGTATCAACAATCCCAACATTGTCTGTATGACAGATCAGTAAAACCAAGCAACTGTACTGAGATGTGATGAATGGAGTCACGTCACATCAACATTGATTAGTCAATGCAAATCAGCATTCAATCCAAAAAGGAAGCAACCAGCAATTCAAAATTTACTACAAAAAGGTCAAAGGGAGCAAAAGAGTAAACGACTGATGCTCGTCTTGAAGGTACCTGAGCTTTCTGGGAGCTCGATTGATCTTGCCTGTTAAACTGCTCTTGCTGCCTGCCACTTGCATTGTACTGTTCTTTAACCTCACGAATGTTGTCCCAAGACTTCTCTTCTGGAACTGCCGGTGCTGGAGGTTTCTCTGTGCGTGCACGCCAGTCACGATTATCTGTCTCAGTAAACCGGTTTTGAGCTTGTACTTGTGTCTGTGTCTGTGTCTGCAATTGCACCTGCATAACAAAAAGGACTACAATAAGGGTTCCATCTTCCACATGTGCAAATTAGCATAGAACTGTGATAAATTTAGTGATATGGTAGCATGAAGATCATTTGATAAGAATGCAAAACATTATAGAACAGATTGTAAAAATAGGTAAACTACATACAATGCACATGGAAATGAAGAGCTCACATTTGAATCGTTGCGAACCCAGCTCTGATCGTCACCATGAAGCTCTGCTTCAATTTCCTGCTGAAGCCTCAAGATTTGCTCGGTCACATCAGTAATCTGCAAGGATATTATATCGTGCATGCTATTAGAACTAACACATAGTTATTGAAGTTCGCTGGACCAAAGATGAAAGCACAATTATGTCCACAAAGAAAGATACCCCATCTCTATCTAGAATTATTTTTACCACATTCTAGCTGGCATGTTGCTTATCAGTTTCCACCCTTATAAAGGAGAACCATCCTAATAGGTTTGAAACTTGGCTTCCAATTCAGCCTTTTTTCCCACAGGCTCAAAATAAAACATGACTAATCAAACTGCTACTAATCAGGGAGAAGTTACGCACGCTACAGAGTATTCTGCCTCCTCAAATTGACAACAACAGGTGCACTTCCACACCTGTTTCATGGGAATGCCTCTAGAATTTACTTCCATCCTTGAACCATGCTCCCCAAGCTCATGATGTTACTTACAAAATAGCACTGCCTTTCTACATATAACTTCCGCAGTGACAGCCTATTTCCACTAATATACCAGCACACACATTCAAACATACAAAACAGGAGTCTTCTACTGACAATCTACACAATTCATTATTGGTTAAGTTTGACTGTACACATACGGCAACAGCATACATCAGTGAACTAAGGGACAGTTCTTTTGGCAGCTTATAAAATAAGCCTCTACCTATCCAGCTTCTCCTATAAGCCGTCTCTCATTCGTTGGGGTTTCTAAACTAGTCCTAGCATAAATAGTTAAGAAGCCTCAACAAATTTAGAGGGCAGCTTAACTTTTAAGCTGGGGAGGGGCAGCTTATTTTTTAAGCCGCACAAAAGAACTGGCCCTAAGTGGGTGGGCAGGTGGGTGGCGGTACTTCACAGCCTATGCGCTATTCATGGCTTGGCCGAAAGTATCCAGGATTACTCAAACTTGATAGTTCTCTCCGATACATCTCAAACCTGTCGAACCACACACTACTGGCATCTTTCAGCAAAGCCAGATAACAAGGTATACTAACAATAGCATATTGAAGGAAGATATTTACAACAAAAATTCTATGAAGAAACTGACTTTGTGTGAAGTGTCAGAGATGTACCTTGCGCAGGTCAAGAAGTTGATCTCTTGAATAACGAACACGCTCACGTGACTCAGAATGCAAGTCACCAATCTGCACCAGAGTAGCATCCATGTCATCTTAGCGAAAATAGGCCTATAAATTAAATCAGAATATACCCAAACTCTGCCAATGTATAACAGCTTATTTGGTCTGGCTAGGCATGTAAGTATTGTGTTGAGTATCAACATGGTATATGCGCAAGTAGCGATAAACCCAGGAATCTGATTGAGGTCACTGGTTATGCCAACAGCCCACCTCATCCTACATAAAAGCTCAGCCATGACAGCTGAAACCTACCCGAGAGCATAGCCCTCACCCCTTCGCACCAGAAGTGAATACTCTGAAATCTAAATTGTTGCCTGCAGAAGCAGCCAACGTCAATCCCCAGTTCCCCACGCACCTAAACGCATCCTTCTTGCGCATTATCGCAGCCTAAAACCTCGTTCAGCAGCGTACTGACTAATAAATCCCCGCATATCGATTAATTAGGCAGCGTCCTCGGACAATAAACGCTCCATCCAGGCTAGCGCAGGGCCTAGAGCCAAGATCCGATATTTCCCCGCTGGATCTCCTCCCCACGCCCATCCGCAAACCAATCGAACCCGCATCGAACAGTAACACCCTCCCCCCAGATCGGGCGCCGGGAGCTCTCACCCTGGAGACGCCGGAGGCGCCGCCGCCGTGCGGGCGGAGGAAGTCGCCGGAGCCGGAGGCGGCGACCGCGAAGGCGGGGGCGAAGAGGCGGCCGCCGCGGGGCCCACCGCCGCCGCCGCCGGGGCGCAGGCTGATCACTGGCTGGTCTGTCGTCATGGCTGAGGGTCCCGAATCCGACCAAGGCACCGCGACAACTCGATCGACAGGGAATCGGCGGGCGGCCGAGGAGGAAATCGCGGAGGAATCCGAGCTTTTTTCTTCTTCTTTGGGGGGGAGGGGAGGGTTGGGTTCCGTCTGCGACCTCTCTCCTAGTGGAGGCGCGGTGACGGGAGGAGGTGGGGTTTTATCCCGGGAGCATTAGGGCTGTGGGGCAAATCCTCGTTGTTTCTGCTGCCACCGCGGGGTAGTCTCGTACTTTCGCCAGGGAGGTCGGGCTGGAGTCGGGGTCTCGGGGCCCGCATGTCGGTACACCCTGCGGCGTGACGGTGGTGGATAGTTACGATTTTGGGCAGAGGAGGCTGGAGGATTTACGGATGCGGTGCCTGGGGTCCTGCTGGAGTGCGATGCTATCTCGCCACTCGCAGGCTGTAATGGACACCCAGGACATGTGACTTTGGACGGGTATTTCATTTGTACTATTTTCAAGTATGTAGTAGAACATACTTCTAATATTATTATTTTGTGCGGATGCACATACTTCTAGTAATATTTAATATGTAGGAGTATGTGTATAATATCGTCATTACAAGATTGGATGCAACGCATTACAAAATCGGATGCAACGATCAATGGTGTATATATCTCATTATGTATGATGACATGTCAGGTTAATACACCATGGTATTAGATTATACATGAATCAGGTATGAAGAAAATGAACATATGTGTCTCGTTAGCATGTGTACATATCTCTATATTTATGTTTTTGTTTTACACCAACAAGATCCACTTTGGTTTTGTTTCTTATTCGCCAATGGTTTGCTGCAGGCCATGCAAATTTCGTTGAATAAATAGAGAAGTAGCTACTTTTGCAACTTAGTTTCGCCTTGAGATTCACTTTGATTTCTAAACATTGCGGGAATTTTCGCGTTTTCTAATCATTCTAGCCTCCGAGGAACCGCACAGCTTGCAACTACTTGATTAGGTCCATTTTGCGGTATAATTGGCAGATTTGTGGTATACATATGGTAAGTAGTTGTTGTTTTCATTATTGAAAACTTCAACAAAACTACTTTTTCTGTTGTATCATTTATTTTATTTTATTTATCCTATCGTACCGTGCAATTTACATTTGTAACTAGCTAGACAAGAAGCTTGATAACCTTCTTGAAACGTTGGGGGAAGAGTGTGTTGTTTTTATGTGCACCGTGCAGGTACCTCGTGACTTTGTTTGATGTGAGAACTCTTTCTTGATCGATAAACCTTGGTTCTCAAATCAAGTGAAATACATATTGCTAGGTTATTTCACCCTTGTACTTGGGGTCACCCAACCACTCTTATGAGAAAGCAAGTGGCAGCCTCCATGCCTGTCATGCGAGTTAAGGCTTGGTTAAACAAGCGTGGGGAAGATTTTGGTGTACTCCGTGAACCTGTTGTGGGTGGTGAAAGCGATGAACTCGAAGCCACACCAAAACACCCGGCCGAGGAGGTAGAAGGCGTCGAATGTGTTGGTGAAGTGGGCAAGGAGAGCAACCACCACCCGGTTTTGGATGACCTCCTCGACGCGGAACATCCTTGGAGATCCCCGCGGGAGGTGGTGGTAGCCGGACGCGAGGAAGAACTCGGTGAAGTTCCTTGCGGTCCTCAGCCTTGATATCGCCCACACACGTAGTGTGCGATCAACGTACACGCCGGTAGGGTAGAGCCTCTCCGGCACGGTGGGTGGGAAGCGATAGGTTGGTCCGGTGTACTGCATGGCTGAGGGATGTGCAGAAGAAGGAGAAGGGATCGAAGAGTAAGAAAGGCAGATGGGTGAGGGATGGCAGAGGCAGAGGATGGCTTAAATAGCCGTAGTGCTACGTGTTATTTTGTCGTGGCAATAACGGGGTCAAATGTAAAGTTAGTAGCCCATTTTCAAACTCACCGCAACATCGGAGTGTACACGCATGGGAAACGATGGTTTGAAAAGAAGAAGAAAAAGAAGCTAATTGCACGCATGGGAATCCGCGCTCATTTAGATACTTTATAACCGAGCACTTTTCCGGCCATTCCAAGCCATTAGCATTTTTAACCGTTGGATGCACTGTTGTGGGTGTTCCTGTCCGTCAGATGCCCCTTGTGCTCCCGCTTGAGCTTTGTTACGCTGACCAAAGAGCGCTGGATGGTACTGGGCCGCTGCTCCGATAACTAATTTGGATGTTTGTCATCAATTTGGCCCAGATGGGCTAGATGTGATGTGTTGAACGTGAAAAAAGAGTATTAACACATCGTCCGCACACGCGCAGGAGCGCAACACTTGCATGTCGGCGGACACGTCGCGCCTCGACTGGGGCCGAGCCTACAGTCCGACCCACATGAGCTATACGGGTCTCTGTCTCCGAGCAATGCAGCAACGGGGCGGTGCGGGAAACCAAGCATCGGCCGCGATTGGAGTCGATTCGTCGGGGATTGAAGATGCAAATCATAATTGCTACAACCATTACTGGCAAGCGAAGCGATAATTGTAGGTCGGTTACTACCCCCGATTCACCTTCTTCATTTACTCGACCCTTGATAATATGCATCGGGTAACTGCTCCTTCCCCGTTCCCGTGGTTACATCTGCAACTCCTCCGGAAGCCATGGTCGACGTGTTGGTCGCTGGTTTGTTTGCCTGTTCTGCCAGTCGTCGTCCTCCACCTCCTCATCCTCCTCCCTCTCTCTCTCTCTCTTTCTCTCTCTCTCTCTCTTTCTTGAATCCAGATGGCTCGTGATTCATGAAGTTTCTAATTTGTGGCAATCTCTTTGCTGCACCGACAGATCAGAGAGACTTCCTCTATCTTAACTTATTTACTATACTGGTGATAGAACAGTATGTATGCTCAATTTCGAATTACCTTATGTGGTATTAGTAGCGTATATGGTACCTCTTTCATCCGACGTTGAATTGACATGTACGGAGAAGTTGTCTTCATATTTAACATGCAGACATGCATACGTTTTACAACATCCCCAACAGAAACTCCTATTTCCTCTTTACTATGCGTCAACCATGGAGGAAGGAATGAGGAGTTGTTGAAGTTGAACTACTGATCAGGTGCTTCCTCCTCTAATTTAGGTTGTAAGTTGCCTCTGATCCTTGGTTTGTACTGTGCACGATTTAGTGATGTCGTTTCTCCTTATATTTTTGGTAGCTTTGTGGTTGTTTCAATATACTAGGAATAAGTTTATCTGATAAGATGATGTTTCAGGTTTCAACCCCTGGTTGGGCAAGAACGTGAGATCATATCGAATATGGATGACCAGCTCGAGGGATCAATCCCTTTGTCTTATTGTCAGAAAATAAGATGATCTGTATCTCATGAGAAATTTCTCCGGTATGATGATTTCCACTATTTTGTACCTGGGTGGCTAGGTGATTTTGTGTCTGCTTGCCTCAGATGATCTCTCCTTACATGCTATTTAATTTTCTCTTCATGACTTCTGTTTTCTAACTTAAAATTATTCGCATGTATGATCACTGGATCCCGTTTTCTGATGCACAAGTTGTAAGTTTGCTGCTATATCTCAGCGCAAAAAAAAGTTTGCTGCTATATCCCATCCTGTGTGTATTTGGTCTGGTGAATTTACGGATTTGTTTAACTGCTAAAATTAGATAGCTTTCTGATTTGTGGTGCTCAGTCTACTTGATCGAAGACAAGTGCTGCTGCACATGGAAAATGATTAAAAAATTTATAACAATAGTACCAATGCGTGGGCTTTCTCCATTCTTGCAGTAACTTTGTATTTTGGCTATGTCGTGGCATCTACATTATGAGCAACTGGGCACATTGGTTCTGTTTTTGGAAAATAAAATTGTACTAGCATGTGTTATTTAAAGATTAGGGTCAACATAGCTATCTATGTATTGGCAAACTTTTTTTATAACTTGACGATTCAATCTTGATATGGTGAATTATATATCTTCATTTCTTAGGCGTAGTGATCCATTTATTATTGCGAAATATCTAAACCTCTCCTGTGTAAAGGAATTAATACAAAATTCTAAGTTCGCCTAAAATGGTACATTGTTAATATTACTCTTGGACAAATGTTTCATGATAAGCAACTATGAAAACAATTGTTATATGATTTGATTATTATTCTATATGATGTACTTATATTTCATCAACCTTTATGGCATGAACGTAGATGGAAGCATATCACTTAAATTGCAAAATTGTGCGAGAAAATCCTGTATACTCCCGCCGTCCCAAAATAAGTGGTTTTAGTTCAAATTTGAACTAAAACCACGACACTTAATTTTTGGGTGGAGATATAAACAAATGTATAGAAGTTGCCTTATATTCCTAACAACTAAGTGCCAAATAGACGGGCGCAGCAACGCGCGCCATCAAAGATCTAGTATATATTATATGAACAAAAATATACAATTTTTGAAGGGCTTGTGGCCATTTTGCATGATAAAAATAAATTTGGCCCTTATAAATTTGGTAATTTTGCATGATAAAAAAAGATAGAGGGCTTGTGGCCATTATACAAATGCAAAATGACCCATTCTTTAATAGTTTGTGGCCATTTTGCATGATAAAAATAAATTTAGCCCTTATAAATTTGGTCATTTTGCATTTGTATAAAACAAAAAGAACTAAATTTTCTACGCAATGTCAATTGTTGTGTAATTTCAAATGATGCAAAAAAAACAGAGCCAACACGTTCACAAAAAACAGAGCCATCACGTTCACAGAAAAAACGACGCAATTCGACGGCCCAACCAGAGCTTTGTTTCCTTTTGGGCCCAATAACAATGACTTTTTTTGCGGAGTCAGTGGTGGGCGAGCAGGCGAGCACAATCAACAGGATCGCCTCTTGTGGATCGCCCCACAATCCAACGATGCAGAGTCGTCCTTGTGATCCAATGGCCCGGAGCCTGCACGCAGCCTGCCCATCGAATTCCTTCTAGAAGACCACATCTGAGGGCTGTCGCTTGGCGCCAGGGTATGATCGGACAGCTGACGTTCGGAGCTAGGGTTAGGCGAAACCCCGTGGGGTTTAGAGGGGTTCTGAGCTGGTCAACGGGGTTACGAAAGCTTTGACTGAGCATAACTAATTTAAAAAAATCAAAAACATATGAAACCTTCGCTGGTCGTCGTTTTATAAGACACACTAACGAGGAAAAATACTAAACTTGGTCTATGGTCATTTTCAGGAAAAAAAAACCCTAGCTGGCACGATCAAGGTCAAATGAGCACCATTAATTTAAAAAAATAAAAAAATATGAAACCTGTGCACAATGTTGTCTTATGTGACATGTTACCAACCAAAAATCATAAACTTGGTCTATGGTCATTTTCATGAGAAAATCTTCACACATATGAGCTATCACCTACAAGATTTCATAGAGTTCAAGGAGATGAGGTAGGGTTACCTTCTGTTTTATTTTTATTTTAAAAATAAAAAAATCACCAAAGCTTCATTTCAAAGTGAATAAGAAGGATCTGAACTTAGTTTTCCATTTTCATATTTTAAATGTGTTTTTAATAGTTTTTATATTAAAGCATATTTTTCAAAAGAAATGTAAAAACCTGAAGATTAATTCAAAAAATAGTGAGACTTCGAATCTACACTATACAGATTGAATAGGTGTTAATAAAAAACATTTGGCTCATTTAGAATAGGTCCAAAATTTTTGATTACAAATGGGTTGTTTACCCTAGCCTGGGAGCTCATTTCTCAAATTCAAATTTCTTTGACCTCCTCTAAATCACCTCAAATTTTGCACACATGATCTCCTACATAAACATAGATAGTTTGTGAAGGTTTTATTTTTTGCATTTTCTTGAATTTATAATGTCTTGTCGAATGTCAGTTCAAAACATGGGATAATGAAACATGCTCGTGGGAAAAGGCATGCATTTGATTTGATTAATAAACATGAGACCAATAACATGTGTGATCGATGAAGTAATACTGAAACAACATGTGTGATCAGTGAAGCAACACTGAAGTGATCAGTGAAGCAACACTGAAACAACATGTGTGATCATTGTAGCACATAAACTCATAGTTCACAACATCTAAACAGAACTAACCATACACCACATGCAAATATAAGGACAAGCAAATATAGATGGAATAATACATTACTAGCATCACCATAGATTCAGTTCACACCATAAACAACCACATTCAGTTTACCAAAAGTAACCGGACCCAAAGTAACCCAAAAGATTAAGATTCAGTTCACAACATCACATCATCACATCACTTCACGCCGGAGTCAGGGCCTTCGCGAGCGCAACATGCTGCCCCCTGATCATGTAGTCCTCCCCGCGGATCGCTACATCCTCTGCATGAGACGGAAGGTGATCGAAGCGGCCATCCTTTGGCTCTGGCTTGGTGGTGCAGTAGGGGCAGTGCCACTTCTTGATCTTGCGGTTGTAGAAGGAAGCAACTCCCTTGCCCTTGATCTTCTCCACCTCCTTGGCTGTGAAGGATGCGACGTTGCCCTTGTACACATCATCTCCAGAATCATACTGCACACATGAATGAATTGCATTAATACATTACAAATTCATATACACCATGTCAAAGGAACTAAATGAACAAGGGACAGGCTTATCTCATATTCTTCGTCGTCACTAAACTCTGGATCGTACGGGTCGTAGTCGGCCAGCTTCCTCCCCCCCCCCACAACCATCATCCTCCTGAATATACAATTACATCCATCACTAGTAGCCAATTGAAAATTTAGATATGCACACATGACACATTGATCATAGGGCTAATATACTCCCAATATGACATTCAAAACCCCAACCTGAGTAGCATTCAAAAACAAATCTAATATAACTACATATGACATTCAAAACCCCAATATGACATTCAAATAACACATTGATCATTGGTCATGCACACACATTGAACAACATAGCTAATATAACTACATATTGTGGACAAATTTATATATTAACAAATCAAATAACTTCTTAATCAATAGATTCCATTTGGGCATATGACATTCAAAACCCCAATCTGAGTAGCATTCAAAAACAAATCTAATAGGGACCCAATCTAATAAGCATACATGTCGGTAGCATTAAAAACCCCAATCTGTGAGCATTAAAAACAAATCTAATAAGTATACATCTGTGTAGCATTGAAGCACATCTAATAAACAGATCTATCTAGCATTTTTGCAACGAATTTATCCAACAAACCCTAGTACAAAAACCCCCATCCCCCAATACAGAAAACCCCGGCCTATCCGTCAAACCAACTACTCTAACCATCTGAACTACCGTATGAATCCACAATCTAACCAATCCAACTAACTCTACAAGCTAATATCCTAAAGCAAAGCAAGTGCAAATACCTCCTACTCCTCGCTAGGCTGCGCATCGGGGGTATCGGGATGGACTGCGCCGCTCGATGCCGTCACCTTCTGTAGCGTTGAGGCGGAGCCCGCCACCTCCTTCTCCACATCCGCAGCGATTGTGAGTTTCCCCGCACTGCCGTGGACACCGCCGACATCCGCGGTCACCGCGCCCTGCAGCTCGACCACATCTCTGGCCGCTGCGTCAGCGTCGCCACGGGCTTCGGCCATCTCCGGGCAGATGGAGGCGATGAAGGTGATGAAGAGGATGCGGTGGGGGAGAGCGAGACGGTGTAGTCGAGGTAGTGGAGGAGAGCAAGATGACGCCGGTGGGGAAGAGGAAGACGATGCGGCAGGGAGGGAGGGGATTTGGGGGAAAGTGGTGTGGGGCGATGGAGGTGGTTGCCCCTCTTTATACGATGGGATGTTTCGGGCATGTCCCATGGACACGTTGTAACGCCCCGGATGTAACATTCCATAATTGTAACTCCAACTCTTGCCTTTTCCGGCTATGTTTTATGTTATTTCCTCCGTGGTTGGGTTTTGTCTTCGTTTTGCATTTCGTTCATGCCATGCATTTCATATCATGTCATCATGTGCATCTCATTTGCATTCATGTTCATCTCATGCATCCCGTCATTTTCCCCGTTGTCCGTCTCGGAATCCGACTCTCACACATGCACCCGTTGCACCCCTCAGATCTCGTTTCGTGAGCGGGAGAAAAACGTTCTCGAAATGGGCCGAGATTTGTCGAGTGGCCGTGGTACACCACCGATAGGCCGCCTGTCAATTTTCGTTCCATTTGGAGGTCGTTTGATGCCCCAACAGTTAACTGGGTAACCGTAAACCCCCCTCTCTTTGGAGCCCAACACCCCTCCAAAACAGCCCACTAGCCCATCTAAAACCACTCCATGATCTCCGTCGTTGGATCACGATCGTGTGGGCAAAAACCGCACCTCATTTGGACTCTCCTAGCTCCCTCTACCTATTTAAACACCCCTTCACCCCAAAATTCGCGGATAAACCCTAACCATCTTCCCTCGCGCCGCCGGACAAATCCACCCGCCGCCGGACGTGTCCGCCGGACACGTCGCCAGGACCAATCCGGGGACGCCACCTCAGCTCCGCCGCCTCCCGCGCCCAACCAGGGCGGGCCACATCACCCCCCCCCCCCGCCGACCTCTCTCTCCTCTGCCGCCGCCAGGGCCCGTGAAGCCCGAGTACGACCCGCGGGGCCCGAACCGTGCCGCCGTCAACCGTAGGAGCCCCGCGGCTCCTCCCTTCCCCGCCGCCGAGTCACCTCCGCCGCCGCTAGTCGCCGTCGTCCTCCGCGCCGTTCGCCGTGCGCCTTGCCCCGCGACCCCTTGTCGGAGCTCCAGCCTCCGTCGCCCCTGCGACCCCATGCCGGATCCGCCGCCCCCAACCTTGCCGGCGTCCTCCTCTGCCTCCTCCCTCATCCCCGACGAGTTCTCCGGCCGACCTCGGTTTCCGCACCACCAAACCCTAGATCTGGAGTGGTATATTTCTCTAAGTCCCCAATATTTCTACATCACGTGACCTCCTTTGACCTGCCATATCTCCATGCTCGTAGCTCCGATTTGCGCATATGATATATCGAAATGTCCTTCTCGTGATGCTCTTAATGTTAGTGTCATTTGCATGCATGTTACTGCCCATATTCATGCCTTAATCATCATTGCAAAGGTGCTATATGATGTTGTCTGCTGGAATTCATCATAACTTGCTGATTTGTCATTTTCGTAGCATTTTGTGTGTGCATCCTTTCAACATCATGTCTACATGTTTTAGGAGCATCTCCATGCCATCTTTACAGTGGTGCAAGCCTTGTATTTTTCTGAGCTCTGTGGTGACTAGCACAAGCATGCAAAGTAGGCCACATGATGTTGCTGATTTCAAACACTTAGTATCTCTGCCAAGTTTTTTCCTATTGCATTATGTTGCTATGTTGACTTGTTGCCACAAGTAGATCCATGCATATTTTGATGAAGCTCAATAAGGATGTTTTGAAGATATGGTTATGCTCTATCCATTAATGCCTCTGGTTGTACTTATGGTGTAGTGTAGCTTGTCATTACCATGCTTTACTTTTGCTAAATATTGTTGCTGGCATATTGTTAACATGAAGTGCATTTTTGCCATGTGTTTTGCTAGTGATCCATGCACCCTATGAACTTTCTCTTGCCATGTTTAGCTTCATAAATGTGTCTTCTTACTGTAGGTTACCTTGTGATGCTATGAAATGCTTTTTGGTAAGTTGCATGAGCTTGCAAAGTTGTTATCGTGAATCTGTTTCTGCCATGCTATGTTTTTCTACTAAGTCTGAAACTGTTCATATCACTTGCCATGTTTGCATTGATGCTACCATATTTTCCGTGCATCTTTGGCTAAAGTTCTGAAACTGTTCACGATTTGCAGAGCTTCACCTGTACTTCACGGCCATGTACTTTGTTGCTATGTCCGAGTGTCGTAGCATAGTTTCATGATGCATCTTAAGTGCTATGATGTTGTTAAGCGCAGTTTTGCATCGTTCTTGTTTTGCTCGTCATTTGCAAACCGTGCATCCGTTTCCGGTGATCCTTATATCGATTTTGACTGAAATCACCCCATCTTTCCAGTGGAATGTTTGGTTTGCCAAGTTGATGTCATGATCATATTTTCCTTTCCGGAGTACCCATATGCATTGCACATCATATCTTGCATTCCATGCCATGTCTTGCATCATGTTGCTTGTGCATTGCACCGTGATTGATTGTTGTTCTGTTGCTTGTGTTCTTGCTTTGGGTAGAGCCAAGAGACGAGTTTGTCAACGAGGATCCTGTTGAGTACGTTTACGAGGAGCAAGCTTTCGACAACCCTAGGAACTTTGCAGGCAAGATGATCATTACCCCCGATATCACTTCTATCTTTGCTTGCTAGTTGTTTGCTCTATCACTATGTCGCGTTACCTACCACTTGTTTATCATGCCTCCCATATTGCCATGTCAAGCCTCTAACCCACCTTCCTAGAAAACCGTTGTTTGGCTAAGTTACTGCTTTTACTCAGCCCCTCTTATAGCATTGCTAGTTGCAGGTGCAGTTGCAGGTTGTTCCATGTTTGGAACATGGATAGGTTGGGATATCACAATATCTCTTATTTAATTAATGCATCTATATACTTGGTAAAGGGTGGAAGGCTAGGCCTTTTGCTTGGTGTTTTGTTCCACTCTTGCCGCCCTAGTTTCCGTCATACCGGTGTTATGTTCCTTGATTTTGCGTCCCTAACATGATGACGATTTATGGGCCCCTCTTGATAGTTCGCTCTGAATAAAACTCCTCCAGCAAGGCCCAACCTTGGTTTTACCATTTGCCTTATAACAACTAAAAACTTGCATAGGGACTTTTCGGGCCCCGTGGACTTAATCAACCCCGGGCCAGTGCTCCACATGAGTGTTGGTTCAAACTAGAGCACCGTGCGTGGCCGCCCCTAGGCAACTTGGGGTATTTGGTATATACCTATACGCTTCGCTCATCCGGTGTACCATGAGAAAGAGATCGTGCTACTCCTATCAGGCTAGGTCAGTGCATCGGGAGGTCTTGCTGGACTAGTTTTACCATTGTCGAAATATCTTGTGCACCAGGATTCCGAGTCTGATCGGAGGGTCCCGCGATGGAGGATTGTCTCCGCGGATCGTGAGCTTGCCATGGGCTAAGTTGGGACACCCCTGTAGGGTTTCAACTTTCAAGAGTCGTGCTCGCAGTTATGTGGCAGATGGGAATTTGCTAATATCCGGTTGTAGAGAACTTGACACTTGACTTACATAAAAGACACCAACCGCGTGTGTAACCGTGATGGTCTCTTTTCGACGAGGTTCGGGAAGAGAACACGATGGGGTTATGTTTGAACGTAAGTAGTTCAGGATCACTTCTTGATCACTTCTAGTTTGTGACTGTTGCGTAGTCTCTCATCTTACTCTTGTACTCATATGTTAGCCACCATATTAGCTTAGCGCTTGATGCAGCTCCACCTCATAACCACATCCTACCTATAAGCTTAAATAGTCTTGATCTCGTGGGTTTTGAGATTGCTGAGTCCTCGTGACTCACAGATACTAACAAAAACAGTTGCAGGTGCCGATGATACCAATGCAGATGATGCAGCCGAGCTCAAGTGGGAGTTCGACGAGGACCTTGGCCATACCATGTTTCATTTCCGGATGATCAGTAGTGGTGCCCAGTTGGGACAATCGTGATTTAGCATTTGGGGTTGTCTTCTTTTCATTTGGATCCGTCCGTAGTTGGACTATGTGTGTACTCTGAATGATGTATGAATTATTTGATATTTGTGTGACGTGGCGATTGTAAGCCAACTATTTAATTATCCTTGTTCTTGTACATGGGATTGTGTGGAGATGACCCTTCTTGCGACAAAACGAAAATGTGGTTATGCCTCTAAGTCGTGCCCCAACACGTGGGAGATATAGCCACATCTTGGGCGTTATAAGTTGGTAATCAAAGCCATCCCCGACTTAGGAGCCCCCTGCTTGATCGAATCGCTGACGTTGTTGAGTCTAGAACAAAATGTTTTGAGTCTTAGGATTATATATATATCGAAGAGTAGGATTCTTTTTACTCCTCAACCCCCTTCGTCGCTCTGGTGAGGTCTCCTGACGTAGATGTTTTGACTTTCCTCTCCTCATTTTCACTATAAAAAAATTAGGATCACGCGGGTATCTTGGGATCGTTCTGATATTCTTGTGACGAGAACATTGTTCTTGGTGCCTCCCGACATTTAGGGGTTGTGGCAGTGTCCCGGGGAGTTGAGCTCCGAGGTGTTGCCGTCACAATTTTACCATTGTAGTTTTGGAATACCTGAGTTCACTGACATCGAAAATCTCTTTTATGCAGTTAGTGGTGAGATAACCTCGATGCCACCCGGTATTGGGGAGGGAGTTCAGGAGTATTGCCACAGCTCGTATAATGGATGCTTTTTGAAGGTTGAGGTACACGATTTCCGGAGTTTTCTTGGTTATGTGTTGACAGATGGATACAGTTGGAGCGTAGGGCTTGTTAGTTGTGTGATATATATTGTGCCTCCATGTATCCCCAACACCAAATTGCATAACCAGAAAGTTTCAGGAGTTTATAGGTGGGAATTCAAGTAGCTCTTAGTTATTCTTCCGTCAGATATTTGGTATGTGATTGGGTGATCCTTACCATTTATTTGTTCCAGTCGTACCTTGTTATTTCATTCATCAATCTCTTTTAAAGTGGCTTCTCACCTTAATGGTCGTGTAATGTTAACTTTGGAATTCATTCATCCAATCCTTTTTCGAATGTTTATTGTGAAGACTATATTTGCAATTTCTATCCGTTGATTTAGCTTATGTATCTATCTATCATGGTTCTAACAGATGTCACCATCTTCAGGATGGCTCCTCCAACGCGTCTGAATTCAGACCGTAATGATGGGGATCAGGCAAACCCTCCACCTCCGCCACCTCCTCCGCCTCTGGAGGCATGGCAAACTGTCATGGCAGCCACCAACGCCAATACCCAGATGCTTTTGCAACTCTTACAAGAGTGCAACCAAGGCCAAGGCAACCAAGGAAATCAAGGTCAAGTGCAATTCAATAATCAGCCTCAGTTTGCTACAGTCAAGCGGTTTCTTGCAAATCAGCCAAAGTCTTTTAGCAATTGTGCTGAGGCCATGGACGCCGATGATTGGCTCGTGGACATCAGGAAGCATTTTGAATGTAGCAATACCAGGCCTGAGGATGTCAAGTTTGCTTCTTTTCAGCTCAAGGACCAAGCTGCTGATTGGTATCAACAATACACAGATTCTAGAGTGGGTCGAGTGATTACCTAGACTAACTTCTGCCAGGATTTTAAAGCTCATCACATTCCAACAAGTGTTGTCGAGAGCAAGCGTGAGGAATTCCGCAATCTCAAGCAAGGAGGCATGTCCGTGTATCAATACAACATCCAGTTTCAGAAACTTGCTCACTTCGTGAGGCAGGACGTTCCTAATGAAAAGAGCATGATCTATCACTTCAGGGGTGGCCTCAAAGAGGATCTGCAGTTAGCTCTCGTTATGGTTGAGCCTACTCAGTTCGATCAGTTCTATAACATGGCCCTCAAGCAAGAAGTTGCTCGGCTCAAGTGTGAGGCTTCAAAGAAGAGAATCAAGGATGCAGTTTACTCGTCTTCTTCCTCCCAAGTGGTAGCTAAGCAATAGAAGTTCTAGCTTCCTCCGCCTCCTTCGTTTCGTCAACCCTACTAGCAGAAGAACTCAGGTGGTCGTGGATCTTCCCACCCACCCAATCCAGGCTATCAGAACAAGTCTCAGACTCAACCTCCAAGGACAGGTGGTCCTCCTCCTCCTTATCATCATCCGCTCTCAAAGGTTACTTGCAACAAGTGTGGTCTAAAGGTCACTATGCAAACAAGTGCACTCAAAGGCGCCTTCCGCCTCCTCCTCTTGTGAGTTCTTCAAGCATTGCAGTCGTCAAGCACAATCCAAAGCATGCAAATGTGAACATGTTGAATGCAGCTCAAGCGGAGGATTCTTCAGATGCGATCATGGGTAACCTCTCTGTTAACTCTATTCCTGCTAAAGTTTTTATTCGATACGGGTGCATCGCATTGTTTCATGTCAAGACCGTTCTTTGCAAAGCATGATTTCACTTGGTCTTACCTAGATAAACCTTTGGGTGTTGTTTCTCCAGGGTTGTCAATGAGAGCCAACGCGATAGTTCCTGATGTCACCATCAAGATGGGAAATTATAAATTTCTGGCTTCTCCTATGGTTCTTGGCGACTCTGATATTGATCTTATTCTCGACATGGATTGGCCTTCTCAGCACAAGGCTGCTCTTGATTGTGCCGCCAGGGAGATTAAATTGACGCACCCTTCTGAGGATGTGATCATCTATGCCGCTCGTGATGAAACCATTCGGTTGTTCTCTCTCAATGAGAAGGGCGAGTTAGACGCCATTTCTCAGAGTCCAGTTGTTTGTGAGTATCAAGATGTCTTTCCAGAAGAGTTTCCGGGTATGCCTCCTCACCGTCTAGTTGAGTTTGTTATCGATCTTGAGCCTGGCACTGAACCCATTTGCAAGCGTCCATACAAGCTTGGACCAAAGGAGCTGAGAGAATTGAAGAAACGGCTCGATGAACAAGAGCGTCTGGGTCTGATCAGACCGAGTTCATCTCCGTGGGGTTGTGGTGTTCTTTTTGTCCAGAAGAAAGATGGCACAGATTGACTTTGCATCGATTACTGTCCATTGAACAAGAAGACAATCAAGAACAAGTATCCACTTCCCAACATCAATGATCTATTTGAGCAACTCAAAGGTGCAAAGGTGCTCTCCAAGCTTGACCTCCGTATGGGTTTTCATCAGATTCGCATTCATGAAGAAGATATCCCTAAGACAACATTCAGAACTAGCTTTGGTTCTTATGAATATACTGTCATGTCTTTCAGCCTTGTCAATGCCCCTCCAATATTCTCTCGTATGATGAACTTCATCTTCAACCCCTACACAAATGAATTCATCCTGGTGTATCTCGATGATATCTTGGTGTTCTCCAAGAATAAGAAGGATCATGCCAAACATTTGCGATTGGTGCTCGACAAGCTCAGAGAGTATCAATTCTACGCGAAGTTCTCCAAATGTGAGTTTTGGCTTGATGAGGTTCTTTACCTTGGCCACATCATCTCCGCCAAAGGCATTGCTGTTAATCCAGAAAAGGTTTCTACAATTGCCAACTGGGAACCTCCTCAGAATGTCAAGCAGCTCCGCAGTTTCCTTGGTCTTGCAAGCTATTGCCGAAGATTCGTTGAGAATTTCTCAAAGATTGCTAAACCTCTTTCCAACCTCCTCTAGAAGCATGTCAAGTATTCCTGGACTCCTGAGTGTGACGTTGCTTTCAACACTCTCAAAGAGAAACTCGCCACAACTCCTGTCCTAACTCCTCCTGATGAGTCCAAGCCATTCGAAGTTTTCTGTGATGCCTCCTTGCAAGGTCTCGGTGCCGTGTTAATGCAAGAGAAGATACTTGTGGCCTATACTTCTCGTCACTTGAAGCCAAACGAAAGGAACTACCCCACTCACAATATTGAGTTGGCGGCAGTTGTCCATGCATTAATAACATGGAGACATCTCTTGTTGGGAAGGCAAGTGGACATTTTCACCGATCACAAGAGTCTCAAATATATCTTCACTCAACCCAACCTCATCCTCGGGCAAACTCGTTGGGTCGAAATGATTCAAGAGTACAATCCAAGTATTGAATATACTCCAGGTAAGGCCAATGTGATTGCAGATGCTTTGAGCAGAAAGGCTTATTGCAACAACTTAATTCTCAAGCCATTCCAAACAGATCTTTGTGAAGCTTTTCTCAAGCTCAACCTCCAAGTTGTTCCTCAAGGTTTTCTTGCCAACCTTCAAGTCACTCCAACTTTGGAAGACCAAATTCATGAGGCACAACTCCTTGATACCATGGTAAAGAAGGTGAAACGCGGTATTGCCAAGGGATTATCCAAATACAAGTGTTATCGCATTGATGACAAGGACACCTTATTCTTCGAGGACCGGACTATGGTTCCTAAAGGTGATCTAAGGAAGGTCATAATGACCGAAGCGCACAATTCTCTTCATTCCATTCATCCAGGTAGTTCGAAGATGCACCATGACCTCAAGCAGTCATATTGGTGGACTCGAATGAAGCGAGTGATTGCTCAATTCGTGAATGAATGTGATGCCTGTCGAAGGGTGAAAGCAGAACACCAACGGCCAGCTGGTCTCCTCCAACCTCTTGCTATTCCATAATGGAAGTTTGATCATATTGAAATGGACTTTGTCACCGGCTTCCCAAAGTCCAAGTGTGGGAATGATCCTATGTTCGTTGTCATCGACAAGCTTACAAAAGTGGCTCATTTCCTTCCAATCAAAGAATCTATCACGGCAGCTCAGTTGGCAGAGCTATAAACCTCCATAATTGTCTCGTTGCACGGAATTCCGCAATTGATCTATTCAGACCGCGGAAGCATTTTCACTTCTAAGTTCCGGGACTCCTTCCAGAAGGCCATGGGCACCAACATTCACTTCAGCATGGCCTTCCATCCTCAAACAAGTGGCCAAGTCGAGCGAGTCAATCAAATCCTCGAAGACATGCTCAGAGCTTGTGTCATCTATTTCGGTATGAAGTGGGAAGGTTGTCTCCCATATGTCGAGTTCTCCTACAACAACAGCTTCCAAGCAAATTCGGGCAAGGCCCCATTTGAAATTCTTTGTGGCAAGAAGTGCCGTACTCCTCTCAATTGGTCCGAGACTGGTGAACGCCAACTTCTTGGCAACGACTTGATCACAGAAGCTGAAGAAATGTGTAAATTCATTCGTGAAAATCTCAAAGCCGCGCAATCGCGCCAGAAGAGTTACTATGATAGCAAGCACCGTGACTAGGCTTTCGAGATCGGAGACCATGTCTACCTCCGCGTCTCTCCAATGAAAGGCACTCAACGCTTCGGTATCAAAGGGAAGCTTGCCCCGAGATATGTGGGTCCTTTCAAGATCATTGACAAAAGAGGCGACCTCGCCTATCAACTTGAGCTCCCGTCCAACTTCACAAATGTGCACGATGTGTTTCACGTGTCACCGCTTCACAAGTGCTTCAAGACGCCTAAGCGCACCATCAACTTTGAAGAGATTGACCTCCAAGAAGATTTGTCTTATCATGTGCATCTCGTTGCCATTCTTGAAGAAACCGAGCGCAAAACTCGTAGCAAGTCAATAAAATTCTTGAAAGTTAAGTGGTCTCACCATTCCAACCGAGAAGCCACCTGGGAGCGCGAGGATCACCTCCGTTCCGAATATCCGGAGTTCTTTCAGTCCTAGATATCGGGTCGAGATCCTCTTGTAGTGGTGGAGAGTTGTAACACCCCGGATGTAACATTCCATAATTGTAACTCCAACTCTTGCCTTTTTCGGCTATGTTTTGTGTTATTTCCTCCGTGGTTGGGTTTTGTCTTCGTTTTGCATTTTTTTCATGTCATGCATTTCATACCATGTCATCATGTGCATCTCATTTGCATTCGTGTTCGTTTCATGCATCCGGTCATTTTCGCCATTCTCCGTCTCGGAATCCGACTCTCACACATGCACCCGTTGCACCCCTCAGATCTTGTTTCGTGAGCGGGAGAAAAATGTTCTCAAAATGGTCCGAGATTTGTCGAGTGGCCGTGGTACACTACCGGTAGGCCACCTATCAAATTTTGTTCCATTTGGAGGTCGTTTGATGCCCCAACAGTTAACCGGGTAACCGTAAAACCCCCTCTCTTTGCAGCCCAACAGCCCTCCAAAACAACCCACTAGCACATCTAAACCCCCTCCATGCTCTCCGTCGTTGGGTCACGATCATGTGGGTGAAAACCGCATCTCATTTGGACTCTCCTAGCTCCCTCTACCTATTTAAACACCCCCTCCCCTCGAAATCCGCGGATAAACCCTAACCATCTTCCCTCACGCCGCCGGACAAATCCACCCGCCGCCGGACGTGTCCGCCGGACACGTAGCCAGGACCAATCCGGGGACGCCACCTCAGCTCCGCCGCCTCCCACGCCCAACCGGGGCATGCCACGTCACCCCCCCGGCCTCTCTCCTTCGCCGCCGCCAGGGCCCGCGAAGCCCGAGTCAGTCCCGTGGGACCCGAACCGCGCCGCCGTCAACCGTGGGAGCCCCACGCCCGAGCCCTGCGGCTCCTCCCTTCCCTGCCGCCGAGTCACCGTCGTCCTCCGCGCCGTTCGCCGCGTGCCTTGCCCCATGACCCCTCGTCGGAAGCCGTCGTCGCCGGAGCTCCAGCCTCCGCCGCCGCACCTCTCCGCCGGCGCCGCCCCCGTGACCCCTCGCCGAATCCGCAGCCCCAACCTCGTCGGTGTCCTCCTCCGCCGCCTTCCTTAACTCTGGCGAGTTCTCCGGCCGACCTCGGTTTCCATGCCGCCAAACCCTAGATCTGGAGTGGTATATTTCTCTAAGTCCCCAATATTTCTACATCATGTGCCCCCCTTTGACCAGCCATATCTCCATGCTTGTAGCTCCGATTTGCGCATATGATATATCGAAATGTTCGTCTCGTGATGCTCTTCATGCTAGTCTCATTTGCATGCATGTTACTGTCCATATTGATGCCTTAATAAACGTTTCAAAAGTGCTATATGATGTTGTCTGCTGGAATTCATCATAACTTGCTGAATTGTCATTTTCATAGCATTTTGTGTGTGCATCCTTTGAGCATCATGTCTACATGTTTTAGGAGCATCTCCATGCCATCTTTACAGTGGTGCAAGCCTTGTATTTTTGTGAGCTCTTTGGTGACTATCACAAGCATGCAAAGTAGGCCACATGATGTTGCTGATTTCAGACACTTAGTATTTCTGCTAAGTCTTTTCCTGTTACATTATGTTCTATGTTGACTTGTTGCCACAAGTAGATCCATGCACATTTTGATGAAGTTCATTAAGGCTGTTTTGAAGGCATCTTTGGCTAAAGTTCAGTAAGGGAGTTTTGTTCATTTCCTTTAGTACTAGCATGCCATGCTTTTGTTTTCCATGATATGTCCCTGTAGCATGTTGTTTGCTAGCTCTAAACGTTGCTACCTGATGCTGTTTATGCCATGTTTAGTATTTTCACTAACTCTGTAACGTGTTTGTCATTTGCATTTTTGCCATGCTGTATTAGGCTTGTTCTAGTAAGTTCTAATAGGAGCTCAATGTTCATGATTTGTGGAGCTTCACCTGTACTTCACTGCCATGTGCTTTGTTGCTATGTTGTAGTGCTGTAGCATAGTTTCATGATGCATCTTAAGTGCTATGATGGTGTTAAGCGCAGTTTTGCATCGTTCTTGTTTTGCTTGTCATTTGCAAACCGTGCATCCGTTTCCGGTGATCCTTATATCGATTTCGACCGAAATCACCCCATCTTTCCAGTGGCATGCTTGGTTTGCCAAGTTTATGCCATGATCATCTTTTCCCTTCCAGAGTACCCATATGCATTGCACATCATATCTTGCCTTCCATGCCATGTCTTGCATCATGTTGCTTGTGCATTGCACTGTGATTGATTGTTGTTCCGTTGCTTGTGTTCTTTCTTTGGGTAGAGCCGGAACACGAGTTCATGAACGAGGATCCTCTTGAGTACATTTACGAGGAGCAAGCTTTCGACAACCCTGAGAACTTTGCAGGCAAGATGATCATTACCCCCGATATCACTTCTATCTTTGCTTGCTAGTTGTTCGCTCTATCGCTATGTCGCGTTACCTACCACTTGTTTATCATGGCTCCCATATTGCCATGTCAAGCCTCTAACCCACCTTCCTAGCAAACCGTTGTTTGGCTAAGTTACCGCTTTTACTCAGGCCCTCTTATAGCGGTGCTAGTTGCAGGTGCAGTTGCAGATTGTTCCATGTTTGGAACATGGATAGGTTGGGATATCACAATATCTCTTATTTAATTAATGCACCTATATAGTTGGTAAAGGGTGGAAGGCTAGGCCTTTTGCCTGGTGTTTTGCTCCACTCTTGCCGCCCTAGTTTCCATCATACCGGTGTTATGTTCCTTGATTTTCCGTCCCTAACACGATGAGCGTTTATGGGCCCCTCTTGACAGTACGCTTTGAATAGAACTCCTCCAGCAAGGCCCAACCTTGGTTTTACCATTTGCCTTATAACAACTAAAAACTTGCATAGGGACTTTCCGGACCCCGTGAACTTAATCAACCCCCGGGCCAGTGCTCCACATGAGTGTTGGTCCAGACTAGAGCACCGTGCGGAGCTGCCCCTAGGCAACTCGGGGTATTTGGTATATACTTATATGCTTCGCTCATCCGGTGTACCCTGAGAAAGAGATCGCGCTACTCCTATCAGGCTAGGTCGGTGCATCGGGAGGCCTTGCTGGACTAGTTTTACCATTGTGGAAATATCTTGTGCACCGGGATTCCAAGTCTGATCGGAGGGTCCCGCGATGGAGGATTGTCTCCGCGGATCGTGAGCTTGTCATGGGCTAAGTTGGGACACCCCTGCAGGTTTAAACTTTCGTGATCCTTGCTCGCTGTTATGTGGCATATGGGAATTTGCTAATATCCGGTTGTAGAGAACTTGACACTTGACTTACCTAAAAGACGCCAACTGCGTGTGTAACCGTTATGGTCTCTTTTCGACGAGGTTCGGGAAGAGAACATAGTGGGGTTATGTTTGAACGTAAGTAGTTTAAGATCACTTCTTGATCACTTCTAGTTTACGACCGTTGCGTAGTTTCTCATCTTACTCTTTGATACATCTCCGTCGTATCTACTTTTCCAAACACTTTTGCCCTTGTTTTGGACTCTAACTTGCATGATTTGAATGGAACTAACCCGGACTGATGCTGTTTTCAGCAGAATTGCTATGGTGTTATTTATGTGCAGAAACAAAAGTTCTCGGAATGACCTGAAACTTCACGGAACATCTATTCAGAAATAATAAAAAAAATCCTTGCAAAAGATGAATACCAGGGGGCCCACCACCTGTCCACGAGGATGGGGGCGCGCCCCCTACCTCGTGGCCCCCCTGGAGCTCCTCCGACCTCAACTCCAACTCTATATATTTGCTTTAGGGGAGAAAAAATCAGAGAGAAGAATTCATCGCGTTTTACGATACGGAGCCGCCACCAAGCCCTAAAACCTCCCGGGAGGGCTGATCTGGAGTCCGTTCGGGGCTCCGTAGAGGGGAATCCATCACCATCGTCATCATCAACAATCCTCCATCACCAATTTCATGATGCTCACCGCTGTGCGTGAGTAATTCCATCGTAGGCTTGCTGGACGGTGATGGGTTGGATGAGATCTATCATGCAATCGAGTTAGTTTTGTTAGGGTTTGATCCCTAGTATCCACTATGTTCTGAGATTGATGTTGCTAGACTTTGCTATGCTTAATGCTTGTCACTACGGCCCGAGTGCCATGATTTCAGATCTGAACCTATTATGTTTTCATCAATATATGAGTGTTCTTGATCCTATCTTGCAAGTCTATAGTCACCTATTATGTGTTATGATCCGTTAACCCCGAAGTGACAATACTCGGGTTACTTACCGGTGATGACCATAGTTTGAGGAGTTCATGTATTCACTATGTGCTAATGCTTTGTTCCGGTACTCTATTAAAAGGAGGCCTTAATATCCCTTAGTTTCCATTAGGACCCCGCTGCCATGGGAGGGTAGGACAAAAGATGTCATGCAAGTTCTTTTCCATAAGCATGTATGACTATATTCGAAATACATGCCTACATTACATTGATGAATTGGAGCTAGTTCTGTGTCACCCTATGTTATGATTGTTACATGATGAACCGCATCCGGCATAATTCTCCATCACCGATCCATTGCCTACGAGCTTTCCATATATTGTTCTTCGCTTATCTACTTTTCCGTTGCTATTGCTATCATCACTACAAAATACCAAAAACATTACTTTTGGTATCATTACCTTTTGCTACTGCTACCACTACTATCATATTACTTTGCTACTAAACACTTTGCTGCAGATATTAAGTTTCCAGGTGTGGTTGAATTGACACCTGAACTGCTAATACTTGAGAATATTCTTTGGCTCCCCTTGTGTCGAATCAATAAATTTGGGTTGAGTACTCTACCCTCGAAAACTATTGCGATCCCCTATACTTGTGGGTTATCAAGACTATTTTCTGGCGCCGTTGCCGGGGAGCATAGCTCTATTCTTTGAGTCACTTGGGATTTATATCTGCTTATCATTATGAAGAACTTGAGAGATCCAAAAACCAAGATTTATCCCTCAACTACGAGGGGAGGTAAGGAACTACCATCTAGCTCCGCACTTGATTCACCTTCTGTTTTGAGTAAGTTTGCGACACCTAAACCTGCTTCTGCTATTCGTTCTGATATGTCACATGTTATTGATGATGCCACTTCTGCTATGCATGATACTTATGATGAAACTACTTCTATGCTTGATACTACTATGCCACTTGGTGAATTTCTTGATGAACAACTTTCTAGGGTTAGAGAGAATGAAAATATTGAATCTGATAATATTGATGAAAGTGATGATGAAGACTTGCCCGTTATTCCTAAGGGTTATGTTTTTGATAAATAAGCTTCTTTAACTATTTTAGCTTGCAAAGATAGTTATGAACTTAAGAGGTTATTAGCTAAATGGAATAGGCAATCTCTAAATGCTAGGATGAAACCTGACAATGCTTTTGCTACTTCACCTATCTTTGTTAC
This sequence comes from Triticum urartu, assembly GCF_056163025.1. NCBI lineage: Eukaryota > Viridiplantae > Streptophyta > Magnoliopsida > Poales > Poaceae > Triticum > Triticum urartu. The sequence goes on from NC_141874.1 coordinate 580,045,337, forward strand.
CAATAAGGATTATGAATTCTCTATTGATCCTGATATAATTACTTTGGTTGAATCTGATCCTTTTCATGGCTATGAATCTGAAACTGTTGTGGCACATCTTACTAAATTAAATGATATAGCCACCCTGTTCACTAATGATGAGGGAACTCATTACTTTTATATCCTTAAAATATCTCCGTTCTCATTAAAGGGTGATGCTAAGATATGGTTTAATTCTCTTGATCCTGGTTGTGTGAGTAGTCCCCAGGATATGATCTATTACTTCTCTGCTAAATATTTCCCTACTCATAAGAAACAAGCTGCTTTAAGGGATATAATTTTGTGCAAATTGAAGAAGAGAGTCTCCCACAAGCTTGGGGGAGGCTTCTCAAGTTACTCAATGCTTTGCCTGATCATCCTCTTAAGAAAAATGAAATACTTGATATCTTTTATAATGGACTAACTGATGCTTCCAGAGATTACCTGGATAGTTGCGCTGGTTCTGTTTTCAGGGAAAGAACACCGGATGAAGCTGAAATTTTATTGAATTATATGTTGACAAATGAAAATAATTGGACACTTCCTGAACCAACTCTTGAGCCTATTCCTAAACCAACTCCGAAGAAAAGAGCTGTTCTATTTCTCAGTCCTGAAGATATGCAAGAGGCAAAGAAATCTATGAAAGAAAAAGGTATTAAAGTTGAAGATGTTAAGAATTTACCTCCTATTGAAGAAATACATGGTCTTAATTTACCGCTTGCTAAAGAAACATATGATCTTAATCCATTACCTATTGAATAAGTACATGGTCTTGATAACCCGACATAGGTAGTAAAGGTAAATTCTCTCTATAGATATGATAAAGCTGAAATCCCATTTACTAAGTTTGCTAGCCCATGCTTAGATGAGTTTGATAAATTTATGGTTAAGCAAGAAGACTTCAATGCTTATTTTTGTAGACAATTGAAATACAATTCAAATATGCTTGAACACTTGGGTGATTATATGGCTAATGTTAAAGGTGAACTTAAACTTATTAGTAAACATGCTTCTATCGTTACCACTCAAGTAGAACAAGTACTTAAGGCTCAAAATGATTTGCTCGATGAATTGAATAGTAAGGATAATGATAATGCTGTTAGAGTGGCTACTAGAACTGGTAGAATGACTCAGGAACCTTTGTATCCTGAAGGCCACCCTAAGAGAATTGAGCAAGATTCTCAGAGAAATAATATAGATGCACCTAGTCCTTCTAAAAGGAAGAAAAAGAAAAATGATAGGACTTTGCATGCTTCTAGTGAACCTATTGCTGAAACACCTGAGAATCCAAATGATATTTCTATTTCTGATGCTGAAACACAATCTGGTAATGAACCTGAAACTAGTGATAATGTTAATAATAATGTTCATGATGATGCTCAACCTAGTAATGATAATGCTATAGAAATTGAACCTGCTGTTGATCTTGATAACCCACAATCAAAGAATCAACGTTATGATAAGAAATACTTTATTGCTAGGAAACATGGTAAAGAAAAAGAACCATGGGTTTAAAAACCCATACCTTTTCCTCCCAAACCATCCAAGAAAAAGGATGATGAGGATTTTGAGCGCTTTGCTGAAATGATTAGACCTATCTTTTTGCGTATGCGATTAGCTGATATGCTCAAAATGAATCCTTATGCTAAGTATATGAAAGATATTGTTACAAATAAAAGGAAGATACCGGAAGCTGAAATTTCCACCATGCTTGCTAATTATACTTTTAAGGGTGGAATACCAGAGAAACTTGGAGATCCAGGAGTACCCACTATACCATGCTCAATTAAAAGAAACTATGTTAAAACTGATTTATGTGATCTTGGAGCCGGTGTTAGTGTTATGCCTCTCTCTTTATATCATAGACTTGATTTGAATAAGTTGACACCTACTGAAATATCTTTGCAAATAGCTGATAAATCAACTGTTATACCTATTGGTATTTGTGAGGATGTGCCTGTTGTGGTTGCAAACGTTACTATTTTAACAGACTTTCTTATTCTTGATATTCCCGAGGACGATAGTATGCCTATTATTCTTGGAAGACCTTTTTTGAACACTGCAGGGGCTGTTATTGATTGCACTAAAGGCAATGTCACTTTTCATGTTAATGGTAATGAGCATACGGTACACTTTCTGAGGAAACAACCTCAAGTTCATAGTATCAACTATATTGGAAAAATTCCATCGATTATATTTGGAGGTTTTGAATTTCCTCTTCCTACTGTCAAGAAGAAATATGATATTCTTATTATTGGGGATGTGCATATCCCCGTTGAGGTAACATGGTGTTATTCGAAATTTCTCCGGTTCCATGTTATTCGGAATGAGTTCGTTAACAAGACTTGATCAACCTTGTTAGTGGATTCCTTTTGATGAGCATGAGATGGATGAAACTAGAAAGCACAACTCTCTGTACCTTCTTTTTACTTTCTGTTATTTATATTAAATAAAATAAAAATAAGTAGTTTCCCTCTGTTACCTGAATTATCAGTGCAATATAAAAATACCTCGAAAATAGAAGTTCTCCAAATGCCCTGAAATTTAAATATGATTTTTCTGGAATATTTGAGAATATTTGGCACTGAGAACACAGTAGGAGGAGCTGGCACCTGACCACGAGGGTCAAGGGCGCACCCTACCCTCCTGGGCGTGCCCCCCTACCTCGTGGGCCCACGGTGGCCCTCCTCCACTTATTCCTGCCCCCACACACTCCTTCTTCCTCCCACAAACACGAATATCCATCTCAAGCACGAGTTCTGGCTCATTTTGCTGCGATTTTCGATCTCCTTGCTCAAAGCACCTCTCACAAAACTGCTTGGGGAGATTGTTCCTTGGTACTCCCTCCGTTTTTATTTAGTCCACATATTAGCTTTGATCAAAGTCAAGCTTTGTAAACTTTGACTAAGTTTATAAACAAAAATATTAACATATACAATAAAAAATCAATACCACTAGATTCATTATTGAATGTACTTTCACATCATATAGATTTGTTATGGTAAATTTTTATATATTTTTCTATAAACTTGGTCAAACTTTGCAAAATTTGACTTCGGTCAAACCTAATATGCAGACTAAATAAAAAATGGAGGGAGTATGTGACTCCTCCATTGGTCCAATTAGTTTTTGTTCTAGTGCTTTATTCATTGCAAATTTATGCTGCCTAGGTGACCATGTTCTTGAGCTTGCATGTCAAATTTATATGGTTCCAAGTAGTTTTGATGCATGATATAGGCTCTAGGCACTTGTAGGAGTAGTTGCTATCAATTTTGTTGAGTTCAGTTTACTTTTATTTTGAAGTTACTAAAAATTTCAGAAATTTGTCAGAGGAAGAAATATGTTTAGGAAAATGTACCAAGGGGGCTCTTCAAGGAAACAAGAGCCCAGGCTTGCAATGTGTGGTGCTGATGATGAGCCACCAAGAAATGCTCCAGTGCGTCCTTGTGAATGGCCTTCGGAAAGCTTTATGGATCGAGCGGGAAATAAGAAAGAATTTAACGCATATTTGCGTAACGCTGATCTTGTGAGCTTCGAGGAAGAAAAATGCCGTCAGTACCACTATCTCACTAGTTCCTTTATGAGGAGGTTTGAATTTTCATCTTCACGTAATTCTCCAACTGTCCTGTTTGATCTTTATGAAAATTCTTACACTATGGACTTAGAGGATTTTACCACTGCTTGCAAACTTCCACAATGGGGTAGTATCAGGGAACCTCGCAAATCTGAATTTAGAGATTTTCTTGCTAGTATAACTGTGGGGGAATCTAGAGATATAACACAAGCTACCATAGGGAGCATTCATTTTCCTGCTATACATTATTTTGCTCTCTTCATAGGTAGATGCATTAACGGTAAAGATGAAGCATGTCACATGTGTGCCCCTAATCTCAGTATTCTTAGGAGTGCTGTGTTGGGAGATAAATCTTATAATTTGGGAGCCATTGTTGCACGTAGGTTGCATCTGAATAGATTTAATGGAGATTTCTTTGGTGGAATTTATGCAACCCGCTTAGCTGATTTTCTTGGTGTAACTATATGTAATGATGATATTGAATTACCTCCTGCTTACCTAGACTTTAATGCTATGGTTCACCACCAGTTTGTCGAGAGGAATGAATCACCTCTCCAGTATCGTTTAATCTTTGACAGACGTCGTGCTGTCCGTATTACTCTCCCTGCTCCTGCCTTCTTTGATTATCAGGAAAAAGGAAGATACGTTATTACAAGAGAGGATGCAGATGAGTACGAGAGGAGGGCAGAGGCCGCTCGTCGCCACGCTGCAGCTCAGGAGGTGATAGCCGCTGCATCTCAGTACGACCCCAACTATTATTATGGATATCCGTCAGGCCAACCGTGGCCATAGACCAACTTAGGCCAAAAGCCTAAGCTTGGGGGAGTACGTATTTCTTACCGACATTACATTTATGTTCACACACTCATTGCTAGATGTCGGTGCTCATACTTTTTCATTGTACCATCCATGCTAGTTTATTTTCCTTTTTATGCTCTCTTCTTGTGTGTTTGATAAACCTTAAGAAAAACCAAAAAAATTAGTTGTAGCTTTTAATTAGTTTACTTTCCATGCTTGTAGTAGTAATTAAAAAGAAAACCCAAAAAGATTTCATGTTCTTCTTTTGCTTGTTGGGAGCTTTCATGTGTAAATAGTTTTATTTCTTTTCTTTTCTTTGGGGGTCGATAGGAGAAGACCATAATTAAATTGTTGAAGTAGCTCTTATATGCATTATTGTTGATCTGACAAAAGAGCCCATATTGCCTTGTCTTCTCCTGTTTATTGAATGCTTGCAGATTCCAGCTTAGTCCAATGCACGTGCACTATTATTATTATTCACATCGTTCGGTCGTGCAAGTGGAAGGCAATTATGACGATATATGATGGACTGACTGATATGAGAAAAGCTGGTATGAACTCGACCTCTCTTGTTTTTGTAAATATGATTAGTTCATCGTTCCTGATTCAGCCTATTATGAATAAACATGTTTGCAATGACAACTAGAGATCATAGTTTCTTGTGCCATGCTTGATTAGCTAGGAGCTTATAATGATTTACCTTGCGTGCCAACATGCTATTAAAATGGTTGGGGTGTGGTGTGATAGGGTGGTATCCTCCTCTGAATGATTTAAGTGACTTGACTTGGCGCATGTTCACGCATGTAGTTGAAACAAAATCAACATAGCCTTCACGATATTTATGTTCATGGTGGATTATATCCTACTCATGCTTGCATTCGGTGTTGATTAATTTTAATGCATGTTCATGACTGTTGTCGCTCTCTAGCTGGTCGCTTCCCAGTCTTTTGCTAGCCTTCACCTATACTAAGCAGGAATAGTGCTTGTGCATCCAACTCCATAAACCCCAAAGTTATTCCATATGAGTCCACCATACCTACCTATATACGGTATCTACCTGCTGTTCCAAGTAAATTTGTATGTGCCAAACTCTAAAGCTTCAAATAAATATCCTGTTTTGTATGCTCGAATAGCTCATGTATCAACTAGGGTTGTCCGTATCTTGCATGCTAGGCGGGTTATTCTCAAGAGGAGTGGACTCCGCTCCTCACTAACGAGAAAATGGCTGGTCACCGGGATGCCCAGTCCCATGCTTTATGCAAGATAAATCAAAATAATTGCAAACAAAACTCCCCCTGGGACTGTTGTTAGTTGGAGGCACTCGCTGTTTCGAGCAAGCCATGGATTGATGCTTGTTGGTGGAGGGGGAGTATAAACTTTACCATTCTGTTTGGGAACCGCCTATAATGTGTGTAGCATGGAAGATATTGCCATCTCTTGGTTGTTATGTTGACAATGAAAGTATACCGCTCAAAATATTATTCATCTCTATTTCAAAACCGAGCTCTGGCACCTCTACAAATCCCCGCTTCCCTCTGCGAAGGGCCTATCTATTTACTTTCATGTTGAGTCATCATCCTCTTATTAAAAGCACCAGTTGAAGAGCACCACTGTCATTTGCATTCATTATTGTTAGTTTACATTGAGTATGACTTGACTGGATCTCTTTTACCATGAATTACAATGTCTAGTCAGTCCTTGATCTTTAAAGGTGCCCTGCATTTATGTTTTGCGGTCTCAGAAAGGGCTAGCGAGATACCATCTTGTTATATCATATTATGATTGTTTTGAGAAAGTGTTGTCATCCGAGATTTATTATTATTGCTCGCTAGTTGATTATGCCATTGATATGAGTAAACTTGAGACCTAAGCGTTATTATGAATGTGGTTAGTCATAATCTTTGCTGAAAACTTGAATGCTGGCTTTACATATTTACAACAACAAGAGCAAATAGAGTTTGTAAAAGTTTTTCTTTATCACTTTCAGTTTATCAACTGAATTGCTTGAGGACAAGCAAAGGTTTAAGCTTGGGGGAGTTGATACGTCTCCGTCGTATCTACTTTTCCAAACACTTTTGCCCTTGTTTTGGACTCTAACTTGCATGATTTGAATGGAACTAACCCGGACTGACGCTGTTTTCAGCAGAATTGCTATGGTGTTATTTATGTGCAGAAACAAAAGTTCTCGGAATGACCTGAAACTTCACGGAACATCTATTCGGAAATAATAAAAAATCCTTGCAAAAGATGAAGACCAGGGGGCCCACCACCTGTCCACGAGGGTGGGGGCGTGCCCCCTACCTCGTAGCCCCCTAGAGCTCCTCCGACCTCAACTCCAACTCTATATATTTGCTTTCGGGGAGAAAAAAATCAAAGATAAGAATTCATCGCGTTTTACGATACGGAGACGCCGCCAAGCCCTAAAACCTCTCGGGAGGGCTGATCTGGAGTCCGTTCGGGGCTCCGGAGAGGGGAATCCGTCGCCATCGTCATCATCAACCATCCTCCATCACCAATTTCATGATGCTCACCGCCGTGCGTGAGTAATTCCATCGTAGGCTTGCTGGACGGTGATGGGTTGGATGAGATCTATCATGTAATCGAGTTAGTTTTGTTAGGGTTTGATCCATAGTATCCACTATGTTCTGAGATTGATGTTGCTATGACTTTGCTATGCTTAATGCTTGTCACTAGGGCCCGAGTGCCATGATTTCAGATATGAACCTATTATGTTTTCATGAATATATGTGAGTTCTTGATCCTATCTTGCAAGTCTATAGTCATCTATTATGTGTTATGATCCGTTAACCCCAAAGTGACAATAATCGGGACCACTCCCGGTGATGACCGTAGTTTGAGGAGTTCATGTATTCACTAAGTGTTAATGCTTTGGTCCGGTACTCTATTAAAAGGAGGCCTTAATATCCCTTAGTTTCCAATAGGACCCCGCTGCCACGTGGGGGGGGGGGGTAGGACAAAATATGTCATGCAAGTTCTTTTCCATAAGCACATATGACTATATTCGGAATACATGCCTACATTACATTGATGAATTGGAGCTAGTTCTGTGTCACCCTATGTTATGATAGTTACATGATGAACCGCATCCGGCATAATTCTCCATCACCGATCCATTGCCTACGAGCTTTCCGTATATTGTTCTTCGCTTATTTACTTTTCCGTTGCTATTGATATCATCACTACAAAATACCAAAAACATTACTTTTGCTATCATTACCTTTTGCTACCGCTACCACTACTATCATATTACTTTGCTACTAAACACTTTGCTGCAGATATTAAGTTTCTGGGTGTGGTTGAATTGACAACTCAGCTGCTAATACTTGAGAATATTCTTTGGCTCCCCTTGTGTCCAATCAATAAATTTGGGTTGAATACTCTACCCTCGAAAACTGTTGCGATCCCCTATACTTGTGGGTTATCACTCTTGTACTCGTATGTTAGCCACCATATTAGCTTAGCACTTGCTGCAGCTCCACCTCATAACCACATCCTACCTATAAGCTTAAATAGTCTTGATCTCGCGCGTTTTGAGATTGTTGAGTCCTCGTGACTCATAGATACTACCAAAACAGTTGCAGGTGTCGATGATACCAATGCAGGTGATGCAAGTGAGCTCAAGTGGGACTTCGACCAGGACCTTGGCCGTTACTATGTTTCATTTCCGGATGATCAGTAGCGGTGCCCAGTTGTGACGATCGGGATTTAGCATTTGGGGTTGTCTTCTTTTCATTCGGATCCGTCCGTAGTCGGACTATGTGTGTACTCTGGATGATGTTTGAATTATTTGATATTTGTGTCATATGGTGATTGTAAGCCAACTATTTAATTATCCTTGTTCTTGTACATGGGATTGTGTGAAGATGACCCTTCTTGCGACAAAACCAAAATGCGGTTATGCCTCTAAGTCATGCCCTGACACGTGGGAGATATAGCCGCATCTTGGGCGTTACACACGTGCTACCCCACGACCGCGGTCAGTTGCATGCGCCCACGTATACGAATACCTGTATGGTCAGCATATGAAACAACTATATGGGTAACGGTCAAAGGTGTACTCGGCCCTACGCGGCCCCACTCGTCAGAGTTAACGGTCAAAGGCATTGACCCGACGGCAACGTCCGTTGTAACCTGTTCTGAGGGTTTCGGGCAAGGGAGTGGGGAAAAGTGAGCAAAAGTTAACAGAGTGAGGATGAATGAGTAGTGCTAAGGAACCAGGGGCACAAAGATAAAAAACCTTATCCTTAATGGCAACTATACATGCGTGTCATGTCTCCTTCTGTCACTGAGATTGAGCACCGCAAGATCTAACCTATCACGAAGTACCTCTTCCCATTGCAAGAACAATAAATCTAGTTGGCCAAACCAAATGAAAGTTTCGAAGAAGAAATATGAGGCTATAATAATCATGCATATAATAGATCAAAGAAGACTCAAATAATATTCATAGATAGATCTGATCATAAACTCGCAATTCATCGGATCCCAACAAACACACCGCAAGAAGTCATTTTATCGAATAGATCTCCATGAACATCAAGGTGAACATTGTATTGAGAATCAAAAAGAGAGAAGAAGCCATCTAGCTACTGCTTACGGACCCGTAGGTCTGTGGTAAACTACTCATGCATCATCGGAGGAGCACCAATGAGGATGATGAACCCCTCCGTGATCCCCTCCGGCAAGGTGCCTGAAAAGGGCTCTAGATTGGATCTCATGGTTTTGGAACTTTTGGCGACTGGAATTGTGTTTCGTCGACTCCCCCAAGGTTTCTGGAATATTTGGGTATTTATAGAGCTGAGAGGAGGTGGAAAGGACTCTCGTGGGCCCCACCACCCACCTAAGTGCCAGGGGCCTCTAGCGTGCCCTAGTGGGTTGTGGGCCGCACGGGCCTCCCCTTTGGCACTTCCTTGGCTCCCAAGATGTCTTCTGGGCAAAAAAAAATCTCCAAAAAGTTTCGTGGCATTCGGACTTTGTTTGGTACTGATATTCTACGAAGTAAAAAACAAGCAAAAACAGCAATCAGCACTGGGCACTATGTCAATAGGTTAGTCCCAAAAAATCATATAAAGTTGCTATAAAATGAATGTAAAACATCCGAGAATTATAATATAACAACATGGAACAATCCGAAATTATAGATACGTTGGAGACGTATCAAGCAACAACATCAGTAGTGATAGTAACTTAGCAAAGATCTATATGTGATAAGCTCGTAAGCATTGGATCGGTGACATTGTTGGATAATATTCATCATGTAACAGTTATAACCTAGGGCAACTCAGAACTAGCTCAAATTCATCAATGTAATGTAGGCATGTATCCCGTATATAGTCATACGTGCTTATAATAAGAACTTGCATGACATCTTTTGTCCTACCCTCCCATGGCAGCGGGGTCCATAAGGAAACTAAGGGATATTAAGGCCTCCTTTTAATAGAGAACCGAAACAAAGCATTAGCACATAATGAATACATGAACTCCTCAAACTACAGTAATCACCGAAAAGAATCCCAATTATTGTCACCTTGGGGTATGCGAATCATAACACGTAATAGGTGCGTATAACTTGCAAGATTGGATCAAGAACACAAATATATTCATGAAAACATAAAGGGTTCAGATATGAAATCATGGCACTCGGGCCCTAGTGACAAGCATTAAGCATAGCAAAGTCATAGCAACATCAATCTCAGAACATAGTGGATACTAGGGATCAAGCCCTAACAAAACTAACTCAATTACATGATAAATATCATCCAACCCATCACCTTTCAGCAAGCCTATGAAAGAATTACTCACTCTCGGCGGTGAGCATCATGAAATTGGTGATGAAGGAAGGTTATGATGACAACGATGTCGAACCCCCCTCTCTGGAGCCCAGAACGGACTCCAGATATGGCCTTCCGATGAAGAACAGGAGGTGGGGGTGGCTCCATATCGTAAAACGCGATGATTCCTTCTCCTTTATTTTTTTCTTGGTGAATAGGTACTTATGAAATTGGAGTTAGGGTTGCGGGGGCTGGCAGGGGCCCACAAGCTTGATGGTGCGCCCCTAGGCTTGTGGCGCCCTGGTGGCCCTCCTCTGGTAGTTTCTTGCGCCAGTATATTTTATATATTATGAAATAATTCTCCATAAATTTTCAGCTCAATCCGAGATCTTTTATTTGTTCACAAAAACAAGTTCCATTCAAATCATGCAAATTACAGTCCAAAACAAGAGCAAAAGCATTTGGAAAAGTAGATACGTTTGGGATGTATCAACTCCCCCAAGCTTAACTCATTGCTTGTCCTCAAGGAATTCAGTTGATAAACTGAAAGTGATAAAGAAAAACTTATACAAACTCTTTTTGTTCTTGTTATTGTAAACATGTTTAGCTAATGTCCGAGTTTCCAGCAAGGATTATGAACTAACCGTATTCATGATAACATTTAGGTCTCACATTTACTCATGCCAATAACATAACCAACTAGCGAGAAATAATAAGATATCTCGGATGCCAACAATTTGTCAAAACAATCATGATGTAATATGATAACATGGTATCTCGCTAGCCCTTTCTGGAACCACAAAACATAAATACAGAGCACCTCTGAAGTTCAAGCAGCGACTAAACATTGTAATTCATGGTACAAAAGATCTAGTCATGCTAACACTCAACATTAACTATACACAATGCATAAGAATGATAATAGTGCTCCCTAACTGGTGCTTAATTTAGAGGGTGATGACTCAACAATAAAAGTAAATGGATAGGCCCTTCGCACAGGGAAGCAGGGACGTGTAGAGGTGCTAGAGCTCAAAGCTTAAAACTGAGATAAATATAATTTTGGGAGGTATGCCTTTCCTGTCAATGTCACGACCAAGAGTTTTCAATATCTTCCATGCTAAACAAATTAGCGGCGGTTCCCAAGTGGTAAAAGTAAATTTTACTCCCCTCCACCAACAAACACAAGCCATTGTTAGCCGAATCCTCGGGTGCCCTCCATACCAACAACTTTCAGGGGGAGTTTGTTTTATTATTTCTGCAATTTTGATTATGGGATTGGGCATCCCGATTACCAGCCCCTCTCGTGCAAGGGCGAGTGAATAAACACTCATCATGAGAATAAGCCGCTTAGAATGGAAGATATTGACCGCCCTTGTCTCTCCATGAGCGGTACGGGCACACAAAATAGATGTTCATTTGAATATTTAGAGGTGACACATGCAAATTTACTTGGAACGACAGGGTAATATCGCATATAGGTAGATACAATGGACTCATCTGGAACAACTTTGTGTTTAAGGGTTTGGATGCACAAGCAGTATTCCTGCTTAGTATAGGCGAAGGCTAGCAAATAGATTGAGAAGCGAGCAGCTAGAGAGCGAAAACGGTCATAAACATGCATTGAGAATAATTAATATTGAATACAAACATGAGTAGAATATCAAACACCATGAACATAATTATCGTGGAGGCTATGTTGGTTTTCAATCAACTACATGCGTGAACATGTGCCAAGTCAAGCCACTCGAAACATTCAGAGGAGGATACCATACTATTATACTATATCATAACCATTTTAATGCATGTTGACACACAAGATAAATCATTATCCACTCCTAGCTAATTAAGCATGCCATGAGCAACTACCATCTCTAATTATCATCACGAACATACTCATAATAATACTGAATCCACTACAAAAAAAAGACACATCCGTGACATTTTGGGTCAAACGAATTTTTTTCCTGTCATACATATGACACTTCTATGACGATAATTGTGACAAAACCCGGTATCATCATAGATGTGGTGGGCTCCTACTTCTATGACAAAAAATCATGACAGAAAATGGGCTTTTCATCCTAGGCGGGCCGGAGACGCAGCTGCATGACATTCTTTGGGCCGTCCATGACGGAAAAACCATGGTAGAAGCGAGGGCGAGGAAAATTTCGGGGAGTTCCCGGTTACGGTGGGAGGTCGGGGGCCGAGCGATGCGTGCTTCTCTCGTACATGTATGCGCGTGTGTGCGAGGCATTGGCTCTAACTGAACCCGAGCGAGGCGTTGGGCTCTAACTGAACCCGAGCAATTGCACTACAGGCTATGCGTTATTGAACCCGAGCGATCGATCGATGGCTGTTAACTGAACCCGATCGAGCGATTCCTTCACTACTGCTGCTAACTGAAGCCGATCGATGCTGCCTCTGGATGAACAGTGAGCGTTGCGGGGGGGGGGGGGTGGATGAACAGTTCCCGGTGGGGGTGGATGAACAGGACCCTGTGGTGTTGCCTCTGGATGAACAGGACCCTGATCGATCGAGCTGGTTGGGGCTGGATGAACAGGACCCCGTGGAGGGCTGGATGAACAGGACCACCCCGTGGAGGGAAGGATGAATAGTAGACGGTGGAGGGCATGATGAACAGTAGCCCGTGGAGGGGTGGTTGAACAGGAGCCCGTGGAGAGGGCTGGTTGAACAGTAGCCGGTGGAGTAGCGCGCGGTGGAGGCTGGATGAACAGTAGCCCATGGATGAACAGTCGCAGGTGGAGGCTGGAGGAGGTCGACAGTGGATGAACAGTAGCTCGTGGAGGCTGGAGGGGGTCGACGGTGGAGATGAACAGTATCCCGTGGAGTCCCGTTTTGCGGTACGCCACACCCCTCCTGATGAACAGGACCCCCGTTTCGACCGTAGCGCTCCAACACAAGTCCGTTTCGTCCGTTTTGCGGTACGCCACGCCCCTCCCGATCAACAGGACCCCCGTTTCGACCGTAGGAGGTCCGTTTCCTCCGTTTTGCGGTACGCCAGACCCCTCCCAATGAATAGGATCCCGTTTCGAACGTGGCCGGTCGAACACAAGGCCGTTTCCTCCGTTCTGCGGTACGCCAGGCCTCATTTCCATTGCCTGTTCCGTCCAAGCCCTCCTGATGAACATGATGCATTCCGTTGCCTCCCCATGAACACGACGCATTCCGTTGCCTCCCCATGAACACGACGCATTCCGTTACCTCCCCATGAACACGACGACGACGCTGTTTCTCTGTTCTGACCCAGCCATGTACACGAGCCCTGGCTGTACGTATGCGCGAGTAGGCGTTCGAGACCCCGCCCATATGTACACATATGTGGCCGTATTTTCTTTCTTGCACCCTAGCCGCCTCTACTACGACACATGCGCGCCTCTACATCCACCAGTATATATGTACGTACACGTTCGCGACCAGAATGACAATGCTATGTACGCTTCGACCAGGTGGGTCCCGACTGTCAGGCACTTCCTTGCGTGTGAAGATGTAGCTGGTGGGTCCCAGCAGTCAGGGGGGCGAAATACGGTGGCCCATCCGGTGGGTCCCCGCTGTTAGGTGGAGGAATAATTATTTTGCACGTAATAAGGAGGCACTTCCTTGTTGTGGCCATGGACCCAGCTGCCAGTCTCTCCACGTACAGTCCACATCCGATGGAAGCCGTTCCTTGACCACGTTGACCATGCCGCGCCGAGAGCACCAGGGCGGTGGACGATGGCGAGGCCTAGGAAGGGGACGACACGGAGCCGGGGAAGACGCGGCAGTGGATGCCCACGCGTAGAGGAGTACAAGGGTTCACTGGTTCGCTGTGGTGTGAGGCTGCCGTCGCCGCAGAATAACAGGGGGTGTGGGTGAGTAGAGGGATAGCCTGTCCAGCGATGTGAGTAGTAGGGGGCGGTGAGGCCTCCGCCGCATCGCAGCCAACCACGGGAGGCAGGAGCACGAGGCACGATCGGCGCTGGTTTGGGCGGCTGGAGCAAGAAGACCAGAGGTTGAAGAAGCACTACGGCCGTTGGATGGACATCGTACAGTCACTGGAGCTGGAATCGTGCATATTGACTAAGTTGACAAAGCCCTCCATCCCCGTCAACTTAGTAGGCCCACAAGTCAGCCTGCCACTATACTGGGTCCAGCTAACAGGGGGAGTATTCATTTTTTCTGTGCGTAATAAGGAGGCACCTCCTTGCGTGCGAAGATATAGCTGGTGGGTCCGAGCTGTCAGCGGGGGTAACATTTTTTTCGCGAAATACAGAGGCCCTTTCGGTGGGTCCCTGATGTCAGGTTGAGGAATCATTATTTTGCACGTAATAAGGAGGCATTTCCTTGCGTGCGGCCGTGGACCCAGCTGTCGGCCTCTCCACGTAAAGTCCATTTCATATGCATGTCAGTCGTTGACCATGTTGACCAGGCCGCGCCGAGAGCACCAGGGCGGTGGACGACGGTGAGGCCTAGGAAGGGAACGACACGGAGGCAGGGAAGACTCGACGGTTGTTTCCCATGCGAAGGGAAGTACGATTGTACGAGGGTTTACTGGTTCGTCTGCTGTCGCCGGAGAATAACAGCAGGTGTGGGTGAGTAGAGGGATGGCTAGGCCAGCGATGGGAGTACGGTGGGGCGGTGAGGCCTGCGCGGCAGTAGAGCCGGCCGCGGGGAGGAGGGAGCAGGCAGTCTCGCCGGCGCCTGTTTGAGCGGCTGGAGCAGGAAGAGCAGAGATTGAAGAAGCACGACGGCCGTTGGATGGCCATCCAACAGTCACTGCTTGTGCGTCAACCTTTTTTTAGGAAAGCCTCAAATCTGTGGAAAACAGCATATATCCCATCTGCCATTATTTCTAATAATTTACAGCCCATTTGCTAATTATTAAGGTTTTTTTGGAGCCCATATTCTTTTTGTTAGCATTATAGCCCATATTGTGGCCACGGTTAAAAAATTATACGAAATTTTGCATATTTCGGTGCTGTCCGAACTGTTTTTAATCCCGAAATTTTGACTCACATTCAAACTGATTTTAAAAATAAATGTATATCAATATAAAATCCAACAAATTCTCCACGCATAATAATTAATGTAATTTGAAATCTCGAAATGAAAAAAAGAAACTAATTGCCGGTTTGATGTGTTTTAAAAATGTACAGCCCATTTCTCATTTCTGATGGGCCATTTTCTCGGCCAGCCGAATGAAAGCTCTCCTCGTCTTGAAAGATTTGCAGCCCAACAGGCCTGACAAAGCGACTTACTTGGCAAATCACAAAAAAACTGGGTTGTGGCCGTGGACCCAGCTGTCAGCCTCTCCATGTACAGTACTCTTCCAATGGAATGTCATTGACCATGTTGACCACGCCGCGCCGAGAGCACCAAGGCGGTGGACGACGGCGAGGCCTAGGAAGGGGACGACGCGGAGCCGGGGAAGACGCGACAGTGGTTGCCCATGCGGAGAGGAGTACGAGGGTTCACTGGTTCGGCTGCGGTGTGAGGCTGCCGTCGCCGTAGGGCCTGACTAGCGGTGGGAGTAGTAGGGGGTGATGAGGCCTCATCGGCAGCACAGCCGGCCACTGGAGGCAGGAGCAGGCGGTCTCCCCGGCGCTGGTTTGGGCGGCTGGTGCAAGAAGAGCAGCGATTGAAGAAGCAGCAGGACCGTTCGATTCAAATCCAACGGTTACTGCTGCTAGAATCGTTTGTTGACTAAGTTGACAAGCCCTGCGTACGCGTCAACTTAGTAGGCCCATAGGTCAGCCTCCCAACCGGTGCGCCCCAGATGTCAGTGGGAGGAATCATTTTTTTCGCGTAATAAGGAGGCAATTGATTGCGTGCGGCCAGGCCAGCGGAGTGAGTAGGGTGGGCCGGGGAAGCCTGCGCGGCATCACAGCGGGCCACAAGAGGAGGGATCAGGCAGTCCCGCCGGCCCTAGTTTAGGCGGCTGGAGCAGGAAGATCAGAGATTGAAGAAGCACGTCGGCCGTTGGATGGACATCCAACACTAACTGCTGCTAGAATCGTGTGTTCACTGACAAAGCCTTGCGTAAACAACTCAGCCTCGAGATCTGTGGCATGTACAGCCCATTTGCTATTATTTTTATAATTTTTAGTCATTTTCTAATTCATATGGAATTTATTGCAGCCCGTTTTCCATTTTTAGAATTGCTGGCCATTTTCTGGTTAGTACGAGGGTCAAAAAATTAACTAAATATGTGGGAAATTTTGAAAATTCACAAATTTTAGCTGGGGAACGAAATATTCTTAATCCAAAAATTAATAGCCATACTAAAACAAATTTAAAAATAAATTAGTACTATGTCATGTTAAATCCAATGAAATACGTATAAGATATCAGTGAAGAACAAAGACAAAAAAGAAACTTATATCCCATTTGCTATAATTTTTTTGGAATTTTCAACCCCTTTTGATATTACTTTTAACAGACATTGACCATACTCTTAAGCCAGGCCGGAATGCATCCCTACTCATCTTGAAAGATTTGCAGCCCAGTAATTCGGAGAAAACAAATAGGCCTAACTTGGGTATTCTTCAAAAAGAAATACTGGGCTACCTATTTTCCCAAAGAACTGGTGCATGAGCATTTAGCTTTATTTATTTACTTATTTATGTTTAGGGGACCATGAGCATGTACCTGGGCCGGATTCATGTGAGAGCCTCCCTTCCAGTTAATTATGGGCTTCTCTATTGGGCCTTCATCAGTGTGCTACATGTTATCAACAAGTGGAAAATGTGTTCCGAGTTTCAAAAAAAATGTGTTCCGTACGATAAATAGTATGCGCTACGTACGGTATGGGGCACTAAAGGATCGAACCGTGCAACGACTTCCAAAACATTGTGTTTGTCGTTCTAACAACACATTTATTCAACCAACAGACGAAATATACTACTGATTGTATATTGAAAACAGCAACAGCAGCAACCAGGTCTGGGGGTGCAACAGAAGCAGTAAGCAGGCCAGAAGAGTGAAGAAGCAACTCTCTCTTCCAAACCAAACATCAACCATCATTACAAAAGGGCTACCAAAAAAGAACAAGTGTATGCATCAAACTAAATAAAGATCCTACTACACCAAGTGTACGCATCTAACTAACTGGCTCAGTTAGACGTTACTATTTATTTTTTCAAAACGGAGGCAAAAGAATTGCCTCGTCGATTAATTAAGAAGAAGAGAATTGCTTGGTTAATCTACGGAAAACCGGGCTAAAACCTAAGATGTTACTATTTATTAAGCTGCAGTGGAGTCGTAGATGGAGAGGAGTGGGAAACTTCACTGGTTCAGGTGCGCGGCAGCACAGCCGCGGTGCCGCCCACGGGAGATAGGAGCAAGAACAGAGGTTGAAGAAGGAGCACGGCTGTTGGATTAACATCCAACGGTCCAGATGCTAGAATCATTTGTTGATTAAGTTGATAAAGCCGTGCGTACATGTCCGCTTAGTAGGCCCACAAGTCAGTCACCAAATCTGACGAGTCCCAGCTGTCAACAGGATGAATAATTTTTTCGCAAAACAAGGAGGCACTTCCTTCCATGCGAAGATATAGCCGATGGGTCCCAGCTGTCAGGTGGAGGAAACATTTTTTCAGCTTAATAAGGAGGAACTTTCCTTGCGTGCGACCATGGACCTCGTGGGTCTCAGCCGTCAGGCTCTCCACGTAAAGTCCTCTTTCGATGACTCTCGTTTGTTGACCACGCCGCACCGAACGCAGCGAGGCGGTGGACGACGGTGAGGCCCCGGACGGGAACGACTCGGAGATGGGAAAACGCGGTAGTGGAGTCGCAGATTGAGAGGAGGAGAAGGGTTATAACTGGTTCTATTGCGGCGTGGGGCTATAGTCTGTGGAGAATAACAGGAGGTGTCGAGGGGTGGAGGGATAGCCTGGCCGGTGGTGGGGTAGCGCTTCGCAGCGATGCGTGCTAAGCAGAGCCGCTAGCCGCCGGAGGCCGGATGAGGCGGTCCCGGTGACACTGGAGGAAGAAGACGAGAGATTGAAGGTGCATGCCGGCCGTTGGATATAAATCCAATGGCTGTGGATGACACAATCATTTGTTGACCAAGTTGACAACGCCCTGCGTAGGCTTCGACCTATTGGCCCACATGTCAGCCTGCAAAAATGTGGCATATATTTAACCCATGTTTTCTAGAATGTACAATCCATTTGCTGGGCTGGGTGAACAAATAATTTCGCGTCAATCAGGCCCATTTATATTTTCTAAGAAATCCCAGCCCATTTGCACTTCCTTGAAATACACGTATAAGGTGGGCTCATTATATATACTCCCTCTGTCCGAAAATACTTGTCATCAAAATGGACAAAAAGGGATGTATCTAGATACATCCCTTTTACCCATTTTGATGACAAGTATTTCCGGACGGAGAGAGTATAATGTTATGTTAGAAGGAGCAATTAATATCAAAGAATAAACCGGAGAGGCACATTATATATATATAATTAAGAAATTAGAGAGTTATTGCTCAAAATAAAAATGAGCGCGTTATTATTAAATTGGTCCTTAAAATCTTCGCAAGCTTTTGTATGCAATCAACAGGATTTTCCTTGCCTGTGAGTCAAAAACATCCAGGATTTTTCTTGCCAACTTCTGTTAAACATTTACTTTTATAAGTTGGGATGTTTTTATAATGTATATATAAGTCTCTATAAAATATACGATAATAGTAATAATATAAATATATATAATGTGGTTAGAAGGGAAAACATAAATTGGACACAACATTACTTTTATAAGAGACGTGTGTTTTATACCCCACAGTAGGAATACTAACAAGTTCACACACAAATACAACAGAAAAGGTAAACATTAATATCAAACTCAGGTTCACAGGACACGTTCATATCCATAGCCAACATTCACAATCAACAACTCAAAAGATTCATATATACACAAGCTCAGCATATCTATGCATCCAAATGATTGATGGATCACACGACAATATTCATACATAATTTACAAAAAGATTCAGATATACACATGTTCAGTATGTTTATGCATCCAAATGATTGAGATCACAACCAATATGATCCATGGACGAACTTTAATTACCTAGGGTACAGACTGGTAAATGGTGTTTAATCGGAGGTACTTCTTGCTAAAATTAGTTCTTTACGAGTAAACTTTCGAGTACATAAGAGGCAGCAGACAATCTGAACTTTGCTTGTAGGTTTATCCTCAAATAGTGGCCTCGTGCCGAGGGAGGTTTGAGCAACTTGGACACTACTTTCATCCAACCAGTTTACTGGGTCATCTTGGTCCTGTATCTCGCCAAAATTCTACATTGAAAAGACGAGAAAGGAGGCGGTTGAGAAAATGAACCACCCAAATTTTTTATGCAGTTCGACTGAAATGGAGCATCCTTGGCATGCAGACTGATTAAGTGCCAGATGAATATACGCGTCAACCAACTTGTCTGGAATCTTTAGACTCCATGCCATATAGTTCGCTACCATATGTGCCGATAACCAAAAGGCACAAGTTGGGACCAAACACTGGACTGCGTTTTTCTGGGCTATGCACCAAGCAATATTTTTGGCATTCACTCTCCTAACACTTGGAGTTTGACAATTGGTTGACGCCGGTTGATACTCGAATGAATATAGGCACTTCTTGTCAACATCGATGCTTGTCTGAGTGAACTTTGGAGTACATAGCAGCAGCATAAGTACCTGTCCATCTGATCATTTTGTGCAGTTCTACTGAAATCACCCGATGTAATGATTTGCCTGCGAGTTCAGGCTCCAAATTACTCCTTTATGAAATCGGCAAACAGTAGCACAATACCAAATTACCAATACATATGACAGGCACAATAATCAGGATAAAGACCAGTACAAACCTGTGTGAGGCAGCATATCAATTACTATTTCCTTTAACTGGAAGCCGAGATAAGCCAAGCGACTGACAACAAAGGAAGAAAGCATGCGGAGTTTAGCGACTAACAGGAAAGGACGGAAGCTGTCGAGGCAATGAAGCACCCAAAGTTTTTGTGCAGTTCCACCAAAATCGAGCATCCCGGTTGGCACATATATTGAGAGAGTGAGATTACTGTAATAGTGGGACTAGTTTATGAAACATACACTAACAAATAGAAGCACCCTCATTATCTTAATGGGTAAAGTTAGCAACATAGTAGTCTTGCTTAAAGAGAGGTATTAGTTTATTTAATCAGTGCCAATTAGCTCAACTCAACACTCAAAGCATTGCCATTTATCATAGGCTGCAAAACTTTAACGTGCAAAGATAAAGGAGTTTCTCATGACAGTAGCACGATAAAAATAGAGATAACAGCAAACTAATATGGATGAAGGCCTTAGGCCCGTACCAACCTGAGAAAAAAGCTTATTCATGTAGTCCCATAAGAGATGATAAATCACTCACTGGAATCACACAATAGTATATATTTTTGTGCACTTCAAATGTATGGTTGAAATCACTCTTATTTACCAGTGCTGAGATTATATCGAAAGATTATCAAGAACTTCCAGCAGAGTTAAAGCACTGGCTGGGATACAGTTCATTGTCTTGTCTTGTGTAGTTCCATTTAATGTATGATTGGCACAACATGATCCCTGTTTGCACAAGTAGGAACAAGGTGAAACCTTCATTAGCTTAGTGAGAAAGGATAGGAAGACATTAGCATATTACTCAACCAGTAGCATCAAATTCATGATGGACAATACGCAAAACATTGCCTCATTGAACCAATGGCAATAAATTGACATGCAAAACAATAGCACTATTATGTCATGACACTAATAATATTCCCTCCCTGCTCCACCACATGATTCACCTCCATAGACAAACATACACACGTACATGATTCAGCATAGGGTCCTACTAAAGATTTGTTTAACTCCAACAGGAAAATTAGGCAGTAATAAATTAGTGGTACTTAAGTACTCCTAATTAATTAAGTGAGACAGCAGAAGTGGAAGGGCTCCTTGGAGGATTGTCTCACATGTAAGGTAGTCGTTGCCGGAGCCCTTGAATGGCCTCAACTGAGGCCTCTGGCTTCAGCAAGATTGCCTTGGCACTGTTTATTCTTCTTCTTCTTCTTCCTCTTCATGCTCTATTTCTCTTTCTCCTCACCAGTTGGTGAAACCAAGTACATGATTGGCCTTCTAATTCAGAATTGGTTTTGTCAGTGAGGGAGTACAAGTGTACTAGTAAAAAACAGCATTATTTTCTCATGGCAGTCGGAAAATAGAGATGAACACATGCATTAAATATCATTCTTACCTAAAGGAAGGTTATGGCGCCAATATGGATGATGAGGATTGGATCACAGATCTCCCTTTGTGCAGTTCCACCAAAATGAACCAACTGTTCCATTCTGACATTCCAGTTAAACAGCACAAAAGTCACTTCTTTTAAGAAGAGTTTTGTGTAGTGCACCAAAAGGTCACAACAGCAACCAGGTGAATTGGATATCCCTGTTTGCACAAAAAAGGCATAGAGGAAACAGTCAGAGTCTCAAACAATTACAGGCAAAAACATTTGGCTAAACTTGTCATGGCTTATAATAGTGGCATGGCTTCATTTTTTCCAGGGACATTAGATTAAGAACAGCTAAGCCTGCGTTCGGTTCACAGGTTTGGTGCAGGATTTTTGTAGGAACACAATTCCTATGGTATTCTTTCCCTTCCAACCGTTCGGAACACGGGAAAGGTGAATAGTGTTTCATAGGAAAGCTGGTTTGGTAGTACTGATTCCATAGGATTAGAAACATCCACGCGCTGCTCATTTTTTGGCGGAAGCCCAAGGCAGGCGCTCACTGCCATGCGTTAGACAGGTTGCTGTGCTGTGTTGCTGGAATAAAAAAATCAACCTATGTGTGGTACGTGAGGTGAGGACAAGAGTAGTCACTGTGTAGCTGAATAAACAAATAGCTTCTCATACTGCCAAGCATGCTACTCTAAAAAAACAAATCTGTACATTTCGTAGTCCATCCGAACACATTCTCTTGAGAGTTTCCTCCGGTTCGCTGTTCCATAGATTTATACCTACATTCCTTTCCAATTCCTCTATTTTCATCAAGACCTATGTTTTCTGCCCCTTTATTCCAAATAGAGCCTAAATATTTGGTATAAGGGCATGGGACAGTGGGTGCACCAGCAGTCCAACACCATGTACGTAAACAGGGGCATAAAGTGGTGATTCATAGTTTGTTGCCTCGAGAAACAAACATCCAAGAAACATATCTGGGTTGGTCCCATTTTTGTTCACTCTAGACACCTACTCCTATGTGTGGATAGCAAATCTAGTCCTGGTCATACCACTGTGTACAGTGTTACCCCTATATTTCCCTTTTTGACCAAGAGATCGGTTGGATGACCAGTCTGTACTACTTTCACCCCATTTCCTTCCTGTTTGTACCAAGTCGGATGTACATACTAAATTCCCCCACCCCACTTTATTTATTGTTTGAACCAAGTACTCCCTCCGTTCGGAATTACTTGTCATCAAAATGGATGTGTCTAGAACTAAAATACATCTAGATACATCCATTTCAATGACAAGTATTTTCGGACAGAGGGAGTACAAGATTCGACTCCATGAAGTAGCTTTACCTCTAACAATAGAAGAAAAAAATATGTGACATTGGACCATCCGATTGAGAGGGGCTGAGAGGTAGAAAATGATGCACATGCAGCGACGTAGCGAGCTGGGGAAGTAGAGCTAAGGAGGTTTCGAACGAAGATATACCTGAAAGTCGTCGGGATGTGGATAGGTGGGCGGCGGGAGGCCGGATCCGCCCACAGGCAACGACGAAGGGATCAGAGGACCTCCCGCGCCGGCGCTCGGCCAGAGATAACTGTGCGGCCGGCAGTGGGTCTCCTCCCTCACTGTCGACGACGGCCTAAACGCTGCCCCTCCTCCCCTTCACTGGCGGAGGGGGATACGTCCGGATCTGTAACCAGCGGTGAGGATAGAAAGCCAGTGTTTTTTGAAGGGAGAAAGACAGTGTTACTACCCCTATCTTGTTTAAATCTGGAGAGGATGAGAGTGTGTGAATAGAGCAACCCTAGCAAGCAAGCGCGGAGGCTCCGGCCTATATATACGTAGTGAGCAACCCTAGAAAGCAACCCTAGCAAGCAAGCAAGCCCTATCTTCGTCAACTCGTACAAGGCCGAGAAATTTGATTACTACAACGCCCTCTCCCTCGCGGACTAAGCTCCGGTGCCTTAACTGCACCTACCTTTGGCTGCATGACAGGAGGGCCAACCACCTATTGGGCCCACCTGTCATAGACGCAAAGGCAGGAGCAGTAAGTTGAAGCTTTCACTATCCCTCCCGCACGAGGTGGACGGACATGCAACAGTGGATTCGATACTGTAGAAGTAGGAGTAACATCATTATTGTTCGTCTTCTCGAAGAGGCGAAGAGCCAAGCGCAACCCGAACGTGGCAGTTGCGAACGCTCGCGTGGTGCGGTTCCTTGGAGTACTAGCCAGGCTCTTGCATGAGACAAAATTGCTATTGTTTAACAATTAAACTCCATTATCCATTGGTTGATACTCATTCTGCATAGGTCCACGCGCTTAGCAGCGTTTCCTCCTGGGGTCACCAATGTTTATTTGCTAACTAATAGCATTGCATGCAATGAACTAGCCATTGCAAGTCATTAAAAGCATGCACACCTCTCATCTCTTATTGGTTGATATGTCAAGAAACGAGAAACAAGGTAGAAGTTAATGCACCGCGCCTAAGTGTTTTGGGACTTTTTGGTTTTCGTAAGATGACTTACACACCTAGACGGAGGGGGTAGTATAGCCTTGTAAACCGGAAAGGAGTATTTGCCTTTATAGAGATTTCAACAAGTGACTAGACCACACCATGTGCAGTACTCCCTCCCTTCCGGTTTATAGGGATCAAATCTCAAATCTCATGAACCAAGGCATTTTGCGATTGGAGGAATGTATCTCATACTTTACAAAACTACCCTAATTAAACTCATGCATTAATTACGTAGTTCTCTCGTTTTCCTCTCCGCCTTGGTCGCGGTGCACAATATTGATCACTCCTATATGACTAGCCGCTCTATCTACAGGCGGGACATTTCAAAGCATCCGGGCCCGTGTGCCATCCACCAAATCACAGCGAGGTGCTACAGTCGAGACTCACCTGTAACCCCGGTGTGGCCGTCATGACCCGTCATATCACAAAACCCACACCTTTACCAACAGTGGTTAGGTGGCCTCCAAGTTGGACTGGACAAAGCAACCATCATTTCACTGGAACGCTCATTCAAGCCCTTTCTTCCCTTTCTTGAAGAAAACCTCACTCCAGGCTACTCACTTCTGCCATTTTTCTTCTGTACCGACGAAGGAAAGGTGGGCGAATCAGTTATGCTGCTATATTTTCATTCCAAGAATCTTCTTTTTGCGAAGCACCGACCGATTCTCACATCCTATTATTTCCCCGTTTTCATTGCGATTGTGGTTTCCTTTCGATTGCTTTTTGTTTGTCAGTTCATTGATGGATCCTGGAGCACTAGGCAAAGAGTTGCCGGCGGACAACCCACTAGAGACAGTGATCTCCAGGAAGCGAGCACCGACCAACGAGTTGACCATGTTGGCGGGCCAACCCATGGAGATGAAGAACTCCAAGAAACAAGCATTGGCCAAAGAGTTGAGGACGTTGGCGGACGAACTCCTCAAAGGAAGTTGGAAGAACAGCAAGGGCCCCACCGTGCCTACCCCAGGAACTCTGATTGTGAAAGTGTGTTATATCGACTAGAGGACGAATTCCTTAGCGAAGAACTACTAGTAGCGGAATAAGTACTCAAAAGTAAACATAACAGAACACAAGAATAGTCATCATGATGAAATGAAAACAGGCACATAGTACATGAAGCGTAAGCACAGGATAACACAGGATGAAGACAAACAGACTGAAGAAATTGAACTAAGGAAATTGAGAAAGTCTTCAGTCAAAGTCTTCAAACACAGATATGAACAAGCACACAACACAATTATGAGGAAATGAAAGAGTAGAGGAAATAGAACCAGTAAGCTTGGTGAAGACAATGATTTGATAGACCAGTTCCAACTGCTGTCTCAGTTGTACGTCTGGTTGGAGCGGCTGAGTATTTAAACTCGAGGACACACAGTCCCGGACACCCAGTCCTGAGCACGCAGCTCAGGACACCAAGTCCTCACCGTATTCTCCTTGAGCTAAGGTCACACAGACCTCGCCCAATCACTCGTGGTAAGTCTTCAGGCGACTTCCAAACCTTCACAAACTTGGTCACTCGGTGATCCACAATTCCTCTTGGATGCTCTAGACCATGACGCCTAACCATCTGGAAGAAGCACAGTCTTCAAAGGTAACAAGCGCCGGATCCACGCAGGATCAATCTCTTCAGTGATGCTCAATCACTTGGGGTTTGTAGGTATTTGGGTTTGGGTTTTTCCTCACTTGATGATTTTCGCTCAAAGTCGTCGGAGGATGGGTTGCTCTCAAATGACAAGTGTCAGTTTCTCTTGGAGCAGCCAACTAGCTAGTGGTTGTAGGGGGCAGCTATTTATAGCCTAGGGAGCAGCCCGACATGATAAGACATAAATGCCCTTCAATGATATGACCATTAGGTGGATAGATATTTTGGGACAGCTGGCGCATAGCACAGCAACGGTCAGAATTTTGAGTAGCAAAATCCTCAGGGCTATCATGTTCCTCACTGTGTAGGCAATCCACACTGGCGAATTCCTAACTCCTCAGTCAGAACAAATTCCTTAGTGACCAGAAGAACTTCGTCTCTGCCACTGAAGAATATGACTGAACTGTATGAGATTTCCAATGGCTTCACTCGAAGGGATTGGTAGGTGCAGGATTTTGAGTTGAGCATCACATGGAAATTTTTCCTTAGTATTTACTCGACCCCCTTTAACAGTACGGTGTTTCCTATGACTCAAGAAAGAGAAAATGAAACTACGAGAACAAAAGTCTTCACGCTTCATGTTCCTCGAATGAACACCAAGTCTTCAAGGTCACACCAATTTCTTCACTTTCAAAGTCTTCAGAAATCCAAAGTCTTCAGTCGAAGAACTTCATTTTTAGGGGTTGACTTTCTCTGTAAATATCAAACTCCTCATAGACTTATAGACCCGTGTACACTCACAAACGCATTAGTCCCTTAACCTATAAGTCTTCAATACACCAAAATCACTAAGGGGCGCTAGATGCACTTACAATCTCCCCCTTTTTGGTGATTGATGACAATATAGGTTAAGTTTTCAACAGGGATAAACATATGAAGTGTAAATACTGATATTGAGGAATTTGATTGCAAGATATAGAAGAATTCCCCCTGAAGATGTGCATAGTGAGGAATTTGCTTTTGAAGCAATGCACACTTGAAGAGTTGAATCATGGAGATCTCCCCCTATATCTTGTAGTTCATACACGCATTTGACATATCACAATGAAGAATTTGAAATGCATGATGAAATATGGTGACTGATGTAATTCAGCATGCGTGCATTAGCATATATGAGGAATTAGCATGCAGAAAAACATATCAAAAGTATCAGAGCACCATCGGGTTTAAGTTTACAACTTGATCCAATAAAGTCTCAGAAGAACGAGAGTTGTAACTTAACAAAAAAATGCCCATATAGAAAGACCCGCTTGAAGACTATCTCAAAATTCTCCCCCTTTGTCATCAAATGACCAAAAGGATCGAATATGAGGACTAACGCCCCTGAAGAATATCAAGTTGATGAAGGAGCGCCAACGTTGTTGGGGTCGTTTGTCGTAGTAGGGCCTGCCACAGTGTCGTCCAAGTCTTCATTTTCATCAGTGTCACGCGGTGAAGAAAATGAGCTGGCCACCAGAGAAGGAACCTTGACCTTCTTGAATTTCTTCGGTGGAGGTGCAGACCAGTCAAAATCTTCCTTGAGACCCATTTTCTTCAGATCGTCTTCACAATATAGATGTGACAGAATGGCCCAGGTGCGACCGAAGACTTCATGGAGGTAGTAATGGTTTTTCTGGTGAAGACTAAGCAGAAGCTCACGATTAGTCATCACACGAGGAGCAGTGGCTTGAGGAGTGGACTTGGGTGCATTGGCAGAGTCATCATTGGTGGAATAAGAGGCAGCTTTGCGAAACTGACCATCCAATGGACGAATGCCTTCATCTATAACAGCTGGTGCCTTGCCCTTTTCATCAACTGACGAATAGGTCTACTTGAGGACTTCAATCGGGGGCAAGTAGCTGAGGTGATTCTGAAAATCAGCTTTGTAGTTGAGTGAAGACCTTGTCTTGAGGAATCTCATAATCCAAGGTGCATAAGGCTTCAGCTAAAACGGAGACAGTGCAACATTTGCCAGAGTCCTCATGAAGAAATCTTGATAATTGATAGGAATGCCATGAACGATGTTGAATACCAGATTCTTCATGATGCCAACAATTTCCTCATCAGATGAGTCGTGGCCTTTGATAGGACTCATTATCCTCGTAAGAATACGATAGACAGTTCTGGGCACATAAAGTAATTCCTTCACGAGGAATTTGGTTCTTGGTGTCTGACCTAGCTTCAAAGGTTTCATCAGAACTTGCATGTAGTGATTTGTAAGCTCAGGTTCACTATAGATGCAACGAGCTTCTTCAAGGGGAGGACTGAGTGGTAAGGCACGAAGCAATTCAGAAGCTGGTGCTGTGTAGTGAGTGTTTTCAGACATCCAGTCCAGCACCCATGAATTCACATCTTCAGAATCTCCTGTGATGTGCAGCGTTGCATAAAATTGAAGAATCAGTTCTTCATTCCAATTACAGATGTCAGAGCAAAAATTTAACAGTCCAGCATCGTGAAGAACACTGAGGACTGACACGAAACATGGCAGAGATTCCATATCCACGTGAGGAATGTGCTCATGGTAGAAGATTTTCTCTTTGTTGAACAACACTGAGGAATAGAAATTTGATTGACTAGCAGTCCAGAAACGCCTCTTCCTAATGCGAGCAGAGTTATAAGGGTTGTAGTCTTCAAAGAATACATGCTCGCCGAAGAAATCATCAGCCTTGAACTTTTGCTTGCGTGAGAATGGATCCTTTGGCTTGGGCAGAGGAGTGTCAGTGAGTTGCATCACGACCTCAGGAATCGCAATCTCAGGTTCTTCAGGCTGAGGAATTTCTGGTTCCTCTTTAGTGGCAGTCTGCGTCTTCAGATGTTCAGCAGCAGCAGTTTCTTCAGCGCTAGTGGCTAGAATTTCTTCACGCACAGATGAAGTGGGGTGAGTTTCTTCAGAGCCCATTTGAACAGTTTGTGCAGGTGACTGAGGTATTTGCTGCAACGTGTGAACATTGGAGAGTTTGGATGCTGGCTTTCCCAGAATTCATCACTTATCACTGGTGTGGAGCAGCCAACGTCCACATCTTCATCTTCCATTTCTTCAACGCCTGCCTCTTCAGCTGTGAACTGAGGCATAGGCGAGGAGATAACAGGTGTTGAAGGGATCGCATCCACTTCAATTTCTTCATCAATTTGCTCTGACGAAGCAGCAAAATGATTTTCTTCATCAGATCCGCTAGGGATCTCATATTCTTCACCAAAAAGAACAAGGTCCTTTGATGGCATGGTTGAGATTGGAACATCATCAATGGGATTAGCAAATGAACTGGTCAAAGGCTTCATCTTATTTGGAGCTGAAGAATCTGAAGTAGCTGATGCTTTCCTTTTCTTCACTGCTGCACGCTCTGCAACCTTGGTCTTCTTCACATCTGATGCAGATGGAAGGATCAGAGTTGGTGTTGGTGCAGGAGGAGCAGAGGAATCTGGTTGATTTTCTTCAGGCACAACTGATGCAGTTGCCCTGATTTCTTCAGTTTCTTCAGGCGTACCACTAGTGGATGCCCTGGCAATTTCTTCAGCAGCTAGAATGCAGTCATCAGCCCTGGAACTCACGTTTTCTTCAGCAGCCTGATTTTCATCAGCGGTGCTGGCATGTTCTTCAGTCGGCTGAGCAGATGCTTCAGCCTGAGGAATTTCTTATTGCGATGGGGCTGCAACATGTGAAGTGAACTTTTCAGTCAGTTTAACAAACCTGACTTTGGCTCCTTTCCAGTCAGCATAATACAAATCAAATTCATCACTGAGGCTTTTGATTTCAGCCTGGACCTTCACTAGTTCTTCAGTTGTCATGGTGACAATGTTTTTCTTCAGAAGTTTCTCTTTTCTGTACTGTGTTTTCTTGATTTGTCTGACCTTCTCATACTTCCATTTTTCTTCTTCAGCGAAAGCAGTCAAGACATGACTTTGACCAGAAGTGAGGTTCATCTCCGGCAAAGGCATGTTGGGATTCTTATGCCATAGATCAATGAAGTCTAGGATCAGCCTTGGATCTAAAAGCAGTGGCACATTGCTTCCTTTGGCACTAGCGGCCCTGACTTGCCTATCTCTGATGATTTCAGCAAGTTCATCATCATCAGCTTCATCTTCTTCAGACGGCACTTGGAAGGCGACCTACTTCTTCTGAGAACTAGGGCGAGGACCTCGTCCAGCAGTGGCCTTTGTCTTCAGTAGAGAGGGTCCCGTTGAGGAATTTGGTGCAGCTGAGGAACTAGCTGAAGCTCCTGAGGCAATTGATATACCAGTAGTCCTTTGGCACGTGGCAAGATGCACAGGTGCAGAGGACTTTGTCGGAGCGGCCAAAGGCTTTGGCGGAGGAGCTGAGGACTTTTGAGGAACAGGAGTAGCATGAGGAATTTGCCGTGAGGGCTTTGAGGATTCTGGCCGTGAGGGCATTGTTGGTGAAGCACTTGGCTTGCACGCAGGCTTCTTTGACATATCCTTCTTCGGCTTGACAGTAGAGGCCTCAGTAGAGGCAGCAGCAGCAGAGTCTTCATTGAATTTCCTCACTGCTTCTCTGGCTTGCTTAGCCAACTCAGCTTGGCGCTTGGCCCATTCATCAGGATAGTCCTCACCGCGCTTGAGGCTGGTGGGATCAGCTATTTGGCCAGGTGCCAATGGAGGTCTTGGGCATGGAGGATTGAGTGCGAATTTCTTCATGTACTTGGGAGTAACATACCTGTACTCCCTCCACTCTCTTGCCCATCTCCTCTCTATCTTCTGAATGCGCACCTTGCGCTTATTTTTGTCTTCCTCAGGAGGTGTGCAGTACCCAGCATATACATCATCATGGATCTCAAACGCTGTGTTGACCTCAGCCCTCTTTCCTCCTTTCTGTGGCTTCTTACTGTCAGCCATTTTCTTCAGTTGAGGAATTTGAACAATTGAATTTTCTGAAGAAGTATGCAACTTTTCTTCGAGGAACGCTGCAAATGAGTTAAGTTGATGAGAACCTAGTGATTTAGCAGCTGACATGAGTACCTGTGAACAGATTATAGTTACGAGGAATTTGGAGAGGTCATATGCATTCTCAGAAGGTTTTATAAAAAACAAGTTTGAGGAATTTGACCAGATGAGTCTTGAAGAATTTCACCAAGCGTTCTTTGTCTTAGGTTCCAAAGATGTGTAGATCAAAAATCCACACATTTGAGGAATCTTGAAGAAAAACATAGCTTAGAGAAACGAATCAAGAACAGATGATATGTGAGGTGTTTTAGTGTGTGAAGATATGAAGAAAAACGCCTTTGAAGATTTTGTAGATAATCATTCGAATCAACGAGGGTAGTAAAAGTAACTTTTAATTACCTTGGATGAAGAACACGACGAATAGTGAGGTGGAGAGGTGAAGTTCGTCTGTGTATATCTTCCACGCCCTAACTCGGCAGAGGAAGATGGCTACGGCGGCAGCAGAGTGAAGATTTCCGCGGCCGACGCGAGTACGGCGGCGACGAGGTCGAGGCAGTGAAGCTCTTCCTCACCGGCAACGATGAAGTAGCGGCGGCGCTAGGGTTTGAGAAGCTCAAGCTGGAGAGAAGTCGAGTAGAGTAAAAGAAGTGAGGAAGGGGAAGAGGGGTATTTATAGCCATGGTGAAAAACTGTTCGCCTGAAGAAATCGGACGAACGTGCCCCTGACCCTTCTCATTCGCATGACATGTGTCACCCACGTACTGAGAGGTGGAGATCGTGTGCGATCGTGGGTGATAGTATAAGTGTATCGTGGGATGCGGAACGGTTTGAGCGGCAAAGCCGAAAATTTAGATAAGACAGGTTTTAAAGTTTCGTCGCAATTTCTTCAGCTGACAAGGACACAGTGAAGATTTTGAACGAGTTTCAAATAGAACGCGCATGAAGAATTTGTGAATAGATTGGGTTGAGTATAGCATAGAAGGGGAAGGGTCCGATCACATTCACTTAGCAGAAAAACCAACTTGAAGAATTAGCAATAAGTGAATGCTGTAGAGGACATAAACTCATATATATATATAGCCAATGAATAAAAACGACAGAAACAGTGAAGACAATGCAAAGTTGAAGAATATGAATAACTAAGGAATTTCAACTTTTGGTGGTGGCATGACCCACCGTATAAGAATGATGATTTCAGACACCGCGTACAATTTTCGTAGGGTTCTGAGAATCAAATTCTTCGTTAATTTCTTCACACTAAGAGTGTTATTCTTCATTGATTGAAGAACAACGTTTCTTCATGTGTTGCACATCTAAGTCATCAATTTCACATAAGTGTTAGGATGAGTGTCCTTTTCAAAGAACATTCAGCTCACACCGCAACTTGCTAAATCTCTTCTTATCCAAGGGCTTTGTGAAGATATCGGCTAGTTGTTCTTCAGTCTTCACATGCTCAATAGAAATGCCGCCCTTCAACACATGATCATGAAGAAAATGATGACGAATCTGAATGTGCTTAGTCTTCGAGTGCTGAACTGGGTTGTGAGCAATCTTGATGGCACTCTCATTGTCACAGAAGAGAGGCACATTCTTCATGTTGACATCGTAGTCCTTAAGGGTTTGCTTCATCCATAGCAATTGAGCACAGCAAGAACCAGCGGCAATGTACTCAGCTTCAGCAGTAGATAGTGATACGTAGTTCTGTTTCTTTGAGGACCAACAGACCAAAGATCGTCCGAGGAAATGACATGTATCAGATGTTGACTTGCGGTCCACACGATCACCGGCATAGTCAGAGTCAGAATATCCAATGAGATCAAAAGCCGAGCCCTTGGGGTACCATAATCCAAGTGTTGGTGTGTGAGCTAGATATCGAAGAATATGCTTCACAGCCTTATGGTGTGATTCCTTCGGTGTAGCTTGAAATCGGGCACACATGCAAACACTAAGCATTATGTCTGGCCTAGATGCACATAAGTACAATAAAGAGCCAATCATGAGTGGTATACCTTATGATCGAAGTCGATACCACTTTCATCAATGCACAGATGGCCATTTGTGGGCATAGGAATTTGGACGCCTTTGCAATCTTGCATGCCGAATTTCCTCAGTACATCCTTGAGGTATTTCTCCTGAGATATGAATATGCCATTGCGTTGTTGATGAATTTGAAGACCCAAGAAGAATTTCAACTCTCCCATCATAGACATTTGATATTCTTCACTCATCATATAGGCAAATTCATCACTAAAACGTTGGTCAGTATAGCCAAAGATAATATCATCAACATATATTTGGCACACAAACAATTCACCATCATAAGATTTAGTGAAAAGAGTAGGGTCGAGTGAACCGGGTTTGAAGCCTTTCTTCATGAAGCATTCCTTCAAGGTATCATACCACGCCCATGGGGCCTGCTTGAGGCCATAGAGGGCCTTGTTGAGTCTGAAAACTTTGTCAGGATTCTTTGGATCTTCAAAACCTGGGGGTTGAGCAACATATACTTCTTCCTCAAGCTTACCATTGAGGAATGCACTTTTCACACCCATTTGATATAAAGTGATATCATGATAGTTAGCATAAGCAAGTAATATGCGAATAGCCTCAAGTCTAGCAACAGGTGCAAAAGTTTCATCGAAATCAATTCCTTCAACCTGTGTGTAGCCTTGAGCTACGAGCCATGCCTTATTCCTCACCACAAGGCCATTTTCATCTTGCTTGTTGCGGTAGATCCATTTTGTGCCAATGATATTGTGCTTGTGAGGATCTGGACGTTTGACCAGTTCCCAGACATTGTTGAGCTCGAACTGATGTAATTCTTCTTGCATGGCCTGAATCCACTCAGGCTCCAGAAATGCTTCATCTACCTTAGTGGGCTCTGTGATAGAGACAAAAGCATAGTGCCCACAAAAGTTAGATAAATGTGAAGCTTTTGAGCGTGTGAGAGGACCTGGCGCTTTGATGTCATTGATGATCTTTCAACTTGCACTTCTTTTGCAATGCGAGGATGTGCTGGTTGTCGTTGAGGAATTTGATCAGCATTCTCTTTAACACCATTTTCTTCAGTATTTTCTTCAGGTGCATTAGCTCGACGTTCTTCATGTTCTGGAATGAATTCTTCAGCAGATTCTTCAGTAGGAATGACATCCTCAGTAGCCTTGAACTTGATAGTTTCCCCAGGTGCCGGTTCATCTATCACAATAGGTAGGTGCTCTCTTTGCGAGCCATTAGTTTCATCGAACCGCACATCTACAGTTTCAACAACCTTGTGAAGAACGTTGTTGAAGACTCTGTAGGTGTGCGAGTCCTTTCCGTAACCAGGCATAAAACCTTCATGTGCTTTCAGTGCAAATTTTGAGTTGTGATGAGGATCTCTAATCCAACATTTAGCACCGAAGACTATGAAATAACTTACATTGGGTTTCTTATCAGTGAGGAGTTCATAGGCAGTCTTCTTGAAGAATTTGTGAAGATATACTCTGTTGATGATGTGGCACGCAGTACCAATTGCCTCAGTCAAGAAACGATGAGGCGTTTTGTATTCATCAAGCATTATGCGAGCCATCTCAGCAAGAGTCTTGTTCTTGCGCTCCACGACGCCGTTCTGCTGAGGAGTATAAGGAGCAGATAACTCATGAGTAATACCAAGTTCATCAAGATAGTCATCGAGACCAGAATTCTTGAACTCAGTGCCATTGTCACTTCTGATGTGCTTGATCTTCACACCAAAGTTGGTTGAAGCCCTCGAGGAAAATCGTTTGAAGACTTCCTGCACTTCATGTTTGTAAGTAACAAGGTGTACCCATGTGTAACGAGAGTAATCATAAACAATAACAAAGCCATGTTGAGATGCTTCATTTGAAACAGCAGAATAATGATTAGGACTGAAGAGATCCATGTGAAGCAATTCAAATGGGCGAGTAGTGGTCATGATAGTCTTCGCTGGATGCTTGGCCTTTGTCATCTTCCCAGCTTCACAGGATCCGCATAGATGATCCTTGAGGAATTTGACATCCTTGATGCCAATGACATGCTTCTTCTTTGCAAGCGTGTGCAAATTCCTCATGCCTGCATGACCAAGTCGTTGATGCCAGAGCCAGCCTTTTGAAGCTTTTGCAAGTAGGCACACGGCTGGTTGTGGTCCTGTAGAGAAATCAACAATATACATGTCTCCTCTCCTAAAGCCTTTGAAGACTTTGGAATTGTCAGCTTCCATAACCACAACACAACGGTACTTGCCAAAGACAACAACCATATCAAGATCACAAAGCATTGAGACAGACATAAGGTTGTATCCTAAGGACTCAACAAGCATGACTTTGTCCATGTGTCGATCCTTTGTGATTGCAACCTTATCTAGACCCAATATCTGACTTTTGCCTTTGTCAGCAAAGATGATATGCTTCAGATGCGACGGAGATAATGGAGCATCCATCAATAGATTCTTGTCACCAGTCATGTGATTTGTACATCCACTATCGAGGACCCACTCAGTGGCTTTTGGTTGATCATCCTGCAAATGAATTAGTGCAACTTACGAACTCATATACTTCATCAGTGAAGAATATGACATCAATTCATCAGATCAATTTCATCAAGCAAAAGAACAAATAAAACAATATGAGGATGTGAGAAATGAAAGTTCATTTCTTCATGATTAGCCCGCGTCCTTTCAGGCATACTCAGGTCTCCAGCAATTTCTTCAGACGATTACGTACGTCTGGAGACCTGACCCTCCAGAAGAGATTAGTTCTTTTTCTTCACCACCCACATCTGAAGGGGTGGCAAAGAGTTCATCACTCTGCGAGGTCCATACGAGAAGGATGGCATAGAAGCCAGTCCATTTCGTTTCATATAAGAGGGGTTAGAGTAAGCATAAGAGTAAGTAGAGAAATTCTTCGAGGACTTATGGACATAATGATTTGAAGAATAATGCACATATCCATAATCCTTAGATATTCCCTGCGAAACAGACGGGTTAGCACGATGATGTTCATATGAGGACTTTGATCCTTTTGAGGAATATGATCCATATGAAGAATTTGGTCCATATGAAGAATTTGATCCGGGGTTCCTATTCTTCACAGGTGGTGTCATGATGACATTCACCTGAAGATTTTCAATGCATCTTTTGGGAACCCAGGTTTTCTTCATAGGGGAACCATTCCTGCAGTTAGTGCCAACATATCTAGCAAATACTTCACCATTCTGATTTTTGAACAATTTATAGTTGGAGTCAAATGACTCATCATCAGAACAAGGATATTCACATGCAAATCCAGATAAGTTAGATGGATCAACTAGAGGTCCCTTTGCAGCAACCCATGTAGTTTTTGGGTACTACTCAGGCTTCCAATATGTACCATCAGCATTGAGTTTCCTCTCAAAAGCAATACCCTCTTTCCTAGGGTTCCTGTTGAGGATCTGCTTTTTAAGCACATCACAAAGAGTCTGATGCCCTTTGAGGCTTTTGTACATGCTAGTCATGTACAATTCCTTCAGCCCTGCATCGTCAGTGATACTAGCAATGTCCTCAGATGAGGAATTAGTGATAGCAGAGCCATGTGAAGAATTTGAAACATTTGAAGCATTTGAACATTCAAGTGAAGAATTAGCAGATTCACGTTCAATGCACTTCAAGCATGGAGGAACAAATTCTTCCTGAGAAGCGCTGATTTGTTGAGCAAGTAATGAATCGCGCTCCTTCTGAAGATCTTCATAACTCACTCTTATCTTCTCAAGATCTTGCTTTCTTTGAAGAAATTCATAAGAAAGCTTCTCATGATCAGATAAGAGAGTGTTATGTTGATCTTGAAGGGTGTCATACTTAGTATGAAGTCTCTGAAGACTTTCAGCCAAAGCTTTTGACTAATCCATTTCTTCACCCAACATATCATCGCTCTTATTTAGCATGTAGTGAACTTTTTCCAAAGCTCTTTGTTGTTTAGTGGCAAGGGAAGCAAGTTTGACATAGCTGGGTCCAAATTCATCACCAGATTCATCATCACTAGACTCAGATAGGTAGCATTCAGTTACCTCAGCATCTTTTGCCATAAGGCATGATGCAGAAGATGATGATTCTGGTTCGAATGTCATCGCTTTGAGAGATTCCTTAAAGTCCTCAAACCAAGGATCATGACAGGTTCAATGACCTTCATAGACCTCAGAGAGACGGTCCCAGATGAGCTTCGCATGATCGAGATGCATGATATTCCTAAACTGATTTTGTGACAGACTGGAGCAGATGACATCCTTGCCGTGAGGTTGAGAAGAGTGTACTTGCAAATGTCATCAGCTTCTGCCATCTTGCACAGATCGGTCAGACCAATCTCAGTGACGGTCCACAGCTCAATGTTCATCGCCATGAGGCGTTTCTTCATCATGGCCTTCCACTTGGG
The DNA here is from genome assembly GCF_056163025.1 of Triticum urartu. NCBI lineage: Eukaryota > Viridiplantae > Streptophyta > Magnoliopsida > Poales > Poaceae > Triticum > Triticum urartu. Next base: position 580,082,200 of record NC_141874.1, read on the forward strand.
ATACTCGTGACCGTCAAAGATGGGGCATGTCACTTTCTTCATACCTGCAGTCGACATAACTAAAACTCCAGGCGGTTAAACCAAAATCACACAGAACAAGGGAGTACCTTGCTCTGATACCAATTGAAAGTGCGTTATATCGACTAGAGGGGGTGAATAGGCGATTTTTATGAAATTCTTCACTGAGGAATTTGCCGGTGAGGAAATTCCATAGCGAAGAACTACTAGCAGCGGAATAAGTACTCAAAAGTAAACATAACAGAACACAAGCATAGTCATCATGATGAAGTGAAGATAGGCACAGAGTACAGGAAGAGTAAGCACAGGATAACACAGGATGAAGACAAACAGACTGAAGAAATTGAACTGAGGAAATTGAGAAAGTCTTCAGTCAAAGTCTTCAAACACAGATATGAACAAGCACACAACACATTTATGAGGAAATGAAAGAGTTGAGGAAATAGAACCAGTAAGCTTGGTGAATACAATGATTTGATAGACCAGTTCCAACTGCTGTCTTAGTTGTACGTCTGGTTGGAGCGGCTGGGTATTTAAACTCGAGGACACACAGTCCCGGACACCCAGTCCTGAGCACGCAGCTCAGGACACCAAGTCCTCACTGTATTCTCCTTGAGCTAAGGTCACACAGACCTCACCCAATCACTTGTGGTAAGTCTTCAGGCGACTTCCAAACCTTCACAAACTTGGTCACTCGGCGATCCACAATTCCTCTTGGATGCTCTAGACCATGACGCCTAACCGTCTGGAAGAAGCATAGTCTTCAAAGGTAACAAGCGTCGGATCCACGCAGGATCAATCTCTTCAGTGATGCTCAATCACTTGGGGTTTGCAGGTGTTTGGGTTTGGGTTTTTCCTCACTTGATGATTTTCGCTCAAAGTTCTCGGAGGATGGGTTGCTCTCAAATGACAAGTGTCAGTTTCTCTTGGAGCAGCCAACCAGCTAGTGGTTGTAGGGGCGGCTATTTATAGCCTAGGGAGCAGCCTGACATGATAAGACATAAATGCCCTTCAATGATATGACTGTTAGGTGGATAGATATTTTGGGACAACTGGCGCATAGCACAACAACGGTTGGAATTTTGAGTAACAAAATCCTCAGGGCTATCATGTTCCTCAATGTGTAGGCAATCCGCACTGGCGAATTCCTAACTCCTCAGTCAGAACAAATTCCTTAGTGACCAGAAGAACTTCGTCTCTGTCACTGAAGAATATGACTGAACTGTATGAGATTTCCAATGGCTTCACTCGAAGGGATTGGTAGGTGTAGGATTTTGAGTTGAGCATCACATGGAAATTTTTCCTTAGTATTTCCTCGACCCCCTTTAACAGTACGGTGTTTCCTATGACTCAAGAAAGAGAAAATGAAACTACGAAAACAAAATTCTTCACGCTTCATGTTCCTCGAATGAACACCAAGTCTTCAAGGTCACACCAATTTCTTAACTTTCAAAGTCTTCAGAAAGTCTTCAGAAATCCTAAGTCTTCAGTCGAAGAACTTCATTTTTAGGGGTCGACTTTCTCTGTAAATATCAAACTCCTCATAGACTTATAGACATGTGTACACTCACAAATGCATTAGTCCCTTAACCTATAAGTCTTCAATACACCAAAATCACCAAGGGGCACTATATGCACTTATAGACTGCCACCTATGTGAGGCTCAAGACCGGGTTTGAGGAGATAGTCGCCGTTGAGAAGCAGTATTCGCCTGGCAAGGTGATGGCCCCCATCGAGGACGAGGAGATGGCCCCCAGAGGGATGAGATCCCCCGGTGAGCTGCACAAGGTAAAAAATGGTTTATTACCATAGTTGTGGTTTTTGATTATTTGCAATGTGCTTGCTAATATGTTAGGGTTGTGCAGGTGCTGGTGGACGTCCTTGATGATTCCGATGTCATGGCCCGTCCAGTTGGCGTCGCCCCGGAGATCTATTCCGATGCCGCTGTCCATCCTGTGGACATCGCCCTAGAGATCGATTCGGATGTCGCGGTCAGTCCTGCGGACATCGCCCCAGAAATCGATTCCCATGCCGCTGTCCGTGCTATGGTCATTGCCCGAGAGACCGATGACAAGAAATAGTTGGTCACGCTAATCCTTCAGGGTAGTTTGCATTGCCCTGTGTTTAATTACCAGAACGATGCGTGTTACCAAACCATCTTAGGGCTAGTGCACTGTCTTGTGTGGGCGGATCTTGCTACTTTTGTTTGATAGTGAATCATGCGAACCCTCTCCGAGTTATGGAAACAGATGTATCCTCACCAGCTTTTGATGTAATATATGGCATGATTAGATGTAAGTTTGAACTGTTTATCATATCAGTAGGGCTTGTTTGATGATTCTTGGTGTTAGTAGGCTAGCTACTGTGCGAGCTATAGTACTTGCAAAACACTCACCGAAGAGAAACATTGGGGCTGATGAGCTCGTGGTACGCTTATACTTATCCCTTGTCGATCGACCAATAGCCCTAGCTCCTAAAATTGTAGGCTTAGTGATCGATGACCTAGGCGGGCTAGTTTGGCCTAGTGGGTTTTAGTGATATGACGTGCAACACAAAATCATAGCAGTGCAGAGACGTACCCTCTCTGTTCCAAAATAGATGACCTAGGCGGGCTAGTTTGGCCTAGTGGGTTTCAGTGATATGACGTGGTACAGTGCCGTCCAGTCTTCGCGTGTGGTAGCAGTATTGCTGGTACAGTAAGTTTTCTTGAAGAAGCAGAATTCAACGAAGTCATGATGGTTCCTTCGTCCGAACAACTTACAGTGGGAAAGGTTGGGCATGCGATACGACCGGGGTAGACCAGGATAATTTTGTGCATGGCAGGTGGACCAGGATGGTCGACGTCCCACATGTTGGCGAATGAAAGTATTCTTTCTGATATAGAGGACGAGAAACGAGTATTCATTGTTTATTTTTGATGAAAGCTATTGTCTCCACTGTTACGACGGAGGAGTGTGAAACACGGCAGCCCAGTGAACTTGGCATGTGCACCACTCCCTCCTTCCTCATGTAATGCCCAGGTTACAGCTTTTTCTCACTTTCTCTCTATCTATTTCCTCTCAAATGTTTTTTAACTTTATTTTTTAAGACACAATTGTTTTTTATGCCTTCTTTAGAATTATTTTTTTATACCTAGGAGCACGTGTAGAGACGGGCTCTTGCAGAGCCCACTCCTTGACTTTGTCAATGCCTCTCTCTCCTCCACATAAGGAGTACTACTTGCTATGCATGCATGTGGCGGGCAACTGGCGTCTTGAGGGGCCAGGGCGGTGAGAGCGGGCTCCGGAAGCGGTCTGGACTCTAGCATAATTTTGGTTTTTACAGTATTTCTTTCTCCATTGACAGGTAGGCCCGCGTAGATAGATAAAGAACACGAGCCGATGAGGCGCATGCGGACTGTTTGACTGGTCAACCAGACAAATACGGAGCTATACGTTGAGCCAGTGACCGTAGAATCACCATATCTCGTGTACAATGATCAAAGTGAGCTATCAAGACAAGTTCGATGACCGCCAATGCATTTTACTCGGTAATAAATGACCAGGATTGAAGGGGAATCCAAATTTGCTTCGTCTTCTATCCTTGAGCTCTTGACAAACCAATGCACTATACGGTTGTCCGGCCACTCCACCCCAGAGCTCTCACCAAGCGTCGTTCATGCCACCGCGCCGCATACTAACCGGTAAGGCAGCGATGGCATCCCCCCGCGCCGAGTTCCTCGCCGCCCACGACCGCACACAAAATGGTAGGGAAGCGATGGCATCCCGCCGTGCCGAGTTCATCACCGCTCGTGACCTCACAACTATGTGGGAGGAATTTGAAGATGCCAAGGCCGAATGGGCGGTAGAGCAAGAGGCGGCCAAAGCCGCACAGATGGAGCGGAAAAGTCAGAAAGCACTCAAGAAAAGAGAGGCCCGCCGCCGCAAGAAAGAAAAGGACGCACGCGCTGCTGCGGAGAGGTCGGCGGAGATCCAAGCACGGTGGGGTGTCGCCGACAAAGCCGGGAAGGAGAACGGCGGCGTCTGGCCAGCATGTGAGAAGTAGTAGTACTAGTAGTTAGTGTGTGTGTGTGTGTCTGAGTACGAGCATGTACCAATACTACTAGTTACTACTGTAGTTTTTAGAGCAAATTACCAGTACATTAGCCTAGACTAAATGGAAAAATTCCTATCCTAAGCATCAAATGACATCTCTTTCTCTATAGGAATTGAGATGCATGTCATCTCACTTCCTATGATTTTCATATTCCTATCCTATGAACGAAAGGAGGCCTCTGTTGGAGTAACTACTGTAGCTAGCAGTACTGCTAGTACAGTAGTTTTCTTTAAGAAGCGGAATTCAACAAAGTCATGATGGTTCCTTCGTCCAAGCAACTTCAAAGTAGGAAGTGGGCCTGTGATTTGACGGCTCATTAGTCATTGTTACTACGGCGCGACGACCTGGGTGACTCCCTTGGAGTTCTGTGTGCATGGCAAGTGGACCAGGATGGTCGACGTCCCACATGTTGGCGAACGGAAGTATTCTTTTCGATATCGAGGAGCAAGGAAACCGCGTGGTATAGTATAACTGCTGATTGGTTCGCAAAAAAATAGTATCACTGCGATTTATAATTATTTTTTATTTCTGATGAATGCTAGTGTTTCAACTCTTACGACGAAGGGTGCCAAACACGGCACGTGCTGGATGTCCCACATGTCAGCGAAAGGAGTGGGACATGAACAGTGTGGTAGAGCCCAGCGTAAAAAAACAGCGTGGTAGAGCGTCTCCACTTCGTCCACTTCTGGGTCAGAGACCACACGTAGTAGTACTTAGTGGTATGAACGATACAAAGTGCGACCTGGAGACAAAGACACGTCTAGTTGGAAGGTCCTGGGCCATACACGTAAACAAATATAGAAGTTAATATGTGCCTCCAACTAATATAGTAGTAGTAGAGTACTTAGGCACGTACTCCATAACATCACCGTGCATTGCACGTACAACATTTAGTGGTAGTACGTAGTAAGAGGCAAATGCCACCCAAGAGTTCCCTTCTCGACCTACTTTTGGGTGTTTGGTAGAGTGTATGGAGGGTGCATGAGTCCACACTAGTTTAGCACAAATACACTAGAAGCATGCATGAAGAGGGGTGTTGAGTTGAGCATGCATGAAGAGGGAACAACTATGCTGAGATGAGAACGCAACCAAACACACCCTATATGCCACGCATGTTCATACCATTTGTGCCTTTCTACTTCACTTAATGCGCTACATTACTCAGGTTCGTACGTCCACTCCTGGGTACATGTTCATCTCGTAGTTCCAGTCCCACGTGTTCTTCATATAGATGGAACGATCCTTGCATAACACGTGCACCTTGATGCTAGATGTCTCGCGTGTTGGCAAAAGGATGAACAAAGCTCACGTAAAAAAATAGAGTGGAAGAACATAGATTCCGGACGACCGAGAAGGAGCAAGGAACCTCGTGGTGGAGCGTCTGCACTCATAATATTTAATATTATTCAGCGATATAAAATTAACCAATCATCTCCACAGTGGACTGGAAGAGTACGAAACACGGTAGCCCAGTGTAGTATCATACTAGTACATGGCTAACCCACGCTATCACCATATTTCTTGGCTTCCGTGCGACACCTATCTCTAGTAATCCAGCAGCCTGTATCGCTTCTCCCTCCTCATCTCTATCAAAGTGCGGCGGGCTGGCGTTTCTGCCGTCTATTGAGGTCGGTTAACTATCACATGTGAGCGACATGCCAAGAGCATTCTAAAAAAAATTCCTTTCACATTCCGTTTTCAAAAAGAAAAAATCCTTTCACGTACGAATTTGCCTGTATGCTTTGAGCAACTTGCATGTCCTATACTGCTCCTGTTTGATACTCTAACTTAGCTAGAGGTTAGACTAACTCATGACTAACCCTGAGCTAACTGTAGCCAAAGAGGTGTTTGGGTGACAGGGTTAGATTGACAATAAATGCACTTCATGGAGAGAGAAAAGTGATTTTTCAGTGGTCCCAATGAGAACTATCTCCAGTTAGCACCTCTTGGGTGGGATAGTTTTTTTGGTGGGTTTGGTGCAACTTGCTCCAATTTAAACCCTCATGCTTGGATAGTTTAGGGCTATTTGAGCCCCAACTAGCTCAAACTAACTCTAACCCATGGATCCAAACAGGGCCTATGGCCAGTCTCGACGCGGAGCAGTCGCGTGCACCGGGAAGCGGCGCTCTCTCGGTCGTCACGACACTTCAAAGCCGGCGCCAGTGAGAGGTCGCCTCCGCTCTGGCCGGGCATTAATGCGGCACTGACGCTCCAGGGCGACGCCGATCGTTTCACGTGGGAAGCGCGCGCTGGCAAGGGAGTATATGTTTTGAACCGTTTCAGGTGTAGTACTGGTAGTTTGCAAAACTACTCAATTATTGCACTCAGTTTCCTAAGAAATTGTGGTAAAAATGTTACTCCACAGCCCGCTTCCCTTCTCCTTCCTCTTCCACCGCCCGCGCACGTCCGCGGGAAGCGACTGGTCAACCCTTATATAGGAGTGCTAGCACAAAAATATGCATGCATGACCACTAAAATTTCCATATTAAAGCGCCGCTCCAGCGGGAGTATGGCGTATGTTGTTACTTTCGGTCGACCCATGGCTACCGGGCGACGGCGACCAGAGAAGAGGCGGCGGGAGGGGAATGAATGCAACTACTGTTTGGGTTCGCCTTTCGGCTTAAATAAATGCGCAGCATCACGTGTACCCGCGGGTGCACAAATTGTAACGTACGTGTCTGCTTAAGTGGGCGTCACGTAACTGGTATGTGTGTGTGTGAGAGAGATTCTGAGAGATAGAGTGCGTGTGTGCGACTCTACTCTTCGGACATGTACTCAACCTTTTGCATCGGGATATAAGTATAATGGTATTTACTTTAGCTAGTGATTTACGTGGCCATGTTAACGTGGTTGTGTCAAAAAATGTCACTTCCTGCTCGTGATTTGCGTTATATAATTACAAGCAAGATTCTCGTGCATTGCACGGAACATCAATATGCATTTTTTTACAGAACACCTGTTGTGATTGACCCATGCAGGAGTAATCCCATGTGTAAAAACTAATGATATCTCAAGAATTTTATCGGAAAACTGGTATCTCAAGAATGTCATCGAAAAAATGAAAGATGAGAGATAAGGCGAGGAGGAGTGGAGCGTGGTGGTGACTGGTGGTCGGAATGGGCGGAGGCATGGGGATGGACGGCGCCGGCAGCGGCCACCATGCATGCTAGATTGTTCCAGAGACTTATTCCTTTTTTAATTGCTGAGCAATGAGGTTGCAGGAGATAATGACGTGGAGAGAGGTGCGGGTATCTTTTGTAAAATTATCATAGTTTGCTTTCTATCCTCAGATATAGATCATACGGTCTGTATTACAAGATGGCAGGCACACCATCACCACCAACTAGTTTTTTTTATAAGGGTACAGATGATAAGTTTGCTGACTACTAAAGTAAAGTGGAATTTGTCCATGTTATGCAAGTAAATAAAGGTGATTGTTTATCATACGGGTAAGGTTGGATGAAGGGTGGTAGGAACAAATGCTCCGCCTAGAGCATGTGTGTGTGAGATGGAGTCTTAGTGTGTGTGTGGTGTGTGTGTGTGTGAGAGAGAGAGAGAGAGGAGAGAGATGGAGTCTTAGTTTGTGTGTGTGTGTGAGAGAGGGAGAGAGATGGAGTCTTAGTGTGTGTGTGGGGGGCGTGCGTGCTTGTGTGTGTGTGTGTTTGTGTGTGTGTGAGAGAGAGATGGAGTCTTAGTGTGTGTGTGTGTGTTGGGGGGTGCGTGTGTGTGTGTGTGTCGCGGGGTCCTCTGTGGTAGATGTAATTTAAGTGTGCATGGCTTTCATCATAGAGAGATGATGTGTATGGCAGAGGCCACCAATGATGGGGTGCGAGAGAGAAAGTGCCCGTAGAGAGGGAAGAGAAGGTGTATGCGCGTGAGAGAAGTCGACTTCAAGAGAACGTGTTTGTTCGAGAGACACCGAGGAAGACTATTATATATCGATGGTGCATCTAGGCGGGAATTAAACTAAGGGATGGTCTTATTGGTTTCGGGGATATAGGGGAAGAGTGAGAGGCGGGGGGGGGGGGGTAGATAGAAGTGAAAGTGCAACTATCCCTAGGTGGTTTTGGTAATTCATAACAACATATAGCTCATTGAGTTAATGCTATTCCAAGATGATTATTTCAGGAAAGCTCAATGATTGGCATGGCATGGATGTGAAAGTGGAACCCTCAAAATGCTAAGGACAAAGGATTGGCTCAAGCTCAAAAGCTCAAGACTCTTCATTTTATATTTTAGTGATCCAAGATCATATTGAGTCTTTAGGAAAAGCCAATACTATCAAGGAGGGATGAGGTGTTGCTTAATGAGCCTCTTGCTTCATGTGCTTAGTGATATGCTCCAAAACCCTCAACTACTTTCTCATATCCACATATGACCTAAACCCTAAGCCAAACTCGGTCCTACCGATTCTTCCTATCCGGCGCCACCGAGTTTCACTTGTCATTAGCCACTGCCAAACCCTAGCAATTCGGTCCTACCGATAGGGATCTCGGTCTCACCGAGATGGGGTTGCAAACTCTCTGTTTCCCTTTCGTAACTTTTTGGTCTCACCGAAAGAGCGAATCGGTCCCACCGAGATTGCAATGTAAACTCAGTGTTTCCCCTTTGTAACTTTTCGGTCTCACCGAGTTCCACTTGGTCTCACCGAAAGAGCAAATCGGTCCCACCGAGTTTGCCTGACCAACTCTCTGGTTAGCTAATTACCAAATTCGGTCCCACCGAGTTTGTGTAATCGGTCTCACCGAGATTACGTTATGCCCAAACCCTAACCATATCGGTCCTACCGAGTTGCATGTCAGTCCCACCGAAAATCTCTAACGGTCACTAGGTTTACATTTTCGGTCCGACCGAGTTTATTGATTCGGTCCCACCGAGATTGGAAAACTGTGTAACGGTTGGATTTTGTGTGGAGGCTATATATACCCCTCCACCTCCTTCTCATTCGATGAGAGAGCCATCAGAACACACACACCATTCCAACTCATATGTTCTGAGAGAGAACCACCTACTCATGTGTTGAGACCAAGACATTCCATTCCTACCATATGAATCTTGATATCTAGCCTTCCCAAGTTGCTTTCCACTCAAATTTTCTTTCCACCAAATCCAAATCCTATGAGAGAGAGTTGAGTGTTGGCGAGACTATCATTTGAAGCACAAGAGCAAGGAGTTCATTACCTACACACCATTTGTTACTTCTTGGAGAGTGGTGTCTCCTAGATTGGCTAGGTGTCACTTGGGAGCCTCCGACAAGATTGTGGAGTTGAACCAAGGAGTTTGTAAGGGCAAGGATATCGCCTACTTCGTGAAGATCTACCGCTAGTGAGGCAAGTCCTGTGTGGGCGATGGCCATGGTGGGATAGACAAGGTTGCTTCTTCGTGGACCCTTTGTGGGTGGTTGCTTCTTCATGGACCCTTCGTGGGTGGAGCCCTGTGTGGACTCGCGCAACCGTTACCCTTGGGTGGAGCCCTGTGTGGACTCGCGCAACCGTTACCCTTCGTGGGTTGAAGTCTCCATCAACGTGGATGTAGGATAGCACCACCTATCCGAACCACGGGAAAAACATCCGTGTCTCCAATTGCGTTTGAATTCTCCAAACCCTTCCCTTTACATTCTTGCAAGTTTCATGCTTTACTTTCCGCTGCCTATATACTCTTTGCATGCTTGCTTGAATTATGTGATGATTGCTTGACTTGTCCTAAATTAGCTAAAATCTGCCAAGAACTAAAATTGGGAAAAGGTTAAGTTTTTATTTGGTCAAGTAGTCTAATCACCCCCCCTCTAGACATACTTTCGATCCTACAAGTGGTATCAGAGCTTTGGTCTCCATTTGCTTTGATCTCCATAGCTTTTGGTGGTCATAGCCTTGGTTTCACAACCTAGGAGAGTATGGCGTCTAGCGAGGGAAATTATCACCCTAGAGGTCCTTACTTTGATGGTACTAATTTTGCTAGTTGGAAGCATAAAATGAAAATGCATATTCTTGGACATAACCCCGCCGTTTGGGCTATTGTGTGTGTTGGTTTGCAAGGTGACTTCTTTGATGGGAGAGAACCGAACCGTGAAGCTACCGCGGATGAGTTGAAGATGTTGCAATACAATGCTCAAGCTTGTGATATTCTCTTCAATGGATTGTGCCCCGAAGAATTCAACAAAATCAGCCGCCTTGAGAATGCGAAGGAAATTTGGGACACTTTGATTGATATGCACGAAGGTACCGACTCCGTCAAGGAATCCAAGTTGGATGTGCTTCAAAGCCAACTTGACAAGTTCAAGATGAAGGATGGTGAAGGTGTCGCTGAAATGTACTCTAGGCTTGCTCTCATCACAAATGAGATTGTCGGCTTAGGAAGTGAAGAGATGACCGATAAATTCATCATCAAGAAGATTCTAAGAGCCTTGGATGGAAAATATGATACCGTGTGCACATTGATCCAAATGATGCCCAATTACAAAGATCTCAAGCCAACGGAGGTGATTGGAAGAATTGTTGCTCATGAGATGTCACTTAAGGATAAAGAGGAACTTCACAACAAATCAAGTGGTGCCTATAAAGCCGCATGTGAAGCCCCTACATCATCAAGTGAGAAACAAGACTTCAATGAAGAATTGAGCTTAATGGTGAAGAACTTCAACAAGTTCTACAAGAGTAGAAGAAAAGATAGAAGCTCCAAGTCAAGGTCCTACAATGACAAAAGATCTTCTAGTCGAGAGAGAAACTGCTACAATTGTGGAAGACCCGGACACTATTCGAATGAGTGTACGGCTCCCTACAAGAGAAGAGAAGATTCTCCAAAAAGAAGAAGCAAAGGATCACCACCAAGAGAAAGAAGGAGTAGAGATGATCATTATGAACGAAGATACTCACGGAGAAGCAAGGATTTGGAAAGGAAGGAAAAATCATCAAGGAGCTACACAAGACGAAGACATCAAGCTCATGTTGGTGAATGGATATCCGGCTCCGACTCCGACAGCCACTCCGAGAGAAGTTATTACTCCGGCTCCGAAGATACTCAAGATGAAGGTGTTTCCGGTCTAGCACTTGTGTCAACCAACTCCTACGACATATTTGACTCACCAAATGAAGGAATTGGAAGATGCTTCATGGCCAAAGGTCCTAAGGTAACACACCCCGAGTATGTTGATTTCAATAGTGATGAAGATGACTTGTTAGGTGATGATTTGCTTGTTGACAACTCTAGTGATGAATACTATGATGAAATGTCAATTAAACATGCTAATCAAGATAAAATGAATGACAATGATAAGGAGAAGATTGAGTCCCTAACTAAAGAACTAAACACTCCTAAGTTAGCTCATGAAACCATCTTCGAAGATCATCGAGAACTTTTAAGAGCTCATGAGAAGTTACTCTTTGAAAAGCTCAATCTTGAGCAAGAGCATGAGTTCTTAAAGGCAATCAATGATGATCTCCGCAAGAAAAGTTCTTCTTACATTGCCAAGCGTTTACTCTTATCCACTTACATGCCTCAAGTCAAGTCTAGTAACAAGAACAAGAAAGATTCTTCCTCTAGTAGTAACAATGATCATGCTAAATCCAATATTGTTACTTCTAGTAGCTCTCTTGATTCCACTAATGATTCTCTTAGCCAAGTTACACTTGAGAAAGAAAATAGTTTATTGAAGGGAATTATAGAGAAAGGAGTGTACAAAAGCCTTGCCGGGAGTAAGCAATTCGAGGAAATTGTGCGCAAGCAAGGAATGCACCAGAAGAATCAAGGTGTTGGTTTTGAACGAAAGTTCAATGCCAATGGAGTTGAGTGGGAAGAAGATCAATACCCCAAGACAAAGTTTGTCCCTCAACAAGAGAAGCATACTTCTTTCAAAGGGACACAAACTCAAGATGATCTTCCACTACAAGACTACAAGCAAAAAGGCAAGGACAAGCTTCAAGAGGAAATTGACGCATTTGAAGAAGCTCCAAAGACCTTAGTCAAGTGGATTCCCAAGACTACTTCAAGTTCCACTTCATCAAGTACGACTACAACTCCAAGGATTCCCATCAAGATGATGTGGATCCAAAAGAAGAAGAACTAGAGAGTTCTTGAGGGTGACTCCGCCAACGTACTTCACTCTTATCATTTTGGCAAGAACAAGTGCAATCAACTTCCACATCTTGCACTAGTTCAAGGAGTCACAAACCCTCTTGTTGGTAAGACAAGGGACAAGGTAATCTAAAAGTTTTCATGGACATCATCTTTGTGTGCATCACTCTATGTCTATGGATATCCTTGTTTGCTCCTTGTGGGACTAACCCATGTAGGTATTGAAAGTGCAATTCACTCAAATGGATAGCTCCAAGAGATCTACATCAACATTGAGCATCCACATCTTCAATATCTACATGAAGTCATCATTGACCAAACCCAAGGTTAGTTCATCCCTCTTAGGGGGGATATCACATCTAGGGGGAGCTTTACTCTAAGACTTGAGCTAAAGCAACTCTAAAGATGTGAACAAAACAATGCTTTATGTAAAAGTGGTAACCCCACTTGAGCTTAAACGATGAGTATGACCTATGATCAAGTGTTCTCACTTGACTCCTAAGTCAATATACTCATATATAGATGACCTAGTCATCGCAAATTGCTTGATAGATGCTAGAATTGGTTGTGCATGCCTTGTCACATATTTCATTTGCCATCTTATTGTGTGAGCATGCTGGTTGCATATTTTACTCATTCGAGGACATCCACTTGTTGTTTTGATTGTTTGGTTTTATCTTCTTTTGCCAAGTGGATGGACAAGAATGCCTAAGAACCTCCTCTAGCTATCTATGCTTTTCTCGTCTCAAACTCTATTCATGCTGCATCACAAAATTTGATCAAGTCAGATTCGAACCACTCTGTGTGAGGAGCGCTCGGAGTCCCCGATTCGTCATAGACTTAAACTTCCAAAACCTCTTTATGACTCTCGGTCTGACCGATACTCCACTTTCGGTCCTACCGAGATCATTAAGTTGATCTAGGTTTTCGATCTCGGTGCAACCGATTTGAACATTTCGGTCACACCGAGTTTCAGTAACTGCTTGCAGTTATGAATCTTGGTGCCACCGAGTTGTTCCACTCGGTCACACCGACAGGGTCAGGCTATATATAGTCACCGGCAAAATTTTGGAAATTTCTCCGAACCCCTCGCCCGTGCGATAGCCTGCTCTGCCCTCGTGGTCTCCGGATCGTCTTCTCGCCGCCAGCCGCCTCCAGTTGCTGGTCTCCGTCGCCGTCAACGGGAATTCTGCCCCGCCGTTGCCGCCGTAGCAAGTCCCCGCCGAACTAGGGTATGGACTTGATCTTTGTGCTATTCCCCAATCTGATTCCTAGCACATTGTGATCATATTGATTCTAGCCACGATTGAAACACTCCTATCCAGTCAAAACGCTCATAGATTAGGTTTGATTCGAAAATTCTAGGTTTAGGTTTCCGCCAAAACTATCTCGGACCCACCGAGTTGAAAAACTCGGTCCCACCGATTTGGCTTATGCCATTGCACAAGTGAGACTCGGTCTGACCGAGAATTACTTATCGGTGTGACCGATTTTTGAACTCAGTGAAACCCTAGCAGTCTCGGTGCCACCGAACTGTGACTCGGTCCTACCGAGTTCACTAGTTTAGGTTCCAAAACTGCTTCGGTATCACCGAGTTTGAAAATCGGTAGATCCGAGATGATTTCAGTGGGAAACTAAAACTAAGTTTTTGGATCATTCTTTTGCAAAAATCTCTGCATTTTGTGATGCTCATCTTTTCTATCTCATCTATAATCTATTCACAGGGTCAGCAGTCAGTTTGCAGCATGTCTGATCAAAGTGATAGCCAAAATATGTCAGAGCAGCAAGTGGTGATGAGTGAGGGCACTAGTCCCTCCAGTTCATCTGATGAAGGCAGCAGGAGCACTCCTAGCAACTTGCCAAAGGCTGCCACGAGACAAAGGAAGAAGAATACTTCAGATTCTGAAGATGAGGACTATGTGGAAGAGGAAGAGGCCACTTCCAAGAGAGTTGAGCCAGCTCAAGGCACTAAGCCAGGTCTGAAAATCAAAAGGCCAGCAGGCAGACAGCCAATGTCAAAGGCCAGAATGTCAACTGAGAAGCCCATAGAGCCAGTTGCAGCTGAGGGCAAGAAAAGAAAGGAAAGGGTGAAGAAGACAGTGGCTAGAGTGCTTGGCAAAGCTTCCATCATGGAAGAAGAAGAGGAAGAAGAGGTAGCTGCACCAGCGCCCAAGGCACCCAAGCTAATGGGAGATGCCATAAAATCAGGGGGAGCTGCTTCCAAGGCCAAGCCAGCTCCAAAGCCAAAGCCTAAGAGAAATACAAGGAGCATTCCTACAGCTGAGAAGAACAAGGCCCCAGTGCCTGAGACTGTTGCTGAAGAAGAGGAAGAGAATGTCCTGAGAAAGCTAAAGCCCAAGATCCTAGACCACAACGATGCTCATCCTGTGGCTGAGGACATGAAGCTCAGGAGAGATTCAGGGCTGAGGAAATGGAGAGAAGCAGACCCATATGCTTCAAGGAGAAGGACAACAGTGGACTACAGATTTCACACCAAGGAGCAGCAAGATTTCTATGAGACTGTGCTGCTAGATAAGAAGCCCATTGTATGTGATATGAGATGGGTCGACTGGGAATATATCAAGGACAATGAGGAGCACTATCCTGGATTGCAAGACAGCTTCATAGCTTGTGGAGTAGCTGACTTTGTTGGGCAGAAGCTCACAAAGTGGAACGAGGAGCTTATCATGCAGTTCTACTCCACGACACACTTTTATCCAGATGGGAGGATCACATGGATGTCTGAGGGTACGAGGTACCAATCCACTGTTGAGGAATGGGCGAAGTTGATTAATGCCCCAGAGGAGCATGATGATGACATGGACATATATGCCAAGAAGAAGATGGACCATAACTCCATGTCCAATATGTACAAGGAAATTCCCAAGGAAGCTCTTGACACCTTCAAATTTGGGTCTGTGCATTACCTTCTATCAGGACTGCCTACGATCAATTGGATACTAAGGCACACCTTACTGCCCAAGTCTGGAGATCACAAGATGATCAGAGGCCATGCCATCAACTTGCTACATGTGTTTGATGTGCCTCAGAAGTTCAAGGTGATGAGCCTCATAGTGGAAACTATCAAGAGGACTGCAGCAGATCAGAAGAGGAGCTGCGGATATGCCCCTCAAATTCAGGAGCTCATCAACTCCAAGATGGGCACGAGCATATATCTATTGGACAAGGAACACCTGCCCATCCGTCCAGATTTCGAGGACAGTCAAGTTGTCATGACTGAGAACGAGCCATCATCTGCCCAAGCATACGCAAAGAAGGAGAAGGCGAGGAAGGAGAAAGCTGCCAAGATGCCAACTCAAGAGGAGGCATCTGAGTATTTCTTGAAGACTAAACAAGAGCAGCTTGGTTACTTGATTGCATCCACGCTGAGGATTGAGCAAAGTCTGGCCACCCTCACTCAGAATCAGCAGAGCCTAGAGAGAATCATGGAACAGAAGTTCTATGACTTGGATGTCAAAGTAACGGAAGTTCAGTCTACAGTGGAGCAGCTCCAGGAGGACATGCAGGAGAGGAGAGGCAGGACTACCACTCATGCCTTTTCCAGAGTGCCACGAGGCCCGAGGTCATCTGCCGTGCCAGTTGCTGACACCGGAGCCACCACTTCAGCACCAGCTACAGCCTCAGCTCCAGCATCTACTTCAGCTCCAACTCCAGCGACTACTTCAGCATCTACCGAAGCCTTCGTCCTTGGAGTGATCCGGACTCCACCACCACCTGAAGATCAAGCCTGAGCGTCGATTTAGCAGTATGCATTTTCTAGGAACTTTTTGGTAACTTGTTGCCAAAGGGGGAGAAGATGTATAGATCATAGGCTTCGAGAGAGAGAGTGTTGCTTTTCTCTCTTGCTTTATTTGGTGGTTTTTCAAACTTGTTTGCTTTTGAGTGCTTGAGATACTACGTCATTATTTGTGAGACATTGATGATCATGTGTTTGATCATAAGCTACACTTAATGCTTGCTTAATACTATTATCCTATCTATCTTGTGTGATCATTCACTTTTCTTGGTGATGTGTGCATGTATTTCATTCTTATCATTTTGAGCGCTCCACCAAGATGTATGTGACATGGAAGAGTAACCCATGACTCTAACTCTTTGTGCATTTGCAGTCCAAAGCAAATTTTAAATATGCACAAATTTAGGGGGAGCTCTTACTTATCACATACTTCTCAAAGCGACGATATACTTCATGCTTATTATCATTTTTCGAAGCTTTGATCTATATGTTGTCATCAATTACCAAAAAGGGGGAGATTGAAAGTGCAACTATCCCTAGGTGGTTTTGGTAATTCATAACAACATATAGCTCATTGAGCTAATGCTATTCCAAGATGATTATTTCAGGAAAGCTCAATGATTGGCATGGCATGGATGTGAAAGTGGAACCCTCAAAATGCTAAGGACAAAGGATTGGCTCAAGCTCAAAAGCTCAAGACTCTTCATTTTATATTTTAGTGATCCAAGATCATATTGAGTCTTTAGGAAAAGCCAATACTATCAAGGAGGGATGAGGTGTTGCTTAATGAGCCTCTTGCTTCATGTGCTTAGTGATATGCTCCAAAACCCTCAACTACTTTCTCATATCCACATATGACCTAAACCCTAAGCCAAACTCGGTCCTACCGATTCTTCCTATCCGGCGCCACCGAGTTTCACTTGTCATTAGCCACTGCCAAACCCTAGCAATTCGGTCCTACCGATAGGGATCTCGGTCTCACCGAGATGGGGTTGCAAACTCTCTGTTTCCCTTTCGTAACTTTTTGGTCTCACCGAAAGAGCGAATCGGTCCCACCGAGATTGCAATGTAAACTCAGTGTTTCCCCTTTGTAACTTTTCGGTCTCACCGAGTTCCACTTGGTCTCACCGAAAGAGCAAATCGGTCCCACCGAGTTTGCCTGACCAACTCTCTGGTTAGCTAATTACCAAATTCGGTCCCACCGAGTTTGTGTAATCGGTCTCACCGAGATTACGTTATGCCCAAACCCTAACCATATCGGTCCTACCGAGTTGCATGTCAGTCCCACCGAAAATCTCTAACGGTCACTAGGTTTACATTTTCGGTCCGACCGAGTTTATTGATTCGGTCCCACCGAGATTGGAAAACTGTGTAACGGTTGGATTTTGTGTGGAGGCTATATATACCCCTCCACCTCCTTCTCATTCGATGAGAGAGCCATCAGAACACACACACCATTCCAACTCATATGTTCTGAGAGAGAACCACCTACTCATGTGTTGAGACCAAGACATTCCATTCCTACCATATGAATCTTGATATCTAGCCTTCCCAAGTTGCTTTCCACTCAAATTTTCTTTCCACCAAATCCAAATCCTATGAGAGAGAGTTGAGTGTTGGCGAGACTATCATTTGAAGCACAAGAGCAAGGAGTTCATTACCTACACACCATTTGTTACTTCTTGGAGAGTGGTGTCTCCTAGATTGGCTAGGTGTCACTTGGGAGCCTCCGACAAGATTGTGGAGTTGAACCAAGGAGTTTGTAAGGGCAAGGAGATCGCCTACTTCGTGAAGATCTACCGCTAGTGAGGCAAGTCCTGTGTGGGCGATGGCCATGGTGGGATAGACAAGGTTGCTTCTTCGTGGACCCTTTGTGGGTGGTTGCTTCTTCATGGACCCTTCGTGGGTGGAGCCCTGTGTGGACTCGCGCAACCGTTACCCTTGGGTGGAGCCCTGTGTGGACTCGCGCAACCGTTACCCTTCGTGGGTTGAAGTCTCCATCAACGTGGATGTAGGATAGCACCACCTATCCGAACCACGGGAAAAACATCCGTGTCTCCAATTGCGTTTGAATTCTCCAAACCCTTCCCTTTACATTCTTGCAAGTTGCATGCTTTACTTTCCGCTGCCTATATACTCTTTGCATGCTTGCTTGAATTATGTGATGATTGCTTGACTTGTCCTAAATTAGCTAAAATCTGCCAAGAACTAAAATTGGGAAAAGGTTAAGTTTTTATTTGGTCAAGTAGTCTAATCACCCCCCCTCTAGACATACTTTCGATCCTACAAGAAGGAGATTGTTAAGTGTGAGTGTGTATTTTACCCATCCAGGCGGAAGTTATGTGCACAAAAGAGGAGAACGATTCGATGTGGCGTTAGGATTGAGGGTAATTAACTACGTATGGAGACATAGAGACCTTGAACGTGCATGTGTGAGAGGTATACATGTATACGTGGGATGTGTGTGTGTGTGCGCGCGCGCATGATCGAGATAAAAGAAAGAAGACATAAGTCATAAGATCAACGACATGGGAGAGATGGATCGGTATGACAATATGCATGCATGTGAGAATGCATGGAAGAAGTCCCGACAATTGAGCATGTGTTTTTGTCTTTAAGAGATAGTGGCGTGGGCTGGAGCATGCATCTATGGCGAGCAGAGGGAGTGAGGCGCAACGATTGTGCAAAAGAGACCAACCTATAAATGCATATGTATGGAGAGACATATATAGTGTGGGTGATAGGAAGCAAGACTCCGTGCGAGAAAGAAATGTTGACGGAGAAACTACAGATAGATACAGAGATGGAGATGCTAGCTAGAGGGACATCTGCTAGTTTGGGTGTTGGAGATGACCGTCGGGTGGTTCAAAGGGTGAAGTTATATATGTGTGTGAGAGGGCACTTGACTGCATGTAGAGAGAAACATATGTAGTGTGCGTGATAGGAATCAAGAGTGAGGGCGAGAAAGAAGGTTGATGGAGAAACGGATAAATAGAAAGATAAAGATGCTAGCTAGTGCGCGTTAGAGATAGGAGTCAAGTGGATCAGAAGGCTGAGTTATGTGTGTGGGTGTGAGAGAGATAGAGAGAGGGTGCATGTGAGTCACATACAAACAAATATCAGAGAGAGATCCAGAGAGATGGAGTTTTATGTCTGCGAGAGAGGAAGATATTTCACAGCGAGAGTGATAGCTAGAGAGACATACGAGGGAACGCAAGATATCTCTAGGGAGAGAGGGTGTGTGTGAGCGACGTACAAGAGAACAATGGAGAAATATGAGACCCTGGGAGACAGAGTTTGTGTTTGTGTGTGAGAAAGAGATATTGAAGAGGAAGAGTCGTAGGTTCTCATATCTAAGGAGCGAAAGACATCTCTGTATGAGGGCTGTGCGAGTGGCACACATGGGAATAGTAGAGAGAAATGAGACCCCGGGAGACAAAGTTTTGTGTTTGTGTGAGAGAAAGAGATTCCACATGGAGAATCATAGTTAGAGACACATAGCATGGAGCGAGATATACTTAGAGAGAGATAGAGTGATGAAGTTCGAGGGAGAGAGTACCATCAGTGTGTTACGAAGATAAAAGATCATTGTCGACATACAGGTAGCACGAGAGATACCTGAGAGACGATGAACGTGTATAGGTCCAGAGAGATAGTCCTATATAAGCATGAGTGATAGCTATATGAGATGAATATCTGGATTAAAGGGGATTCAAATGTTTAAACTGGAGATCACGACATCGATAATATCATAACGCAAATTGGTGTATCAAACATGCATATTCATTTGAATTTGGGCACACGTGTAATGTTATATAGTTTATCAATATTGGTGATCCATAGATTATTCAATTACAAACAATGCATGGTTTATATGCAATTAATGTCTAAACAGGATTACACTATATGTTGCATGTGTGAAACACATTATACATGTTTGAGAAGTAAAAAAAACCCGCATGAAACACACATTAATTGGAGACAATTAGCGAGGAATGCATACATTGGATTTCAACATAAAGTGGTTTCAAATATTTGAAAATCCAAATTGATGGATACAACCTTATGAATCTGAGATCATGCCATTTGTAAACCATATTTATGTATAAATGGTGTTGTGCTTTTGAAAGTATATATAAAAAAATGATGTATATAGAATGTAATTCCAATTGAAAATGGATCCCGCCCGAAAAAAATAGAATACAAACGGGATTCGAATTGAGTTGTCACGGTAAACGTGCACTCTGCAAAATTTGAACGAAGCGGGGAAAGTCGCAGTAACTGCCCGAAATCAAAATCTGCGAGATGGAAATCACTACTGCCTATCCCTGCCACGCAAAGCCTATATGCTGGATTTCTATAGGTTTCGATAGGGGTAGGTTTGTAATTTCACCCAAACGTGACGTAACCGCCTCTCACCCGTATTCATACACGGTGGGCGCCAAAACACAGTGTGTCCTTGGCCGAAATCGACTCCCTCCCCGATTCATATTCATACACGGTGGGCGCCAAAAACAAACTCTCGCCGGCAAATATTCAGTGTATGCGAGATTACCGTCCTATCCCCAACCGAGTAGTGTTGCTGTGATGTAGTAGAAATTTGAAACGAGGGCTAAGTTTGTAAATTTCCTCGCATTTGAGACAAGCGCGCCCTGAATACATGGTTCCCCCTTCCTCTCTATCTCCCTTTTCCCCGTTCGTACTCCGTGGGCGCCAAAACACCCTCTCCACCCCACCCTCCTCCGTCCGCCGCCGTCCGCCACCCCATCCACCGCCGTCCTCCTCCACCATGCCGGAGCTGATACCCCGATGCCGCCGTCCATTACAAGAGATCAACCTCTCTCATCCACGGCTTCAGACCGGGATCCTTGCATCCCGTCCTCTCACTTCATCCCCGCCATCGTCCACCTTGCCGGCGCTACCGCAACACCGTCAAATTCTCAGCAGATGTGTACATGGCGCCGCACCAGAGGCGGTACTCTTTCGTATCTGC
The DNA here is from genome assembly GCF_056163025.1 of Triticum urartu. NCBI lineage: Eukaryota > Viridiplantae > Streptophyta > Magnoliopsida > Poales > Poaceae > Triticum > Triticum urartu. Next base: position 580,103,133 of record NC_141874.1, read on the forward strand.
TCAACTTATTTATCGCAGCAAGAAAATAGATCGCCACTGCTTTACTCTGATTTCTTGTCTCGGTTGCGAAGTTGCCTTTGTCCGGTTTGCACCTTCAGATCCGCCATGGCACGCTCAACACCATACTCGCAATGCTTATGGTTTTCCCCTTTTATATTCCACACTAGCTAAATCACAGTAGACTAAATTTCAAAATTGGGTCAGTCGATTTTTCAGAGCTCGCCGGAGTTCGCCGGTGCGATCGAAGGGGCTCGGGTGGGGACGGTGGTTGTGGGGGGCGGTGGTGGAGCCTCCTCGAACGAAGAAAACTCAACGCGGGTGGGGGCGGGGGTGGGGGTGGCGGAGGAACAAGGTGCTGGGGCCGGTGGTTCAGCCGGCGGCCCATGGCGAGGGTCAATCTGGATAGTCATGACGAGCAAAGCTTTCTTGTGCTTTTCGAGGAAGCATTGCAGCAGTATCAGTGTTACCTGAGGAAATCACACTTTGATGGCAAGTCTATAAATGTATTTCCGGTGAAGTCTCCTGTGCTAAATTTAGAAGACATTGAATGGAAAAACCTTGTTATGCACTGGTCTCATTCCCAGGATGAGGTACTGTCTATGAAATCACATGAAAATTTGAACTTCTACTTTTCCGCATGTGCCTTACGGATCTTTTTTGCAGGAAATCTGCTCGAAGAAGAATTCTGGTTTGACAAGAACGACAGGATATCGCAAATATGCTGCCCGCTGCTTTGCTCTTGTTAGTACCTGTTGTCATGTATCACTGTACTTGCATACATACCTGGTTCATTATTTGACAGCAGTATGCATGATAGCTTGCTTATCAATTGTTCGCTCCAAATTATCTAATCTGTATGAATGGTTACATTAGTGTAAAATATATCCAATGCCAATGTTTTTTAGCTCTACATTGTTCTTGTAAGTACATGCTGTCCTTTATCAGTGTACTTATAATGACAGGTAGTTGTTCATGTACCATCACTCTGCAGCTTATTTTCATTTGCCCTCCATTTTCTACACATCAGATCTATATTTACTCTTACCATAAGGTTGGTACTGAAGAAGTTTAGCTGTGCATTGCTCTTGGCTGTACCTTCTGCCTGTATCGCTGCACTTACATTTATAGCTACTTGGTTATGTAGCATCACTCTTCATCTTATCTTAAATATTCTCCATTTTTTCGTATATTATCACATCTATATTTACTCTTAACAAAATGTAGAATAAAGGCAATGCTTTTGAAGAAGATTCTGTGCTAAACTTCTTGAATTGCACCCCCATCAGCATGGACAAGGCCTTTATAGAGCCTGTCTTCACCAATAATGTAAGTTTGTCCATCTCAATCCTTCAAACTTTGTTGTATATATTTGGTTAGGCATGACTGCAACAGCTGTTTATTTTTGGTGTTTGCATCAAATTGCTTGTTTAAAGTTTATTATATGTAGTTCATAAACAAAAGTTTGTCCTTTCTCAATTTAAGTTTTCAGTTGTACAACCAAGTTCCTTCTTCATACCATGCAAATTAAACTATACAGAGCAAGTGATCTTCTTTTGCATTGCATGTATGCTTCTGTTCTTCATCCGTAATCAAGTGGTGTGGTGAACCTACCCACTACAGCACAATGTCATATTCTGCAATGTCTTAACTATGAACAATGTCATATCATTCTACTATTGTTTAAACCGTCTCTTTATTTGCCAATCTGAAATGGTATAAATTGACAGCACACTAACCATTGATACTTATGAGTTCTTGATCTGTAATCCAGTGGTGTCGTGAAGCTGCCAACTCCTTCACAATGTCATTTCCTGCCATGTCTTGACCTGAACAATACCATATTGTGTTAATGCAAATTTAAAGTGTGTCACTTTATTCGTCAGTAAGAAATGTGATGAATTGTCAGCACTGATACTTTTATGTACAAAACCTGTCATCTGTCTGCTTGTTTATCTTTCAGAGTGAGGAAGATATAAGTGTTGAACAAGCGCAGTCTCATCATCTTGCTCAGCTGCTTGCACTGCAGCTCCCCAGCAAGGTTAACCTTTCTTGAACTCTATTGAAGTGCTGTCGGTTTTGTATATTATTTTGTCGGCGTGTTTATTTGCACTGGTGGCGATCTTTGATGCCCAGTGTATGTAATCTGCTGTCTGCTTGTGCTTTGTTATCATAGTGGCGAACTTTGATGCCCAGTGGATGTAATATGCCGTAATTTCTTTATTGTATAGTCTAGGTTTTTTCTTATTCACGATGCTGCAGTTATTTTACTGTATATATATCTTGCCTTCGCAGTAAACCGGCCAAACCGTAAAATTACGGTACATAATCGGGCCGTCATGCAATCATGATGTAGGTTGGGCCTGAAACATGCCGAACAGCTCACAGGACGGCAGCAGCCCGAAATGTAACCCGGCCCATGATTGTGCGAATCAAATCACGGGCTTTTAACTGGCCAAAAAATTGTCCCGATCCTTGTTTGGCCCAATCAGATATCGGCTGCGAGCAGGCCGGATGCAAACCGGGCCGTAGTTAGGCCCAACTATATGACGGGATTTTAACAGGCTGAAATTAATATAGGGCTGAAATGTTAAACGGGCCCTTAACAGGGCAAAACTAATATCAGGCCAAATTACTAAGTGGGCCTTTAGCAAGTGGGCCCAAAAGCATAGTGTCTAGTTGACGGGCCGAATCTGATATGGGCCATAATTGAGCCCAAAGCCTCTTAAAGGGCCGGACCTGATCTGGGCCATAATTTGGCCCAGAACGTGGTAGGCCTTTAACGGGCCAGATCTCATATGGTCCACTATTAGGCCCGGAGCGTGGCAGGCCATTAATGGACCGGATCAAATATGGGCCGGCATTTGGCCCAAAACATGGCAGGCAGTTAATGGGCCGGCCTACTAGGGTCCTCAAAATCTTGTGGGCTTACAGCTGGGCCGGCCCATTAATGTCGGCGAAATCTCGTGGGCCTTTAGCTGGGCCGACCCATTATGATCCGCAAGAATCTTGTGGGCCTTTACCTAGGCCGGCCCATTATGGCACACAAAAATCTTGTGGGCCTTTACCTGAGCCGGCCCATTATGGGCTGCAAAATCTTGTGGGCCTTTAGCTGGGCCAGCCCATTGTGGTCCACAAAATCTCGTGGGCCTTCAGCTGGGCCGGCCCATTATGGTCCGCAAAATCTTGTGGGCCTTTAGTTGGGCCGACCCATTTAAACTTGTTGGGCCGTGCCACGTGTCGATGTATCATAGGCGGCTTTTGTCCAGTGAGTGGATGACATCTGTCCCGACAATGAGCCGACACGTGTTTCCTCTAGCCAATGATGATTTTACATGTGGAAAATCCCCATTGGTCGGGGCTGTTAACGGGTTATCGGATCCAAAACCCGACCCGATAGCTTAACGGCATTCCGTTACGGTGGATGCCACGTGTCGGTCACCCTTGACGAAAGCACTTCTGTGACGCGCGATTTATCGTCATGGAAGTGGACACTTTCGTGATGATAATTTTGGTAATGTCATGGAACACTTCTACGACAGCACAGGTATGACTATCTTCATTCTGTCATAAATTTTTCATGGATGTACATGCATGACAAAAAACGCGACCTACTGTGACAAACACGTATCATCATGGAAGTGTATTTTTTTTGTAGTGATCAGGAGCGGTGAGCTAACATATTTACAAAAACAAAAACAAAATGAGTTCATACCAGCTTTTCTTCACCTCATTCACTTCATTGAATCATCATCATTATTGTGTTTCACTTGCATGACTGAATGATATGAAAATAATAATAGTACAAGTGTGCCGTGGACTAAGCTGGACTCTGCCGTGGACTCAACATGTTCATCGTGGTCTTCTCCTCTCTACAACCCAAAGGAAAGAAAAGAAATTAAGAGGAACACACTGAAATATTTTTTGGAGTTTTTGTTTTTCTCAAGGAAAGTAAATTGAAGGAAAATAAAAACGAGGAAAAACTATTTACATGGGAAAACTCCCAACAAGTAAAAGAAGAACGAGAAATCTTTTTGGGTATTCTATTAATACTACAAACTACTAAACAAGAATAAAATAAAAAAGAAACAAGAAATATTTTGGGATTTAGAAATTTTCAAACACATAAGAAGAAAGCAAAAATAAAACTAACATGGATATACAACGAAAAAGGATGAACACCGACAACTGGAATGAAAAGTGCAATACATGAATGTAATGTCAGTGAGAGATACGTACTCCCCTAAGCTTAGGCTTTTAGCCTAAGTGGGTCTGTGGTCCCTGGTAGTCGGGGTAATACCCATAGTCGAAGTTTGGGTTGTATTGATATGCAGCCGCCACTGCTTGGCATGCTGCTTCCTCAAGGCGAGCGGTCTCTACCGCCCTCTCGTACTCCTCGACCTCCTCTTCTAATATGAAGTGTCTAAGTTTTTCCTAGAAATTAAAGAAGGAAGGAGCAGGCAAAGTAATATGCAAGACACGACTGTCAGGTTTCGGGTTCCGGCAGACCCTTGAGGTTCAAACACTGGGGTGCGCGCGGAGATCTCTCCCCTACCGATCTACGTCCGATCCTCTCGTGCGAACTAAGATGAAAATGATGAACAACACAAGAGACACGATGTTTATACTGGTTCGAGCCACCGTTGTGGTGTAATACCCTACTCCAGTGTGTGGTGTGGTGGATTGCCTCTGGGGCTGATGATGGACAGTACAAGGGAAGAATAGCCTCGTGAGAGGTGTTCTTGAGCTGGTGCGATGAACTGCTAGGGTGAGTTCAGTTGCCTCTTCCTCTCTCACTGCTATGGTTCTACCAGATTTCCAGCCGTCCCCTCCTTCTGTGGTGGCTAGCTCTATTTATAGAGGCCCTGGGCCTCTCCCCAAATAATGAGCGGGAAGGGCGCCAACAATTGGCCATTTCGAAGGGGAACATCTAGTACAAGTTATCCTGACCAAAGGTGGTCTTCAGCTGCCAAAAGCACTGGCGATGACGCTGTCTTGGGCTCCACGGTGACCTCCGTCCTGCCGTCCGACTGGTCTTGGTCTCGTTGCACCAGAATGGTAACCTTTGCCTGATGCCTTGGCCTGTGCTTGCCCCCTTTGCACCAAAGGGGAAACAAGGACACTGCGCAGGCCGGCGCCCGCCTGGTCTCGATCGTCATGGCTTGCATCACGGGTTCCTCGCGAGGTGCCCTTGCCTTGATCCCTCCGCCTCCTCGCGAGCCTGCCTGATGAGGCTGCCTCTGAGGAAGCTTCCTGTCATCCGCCCCGCGAGGCTTGGCCCCTCGCGAGGGTCTTTGAGCTTGAGCTGATGAAGATGGGCCGCGCTGGGCCCCGCTTGAGCCACGCCGCAGGCAGGAAAGTCTGGGGACCCCCGTTCCCAGAACGCCGACAGTAGCCCCCGGGCCCAAGGCGCGCCCGGGCTTGGCCTAGTAGGAAAATGAAAGGGCAAGCGCGAAGCGCCGCAGGCCCTATCAGCCTGTGGCCTTGGGCGCCGCGTGGCGATTGATTGGACATGGGCGACTGCGCTTCCCTATGACGCCTCGGCGACCACATGACTTGCTAAGTCCCTGCATGCAGAGAAACCGTTCATGATTACCTGCGATCGTGGTGCATGGCAGTTGGCCTCCTTGTGCGCTTCGTGCCCTGCAAGGATCAGTAGGAGGGGTAACTTATGGTCTTAGCTGTGGGGGCGATCGGCCCAGGTCCTGCGCTCGTGTCGCGATGCCCGTGGGGCACAGACTGGGAGGGGTGCTCCTGCAGAGGACTCGGATAGGAAAGCTCCAAACGATCGGGGCAGAAAACACTCGCGAGGGCGCCCGCGATCCTACCTCGCAAGACTTCGCAAGAGAAAACGAGGCGAGCGAGCGAGAAAGACAAAGAGCCACAAGCCAGGAACGTCAGCAACTCCAATAAAAACTTCAAACGGGAATAAACAAGCCAACTGCGGAAAGCAAATGGGAAAGCCGCGTCCGGCACCTATTCTAGTCTTCGACGTCTTTTCACCAGCGCGGAGCTAAGTGCTACCACTGGGCGTGGGTGGGAGCCCCCGAGGCCCGAGGGCGGCACTCCGGAGACTCCGGGGCGTGTACAACCCCACTCATTATTACGTGAGAGTGTCACGGGCGGCAAGCTTCACAGGCATTGGCCTTCTTCACAGGCACCAGGCCTTTCTTGAAACGCGGCAGCTTCACAGGCGTTCGCCTTCTTCACAGGCTCCGAGCCTTTTCCAAAACGTAGCGGCTTCACAGGCATTTGCCTTCTTCACAGGCACCGGGCCTTTTCCAAAACGCAGCGGCTTCACAGGCATTCACCTTCTTCACAGGCACCGAGCCTTTTCCAAAACGCAGCTGCTTCACAGGCATTCACCTTCTTCACAGGCACCGGGCCTTTTCCAAAACGCAGCGGCTTCACAGGCATTCGCCTTCTTCACAGGCACTGGGCCTTTTCCAAAATGCAGCGGCTTCACTCAGGGGTAGAACCTCCGGAGATGTTGAATGTTCCATGGGTTCTGGATGGGTACTCCCTCCGGAGTCTCCAAGCGCGCGGAGCCAGGCCTGGAAACATGAACAACCTTGAACGGGCCCTCCCACATGGGAGAGAGCTTGTGCAGCCCCTCCCTGGAGAGAACCCTTCTGAGCACGAGATCCCCTACCTTAAGGGTCCTGGGGCGGATGTTGCGGCTGTGGTATCGTCGTAGCGCCTGTTGATACCTTGCCGCTCGCAGTGCGGCTTCCCGACATCGTTCCTCCCCCAGCACGAGATCCGTCCCCCGCATGGCGTCCTGCCGAGCCTCGTCGAATGCCAAGACCCGTGCGGAGCGATGTCTGACCTCGTGAGGGAGAACAACCTCCGCTCTGTAGACGAGGAAGAACGGGGTCTCGCCATTCGGCTTGGTCGCTGTCGTGCGGATTGACCATAGCACGGACTAGAGCTCGTCGTGCTAGCCCCTACCACAGGCCTCCAGCTTCTTCTTGAAGGTCCTGGCCTTGAGGCCCCTCAGGACCTCCGCATTGGCTCGTTCAGCCTGGCCATTGCTCCGGGGGTGTGCTACCGAAGCGTAGCATATCTGCGTTCCAAGGTTAGCACAGTACGTTTTGAAAAGATTACTGGTGAATTGCGAACCGTTGTCAGTGATGATGCGGTTAGGCACCCCAAACCGGCTCACGAGGCCCTTGATGAACTTGACTACCGAGCCTGCCGGGATTGTGCGGACAGCTTCCACCTCGGCCCACTTGGTGAACTTGTCCACAGCGACGTAGAGGTAGCGATAGCCCCCTGGCGCCCGAGGGAACGGGCCCAGAATGTCTGCGAACAGCCAGGAGAGGGGTATGGTCTGCAGACCCCTCACAGGCTGATGGATCTATTTAGCGTGAAACTGGTAGGCCTCGCAAGCCTTCACCAGCTCAACGGCGTCGCTGAGTGCTATGGGCCAGTAGAACCCGCTGCGGAACGCCTTGCCGACGAGGGTTCGTGACGACGAGTGGTGCCCACAGTCTCTGCTGTGTATGTCCTCCAGCAGTTCCTTTCCTTGCTCCCAGGAAATGCAACGTAGGGACACATCATTTGGCCGCTTCCTGTAGAGCTCGCCATCCTGGATGCAATAAGCCGTGGCCTGCCATGCCACACGCTCCGCCTCCTCCTCGCTCTCTGGCAGAATCCCTTGCATCAGGTAGTCCTTGAGCTCTGGGATCCAACATCCCTCCTGAGGCTCCAACGCCAGGAGCAGGTGTGCCCCTGACGCCGGGCCGCAGACCGGAGCTCCCGAGGCAGGCGGCTGAGGAGGCTCCTCCCTTGGCTGCGCCGCGCTTGATAGCGATGGTGCCGCCGAGGGCTTGAAGAGCCGCTCCTCGAAGACTCCAGGTTCCTGCGGTAGCCGCCTAGACGCCCTCTTGGCAATGTCGTCAGCCTCCTGATTGGTGTCGCGAGGCACATGCTGCAGCTCTAGCCCCCAGAACTGTTTCTCCATCCTGCGGACTTCAGCGAGGTAAGCTTCCATGTGCTCATCCTTCGGCTCGTATATCTTGTTGGAGAAGTTGACGAGGAGCTGTGAATTGCCCTTGATGGTGAGGCGCTTTACCCCTAAGGCGATTGTGGCTTTCAAGCTTGCTATCAGGCCTTCGTATTCTGCTATGTTGTTGGAGACCTTCTCTCCGTGCTGGAAGCAGAGTTGCACGGCGTAATAGAGTTTGTCCTGGGTAGGGGACACAAGCACTGCGCCAGCTCCTGCACCATGTCGGGAGAATGCCCCATCGAAGTACACGACCCAGCCGTCCGGTGCTTCACTTCCCGGGGAAAGTGATCGGTCTTCGCCTGCCTGGAGACCCAGCGCTTCTGCCCATTCTGCCACGAAATCTGCAAGTGCGGCTCCCTTGATAACTCTGGTCGTGCTGAATTCTAGCTGAAATGCCTGTAGCTCAATGTTCCATTCGGCGACCCTTCCAGCTGAGTTGGGGCTCCTGAGCACTCTTTCCAAGGGGTATGCTGAGATGACCTTGATGGGATGTCCTTGGAAGTAGTGGCGCAGCTTGCGTGAGGCCAGCGCGAGGAGGAGTTTTTGAGGCATGGGATACCGTGCCCTTGCGTCCCGTAGCACCATGCTGACGAAGTACACGGGATGCTCGATGAGGTTGAGGGTGTTGGCGCTGCTTGCGTCCTCCAGAGGTCGAGGCGTCTCTGGAGATGACGGAGCCCCCGGGGCTTGGTCACTAGAAGAGGCCTCTCCTGCTCCTGGTGCGTTCTCCTGCCGCGGCTGTTCCTTTACGGCTGTGGTTGCGGCCTTCGCGAGGCCCTCCTGGCTCTGCTTTGCTTCAATTCGGATGGTCGATGCGGCCTTGGCACAGTGCTCCTCCCTGACCGCCACCAGGGCTGCGCTGGCGGAGTAAGGGGTGGCCGCAAGGTAGAGCACCAGGGGCTCCCGAGGACGCGGAGCTACCATCACTGGCGGACTGGTAAGGTACCTCTTGAGGTCTTGGAACGCCTTGTCGGCCTCTTCAGTCCATTCGAAGGGGCCCTTTTTCTTCATCAGCTTGAAGAAGGGCAGGGCTCGTTCCCCCAGCTTAGAGATGAAGCGCCCCAACACAGTCACACGCCCGATGAGCTTCTGCATTTCTCTGAGGGTCCTCAGCGGGCTCATATCTTCGACTGCCTTGACCTTCTCCGGGTTGGCCTCGATGCCCATGTGGCATACGAGGAAACCCAGGAGCTTGCCCGAGGGGACTCCAAATACGCACTTCTCCGGGTTGAGCCGTAGGTCCACTTTGTTGAGGCTGGCAAAGGTTTCTTCTAGGTCCTGTATCAGGGTTCTTGCCTCACGAGACTTCACCACAATGTCATTGACGTAAGCTTCAGCGTTCCTCCCGAGCTGCTAGCCTAAGGTGATGTGCATCAGCCGCTGAAAGGTCGCGCCTATGTTGCGCAGCCCAAACGGCATGCACGTATAGCAGTACACTCCACACGGGGTCAGGAAAGCCGTCTTCTCCACGTCTTCTACCGCCATCATGATCTGGTGATAGCCCGAGAAGGCATCCATGAAGCACAATAGGTCACACCCTGCGGTGGAGTCGACTATCTGGTCGATGCGGGGGAGCGGAAATGGATCCTGCGGGTAGGCCTTGTTGAGGTTGGTGAAGTCGACGCACATGCGCTCTTCCCCCCCTTCTTTGGCACGACAACAGGTTTAGCCAGCCAATCGGGGTAGCGGACCTCGCGGATAACCCCTGCCGCCTCTAGCTTCCGGGTCTCTTGAACGATGAAAGCCTGTTTCTCAGTAGACTGCCGCCTTGCCTTCTGCTTCACGGGGCGTACATTGGGGCACACGTTGAGGTGATGCTCAATCACTTCCCTTGGGACCCCCGCTAACTGATCTAGTTCCCATGCAAACAACTTCTTGTTCGCACACAGGAACCTGATTAGGGCCTTCTCCTGCTCGGGCTCGAGGTTGGCCCCTATGGTGAAGGTGGCGCCGGCGGACCCGTCCTCGTCGACTGGTACCTGCTTGGTTTCCGCCTTGTCTTGGGTGATCAGCTGCTTCTTTTTAGCCGGCGCAGCCCCCTTGGGCTCAAGGGCATCGGTGCTAGTGGGCTGCGCCACCGCGACCGCCCTGAAAACAAGCCGGAGCACCTGCAGCACATCCCTTGTGTCTCCTGACACGGTGAGGACGCCGCTGCTCCCGGGCATCTTCATGAGGTTGTACGCCGGGTGAGTTTCTGCCATGAACCGAGCCAAGGCTGGATAGCTGTAGGATCGAAAGTATGTCTAGAGGGGGGTGATTAGACTACTTGACCAAATAAAAACTTAACCTTTTCCCAATTTTAGTTCTTGGAAGATTTTAGATAATTTAGGACAAGTCAAGCAATCATCACATAATTCAAGCAAGCATGCAAAGAGTATATAGGCAGCGAAAAGTAAAGCATGCAACTTGCAAGAAAGTAAAGGGAAGGGTTTGGAGATTTCAAACGCAATTGGAGACACGGATGTTTTTCCCGTGGTTCGGATAGGTGGTGCTATCCTACATCCACGTTGATGGAGACTTCAACCCACAAAGGGTAACGGTTGCGTGAGTCCACACAGGGCTCCACCCAAGCGCAACGGTTGCGCGAGTCCACACAGGGCTCCACCCACGAAGGGTCCATGAAGAAGCAACCACCCACAAAGGTTCCATGAAGAAGCAACCTTGTCTATCCCACCATGGACATCGCCCACGAAGGACTTGCCTCACTAGCGGTAGATCTTCACGAAGTAGGCGATCTCCTTGCCCTTACAAACTCCTTGGTTCAACTCCACAATCTTGTCGGAGGCTCCCAAGTGACACCTAGCCAATCTAGGAGACACCACTCTCCAAGAAGTAACAAATGGTGTGTAGGTAATGAACTCCTTGCTCTTGTGCTTCAAATGATAGTCTCCCCAACACTCAACTCTCTTTCATAGGATTTGGATTTGGTGGAAAGAAGATTTGAGTGGAAAGCAACTTGGGAAGGCTAGAGATCAAGATTCATATGGTAGGAATGGAATGTCTTGGTCTCAACACATGAGTAGGTGGTTCTCTCTCAGAACATATGAGTTGGAATGATGTGTGTGTTCTGATGGCTCTCTCCTCGAATGAGAAGGAGGTGTAGGGGTATATATAGCCTCCACACAAAATCCAACCGTTACACACAATTTACCAATCTCGGTGGGACCGGATTAGAAAACTCGGTCTGACCGAAGTAGTAAACCTAGTGACCGTTAGGAATTTCGGTGGGACTGACATGCAACTCGGTAGGACCGATTCGGTTAGGGTTTGGGCATAACGTAATCTCGGTGAGACCAATTACACAAACTCGGTGAGACTGAATTTGGTAATTAGCTAACCAGAGAGTTGGTCAGGCAAACTCGGTGGGACCGATTTGCTCTTTCAGTGAGACCGAGTGGAACTCGGTGAGACCGAAAAGTTACAAAGGGGAAACACTGAGTTTACATTGCAATCTCGGTGGGACCGATTCGCTCTTTCGGTGAGACCGAAAAGTTACGGAAGGGAAACAGAGAGTTTGCAACCCCATCTCGGTGAGACCGAGATCCTTATCGGTAGGACCGAATTGCTAGGGTTTGGCAGTGGCTAATGACAAGTGAAAACTCGGTGGCGCCGGATAGGAAGAATCGGTAGGACCGAGTTTGGCTTAGGGTTTAGGTCATATGTGGATATGGGAAAGTGGTTGAGGATTTTGGAGCATATCATTAAGCACATGAAGCAAGAGGCTCATTAAGCAACACCTCATCCCTCCTTAATAGTATTGGCTTTTCCTAAAGACTCAATGTGATCTTGGATCACTAAAATATAAAATGAAGAGTCTTGAGCTTTTGAGCTTGAGCCAATCCTTTGTCCTTAGCATTTTGAGGGTTCCACTTTCATATCCGTGCCATGCCAATCATTGAGCTTTCCTGAAATAATCATCTTGGAATCGCATTAGCTCAATGAGCTATATGTTGTTATGAATTACCAAAACCACCTAGGGATAGTTGCACTTTCAATCTCCCCCTTTTTGGTAATTGATGACAACATATAGATCAAAGCTTCGACAAATGATAATAAGCATGAAATATATCGTCGCTTTGAGAAGTATGTGATAAGTAAGAGCTCCCCCTAAATTTGTGCATATTTAAAATTTTCTTTGGACTGAAAATGCACAAAGAGTTAGAGTCATGGGTTACTCTTCCATGTCACATACATCTTGGTGGAGCGCTCAAAATGATAAGAATGAAATACATGCACTCATCACCAAGAATAATAAATGATCACACAAGATAGATAGGATAATAGCATTAAGCAAGCATTAAGTGTAGCTTATGATCAAACACATGATCATCAATGTCTCACAAATAATGACGTAGTATCAAGCACTCAAAAGCAGAAAAGGTTCGAAAAACCACCAAATAAAGCAAGAGAGAAAAGCAACACTCTCTCTCTCGAAGCCTATGATCTATACATCTTCTCCCCCTTTGGCAACAAGTTACCAAAAAGTTCCTAGAAAATGCATAGCACTAGATCGACGCTCAGGCTTGATCTTCAGGTGGTGGTGGAGTCCGGATCACTCCAAGGACGAAGGCTTCTGTAGATGTTGAAGTAGTCGCTGGAGTTGGAGCTGAAGTAGATGCTGGAGCTGAGGCTGTAGCTGGTGCTGAGGTGGTGGCTCTGGTGTCAGCAACTAGCACGGCAGACGACCTCGGGCCTCGTGGCACTCTAGAAAAAGCATGAGTCGTGGTCCTACCTCTCCTCTCATTCATGTCCTCCTGGAGCTGCTCCACTGCAGACTGAACTTCCGTTACCTTGACGTCCAAGTCATAGAACTTCTGTTCCATGATCCTCTCTAGGCTCTGCTGATTCTTAGTGAGGGTGGCCAGACTTTGCTCAATCCTCAGCGTGGATGCAATCAAGTAACCAAGCTGCTCTTGTTTGGTCTTCAAGAAGTACTCAGATGCCTCCTCTTGGGTAGGCATCTTGGCAGCTTTCTCCTTCCTCGCCTTCTCCTTCTTTGCAAAAGCTTGTGCAGACGATGGCTCGTTCTCAGTCATAACAACTTCATTGTCCTCGAAATCTGGACGGATGGGCAGGTGTTCCTTATCCAACAAATATATGCCCGTGCCCATCTTGGAGTTGATGAGCTCCTGAATCTGAGGGGCATATCCACAACTCCTCTTTTGATCTGCTGCAGTCCTCTTAATTGTTTCCACTATGAGGCTCATGACTTTGAATTTCTGAGGCACATCAAACACATGTAGCAAGTTGATAGCATGGCCTCTGATCATCTTGTGATCTCCAGACTTGGGCAGAAGGGTGTGCCTAAGGATCCAGTTGATCGTAGGCAGTCCTGAGAGCAGATAATGCACTGAGCCAAATTTGAATGTGTCAAGTGCTTCATTCGGAATCTCCTTGTACATGTTGGACATGGAGTTGTGGTCCATCTTTTTCTTGGCATAGATATCCAAGTCCTCATCTTGCTCCTCTGGGGAATTAATGATCTGTGCCCACTCAGCCACTGTAGATTGGTACCTTGTACCCTCAGACATCCATGTAATCCTCCCATCTGGATAAAAGTGTGCCGTGGAGTAGAACTGCATGATAAGTTCCTCGTTCCACTTTGTGAGCTTCTGCCCAACAAAGTCAGCTACTCCACAAGCACTAAAGCTGCCAAATACTCCTGGGTAGTACTCCTCATTCTCCTTGATATATGTCCAATCAACCCATCGCATATCACAGACAATGGGCTTCTTATCTAGCAGCACAGTCTCATAGAAATCCTGCTGCTCCTTGGTATGAAACCTGTAGTCCACTGCAGTCCTTCTCCTAGAAGCATATGGATCTGCTTCTCTCCACTTCCTGAGCCCTGAGTCTCTCCTGAGCTTCATGTCCTCAGCCACCGGATGAGCATCGTTGTGGTCTGGGATCTTGGGCTTTAGCTTCCGAAGGACATTTTCTTCCTCATCCTCAGCAACAGTCTCAGGCACTGGGGCCTTGTTCTTCTCAGCTGCAGGAATGCTCCGTGTGTTCCTCTTGGGCTTTGGCTTTGGAGCTGGCTTGGCCTTGGAAGCAGCTCCCCTGATTTTATGGCATCTCCCATTAGCTTGGGTGCCTTGGGCGCTGGTGCAGCTGCCTCTTCTTCTTCTTCTTCTTCTTCCATGATGGAAGCTTTGCCAAGTACTCTAGCAACAGTCTTCTTTACCCTTTCCTTTCTCTTCTTGCCTTCTGCAGCAACTGGCTCTTGGGGAGTGGGCTTCTCAGTTGAGGCTCTTGCCTTTGACATGGGCTGCCTGCCTGCTGGCCTTTTGATTTTCAGCCCTGGCTTTGTGCCTTGAGCTGGCTCAACTCTCTTGGAAGTGGCCTCTTCCTCTGCCACATAGTCCTCATCTTCAGAGTCTGAAGTTTTCTTCTTCCTTTGTCTCGTGGCAGCCTTTGGCAAATTGCTAGGAGTGCTCCTGCTGCCTTCATCAGATGAACTGGAGGGACTAGTGCCCTCACTCATGACCACTTGCTGCTCTGACAGATTCTGGCCATCACTCTGGTCTGACATGCTGCAAACTGACTGCTAACCCTGTGAATAGATTATAGAAGAGATAGAGTGGATGAGCATCACAAAATGCAGAGATTTTTGCAAAAAGAATGATCCAAAAACTTAGTTTTAGTTTCCCACTGAAATCATCTCGGATCTACCGATTTTCAAACTCGATGATACCGAAGCAGTTTTGGAACCTAAACTAGTGAACTCGGTAGGACCGAGTCACAGTTCGGTGGCACCGAGACTGCTAGGGTTTCACTGAATTCAAAAATCGGTCACACCGATAAGTAATTCTCGGTCAGACCGAGTCTCACTTGTGCAATGGCATAAGCCAAATCGGTGGGACCGAGTTTTTCAACTCGGTGGGTCCGAGATGGTTTCGGCGGAAACCTAAACCTAGAATTTTCGAATCAAACCTAACCTATGAGCGTTTTGACTGGATAGAAGTTTATCAAACGTGGCTAGAAACAATATGATCACAATGTGCTAGGAATCAGATTGAGGAATAGCACAAAGATCAAGTCCATACCCTAGTTCGACGTGGACTTGCTACCGCGGCAATGGCGGGGCAGAATTCCCGTTGACGGCGACGGAAACCAGCGACTGGAGGCTGCTGGCGGCGAGAAGACGATCCGGAGACCTCGAGGGCAGAGCAGGCTATCGCGCGGGCGAAGGGGTTCGAAGAAATTTCCAAATTTTGCCCGTGACTATATATAGCCCGACCCTGTCGGTGTGACCGAGTGGAACAACTCGGTGGCACCGAGATTCATAACTGCGTGCAGTTACTAAAACTCGATGTGACCGAAAGGTTCAAATCGGTTGCACCGAGATCGAAAACCTAGATCAACTTAATGATCTCGGTAGGACCGAAGTGGAGTATCGGTCAGACCGAGAATCATAAAGAGGTTTTGGAAGTTTAAGTCTATGACGAATCGGGGACTCCGAGCGCTCCTCACATAGAGTGGTTTGAATTTGACTTGATCAATTTTGTGATGCAGCATGAATAGAGTTTGAGACGAGAAATGCATAGATAGCTAGAGGAGGTTCTTAGGCATTCTTGTCCATCCACTTGGCAAAAGAAGATAAAGCCGAACAATCAAAACAACAAGTGGATGTCCTCGAATGAGTAAAATATGCAACCAGCATGCTCACACAATGAGATGGCAAATGAAATATGTGGCAAGGCATGCACAACCAAATCTAGCATCTATCAAGTAATTTGCGATGACTAGGTCATCTATATATGAGTATATTGACTTAGGAGTCAAGTGAGAACAGTTGATCATAGGTCATACTCATCGTTTAAGCTCAAGTGGGGTTACCACTTTTACATAAGGCATTGTTGTGTTCACATCTTTAGAGTTGTTTTAGCTCAAGTCTTAGAGTAAAGCTCCCCCTAGATGTGATACCCCCCCTAAGAGGGATGAACTAACCTTGGGTTTTTTCGATGATGACTTCATGTAGATATTGAAGATGTGGATGCTCAATGTTGATGTAGATCTCTTGGAGCTATCCATATGAGTGAATTGCACTTTCAATACCTACATGGGTTAGTCCCACAAGGAACAAACAAGGATATCCATAGACATAGAGTGATCCTCACAAAAGATGATGTCCATGAAAACTTTTAGGTTACCTTGTCCCTTGTCTTACCAACAAGAGGGTTTGTGACTCCTTGAACTAGTGCAAGATGTGGAAGTTGATTGCACTTGTTCTTGCCAAAATGATAAGAGTGAAGTATGTTGGCGGAGTCACCCTCAAGAACTCTCTAGTTCTTCTTCTTTTGGATCCACATCATCTTGATGGGAATCCTTGGAGTTGTAGTCGTACTTGATGAAGTGGAACTTGAAGTAGTCTTGGGAATCCACTTGACTAAGGTCTTTGGAGCTTCTTCAAATGCATCAATTTCCTCTTGAAGCTTGTCCTTGCCTTTTTTTCTCGTAGTCTTGTGGTGGAAGATCATCTTGAGCTTGTGTCCCCTTGAAAGAAGTATACTTCTCTTGTTGAGGGACAAACTTTGTCTTGGGGTATTGATCTTCTTCCCATTCAACTCCATTGGCATTGAACTTTCGTTCAAAACCAACACCTTGATTCTTCCGGTGCATTCCTTACTTGCGCACAATTTCCTCGAATTGCTTACTCCCGGCAAGGCTTTTGTACACTCCTTTCTCTATAATTCCCTTCAATAAGCTATTTTCTTGCTCAAGTGAAACTTGGCTAAGAGAATCATTAGTGGAATCAAGAGAACTACTAGAAGCAACAATATTGGATTTAGCATGATCATTGTTACTACTGGAGGAAGAATCTTTCTTGTTAGACTTGACTTGAGGCATGTAAGTGGATAAGAGTAAACGCTTGGCAATGTAAGAACTTTTCTTGCGGAGATCATCATTGATTGCCTTTAAGAACTCATGCTCTTGCCCAAGATTGAGCTTTTCAAAGCGTAGTTTCTCATGAGCTCTTAAAAGTTCTCGATGATCTTCGAAGATAGTGTCATGAGCTAACTTAAGAGTTTTTAGTTCTTTAGTTAGAGCCTCAATCTTCTCCTTATCATTGTCATTCGTTTTATCTTGATTAGCATGATTAATTGGTCTTTCATCATAGTATTCATCACTAGAGTTGTCACCAAGCAAATCATCACCTAACAAGTCATCTTCATCACTATTGAAATCAACATACTCGGGGTGTGTTACCTTAGGACCTTTGGCCATGAAGCATCTTCCAATTCCTTCATTTGGTGAGTCAAATATGTCGTAGGAGTTGGTTGACACAAGTGCTAGACCGGCAACACCTTCATCTTGAGTATCTTCGGAGTCGGAGTGATAACTTCTCTCGGAGTGGCTGTCGGAGTCGGAGCCGGATACCCATTCACCAACATGAGCTTGATGTCTTCGTCTTGTGTAACTCCTTGATGATTTTTCCTTCCTTTCCGAATCCTTGCTTCTCCGTGAGTATCTTCGTTCACAATGATCATCTCTACTCCTTCTTTCCCTTGGTGGTGATCCTTTGCTTCTTCTTTTTGGAGAATCTTCTCTTCTCTTGTAGGGAGCCGTACACTCATTGGAATAGTGTCCGGGTCTTCCACAATTGTAACAGTTTCGCTCTCGACTAGAAGATCTTTTGTCATTGTAGGACCTTGACTTGGAGCTTCTATCTTTGCTTCTACTCTTGTAGAACTTGTTGAAGTTCTTCACCATTAAGCTCAATTCTTCGTTGAAGTCTTGTTTCTCACTTGATGATGTAGGGGCTTCACATGAGGCTTTATAGGCACCACTTGATTTGTTGTGAAGTTCCTCTTTATCCTTAAGTGACATCTCATGAGCAACAATTCTTCCAATCACCTCCGTTGGCTTGAGATCTTTGTAATTGGGAATCATTTGGATCAATGTGCACACGGTATCATATTTTCCATCCAAGGCTCTTAGGATCTTCTTGATGATGAATCTATCGGTCATCTCTTCACTTCCTAAGCCGGCAATCTCATTTGTGATGAGAGCAAGCCTAGAGTACATTTCAGCGACACCTTCACCATCCTTCATCTTGAACTTGTCAAGTTGGCTTTGAAGCACATCCAACTTGGATTCCTTGACGGAGTCGGTACCTTCGTGCATATCAATCAAAGTGTCCCAAATTTCCTTTGCATTCTCAAGGCGGCTGATTTTGTTGAATTCTTCGGGGCACAATCCGTTGAAGAGAATATCGCAAGCTTGAGCATTGTATTGCAACATCTTCAACTCATCTGCGGTAGCTTCACGGTTTGGTTCTCTCCCATCAAAGAAGTCACCTTGCAAACCAACACACACAATAGCCCAAACGGCGGGGTTATGTCCAAGAATATGCATTTTCATTTTATGCTTCCAACTAGCAAAATTAGTACCATCAAAGTAAGGACCTCTATGGTGATAATTTCCCTCGCTAGACGCCATACTCTCCTAGGTTGTGAAACCAAGGCTATGACCACCAAAAGCTATGGAGATCAAGCAAATGGAGACCAAAGCTCTGATACCACTTGTAGGAT
This sequence comes from Triticum urartu, assembly GCF_056163025.1. Lineage (NCBI taxonomy): Eukaryota > Viridiplantae > Streptophyta > Magnoliopsida > Poales > Poaceae > Triticum > Triticum urartu. Next base: position 580,121,676 of record NC_141874.1, read on the forward strand.
TGAAAGTATGTCTAGAGGGGGGTGATTAGACTACTTGACCAAATAAAAACTTAACCTTTTCCCAATTTTAGTTCTTGGCAGATTTTAGATAATTTAGGACAAGTCAAGCAATCATCACATAATTCAAGCAAGCATGCAAAGAGTATATAGGTAGCGGGAAGTAAAGCATGCAACTTGCAAGAAAGTAAAGGGAAGGGTTTGGAGATTTCAAACGCAATTGGAGACACGGATGTTTTTCCCGTGGTTCGGATAGGTGGTGCTATCCTACATCCACGTTGATGGAGACTTCAACCCACGAAGGGTAACGGTTGCGTGAGTCCACACAGGGCTCCACCCAAGGGCAACGGTTGCGCGAGTCCACACAGGGCTCCACCCACGAAGGGTCCATGAAGAAGCAACCACCCACAAAGGGTCCACGAAGAAGCAACCTTGTCTATCCCACCATGGACATCGCCCACGAAGGACTTGCCTCACTAGCGGTAGATCTTCACGAAGTAGGCGATCTCCTTGCCCTTACAAACTCCTTGGTTCAACTCCACAATCTTGTCGGAGGCTCCCAAGTGACACCTAGCCAATCTAGGAGACACCACTCTCCAAGAAGTAACAAATGGTGTGTAGGTAATGAACTCCTTGCTCTTGTGCTTCAAATGATAGTCTCCCCAACACTCAACTCTCTCTCATAGGATTTGGATTTGGTGGAAAGAAGATTTGAGTGGAAAGCAACTTGGGAAGGCTAGAGATCAAGATTCATATGGTAGGAATGGAATGTCTTGGTCTCAACACATGAGTAGGTGGTTCTCTCTCAGAACATATGAGTTGGAATGATGTGTGTGTTCTGATGGCTCTCTCCTCGAATGAGAAGGAGGTGTAGGGGTATATATAGCCTCCACACAAAATCCAACCGTTACACACAATTTACCAATCTCGGTGGGACCGGATCAGAAAACTCGGTCTGACCGAAGTAGTAAACCTAGTGACCGTTAGGAATTTCGGTGGGACTGACATGCAACTCGGTAGGACCGATTCGGTTAGGGTTTGGGCATAACTTAATCTCGGTGAGACCGATTACACAAACTCGGTGAGACCGAATTTGGTAATTAGCTAACCAGAGAGTTGGTCAGGCAAACTCGGTGGGACCGATTTGCTCTTTCGGTGAGATCGAGTGGAACTCGGTGAGACCGAAAAGTTACAAAGGGGAAACACTGAGTTTACATTGCAATCTCGGTGGGACCGATTCGCTCTTTCGGTGAGACCGAAAAGTTACGAAAGGGAAACGGAGAGTTTGCAACCCCATCTCGGTGAGACCGAGATCCTTATCGGTAGGACCGAATTGCTAGGGTTTGGCAGTGGCTAATGACAAGTGAAAACTCGGTGGCGCCGGATAGGAAGAATCGGTAGGACCGAGTTTGGCTTAGGGTTTAGGTCATATGTGGATATGGGAAAGTGGTTGAGGATTTTGGAGCATATCATTAAGCACATGAAGCAAGAGGCTCATTAAGCAACACCTCATCCCTCCTTAATAGTATTGGCTTTTCCTAAAGACTCAATGTGATCTTGGATCACTAAAATATAAAATGAAGAGTCTTGAGCTTTTGAGCTTGAGCCAATCCTTTGTCCTTAGCATTTTGAGGGTTCCACTTTCATATTCGTGCCATGCCAATCATTGAGCTTTCCTGAAATAATCATCTTGGAATCGCATTAGCTCAATGAGCTATATGTTGTTATGAATTACCAAAACCACCTAGGGATAGTTGCACTTTCAATAGCCCAGGATGGCGTTGTAGGGAAGGCCGATAGGTGCGATGTCGATTTGATCAGCTCCGTGCGGAAGTTGTCGCAGGTGCCGAAGGTCACTGGGAGGCGGATCTGTCCCAAGGAGGCGGTGGAACCGGCTCCGACGCCCGAGAAAGGCCTGCTGGGTTGGAGCCGCTCCGGCGGCACGTGGAGTAGGCTGAAGGCCTCCACCGAGAGCACGTTGAGGCCGGCACCACCATCGATGAGGGTCCTGGTGACGGCTACCTGACAGATGGTGGGGGTGCACAACATCGGGAGAGCGCCCAAACCAATGGGGTTGAAGGGGTGGTCCTTCAAGTCGAAGGTTAGATCGGCCTCGGGCGCCACCCAGCCCGGGAGGGCTTCTTGGCGCCTGGAGGCGGTGCTGATCCGGCGGGCGAATGACTTGACGTGATGACTCGAGGGTGGTGCCTGGGAGCCACCCAGGAGAGCTGCGATGACGGGCGGTGTTGGTGCGGCAAAACGGGCGAGGAAGAGGTCGCGCAGCTCCTCCCAGGAGGTGACAGAGGTCGTCGGCAGGTGGAGGAGCCACGCGCGCGGGACGCTGGTGAGGGCCACGGGTAACCAGTTGGCCATCACCCGATCGTCGCCCCCGGCTCCGAGGACGGCCTCCTCGTACGCCAGCAGGAAAATCATCGGGTCCATCGCGCCGTCGTAGCGCGGCGGCATCTCGGGCCTGAACTTGCGCGGCCACCGCACTTGCCGCAAGGCGGGGGCCAAGGCCCGGAGCCCCCTGGCCCCAGTGTCGGCATCCGTTGCTGGAGCGGGCGGCGCGTTGTCCGCCATGAGGGCGGGATGCGATGTCGAGGGAGAGCGGGTTCTTAGGAGGGAGGACTCCGGCGCACCCCTACCTGGCGCGCCAAATGTCGGGTTTCGAGTTCCGGCAGACCCTTGAGGCTCGAACACTGGGGTGCACGTGGAGATCTCTCCCCTACCGATCTACGTCCGATCCTCTCGTGCGAACTAAGATGAAAATGATGAACAACACAAGAGACACGATGTTTATACTGGTTCGGGCCACCGTTGTGGTGTAATACCCTAATCCAGTGTGTGGTGTGGCGGATTGCCTCTGGGGCCGATGATGGACAATATAAGGGAAGAACAGCCTCACGAGAGGTGTTCTTGAGCTGGTGCGATGAACTGCTAGGGTGAGTTCAGTCGCCTCTTCCTCTCTCTGCTATGGTTCTACCAGATTTCCAGCCGTCCCCTCCTTCTGTGGTGGCTAGCTCTATTTATAGAGGCCCTGGGCCTCTCCCCAAATAATGAGCGGGAAGGGCACCAACAATTGGCCATTTCGAAGGGGAACATCTAGTACAAGTTATCCTGACCAAAGGTGGTCTTCGTCTACCAAAAGCACTGGCGATGACGCCATCTTGGGCTCCACGGTGACCTCCGTCCTGCCGTCCGGCTGGTCTTGGTCTCGTTGCACCGGAATGGTAACCTTTGCCTGATGCCTTGGCCTGTGCTTGCCCCCTTTGCACCAAAGGGGAAACATGGACACTGCGCAGGCCGGCGCCCGCCTGGTCTCGATCGTCATGGCTTGCGTCACGGTTCCTCGCGAGGTGCCCTTGCCTTGATCCCTCCGCCTCCTCGCGAGCCTGCCTGATGAGGCTGCCTCTGAGGAAGCTTCCTGTCATCCGCCCCGCAAGGCTTGGCCCCTCGCGAGGGTCTTTGAGCTTGAGCTGATGAAGATGGGCCGCGCTGGGCCCCGCTTGAGCCACGCCGCAGGCTGCAGTCAGGCAAGTCTGGGGACCCCCGTTCCCAGAACACCGACAACGACTCCTGTTAAAGATTAGCATGTATCTGAGCGGAGGGTCATCCCTCTCAAGGAACTGGTGGCTTACCATAGCATCATAATCTAGAAAACTAGGTGGCAACATGTTGTCATTTTCTTTAATAGGTAGCCCTAGGTGAGTGACTAAGAGAGTGGCATAAATTCCACCAAGGTAATCACCCACTAAGGCATTGTTGTGTAAACGACGTATAATAGAAACCCCCATCTTAAATTGTCTATCTCTCAACACAACACTCTTAAGATTGCTCAAATTAGGGGCACAAAGATGGCTAGGTTCTGGTTTACCATTTATGCATCTTCCTATGAATAGAGCAAAATAATGTATATCAGGAAAATGGATGCCCCTGTAGTAGCTTATGTTATGCCTTTAGTTTCTCCCTAGTAATATTCAACAAGAATTCATTGCAATCGGACTTACGAGGTTCAGTGCATATCCCCCAAAAGGGAATTTTACATGCTTCACAAAACTCATCAAGGTGTAAGCGAAAAGGATTTTCATATGGGTTAAAGAAGACAATATGAGAATTTTGATGTGGCACATAAGCAAATTTCCGCAAAAAAGAATCAATAAGATTCAAGTATTGCGAGCACTTATCTGATACGAATTCCGTTAATCCAACATTATGCACGTACATGTCAAACTCTTCCTTAATGTTGGCTTGGATCATGAAAGAATCCAACGGCCATTCACACGGCCGCACAAGGGCTTCCCGCGGAGGTTCAAGGTCCGGCTCGCGTATAGCAAGCCTCAGAGAGCTCTTGCTCAAGGATCCACCTTGGAACATTTTCCTAAACATTTTCTCCCTCTAAATGATTTCTTAAATTTTTAGTGACTCGAAATAAAAGTGAAGCAAACTCAACAAAATTGGTAGCAACTACTCCAATAAGCATCTAGAGGTTGTATCATACATCGAAACTACTTTGGACCGTATAATTTTGACATGAAAGCTCAAGAACATGGTCACCACAGCAGCAAAAATTTGCAATATATAAAGCACTAGAATAAAAACTAATTAAACCATTGGAGGAGTCACATACCGAAGAACAATCTCCCAAAATAGTTTTGGAAACGGAGTTCTGAGTAAGGAGATCGAAAATTGCAGCCAAATGAGCAAGAACCCGAGTTTGAGCAAGCAAGTGATTTTTTCTGGAGGGAGAAGAAGGGAATGGGTGGCTGGGATAAGTGAGTGGGTCCTTGTGGGACCCACAAACCCATATGGCGTGCCCTAGGGGGGAGGCGTGGCCTGTGAGCTTGTGGCTCATAGGTGCATCCTCTTTGGTTGTGTTTTGTGCCAAAAATTCGTATATATTCCACAAAAAACATACTAAATTTTTAGGGAATTCTGGGAACTTTTATTTTCTAGTCATTTTTATTGCATGAAAAAATACCAGAAAACAAGAAAATCATGGCATTTGTACTTTATTAACTTTAAATAACAGAGAGTAAATAAGGGATACAGTAAGATGTTCTTACTAAATTCATCGACCACATGCCCCTAAAAAAGAATCCATTAATAAGGTTGATCATGTCTTATTAACAAACAACTTTCGAGTGACATGAAACCAAAGAACCTTCGTATAACACTAGGTTACCTCAATGGGGATATGCATCTCCCCGATAATAAGAGTTTCATATTTCTTTTTGACAGTAGGAAGAGGGAGCTCAAAACTTCCAATAGTAATTGTCAGACCTTTTTCAAAAACATTAATACCATTCACTTGAAATTGCTTCTTCGGAAAGTGTATCGTATGCTCATTACCATTAATATGAAAAGTGACCTTGCTTTTGCTGTAATCAATAACAACGCCTGCAGTATTCAAGAAGGGTCTACCAAGGATAATCAACATGTTGTCGTCCTCGAGCATATCAAGTATAACAAAATTTGTCAAGATAGTAACATTTGCAACTACAACGAGCACATCCTCACAAACACCGATAGGTCTAGCAGTAGATTTATTCGCCATTTGCAATGATATTTTAGTGGGTGTGAGTTTACTCAAATAAAATCTTTTATATAAAGAGAAATGCATAACACTAACACCTGCTCCTAAATCACATAAAGCAGTTTTAACATAATATCTTTTAATGCAGCATGGTATAGCTGGTATTCCTGGATCTCCTAGTTTCTTAGGTACACCATCTTTAAAAGAATAGTTTGCAAGCATGGTTGAAATTTCAGCTTTAGGTATTTTTCTTTTATTAGTGACAATATCTTTCATATACTTAGCATAAGGGGCCATTTTTAAAATATCAGTCAAGCGGGTACGCAAAAAGACTGGCGTAAGAATTTTAGCAAAGCGTTCAAATTCTTCTTTGTCCTTATTCTTAGATAGTTTAGGTGGAAAGGGCATGGCTTTTTGAACCCATGGTTCTCTTTCTTTAGCATGTTTTTTAGCAACAAAATCTCTCTTATCATAACGTTTATTTTTAGGAGGTGGGTTATCAAGGTCAATAACAGGTTCTATTTCAACATCATTACCAGGTTCTTTATCCTTATCTAGTTGAATGCCAACAAGAGCATTATCATTTTCATTATCACCAGGTGAATGTTCATTACCAGATTTTTTTCAGCATCAGAAATAGAAACACCATTACTATTTTTAGAAGGTTTTTCTACCTCAGGTTCACTAGAGGTCGGCAAAGTCCTATGATTCTTCTTTTTCTTTTTCCTTTTAGAACTACTAGGTACATCAGCATTAATTCTTTGAGAGTCTTTTCAAATCTTTTAGGGTGACCTTCAGGATATGATGGTTCTTAAGTCATAGCACGTCCTCTAGTCATTACTCTAACAACATGATCATTCATATTTCATTTCATTTCATTGAGCAAATCATTTTGTGACTTAGTAACTTGTTCTAATTGAGTCTGAAACATAGTAGCATGTTTTCCTACACCTTTAACATCATTTGTAATTCTAAACAACAAGTCACTCAAGCGATTAATCATATAGGCATTGCGTTTCAATTGTTTCATAACATAAGCATTGAAATGATCTTGCTTGATAATGTAGTTGTCAAATTCATACAAGCATTGGCTAGGAGATTTATTATAAGGAATATCACCTTCACCAAACTTTTTAAGAGAATTTACCTCTACCACATGTGGTGGTGTGTCAAGACCATGTATTTCTTCAATAGGTGGTAAATTCTTAACATGTTCAACTTTAATACCTTTTCATTCATAAATTTCTTTGCCTCTTGCATATATTCAGGACTAAGAAATAAAATACCCCTCTTCTTCAGAGTAGTTTTAGGCGGTGGTTCAGGAAGTGTCCAAGCATTATCATTCCTCAATATATTATTCAATAGATCTTCAGCTTGTTCAACAGTTCGTTCCTAAAAACGTAACTAGCAACTATCTAGGTAATCCCTAGAAGCATCTGTTAGTCCATTATAGAAGATATCAAGTATTTAATTTTTCTTAATAGGATGATCAGGCAAAGCATTAAGTGATTGGAGAAGCCTCCCCCAAGCTTGAGGGAGATTCTCTTCTTAAATTTGCACAAAGTTAAATATTTGCTATAAGGCAGCTTGTTTCTTATGAGTAGGAAAATATTTTTCAGAAAAGTAATAAATCATGTTCTGGGGACTATGCACACAACCATGAGAAAGAGTATTATACCATATATTAGCACCACCCTTTACCGAGAAATAAAATAACTTAAGAATATAGTGGTAGCGAATTTTTTCCTCATGAGCAAATAGGGTGGCTATATCATTTAATTTAGCAAGATGTGCCACAACGGTTTCAGTTTCATAACCATGGAAAGGATCAGATTCAACCAAAGTAATTAACTCAGGATTGATAGAGAATTCATAATCCTTATCAGTCACAAAGATAGGTGACGGAGCAAACTTAGGATCATATTTCATTCTAGCATTTAGAGATTTTTCTTTCGATTTACATAGTAATTTCTTAAGATCATCCCTATCCTTACAAGCAAGAAAATCCCTAGCTACCTCTCCATCAATAACATAACCCTCAGGTATCTTAGGCAATTCATATATGGGATGGTCGGGTCTAGTAGGTGTTTCATAATTTTCAGTTTCAATAGCTTCATCAGTTTCAACATTCTCAAGAAATTCACCTAGTGGCACATTATCATCAAGAAAAGTACTGGCATCATTCATAGATAAGTAGCACCATCAATTACTTGCGACATATCAGGATTAATATCAGGTGGTGGTGTCGCAAGCTTACTCAAAATAGAAGGTGAATCAAGTGCAGAGCTAGATAACAGCTCCATACCTCCCCTCGTCTTAGAGGGAACGATCTTGGCTCTATCATCCTTACGATTCTTCATAGTGATCAACAGATATAAATCCCAAGTGACTCAACAAATATAGCTATAGTCCCCGTCAACAGCGCTAGAAAAAGGTCTTGATAACCCACAATAATAGGGGATCACAACAGTTTTCGAGGGTAGAGTATTCAACCCAAATTTATCGATTCGACATAAGGGGAGCCAAAGAATATTTGTAAGTGTTAGCAGTTGAGTTGTCAATTCAACCACACATGGAGATTAAATATCTGCAGCAGATTGATCAGTAGCACGGTAGTATGGTAGTTTGGTACCAGTAATGATAGCAATCACTGGTACATCGACGTGCTAAACAAATGGTTTTTAACCCCTTTCCGCGACGGCATTTGGAACCGTCGCCAAGTGAGTGTGTGCGATAGGGTGTCCTTCCCACATGACCCAGAAATCATCGGGGATATGCCCTCCTGGGACCCTGGCTTGGGCCGTGTGAGATCGGGCAAGGCAACGAAACCCAATCATTTCTGTAGGTATGTACATCCCACACGGTAATCCGAGAAAATCATTTCCGTAGGTATGTAAATCCCACATGGTGAATCCCAAAAAAACATTTCCGTAGGTATGTATATCACACACAGTCAATCCAAGGAATTCGTTTATGTTCTTATGTACATCCCACACAGTCAATCCAGGGAAAACGTTTCCGTTCATATGTATATCACACACAATTCTTTGTGTGGAAACGTTTGTGCAAGGTGGCCTAACGCAAATAGTTCGCTGCCGGAAGCCGTGTGTGATTTTTAGTTGATCAAACACGCCTACTTTCTAGAAACCGTGTGGGTTGTTTGAGTTCATCGCCCACGGTGCTGTATGAGTAACCGTCTGCAATAGAAAACCCCAATAAGCAGGGTAATTAGCCTATTATTGATAATCCATGTACTAATCAAACTGATATTTCTTAGAGAACACGACAGATATTTCATATCCGTATAAAAGCAACCAGGATTTCATAATCGAATTACATCCGATAGCTTCGGCACTCATTACGCCATTACACAACAGCACCAAGTTTCACATGAAGCATCAAAAACCTTTGGAAAGTAGCATCATACACGGTGAATAGACAAATGAATCTCATCTGGGAAACTGCAGAAGCGGAAGGCAAATATTGAGCCTTTAGTGATGTTGAATGTCCTTGCAACTTTAGGCCAGTGGCTATGGATAATTGCCCGCCCAACCTTCGTCCTCTTCAGCAAGACTCAAATATTTTACCGTGGGTGTTGAATGAATACCTTCCTCGCCTCTTAACCATGCAAGTGGTTTGAGTGGTAATCATCGGTGAAATGCTTTGGAAAGTACTGAAAACAAAGCTATGCATAAATCGCTGTTGTAAATTTTGAAATGGAGCAAGGGGTAAAAACAAGGTAAAAGAGTTGGTACCATCCTATAGTTAACTGATGTCTTCTTCATTGTGCAAACAAAGATCTTGCTGTTATTCGTCGCAAGTTTCTTCATCCTAGCAAACTTTCTGAGTTTCTTGACTTGACTGATATTCATGGACATCTCATTTCCCCATATGCAAAATGGGCTGAACAGTGGGTCTAAGCCTCTGACAGTAGGACCTACATGTGCAAGACCAAATTGTAAGAAATCTAAATATTAGAATGATTCCTGCAACTGCACAATAATGTGCTATTAGCCAAAGGGACCCTGCTTGAACAAACCTTGATGGTAAACCGCAGTGTCTCCCATTGTTTCCCTGCAACACACATAAGGAATATCTTGATCAGGTTAACTGAGAGTTGTCATACTATCAGTAGAATATGCATTGAGTATAGCCAAATTCGATTGGTGTCACATGCATAACAATACAAAATTGTACCCACAACAAATGAAAATCAAATTGCAGAACTGAACCAAACAGTTAAATGGATAGGAGACCAAATGAACCAAAATAGTTAATTGAGCACGACATTGCGGAATAGAAACATGTACTAGAAGATAAGACAGTTAACAAAACAAAGAATGCTTGAGAATAGTACTACGAAATTTAGCAATTGTTGGACCAAAGTGTTAACTGAACATTACATTTCAGAGGACCAAACTATTAACTAAACATCAGATTGCATATTAACATTACAGAGGACAAATCACTAGAAGGCACTATTGGTGGCCTCGAGAAAACATCACGAACCGTATTTTAAAGTAGACAACCACGTGGCGGTGTCGACGGTGGCCTCGAAGACGAGGTGCTCCTCCAAGATCTGGCGGTCGACACGCATGTCAACCATAGCGACCTCGTTCGCGCGTGCGGCCGCATGCTACTCAGCTCCACGTTATACTGTGTGTAAAACGGATGTGGGCGGCTCATAATTGGAGGAGGGGGCAGTGATTTTGATGGAAGGTTTCGCTCCGTTGGTCGGGGCATGTGGGACGGGAAAGGAGGAGGATGGTGTGGGTGGGGTGTGGATTACCTGACCATATCGACGAGGCCGCGCAGCAAGAAGAAGGGTCGCCGGCGAGGAGGCCACGCAACAAGAAGAAGGGTCACCGACGAGGAGGAGGTGCTGCAAGAAGAAGAGTCCCCGGCGAGGAGGCGGCGCTGCAAGAAGAAGGGTAGCCGGCGAGGAGGCGGCGCTCCAAGAAGAAGGGTCGCCGGTGAGGAGGCTGAGCTGCCAGTAAGCAGCAATGAAGGTTTGAACTTGGAAAGAAAGGAGGAACAGTGGAAATGTGGCTTTTGGTAGGAGGGAGGGGGCGGGGAGATAGATATTTCCATAGTGGCCAAAAAATTTCGCTCGGTGCCGCGAGAAACTGGCACGCAAGTGTGGTTCAAGCGGGGGCGGTGGACTGTAGACGATGAAGCTTCCTGCGTAAGCCAGACAAGACGGTGCGCCAAGATATTTTATATCGCATCCCACACGATTCTTTCTAGTAAACTGTTTGTGGTATACCTGATTTTTTCATTATTTATTGAAAGATAAAATGGTGTTACGGAGGGAAAGGATGGTGTTTGAATTGCTAGAACATTTACGTACAGTGAACATGCAACTACTACATGAGTATCGTGTTTAAATTTGGAATTATTCCGGGTTCGTTTGGCATTTTTATGCATTAATTGAGTTTCTGGTCATTTAATGTGCATAATTCAAATTTGAACTACAAGCACATGCTCCAATGCACCAAAGTTTGCTGAAAAATCACATGTGTGTCTTTGGGTGAATTTATAGGTCCCATGCAAGAAATGGGAATAAAATTCCAACATCTTGATGTCGTGGCTCGGCCGGAATGATTGAGAAACTTGGTTTTTAATTCCTGTAAATCCTAAACACGACTGAAAATCATGAAACTTGGCATGGCGTCATGACATGGCACCAACATGCTGCAGTAATTTTTTGGCCGAATTGGGACAAGCTTTGGTGTAAGCTTCTTGCAAACCGGAGCTTCCCTCAAGAAGGCTCTTGGTTCCGAAGTTCATGCTAAAATAGAAGTATCGTGCTAAAATTTGGAATTATCATGCTAAAATAGAAGGATAGGGAAGATTAGACCAAATAGAAGTATCGTGCTAAAATTTGGAATTATTCCGTGTTCGTTTGGCCTTTTTCATACATTAATTGAGTTTCTGCGCATTTAATGTGCATAATTCAAATTTGAACTACAGGCACATGCTCCAGTGCACCAAAGTTGTTTGAAAAATCACATGTGTGTCCTTGGGTGAATTTCTAGGTCCCATGCAAGAGATGGGAGTGAAATTCAAAGATTTGGGCGTCGTGGCTCGGCCAAAAAGATTGAGAAACTTGGTTTTTTAATTCCTATGAATCCAAAACACGCCTGAAAATCATGAAACTTGACATGGTGTCATGAATGGCACCAACATGCTGCGGTAATTTTTGGCCCAATTGGGACAAGCTTTGGTGTAAGCTTTTTTGCGAACCAGAGCTTCCCTCAAGAAGGCTCGTGGTTCCGAGAGGGAACGAGTCACCTCCGTGTGCGAAACGACATACGTACACTGCCTTCTCCCGCCTTAATTTTTTTACACTAGCAGATTAGACCAAATAGAAGTACCATGCTAAAATTTGGAATTATTTCAGGTTCATTTGGCCTTTTTATATATTAATGAGTTTCTGCGCATTTAATGTGCATAATTCAAATTTGAACTATAAGCATAGGCTCCAGTGCACCAAAGTTGTTTGAAAAATCACATGTGTGTTCTTGGCGAATTTCTAGGCCCCATGCAAGAGATGGTAGTGCAATTCAAACATCTGGGCATCGTGGCTTCGCCGGAAAGATTGAGAAACTTGGTTTTTTAATTCCTGTAAATCCAAAACACGTCTGAAAATCATGAAACTTGGCATGGTGTCATGACATGGCACCAACATGCTGCGCTAATTTTTTTGGCTGAATCTGGACAAGCTTTGGTGTAAGCTTCTTGCAAACCGGAGCTTCCCTCAAGAAGGCTCGTGGTTCCGAGAGGGAACGTGTCACCTCCGTGTGTGAAACGACATACGTACACTGCCTTCTCCTGCCTTAATTTTTTTACAGAGGCAGATTAGACCAAATAGAAGTATCGTGCTAAAATTTGGAATTATTCCGGGTTTGTTTGGCCTTATTTATACATTAATTGAGTTTCTGCGCATTTAATGTGCATAATTCAAATTTGAACTACAAGCACATGCTCCAGGGCACCAAAGTTGTTTGAAAAATCACATGTCTGTCCTTGGGTGAATTTCTAGGTCCCATGCAAGAGATGCGAGTGAAATTCAAACATCTAGGTGTCGTGGCTCGGCCGGAAAGATTGAGAAACTTGGTTTTTTAATTCCTGTAAATCCAAAACATGCCTGAAAATCATGAAACTTGGCATGGTATCATGACATGGCACCAACATGCCGCGGTAATTTTTTTTGGCTGAATTGGGACAAGCTTTGGTGTAAGCTTCTTGCAAACCGAAGCTTCCGTCAAGAAGGCTCGTGGTTCCGAGAGGGAACGTGTCACCTCCGTGTGCGAAACGACATACGTACACTGCCTTCTCCCACCTTAATTTTTTTACACAGGTATACTAGACCAAATAGAAGTACCATGCTAAATTTTGGAATTATTCCAGGTTCGTTTGGCCTTTTTATACATTAATTGAGTTTTTGTGCATTTAATGTGCATAATTCAAATTTGAACTACAAGCACCGGCTCCAGTGCACCAAAGTTGTTTGAAAAATCACATGTGTCTCCTTGGGTGAATTTCTAGGTCACATGCAAGAGATGTGAGTGAAATTCAAACATCCGGGCATCGTCGCTCGGCCGGAAAGATTGAGAAACTTGGTTTTTTAATTCCTATAAATCCAAAACACACCTAAAAAACATGAAACTTGCCATGGTGTCATGGCATGGCACCAACATGCTGTGCTAATTTTTTGGCCGAATTGGGACAAGCTTTGGTGTAAGCTTCTTGCAAACCGGAGCTTTCCTCAAGAAGGCTCGTGGTTCCAAGAGGGAACGTTTCACCTCCGTGTGCGAAACGACATATGTATATGTAGGATCGAAAGTATGTCTAGAGGGGGGTGATTAGACTACTTGACCAAATAAAAACTTATCCTTTTCCCAATTTTAGTTCTTGGTAGATTTTAGCTACTTTGGACAGGTCAAGCAATCTTAACACAATTCAAGCAAGCATGCAAAGAGTATGTGAGCAGCGGAAAGTAAAGCATGCAACTTACAAGAATGTAAAGGGAAGGGTTTGGAGGATTCAAACGCAATACGAGACATGGATGTTTTTGTCGTGGTTCCGATAGGTGGTGCTATCGTACATCCACGTTGATGGAGACTTCCACCCACAAAGGCTAACGGTTGCGCGAGTCCACGGAGGGATCCACCCATGAAGGGTCCACGAAGAAGCAACCTTGTCTATCCCACCATGGCCATCGCCCACGAAGGACTTGCCTCACTAGCGGTAGATCTTCATGAAGTAGGCGATCTCCTTGCCCTTACAAACTCCTTGGTTCAACTCCACAATATTTTCGGAGGATCCCAAGTGACACCTAGCCAATCTAGGAGACACCACTCTGCAAGAAGTAACAAATGGTGTGTTGATGATGAACTCCTTGCTCTTGTGCTTCAAATGATAGTCTCCCCAACACTCAACTCTCTCTCACAGGATATGGATTTGGTGGAAAGAAGATTTAAGTGGAAAGCAACTTGGGGAAGGCTAGAGATCAAGATTCATATGGTAAGAATGGAATATCTTGGCCTCAACACAAGTGTAGGTGGTTCTCTCTCAGAAAAAGTAAGTTGGAAGTGTAGGTTTGTTCTGATTGCTCTCTCTATGAATGAAGAGGTGGTGGAGGGGTATATATAGCCTCCACACAAAATCTAACTGTTACACAACTTGCCAATCTCAGTGGGACCGAATTGTTAAACTTGGTCGAACCGATTCAGCAAAGCTAGTGACCGTTAGGGTTTTCGGTGGGACCGACATGCAACTCGGTAGGACCGATATGATTAGGGTTAGGGCATAACGTAATCTCGGTGAGACCAATTACACAAACTCGGTGAGACTGATTTTGGTAATAAGCTAACCAGAGAGTTGGTCAGGTAAACTTGGTGGGACCGATTGCTCATTTCGGTGAGACCGAAACATTACGAAGGCGAAATAGAGAGTTTACATTTCAATCTTGGTGGGACCGATCGCTCATCTCGGTAAGACCAAAATGTTACGAAGGGAACAGAGAGATTACAATCCTATCTCGGTGAGACCGAGATCCCTATCGGTGAGACCGATTTTCCTAGGGTTTGTGGTAGTGGCTATGCATTTGAAACTCGGTGGCGCCGGATAGAAAGAATAGGTGGGGCCGAGTTTGACTTTTGGTTTAGGTCATATGTGGATGTGAGAAAGTAGTTGAGGGTTTTGGAGCATATTACTAAGAATTTTGAGCAAGAGCCTCATTAAGCAACACCTCATCCCTCCTTGATAATATTGGCTTTTCCTATAGACTCAATGTGATCTTGGATCACTAAAATAGAAAATGTAGTGTCTTGAGCTTTGAGCTTGAGTCAATCCTTTGTCCTTCGCATTTTGAGGGGTCCACTTTTCTCATCCATGCCATGCCAATCATTGAGCTTTCCTGAGATATTAATCTTGAAATAGCATTAGCTCAATGAGCTATATTTTGTTAGGAATTACCAAAACCACCTAGGGATAGTTGCACTTTCAATCTCCCCCTTTTTGGTAATTGATGACAACATATAGATCAAAGCTTCGACAAATGATAATAAGAGTGAAAAACATTGTTGCTTTGAGAAGTATGTGAAAAGCAAGAGCTCCTCCTAAATATGGGCATAGTTTAAGATTTGCTTTGGACTGCAAATGCACAATGAGCTAGGAACATGGGTTACTCTTCCACGTCACATACATCTTGGTGGAGCGCTCAAAATGATAATAATGAAATACATGCACTCATCACCAAGCAAAGTGAATGATCATATATGGGGATATAAAAAGATAATGTCATCCAACAAGCATTAAGGTAGCATATGATCAAACACATGATCATCCAAGTATCACGCAAAAGCATAAAGTATCGCAACCAAGCAAATAAACAAAGTTTAACCACCAAATAAAAAGAGAGAATAAAAAGCAACACTCTCTCTCGAAGCCTATGATCTATACATTTTCTCCCCCTTTGGCAACAAGTTACCAGAAAGTTCATAAAAATGCATAGTGCTAGATCGACTCTCAGGCTTGGTCTTCAGGTGGTGGTGTAGATAACACGCCAAGGACGAAGGCATCTATTGATGTAGATGGAGCTGGTGGAGTGGGTGCTGGAGCTGGTGGCACTGAAGCTGTAGCTAGTGCAGATGAAGTTGCTCTGGTGTCTGCGACAGGCACTGCAGCACATCTCTGTCCTCTGGGCACTCTAGCGAAAGCATCAGTGGTAGACTTGCCCTTCTTCTCCTGCACTTCATCCTGAAGTTGCTCAACAACTGACTGGATCTCAGTGACCTTCACATCTAATTCATAGAACTTCTGCTCCATGATCCTCTCCAAGCTCTCCTGGTTTTGAGTCAGGGTAGACAATGCCTTCTCAATCCTCAGAGTGGAGGCAATCAAGTAGCCAAGCTGATCTTGCTTGCTCTTCAGAAGATACTGAGATGCCTCTTCAATGGTTTGCATCTTTGCAGCCTTTTCAGCCCTTGCCTTCTCCCTCTTTGCTTGTGCTTGCACAGAAGATGGTTCATTTTCATCCATCAACACAGTGTTGTCCTCAAAGTCGGGTAGATGGGCATGTGTTCCTTGTCCAGGAGATATGTGCCAGCGCCCATCTTGGAGTTGATTAGCTCCTGAATCTGTGGGGCATACCCACAACTCCTCTTCTGATCTGCAGCTATTCTCTTAATGGTTTCCACAATTAGGCTCATGACCTTAAACTTTTGAGGCACATCAAATATGTGAAGCAAGTTAATTGCATGGCCTCTGATCATCTTGTGATCACCTGACTTTGGCAAGAGAGTGTGCCCGAGGATCCAGTTGATTGTTG
Organism: Triticum urartu; assembly: GCF_056163025.1. Lineage (NCBI taxonomy): Eukaryota > Viridiplantae > Streptophyta > Magnoliopsida > Poales > Poaceae > Triticum > Triticum urartu. The sequence goes on from NC_141874.1 coordinate 580,138,046, forward strand.
GCAAGCCTGACAGAAGGTAATGTACTGATCCAAACTTGTGTGTCTCAAGAGCAGCATCTGGGATCTCTTTGTACATATGTGCCATGGTGTTGTGATCCTTATTCTTCTTGGCATAGACATCCAAGTCATCTTCACTCTCCTTAGGAGCATTGATCAATTTTGCCCATTCTTCAACCGTTGAGTGGTACATAATACCTTCAGACATCCAGACAATCCTTCCATCTGGGTAGAAATGAGCTGTGGAGTAGAACTGCATAATGATCTCATCATTCCACTGTGTGAGCTTCTGAGCCACAAACTCATCGACTCCACATGCCTTGAAGCTGTCATATACACCAGGGAAGTGATCTTCATTTTCCTCAATGAATTTCCAGTCTTCCCATCTCATGTCACACACGATGGGCTTCTTGTCAAGTAAGATAGTCTCATAGAAGTCCTGCTGTTCCTTTGTATGGAACCTGTAGTCCACAACAGTCCTTCTCCTGGTGGCATATGGATCAGACTCTCTCCATAGCCTTAAACCTGAATCCTTCCTGATCTTCATGTTCTCTGCAACTGGGTGAACATCATTGTGATCTGGAATTTTGGGCTTCAACTTTCTCAACACGACAGAATCATCATCTTCTTTAGCAGCTTGAGGCACTGGGGCCTTGTTCTTCTCCTCAGCAGGGATTTTCCTGGTGCTCCTCTTGGGTTTTGGCTTTAGAGATGGAGCAACAGTATTAGGAGCAGTCTTAGGCTTAGATGGAGCAGCCCCTGCCCTTATAGCATCTCCCATAAGATTTTGAGCTTTGGGTGCTGGTGCTGCATCCTCTTCCTCTTCCTCTTCTTCAGAATCTTTCATTATTGAAGATCTCCCAAGCACTCTGGCAGTGGTCTTCTTGACCCTTTCCTTCATTTTCTTTTCTGCCACAACCTGTTCTTTGGGTGAAGATCCCAAAGTCTCTTGAGTGGATGTTCTGGCTTTTGACATGGGAACTCTCTTGGCAGGAACCTTTTGCTTCATTCCTGGCTTAGTGGCAGCAGTTGTGCCATATTCCTTTTTCAGGACTTTCCTTTTTGAGGTGGTCTCTTCCTCAACAGCCACATAGTCCTCATCTTCAGAATCCGAGGTTTTCTTCTTTCTGGTCCTAGTGGCTGTCTTAGGCAAGTTGCTGGGTGTACTCCTACTTCCTTCATCAAAGCTGCTAGAGGGACTACTGCCCTCACTCATGTTCACTTGCTCCTCAGACTTGTTCTGACTATCACTCTGATCTAACATGATGCAAACACTGACAACAGACCCTGTGAATAGATTATAGATGAGGTAGATTTGATAAGCATCACAAAGTATGGAGGTTTTTGCAAAAGAATGAGTTAAAAACTTAGTTTTAGATTTCCACAGAAAGCATTTCGGATCTACCGATTTGAAAACTCGGTGATACCGAAGCAGCTTTTGGAACCTAAACTAGTGAACTCGGTCAGACCGGGTCACAGTTCGGTGGCACCGAGACTGCTAGGGTTTCACAAAGTATTGAACTCGTTCACACTGATTTGCAATTCTCGGTCAGACCGAGAATGACATGTGCAATGGCCTTAGCCAAATCAGTGGAACCGATTTCAACAACTCGATCAGTCCGAGATGGTTTCGACGGAAGCCTAACCCTAATTTTTCAATCCACGACTAAACTACGGAGTGATTTTGATGGATAGAATGATCTCAATCGTGGCAAGATACATGGCAAAACAATGTGCTAAGAATCAGAGGGGGGATAGCACAAGGATCAAGTCCATACCCTAGTGCGGCGATGGACTTGCTACGGCGGCAACGGCGGAGATGATTCCCGTTGACGGCGGCAGAGACCAGCGGCGGGAGGCAGCTGGCGATGAGGAGGACGATCCGGAGACCCAGGGAGGCAGAGCAGGCTGAGCGCGGGCGAAGAGGTTCGGAATTTTTTCCAAATTTTGGGCCACGGATATATATAGCCTGACTCTATCGGTGTGACCGAGTTGAACAACTCGGTGGCCCCGAGATTCATAACTGCAAGCAGTTACTGAAACTCGGTGTGACCGAAAAGTTCAAATCGGTTGCACCGAGATTGAAAACCTAGATCGACTTAGTGATCTCGGTATGACCGAAATGGATGAATCGGTTGGACCGAAACGCACAAAGAAGTTTTGGATTTTTAAGTCTATGACGAATCGGGGACTCTGAGTGCTCCTCACACAGAGTGGTTCGAATCTGACTTGATCAAACTTTGTGATGTAGCATGAATAGAGTTTGAGACGAGAAAAGCATAGATAGCTAGAGAAGGTTCTTAGGCATTCTTGCCCATCCACTTGGCAAAAGAAAAAGGAACCAAACAATCAAAACAACAAGTGGATGTCCTCGAATGAGTAAATTATGCAACCAACATGCTCACACAATAAAATGGCAAATGAAATATGTGGCAAAACATGCACAACCAACTCTAGCATCTATCAAGCAATTGGCAATGACTAGGTCATCTATATATGAGTATATTGACTTAGGAGTCAAATGAGAACATTTGATCATAGGTCATACTCATTGTTTAAGCACAAATGGGGTTACCATTTTTACATAAATCATTGTTGTGTTCACACCATTCGAGTTGCTTTAGCTCAATTTTAGAGTAAAGCTCCCCCTAGATGTGAGATCCCCCCTAAGAGGGATGAACTAACCTTGGGTTTTGTCGATGATGACTTCATGTAGGTGTTGAAGACGTGGATGCTCAATGTTGATATAGATCATTTGGAGCAATCCTTTGGAGTGAGTTGCACTTTCAATACCTACACGGGTTAGTCCCACAAGGAACAAACAAGGATATCCATAGACATAGAGTGATGCACACACAAGATGATGTCTATGAAAGCATTAGGTTACCTTGTCCCTTGTCTTACCAACAAGAGGGTTTGTGACTCCTTGAACTAGTGCAAGATGTGGAAGTTGATTGCACTTGTTCTTGCCAAAATGATAAGAGTGAAGTATGTTGGCGGAGTCACCCTCAAGAACTCTCTAGTTCTTCTTCTTCGGGATCCACATCATCTTGATGGGAATCCTTGGAGTTTTAGTCGTACTTGATGAAGTAGAACTTGATGTAGTCTTGGGAACTCACTTGACCAAGGCCTTGGGTGCTTCTTCAAATGCATCAATTTCCTCTTGAAGCTTATCCTTGCCTTTTTGCTTGTGGTATTGTGGTGGAAGATCATCTTGAGCCTGTGTCCCTTTGAAGGAAGTAGGATCATACTTCTCTTGTTGAGGAACAAACTTCGTCTTGGGGTATTAATCTTCTTCCCACTCAACTCCATCGGCATTGAACTTTCATTCAAAACCAACACCTTGGTTTTTCCGGTGCCTTCCTTGCTTGCGTACAATTTCCTCGAATTGCTTACTCCCGACAAGGCTCTTGTAAACACCTTTCTCTATAATTCCCTTCAATAAGCTATTTTCTTGCTCAAGTGTAACTTGGCTAAGAGAATCATTAGTGGAATCAAGAGAACTATTAGAAGCAATAACATTAGATTTAGCATGATTATTGTTACTTCCAGAGGAAGAATCTTTCTTGTTGTTGTTACTAGACTTGACTTGAGGCATGTAAGTGGATAAGAGTAAACGCTTGGCAATGTAAGAAGAACTTTTCTTGCGAAGATCATCATTGATTGCCTTTAAGAACTCATGCTCTTGCTCAAGGTTGAGCTTTTCAAAACGTAATTTCTCATGAGTCCTTAAAAGTTCTCGATGATCTCCTAATATAGTTTCATGCGCTAACTTAAGAGTGTTTAGTTCTTTAGTTAGAAACTCAATCTTCTCCTTATCATTTTCATTCTTTTTATCTTGATTAACATGATTGATTGATGTTTCATCATAGTATTCATCACTAGAGTTGTCAACAAGTAAATCATCATCACCTAACAAGTCATCTTCATTACTATTGAAATCAACATACTCGGGGTGTGATACCTTTGGGCCTTTAGCCATGAAGCATCTTCCAAGTCCTTCATTTGGTGAATCAAATATGTCGTAGGAGTTGGTTGACACAAGTGCTAGACCGGCAACACCTTCATCTTGAGTATATTCGGAGTCAGAGTGATTGTCGGAGTCGGAGCTGGATACCCTTTCACCAACATGATCTTGATGTCTTCGTTTTGTCTAGCTCCTTGATGACTTGTCCTTCCTTTCCGAATCTTTGCTTCTCCGGGATGTTCTTCGTTCATAACGATCATCTCTACTCCTTCTCTCTCTTGATGGTGATTCTTCTCTTCTACTTCTTCTTTTTGGAGAATCTTCTCTTCTTTTGTAGGGTGCCGTACACTCATTGGAATAGTGTCTGGGTCTTCCACAATTGTAGCAATTTCGCTCTCGACTAGAAGATCTTTTGTCATTTTAGGACCTTGACTTGGAACTTCTCTCTTTGCGTTTACTCTTGTAGAACTTGTTGAAGTTCTTCACCATTAGGCTCAATTCTTCATTGAAGGTTTGTTTCTCACTTGATGATGTGGGAGCTTCACATGAGGTTTTGTAAGCACCACTTGACTTGTTATGGAGCTCCTCCTTATCCTTGAGTGACATCTCATCAGCAACAATTCTTCCAATGACTTCCGTTGGCTTGAGATCTTTGTAATTGGGCATCATTTGAATCAATGTACATACAACATCATATTTTCCGTCCAAAGCTCTTAGGATCTTCTTGATGATGAATTTGTCGGTCATCTCTTCACTTCCTAAGCCGACGATCTTGTTTGTGATAAGAGCAAGCCTAGAGTACATTTCAGCGACACCTTCACCATCCTTCATTTTGAACTTGTCAAGCTGACTTTGAAGCTCATCCAACTTGGATTCCTTGACGGAGTTGGCACCTTCGTGCATATCAATCAAAGTATCCCAAATTTCCTTTGCATTCTCAAGACAGCTGATTTTGTTGAATTCTTCGGGGCACAATCCGTTGAAGAGGATATCACAAGCTTGAGCATTGTATTGCAGCATCTTCAACTCTTCCACGGTGGCTTCACGGTTCGGTTCTCTCCCATCAAAGAATTCACCTTGCAAGCCAATACACATAATAGCCCATACGGCGGGGTTATGTCCAAGAATATGCATTTTCATATTATGCTTCCAACTAGATACTCTCCTAGGTTGTGAAACCAAGTCTATGACTTCCAAAAGCTATGAAAATCAAAGCAAATGGAGACCAAAGCTATGATACCACTTGTAGGATCGAAAGTATGTCTAGAGGGGGTGATTAGACTACTTGACCAAATAAAAACTTATCCTTTTCCCAATTTTAGTTCTTAGCAGATTTTAGCTACTTTAGACAGGTCAAGCAATCTTAACACAATTCAAGCAAGCATGCAAAGAGTATATGAGCAGCGGAAAGTAAAGCATGCAACTTGCAAGAATGTAAAGGGAAGGGTTTGGAGGATTCAAACGCAATAGGAGACATGGATGTTTTTGTCATGGTTCTGATAGGTGGTGCTATCGTACATCCACGTTGATGGAGACTTCAACCCATGAAGGGTAACGGTTGCGCGAGTCCACGGAGGGCTCCACCCACGAAGGGTCCACAAAGAAGCAACCTTGTCTATCCCACCATGGCCGTCGCCCATGAAGGACTTGCCTCACTAGCGGTAGATCTTCATGAAGTAGGCGATCTCCTTGCCCTTACAAACTCCTTGGTTCAACTCCACAATCTTGTTGGAGGCTCCCAAGTGACACCTAGCCAATCTAGGAGACACCACTCTCCAAGAAGTAACAAATGGTGTGTTGATGATGAACTCCTTGCTCTTGTGCTTCAAATGGTAGTCTCCCCAACACTCAACTCTCTCTCACAGGATATGGATTTGGTGGAAAGAAGATTTGAGTGGAAAGCAACTTGGGGAAGGCTAGAGATCAAGATTCATATGGTAAGAATGGAATATCTTGGCCTCAACACAAGTGTAGGTGGTTCTCTCTCAGAAAAAGTAAGTTGGAAGTGTAGGTTTGTTCTGATTGCTCTCTCTATGAATGAAGAGGTGGTGGAGGGGTATATATAGCCTCCACACAAAATCTAACCGTTACACAACTTGCCAATCTCGGTGGGACCAAATTGTTAAACTCGGTCGGACCAATTCAGAAAAGCTAGTGACCGTTAGGGTTTTCGGTGGGACCGACATGCAACTCGGTAGGACCGATATGATTAGGGTTAGGGCATAACGTAATCTCGGTGAGACCGATTACACAAACTCGGTGAGACCGATTTTGGTAATAAGCTAACCAGAGAGTTGGTCAGGTAAACTCGGTGGGACCGACCGCTCATTTCGGTGAGACCGAAACATTATGAAGGGGAAACAGAGAGTTTACATTGCAATCTCGGTGGGACCGATCGCTCATCTTGGTAAGACTGAAATGTTACAAAGGGAAACAGAAAGATTACAATCCCATCTCGGTGAGACCCTGATCCCTATCGGTGAGATCGATTTGCCTAGGGTTTGTGGCAGTGGCTATGACATTTGAAACTCGGCGGCGCCGGATAGAAAGAATCGGTGGGGCCGAGTTTGAATTTTGGTTTAGGTCATATGTGGATGTGAGAAACTAGTTGAGGGTTTTGGAGCATATTACTAATCATTTTGAGCAAGAGCCTCATTAAGCAACACCTCATCCCTCCTTGATAGTATTGGCTTTTCCTATAGACTCAAAGTGATCTTGGATCACTAAAATAGAAAATGTAGAGTCTTGAGCTTTGAGCTTGAGCCAATCCTTTGTCCTTAGCATTTTGAGGGGTCCACTTTTCTCATCCATGCCATGCTAATCATTGAGCTTTCCTGAGATATTAATCTTGAAATAGCATTAGCTCAATGAGCTATATGTTGTTAGGAATTACCAAAACCACCTAGGGATAGTTGCACTTTCAGTACACTGCCTTCTCCCGCCTTAATTTTCTACATAGGAAGATTAGACCAAATAGAAGTACCGTGCTAAATTTTGGAATTATTCCGGGTTCATTTGGCTAGGAGGTGCCGTGCGGGGTAGCTATTTGAGTACGGGAGGCGTGTGATCAGACCCCTGCGCGTGCTCTTCAGCAGGAGAGCCTTTGACCGCTACCTGCCGCGCACCTCCCTCCCAATGTCTCCATTAATGGTGCCCGAGCACCTGTTCTACGGCGTGGCTATATGTCTCACTGGACTGAGATTTAAGAGAGAAAAATGAAAATCTGAAAAGAAAGTTTTGCATGGATCTTGATGTAAGATCCGACGGACCTATATAGCATCGACTACGACTTATAGCAAGCATGATGAATATAAGGACGATGATAATGGATAATAATTATCTTACATATTTAGAAACATAATTAAAAAAGCCACATGCGACAACGCCCAAAATACACAAGGGCAAAAGAAGAAGGAAGACAATGATCTAGCTCGCTGATCTCTACTTTCTTGATGCATTGCTGCAGGCCGCGGGAACTAGTCTCTGCGGTGAGTGGCGACAAGATCTTTCTTGTCCTCTAGATGCTGCTTGAGAGCATCCATGGATTCCTCCACCAGCCTTCTGCGCTCGATGCGCAGCATGGCATTTTCGTCCATAAGTTTCTCGACGATGACACTGGTCCTCTTCAAAAAGGCAGTGGTCTGCTCCTGCTGCTCCACACTTCCGACAATCTTCACCCTTAGCAGGTCGTGCTCGGCCCGGAGCTTCACATTGCTCTCATTTAGTTGTCGGATGACGTTGGTAGACTGTTTAAATGAGGCTTTCAGGTCATCCTGCAACCTCGCCCACCTGGAGATCTGATCCATCTGCCTAAGGGCGAGGGCACGCATGCGCCTATAAGAGTCCTCGCCTGCCCGCGAGACATTTTCCCACGCTGTAGCTACTATTTATCTTGTTACAAATTAGCTTGCTATCAAACTATGTTTATAGCTCCTCCATGCCGTCTACGGTGTCAACCATACTCTTCGGACGGCAAAGTCCTTAGTAAAGAGACGAGGCTCTGATACCAATTGAAAGGATCGATATAGTTTACTAGAGGGAGGGGGTGAATAGGCAACTAAAATTTTTTAGCTTTTCTTTACCAAATTACACTTTGCATCAAAGTAGGTTGTCTAGATATGCAACTAGGTGAGCAGCCTATATGATGCAACAACAACAAGCACACAAGCAAGCAAGGCAAATAACACAAATAAGCTTGCACAAGTAAAGGTACGAGATAACCAAGAGTGGAGCCGGTGAAGACGAGGATGTGTTACCGAAGTTCCTTCCTTTTGAGGGGAAGTATGTCTCCATTGGAGCGGTGCGGAGGCACAATGCTCCCCAAGAAGCCACTAGGGCCATGGTATTCTCCTCACGTCCTCACACAATGCGAGATGCCATCATTCCACTATTGGTGCCTGTGACACCCCCGATTCAATCGTACACTAATCATACACGCAAACGTGTACGATCAAGATCAGGGACTCACGGGAAGATATCACAACACAACTCTACAAATAAAAATAAGTCATACAAGCATCATATTACAAGCCAGGGGCCTCGAGGGCTCGAATACAAGAGCTCGATCATAGACGAGTCAGCGGAAGCAAACAATATCTGAGTACAGACATAAGTTAAACAAGTTTGCCTTAAGAAGGCTAGCACAAACTGAGATACAGATCGAAAGAGGCGCATGCCTCTTTACTGGGATCCTCCTAAACTACTCCTGATCGTCGTCAGCGGCCAACACATAGTAGTAGACACCTCCCGAGTAGTAGTAGTCGTCATCGACAGTGGCGTCTGGCTCCTGGACTCCAACGTCTGGTCGTAGCAAACGGGTATAGGAAAGGGGAAAAGGGGGGAGAAAAGCAACCGTGAGTACTCATACAAAGTACTCGCAAGCAAGGAGCTACACTACATATGTATGCATTGGTATCAAATGGATTAAGGGTATCATATGTGGACTGAACTGCAGAATGCCGGAATAAGAGGGGGATAGCTAGTCTTATCGAAGACTACGCTTCTGGCCACCTCCATCTTGCAGCAAGTAGAAGAGAGCAGAAGGTAAGTTCACCAAGTAGCATCGTGTAGCATAATCCTACCCGATGATCCTCCCCTCGTCGCCCTGTGAGAGAGCGATCACCGGTTGTATTTGGCACTTGGAAGGGTGTATTTTATTAAGTATCCGGTTCTAGTTGTCATAAGGTCAAGGTACAACTCCAAGTCGTCCTGTTACCAAAGATCACGACTATTTGAATAGATTAACTTCCCTGCAGGGGTGCACCACATAACCCAACACGCTCGATCCCATTTGGCCGGACACACTTTCCTGGGTCATGCCCGGCCTCGGAAGATCAACACGTCGCAGCCCTACCTAGGCACAATAGAGAGGTCAGCATGCCGGTCTAAATCCTATGGCGCAGGGGTCTGGGGCCATCGCCCATTGCACACCTGCACGTTGCGTACACGGCCAGTGAGCAGACCTAGCCTCCCTTATACAAGAGTAGACATTCCAGTCCAACTCGGCACAGGCCGCTTAGTCACGAAGGCTTCGACTGATACCATGACATCGAGTGCCCATAACTGTCCCCGCGTAGATGGTTAGTGCGTATAGGCCAGTAGCCAGACTCAGATCAAATACCAAGATCTCGTTAAGCATGTTATTTTGAAATAACCACGAACACCGACCAGGGTCAGGCCCACCTCTGTCCTAGGTGGTCTCAACCTGCCCTGTCGCTCCGCCTCAAAGTAACAGTCGGGGGCCGTCGGGAACTCAGGCCCACCACTACCTGGATGGAGCCACCTACCCCTTCAGCCCCCACATTAGAATCACTTGCGGGTACTCAACGAGCTGACCCGACTTTAGTCACCACATGTAGCATGTATATATGTATAAGTATATACCCGTGATCACCTCCCGAGTGATCACGGCCCGATAGTATAGCATGGCAGACAGACAAGAATGTAGGGCCACTGATGATAAACTAGCATCCTATACTAAGTATTTTAGGATTGCAGGTAAGGTATCAACAGTTGTAGCAACAATGACAGGCTATGCATAAGAATAGAATTAACGGAAAGCAGTAACATGCTACACTACTCTAATGCAAGCAGTAGAGAGAAGAGTAGGCGATATCTGGTGATCAAGGTGGGGGGCTTGCCTGGTTGCTCTGGCAAGAGAGAGGGGTCATCAACACCGTAGTCATACTGGGTAGCAGCGGCGTCAGTCTCGGTGTCTAGCGAGAGAAGAGGGGAAAGAAACAATAAATATTAAGCAAACAGATGCATAGCGATGCATGACATGACAAGTATCGGGGCTAGGGGTGCCCTAACGCGGTAGGAGGTGATACCGACGAAGGGGGGGACATCCGGGAAAGTATCCCCGGTGTTTCGCATTTTCGGACAGATGAACCAGAGGGGGAAAGTTGCGTGTTTGCTATGCTAGGGATGTGTGGTGGAAGAACGAGCTGCGTATCCGGATTCGTCTCGTCGTTCTGAGCAACTTTCATGTACAAAGTTTTTCCATCCGAGTTACGGTTTATTTTATATTGATTTTAAAAGATTAAAATCATTTTTAGGATTTGTTTAATTTATTTAATCCAACATTATCCAGAACAGTATTTGCTGACGTCATCATGACGTCAGCAGTCAAAAGGGTTGACTGGTCAACCTGATGTGTGGGTCCCACATGTCATTGTCTGTTCAGCCGAAGCCTTCGTGACGTCAGCGACTAAGCAGCGCGCGCCAGGTTGGACTGGAACGCCTACTCTTGTATAAGGGAGGCTAGGTCTGCTCATCGGCCGCGTACGCAACGTGCAGGTGTGCAATGGGCGATGGCCCCAGACCCCTGCGCCATAGGATTTAGACCGGCGTGCTGACCTCTCTATTGTGCCTAGATAGGGCTGCGACGTGTTGATCTTCCGAGGCCGGGCATGACCCAGGAAAGTGTGTCTGGCCAAATGGGATCGAGCGTGTTGGGTTATGTGGTGCACCCCTGCAGGGAAGTTAATCTATTCGAATAGCCGTGATCTTTGGTAACAGGATGACTTGGAGTTGTACCTTGACCTTATGACAACTAGAACCGGATACTTAATAAAATACACCCTTCCAAGTGCCATATACAACCGGTGATCGCTCTCTCACATGCGACGAGGGGAGGATCATCGGGTAGGATTATGCTACACGATGCTACTTGGTGAACTTACCTTCTGCTCTCTTCTACTTGCTGCAAGATGGAGGTGGCCAGAAGCGTAGTCTTCGATAAGACTAGCTATCCCCCTCTTATTCCAGCATTCTGCAGTTCAGTCCACATATGATACCCTTAATCCATTTGATACCAATGCATACATATGTAGTGTAGCTCCTTGCTTGCGAGTACTTTGGATGAGTACTCACGGTTGCTTTTCTCCCCCCTTTTCCCCTTTCCTATACTTGTTTGCTGCGACCAGACGTTGGAGTCCAGGAGCCAGACGCCACTGTCGATGACGACTACTACTACTCGGGAGGTGTCTACTACTACATGCCGGCCGCTGACGACGACCAGGAGTAGTTTAGGAGGATCCCAGGTAGGAGGCCTGCGCCTCTTTCGATCTGTATCTTAGTTTGTGCTAGCCTTCTTAAGGCAAACTTGTTTAACTTATGTCTGTACTCAGATATTGTTTGCTTCTGCTGACTCGTCTATGATCGAGCTCTTGTATTCGAGCCCTCGAGGCCCCTGGCTTGTAATATGATGCTTGTATGACTTATTTTTATTTGTAGAGTTGTGTTGTGATATCTTCCCGTGAGTCCTTGATCTTGATCGTACATGTTTGCGTGTATGATTAGTGTACGATTGAACCGGGGGCGTCACAAGTTGGTATCAGAGCCGACTGCCTGTAGGAATCCCCCTTTCCAACTCCTTGGCTGAAGTTGAGTCTAGAAACCGAAAACCGTTTTACTAACTTGGCTGTGTGGCTTACGAGCCCACGTCGCCATTGGGTGGTATTGTGATCTTTTATTCCTCGTCTATACTATGGGACTCCGATCTCTCTTCTATTCGGGTTAAATGAATTTTACTAAATCTAACATTAGGATCTCGTGATCACTTTCACCCGGAGAGCAACTTATTACCGATGATTGTCTACTACACCAGAAGATTCCGAGGTTACTCTATGATGTTCTCCCGAGACACTTGTACCCACCGCCTTTGCAAATTCCCTACCACTATTATATCCTTATGGATAACTGCATACACCTGCCATTCTTACAAGATGCCCCGAATTTCTCTCCGTTGTTCCAAGAATACTTTGTGCCTACTGCCTTGCAGTTCATTACCCACATGAACACTCCTATGGATAATTCGTCGCACACATCGAGTATCAGCCCATCCCCAATTGTTCAGGTGTTTCACAATAGTCTTTGATATACTATTCGATCCTCCGAAAATCCTTAGCAGCTTATTGCTCTGCAAATACTTGTCTGCTTGCATTAAGGATGCTTCCCATATGTCTGGCAATATTCATTAGTGTCCTTTGACACCGTCATTTTGATCCTATTGATTCAACATGAGTGCGAATGCATGCAATCATCGGTTGATCCTTTTAAATTATCTTTCCAGCTCAGATGTCATTTTGAACATGAGCTGGTTATCGAACAATAAAATTGCCATCTATTGTACCCTTAAGTCTATTCAACTTATCCATTCTTAATCAGACCGTTGGCTTCTGATCCCTTGATTTGGAAATGATAATTCCTTTGCATTTGAGATCTGAATTGGTCAGTTTTTTCTATAATCTAATGCCCTTTCGTTCCTTCTTCCTCTGATAGAGTACCGATACTCACATCAACTCTGTTGTAGACCACAAGACCCTTTGCTGGATTATTATCCGACATTGTCCTTCATATTCAATAACCTTGTGGGCCTTTCCATAGGTATATAACGCCTTTGGTAATTTGTATCCTCTGCTTTGATAACCATACTCTACTTTCGAGCTTGTAATATTTACTCTAGAGTTTGTGGTATATGTTTTTAAGATGCCCCGATGGGTTGAACCAATGCCTTCCCTAATATGTGTGAACACGAAAGATTTCACGGGTCATACTTATCTGGTATTGCACCAGGTAAAACTTTCAACAACTAATGTCATTTTTGAAATATGAGAGGTGAATGGAAGGTTATGCATTGAGGAAGTGGGAGTCGACCTTGAACCTTTGTGTTCATGCCCATGGACACGATGTAGATCCTATCATGGAAGCTTCTTGTAATAATAACTATTTCCTTGATATAATATCCATTGGTATCGGTGATTTGATCCTTGCAATTGTGGTTTTGACCATATGTTCTTCTTTGATCCCATTTCTCGGGCAAGTTTAAGCACTTGTCTTCTATGGATCAATACACCAGTCCAACATTTACTATGATCTTCGTCGAGTATTACACCCTGGTATCTCAAGATTATCACGGAACTGCATAACTTCTTATGAGTTCTCCATCAAGTACTGCATTCTCACCAATTCCAAATTTTTCACGGGCTCTGAGTCATCAAACACTCAAGGACACCGATAACTAAATCGAGTCTGCATCTCGATTAAACAACTATTAGTAATCTTCTATACTTACGAGTTTGTACTCGATCATGTCATTTCTAGCCTGGTCGGTTATTCATTATCGTGCTAATTTTTAACTGTTCTACTTGGTCTTTCTTCCTGGAGCACAATTTTCGATGATGAGCTAATTTTGCATTGATCTTCCTCGTCATATCATTTCTCCTTGAACAGCAAACTTGATTTCAATTTTGTGTCGTACCCATGGTTCAAATAACCTTTCGGTTCATCATTCATTTAACTTGATGTCATCGTCGATCGATTACATCTTCATGAAATCTCTCGACAAATAAGTCGTGATCATCATCAGCATTCCGAGGTCTTCCAAGATGTCTATCGAATTCTTGATGAGAAATACCATCCTTTGCCCTCGATGATTTGTGTTATCATTGACCACTTTATTGCCTTTCGTTCAACACAAACTTGTTCTTGTTTTGTGTTATACTTTGAGTTCCTTGCTACCCAGCAGTTGTTCTTCTTTACCTAGGAAGTATTATCATGTTTTATGTCAAGAAAGTCGTGAGAATTCCACCACCTCTTAAGAGATCTTGATACATGTGATACTTCTTGCCATATCCGTTCATTCCTTGGTCCTCGTGTTGTTTCTAACCGGAAAACCAACAATTGAACTATGATGTGCGGCTTCAAAACTTCTAGCAACCCTATTGCTTTGAAGTTAATGGTCGATACTTCATTATTAGACCATTGGTTATCGAATCACCATTCTAACATTGGTCATGCTACCATTTCCTCGAGCATACCTCATTATATCATTTTGATTTGACAAATGTTATCTCCTTGTTCACATAAGTGTGGAAATCCATTTTTGAAATCTCAATGAATTGTCGTTGAGTTCTTCAGCCACCTCCTCATTCTCTCCTTGGTTTAATGATGAACTCTTGTTTCAGAACTCGCTTCCATAGTTCAATTCCTGAGAGTCTTACAATGTCATCTCGACAATTTGTGTTGCACCTTTCTTCTCAGGCATCCTAAGTCTGAGTTATCCTAACATCAATCAGATCGGAACATATTTCCAAGAGTTATACCATTTTTCTTTATATGACCCGGTAAGGTGATGTCATGCCTAGCACACCTGGCCGGAGGACCTATTGTTGTCAGTTTCCTTTTCTCCAAGGTTATCCATTCTTCCATGAGGAAATTGTAAGACTTATTCTACAAATTGTTCCTGATGGATCCTTTGTGTATCCAAAGTCTGACCTTTGCTTGAATACCACGCCAACGCTATCTCAAAGCATGTCTATGGTTCACCAATTTTCAACAAAGAACATTTGAAGCCCAATGCTAAATGTTTCTCACTCAATTATCCAAACACCATTGTATGGGTAATGTCATGAAATTTCTCTCACCTTACCTAAAGAGTTTTCTACATTATATCCTTTCATGGATATCATGCTCTGCTTGTCCTTGGGAAGGATATACTTCTGAAATATGTGTTTAAACACATTTTCCTTTCCATTGTTCTGTTTAAACCTGATAATCACTTTTCCTTTCCATTGGTTTGCTTAAACCTTCTTGTGATCTCTATTATATAAGCAATAATATATCCCTGCTTATGTAAACACCTCGTTGTACCACTCTGTCAGAAAGACCCTGTTACTTTTGTTGATGACATTCCGGTAACCACGGATGGACGAGAACTTTGCCTACTGGTCCGCCTCGTTCAACGAGCAGGAAAATGGTTCTCTTCGTCCCTCGCCCTTGGTACCGACGTTGTTGCCGACATAATCGACATGCTATCCTCTGACATGCCTTGTTATCATGATTGTGCAAAATATCATCGCCCTTTCTACTTTTAACCCACATGGTGGGCCCATAACCCACAGGTCCCAGGATCGAAACCTGACTCTCCGGTACACCCCTTGTTTCCAAGGTTATTCCTTGCGTGTGGCCTCATATGTTATTCACAAGCCACCTTCCGAGAGATCATCAATTCTGGTATGAAACACAATACTTATTCCCGTTGCTCCGAACCCCTTTCACACTCTATTTCAGGCATCGAACGATTGCCTACCCGCTTGAAACTTCTCATGGTACCTTTTTTACTTTGCTCTCGATATCTTCTTAAGTTTCAATTCGAGAGATACTTATGCTTCTTCCCCTGAGTTAACCGTCCGATGCTCAATTTTATTAGAGTCCGTCCTTATAGAGTTTTTCCCTCTCTTATCCTCCCGCAAGCACGGTGAAGATCCTGAAGGAAGAATGACAACTTCATCATGATGCATTGATGCATAGGAATGGAGACATCAACGCTATGGATCGACCTCTTCGAGAAGAGCAAGCAAGACCGAGAAGTTTTGTTAGAATTTCGTAACCAGACCTTCCCCCGTTTTCCACCTCTTAAATCTCAGGACGAGATTTCTTGTAGTGGAGGAGAATTGTGACGCCCGGATAATTAAGCTACAGTAATTCTCTCCTAATGATGCCACGTCACTTCGATTATTAGCGCTAATCTCATGTTAGTTCAAAAACGATTCAAATTCAAATTCAAAATCAAACAAACAATAAAAGTTTTCAAATAATAAAACAAAAATGTTTAGAGTGTGCCAATTAATGCCTAGGTATTTATGGTGAGGGAACCACGCTTCTAAAGGATGTCTAAATACTTGAAAATGAATTAAAACAGAAGAGAAAATAAAAAAGGGAAAGGAATAAAAACAGAAAACAAAACTACAAAATAAAAATAAAAGGAGAAAAGGCCCCCTGGCCAACTGGGCCAGATGGCCCAGCTGGCTGACCCGCTGGCCCACTCGGCCGGCCCAGTTGCCTTGGCCTATATGGCCTCCCCCACTAACCCTAGTAACCACCCAGACCACCCCCACTTCTCCCCCCACTTCTCCTCCATCTCCCCTCGCTCCTCCCCCTGCCCTCTCGATCTGGATCGGGGGCAGACATCCCCGTCGCTGCCGCCCGTCGCCCCGCACCACGTCGGCGCCCCTCGCGATGCCACCTCACCACCGGCCGCCGCCATCCTCTCCGCGCTCCACCGCGCTCGTCACTACATCTGCCTCGTCTACTTCCACTACGGTCATCAGAGCGCCCAGAACGGGTCATCGTCATCGTCCCTCTCCTTCCCGCTGGTCCGACGCCAACCGTCCTCCCCGAGCACGCTGCCTAACCCTACAGCCTCGACGTGAGCCCCATCATCGTTTCCCCTTGCCTCTCATTCCCCCCGACGCTTTAGGTCACCGACCTCGCCGGACCCGCACTTGCGGTGAGTGTGCGCTCACCGTGTCCCTGCCGCTCGCTGACGCTCCGCCTCGCGCTCTTCGCGTCGCCGCTGGACGCATCACCTATGCGCCCCCGGCCTCCGCCCTGCGCACCGCGCCGCACGCGTGCTCACCGCTGGCAGCGCCCATCCGCCGCTTGCCCCGCACCGGCGGCCGTTCTCGCCGGCCCCTGCCAACCCGCTAGCGCCGGCCACCCCTGATTTGGCCGCCGCCGCGCCCTTAGGCATGCGCCCAAGCGGGCAAGAGCCCGGCGCTCGCTGCGCCCGCTCGAGCCGCCCAGCGCCCACACCAAGTGCCCAATTGGCCATGGGCCTATGACAAGTGGGGCCCGGCCCCAGAACGTTAATAAAAAAAGAGTTTTAAAATAAATAAATAAATAATAAATGATAAAAATTATATTAATTAATTAATTAAATTAACTTAATTAATTAAATTAACTCCTTGGAGGTGGCGACCGGACCTTTACAAACAAGGTTGGGGCAATCCCCACAACTTAATCGGAGGCTCCCAACAACACCATGAAGCTTCACCACAATGGAATATGGCTCCGCGGTGACCTCAACCGTCTAGGGTGCTCAAACACCAAAGAGTAACAAGATCCGCAAGGGATTAGTGGGAGGAATCGAATTTCTCTTGGTGGAAGTGTAGATCGAGGCCTTCTGAACCAATCCCTAGAAAATCAACAAGTTTGATTGGCTAGTGAGAGAGATTGGGCGAAAATGGAGCTTGGAGCAACAATGGAGCTTAGGGTTGGAAGAGGTGGTCAACTCGGAGAAGAAGACACCCTTTATATAGTGGAGAGACAAATACAACCATTATCCACTTAACCAGCCCGCGACCTGCGGTACTACCGCACGAAACCAGCGGTACTACCGCAAGGGCTCACGATACTACCGCAGAGAGTAGTGGTACTACCGTGGCCATGACAGGAGCTAGCCCAGGCCTATAGCAAAGAAGCTGGGGGGCGGTACTGCCGCTCGCACGGTACTGCCGCACCCCCTTACGGTACTACCGCAAGGCAGGATTGGACTAGCCTGGGAAGGGCGCGGACAAATAAAAAAAACGTCCGTGGCAACTTCCGCTGACTTTTAAACAATGCAAAAATCCGACACGGTACTACCGCGCAAGGCACGCGATACTACCGCGCAGGGAGCAAATGTAAAAAATTACATCCGCCCCTACTTCCGCTTATGGTGCTGTGCCGGGCCAGGACTCACGGTACTACGGCTCACAAGGAGCGGTACTACCGTGACCACTTGCGGCACTACCGCAATGGCCCGCGGTACTACCGCAGGGGCCTGCGGTACTACCGCTCCGAAGAGTAGTAGTACCGCATGCCCCAGAACAACAACACTAGGAATTCTTCTTTTTGCAAAAACATGAAGAAACGGAGGATGCTCCATAATGCTCAGGGAAAGGCGGTGCAAAGAGGAGTAAACGTGTACGTGACAATTCTACCCAAACCTTTCCAAAGCGGACCCCCTCTTAATAGTACGGCTTTCCTACAACTCAAATCCACTGAAAAAAGAACGTAGAAAAACGCCGTCTTCAATAATCTTTGAGGGGCACCAAACCGTCTTGTGCCTAGTAATCAAATATCTGAAATACTTAAGGCACACGATTAGTCCGCCAAAGCATTGTCATCAATCACCAAAACACCTTAGGGATAAATATGCCCTTACAATCTCCCCCTTTTTGGTGGACTGATGACAATACGGGATTTGCACAAGCGAGAAAATATAGAACATGAGCAAACCACACATATCTAAAATATAGACGGGCTCCCCCTAGATTTGTGCTATTTAGATAAGTGCTTTGGACTGCACGACACACATACTAGGATCAACACTCCCCCTATATTTTATAGACATGGCATATCTTGAAATAATAATGCTAACACTAAGCAAGATAGTAAATAAGAGCATAATATAAGTAGCACAATATACCATAAGCTCAATAAGGTGCGATAGATAGAGTGCATATGTCTTACACCATATGATAGATAAGTCTCACAAGCTCAAACAAGCTCAAACCAAACCAAAACAAACGGAACAAACGCAAGCGAAGCAAACACGACATGACACGCAAATCCCTACACTCTCTCCCCCTTTGGCATCGAGACGCCAAAAAGGCAGAGAGGACACCTACAACACAAGTGGTGGATCAAGCGGAGTAGTCGCTCGGACGCTCTTCATCGGACTCGGCAGCGGGGATGGGCTCCTCCTCAGAATCAGTCCAGTTGTAGCCTTGTTTTGCCATCCATTTGGCCTCTGGAGTGATGTGCTCCTCGGAGCCGCCAGAAACATCCTCTCCAAAAACCCTCATGATCTTCTTGTCACGACGGCGTGAAAGGATCGAGAAGAGGTGTCTAGAGGGGGGGGGTGATTAGATCCTATGTGCCAAAAGTTGCAGTTTTTAATATTCTTAAGTTTAAGTGGAGTTTAAGCACAAGTTTAACAAACACAATACATATCAAGCAAGCATGCAATGAGTATATGAGCAGCGGAAAGTAAAGCATGCAACTTGCAAGAATGTAAAGAGAAGGGTTTGGTGTATTCAAACGCAATTGGAGACATGGATGTTTTTGTCGTGGTTCCGATAGGTGGTGCTATCGTACATCCACGTTGATGGAGACTTCAACCCACAGAGGGTAACGGTTGCGCGAGTCCACGGAGGGCTCCACCCACGAAGGTTCCACGAAGAAGCAACCTTGTCTATTCCATCACGGCCGTCGCCCACGAAGGACTTGCCTCACTAGCGGTAGATCTTCACGAAGTAGGCGATCTCCTTTCCCTTACAAACTCCTTGGTTCAACTCCACAATCTTGTTGGAGGCTCCCAAGTGACACGTAGCCAATCTAGGAGACACCACTCTCCAAGAAGTAACAAATGGTGTGTTGATGATGAACTCCTTGCTCTTGTGTTTCAAATGATAGTCTCCCCAACACTCAACTCTCTCTCACAGGATTTGGATTTGGTGGAAAAAAGATTTGAGTGGAAAGCAACTTGGGGAAGGCTAGACATCAAGATTCATATGGTTGGAATGGAATATCTTGACCTCAACACAAGTGTTGGTGGTTCTCTCTTAGAAAATGTGTATTGGAAGTGTAGGTATGTTCTGATAGCTCTCTGCACAAATGAAGAGTGGGTGGAGGGGTATATATAGCCTCCACACAGAATCTAACCGTTACACACAATTTGCCAAACTCGGTGGGACCGAATGGTTAAACTCGGTCGGACCGGTTCAGTAAACCTAGTGACCGTTAGGATTTTTGGTGGGACTGAGATGCAACTCGGTAGGACCGATATGGTTAGGGTTAGGGCATAACATAATCTCGGTGTGACCGATTACACAAACTCGGTGGGACCGATTTTGGTAATAAGCTAACCAGAGAGTTGGTCAGGCAAACTCGGTGAGACCGATTACACAAACTCGGTGGGACCGATTTTGGTAATAAGCTAACCAGAGAGTTTGCATTGTAATCTCGGTAGTACCGATTGCTCAAACTCGGTGAGACCGATCTTGGTAATGGACATACACAGAGAGATTACAATCCCATCTCGGTGAGACCGAGATCCCTATCGGTGAAACCGATTTGCTAGGGTTTGTGGTAGTGGCTATGACATCTGAAACTCGGTGGCGCCGAATAGATAGAATCGGTGGGGCTGAGTTTGACTTTTGGTTTAGGTCACATGTGGATGTGGGAAGGTAGTTGAGGGTTTTGGAGCATATCATAAGCACTTTGAGCAAGCAAGCCATTAAGCAACACCTCATCCCCTCTTGATAGTATTGGCTTTTCCTATAGACTCAATGTGATCTTGGATCACTAAAAATAGAAAATGTAGAGTCTTGATCTTGAAGCTTGAGCCAATCCTTTGTTCTTAGCATCTTGAAGGGGTTCCACATCCTCTAGTCCATTCCACTCCATTATTGGACTTATCTGAAACATACTAGGTAAAAGTGTTAGTCCAACAAGAGATATGTTGACATTAATTACCAAAACCACCTAGGGAGCACTTGTGCTTTCAATCTCCCCCTTTTTGGTAATTGATGACAACATACATCAAAGATTTAGATAAATGTATAGAGAATAGCAAGTAAAGCTTTGGAAAGACATGTAACATGCATAGGCTCCCCCTACATGTATGCAATCATGTGAATATTGAATATAGGAGCATGTGAATGCGTAAACATGACAGAGTAAGCAATGTGTTACATGTATCTTGGCTATATGCATCAGAGCACATGATGTGAATGTGAGAAATGTACCTTCATGCTCATGAGTCCTTCTTGCAAACAGTATGTACATCAGCAAGAACTTCTCATTCACATGACTGTGATGCTGAAAGTGCAACTATCCCTAGGTGGTTTTGGTAATTCATAACAACATATAGCTCATTGAGCTAATGCTATTCCAAGATGATTATTTCAGGAAAGCTCAATGATTGGCATGGCATGGATGTGAAAGTGGAACCCTCAAAATGCTAAGGACAAAGGATTGGCTCAAGCTCAAAAGCTCAAGACTCTTCATTTTATATTTTAGTGATCCAAGATCACATTGAGTCTTTAGGAAAAGCCAATACTATCAAGGAGGGATGAGGTGTTGCTTAATGAGCCTCTTGCTTCATGTGCTTAATGATATGCTCCAAAACCCTCAACTACTTTCCCATATCCACATTTGACCTAAACTCTAAGCCAAACTCGGTCCTACCGATTCTTCCTATCCGGCGCCACTGAGTTTCACTTGTCATTAGCCACTGCCAAACCCTAGCAATTCGGTTCTACCGATAAGGATCTCGGTCCCACCGAGATGGGGTTGCAAACTCTCTGTTTCCCTTTCGTAACTTTTCGGTCCCACCGAAAGAGCGAATCGGTCCCACCGAGATTGCAATGTAAACTCAGTGTTTCCCCTTTGTAACTTTTCGGTCTCACCGAGTTCCACTCGGTCTCACCGAAAGAGCAAATCGGTCCCACCGAGTTTGCCTGACCAACTCTCTGGTTAGCTAATTACCAAATTCGTTCTCACCGAGTTTGTGTAATCGGTCTCACCGAGATTACGTTATGCCCAAACCCTAACCGAATCGGTCCTACCGAGTTGCATGTCAGTCCCACCGAAATTCCTAACGGTCACTAGGTTTACTACTTCGGTCAGACCGAGTTTTCTGATTCGGTCCCACCGAGATTGGTAAATTGTGTGTAACGGTTGGATTTTGTGTGGAGGCTATATATACCCCTCCACCTCCTTCTCATTCGACGAGAGAGCCATCAGAACACACACACCATTCCTACTCGTATGTTATGAGATAAAACCACCTAGTCATGTGTTGAGATCAAGACATTCCATTCCTACCATATGAATCTTGATCTCTAGCCTTCCCAAGTTGCTTTCCACTCAAATCTTCTTTCCACCAAATCCAAATCCTATGAGAGAGAGTTGAGTGTTGGGGAGACTATCATTTGAAGCACAAGAGCAAGGAGTTCATTACCTACACACCATTTGCTACTTCTTGGAGAGTGGTGTCTCCTAGATTGGCTAGGTGTCACTTGGGAGCCTCCGACAGGATTGTGGAGTTGAACCAAGGAGTTTGTAAGGGCAAGGAGATCACCTACTTCGTGAAGATCTACCGCTAGTGAGGCAAGTCCTTCGTGGGCGATGGCCATGGTGGGATAGACAAGGTTGCTTCTTCGTGGACCCTTTGTGGGTGGTTGCTTCTTCGTGGACCCTTCGTGGGTGGAGCCCTTCATGGACTCGCGCAACCGTTGCCCTTGGGTGGAGCCCTGTGTGGACTCGCGCAACCGTTACCCTTCGTGGGTTGAAGTCTCCATCAACGTGGATGTAGGATAGCACCACCTATCCGAACCACGGGAAAAACATCCGTGTCTCCAATAGCGTTTGAATTCTCCAAACCCTTCCCTTTATATTCTTGCAAGTTGCATGCTTTACTTTCCGCTGCCATAAACTCTTTGCATGCTTGCTTGAATTGTGTGATGATTGCTTGACTTGTCCTAAAATAGCTAAAATCTGCCAAGAACTAAAATTGGGCAAAGGTTAAGTTTTTATTTGGTCAAGTAGTCTAATCACCCCCCTCTAGACATACTTTCGATCCTACAAGTGGTATCAGAGCTTTGGTCTCCATTTGCTTGATCTCCATAGCTTTTGGTGGTCATAGCCTTGGTTTCACAACCTAGGAGAGTATGGCGTCTAGCGAGGGAAATTATCACCCTAGAGGTCCTTACTTTGATGATACTAATTTTTCTAGTTGGAAGCATAAAATGAAAATGCATATTCTTGGACATAACCCCGCCGTTTGGGCTATTGTGTGTGTTGGTTTGCAAGGTGACTTCTTTGATGGGAAAGAACCAAACCGTGAAGCTACCGCGGATGAGTTGAAGATGTTGCAATACATTGCTCAAACTTGTGATATTCTCTTCAACGGATTGTGCCCTGAAGAATTCAACAAAATCAGCCGCCTTGAGAATGCAAAGGAAATTTGGGACACTTTGATTGATATGCACGAAGGTACTGACTCCGTCAAGGAATCCAAGTTGGATGTGCTTCAAAGCCAACTTGACAAGTTCAAGATGAAGGATGGTGAAGGTGTCGCTGAAATGTACTCTAGGCTTGCTCTCATCACAAATGAGATTGCCGGCTTAGGAAGTGAAGAGATGACCGATAAATTCATCATCAAGAAGATCCTAAGAGCCTTGGATGGAAAATATGATACCGTGTGCACATTGATCCAAATGATGCCCAATTACAAAGATCTCAAGCCAACGGAGGTGATTGGAAGAATTGTTGCTCATGAGATGTCACTTAAGGATAAAGAGGAACTTCACAACAAATCAAGTGGTGCCTATAAAGCCTCATGTGAAGCCCCTACATCATCTAGTGAGAAACAAGACTTCAATGAAGAATTGAGCTTAATGGTGAAGAACTTCAACAAGTTCTACAAGAGTAGAAGCAAAGATAGAAGCTCCAAGTCAAGGTCCTACAATGATAAAAGATCTTCTAGTCGAGAGCGAAACTGTTACAATTGTGGAAGACCCGGACACTATTCCAACGAGTGTACGGCTCCCTACAAGAGAAGAGAAGATTCTCCAAAAAGAAGAAGCAAAGGATCACCACCAAGAGAGAGAAGGAGTAGAGATGATCGTTATGAACGAAGATACTCACGGAGAAGCAAGGATTCGGAAAGGAAGGAAAAATCATCAAGGAGCTACACAAGACGAAGACATCAAGCTCATGTTGGTGAATGGGTATCCGGCTCCGACTCCGACAGCCACTCCGAGAGAAGTTATCACTCCGACTCCGAAGATACTCAAGATGAAGGTGTTGCCGGTCTAGCACTCGTGTCAACCAACTCCTACGACATATTTGACTCACCAAATGAAGGAATTGGAAGATGCTTCATGGCCAAAGGTCCTAAGGTAACACACCCCGAGTATGTTGATTTCAATAGTGATGAAGATGACTTGTTAGGTGATGACTTGCTTGGTGACAACTCTAGTGATGAATACTATGATGAAAGACCAATTAATCATGCTAATCAAGATAAAACGAATGACAATGATAAGGAGAAGATTGAGGCTCTAACTAAAGAACTAAAAACTCTTAAGTTAGCTCATGACACTATCTTCGAAGATCACCGAGAACTTTTAAGAGCTCATGAGAAACTATGCTTTGAAAAGCTCAATCTTGAGCAAGAGCATGAGTTCTTAAAGGAAATCAATGATGATCTCCGCAAGAAAAGTTCTTCTTACATTACCAAGCGTTTACTCTTATCCACTTACATGCCTCAAGTCAAGTCTAGTAACAAGAAAGATTGTTCCTCTAGTAGTAACAATGATCATGCTAAATCCAATATTGTTGCTTCTAGTAGTTCTCTTGATTCCACTAATGATTCTCTTAGCCAAGTTACACTTGAGCAAGAAAATAGCTTATTGAAGGGAATTATAGAGAAAGGAGTGTACAAGAGCCTTGCTGGGAGTAAGCAATTTGAGGAAATTGTGCGCAAGCAAGGAATGCACCGGAAGAATCAAGGTGTTGGTTTTGAACGAAAGTTCAATGCCAATGGAGTTGAATGGGAAGAAGATCAATACCCCAAGACGAAGTTTGTCCCTCAACAAGAGAAGTATACTTCTTTCAAGGGGACACAAGCTCAAGATGATCTTCCACCACAAGACCACAAGCAAAAAGGCAAGGACAAGCTTCAAGAGGAAATTGATGCATTTGAAGAAGCTCCAAAGACCTTAGTCAAGTGGATTCCCAAGACTACTTCAAGTTCCACTTCATCAAGTACGACTACAACTCCAAGGATTCCCATCAAGATGATGTGGATCCAAAAGAAGAAGAACTAGAGAGTTCTTGAGGGTGACTCCGCCAACATACTTCACTCTTATCATTTTGGCAAGAACAAGTGCAATCAACTTCCACATCTTGCACTAGTTCAAGGAGTCACAAACCCTCTTGTTGGTAAGACAAGGGACAAGGTAACCTAAAAGTTTTCATGGACATCATCTTGTGTGCATCACTCTATGTCTATGGATATCCTTGTTTGTTCCTTGTGGGACTAACCCATGTAGGTATTGAAAGTGCAATTCACTCAAATGGATAGCTCCAAGAGATCTACATCAACATTGAGCATCCACATCTTCAATATCTACATGAAGTCATCATCGACAAAACCCAAGGTTAGTTCATCCCTCTTAGGGGGGATATCACATCTAGGGGGAGCTTTACTCTAATACTTGAGCTAAAGCAACTCTAAAGATGTGAACAAAACAATGCTTTATGTAAAAGTGGTAACCCCACTTGAGCTTAAACGATGAGTATGACCTACGATCAAGTGTTCTCACTTGACTCCTAAGTCAATATACTCATATATAGATGACCTAGTCATCGCAAATTGCTTGATAGATGCTAGAATTGGTTGTGTATGCTTTGCCACATATTTCATTTGCTATCTTATTGTGTGAGCATGTTGGTTGCATATTTTACTCATTCAAGGACATCCACTTGTTGTTTTGATTGTTTGGCTTTATCTTCTTTTGCCAAGTGGATGGACAAGAATGCCTAAGAACCTCCTCTAGCTATCTATGCTTTTCTCGTCTCAAACTCTATTCATGCTGCATCACAAAATTTGATCAAGTCAGATTCGAACCATTCTGTGTGCGGAGCACTCGGAGTCCCTGATTCGTCATAGACTTAAACTTCCAAAACCTCTTTATGAATCTCGGTCTGATCGATACTCCATTTCGGTCCTACCGAGTTCATTAAGTTGATCTAGGTTTTCGATCTCGGTGCAACCGATTTGAACTTTTCGGTCACACCGAGTTGCAATAACTGCACACAGTTTTGCATCTCGGTGCCACCGAGTTGTTCCACTCGGTCACACCGACAGGGTCGGGCTATATATAGTGACGGGCAAAATTTTGGAAATTTCTCCGAAACCCCTTCGCCCGCGCGATAGCCTGCTCTGCCCCCGAGGTCTCCAGATCGTCTTCTCGCCGCCAGCAGCCTCCAGTCGCTGGTCTCCGCCGCCGTCAACGGAATTCTGCCCCGCCGTTGCCGCCGTAGCGAGTCTCCGCCGAACTAGGGTATGGACTCGATCTTTGTGCTATTCTCCACTCCAATTCCTAGCACATTGTGATCATCATGATTCTTGCCACGATTGAAACACTCCTATCCAATCAATGAACTCGTAGATTAGGCTTAATTCGAAAATTTTAGGGTTAGGTTTCCGCCGAAACCATCTCGGACCCACCGAGTTGAAAAACTCGGTCCCACCGATCTGGCTTTTGCCATTGCACAAGTGAAACTCGGTCTGACCGAGAATAACTTATCGGTGCGACCGATTTTGGAATTCTGTGAAACCCTAGCAGTCTCGGTGCCACCGAACTGTGACTTGGTCCTACCGAGTTCACCAGTTCTGGTGCCAAAACTGCTTCGGTGTCACCGAGTTTGAAAATCAGTAGATCCGAGATGCTTTCTGTGGAAAACTAAAACTAAGTTTTTGAATTAATCTTTTGCAAAAATCTCTGCTTTTTGTGATGCTCGTCCACTCTATCTTACCCATAATCTATTCACAGGGTCAGCAGTCAGTTTGCAACATGTCTGATCAAAGTGACAGCCAGAATGTGTCTGAGCAGCAAGTTGTGATGAGTGAGGGCACTAGCCCCTCAAGTTCTTCTGATGATGGCAGCAGGAGCACACCCAGCAACCTGCCTAAAGCTGCCATGAGACAAAGGAAGAAGAGAACCTCAGATTCTGAAGATGAGGACTATGTGGCAGAGGAAGAGGCCACCTCCAAGAGAGTTGAGCCAGCTCAAGGCTCAAACCCAGGCCTGAAAATCAAGAGGCCAGCAGGCAGGCAGCCCATGTCAAAGGCTAGAGCATCAACTGAGAAGCCTGCTCCCATTGAGCCCGTTGCAGCTGAGGGCAAGAAAAGGAAAGAGAGAGTGAAAAAGACTGTGGCTAGGGTGCTTGGGAAGGCCTCCATCATGGTAGAATAGGATGAGGAAGAAGAGGAGCTGCACCAGCGCCCAAGGCAGCCAAACTCATGGGAGATGCTATAAGGTCAGGAACAGCTGCATCCAAGCCCAAGGAAGCACCTAAGGCTGCATCTAAGCCTAAGAGTGCACCAAAGAGAAACACACGGAGCATCCCAGCTGCAGAAAAGAACAAGGCCCCAGTGCCTGAAGCTATCGAAGAAGAGGAAGAGAGTGTCCTTAGGAAGCTCAAGCCCAAGATCCCAGACCACAACGATGCTCATCCTGTGGCTGAGGATATGAAGCTCAGGAGAGACTCAGGGCTCAGGAAATGGAGAGAAGCAGATCCATACGCTTCTAGGAGAAGGACTGCCGTGGATTATAGATTTCATACCAAGGAGCAGCAAGATTTCTATGAGATTGTTTTGCTTGACAAGAAGCCAATTGTTTGTGACATGAGATGGGTCGACTGGACCTATATCACGGAGAATGAAGAGTACTACCCAGGAGTTCAGGACAGCTTCAGAGCGTGTGGAGTAGAGGACTTTGTTGGGCAGAAGCTCACAAAGTGGAACGAGGAACTCATCATGCAGTTCTACTCCACAGCTCACTTTTATCCGGATGGCAGGATTACATGGATGTCTAAGGGTACGAGGTACCAATCCACTGTTGAGGAATGGGCAAAGTTAATCAATGCCCCAGAGGAGCAAGCAGATGACTTGGATATCTATGCCAAGAAGAAGATGGACCACAACTCAATGTCAAATATGTACAAGGAGATCCCAAATGAAGCACTTGATACCTTCAAGTTTGGCTCAGTACATTACCTTCTGTCAGGGCTCCCGACGATCAACTGGATCCTTTGGCACACCCTTCTGCCCAAGTCTGGAGATCACAAGATGATCAGAGGTCACGCGATCAACTTGCTTCATGTTTTTGACGTGCCTCAAAAATTCAAAGTCATGAGCCTCATAGTGGAAACGATCAAAAGGACTGCGGCAGATCAGAAGAGGAGCTGTGGATATGCCCCTCAGATTCAGGAGCTCATCAACTCCAAGATGGGCACGGGCGTATATTTGTTGGATAAGGAACACCTGCCCATCCGTCCAGATTTTGAGAACAATGAAGTTGTGATGACAGAGAATGAGCCATCATCTGCACAAGCATATGCAAAGAAGGAGAAGGCGAGGAAGGAGAAAGCTGCCAGGATGCCTACTCAAGCAGAGGCATCTGAATACTTCTTGAAGACCAAAGAAGAGCAGCTTGGTTACTTGATTGCGTCCACCCTGCGGATTGAGAAGAGTATAGCCACCCTGACTCAAAACCAGGCGAGTTTAGAGAGGATCATGGAACAGAGGTTCTATGACTTGGACATCAAGGTAACAGAAGTTCAGTCTGCAGTGGAGCAGCTCCAGGAGGACATGAATGAGAGGAGAGGCAGGACCACGACTCATGCGTTTGCGAGGGTGCCACGAGGTCCGAGGTCGTCTGCACTGCCAGTTGCTGACACCAGAGCCACTACTTCAGCACCAGCTACGGCCTCAGCTCCAGCGTCTACCTCAGCTCAAACTCCAGCGACTACTTCAACATCTACAGAAGCCTTCGTCCTTGGAGTGATCCGGACTCCACCACCACCTGAAGATCAAGCCTGAGCGTCGATCTAGTGCTATGCATTTTCTAGGAACTTTTTGGTAACTTGTTGCCAAAGGGGGAGAAGATGTATAGATCATAGGCTTCGAGAGAGAGAGAGAGTGTTGCTTTTCTCTCTTGCTTTATTTGGTGGTTTTTCGAACCTTTTCTGCTTTTGAGTGCTTGATACTATGTCATTATTTGTGAGACATCGATGATCATGTGTTTGATCATAAGCTACACTTAATGTTTGCTTAATGCTTGCTTAAATATTATCATTCTATCTATCGTTTGTGATCATCCACTATTCTTGGTGATGAGTTCATGTATTTCATTCTTATCATTTTGAGCGCTCCACCAAGATGTATGTGACATGGAAGAGTAACCCATGACTCTAACTCTTTGTGCATTTGCAGTCCAAAGCAAATTTTAAATATGCACAAATTTAGGGGGAGCTCTTACTTATCACATACTTCTCAAAGCGACGATATACTTCATGCTTATTATCATTTTTCGAAGCTTTGATCTATATGTTGTCATCAATTACCAAAAAGGGGGAGATTGAAAGTGCAACTATCCCTAGGTGGTTTTGGTAATTCATAGCAACATACAGCTCATTGAGCTAATGCTATTCCAAGATGATTATTTCAGGAAATCTCAATGATTGGCATGGCATGGATGTGAAAGTGGAACCCTCAAAATGCTAAGGACAAAGGATTGGCTCAAGCTCAAAAGCTCAAGACTCTTCATTTTATATTTTAGTGATCCAAGATCACATTGAGTCTTTAGGAAAAGCCAATACTATCAAGGAGGGATGAGGTGTTGCTTAATGAGCCTCTTGCTTCATGTGCTTAATGATATGCTCCAAAACCCTCAACTACTTTCCCATATCCACATTTGACCTAAACTCTAAGCCAAACTCGGTCCTACCAATTCTTCCTATCCGGCGCCACCGAGTTTCACTTGTCATTAGCCACTGCCAAACCCTAGCAATTCGGTTCTACCGATAAGGATCTCGGTCCCACCGAGATGGGGTTGCAAACTCTCTGTTTCCCTTTCGTAACTTTTCGGTCCCACCAAAAGAGCGAATCGGTCCCACCGAGATTGCAATGTAAACTCAGTGTTTCCCCTTTGTACCTTTTCGGTCTCACCGAGTTCCACTCGGTCTCACCGAAAGAGCAAATCGGTCCCACCGAGTTTGCCTGACCAACTCTCTGGTTAGCTAATTACCAAATTCGGTCTCACCGAGTTTGTGTAATCGGTCTCACCGAGATTACGTTATGCCCAAACCCTAACCGAATCGGTCCTACCGAGTTGCATGTCAGTCCCACCGAAATTCCTAACGGTCACTAGGTTTACTACTTCGGTCAGACCGAGTTTTCTGATTCGGTCCCACCGAGATTGGTAAATTGTGTGTAACGGTTGGATTTTGTATGGAGGCTATATATACCCCTCCACCTCCTTCTCATTCGATGAGAGAGCCATCAGAACACACACACCATTCCTACTCATATGTTCTGAGAGAAAACCACCTACTCATGTGTTGAGATCAAGACATTCCATTCCTACCATATGAATCTTGATCTCTAGCCTTCCCAAGTTGCTTTCCACTCAAATCTTCTTTCCACCAAATCCAAATCCTATGAGAGAGAGTTGAGTGTTGGGGAGACTATCATTTGAAGCACAAGAGCAAGGAGTTCATTACCTACACACCATTTGTTACTTCTTGGAGAGTGGTGTCTCCTAGATTGGCTAGGTGTCACTTGGGAGCCTCCGACAAGATTGTGGAGTTGAACCAAGGAGTTTGTAAGGGCAAGGAGATCGCCTACTTTGTGAAGATCTACCGCTAGTGAGGCAAGTACTTCATGGGCGATGGCCATGGTGGGATAGACAAGGTTGCTTCTTCGTGGACCCTTTGTGGGTGGTTGCTTCTTCGTGGACCCTTCGTGGGTGGAGCCCTTCGTGGACCATTTTTCGTTTAAGCATCTTGATGTATTCACATCTTGTCGAGTTGCTTTGACTCATGACTTGGAGTAAATCTTCTCTAAGATGGAATAACATACCTTGGGTGGTGGTGTTGTATTTGAACTTTTGTGGGTTGCTCAAGGTTGATGTAGTTCATCAAGGGTTGGGAGCACTGCTTGGAGTTTGAGTTCATCTACCTACATGGGTTAGCTTTGCAAGGAAGAGCACTTGTGCATCCAAAATGACAATCATGAGACTCAACATAGAATTTGCCAAAGGATATGTTTGAATGGTTTCGTGCTTCCTTGTCTTCAACCACCATTGTGTAGAGACTTGGTGATGTAGAGATTGCTCAAGATGTGAGTGATTTGCAATCTCATACATTTAGATTCAACCAAGTACCTACACGGGTTAGATAACATGCAAGGTACAAATATATCCAAGACATATGAATAGCATCATAAGAGAAATATCAAGGATTAGTCATAGGCTCATGCCCCGCATGTATCAAATAGAGTTCCTACTCCAAGTTTGAAGCATCAATGATGTTCAATTCACCTCTCAACCTGCAAAACACTTTCTCATCAAGTGGTTTAGTGAATATATCCGCTAATTGCTTATCGGCGCGAACATGCTTAAGGTTAATGTCTCCTTTGGCAACATGATCTCGAATGAAATGATGACGAACTTCAATATGCGTAGTTCGAGAATGTTGCACGGGATTGTGAGCAATCTTAATAGCACTTTCATTGTAACATAGCAATGGAACATGTTTCACATATATCCCATAATCTTTAAGAGTTTGGGTCATCCAAAGTAATTGAGCGCAACATGAACCGGCAGCAATGTATTTCGCTTCGGCGGTGGATAAGGATACCGAGTTTTGTTTCTTGGAAGACCAAGACACAAGAGATCTACCAAGGAATTGACAAGTACCCGAAGTGGATTTTCTATCAACCTTGTCTCCGGCATAGTCCGAATCGGAGTAGCCAACAAGATCAAAAGAGGACCTCTTAGGATACCAAATGCCAAAATTTGGTGTATGGATTAGGCATCTCACTATCCTTTTCACAGCCTTAAGATGACACTCTTTAGGAGCAGCTTGATATCGTGCACACATGCACACACTTAGCATAATATCGGGACGAGAGGCACATAGATATAACAATGAACCAATCATAGAGCGATAAACCTTTTGATCAACCGGTTCACCATCTTTGGTCAAATCAAGATGTCCACTAGTAGGCATGGGTGTAGTCATACCTTTGCATTCTTGCATATTGAACTTCTTGAATAAGTCCTTGGTGTACTTTGTTTGAGAGACAAAGGTACCTTCCTTAGTTTGCTTGATTTACAAACCGAGAAAGAATTTGAGTTCACTCATCATAGACATCTCAAACTTCTCCGACATTAGCTTTCCAAACTTCTCACTAAAATGAGGGTTAGTTGAACCAAATATGATATCATCAACATAAATTTGGCACACAAATAGTTCTCCATTAACCCTTTTAGTAAAAAGAGTAGAATCAATTTTACCAATTCCAAAGCCTTTTTCAATAAGGAACTTGGTCAAGCATTTATACTATGCTCTAGGAGCTTGTTTAAGACCATAAAGGGCTTTGTGAAGTTTGTAAACATGATTAGGTTTCTTAGGATTGACGAAGCCGGGAGGTTGCTTAACATAAACTTCCTCCTCGATTTTGCCATTTAGAAAAGCACTTTTAATGTCCATTTGGTACAAGGTGATATTATGGTGATTAGCATAAGCAAGTAAGATGCGAATGGACTCAAGTCTAGCAACGGGAGCATATGTCTCACCATAGTCCATACCTTCAACTTGTGTGTAGCCTTGGGCGACGAGACATGCTTTGTTGTGAACCACTTGTCCATCTTCATCTTGCTTGTTGCGAAACACCCATTTGGTACCAATGATGTTGTGGTTGTTGTCGGGATTCTCGACCAATGTCCACACTTGATTTCTCTCAAAGTTGTGTAGCTCTTCATGCATAGCGTTTATCCAATCCGGATCCTCCAATGCTTCTTCAACCTTGATAGGTTCAATGCTAGAGATGAATGAGTAATGTTCACAAAAGTTAGCTAAACGAGTTTTAGAGCGAGTGATTCTCCCGGTTTGGATATCATTGTAGATTTGCTCGACGGGATGATCCTTAGCAATTCTTGCTCGAACTCGTGAAAGCTTTTGCTTGGGTCGGGGTGGAACATCCTCTTCATCTTGTGCTTCTTCTTGGCCTTCTTCATTGTTGACGTTGTCGTTCTCTTGTCGTGGTGGAGAAGGAGGTTGTTGATGTTCATCTTGGTGCGCTTCCTCGTTTTCTTCATCTTGGCGTGTCCCACTTGTGGATGCTTCCGTATCAACTCTTGGTTCACCTTGTCGTGAGGTAGAAGCTTCCACTTGGACGGACGAGGTACTCTCCTTCACTTCCGTTGGACGAATCTTGCCAATGGACAAGTCTTGAATTGCTTCCGAAGGGTCTTTGTCTCCTACATCAATTGGCAATTGCTCTACTTGCGAGCCGTTAGATTCATCAAACTTCACATCTACCGTCTCTTCAACCTTTCGGGTGAAATTGTTGTAGACACGGTAAGTGTGAGAGTTTGAGCCATAACCAAGTAGGAAACCTTCATGAGATTTAGGAGCAAATTTAGAACGACGATGCTTATCAAGAATGTAGTACTTTGAGCCGAATACTCGAAAGTATCCAACTTGGGGTTTGTTACCGGTGAGGAGCTCGTATGCCGTCTTGCCGAGTAGCTTGTGAAGATACAAGCGATTTGTTGCATGACAAGCTGTCTCAACTGCTTCCGCCCAAAAGTGCTTTGGCGTTTTGTACTCATCAAGCATCGTTCTTGCCATCTCGATAAGAGTCCGTTCCTTCCTTTCAACAACTCCATTTTGTTGAGGTGTGTACGTAGCCGAGAACTCATGTGAAATCCCTTCTTCATCAAGAAAGGTGTCCACATTTGCGTTCTTGAACTCCGTTCCGTTGTCGCTCCGAACCTTCTTGATCTTCATGTCAAACTGATTTTGGGCCTTCCTAGCGAAGTTTTTGAAGATCTTTTGGACCTGCGATTTGTCATCAAGAAAGAACACCCACGTAAATCTTGAAAAATCATCAACTATGACTAGACCAAATGAGTTACCACCGAGACTCTTGTAGGCATTGGGACCAAAGAGATCCATGTGAAGTAGCTCGAGTGGTCTTCTTGTGGTCATGATGTTCTTCGCGCGGTGACTTCCTCCAACTTGTTTCCCTGCTTGACAAGCACTACAAAGTCTATCCTTGTCAAATATGACATCTTTTATTCCAAGGATATGATCACCTTTAATAAGCTTATCAAGATTTCGCATACCAACATGACCTAGTCTTCTATGCCACAACCAGCCTTTAGAAGATTTGGCAATTAAGCAAGTTTTAGGTTGAGCCTTTTTAGTGAAATCAACAATGTAAAGATCTCCTCTACGTATACCGGTAAAGACCATTTTATGATTATCTCTACGAAACACTTGGCAGTCTACTTCAGTAAATAGGATATTGAAACCGAAATCAGCAAGTCTAGATACTAAAAGTAAGTTGTAGCCAAGAGATTCAACGAGCATGACATTTTGTATGGAGCTATCATGCGAGATGGCCACCTTACCAAGGCCAACCACCTTACCCTTTGAATTATCACCAAAAGTGACATACTTTCGAGGGCCGTCATTTTCAGCAAGCTCACGGAACATGTCTTTATCTCCGGTCATATGATCAGTACATCCACTATCAAGGACCCATTCCTTTCCTCCAGTCATGTAGCCGCGAAGATTTGCCATAAGACCAAAGTGTCTCATCGCATCATCGAGATCATAGTCACTATCATCATCATCATCATCATCATCCTCATCTGAGTATTCATGTTCAACATCATCTTGTGATTGATCAATTCCTAGAGAGGGCAATTCATTAGATAAATGATCATTTCTATAGTTATCTTTATGAATTCTAATAGCTCTGGAAATGATATTGCTAATGATTCCAACATCTCCTTTGGCACTCGTAAGATTAGTAAGCTCAAATAAGCAGTCACCAAATTTGGGATCATTGGAACTCATCTTAATCAAAGCAATAGACTTATGGAGGATTTCATCTAGATCTTTCAAGGAGTAATCAGGAAAGAGTTCCTCAAGAAATTTCCATATGGTGTAGGCACACTTGAGAATAGGCAAACATCTAATCAAGTTTCTAGGCAAGCCTCTAATGATGAGCTCAACAGTTCTAAGATTGCGAATCATGTCAATATCTTCATCTAGGGTAGGGTGCAAAGGATCAACATGAGGTGCACAAGGGCTAGTAATGTACTTGTTTAAATGATATTCATTGAAAATCTCAAGCATTTCATTTTTCCACTCATGAAAATACTCTCCATCAAGAATATGCACTCTATGTCTAAGACTCCCCAAAGTAGACACATCCATCTTCCTCCAATGGTGTTTAAACCAAGGCAATGGAGACCGAAGCTCTGATACCAATTAAAGGATCGAGAAGAGGTGTCTAGAGGGGGGGGGGTGATTAGACCCTAAGTGCCAAAAGTTGCAGTTTTTAATATTCTTAAGTTTAAGTGGAGTTTAAGCACAAGTTTAACAAACACAATACATATCAAGCAAGCATGCAATGAGTATATGAGCAGCGGAAAGTAAAGCATGCAACTTGCAAGAATGTAAAGAGAAGGGTTTGGAGTATTCAAACGCAATTGGAGACACAGATGTTTTTGTCGTGGTTCTGATAGGTGGTGCTATCGTACATCCACGTTGATGGAGACTTCAACCCACAGAGGGTAACGGTTGCGTGAGTCCACGGAGGGTTCCACCCATGAAGGGTCCATGAAGAAGCAACCTTGTCTATTCCATCACGGCCGTTGCCCACGAAGGACTTGCCTCACTAGCGGTAGATCTTCACGAAGTAGGCGATCTCCTTGCCCTTACAAACTCCTTGGTTCAACTCCACAATCTTGTTGGAGGCTCCCAAGTGACACCTAGCCAATCTAGGAGACACCACTCTCCAAGAAGTAACAAATGGTGTGTTGATGATGAACTCCTTGATCTTGTGCTTCAAATGATAGTCTCCCCAACACTCAACTATCTCTCACAGGATTTGGATTTGAAAAAAGATTTGAGTGGAAAGCAACTTGGGGAAGGCTAGAGATCAAGATTCATATGGTTGGAATGGAATATCTTGACCTCAACACAAGTGTAGGTGGTTCTCTCTCAGAAAATGTGTATTGGAAGTGTAGGTATGTTCTGATAGCTCTCTCCACAAATGAAGAGTGGGTGGAGGGGTATATATAGCCTCCACACATAATCTAACCGTTACACACAATTTGCCAAACTTGGTGGGACCGAATGGTTAAACTCGGTCGGACCGATTCAGCAAACCTAGTGACCATAAGGATTTTCGGTGGGACTGAGATGCAACTCGGTATGACCGATATGGTTAGGGTTAGGGCATAACGTAATCTCAGTGTGACCAATTACACAAACTCGGTGGGACCGATTTTGGTAATAAGCTAACCAGAGAGTTGGTCAAGCAAACTTGGTGAGACCGATTACACAAACTCGGTGGGACCGATTTTGGTAATAAGCTAACCAGAGAGTTTGCATTGTAATCTCGGTAGTACCGTTTGTTCAAACTCGGTGAGACCGATCTTGGTAATGGACATACACAGAGAGATTACAATCCCATCTCGGTGAGACCGAGATCCCTATCGGTGAAACCGATTTGCTAGGGTTTGTGGAAGTGGCTATGACATCTGAAACTCGATGGCGACGGATAGATAGAATCGGTGGGGCCGAGTTTGACTTTTGGTTTAGGTCATATGTGGATGTGGGAAGGTAGTTGAGGGTTTTGGAGCATATCACTAAGCACTTTGAGCAAGCAAGCCATTAAGCAACACCTCATCCCCTCTTGATAGTATTGGCTTTTCCTATAGACTCAATGTGATCTTGGATCACTAAAAGTAGAAAATGTAGAGTCTTGATCTTGAAGCTTGAGCCAATCCTTTGTCCTTAGCATCTTGAAGGGGTTCCACATCCTCTAGTCCATGCCACTCCATTGTTGAACTTATCTGAAACATACTAGGTAAAAGTGTTAGTCCAACAAGAGATATGTTGACATTAATTACCAAAACCACCCAGGGAGCACTTGTGCTTTCACGGCGACTCTCCTTGGAGGCAACGCGAGTCCGGTACTGCCCCTTGGCCTGCATGCAGAACAAAGCCTTCATCTTGGCCTTCAACTTCTTAGCCCATGAGGGCTCAGTGGAGGAAGGTGCATATCCAGCAGAGCTGTCCTTAGCTACATTCTCCTCCTCAACCTCGTCCTCATCAACAGCCCTCTTAGCAGCCTCAGCCTCGGCACGAGTAGTAGTGTTAGCGCACTGGGGCTTGATGCGGAGTCTGATGGGGTCATGACGGATCCAGTCAGGGGCCAAAAACTCCTCAGTGGGATAGAGCTTCTGCCAAGTCTTCAATATCAGGATGAACAGATATGGACCATAGATGGGTACCTTGCGGGTGAACACCACGAACCGAAGCTCGCACCACATGATATGTGAGACATCAAGTGGTTGTGTCTGAGAAATGCGCCCCTCCTCACAAATGAGCAACATGTCCACAAGATAGGCATGCACATTGTCCTTGTCCCCAATGCGTGGAAAGAGGGAGTGGCGGAAGATCCGGTGCATGATGTCAAGGAACGGGTTGAGCACCCACGTCGTCTTGTCATTGGCCAGTTTCTTCTCAACATAGAACGGCTGAAGCTTGTCCTTGATAGCTGACTCGGCGTTGGCATGAGGGAGAACACCAACAGGCATGTGGAGCCTCTCATCAGGTACTCTGAGCAAATCCATGAACTCCTTCCAAGTAGCAGTCAACTAACGTCCATTGGTTATCCAGGCCATCCTCTGATCCTCACTAGTATGGAAGTGGACCGAAGCAAAGAACTGGGCCACCAACTCGGGGTCAAAGTCCAGGTGGAAAGAGATCACATCCTTAATGGCAAACTGCTCCACGAGATCCAAGGCCTCACCAAAGTAGTCACGATGCTTAGCATCCCTCATGTGATTCATGTCCATCCAGTGCATATCCACATACATGTTCTGCTTGGGCTTGATCACATCCAGGTAAACAAGATTCTGCTGCTTGGTCTAGAACAGTTCATTCCCTCTGAAGTTTGCACGAGGATTCGCATAGGGGTTGGTCTTCCTTCGAGAAACAAACTCAGCAAGAGGTATCTCATCCACGCCCTTTGATGGTTCCTTGTACTTGCTAGAGTGGTCTTGACATTGTGCTTGGGGGCATTGGAGCCCTCTAGAACATCCTCTTGGTTGTGCAGACGTTTGGAGCCCGTGTCACGGCTTGGATTGGAACAACGAGCAGGGACACCGGAGCCACCACCTAAGACACACACAAAACACAAACACACACGAGAAGCGAGAAGGATCAATGCAAAGACCACAACAAAATAGGTGAAACAAGTAGCAAGTGCATTTGGCAATTGCCATGAAGAAGATTTGACAGCAGCTACTGCCTGTTCGTGCGGTACTAAAATTTTAGTGCCGCTCCTAGTCGCGGTAGTACCGCACGGCGGCACGGTAGTACCGGGGCTCAGAGCGGCAGTAGAACTTTAGTACCGTGGCTCGTGTGATAGTACCGCACCTGATACGTAGTAGTACCGCACGACATCAGATCCGAACCAACTGAATCTGAGAACAACCGCGACAATGAGGCGATACTACGGTTGATCAAATCTACCACGGGACAACATATCACGTACAATTTCTACGCATCACTACTCTCCTACATCCTACTCTTGCAAAGATTTGGCCTAAAATCTCAAGAAGAACATGCATCTCCCCAAAAACCTACAAGCGAAAGGACGAACAAAAGAGAGAGGGATTTGGGGAGAAACCTTGTTCCATGGCAAGAGGAAGTGGCGGAGAACGATCCCACTAGTCGGAATCCGAGGAGAGCGGCCGGAGACGGAGATCCGGCGAGGGTCTCTAGCGTCGTTCTTGAGAGAGAGACCACGGGGAGAGAAAAGGACGAATGGGTATGGGGGAGTTGGAACTCCCCCTGCCCACTCTTAACCCCCAAGCGCCCTTGGCAGCGCAGTAGTACCGCACATCATCGCGGTAGTACCGCCTGGGCGGAAGTACCACACTAGGGATGGTAGTACCGCTCCCCCAGGCGGTAGTAAAAAATTATTGCCGCGCTGGGTGCGGAAGTACCATGCGCTCCTCACGCGGTAGTACCATGGCAGGCCGCGGTAGTACCGTGTGCTCAAGAAGATGCAAGTTCCAAGAAAGGGAAAACGAAGTCTTTGCAAGGCAACCTTCAAGCCAACGGACCCACCAAAAAGCTGACACACGAGACAACTCAAACAAGAACGACACGACGAATGGAAGGCAAGAGACAACAAGGACTAAGACACTCAACACAACCTCTCTAAGGATAGGGCGGTGGCCGGAGCCACCTATGTTTGAGTCAATTGGTATGGCACCGCGAAGAATTATCCTTGGGCCCATAACCAAAACTCATCTTTGAAGCACAAGTACCATAAAAAATGGGTAATGTGAAAGAGTTGATCAATTTATGCATAATGGGGGGAGGGAGAGTTCATTGAGAGAACAACACTCCCCCTATATCCATGCCTACACCTAAACAAGATAACAAGTTGAGTATGGTGGGGTGTGCACGGGTTCAAGCAACATTGCTCGAATCAATGATATTTAGCTCATGCCTTAACTTGTGAAATCTTGCTTCATCCAGGGGCTTCGTGAAGATATCTGCAAGGTTATCAAGGGTGTTGACATAGTTGAGCTCGATCTCCCCTTGCCTAATATGATCCCGGATGAAGTGATACCGAATCTCAATATGCTTCGTCTTGAAGTGTTGCACCGGGTTGAGAGATCTTGATGGCACTTTCATTGTCACACCAAAGAGGCACTTTATGACAAATGACACCGTAATCCTTTAAAGTTTGCCTCATCCATAAAAGTTGTGCACAACAACTATCGGCAGCCACATACTCCATTTCTGTGGATGAGAGAGACACACAGCTTTGCTTCTTGGAAGACCAACTCACCAAAGAGAAACCAAGAAATTGGCACCCTCCGGAAGTTTACTTCCTATCCACTTTGTCTCCCGCCCAATCGGAGTCTGAATAGCCCACAAAATTGAAGTTAGATCCTCTTGGATACCATAAGCCAAAGTTTGGGGTATGAGCCAAATATCGAAAGATTCTCTTGACCGCCACATAGTGGCTTTCCTTAGGGGCGGCTTGAAAAACCGTGAACAAATTCCCACACTCAACATGATATCCGGTCTAGATGCACAAAGGTAAAGCAAGGAGCCAATCATGGAGCGATATACCTTTTTATCCACTGCTTTACCATTGGGATCTATGTCAAGTTGGCATTTGACGGGCATAGGAGTGGACGCTGGCTTGACATCACTTAGCTTGAATCTCTTGAGCATGTCTTGAGTGTATTTGGCTTGGTTGATGAAGGTTCCTCTTTGTTGCTTAACTTCGAACCCGAGAAAGAACTTCAACTATCCCATCATGGACATCTTGAACTTGGAGGTCATGAGTGCGGCAAATTCCTCATTGAAAGCTTTGTTAGGGGAACCAAAGATAATATCATCAACATAAAGTTGGCACACAAACAACTCCCCTTTGACCTTCTTAGTAAAAAGAGTGGGGTCGATTTTCCCAATTTCAAAACCACGATCTTGCAACAACTCGGTAAGGTGGTCATACCACGGACGTGGGGCTTGCTTAAGGCCATAGAGTGCCTTATCGAGTTGGTACACATGATCGGGAAAATAGGGATCCTCGAACCCGAGGGGTTGCTTGACATATACCAAATCATTAATAGGACCATTAAGAAAAGCACTCTTCACATCCATTTGTTTCAACTTAAAGTTATGATGAGAAGCATATGCAATCAACATGCGAATGGATTCAAGGAGAGCAATGGGAGCAAAGGTTTCACCGTAGTCGATACCCTCGACTTGGGAGTAGCCTTGTGCCACCAAACGAGCCTTGTTGCGAATGATAATCCCATGAGCATCTTGCTTGTTCTTGAATATCCACTTGGTTCCAATGACATTATGGTTCCCCGTTGGCCTTGGCACCAATCTCCACACCTTGTTGTGCTCTAAGTTGTTGAGTTCTTCATGCGTGGCATTGAGCCAATCCGGACCCTCGAGCGCCTCATAGACCTTTTGGGGTTCAACACAAGAGACAAACACGTGATGTTCACAATAGTTTGCTAATTGTCTACGAGTGCTTGCCCCCTTTCTTAAGCTTCCAAGCACATTTTTCATGAGATGATCTTTGGTGGATATCTTGGATGCAATCTTGGCAGCACGACGCTCTATAATTCCTCCTCTGGAGAGAGTTGAGGTGCGGTCACTTTATCTTGATCATCTTGAGCATCGTCTTGAGCTCGTTCTTGATCTTGAGCTTGCTCTTGATCTTGAACTTGCTTGGATGATAGAACTTGACCTTGGGCATCGCTTGGTGATTCAACACCATCTTGAGGTTGATCTTGCCATTGGTCTTGTTCATGAGGTTGAGGGCCTTCAGTTTGTTCTTCGGAAGCATGTGGGCCTTGAGTTGGTGATGGCTCCACGGGAGTGGAACATTGTCCTTCTCCTTCAGCCACAAGGGGATCCTCAATGGGTAGGATAAAACCAACACCCATTCTTCTTATGGCTTGGGGAGGAATTTCATCACCTACATCACAAGTGCCACTTTGCTCCACTTGGGAGCCGTTATTCTCATCAAACTCCACGTTACATGTCTCCTCAATAAGTCCCGTGGACTTATTGAGGACATAGTAAGCATGGGAGTTTGTAGCATAACCAACAAATATGCCTCAAATTTAGACAAACGAACACCTTTCTTGAGAATGAAACACTTACACCCGAACACCCGGAAGTACTTGAGATTGGGCTTGTTACCGGTTAGTATCTCATATGGAGTCTTGTTCAAGCCTTTGCAGAGGTAGAGCCGATTGGACGCATCACAGGTGGTGTTGATGGCTTCGTCCCAAAAGTTGTATGGAGACTTGAACTCCGCCATCATGGTCCTTGCCGCATCCATCAACGTCCGGTTCTTCCTCTCCGCTACACCATCTTGTTCAGGGGTGTAAGGTGCGGAATATTGATGCTTGATCCCCTCATCACTAAGAAACTCATCCAAGGTGTAGTTCTTGAACTCGGTGCCATTGTCACTTCTTATTGTCAAGATCTTTGCATTGTGTTGACGTTGAGCTTCATTTGCAAAGTCAATGACGGGTTGTTGGGTCTGACTCTTCCTCTTGAAGAAATATACCCAAGTGTATCTTGAATAATGATCCACAATCAACAAGCAATACGTCCTACCCCCAAGACTATCAAAAGATGGAGGCCCAAAGAGATCCATGTGAAGGAGCTCCAAAGGCCTCTTCGAGTAAATGATAGTCGTGGGAGGGTGAGCCTTTTCATGTAGCTTTCCTTCGATACAAGCACTACAAGCATGATCTTTGGAAAAACTAACATTTGTTAGTCCACGGACATGGTCCCCCTTGAGAAGACTTTGCAAACATCTCATATTGACATGGGCTAAACGGCGATGCCAAAGCCATCCCACGTCAACTTTAGCCATTAGGCATGTCACGGTCTTAGTGAGTCGCTCCGAAAAGTTAATCACATATAGACCGTTTTCTACATGCCCAACAAAGGATACTTTAAGAGTCTTACTCCACAAGAGGGCCACGGTATCAACATCAAAGAAGGTGGCAAAACCCATGAGTGCAAGTTGACGAACGGAAAGTAAATTGTATGCAAGGGACTCAACAAGCATGACCTTCTCGATCGTGAGATCATGAGAAATGAAAACCTTGCCGAGTCCCAAAACCTTAGAGGACGAGGCGTCACCCCACTCGACGTTGGTGGGCATGGATGGAATCTTTTGCACGTCCACCACTAAGTCCTTGCTTCCGGTCATATGATTAGTAGCTCCACTATCGAGCAATCATGATCCCCCACCGGAAGCAAACACCTACAAGAGATCAATGCTTGGTTTTAGGTACCCATTTTGTAATGGGTCCTTTGATGTTAGTAACAAGGGTCTTAGGAACCCAAATATACCATTCAATGTACTCATAAGGAGAACCAACAAATTTGGCATAAACATGCCCATCACGAGCACGAGACAACACATAAGAAGGGTTAAAGTCGCCGGCTTTGTTGGGAAGGGAAGCGTTGCCCTTCTTGGCATCACTACCCTTCACGGTGTTCTTCTTATCCTTAGTAGCACCCTCTGCCTCCTTCACAAAGGTTTTCTTGAGAGGAGGAGGTCATTTGGCCTTGTCATTCTTCTTCTTGTTCTTGGACTTGGGCGCGTACCCAATCCCTTCCTTGGACACAACTTCCTTTTGGTTGCTCAAAAGGTCGTTGAGGTTCTT
Organism: Triticum urartu; assembly: GCF_056163025.1. Taxonomy (NCBI): domain Eukaryota; kingdom Viridiplantae; phylum Streptophyta; class Magnoliopsida; order Poales; family Poaceae; genus Triticum; species Triticum urartu. Next base: position 580,181,411 of record NC_141874.1, read on the forward strand.
CTCGCCTTGTATGCAAGACACAAGACCTTTCTCAAGTTGCCCCTTCAACTTAGCATTCTCCTCAACAAGATGCACATGCTCACAACATGGGTTAGTAGCATTTGCATTATCAATTAACATCATATGAGGAAAAGTGGCTTTCTCCTTGGTTAGCTTTACTTGAAGTTGATCATGAGACTCTTTGAGGCTAGCATGAGCACCCTTCAAGACCTTGTGAGCCTTGTCAAGTAAGTCAAACTCCTCTTTGAGTCTAGCAAGATCAACCCCAAGCTTGGCCTTCTCGGAGTTTAGCACATGAGAAACAACAAGAGCATGATCAAGATCTCTCTTTAACTTAGCGTGATCAATGTTGTGTGGCTCCTCAAGAGCCAAACGAAGACCACGCTCTTCCTCAAGAGCATTGGAAAGATCCGAAATCTCATCGGCATAGTCACGACTATGCCCCTCCATCTTGGAGATAGTATCTTCGTGAGCCTCGATCATGTCATTGGCTTCACCAAGTTGTTCCAAGAGAGCAACGAAGTGCTTCTTGGATTTACCCTTGAGTTTACCCATAAAGGACTCAAAATCATTTTCCTCCACATTAGATCCCTCATATTCAGCAATGCAATCCGTCAAAGAAGGATTATTAATGATGGTGGTTTTGATGTTGGGGGTTACCTTGTTGGTGGCTTTAGCCATGAGGCACTTGGCGGTGATGTTCTCACTGGGTGAGTCAAAGAGTGACACCCGTGGAGTTATCGCAATGGCAACGGAGGCCATGACAACCGACTCACCATCTTCATCATCATCGTCCTCATTGTACTCTTCTTGTACCACCAATGCCTTGGGAGGAGTCTTCTTGGTGAAGTTGCTCTTGTTGGGGAAAGACTTGGCTTTGTCCTTTCGGATGAGCTTGCCACCATTGTCTTCCCTCTTCTCACAAGGGCATTCCACAACAAAATGACTCACATTGCCACAATTATAGCAAGTCCTCATACGTTGCTTGATCTTCGTGCCACTTGAGTTGTTCTTGTTGAAGTTGGGCCTTGAGTTCTTCTTGCTCCAAAATTGCCTTGAAGCAAGAGCCATGTGTTCATGATAGGCATACTTTATATCTTCGGGGTTGCCCTCCTCTTCTTCCTCTTCGTCCTCTTCTTCCACCCTAACCTTGGCTTTTAATGCAAGGTTGGGCTTCTTTGCTCTTTGAGAGCGTAACACTGCATTGTCGGCGGTTTTGTCCAAGATGCTCATAGCCACAAACTCATCCAACACTTCACTTGAGGACAAGGTGTGAAATTCCGGCCTTGGACGAATGATGAAGGACATGGCCTTGTGGTAAGGCATCATTGCCTTGAGGAATTTGCGCTTGATCCAATTGTCATCCGTGTCCTTGCTCCCATGATCTCGGAGTGAGATCGCGAGTTTGCTTACTCTCCGATAAAGCTCACGAGGTTCTTCATCTTCTTTCATTCAAACTCATCGTCTTCATCTTGCACCACTTCATAGTTGGAGCGTTGAATGCTTGTGCTTCCCCTATAGAGGGAAACAACTTGGTGCCATGCATCTTTGGCCATGGCGAAGGGCCAGAGGTGAGGAAGATCTTCGGGTGGAATTGCATCTTGGATGATGAAGAGAGCATTCTCATTGAATTGATTATCCACGGCTTCTCTAGGAGTGAAGTTGCTTCAGTCATGCAGATAGAAACCTTCTTCAATGATTCTCCAAAGATTAGTATTCACATGATTTAAATGACGCTTAAAACAATAGACCCAAGAATCAAAGTCCTCATTTTTCACATTCTTAGGGGGAGGACCGGCATGATTCAAATGAGTGGAAGGAATTGGTCCACCATAAACAAGTGGAGGTTCCACATGGGCAAAGATGCCGATGCCGTTTTTACCACTAGAAGAAGGAGCCTTTTCACTAGTAGCCCCCCCTTGTCAGAGTTAGCATCCGTCACCTTGTTGGTGGGATCACCCACTTTCAACGGTGCGGTGGATAGTTTAAGCCCTTCTAGGAATTTATTAAACATGCTTTCAACCTCGGTCGTCATGGAGGTTTTCAATGTGTCCAAAGCCACATTGAATTCCTCACGAGAGACCGCGGTTCCCCCATCGCCTATAGACGAGATCGGATTCACACCGGAGTGCTCCTCCACACCATCTACGGTGTCAACCATACTCTTCAGACGGCAAAGTCCTTAGCAAAGAGACGAGGCTCTGATACCAATTGAAAGGATCGATATAGTTGACTAGAGGGAGGGGGTGAATAGGCAACTAACATTTTTTAGCTTTTCTTTACCAAATTACACTTTGCATCAAAGTAGGTTGTCTAGATATGCAACTAGGTGAGCAACCTATATGATGCAACAACAACAAGCACACAAGCAAGCAAGGGAAATAACACAAATAAGCTTGCACAAGTAAAGGTACGAGATAACCAAGAGTGGAGCCGGTGAAGACGAGGATGTGTTACCGAAGTTCCTTCCTTTTGAGGGGAAGTACGTCTCCATTGGAGCGGTGTGGAGGCACAATGCTCCCCAAGAAGCCACTAGGGCCACCGTATTCTCCTCACGCCCTAACACAATGTGAGATGCCATGATTCCACTATTGGTGCCCTTGGAGGCGGCGACCGGACCTTTACAAACAAGGTTGGGGCAATCTCCACAACTTAATCGGAGGCTCCCAACAACACCATGAAGCTTCACCACAATGGAATATGGCTCCGCGGTGACCTCAACCGTCTAGGGTGCTCAAACACCCAAGAGTAACAAGATCCGCAAGGGATTAGTGGGGGGAATCGAATTTCTCTTGGTGGAAGTGTAGATCGAGGCCTTCTCAACCAATCCCTAGAAAATCAACAAGTTTGATTGGCTAGGGAGAGAGATCGGGCGAAAATGGAGCTTGGAGCAACAATGGAGCTTAGGGTTGGAAGAGGTGGTCAACTCGGAGAAGAAGACACCCCTTATATAGTGGAGAGACAAATCCAACTGTTATCCACTTAACCAGCCCGCGACCTGTGGTACTACCGCACCAAACCAGCGGTACTACCGCAAGGGCTCACGGTAGTACCGCAGAGAGCAGCGGTACTACCATGTCCACGGCAGGAGCTAGCCCAGGCTTGTAGCAAAGAAGCTAGGGGCGGTACTGCTGCTCGCACGGTACTACCGCACCCCCTTACGATACTACTGCAAGGCAGGATTGGACTAGCCTGGGAAGGGCGCGGACAGATAAAAAAAGTCCGTGGCAACTTCCGCTGACTTTCAAACAGTGCAAAAATCCGACACGGTACTACCGCGCAAGGCACGGAGTACTACCGCGCAGGGAGCGGATGTAAAAAATTACATCCGCCCCTACTTCCGCTTATGGTTCTATGTCGGGCCAGGACTCATGGTACTACAGCTCACAAGGAGCGGTACTACCATGACCACCTGCGGTACTACCGCAATGGCCTGCGGTACTACCGCTCTGAAGAGCAGTACTACCGCATGCCCCAGAACAACAACACTAGGAATTCTTCTTTTTGCAAAAACATGAAGAAACGAAGGATGCTCCATAGTGCTAAGGGAAAGGCGGTGCAAAGAGGAGTAAATGTGTACGTGATGATTCCACCCAAACCTTTCCAAAGCGGACCCCCTCTTAATAGTACGACTTTCCTACGACTCAAATCCACCAAAAAAGGAACATAGAAAAACGCCATCTTCAATAATCTTCGAGGGGCACCAAACTGTCTTATGCCTAGTAATGAAATATCTGAAATAGTTAAGGCACACGATTAGTCCACAAATGCATTGTCATCAATCACCAAAACACCTTAGGGATAAATATGCCCTTACACGTGGCAAAATTGGTCTTGGTGGGATTGGGTCCCAACGCCACCAATATGACGCCAGTGAAAATATTTTCTGGTAGCATTAGAGCACACGTCAGCACTATTGTAGATACTGATGGCATGTCACGTGGCCAATGACAACAGTATGAGTTTGTTACCGCCCAATGCCAGCAACTTGAATTTTTGCTTACAATTTTTTATATGCAGCTATGTAAGCCATCAACTAATTTAAGATATACTGCATCAACTAGTTCAATTCCACAAACTAGATAGGTATTTATCAACTTAACTATTTGAACTGTACAAAAGGTAGTAGTTCAAGAACTAAACTAGCTAGTTCAACCCCACATTTCAACAACCAAACTACATCATCCATAGGTAGCCTAGGTGGTTGATCATATTTCTTGATCAAGGATTAACCTCATATGTCAAATCTTGTGTCTATTGTGTTCTCCCTTTTTTGAAAAGAGCTTTCTCCATCTTGATCTCATTCCTCTCGGCCCTAAGGAGCTTTCTCTCAATCTTAAGCTTATCCCTCTCCTCGATCAGCTGATCCCTTCGCCTAATCATCTTGTCAAAGAGATCAGCCTTCTCGTCGATCATCTGATCCCTCTCCGTCTTCAGCTATGCATTCACCTCATTCAGGGCCTTGATGGTATGCTCATGCGACTCTATGAGCGAGCAGTTGAGCATATCCACATCATATACCTCCTCCTGGATGGGTGTCAGATCAAGTAGTATCCCTATGAAGTCAAATGCTTGAAATCGCTAGATATGCATGTGTGTTTGCAATCATCATGAATGGTATATGGATGAGTTTTTAATGATCATGCATGTATGTGATTGGAATCTTACCTGGTTGGTGCTCCCTTCGCCCCCGTCGTCATATGCTGCAAAGTTGCAAGAAGACCAGTAGTGGCTGTTGTAGGAACTCATCGGTGCAAACTACAAAATAATATCAAGACAAACAATTGAACCATGATAACATATATATGGCAACTAAACTATGAAGTTTAGTACTCATTCATGTATGAATAGTAAGTAACAAATACAGAAATATGCAACACTTAGAACACTTAGAGAAATATGACAACAATACCTGAATAGTAATATGTAACAAATGTAGAAATACGATAACACTTAGAAGCAACATGATAAAAATATCCGAATAGTACGTAACAAATGCAGAAATATGACAACACTTTGTAAGTAACAATATGGCAACACTAAAAATTTACAGTGGCCATGACCTAAGCAAAATGCCATTTGTTTCGGCAGTTACCTAAATTACAATGGAGATTTAAAGAAAAATAAGTAGGATTGACAACAAACTTCACATACCTAAATTTCATTGTTGACACTACTTAACAATTTCATAGTACACACTAGTTATTAGAACAAGAGAACGAATGTCACTAGAGTAGGACTAACAACTAGTTAACAATTTCATAGTTCACACTAGTCGTACTATATATGATCAAGAATAAGAAAGTGGTTCAACTTGATGACACTTTTGACAAAGTAGTTCAACATATGCATAGGATGACAACATATGCATAGCTCGGGAAAACAAAGAAAATAGCGCTAGTTCATTCTCTAGTCCGTATAATTAAACAATTCTTTGAACTAGTTTGGTCTTTTTGGCCACGACCAACTAGAGCAAACAAGCCTAAATTACAATGGATACTAAGATGGGAAAATCTGCCAAATTTGCCTAGATTACCTAAATTATAGTTTGGCATACATGGGCAAATCTGCAAAGACAATGAACTGCCAAATCCGCACTTACCTAAATTTTGCAACTAGTTCAACAAAATGAAACCGAAGACAGTGAAATGATACGTCTCCAACGTATCTACTTTTCCAAACACTTTTGCCCTTGTTTTGGACACTAACTTGCATGATTTGAATAGAACTAACCCGGACTGACGCTGTTTTCAGCAGAATTGCCATGGTGTTATTTTTGTGTAGAAATAAAAGTTCTCCGAATGACGTGAAACTTCACGAAGAATATTTTTGTAATATAAAAAAATACCGGCGAAAGAATCAAGGCCAGGGGGCCCACACCCTGTCCACGAGGGTGGGGGCGCGCCTACGCCCCTGGACGTGCCCCTGGCCTCGTGAGCCCCTTGGAGCTCCACCGACCTCAACTCCAACTCTATATATTCACGTTCGGGGAGAAAAAAATCAAAGAGAAGGATTCATCATGTTTTACGATACGGAGCCGCCGCCAAGCCCTAATCTCTCTCGGGAGGACTGATCTGGAGTCCGTTTGGGGCTCCGGAGAGGGGAATCCATCGCCATCGTCATCATCAACCTTCCCCCATCACCAATTTCATGATGCTCACCGCCGGGTGTGAGTAATTCCATTGTTGGCTTGCTAGATGGTGATGGGTTGGATGAGATTTATCATGTTATCGAGTTAGTTTTGTTAGGGTTTGATCCCTCGTATCCATTATGTTCTGAGATTGATGTTGCTATGACTTGCTATGCTTAATGCTTGTCACTAGGGCCCAAGTGCCATGATTTCAGATCCGAACCTATTATGTTTTCATGAATATATGTGAGTTCTTGATCCTATCTTGCAAGTGAATAGTCACCTACTATGCGTTATGATCCGGTAACCCCGAAGTGACAATAATCGGGACCACTCCCGGTGATGACCATAGTTTGAGGAGTTCATGTATTCACTAAGTGTTAATGCTTTGATCCGATACTCTATTAAAAGGAGACCTTAATATCCCTTAGTTTCCAATAGGACCCCGCTGCCAAGGGGTAGGACAAAAGATGTCATGCAAGTTCTTTTCCATAAGCACGTATGACTATATTCAGAATACATGCCTACATTACATTGATGAACTAGAGCTAGTTCTGTGTCACCCTATGTTATAACTGTTACATGAGGAATCACATCCGACATAATTATCCATCACTGATCCATTGCCTACGAGCTTTTCACATATTGATCTTTGCTTCCTTACTTCTCCGCTGCCACTGTTACAATTACTACAAAACCAATACTGTTACTTTTGCCACTGTAACTTCCATATTACTTTGCTACTAAATACTTTGCTGCAGATATTAAGTCTTTAAGGTGTGGTTGAATTGACAACTCAACTGTTAATACTTGAGATTATTCTTTGGCTCCCCTTGTGTCGAATCAATAAATTTGGGTTGAATACTCTACCCTCGAAAACTGTTGCAATCCCCTATACTTGTGGGTTATCAGGACTATTTTATGGCGCCGTTGCCAGGGAGCATAGCTCTATTCTTTGAGTCACTTGGGATTTATATCTGTTGATCACTATGAAGAACTTGAAAGATGAAAGATCCAAGATTTTTCCCTCAACTACGAGGGGGGGGGGGTAAGGAATTACCATCTAGCTCTGCACTTGATTCACCTTCTGTTTTGAGTAAACTTGCGACACCTACACCTGCTATTCATTCTGATATGTCGCATGTTATTGATGATGCCACTTCTGCTTTGCATGATACTTATGATGAAACTACTTCTATGCTTGATAATACTATGCCACTAGGTGAATTTCTTGATGAACAACTTGCTAGGGTTAGAGAGAATGCAATTGTTGAAACTGATAATATTGATGAAAGTGATGATGAAGATTCTCCCCCTAGATATGAATTGCCTGTTGTGCCTGAGGGTTATGTTATGGATGAAGAAACTGCTAGAGACTTTTTAGCTTGCAATGATAGATATGATCTTAACAAATTAATAGCTAAGCTTATAGAAAAATCTTTGAATGCTAGAATGAAATTTGACCCTGCTTTTGCTACTTCACCTATCTGTATTTCCGATGAGGATTATGATTTCTCTGTAGATCCTGAGATAATTACTTTGGTTGAATCTGATCCTTTCTATGGCTATGAATCTGAAACTGTTGTGGCACATCTTACTAAATTAAATGATATAGCCACCCTATTCACAAATGATGAGAAAACTTGCTACTATTATATCCTTAAGTTATTTCCGTTCTCATTAAAGGGTGATGCTAAAACATGGTTTAATTCTCTTGATCCTGGTTGTGTGCATAGTCCCCAGGATATGATTTATTACTTCTCTGCTAAATATTTCCCCGCTCATAAGAAACAAGCTGCCTTAAGGGAAATATATAACTTTGTGCAAATTGAAGAAGAGAGTCTCCCACAAGCTTGGGGGAGGCTTTTCCGATTACTTAATGCTTTGCCTGATCATCCTCTAAAGAAAAATGGAATACTTGATATCTTTTATAATGGACTAACCGACTCTTCCAGAGACCACCTGGATAGTTGTGCTTGTTGTGTTTTCAGGGAAAGAAATGTTGATCAAGCTGAATTGCTATTGAATAATATGTTGAGTAATGAAAATGATTGGACACTTCCTGAACCAACTCCTAAGCCAACTCCAAAGAAAAGGGGTATTCTATTTCTCAGTCCTGAAGATCTGCAACAAGCAAAGAAATCTATGAAAGAAAAAGGTATTAAAGCTGAAGATGTTAAGAATTTACCACCTATTGAAGAAATACATGGTCTTGATAAACCAACACAGGTAGTAAAGGTAAATTCTCTCTATAGATTTGATGAAGGTGATATTCCTCGTAATAAGTCTGCTAGCCAATGCATAGATGAGTTTGATAATTTTATTGTTAAACAAGAAAACTTCAATGCTTATGTTGGTAGACAATTGAAACATAATGCTTATATGATTGAACACTTGAGTGATTATATGTCTAGAGTTAAAGGTGAACTTAAAATTATTAGTAAACATGCTTCTATGGTTACCACTCAAGTAGAACAAGTACTTAAAGCTCAGAATGATTTGCTCAATGAATTAGATAATAAGAAAAATGATAATGTTGTTAGAGTTGTGACTAGAGGGGGTAAAATGACTCAACAACCTTTGTATCCAGAGGGCCACCCTAAGAGAATTGAGCAAGATTCTCAGAGAACTAATATTGATGCACCTAGTTCTTCTAATAAGAAGAAAAAGAAAAATGATAGGACTTTGCATGCTTCTAGTGAACCTGTTGTTGACCAACCTGAGAATCTCAATGATATTTCTATTTCTGATGCTGAAACACAATCTGGTAATGAACATGAACCTAGTGATAATGTTAATGATGATGTTCATGTTGATGCTCAACCTAGCAATAACAATGATGTAGAGATTGAACCTGCTGTTGATCTTGATAACCCACAATCAAAGAATCGACGTTATGATAAGAGAGACTTTGTTGCTAGGAAGCATGGTAAACAAAGAGAACCATGGGTTCAGAAACCCATGCCTTTTCCTCCTAAACCATCCAAGAAAAAGGATGATGAGGATTTTGAGCGCTTTGCTGAAAGGATTAGACCTATCTTTTTGCATATGTGTTTGACTGATATGCTTAAAATGAATCATTATGCTAAGTACATGAAAGATATTGTTACAAATAGAAGAAAGATACTGGAAGCTAAAATTTCCACCATGCTTGCTAATTATACTTTTAAAGGTGGAATACCAAAGAAACTAGGAGATCCCAGAGTACCAACTATACCATGCTCCATTAAAAGAAACTATGTTAAAACTGCTTTATGTGATCTTGGAGCCAGTGTTAGTGTTATGCCTCTCTCTTTATATCGTAGACTTGATTTGAATAAGTTGACACCTACTGAAATATCTTTGCAAATGGCTGATAAATCAACTGCTATACCTGTCGGTATTTGTGAGGATGTGCCTGTTGTGGTTGCAAACGTTACTATTTTAACGGACTTTGTTATTCTTGATATTCCCGAGGATGATAGTATGTCCACTATTCTTGGAAAACCCTTTTTGAATACTGCAGGGGCTGTTATTGATTTTAACAAAGGCAATGTCACTTTTCATGTTAATGGTAATGAGCATATGGTACACTTTTCAAGAAAACAACCTCAAGTCCACAGTATCAATTCTATTGGAGAAATTCCAACAATTACTATTGGAGGTTTTGAATTTCCTCTTCCTACTGTCAAGAAGAAATATGATATTCTTATTGTTGGGGATGTGCATATCCCCGTTGGGGTAACCTAGTGTTATTCGAAAATTCTCCGATTACATGTTATTCGGAAAGAGTTTGTTAATAAGACCTGATCAACCTTGTTAGTGGATTCCTTTTGATGAACATGAGATGGATGAAGTTAGAAAGCACAACTCTTTGTACCCTCTTTTTACTTTCTGTTATTCAGATTAAATAAAGCAAAAATAGTATTTTCTGTCTGTTTTCTGAATTATCCTTGCAATAAAAATACCTCGAAAATAAAAGTTCTCCAAATGTCCTGAAAATTTAATATGATTTTTCTAGAATATTTAAGAATATTTGGCACTGAGAACACACCAGGGGGACCCACCATGTGCCCACGAGGGTGGAGGGCGAGCCCACCCCCTGGGCGTGCCCCCTGCCTCGTGGACCCCAGGTGGCCCCCTCCACTTATTCTTATTCCTGCACCCACACACTTCGTCTTCCTCCAGAAAAAATCCTCCACCAGCTCAAACCCGAGTTCTAGCTCATCTTGCTACCATTTTCGATCTCCTTGCTCAAAGCTCCATTCACGAAACTACTTTGGGGGATTGTTCTTTGGTATGTGACTCCTCCAATGCTCCAATTAGTTTTTGTTCTAGTGCTTTATTTATTGCAAATTTTTGCTGCTTAGGTGACCCTGTTCTTGAGCTTGCATGTCAAATTTATGTGGTCAAAAGTAGTTTTAATGCATGATATGGCCTGTAGGCACTTGTAGGAGTAGTTGCTATCAATCTTGTTGAGTTATTTCACTTTTATTTTGAGTCACTAAAAAATTCAGAAATTATTTAGAGGAAGAAATATGTTTAGGAAAATGTACCAAGGTGGTTCCTCAAGGAAGCAAGGCCCAAGGCCCGCGATGCGTGAGCCGGACAATGAACTACCAAGGGAAGCTCAAGTGCGGCCTTGTGAATGCCTGTCAGAGGAGTTTATGGTCCGGGCAAGCATCAAGGAAGAATTTGACGCGTATGTGTGTAATGCTGATCTTGAGAGCTTCGTGTCAGATAAGTGCCGGCAATACCTCTATCTAACCGATTCCTTTGTGAGAAGGTTTAAATTTACATCCTCGCGCAATTCTCACACCGTTTTATTTGATCTTTATGATAAATCATACACCATGGACCTAGAAGATTTTAATACTTCTTGTAAACTCCCGCACTGGGGCAATGTTAGTGAACCTCGCAAGTCTGAATATAAAAACTTTCTTGCTAGTATTACCGTGGGGGAATCTAGGGAAATCACACAAGCTACCCTAGGGAGCATTCATTTTCCTGCCATACATTATTTTGCTCTCTTCGTGGGTAGATGCATTAACGGTAAAGATGAGGCTTGCCACATGTGCGTTCCAGATCTTAGTGTCCTCAAGAGTGCGGTATTGGGTGATAAACAATATAACTTGGGGGCTATTGTTGCACATAGGTTGCATCTTAATAGTTTAAGTGGAGAGTTGTTTGGTGGAATTTATGCAACTCGTGTAGCTAATTTTCTTGATATACCCATACATGAGAATGATATTGAATTGCCTCCTGCTTATCTAGATTATAATGCTATGGTTCGTCATTAGTTTGTTGAGAGGAACGATCAGTTCCTCTAGTACCGACTAATCTTTGACAGACGGCGCATCGTCCATGTTGCTCTCCCTGCTCCTGCTTTCTTTGACTTTCAGGCAAAAAGGAGATATGTTATAACCAGGAAGGAGGCGAATGAGTACGAGAGGATGACGGAGGCAGCTTGCCTCCAAACTGCAGCTCTTCAGGCAGTAGCTGCTGCATCTCAGTATGACCCCAGCTTCAACTTCGGATATCCACCAGGCCAGCCATGGCCATAGACCAACTTAGGCCAAAAGCCTAAGCTTGGGGGAGTACGTATTTCTCACCAATATTACATTCATGTTCACACACTCATGCCAGTTGTCGGTTGATACGTCTTCGCCGTATCTATAATTTTTGATTGTTCCATGCCAATATTATTCAACTTTCATATACTTTTGGCAATTTTTTATACTATTTTTGGGACTAACATATTGATCCAGTGCCCAGTGCCAGTTCCTGTTTGTTGCATGTTTTTTGTTTCGCAGAATATCCATATCAAACGGAGTCCAAACCTAATAAAACTGACGGATTTTTTTTGGAATATATATGATTTTTGGGAAGAAGAATCCACGCGAGACGATGCTCGAGGGGCCCACGAGGTAGGGGGCGCGCCCCTGACCCTCGTGGCCACCCCGTAAGGCGGTTGGTGCCCTTCTTTCGCCACAAGAAAGCTAATTTCCGGATAGAGATCGTGTCAAAATTTTAGCCCAATCGGAGTTACGGATCTCCGTGAATATAAGAAACGGTGAAAGGGAAGAATCTGATAACGCAGAAACAGAGAGAGACAGAGAGATAGATCCAATCTCGGAGGGGCTCTCGCCCCTCCCGTGCCATGGAGGCCATGGACCAGAGGGGAAACCCTTCTCCCATCTAGGGAGGAGGTCAAGGAAGAAGAAGAAGGAGAGGGGCTCTCCCCCCTCGCTTCCGGTGGCACCGGAGTGCCACCGGGGGCCATCATCATCACCGCGATCTACACCAACACCTCCGCCATCTTCACCAACATCTCCATCACCTTCCCCCTCTATCTACAGCGGTCCACTCTCCTGCAACCCGCTGTACCCTCTACTTGAACATGGTGCTTTATGCTTCATATTATTATCCAATGATGTGTTGCCATCCTATGATGTCTGAGTAGATTTTCGTTGTCCTATCGGTGGTTGATGAATTGCTATGATTGATTTAATTTGCTTGTGGTTATGTTGCTGTCCTTTGGTGCCCATCATATGATTGTGCGCGTGGATCACACCCTAGGGTTAGTTGTATGTTGATAGGACTTTGTATTGGAGGGCAAGAGTGACAGAAGCTTCAACCTAGCATAGAAATTAATGCATACGGGATTGAAGGGGGACCAATATATCTTAATGCTATGGTTGGGTTTACCTTAATGAACATTAGTAGTTGCGGATGCTTGCTAATAGTTCCAATCATAAGTGCATAGAATTCCAAGTCAGGGATGACATACTAGCAGTGGCCTCTCCCACATAATACTTGCCATCGGTCTAGTAAAGTAGTCAATTGCTTAGGGGCAATTTTGCAACTCCTACCACCACTTTTCCACACTCGCTATATTTACTTTATTGTTTCTTTATCTAAACAGCCCCTACTTTTTATTTACGTACTCTTTATTATCTTGCAAACCTATCCAACAACACCTACAAAGTACTTCTAGTTTCATACTTGCTCTAGGTAAAGCGAACGTCAAGCGTGCGTAGAGTTGCATCGGTGGTCGATAGAACTTGAGGGAATATTTGTTATACCTTTAGCTCCTCGTTGGGTTCGACACTCTTACTTATCAAAAACTATTGCGATCCCCTATACTTGTGGGTTATCATCGGTGCTCATACTTTTTCAATGTATCATCCATGCTAATTTATTTTCTTTTAAGCATTCTTCTAGTGTGTTTGAAAAAACTTAAGAAAAACCAAAGAAATACTTGTAGCTTTTAGCTAGTTTACTTACCATGCCTGTAGTAGTAATAATTAAAAGAAAACCAAAAAAGATTTCTTGTTCTTCTTTTGTTTGTTGGGAGCTTTCCCGTGTAAATAGTTTTGTTTCCTTTCTTTTCTTTGGGGGTTGAGAGGAGAAGACCATGATGAAAATGTTGAAGTGGCTCTCATATGCATTATTGTTGATTTAACCAAGAGCCCATATTACCTTGTCTTCTCCCTTGCATTGAATGCTTGCAGATTCCAGCTTAGTCGAATGCACGTGCACTATTATTATTATTATCCACACTATTTGGTTGTGCAAGTGAAAGGCAATAATGACGATATATGATGGACTGATTGAAATGAGAAAAGCTGGTATGAACTCGACCTATCTTGTTTTTGTAAATATGATTAGTTCATTGTTCCTGATTTAGCCTATTATGAATGAAACATGTAGCGACCTGACCCGAATGGATCACGTCTACTGTGCTACGGTGTCATCCCTGGATCAGTAATGCTGACACCACACAGTACATCGAGGTTTTATAGCAGAGTTGCAATCACACACTTATTACATCGATGGCTCAAGAAGAATTTATTACACTGAATATGGCTTAAGGCCATATAATAAAAATAATAGCGGAAGACTTGGAAGATAAATGGGTCCATCAACTCCAGCGGCATCACTGAGTATAGGGCCACGACCTAAACACGTCAATCGTCGTCTGAAAAGTCTGCAACATTAACGTTGCAGCCCGAAAACGGGTCAGTACATGGAATATGCTGGCAATGTAACACATAGAGAATAATGGAATGAAACAGCTATACTATATGCACATATGGCTGGTGGAAAGCTCTATGGTTACAGTTTTGCGTAAAGCCAATTTTTCCCTACTGCAAAGGAATAAATTTATTTAACTATCATGGTGGTTGTGAAACATTGAGAATGGTTGACAGCATTCTCAATCCCAATTAAAAATAATTAAAAACCCAACAACATTAATTAGAAGTAACATGTTGAGATTCACAATGATATTCAAGTACTAGATACTCAAGTTGTCCATAACCGGGGACACGGCTAATCATGATTAGTTTGTTACTCTGCAGAGGTTTGCACACTTTTCCCCACAAGACTCGATCGCCTCCGTTTGTTTTCTCGCACTACATGGTGTTTGAGAAGACGGATGACCGAGACACGGTCTTTCAGACGCGCTAGCACCTTACATGTGGGGTAGACCGTACCACCTACAACCCCTACATCTGCTAGTCCACCCCGTAAGAGTTCGCACAACTTAGTCAACTATGCCAGAGCCCATAATGGCTTGTGGCTGCACACGGAAGTTTCTAGCATGAAAGATCTTATGATCCCTTTGAGCCTGGGTGGCGGTCCAAAAAAAACAGGAAAGTCCTGATAGACATCAGGTGCCTCAATCCACCCAGATGTGTGTTTAAGTTGCCACCTTAGATAAACCTTTTAAAATTTTCAACTCACATCTGTAATGGATATCACTCACCCAATCCACGTCTACTAGCATAGCATGGCATAATAATAAGCAAACGTAGAAGTAACTCCCAAAGGTTTCATAATAATACAGGTAATAGGTACTACCTCATCTACTTCCCATCCCACAATTTATTAGATCCTAATCATGCAATGTGTGAGGATTGATCTAATGCAATAATACATGGGTTGTAGAAAAGGTATGATCAAAGTGTTACTTGCCTTGCTGATGATCCGCGAGTCCTAGGGTTTCGAAGTAACAAGCGGCGCAATCCGGGTAATCTATCGCAGACAAACAACAAGCATACAATAAGAACTCATCTAATGCACAGGTAAAACTCGAACAAGAGAACGAACCAGAAAGTTCAATTTAAGAACTCCGGTTGCAAAGAAAGAACGAACCGAACAAAAAAACAAAAAACAAACGGCGGAAGAAAATGACTCGGTTCTAGCAAGTTGAATCTAGGTCAAAATTTTACTGTAGCAAAAGCTTGTTCAAGTTGATTAGACGGAACGGCGGTTTCGAGACGAAACTCCAGGCGCTTGAATCACCTGATTCCGATAAACGAGCGAAAAGATAAACTAGAAAGAAGATCGGATCTAAGATCGCGATCGCGGAATAAATCCGACGAAAAGAAAAAGAAGAACGGTTAAACGAACGGACGTCGTTAACCTAGAAAAATCCGGTGATCACGTTCGTTAGGACGAACGGTCCGGCGAACGGTCTAAAGACAACTAAATCAGAGAAGAAAACGAATCCGATCTAGGGTTTCGGAGAAGAAAACCGATCGAAAAACCGATCTAGAAAACCGGAACGGTTTAGGGAAGAAAAGAATCGAAACGATTAGAAGAAAACGATCCGAGAAAAAGAATAGATGTAGCGCAGGGCTACCTCCGGCGAGGTCTCCGGCGAGGGGCTCCGGCGGCGGCGGTGTAGGCAAGGTGCGGCGGCGCGCGGGTGAGGCGGCGGCTTAGGGCGGCGCGCGGGTGTGGGGTGACGGTGCGGCGCGGGTGAGGCGTGGCGGAGCTCTAGGCTTTGGGTTTGATGTGTTTGGAGGGGGGGTGCTTGGGTATTTATATTGGGGAGGGGAGGGGTTTACTTGGGGTAGAGGACAAGGAATTAGAATAGGAGTAGGAAAGATCTAGAAAATAAACGAAATAAGGAAAAGGGACAAAGGGGCGCCCTAGAATCCAAAAAGGATTCGGTCCTAGCAAGAGGCGGCGACGGCCGGCTCCTGGCTCGGCGCCTGGCGCCTGGGAGCGCAGCGGTAGGTGGCTTGGCTTGGGCCTTTGGCCCAAGGCGCTGCTCAATTTTTTTTTATATATATATTTTTTTACAGATTTCGCGCGCAGAAAAACAAAAGAAAACTAAACGAAACGGGCTCCAAAAATCTAAAAGTAAATTTTCTCCGACTCCTAAAAATGAGCCGAACAAAATGAACTTTTCTACGGACCTAAAATGCAATTTTTGAAAACACGCATTTTTCCCTATCCAAATAAAATGCAAATAAACACCGAAAAACAAAAAAAAATTGATCTATTTATTATATCTTCATTTTTTCCTAAATTTGGGAAAGTCATATTATTCCCTCTCTCATATATTTTGACACCGGAAAAATTATTGAAGATAAAATAAATAAATCAAATGATACTATTTTCAAAATTCGAGAAAACTCTCAAATATGAAAATAACGAAATCTCCAACTCTCTCCGAGGGTCCTTGAGTTGCGTGAAATTTTCTAGGATCAACCAAAATGCAAGAAAATATGTTATGCATGATGATCTAGTGTATAACATTCCAAATTGAAAATTTGGGATGTTACAAAACATGTTTGCAATTACAATTAGAGATTATAGTTGCTCATGCCATGCTTAATTAGCTAGGAGTTTATAATGGTTTACCTTGCGAGCCAACATGCTATTAAAATGGTTGTGATGTGGTATGATAGGGTGGTATCCTCCTTTGAACGATTCTAGTGTCTTGACTTGGCACATGTTCAAGCATGTAGTTGAAACAAATCAACATAGCCTCCATGATATTTATGTTCATGGTGAATTATATCCTACTCATACATGCACTCAGTGTTGATTAATTTTAATGCATGTTCATGACTATTATCGCTCTCTAGCTGGTCGCTTCCCAGTCTCTTTCTAGCCTTCACTTGTACTAAGCAGGAATACTTCTTGTGCATCCAACTCCATAAACCCCAAAAAGTTATTCCATATGAGTCCACCATACCTTCCTATATGCGGTATTTACCTGCCGTCCCAAGTAAATTTGTATGTGCCAAACTCTAAACCTTCAAACGAAATTCTGCTTTGTATGCTCGAATAGCTCATGTATGAACTAGGGTTGTCTATATCTTCCATGCTAGGTGGGTTATTCTCAAGAGGAGTGGACTCCGCTCCTCATTCACGAGAAAATGGCTGGTAACCAAGATGCCCAGTCCCATGCTTAAATTAAATTAATTGCAAACAAAACTCCCCCACGATTGTTGATAGTTGGAGGCACCCGTTGTTTTGGACAAGCCATGGATTGATGTTTGTTGGTGGTAGGTGGAGTATAAACTTTACCATTCTGTTTGGGAACCGCCTATAATGTGTGTAGCATGGAAGATATCGAACTCTCGGTTGTTATGTTGACAATGAAAGTATACCACTCAAAATATTATTCATCTCTATTTCAAAATCGAGCTCTGGCACTGATACGTCTCCGTCGTATGAACTTTTCCAAACACTTTTGCCCTTGTTTTGGACTCTATCTTGTATGATTTGAATGGAACTAACCCGGACTGACGCTGCTTTCAGCAGAATTGCCACGGTGTTATTTTTGTGCAAAAATAAAAGTTCTCGGAATGACCTGAAAATCAACAGAGATTATTTTTGGAATATATAAAAATACTGGAAGAAGAATCCACGTCAGGGGGCCCACACCCTGTCCACGAGGGTGGGGGCACGCCTACCCCCTGGGCGCGCCCCCTGCCTCGTGGGCCCCTTGATGCTCCACCGACGTCCATCTTGACTCCATATACTCACTTTCGGGGAGAAAAAAGTCAGAGAGAAGGATTCATCGCGTTTTACGATATAGAGCCGCCACCAAGCCCTAAACTCTCTCGGGACGGCTGATCTGGAGTCCGTTCGGGGCTCCGGAGAGGGGAATCCGTCGCCATCGTCATCATCAACCTTCCTCCATCACCAATTTCATGATGCTCACTACCGTGCGTGAGTAATTCCATCATAGGCTTGCTGGACGGTGATGGGTTGGATGAGATTTATCATGTAATCGAGTTAGTTTTGTTAGGGTTTGATCCCTAGTATCCACTATGTTCTGAGATTGATGTTGCTATGACTTTGCTATTCTTAATGCCTGTTACTAGGCCCCGAGTGCCATAATTTCAGATCTGAACCTATTATGTTTTCATGAATACATGTGAGTTCTTGATCCTATCTTGCAAGTCTATAGTCACCTATTACGTGTTATAATCCGTAAACCCCGAAGTGACAATAATCTGGATACTTACCGGTGATGACCGTAGTTTGAGGAGTTCATGTATTCACTATGTGTTAATGCTTTGGTCTGGTACTCTATTAAAAGGAGGCCTTAATATCCCTTAGTTTCCAATAGGACCCCGCTGCCACGGGAGGGTAGGAGAAAAGATGTCATGCAAATTCTTTTCCATAAGCACATATGACTATATTCGGAATACATGCCTACATTACATTGATGAAGTGGAGCTAGTTCTTTGTCACCCTAGGTTATAACCATTGCATGATTGATCACATCCGACATAATTATCCATCACTAATCCATTGCCTACGAGCTTTTCATATATTGTTCTTCAGCTATTTACTTTTCCGTTGCTACTGTTACAATCACTATAAAACCCAAAAATATTACTTTTGCTACCATTACCACTATTATCATATTACTTTGCTACTAAACACTTTGCTGCAGATATTAAGTTTCCAGGTGTGGTTGAATTGACAACTCAGCTGCTAATACTTGAGAATATTCTTTGGCTCCCCTTATGTTGAATCAATAAATTTGGGTTGAATACTCTACCCTCAAAATTTTTTGCGATCCCCTATACTTGTGGGTTATCAAGACTACTTTCTGACGCCGTTGCCGGGGAGCATAGCTCTATTCTTTGAGTCACTTGGCATTTAT
Source organism: Triticum urartu (assembly GCF_056163025.1). Taxonomy (NCBI): domain Eukaryota; kingdom Viridiplantae; phylum Streptophyta; class Magnoliopsida; order Poales; family Poaceae; genus Triticum; species Triticum urartu. The sequence goes on from NC_141874.1 coordinate 580,200,445, forward strand.
ATCTGCTTATCATTATGAAGAACTTGAAAGATCAAAGAACCAAGATTTTTCCCACAACTGCGAGGGGAGGTAAGGAACTGCCATCTAGCTCTACACTTGATTCACCTTCTATTTTGAGTAAACTTGCGACACCTACACATGCTATTGATTCTGATAGGTCGCACGTTATTGATGATGCCACTTCTGCTATGCATGACGCTTATGATGAAACTACTTCTATGCTTGATACTACTGTGCCACTAGGTGAATTTCTTGATGAACAACTTGCTAGGGCTAGAGAGAATGAAATTATTGAAACTGATAATATTGATGAAAGTAACGATGAAGATTCTCCCCCTAGATATGAATTTCCTGTTGTGCCTGAGGGTTATGTTATGGATGAAGAAACTGCTAGAGACTTCTTAGCTTGCAATGATAGATCTGATCTTAAGAAATTATTAGCTAAGCTTAAAGAAAAGTCTTTGAATGCTAGAATGAAATATGACCCTACTTTTGCTACTTCACCCATCTTTATTTCTGATAAGGATTATGATTTCTCTGTCGATCCTGAGTTAATTACTTTGGTTGAATCTGATCCTTTCTATGGCTATGAATCTAAAACTGTTGTGGCACATCTTACTAAATTGAATGATATAGCCACCCTGTTCACTCATGATGAGAAAACTCGCTATTACTTTATCCTCAAGTTATTTTCATTCTCATTAAAGGGTGATGCTAAGACATGGTTTAATTCTCTTGATCCTGGTTGTGTGCGTAGTCCCCAAGATATGATTTATTACTTCTCTGCTAAATATTTCCCCGCTCATAAGAAACAAGCTACCTTAAGGGAAATATATAATTTTGTGCAAATTGAAGAAGAGAGTCTCCCAAAAGCTTGGGGAGGCTTCTCCGATTACTTAAAGCTTTGCTTGATCATCCTCTCAAGAAAAATGAAATACTTGATATCTTTTATAATGGACTAACCGATGCTTCCAGAGACTACCTCGATAGTTGTGCTGGTTGTGTTTTTAGGGAAAGAACTATTGATCCACCTGAATTGCTATTGAATAATATGTTGACTAATAAAAATAATTGGGCACTTCCTGAACCAACTCCTAAGCCAACTCCGAAGAAAAGGGATATTCTATTTCTCATTCCCGAAGATATGCAAGAGGCAAAGAAATCTATAAAAGAAAAAGGTATTAAAGCTGAAGATGTTAAGAATTTACCACCTATTGAAGAAATATATGGTCTTGATAACCCGACACAGGTAGTAAAGGTAAATACTCTCTACAGATTTGATAAATGTGAAATTCCACTTACTAACTTTGCTAGCCAATGCTTGGACGAGTGTGATGACTTTATGGTTAAACAAGAAAACTTCAATGCTTATGTTGGTAGACAATTGAAATACAATGCTGATATGCTTGAACACTTGAGTGATTATATGTCTAGATTTAAAGGTGAACTTAAACTTATTAGTAAACATGCTTCTATGGTTACCACTCAATTAGAACAAGTGCTTAAAGCTCAGAATGATTTGCTCAATGAGTTCAATAATAAAAAGAAGATAATGTTGTTAGAGTTATGACTAGAGGAGGCAAAATGACTCAGGAACCTTTGTATCCTGAGGGCCAACCCAAGATAATTGAGCAAGATTCTCACAGAGCTAATGTTGATACACCTAGTCCTTCTAAGAGGAAGAAAAACAAAAATGATAGGACTTTGCATGCTTCTAGTGAACCTGTTGTTGACATACCTGAGAATCCCAATGATATTTCTATTTCTAATGCTGAAACACAATCTGGTAATGAACATGAACCTAGTGATGATGTAAATGATGATGTTCACGTTGATGCTCAACCTAGCAATAATAATGATGTAGAAATTGAACCTGTTGTTGATCTTGATAACCCACAATCAAAGAATCAATGTTATGATGTAGCGACCCGACCTCAAACGGTCAAGTCTTTGTGCTTCAGTGTCATCCCTGGATCGGTAATGCTGACACACACAGTACTCGAGGATTTATAACAGAGTAGCAATCACACACTTATTACATCAAATGTCTCAAAAGAGTACTTATTACAATAAATATGGCTTAAGGCCATCTAATATGATAACAGCGGAAGGCTTGGAAGATAAAGTGAGTCCATCAACTCCAACGGCATAGCTGAGCTGCACGGCAATGACCTAATGAACCTTACTCCTCATCTGAAAAGTCTAAAACATAATACGTTGCAGCCTGAAAATGGGTCAGCACATGGAATATGCTGGCAAAGTAACATAGTAGAGCAAGAACAAAATAATGCTATCACTACATGCATATTTGGCTGGTGGAAAGCTCTATGGTTATAGTTTTTGCGAAAAGCCAATTTTTCCCTACAACAAAGGAATATATTTTAATTTAACTATCATGGTAGTTGAAACATCATTGAGAAGGTTCCACCAACTCAATCCCAATTAAAGTAATTATCAACCCAACATTATTAAGTTAAAAGTGATGAGATACTTAAGATACTCCAAGTACTAAGTACTCAAAATGTCAATAACCGGGGACACGGCTAACCATGATTAGTTTGTGCACTCTGCAGAGGTTTGCACACTTTTCCCCACAAGACTCGATTGCCTCCGTTGAATTTCTCGCACTACATGATGTTTGAGAAACGGATGACCGAGACACAGTCTTTTAGAAACATTAACTCTCTACTCCGGGCAGACCATACCAAACCTACAACCCACTACCTGCTGATCCACCTCTTCAAGAGCTTCATGTAACTTACTCAACTATGCTAGAGCCCATAATAGCTTGTGGCTGCACACGGAAGTTTCTAGCATGAATCATCTCGGTTCCCTTTGAGCCTGGGTGGCGGTCCATAGGAAAATCACACGGAACCCCAGGATTTCCAAAAATACAGGCAACACTGGGTACTCCAGGTGCCTCAATCCACCCAGATGTGTATTCAAGTTGCCACCTTAAGTTAAACCATTATTTAACAATATCACATCTATCATGGATTTCACTCACCCAAACCACGTCTACGAGCATAGCATAACAGTATAAGCAATTCGTACAAGTAACTCCCAAGGTTTGAATATAACAGGGCAATAGGTTCTACCTCATCAACTACTTCCCACCCACAAGTTAATGACATCCTAACCATGCAATGTTTGAGGATTGGAACTAATGCATAAAAACTGGGTGATAAAGGGATATGATCAAAGTGTTACTTGCCTTGCTGACGATCCGCGAAACTAGGGACTCCAAATAACACGCTTCGCAGTCCGGGAATTCTATCGCAAACAAACAATAACATACATAAGCAATCAAGCAAACAAGCACGGGTAAAACTCAAATAAGAAGATCTCACCAGAAAGTTCAACTTAAGAACTCCGGTCTGCAAAAAGAATCAAATCAAATAGAGCAATGAAACTTAAACGGCGAAAGAAACAAGATCCGTTTACTAATCTGGACCTAGGTCAAATTTTACAGTAGCAAAAGCTTGTTCAAGTTGGTTAAACAGAAAGAGGGTCTCGAGACGAAGATCTAGGCGCTTGAATCGCTTGATTCCGACTAACTAGCGAAAAGATAAACTAGAACGAAAATCGGATCAGAAATAACCGCGGAAGAATTTGATAAAAGAAAACTGACGAACAGGCTAACGAATGAGGGTTCGTTGTTTGTAACTAACGAGTGAAAACCTTCCATTAAAACGAACGTATGGACGAACGTCAGCTAAAAAGAAAAACCGGAAAAAGCCCGGTGAACCGAAAAAAACAAACTAGGATTTTTCTTAAAAAATCTGATCGGTTTTTCTTATAAAAACCGGCGGCAACGGCTACCTCGTCGGTCCGGCAAGACGCGGCGGCGGCGGCGTGGCACGGTGCGGCAGCGGGCGGTGGCGGCTGCGGGCGGCGGCGGCGGCTGTGGGCGGGGCGAGGCGGTGGTGGCGGGTGGTGGTGGCGGTGGGGGCTGGGTATTTAAGGGGGGGTGGCGGTGCAGAGGAGGGGCAAAGGCGATGGGGAGGGGAGTCCGGCTCGGACTCCTCCGAGTCGGCGGCGGCGCGGCTGGTGTCTAGGAGGGAGACGACGCGCGGGAGGGAGCGAGCCGGTGGCTGGGCTTCGGCCCAGTTAGCCACTGCACCTTTTTTTAAATAATTCCGCTGAACAGACAAAAATCCTAGAAAATAAAATAAAAATCTAAAACTGCCAAAACAAATTTTCACCGTCTAAATAAAATACTTAGAACGAGGTGAACATTTTCTTGGCCCTAAAATGCAATTTTTGAAAATGTGCAATTTTTCTAATGCAAACAAAATTGCAATAAAATCCAAATAAAAATAAATATTTGATTTTAATATTTTTCCTCCAATATTTCAATTATTCTGGAGAAGTCATATTATCTCCTCTCATATACTTTAATATGAAATATTTTTGGAGAGAAATATAATTAAAACCAAAAATCCTCGTTTCAATATTTGATAAAATCAAATTTGAAAATCGGGGAAATCCCCAACTCGCTCTGAGGGTCCTTGAGTTGCTTAGGATTTCGAGGATCGCGAGACGAAATGCAATAAAATATGATATGCAAGAACGATCTATGTATAACATTCCAAATTGAAAATTTGGGATGTTACAAACCTACCCCCTTAAGATGAATCTCGCCCTCTAGATTCGGGTTGGCTAGAAAATAGGTGTGGGTGGTCTTTGCGGAGATCATCCTCTCGTTCCCAGGTGGCTTCATCCTCGGTATGGTGGCTCCACTGAACTTTGCAAAACTTGATAACCTTGTTGTGGGTGACTCGACTGGCAAACTCCAAAATATTGACTGGCTTCTCCTCATAAGTCAAATCATTGTCCAACAGAATCGCCTCCAAGGGTACGGTATCTCTTAGCGGTATATCGACCATCTCAGCATGGCACTTCTTCAACTGGGAAACGTGAAACACATCGTGAACTCCTGACAGTCCTTCAGGTAACTCCAACTTGTAGGCAACTTCTCCCATCAGTTCCAAAACACGATACGGTCCTACAAATCTCGGGGCTAACTTTCCCTTAACTCCAAAACGTTTCACTCCTTGCAAAGGTGATACTCGCAGATATGCTCTATCTCCAATTTCATAGGTTACCTCCTTGCGTTTCAAATCTACATAACTCTTCTGTCTGGACTGAGCTATCTTCAGTCTATCTCGAATCAGTTTAACCTTCTCCTCAGACTCTTTGATCAAGTCTGGTCCAAACAACCGTCAGTCTCCAACTTCATCCCACATCAACGGTGTTCTGCGCCTTCATCCATACAGGGCTTCAAACGGTGCCATCTTCAAACTGGCTTGGTAACTATTGTTGTATGAGAACTCTGCGTAAGGCAGATTGTCATCCCAACTAGACCCATAATCTAGCGCACAGGCTCTCAATATATCCTCCAGAATCTGGTTGACTCTCTCGGTCTGTCCATCAGTCTACGGGTGGAATGCTGTACTGAACTCCAACCTTGTTCCCAAAGTCTGGTGCAGCTGATGCCAAAACTTTGAGGTAAAATGTGTCCCTCTATATGATACGATGGTCCCTGGAACTTCATGCAGACATACGATACCGGTCATATATATCTTGGCCAACTTTGCACTGGTATAAGTTGTTTTCACTGGGATAAAGTGTTTGTAACATCCCAAAATTCTAAATTTTGGAATGTTATAATAAATAGATATGTTGATTGTTTGTTTGATTGTTGTGTGATTGATTGAGTGAAATTCGAAACCTTTTTGAAAGTTAAACGAGAGGGAATAAAAGGACTTTCCCAAACTTTCACCTTTTTGCATTTTTGATCTCCATGAATTCAAATTCTTTTCACCACGAAACCCTAGAGAGAAGATAACATGACTTCTTCCATTTATTTAAATGAAAAGGCGTGTTGAAAATATTTGAATTTCATTTGAAAATATTTCCAGTTCTGAAACTTTAAGAAATTCAATGATTTTCATGAGAGAAGATAAAATGACTTCTTCAAAACATATGAAATATGAGTTGGGAGTTTCAAAGAAACTCAAATTTAAAATCCATTTGAAATTTATTTTTTCAATTTGGGTTATTTGAGTTTTATTCAAATTATTTTTCTCCAAAAACAAAGTACATGGAAAATAGGGTAACATGATTCCCTAAAATAGAAAATTGGAGAAAAATTAATTTGAAATCATTTCGGTATTTTTAAAATGATTTTTATTGGATTTTATTAGACCAGTAGCACTCTTTGAATTATCTGAATTTGTGTGGATTTTATTTGGCATTATAAAAATGTCCATGTTGTAGAAAATCTTTTTTTGCAAATTTTGGTATATTATATGCCTATATAAAATTATTATTTATTTTGTTTTATTTATGTTTGTTGTCTAGAAAATCTTTAAAAAAAATATAGAAACCTCGCCGACTGGGCCGGCCCAGCACCCAGCCAGGCTGCGGCCCAGCTCGCCCTCGTCCCCGATCGGGATTCCTCCCGAGTCCGCATCACCGCCGCCGCTCGCCGTGGATGCTCCGGCCTCCTCTGCCCCCTTCCCCACGCCACCTCGGAGCCGCCCCGCCCCCTATAAAAGCCGAGGCCCGGCCCCGCCTCGCCTCCTCTCGTTTCGCCGCCACCCTCGCCTGCATCCCGCTGCGCCACCCGCGCCCGATCTGAGCCGCCGCCACCTGCTGCTGCCACCGACGCCGCTGCTGCACGCCGCGTAGCCACCCCGCGCCGCCTCGAGCCGCTGCCGTCGCCTCGCCGGAACCGCCGTCTTGCTGCGCCGCCCTCGCCGAAGTTAACCGCCGCCGCCGTAGGACTTTTCCCTCGAACCGGTATAAACTGAATTAACCTGCCCTGGTTTTACTTTGTTTTTTTATTATATATATAGATCGATTTTCTCTTTTAGATCGGTTTTTCTTTTTAGCCTAGTTATTTTCGAGAACGTTCACTGGTTATGTCTTCACAGTGAACGGATTCAGTCGTTAGCAATCGGTAACGAACGTTCACTATTTATACTTTTTATTTTATTTTAGTTTTCTGCCAGGGACCTATTCGCTAGGTTTTCTTTTACAGTTTAGTCCCTGGTTTTCAAACGGTTACAGCTTTTACACCATTTGTCCAAATCCAACGAAACCAACGCCCACTTCTCCGATATGATCTCCTCTATCTAGTAATCCAACTCAAACATGTTTTTGAAAGTTTAAAATTTGAATTAGACCAGATTTGTATTCAAACTTCGTTTGATCGTAACTTGAGTTTCATAGCTCCGTTTGAGTTGATTCTTTTTGCTTTTCGAAGCTCTTGACCTAAACTTTCTGATAAGGCCAAATTCATACAATTTTGGTACTGTTAGAAATTGTTTTATGTTGCAAGAGTTATTTGCTTGGTTTTGATGTTTTCCGAATTGCTTTCTTCGTTCTTTCCGACCTTTTGAGTGATTGCTTATGTGTGGTTACTACTGCTTGCTTATGATAGATTGACCGGAGTGTGATGAGTAGAACTATCAAGAGTTATGAGTGCAAATCATCTTCATCAACATTGCAGGAAAGTTCACACTTTGATCATACTTTCCATTACCCAGTTTTATGCATTAGTTTCAACCCTCAAACATTGCATGATTAGGATCTAATTAAATTGTGGGTATTGGGAAGTAGTTGATGAGGTAGGAACCTATTGCCCTGCATTCAAAGCTTTGGGAGTTACTTCTACGTTTGCTTATAATGCCATGCTATGCTAGTAGACGTGGATGGGTGAGTGTATCCATGACAGATGTGAGATTGATAAATTAATGGTTTACTTAAGGTGGCAACTTTAACACACATCTGGGTGGATTGAGGCACCTGGATATTCCAGCGATTGCCTGTTTAGGCACCTGGGTATTCCAACGATTGCCTGTTTCTCTTTTGGACCGCCACCCAGGTTCAAAGGGATCATGAGATTATTCATGCTAGAAACTTCCGTGTGCAGCCACAAGCTATTATGGGCTCTAGCATAGTTGACTAAGTCGTGCGAACTCTTACAGTGGTAGACTAGCAGATGTAGGGGATGTAGGTTGGTACGGTCTACCCATTTGTAAGGTGCTAGCGCTTTTGAAAGACTATGTCTCGGTCATCCGTTTCTCAAACATCATGAAGTGCGAGAATCCCAATGGAGGAGATCGAGTCTTGTGGGGAAAAGTGCGCAAACCACTGCAGAGTGTATAAACTAATCATGATTAGCCGTGTCCCCGGTTACAGACGTTTTGAGTATCTAGTACTTGGATTATCATGTGAATCTCATCATGTGACTTTAATTAATTTTGTTGGGTTTTAATGATGACATTTAATTGGGATTGAGAGGGTATCTACACTCTCAATGTTTAACAACCACCATAATAGAAATAAAATTTATTCCTTTGCAGTAGGGAAAATTTGGCTTTTCGGAAAAACCATTTAACCATAGAGCTTTCCACCAGCCATATATGCATGCAGTGATAGCCATTGTTCATCATTCTCTATGGTGTGAATTTGCCAGTACATTCAATGTACTGACCCTTTGTGGCTGCAACATCTCATGTTGCAGGATTATCTTACGTCGAGTAAGTGATACGTTAGGGTTACGATTTCTACACTCAACTTTGTCATTGGTGTTGATGGGAATCCACAACCTTGTTACTCCCGCTATTTGGATTGAGGTAATAGTATTTACGTTACTTTATACATGTGATTTACCTCTGTTATAAATCCTCGAGTACTGTGTGTGTCAGCATACCGATGCAGGGATGACACTTAAGCACAGAGACTTGATCCATTCGGGTCGGGTCGCTACAAGATGGTATCAGAGCACATGTTGACTGTAGGACGTGACCCTAGAAACTGGCAAGCCCATAGGAAAGATTTTTCTCTAAAACTTTACTTTTCAAAAAGATCTTTCACCTCTGTTCTCTTCTGAGCTTATTCAAATATCCCCTTTTAGTGAGACCATACCCCCTTTTCCCTTTTTACCACACGAAGATTTGACTAATGAGACCACTCCAAGAAGTACAAGATATCGGACAACCGAGACCATTCGGAATGAAGAGGATTTTACCATACATTATGATAATGGAAACTACAACTGTTGAAGACTCTGAAGACTAGGAGAATTGGAGGCTCCGAAGAATTTCCAGATTTGTGTGACCTAGGAAGGCTACCCTTATGGAACTTGGCAGACTATGGAAGTTGTCAATACCCGAGATCAAGGTGTATCGGAGAAAGACCGGAGCATGGAGAGTTAAAAACTCAAAGTTTTGTCAAGGAAAACCATAAGGCAGGAGATATCAACTATGGAGAGATAGCTCATGGAAATGACAAGAGCAGAACCATGGCTATCCATGAGGTTATCGCCCGCTTATGATATTTTCACCGTGCTAAGTTAAGCATGCATATGCATGGAAGGATTGGATGGTAGAAGGTTGATGGAGCACCTATTAGCAAGAGGTGAAGTTTTAACCTTAGCTGATGTAACACCGGGATCTGGAGTATTACATGAAGGATTTTAAGATGGACCTTTAGGAAGCTATGTTTGACAAAGAGCATTTCATGAAGAACTCAGGATCCAGAATCTCAAAGTAGCCAAGCTAGAGGAGTAAAACCTCGAGATAGAGGAGATTCATCAGGAACGGAAGGACCGTTGTGCCATGATTCATGCCAAGGATGTTGAAACCTAGAAGTTAGGAATGCAACTCCAGAATACTAAAGGACGTCTCAAGAGACCTCGCGTCAACAGAGTTGATCTGGCAAAAGAACTTGAGAAAGACAAGCATGATAGGAAGAAGCCATTGGAGGCATGAACAAGGCTTGAAGAGTTTGGAGACGTTGAAGATTTATTGACCTTTAGAAGACCAAACCCCTATTATATACCTACGTTAGATGCGACGTTTGTGAGCTGTCATTTGTTTGATGTTTTTCCCGACAGCCACAAATAAAATCTGTCTTTTCAAAACTTTTGTTTGTATTGTGTGTATCCCTCTCTATCTCTCTTATCTCACCCCAAACCCATGGACCCAATAGAGGATGAATGAAGATGAGCTTATATTTCCTGGACCGATGAGTCAATTGGAGACAGACCGATGGATTCAGAACATGGAGGATCACATGGAGAATAACCCTATAGTTGGAAATGATATGACACAACATGCTCTCCAGTGCTTTGAAAGAGGTGCTGCTACTTGGTGGAGGATGTACCAAACCATCAATGGATGGCAAGGAGTAACCACTTGGAAAGAATTTAAGTTGACTCTGCCAAAGTCTCGACTTGTGTCCCAGAAGTTGAAGTCTAATGGAAAGGATATGAAGAAACCTTGTGCATGCAATATTTGTGGTGAAATAGGACACACTCATAAAGAACACAAGGATGAATGCCCTAATTGTGAAGGAAGTCACCCAGTTGAAGAATGCCCACCTAGGCAGATTACTTGTTTCTTGTGTGCAGGAACTACCCACTATCTTGCTCAGTGTCACATTTACCCCATGGTACAATGAACCATCCAGCAGAATAAAGAAGTAATGAAAGGAGCCCTCATGGAAATTTTAGAAGAAACTTTGATGAAGGAAGAGGTGGAGGACACACCTAAACAAGACCCGAGTAAACCCCACACTAAGTCTTGCTATTCATGTGGAGAAGGACACATCTCCCAAAATTGTTTGAATGGGGATCTAGTAGAATTCCCGACGGAGGAAGTAGAATATGACCCACAAGAAATAGAAGCCATGATCGGCATGGAAAGGTCCAGGAGGAGAAGCAGATTGAATTCCAGGCAGGGCCTGAGTCATATCACCTATTACAGGTGCAAGGAGTCAGGGCACTACCTCAGCAGTTGCCCAAAAAAGGAAACCTCGAGACTTGTCAGAAGTAATATATTTTCGTTGTAATGGAGCAGGGCACTTTGCCAGAGAATGCCCCAAGGAGAAGGAAACTTGTGCTAGATAGTTGAGTTTGCAACAAAAGAAATGGAGTAGTAGAAGTGAGATCATTTTCTTTTATATTGAGGTGTTGAGTTGAGACATGTAACTGAAAAGCGAGAGATTGTAATCATTTGAGAATGAATAAAGTTAGCATCATTGGTACTAATATGGATTTTATGGGTTGTTACTCCATGAAGAAGAATTTTGCCATTTTGAGGATATGAGAAATATGGTCTATGGAAGATTTGTGCATTTTAAGGGTGGTCGTACCCTGTAAGAACCGTTGACCCCTGGAAAAGATAAGGATACTCCACTGAGTGGATTTCGGACAAAATGAATACGAGTTTTGTCTCGATATGTGTGATACCCCAAGAGTGTGTGGGATGAAGTTGGAGACCGTCAGTTGTTTGGACCAAATGTGATCAAGGAGTCAGAAGAGAATGTTAAAGTTTATTCGAGATAGACTGAAGGTAGCTCAGTCCAGGCAGAAGAGTTATGTAGACTCAAAAACTCAAGGAGGTAGTCTATGAAATTGGAGGCAGCGCATGTCTTCGTGTGTCCCCTCTGCGAGGAGTTAAACGATTTGGAATTAAGGGAAAGTTAGCCCCGAGATTTGTAGAACCATACCGAGTTTTGGAGCGTATGGGAGAAGTGGCCGACAAGTTGGAGTCACCCGAAGGACTGTCAGGAGTTGATGATGTGTTTCACGTTTTCCAGTTGAAGAAGTGTCATGCAGATTCCCTGTAAGGACGCTTGACCCTGGAAAGGATAATGATGTTCCATGAAGTGGAGTATGGACTTCATAAGTATAAATTTTTATCTCGGTATGTGGGATATCCCACGAGGATGAAGAGATAAATTACTATTGGATATAAAGGAGGTATGATGTCGGAAATATGGATCAATGGAAATTCCATGATGAGTCTGAGTAATCGTGCATGTCCTAGTTTGTTGCCAATAGAAGGAAGGAAGATAGTACAATTGGATGAATTTAAGAATACTAGGAAGTTGGAAGTTGGAATAATGATCAGTTGCCTGATGATAATTTCAAGGACTACAAGTGATGAGATGGGCCATAACCCACAGGCCCCAGGACCTGCCAAGGAGCAAGCACACTCTTGCTGAAGGGAAAACCCTGGAAGAAGTTACGATTTTATCGATAGAAGATCTTATACGAGTAACGCAAAACCTGAGAGTTGTGAAGGAACGATAGATGTTTGTTCGGCTTGCAGAATCTATGGATATATCCGAACTTGGTTCGTCGACAAGAGAAATTCTGCAATGCTTGTGCGTATGACCGAGTGATAGAATGCGAGATTCGCTAAACCATATACAAAGTAATGATTTGGGTGTGGGATGGATTGATCACCATACCGACTTACTCTTATTATTCGCCTTGCTATATGGGATGGTAAATCTGAGTGACTTACCTATACTAGAGAGACGACGATATTAAACCTTGTTTAAACCTTAGAATGGTATAGAAATTTTCCCTTGTACACGACAGCTTTTGCCAACCGTAGGTTATACGGTGAGGATCAACCAGACCCATTTCGTGCAGGAGAAACCCTAAATTGTTAACCACCATGAGATATCGATAGTTAGTTAGTATTGGCGCCAGACCCGTCAGCTAAGAAGACCAATCTCGGAATAACCTTACCAAGAGGAAAGGACAGAAGAATTGAGGAAAAGGTTATGCCACTACCGGAAGAGCTCGGAGAGGGAATTTTCTCGAGGATCTGAGAAGACCGACACTGTCAAGAATAAGGATGGAGTATATGAGTTTTGATGAAACAGTAACCATGCTTCTAAGGGTGGTAACACCCCAGACCCCTGTGACGATTGATGGATTTTGAGGAGACCCCCAAACCCTAACCTTTTTCTTGCTAGCTTCTCCGAATCTCGAGGACGACATTCATTTTAAGGGTGGTAGGTTTGTAACATCCCAAAATTCTAAATTTTGGAATGTTATAATAAATAGATAGGTTGATTGTTTGTTTGATTGTTGTGTGATTGATTGAGTGAAATTCAAAACCTTTTTGAAAGTTAAATGAGAGGGAATAAAAGGACTTTCCCAAACTTTCACCTTTTTGCATTTTTGATCTACGTGAATTCAAATTCTTTTCACCACGAAACCCTAGAGAGAAGATAACATGACTTCTTCCATTTATTTAAATGAAAAGGGGTGTTGAAAATATTTGAATTTCATTTGAAAATATTTCCAGTTCTGAAACTTTAAGCAACTCAATGATTTTCATGAGATAAGATAAAGTGACTTCTTCAAAACATATGAAATATGAGTTGGGAGTTTCAAATAAACTCAAATTTAAAATCCATTTGAAATTTATTTTTTCAATTTGGGTTATTTGAGTTTTATTCAAATTATTTTTCTCCAAAAACAAAGTACATGGAAAATAGGGTAACATGATTCCCTACAATAGAAAATTGGAGAAAAATTAATTTGAAATCATTTCGGTACTTTTAAAATGATTTTTATTGGATTTTATTAGACCAGTAGCACTCTTTGAATTATCTGAATTTGTGTGGATTTTATTTGGCATTATAAAAATGTCCATGTTGTAGAAAATCTTTTTCTGCAAATTTTGGTATATTATATGCCTATATAAAATTATTATTTATTTTGTTTTATTTATGTTTGTTGTCTGGAAAATCTTTAAAAAAAATATAGAAACCTCGCCGACTGGGCCGGCCCAGCACCCAGCCAGGCCGCGGCCCAGCTCGCCCGTCGTCCCGGATCGGGATTCCTCCCGAGTCCGCATCACCGCCGCCGCTCTCCGTGGATGCTCCAGCCTCCTCTGCCCCCTTCCCCACGCCACCTCGGAGCCGCCCCACCCCCTATAAAAGCCGAGGCCCGGCCCTGCCTCGCCTCCTCTTGTTTCGCCGCCGCCCTCGCCTACATCCCGCTGCGCCGCCCGCGCCCGATCCGAGCCGCCGCCGCCTGCTGCTGCCACCGACGCCGCTGCCACACGCCGCGTAGCCACCCCGTGCCGCCTCGTGCCGCTGCCGTCGCCTCGCCGGAACCGCCGTCTCGCTGCGCCGCCCTCGCCGAAGTTAACCGCCGCCGCCGTAGGACTTTTCCCTCGAACCGGTATAAACCGAATTAACCTGCCCTGGTTTTACTTTGTTTTTTTATTATATATATAGATCGATTTTCTCTTTTAGATCGGTTTTTCTTTTTAGCCTAGTTATTTTCGAGAACGTTCACTGGTTATGTCTTCACAGCGAACGGATTCAGTCGTTAGCAATCGGTAACGAACGTTCACTATTTATACTTTTTCTTTTATTTTAGTTTTCTGCCAGGGACCTATTCGCTAGGTTTTCTTTTACAGTCTAGTCCCTGGTTTTCAAACGGTTACAGCTTTTACACCATTTGTCCAAATCCAACGAAACCAACGCCCACTTCTCCGATATGATCTCCTCTATCTAGTAATCCAACTCAAACATGTTTTTGAAAGTTTAAAATTTGAATTAGACCAGATTTGTATTCAAACTTCGTTTGATCGTAACTTGAGTTTCATAGCTCCGTTTGAGTTGATTCTTTTTGCTTTTCGAAGCTCTTGACCTAAACTTTATGATAAGGCCAAATTCATACAATTTTGGTACTGTTAGAAATTGTTTTATGTTGCAAGAGTTATTTGCTTGGTTTTGATGTTTTCCGAATTGCTTTCTTCGTTCTTTCCGACCTTTTGAGTGATTGCTTATGTGTGGTTACTACTGCTTGCTTATGATAGATTGACCGGAGTGTGATGAGTAGAACTATCAAGAGTTATGAGTGCCAATCATCTTCATCAACATTGCAGGAAAGTTCACACTTTGATCATACTTTCCATTACCCAGTTTTATGCATTAGTTTCAACCCTCAAACATTGCATGATTAGGATCTAATTAAATTGTGGGTATTGGGAAGTAGTTGATGAGGTAGGAACCTATTGCCCTGCATTCAAACCTTTGGGAGTTACTTCTATGTTTGCTCATAATGCCATGCTATGCTAGTAGACGTGGATGGGTGAGTGTATCCATGACAAATGTGAGATTGATAAATTAATGGTTTATTTAAGGTGGCAACTTTAACACACATCTGGGTGGATTGAGGCACCTGGGTATTCCAGCGATTGCCTGTTTAGGCACCTAGGTATTCCAGCGATTGCCTATTTTTCTTTTGGACCGCCACCCAGGCTCAAAGGGATCATGAGATTATTCATACTAGAAACTTCCGTGTGCAGCCACAAGCTATTATGGGCTCTAGCATAGTTGACTAAGTCGTGCGAACTCTTACAGTGGTAGACTAGCAGATGTAGGGAATGTAGGTTGGTACGGTCTACCCATTCGTAAGGTGCTAGCGCTTCTGAAAGACTATGTCTCGGTCATCCGTTTCTCAAACATCATGTAGTGCGAGAATCCCAACGGAGGAGATCGAGTCTTGTGGGGATAAGTGCGCAAACATCTGCAGAGTGTATAAACTAATCATGATTAGCCGTGTCCCCGGTTACAGACGTTTTGAGTATCTAGTACTTGGATTATCATGTGAATCTCATCATGTGACTTTAATTAATTTTGTTGGGTTTTAATGATGATATTTAATTGGGATTGAGAGGGTGTCTACACTCTCAATGTTTAACAACCACCATAATAGAAATAAAATTTATTCCTTTGTAGTAGGGAAAATTTGGCTTTTCGGAAAAACCATTTAACCATAGAGCTTTCCACCAGCCATATATGCATGTAGTGATAGCCATTGTTCATCATTCTCTATGGTGTGAATTTGCCAGTACATTCAATGTACTGACCCTTTGTGGCTGCAACATCTCATGTTGCAGGATTATCTTACGTCGAGTAAGTGATACGTTAGGGTTACGATTTCTACACTCAACTTTGTCATTGGTGTTGATGGGAATCCACAACCTTGTTACTCCCGCTATTTGGATTGAGGTAATAGTATTTACGTTACTTTATACATGTGATTTACCTCTGTTATAAATCCTCGAGTACTGTGTGTGTCAGCATACCGATCCAGGGATGACATTTAAGCACAGAGACTTGATCCATTCGGGTCGGCTCGCTACAGTGTGCCTCTTTGGTCAAGCGGTCAACTACTACCCATATAGAATCATATCCTGATTTTGTCCTGGGCAATCCAGTGATAAAATCCATGCCAAGTTTATCCCACTTCCATTCGGGTATCGGCATAGGCTATAGCAATCCTGCTGGCTTTTGATGCTCTGCCTTCACTCTCTGACATACATCACATACAGCTACATACTCGGCGATATCCTTCTTCATCCCTGTCCACCAGAAACGTTCCTTCAAATCCAAATACATCTTGGTGTTTCTGGGGTGTATCGAGTATGGTGAGTCATGAGCCTCCTGAAGTATTAACTTCCTGATCTCTGTGTTATTGGGCACACACATGGTCCTCAAACCAAAAGGTGTCGTGCTCATCCTCACGAAAACATTTGGCCTTTCCTTCGCTCATTTTCTCTTTTATCTCGGCAATCTCTTCGTCGTCCTTCTGAGCTTCTCGAATCTTTCCCAACAATGTAGACTGGACCTCCATTGTTGCAACAAAACCTCTAGGAACAATCTCCAATCGAAGTTCCCAGAGATCCTCTTCTAACTCCTTCGACAATATCGTGCTCTCTAGGGTATTAGCATAACTCTTCCGGCTCAAAGCGTCTGCTACGACATTGGCCTTTCCTGGATGATAGTGAAGCTTCATGTCATAATCCTTTATGAGCTCCAACCATCTCATCTGCCTAAGGTTCAGTTCCTTCTGTGTGAAGATGTACTTCAAACTCTTATGATCCGTGTACACATCACAATGGGTTCCAATAAGATAATGTCTCCAGGTCTTCAACGCATGCACTACGGCTGCTAGCTCCAAATCATGCATAGAGTAATTCAACTCGTGTGGTTTTAGTTGTCGTGAGGCATACGAAACAACTCTTCCGTCCTGCATAAGCACACTTCCAAGTCCTAGGCGAGAGGCGTCGCAATACACTTGGAAATCCTTATGTATATCTGGCAGTGTCAGCACTGGGGCTGTAGTCAAACGTTTCTTCAGCTCCTGGAACCTTGCCTCGCAATCTTCCGTCCATTTAAACTTGGTATTCTTCTTCAATAACTCCTTCATTGGCTTTGCAATATTGGAAAAATTCTCAATGAATCTCCGATAGTATCCTGCGAGTCCAAGAAAACTGCGGATCTCGCTAACTGAAGTGGGTGCCAACCATTCATTGACTGATTGAACCTTGGTGGGGTCTACTACTATACCTTCTCCTGATATAACATGTCCAAGGAATCCGACTTCCTTCAACCAAAACTCGCATTTGCTGAACTTGGCATACAACTGATGTTCCCTAAGTTTCTCGAGAACTAAACGCAAATGCTCCTTATGCTCCTCTTCATTCTTCGAATATACCATTATATCATCAATGAACACCACAACAAACTTATCCAAATATTCCATGAACACCTTGTTCATCATGCTCATGAAATAGGCAGGGGCATTAGTCAGTTCAAACGACATGACCGTGTATTCGTATAACCCGTACCATGTGGTGAATGTTGTCTTTGGCATATCCTTCTCTCGTATCTTCAACTGATGGTATCCCGATCACAGATCGATCTTCGAAAACACCTTAGCTCCTTGCAGCTGGTCAAACAGATCATTGATCATCGGCAATGGGTACTTGTTCTTAATCGTCACTTCATTCAAGGCCCGATAATCAACAACCATTCTTAGGGACTTATCCTTCTTCTCAACCAAAAGCATTGGGGCTCCCCATGGCGATGAACTCCGTCGAATGTAACCTTTCTCTAATAACTCCTTGATCTGTTTCTTAATCTCCTCCAGATCATTCGCGGGCATCCGATAAGGTCTCTAGGATATTGGCCCTGTTCATGGCAATAGCTCTATCAAAAACTCGATGTCTCGATCCGGTGGCATGCTTGGTAACTCCTCTGGGAAAACATTCGGGTAATCCTTTACTACAGGCACTTCCTCCCAAACAACTCCCGTGAGGGTATTTACTTGGCTACTTCTTGGTGCATGCCTAGATACGTACTTGATCCTTTTTCCCTCCGGGATGGTGAGACAAATTGACTTACTAACACAGTCAATGCTTCCTCCATACTTTGACATCCAGTCCATTCCTAATATCACATCCAATCCTTGTGACTCCAAGATAATTAGGTCGGACGGAAAAACATGGCTGGCAATGGTTAAGGGTATCCGGTCGCACCATCGACTAGCCATATACTCTGCTCTAGGTGAACTTACTAGTAGAGGGGTCCTAAGGGTTTGGGTCGGTAGTTTAAACTTATCCACGAATTCCCTTGATATGTATGAATGCGATGCACCAATATCAAAAAGAACAAGAGCGGTAAATGACTTAACTAAAAACTTACCTATAACCGTGTCTGGCTGCTCTTCAACCTCCTCCACGTTAACGTGGTTCACTTGTCCTTTGTTGAATGGATTGGGCTTCTTTCCAGCGCTCCCATTCCCGTTTCCATTCTTCCCTTCAGGGCACTCCGTGGCATAGTGTCCAGTCTTCTCGCACTTATAGCAAGTGACGTGGCTTAGGTCTCTCTTGGTGAGTGTGGCTGGATTGGGGCGGTTCTGATTTTTGCTTGCACCATTCCCATTCCCATTCCTTGGGCCAGTATGGTTATGGTTACTTCCTCCATTATGGGTGTGGCTTCCATGGTTATGAACAAGTCCTCCCGAGTTCGGGTTAGGCGAGGTTTCTTCTGAGCTCCTAAGTTATACCTCCCTTGTCCATACTTCCTCTTATGGCTCTCAATCTGCTGCTGCTTCCCTTCAATCATAAGAGCCTTATCTACCAACTCCTGGTAGTTGTTGAATGTTGCCACCATCAACTGCATGCTCATCTCATCATTCAGCCCTTCCATAAACTTCTCCTGCTTCGCGGCATCTGTGGCCACATCATCAGGGGCATAGCGAGATAACTTGCTAAACTCATCCACGTACTGAGCCACAGTACGATTCCCCTGGCGTAAGTTGCGAAACTCACGCTTCTTCATACTCATTGCTCCAGTTGAGACATGGGCTGTACGGAAGGCTTGCTGAAACTGGTCCCATGTCACCGTGGCTATAGGGTAGGTAACAGTGTAATTCTCCCACCATGAGGCTGCTGGTCCATCCAACTGATGTGCGGCAAAATGCACCTTCTCAGCATCGGTACATCCTGCAGTGGTTAACTCCCTTCCAATCCTGCGGAGCCAATCATCTTCTACTATGGGCTCAGTGCTACTAGAAAACACCGGCGGCTGCAACCTCAGAAAACGAGCTAAGTTGTCAACTGGTGGTGGTGGTGGATTGCTGTTGTTGTTGTTGTTGCCTTGGTTCTGGACTAACAACTGCATCAGAGTATTCTGTTGCTGGATCAACTGAGTGAGCTCCGGTGGGAAGGTAAATCCGGGGTTACATCTCGGAGGCATCTGATGGGTTTAGAGGGGAGAGATTAGAATAGAATGAGGTCTAATGAGAAAGCACTACCCATATGCACATGAGACAAACACAAACATATCACTCAAACAATCAAGCAAGGCATACAATCGGTCTAGAACTATCGCAAAGGTGCTCGGACTACTCTATTTACATGGTGGAATACTACTACTGATGTGGTGGTCTACTAAAAATATTCCTCGGTTGAAGACTCCATGATGTCTGCTCCAGCTTCGTCTTCAAAGTCATCATCGCTAAGGTTGGAGTCGGTGTCGTCGATGATGATGTAGTCCTCCGGGCGAATCTCCTTGGGTTCTTCGTCTTCTCCTCCTGGTGCGAGGCCTTCTAGGAATACTCCTAGCTTCCTTTCTAGATCGTCATTCTTCTCCACTAGTACGACGATTTCCTCCTCATAATCTTCATGTGTAGCCTTAAGTTCTTCCTCCAGTTCCGTGATCCTAGTCATTGCCTTCTTCAGATCTATCATGCCTGCACATATCCGATTCTCTTGGCGTCGAATGTGCTGGTTTAGTTCCTGGATGAAAGCTGCAATTGATCTATCCTTCCTGGTGCTGATCATCTCCCATTGCTCGTCTCGGCGCCCACAAATCTGGTAGATAGTATCCTTAAGTTCCTTATGATAAACTTCTCCAATGCCTCCCATGGTGATGTGAGCTGCCATACTCTTTCCTAGACTCCAGGTTGGTGCATCAAAGGAAAACTCTATGGGTTTAGTGATTGGCGTGAAGGTCCTTCCTAGAACTTGAACTTGAATCATCCATCGCTCCTCTTCTGGTAAAGTGGCGTTGTAGGTCCTGGTGAAGCTTGGTATTCCTATGTTCAGGTACCTAGTGACTTCCTTTAAGTGCCGTCCAAAAGGTGCTTCTTCATCCGGTTGTGCAAACTTGTTCCATGCATCCGCCATCCTAAAGAATGGAAAATGGAGAGGAGACAGAAATGAGAAGAGAATAGTGATCTATGGTTTTAGCTTAGTGGTCGTGTCCTACACTCAGCGTGTGCTCTGGTACCATCTTGTAGCGACCCGACCTCAAACGGTCAAGTCTCTGTGCTTCAGTGTCATCCCTGGATTGGTAATGCCGACACACACAGTACTCGAGGATTTATAAGAGAGTAGCAATCACACACTTATTACATCGAATGTCTCCAAAGAGAACTTATTAGAATAAATATGGCTTAAGGCCATCTAATACGATAACAGTGGAAGGCTTGGAAGATAAGGTGAGTCCATCAACTCCAACGGCATAGCTGAGCTGCACGGCAACGACCTAACGAACCTTACTCCTCGTCTGAAAAGTCTGCAACATAATACGTTGCAGCCCGAAAACGGGTCAGCACATGGAATATGCTGGCAAAGTAACATAGTAGAGCAATAACAGAATAATGCTATCACTACATGCATATTTGGCTGGTGGAAAGCTCTATGGTTATAGTTTTTGCGAAAAGCCAATTTTTCCCTACAACAAAGGAATAGATTTTAATTTAACTATCATGGTAGTTGAAACATCATTGAGAAGGTTCCTCCAACTCAATCCCAATTAAAGTAATTATCAACCCAGCAGTATTAAGTTAAAAGTGATGAGATACTTAAGATACTCCAAGTACTAGGTACTCAAAATGTCCATAACCGGGGACACGGCTAACCAGGATTAGTTTGTACACCCTGCAGAGGTTTGCGCACTTTTCCCCACAAGACTCGATCACCTCCGTTGAATTTCTCACACTACATGATGTTTGAGAAACGGATGACCGAGACACAGTCTTTCAGAAACATTAACTCTCTACTCTGGGCAAACCATACCAAACCTACAACCCACTACCTGCTGATCCACCTCTTCAAGAGCTTCACGTAACTTACTCAACTATGCTAGAGCCCATAATAGCTTGTGGTTGCACACAGAAGTTTCTAGCATGAATCATCTCACTTCCCTTTGAGCATGGGTGGCGGTCCATAGGAAAATCACACGGAACCCTGGGATTTCCAAAAATACAGGCAACACTGGGTACTCTAGGTGCCTCAATCCACCCAGATGTGTATTCAAGTTGCCACCTTAAGTTATACCATTATTTAACAATCTCACATCTGTCATGGATTTCACTCACCCAAACCACGTCTACGAGCGTAGCATAGCAGTATAAGAAATTCGTATAAGTAACTCCCAAGGTTTGAATATAACAGGGCAATAGGTTCTACCTCATCAACTACTTCCCACCCACAAGTTAATGACATCCTAACCATGAAATGTTTGAGGATTGGAACTAATGCATAAAAACTGGGTGATAAAGGGATATGATCAAAGTGTTACTTGCCTTGCTGACGATCCGCGAAACCTAGGGACTCCAAATAACACGCTTCACACTCCGGGAATTCTATCGCAAACAAACAATAGCATACATAAGCAATCAAGCAAAGAAGCACGGGTAAAACTCAAATAAGAAGATCTCACCAGAAATTTCAACTTAAAAACTCCGGTTTGCAAAAAGAATCAAATCAAACGGAGCAACGAAACTCAAACGGCGAAAGAAACAAGATCCGTTTACTAATCTAGACCTAGGTCAAATTTTACAGTAGAAAAAGCTTGTTCAAGTTGGTTAAACAGAAAGAGGGTCTCGAGACGAAGATCTAGGCGCTTGAATTGCCTGATTCCGACTAACGAGCGAAAAGATAAACTAGAACGAAAATCGGATCAGAAATCGCGATCAGAAATAACCACGGAAAAATCCGATAAAAGAAAACCGACGAACAGGCTAACGAACGAGCGTTCGTTGTCTGTAACTAACGAGCGAAAACCGTCTGTTAAAACAAACGTACGGACGAACGTCCACTAAAAAGAAAAACCGGAAAAAACGGCGAACCAAAAAAAATGAACTAGGGTTTTTCTTAAAAAACGGATCGGCTTTTCTTTAAAAAACTGGCGGCAACGGCTACCTTGTCGGTCCGGCGAGAAGTGGCGGTGACGGTGTGGCGCAGCGCGGCGGTGGCGGCGAGGCATGGCAGCGGGCGGCGGCGGCTGCGGGCGGGGCGAGGCGGTGGTGGCGGGTGGTGGTGGCGGTGGGGGCTGGGTATTTAAGTGAGGGGTGTGGCAGCTTGGAGGAGGGGAGTCCGGCTCGGACTCCTCCGAGTCGGCGGCGGTGCGGCGCGGCCGGTCTCCAAGAGGGAGACGGCGCGCGGGAGTGAGCGGGCCAACGGCTGGGCTTCGACCCAATTAGCCACTGCGCCCTTTTTTTCTTTTTTTTAATAATTCCACCTAACAGAAAAAAAATCCTAGAAAATAAAATAAAAATCTAAAAATGCCAAAACAAATTTTCACCGTCTAAATAAAATATTTAGAACGAGATGAACATTTTCTTTACCCTAAAATGCAATTTTTTAAAACGTGCAATTTTTCTAATGCAAACAAAATTGCAATAAAATCCGAATAAAAACAAATATTTGATTTGAATATTTTTCCTCCAATATTTCAATTATTTTGGAGAAGTCATATTATCTCCTCTCATATACTTTAATATGAAATATTTTTGGAGAGAAAAATAATTAAAACCAAAAATCCTCGTTTCAATATTTGATAAAATCAAATTTGAAAACCGGGGAAATCCCCAACTCTCTCCGAGGGTCCTTGAGTTGCTTAGTATTTCGAGGATCGCGAGACGAAATGCAATAAAATATGATATGCAAGAATGATCTATGTATAACATTCCAAATTGAAAATTTGGGATGTTACATATGATAAGAGGGACTTTGTTGCTAGGAAGCACGGTAAAGAAAGAGAACCATGGGTTCACAAACCCATGCCTTTTCCTCCTAAACCATCCAAGAAAAAGGATGATGAGGATTTTGAGCGCTTTGCTACAATGATTAGACCTATCTTTTTGTGTATGCATTAGACTGATATGCTTAAAGTGAACCCTTATGCTAAATATATGAAAGATATCGTTACAAATAAAAGAAAGATATCGGAAGATGAAATTTCCACCATGCTTGCTAATTATACTTTTAAGGGTGGAATACCAAAGAAACATGGAGATCCCGGAGTACCAACTATACCATGCTCTATTAAAAGAAACTATGTTAAAACTGCTATATGTGATCTTGGAGCCGGTGTTAGTGTTAGGTCTCTCTCTTTATATCGTAGACTTGATTTGCATAAGTAAACACCTACTGGAATATCTTTGCAAATGGCCGATAAATCAACTGCTATATACCTGTCGGTATTTGTGAGGATGTGCCTGTTGTGGTTGCAAACGTTACTATTTTAACGGACTTAGTTATTCTTGGTATTCTTGAGGACGATAGTATGTCTATTATTCTTGGAATACCCTTTTTGAATACTGCAGGGGCTGTTATTGATTGCAACAAAGTCAATGTCACTTTTCATGTTAATGGTAATGCGCATACGGTACACTTTCCGAGGAAACAACCTCAAGTCCACAGTATCAATTCTATTGGAAAAATTTCAACAATTACTATTGGAGGTTTTGAATTTCCTCTTCCTACTGTCAAGAAGAAATATGATATTGTTATTGTTGGGGATGTGCATATCCCCGTTGAGGTAACCTAGTGTTATTCAAAAATTCTCCGGTTTCATGTTATTCGAAATGAGTTTGTTAACAAGACTTGATCAACCTTGTTCGTGGATTCCTTTTGATGAGCATGAGATGGATGAATTTAGAAAACACAACTCTCTATACTCTCTTTTTACTTTCTGTTATTTATATTAGATAAAGAAAAAATAGTATTTCTGTCTATTTTCTGAATTATCCATGCAATAAAAAAATACCCTGAAAATAAAAGTTCTCCAAATGCCCTGAAAATGAAATATGATTTTTTTTCTAGAATATTTTAGGATTTTAGGAACTGACAACACAGCAGGGGGAGCAGCCACGTGCCCACAAGGGTGGAGGGAGCACCCACCCCCTGGGCACCCCCCTGCCTCATCTACCCCACGTGGGTCCCCTCCACTTAGCCTTGCACCCACATGCTTCGTCTTGCTCAAGAAAAAATCACTAGCCAGCTCAAACCCAAGTTCTAGCTCATCTTGCTGCCATTTTCGATCTCCTTGTTCAAAGCTCCATTCACAAAGCTGCTTTGGGGGATTGTTCTTTGGTATGTGACTCCTCCAATGGTCCAATTAGTTTTTGTTCTAGTGCTTTATTTATTGCAAATTTTTGCTGCTTAGGTGACCATGTTCTTGAGCTTGCATGTCAAATTTAAGTGGTCAAAAGTAGTTTTAATGCATGATATAGCCTCTAGGCACTTGTAGGAGTAGTTGCTATCAATCTTGTTGAGTTTGGTTCACTTTTATTTTAAGTTACTAAAAGTTCTAGAAATTTTCAGAAAAAGATGAAGAGACTTTTGAGGGGCTCATCGAGCCGAAGCTCGAAGGATAAGCAAAGTGAAGAGAACAAAAAGCCCAAGTATAATCTCCCTCGTACCGCGGAGGTTCAGCCGTCTGAATGGCCTTGTGATGAGTTCTTGAAAGAGGCCGGGATTTATGAAGATTTTTATCAATTGGTTGAGAATACAGGCCTCACCGACTTCCTCCACGACCAGCGTGATCAGTATCTCTTACTCACCAATATCTTTGTGCAAAATTTTCATTTCCATGCTAGGAGATCACCACCTTCGGTGGAATTTTATTTATATGATTAGCATAAGGAGATGTCACTTTATGATTTTTTTCGGGTCAGTTTGATACCCTTTGAGGGCAGCATAGAGGAACCACATCGTAATGATGTGGAGGGATTTATTGATATGATTGCTATAGGGGAAACGAGGAAAGTTTCCGATGCGAGAATCACTAGCATACATTTTCCTGTTCTACGTTACTTCACAATATTTGCTAGTAGATGCTTAATTGGTTGCGGGAACTGTGGAAACCATAGTGCTCCTGATATTGTTATTTTGTGCCATGCCTTGTTTCAAGATACTACTTTCAGTTTACGCGCTATTGTAGCTAAACGGTTAAATTTGAACCATACTAAGGGCCCCGTCCTCGGAGGCATCTTTGCCTCATGCCTTGCTGCACACTTTAACATACCTATCAGGCATTATGAGAAAGAGGAGAAGTTGCTGCCTCCTATTGTTCTAGGTTATAAGAGTATAGTAGCACATGAGTTTATTGTTAAGGATAAGAATAAGACACTCAAATATAAATTGATATTTAACAAATATTATTGTGAGTTTATTACCTTGTCTGCGCCCTCTTTGTTTTCCCAGAGGCCATTCATGCCTACGGGAGCCAGATGTCAGCTGCAGAGCCGGAGCCACCATCTGATCCTCACCGTCAGTCTGTTTATTAGTGGAATCCGGAGGAGATCGCCAACCAGTGGCAACCTAAGGATCCTCCTCAGTACACCAGAGAGAGCAATTTTGATCCATGGGCATAGACCAACTTAGGCCAAAAGTGAAAGTGCAACTATCCCTAGGTGGTTTTGGTAATTCATAACAACATATAGCTCATTGAGCTAATGCTATTCCAAGATGATTATTTCAGGAAAGCTCAATGATTGGCATGGCATGGATGTGAAAGTGGAACCCTCAAAATGCTAAGGACAAAGGATTGGCTCAAGCTCAAAAGCTCAAGACTCTTCATTTTATATTTTAGTGATCCAAGATCACATTGAGTCCATAGGAAAAGCCAATACTATCAAGGAGGGATGAGGTGTTGCTTAATGAGCCTCTTGCTTCATGTGCTTAATGATATGCTCCAAAATCCTCAACTACTTTCCCATATCCACAATTGACCTAAACTCTAAGCCAAACTCGGTCCTACCGATTTTTCCTATCCGGCGCCACCGAGTTTCAATTGTCATTAGCCACTGCCAAACCCTAGCAATTCGGTCCTACCGATAAGGATCTCGGTCCCACCGAGATGCGGTTGCAAACTCTCTGTTTCCCTTTCGTAACTTTTCGGTCCCACCGAAAGAGCGAATCGGTCCCACCGAGATTGCAATGTAAACTCAGTGTTTCCCCTTTGTAACTTTTCGGTCTCACCGAGTTCCACTCGGTCTCACCGAAAGAGCAAATCGGTCCCACCGAGTTTGCCTGACCAACTCTCTGGTTAGCTAATTACCAAACTCGGTCTCACCGAGTTTGTGTAATCGGTCTCACCAAGATTACGTTATGCCCAAACCCTAACCGAATCGGTCCTACCGAGTTGCATGTCAGTCCCACCGAAATTCCTAACGGTCACTAGGTTTACTACTTCGGTCAGACCGAGTTTATTTATTCGGTCCCACCGAGATTGGAAATATGTGTAATGGTTGGATTTTGAGTGGAGGCTATATATACCCCTCCACCTCCTTCTCATTCGATGAGAGAGCCATCAGAACACACACACCATTCCTACTCATATGTTCTGAGAGAAAACCACCTACTCATGTGTTGAGATCAAGACATTCCATTCCTACCATATGAATCTTGATTTCTAGCCTTCCCAAGTTGCTTTCCACTCAAATCTTCTTTCCACCAAATCCAAATCCTATGGGAGAGAGTTGAGTGTTGGGGAGACTATCATTTGAAGCACAAGAGCAAGGAGTTCATTACCCACACACCATTTGTTACTTCTTGGAGAGTGGTGTCTCCTAGATTGGCTAGGTGTCACTTGGGAGCGACAAGATTGTGGAGTTGAACCAAGGAGTTTGTAAGGGCAAGGAGATCGCCTACTTCGTGAAGATCTACCGCTAGTGAGGCAAGTCCTTCGTGGGCGTTGGCCATGGTGGGATAGACAAGGTTGCTTCTTCGTGGACCCTTTGTGGGTGGTTGCTTCTCCGTGGACCCTTCGTGGGTGGAGCCCTTCGTGGACTCGCGCAACCGTTGCCCTTGGGTGGAGCCCTGTGTGGACTCGTGCAACCGTTACCCTTCGTGGGTTGAAGTCTCCATCAACGTGGATGTAGGATAGCACCACCTATCCGAACCACGGGAAAAACATCTGTGTCTCCAATAGCGTTTGAATTCTCCAAACCCTTCCCTTT
Organism: Triticum urartu; assembly: GCF_056163025.1. NCBI lineage: Eukaryota > Viridiplantae > Streptophyta > Magnoliopsida > Poales > Poaceae > Triticum > Triticum urartu. Next base: position 580,227,827 of record NC_141874.1, read on the forward strand.
ATATTCTTGCAAGTTGCATGCTTTACTTTCCGCTGCCAATATACTCTTTGCATGCTTGCTTGAATTATGTGATGATTGCTTGACTTGTCCTAAAATAGCTAAAATCTGCCAAGAACTAAAATTGGGAAAAGGTTAAGTTTTTATTTGGTCAAGTAGTCTAATCACCCCCCCTCTAGACATACTTTCGATCCTACAAGTGGTATCAGAGCTTTGGTCTCCATTTGCTTGATCTCCATAGCTTTTGGTGGTCATAGCCTTGGTTTCACAACCTAGGAGAGTATGGCGTCTAGCGAGGGAAATTATCACCATAGAGGTCCTCACTTTGATGGTACTAATTTTGCTAGTTGGAAGCATAAAATGAAAATGCATATTCTTGGACATAACCCCGCCGTTTGGGTTATTGTGTGTGTTGGTTTGCAAGGTGACTTCTTTGACGGGAGAGAACCAAACCATGAAGCTACCGCGGATGAGTTGAAGATGTTGCAATACAATGCTCAAGCTTGTGATATTCTCTTCAACGGATTGTGCCCCGAAGAATTCAACAAAATCAGCCGCCTTGAGAATGCAAAGGAAATTTGGGACACTTTGATTGATATGCACGAAGGTACCGACTCCGTCAAGGAATCCAAGTTGGATGTGCTTCAAAGCCAACTTGACAAGTTCAAGATGAAGGATGGTGAAGGTGTCGCCGAAATGTACTCTAGGCTTGCTCTCATCACAAATGAGATTGCCGGCTTAGGAAGTGAAGAGATGACCGATAAATTCATCATCAAGAAGATCCTAAGAGCCTTGGATGGAAAATATGATACCGTGCGCACATTGATCCAAATGATGCCCAATTACAAAGATCTCAAGCCAACGGAAGTGATTGGAAGAATTGTTGCTCATGAGATGTCACTTAAGGATAAAGAGGAACTTCACAACAAATCAAGTGGTGCCTACAAAGCCTCATGTGAAGCCCCTACATCATCAAGTGAGAAACAAGACTTCAATGAAGAATTGAGCTTAATGGTGAAGAACTTCAACAAGTTCTACAAGAGTAGAAGCAAAGATAGAAGCTCCAAGTCAAGGTCCTACAATGACAAAAGATCTTCTAGTCGAGAGCGAAACTGTTACAATTGTGGAAGACCCGGACACTATTCCAATGAGTATACGGCTCCCTACAAGAGAAGAGAAGATTCTCCTAAAAGAAGAAGCAAAGGATCACCACCAAGAGAGAGAAGGAGCAGAGATGATCATTATGAACGAAGATACTCATGGAGAAGCAAGGATTCGGAAAGGAAGGAAAAATCATCAAGGAGCTACACAAGACGAAGACATCAAGCTCATGTTGGTGAATGGGTATCCGGCTCCGACTCCGACAGCCACTCCGAGAGAAGTTATCACTCCGACTCCGAAGATACTCAAGATGAAGGTGTTGCCGGTCTAGCACTTGTGTCAACCAACTCCTACGACATATTTGACTCACCAAATGAAGGAATTGGAAGATGCTTCATGGCCAAAGGTCCTAAGGTAACACACCCCGAGTATGTTGATTTCAATAGTGATGAAGATGACTTGTTAGGTGATGATTTGATTGGTGACAACTCTAGTGATGAATACTATGATGAAAGACCAATTAATCATGCTAATCAAGATAAAACGAATGACAATGATAAGGAGAAGATTGAGGCTCTAACTAAAGAACTAAAAACTCTTAAGTTAGCTCATGACACTATCTTCGAAGATCATCGAGAACTTTTAAGGGCTCATGAGAAGCTACGCTTTGAAAAGCTCAATCTTGAGCAAGAGCATGAGTTCTTAAAGGCAATCAATGATGATCTCCGTAAGAAAAGTTTTTCTAACATCGCCAAGCGTTTACTCTTATCCACTTACATGCCTCAAGTCAAGTCTAGTAACAAGAAAGATTCTTCCTCTAGTAGTAACAACGATCATGCTAAATCCAATATTGTTGCTTCTAGTAGTTCTCTTGATTCCACTAATGATTCTCTTAGCCAAGTTACACTTGAGTAAGAAAATAGCTTATTGAAGGGAATTATAGAGAAAGGAGTGTACAAAAGCCTTGCCGGGAGTAAGCAATTCGAGGAAATTGTGCGCAAGCAAGGAATGCACCTGAAGAATCAAGGTGTTGGTTTTGAACGAAAGTTCAATGCCAATGGAGTTGAATGGGAAGAAGATCAATACCCCAAGACGAAGTTTGTCCCTCAACAAGAGAAGTATACTTCTTTCAAGGGGACACAAGCTCAAGATGATCTTCCACCACAAGACTACGAGCAAAAAGGCAAGGACAAGCTTCAAGAGGAAATTGATGCATTTGAAGAAGCTCCAAAGACCTTAGTCAAGTGGATTCCCAAGACTACTTCAAGTTCCACTTCATCAAGTATGACTAAAACTCCAAGGATTCCCATCAAGATGATGTGGATCCAAAAGAAGAAGAACTAGAGAGTTCTTGAGGGTGACTCCGCCAACATACTTCACTCTTATCATTTTGGCAAGAACAAGTGCAATCAACTTCCACATCTTGCACTAGTTCAAGGAGTCACAAACCCTCTTGTTGGTAAGACAAGGGACAAGGTAACCTAAAGTTTTCATGGACATCATCTTTTGTGTGCATCACTCTATGTCTATGGATATCCTTGTTTGTTCCTTGTGGGACTAACCCATGTAGGTATTGAAAGTGCAACTCACTCCAAAGGATTGCTCCAAATGATCTATATCAACATTGAGCATCCACGTCTTCAACACCTACATGAAGTCATCATCGACAAAACCCAAGGTTAGTTCATCCCTCTTAGGGGGGATCTCACATCTAGGGGGAGCTTTACTCTAAGACTTGAGCTAAAGCAACTCTAAAGATGTGAACAAAACAATGCTTCATGTAAAAGTGGTAACCCCACTTGAGCTTAAACGATGAGTATGACCTACAATCAAGTGTTCTCACTTGACTCCTAAGTCAATATACTCATATATAGATGACCTAGTCATCGCAAATTGCTTGATAGATGCTAGAATTGGTTGTGCATGCTTTGCCACATATTTCATTTGCTATCTTATTGTGTGAGCATGCTGATTGCATATTTTACTCATTCGAGGACATCCACTTGTTGCTTTGATTGTTTGGCTTTATCTTCTTTTGCCAAGTGGATGGACAAGAATGCCTAAGAACCTCCTCTAGCTATCTATGCTTTCCTCGTCTCAAACTCTATTCATGCTGCATCACAAAATTTGATCAAGTCAGATTCGAACCACTCTGTGTGAGGAGCGCTCAGAGTCCCCGGTTCGTCATAGACTTAAACTTCCAAAACCTCTTTATGAATCTCGTTCTGACCGATACTCCATTTCGGTCCTACCGAGTTCATTAAGTTGATCTAGGTTTTCGATCTCGGTGCAACCGATTTGAACTTTTCGGTCACACCGAGTTGCAATAACTGCACACAGTTTTGCATCTCGGTGCCACCGAGTTGTTCCACTGGGTCACACCGACAGGGTCGGGCTATATATAGTGACAGGCAGAATTTTGGAAATTTCTCCGAAACCTCCTCGCCCGTGCGATAGCCTGCTCTGCCCCCGAGGTCTCCGGATCGTCTCCTCGCCGCCAGCAGCCTCCAGTCGCTGGTCTTCGCCGCCGTCAATGGATTTCTGCCCCGCCGTTGCCGCCGTAGCAAGTCCACGCCGAACTAGGGTATGGACTTGATCATTGTGCTATTCCTCAATCTGATTCCTAGCACATTGTGATCATCATGAATCTTGCCACGATTGATAAACTTCTATCCAGTCAAAACGCTCGTAGATTAGGTTTAATTCAAAAATTTTAGGGTTAGGTTTCCGTCGAAACCATCTCGGACCCACCGAGTTGAAAAACTCGGTCCCACCGATCTGGCTTTTGCCATTGCACAAGTTAAACTCGGTCTGACCGAGAATAACTTATCGGTGCGACCGGTTTTGGAATTTTGTGAAACCCTAGCAGTCTCGGTGCCACCGAACTGTGACTCGGTCTGACCGAGTTCACCAGTTCTGGTGCCAAAACTGCTTCGGTGTCACCGAGTTTGAAAATCGGTAGATCCGAGATGCTTTCTGTGGAAAACTAAAACTAAGTTTTTGAATTAATATTTTGCAAAAATCTCTGCTTTTTGTGATGCTCATCCACTCTATCTCTTCTATAATCTATTCACAGGGTCAGCAGTCAGTTTGCAACATGTCTGATCAAAGTGACAGCCAGAACCTCTCAGAGCAGCAAGTTGTGATGATTGAGGGCACTAGCCCCTCAAGTTCTTCGGATGATGGCAGCAGGAGCACACCCAGCAATCTGCCTAAGGCTGCCACACGTCAAAGGAAGAAGAGAACGTCTGATTCTGAGGATGAAGACTATGTGGCAGAGGAAGAGGCCACTTCCAAGAGGGTTGAGCCAGCTCAAGGCTCAAAGCCAGGCCTGAAAATCAAGAGGCCAGCAGGCAGGCAACCCATGTCAAAGGCTAGAGCATCAACTGAGAAGCCTGCTCCCATTGAGCCCGTTGCAGCTGAGGGGAAGAAGAGGAAAGAGAGAGTGAAAAAGACTGTGGCTAGGGTGCTCGGGAAGGCCTCCATCATGGTAGAGGAGGATGAGGAAGAAGAGGTTGCTGCACCAGCACCCAAGGCAGCCAAACTTATGGGAGATGCCATAAGGTCAGGGGGAGCTGCATCCAAGCCCAAGGAAGCTCCTAAGGCTGCATCTAAGCCTAAGACAGCTCCAAAGAGAAACACAAGGAGTATACCTGCTGCAGAAAAGAACAAGGCCCCAGTGCCTGAAGCTATTGAAGAAGAGGAAGAGAGTGTCCTTCGGAAGCTCAAGCCCAAGATCCCAGACCACAACGATGCTCATCCTGTGGCTGAGGACATGAAGCTCAGGAGAGACTCAGGGCTCAGGAAATGGAGAGAAGCAGATCCATATGCTTCTAGGAGAAGGACTGCCGTGGACTACAGATTTCACACAAAGGAGCAACAAGATTTTTATGAGACTGTTTTGCTTGACAAGAAGCCAATCGTTTGTGACATGAGATGGGTCGACTGGACCTATATCAAGGAGAATGAAGAGCACTACCCAGGAGTTCAGGACAGCTTCAGAGCGTGTGGAGTATAGGACTTTGTTGGGCAGAAGCTCACAAAGTGGAACGAGGAACTCATCATGCAGTTCTACTCCACAGCTCACTTTTATCCGGATGGAAGGATTACATGGATGTCAGAGGGTACAAGGTACCAATCTACAGTGGCTGAGTGGGCACAGATCATCAATGCCCCAGAAGAGCAAGATGAGGACTTGGATATCTATGCCAAGAAAAAGATGGATCACAACTCCATGTCAAACATGTACAAGGAGATCCCGAATGAAGCGCTCGACACGTTCAAGTTTGGCTCAGTGCACTATCTGCTCTCAGGATTGCCTACGATCAATTGGATACTAAGGCACACTTTACTGCCCAAGTCTGGAGATCACAAGATGATCAGAGGCCACGCGATCAACCTGCTTCATGTCTTTGACGTGCCTCAGAAGTTCAAGGTGATGAGCCTCATAGTTGAAACGATCAAAAGGACTACGGCAGATCAAAAGAGGAGCTGTGGATATGTCCCTCAGATTCAGGAGCTCATCAACTCCAAGATGGGCACGGGCGTATATCTTTTGGATAAGGAACACCTGCCCATCTGTCCAGATTTTGAGAACAATGAAGTTGTGATGACAGAAAATGAGCCATCGTCTGCACAAGCTCATGCAAAGAAGGAGAAGGCGAGGAAGGAGAAAGCTGCCAGGATGCCTACTCAAGCAGAGGCATCTGAATACTTCTTGAAGACCAAACAAGAGCAGCTTGGTTACTTGATTGCGTCCACCCTGCGGATTGAGCAGAGTCTAGCCACCCTGACTCAGAACCAGGCGAGTTTAGAGAGGATCATGGAACAGAGGTTCTATGACTTGGACATCAAGGTAATAGAAGTTCAGTCTGTAGTGGAGCAGCTCCAGGAGGACATGAATGAGAGGAGAGGCAGGACCACAACTCATGCTTTTTCTAGAGTGCCACGAGGCCCGAGGTCGTCTGCACTGCCAGTTGCTGACACCAGAGCTACTACTTCAGCAGCAGCTACAGCCTCAGCTCCAGCATCTACTTCAGCTCCAACTCCAGCAACTACTTCAACATCTATAGAAGCCTTCGTCCTTGGAGTGATCCGGACTCCACCACCACCTGAAGATCAAGCCTGAGCGACGACTTAGCACTATGCAATTTCTAGGAACTTTTTGGTAACTTTTTGGTAACTTCTTGATACTATGTCATTATTTGTGAGACATCGATGATCATGTGTTTGATCATAAGCTACACTTAATGTTTGCTTAATTCTTGCTTAAATATTATCATGCTATCTATCGTTTGTGATCATTCACTATTCTTGGTGATAAGTGCATGTATTTCATTCTTATCATTTTGAGCGCTCCACCAAGATGTATGTGACATGGAAGAGTAACCCATGACTCTAACTCCTTGTGCATTTGCAGTCCAAAGCAAATTTTATATATGCACAAATTTAGGGGGAGCTCTTACTTGTCACATACTTTTCAAAGCGACGATATACCTCATGCTTATTATCATTTGTCGAAGCTTTGATCTATATGTTGTCATCAATTACCAAAAAGGGGGAGATTGAAAGTGCAACTATCCCTAGGTGGTTTTGGTAATTCATAACAACATATAGCTCATTGAGCTAATGCTATTCCAAGATGATTAATTCAGGAAAGCTCAATGATTGGCATGGCATGGATGTGAAAGTGGAACCCTCAAAATGCTAAGGACAAAGGATTGGCTCAAGCTGAAAAGCTCAAGACTCTTCATTTTATATTTTAGTGATCCAAGATCACATTGAGTCCATAGGAAAAGCCAATACTATCAAAGAGGGATGAGGTGTTGCTTATGAGCCTCTTGCTTCATGTGCTTAATGATATGCTCCAAAATCCTCAACTACTTTCCCATATCCACAATTGACCTAAACTCTAAGCCAAACTCGGTCCTACCGATTTTTCCTATCCGGCGCCACCGAGTTTCAATTGTCATTAGCCACTGCCAAACCCTAGCAATTCGGTCCTACCGATAAGGATCTCGGTCCCACCGAGATGCGGTTGCAAACTCTCTGTTTCCCTTTCGTAACTTTTCGGTCCCACCGAAAGAGCGAATCGGTCCCACCGAGATTGCAATGTAAACTCAGTGTTTCCCCTTTGTAACTTTTCGGTCTCACCGAGTTCCACTCGGTCTCACCGAAAGAGCAAATCGGTCCCACCGAGTTTGCCTGACCAACTCTCTGGTTAGCTAATTACCAAACTCGGTCTCACCGAGTTTGTGTAATCGGTCTCACCAAGATTACGTTATGCCCAAACCCTAACCGAATTGGTCCTACCGAGTTGCATGTCAGTCCCACCGAAATTCCTAACGGTCACTAGGTTTACTACTTCGGTCAGACCGAGTTTATTTATTCGGTCCCACCGAGATTGGAAATCTGTGTAACGGTTGGATTTTGAGTGGAGGCTATATATACCCCTCCACCTCCTTCTCATTCGATGAGAGAGCCATCAGAACACACACACCATTCCTACTCATATGTTCTGAGAGAAAACCACCTACTCATGTGTTGAGATCAAGACATTCCGTTCCTACCATATGAATCTTGATTTCTAGCCTTCCCAAGTTGCTTTCCACTCAAATCTTCTTTCCACCAAATCCAAATCCTATGAGAGAGAGTTGAGTGTTGGGGAGACTATCATTTGAAGCACAAGAGCAAGGAGTTCATTACCCACACACCATTTGTTACTTCTTGGAGAGTGGTGTCTCCTAGATTGGCTAGGTGTCACTTGGGAGCCTCCGACAAGATTGTGGAGTTGAACCAAGGAGTTTGTAAGGGCAAGGAGATCGCCTACTTCGTGAAGATCTACCGCTAGTGAGGCAAGTCCTTCGTGGGCGTTGGCCATGGTGGGATAGACAAGGTTGCTTCTTCGTGGACCCTTTGTGGGTGGTTGCTTCTCCGTGGACCCTTCGTGGGTGGAGCCCTTCGTGGACTCGCGCAACCGTTGCCCTTGGGTGGAGCCCTGTGTGGACTCGCGCTACCGTTACCCTTCGTGGGTTGAAGTCTCCATCAACGTGGATGTAGGATAGCACCACCTATCCGAACCACAGGAAAAACATCCGTGTCTCCAATAGCGTTTGAATTCTCCAAACCCTTCCCTTTATATTCTTGCAAGTTGCATGCTTTACTTTCCGCTGCCAATATACTCTTTGCATGCTTGCTTGAATTATGTGATGATTGCTTGACTTGTCCTAAAACAGCTAAAATCTGCCAAGAACTAAAATTAGGAAAAGGTTAAGTTTTTATTTGGTCAAGTAGTCTAATCACCCCCCCTCTAGACATACTTTCGATCCTACAAAAAGCCTAAGCTTGGGGGAGTACTATTTCTCACCGACATTACATTCATGTTCACACACTCATGCCAGTTGTTGGTGCTCATACTTTTTCATTGTATCATCCATGCTAGTTAATTTCTTTTTAAGCTTTCTTCTTGTGTGTTTGAAAAACCTTAAGAAAAACCAAAAAAATTAGTTGTAGCTTTTAGCTAGTTTACTCTCCATGCTTGTAGTAGTATTAATTAAAAATAACACCCAAAATAGATTTCTCGTTCTTCTTTTGCTTGTTTGGACCTTTCCTATGTAAATAGTTTTGTTTCCTTTCTTTTTCTTTGGGGGTCGAGAGGGGAAGCCCTTCATGAAAAGTTGAGTGGCTCTCATATGCAGTATTGTTGATCTAACAAAGAGCCCATATTACCTTGTCTTCTCCCTTGAATTGAATGCTTGCAGATTCCAGCTTAGTCCAATGCACGTGCGCTATTATTATTATCCACACTATTCGGCCATGCAAGTGAAAGGCAATAATGATGATATCTGATGAACTAATTGAGATGAGAAAAGCTGGTATGAACTCGACCTCTCTTGTTTTTGTAAATAGGATTAGTTCATCGTTCCTTATTCAACCTATTATGAATGAAACATGTTTGCAAGGATAATTAGAGATTATAGTTGCTTATGCCATGCTTAATGTGCTAGTAGTTTATAATGGTTTACCTTGCGTGCCAATATGCTATTAAAATGGTTGTGATGTGGTATGATAGGGTGGTATCCTCTTTTGAACGATTCGAGTGGCCTGACTTGGCACATGTTCACGCATGTAGTTGAAACAAAATCAACATAGCCTCTACGATATTTATGTTCATGGTGAATTATATCCTACTCATGCTTGCATTCAGTGTTGATTAATTTAATGCATGTTCGTGACTGTTGTCGCTCTCTAGCTGGTCGCTTCCCAGTCTTTTTCTAGCCTTCACTTGTACTAAGCGGGAACACTGCTTGTGCATCCAATTCCATAAACCCCAAAGTTATTCCATATGAGTCCACCATACCTTCCTATATACGGTATCTACCTGTCGTTCCAAGTAAATTTGTATGTGCCAAACTCTAAACCTTCAAGTAAACATTCTGTTTTGTATGCTCGAATAGCTCATGTATCAACTAGGGCTGTCTGTATCTTCCATGCTAGGTGGGTTATTCTCAAGAGGAGTGGACTCCGCTCCTCACTCACGAGAAAATGGCTGGTCATCGGGATGCCCAGTCCCATGATCAAATCAAATCAAAATAATTGCAGACAAAACTCCCCCAGGATTGTAGTTAGTTGGAGGCACCCGTTGTTTCGGGCAAGCCATGGATTGATGCTTGTTGGTGGTGGGGGAGTATAAAATTTACCATTCTGCTTGGGAACCGCCTATAATGTGTGTAGCATGGAAGATATCGAGATCTCTCGGTTGTTATGTTGACAATGAAAGTATACCACTCAAAATATTATTCATCTCTATTTCAAAATCGAGCTCTGGCACCTCTATAAATCCCTGCTTCCCTCTGCGAAGGGCCTATCTATTTACTTTTATGTTGAGTCATCATCCTCCTATTAAAAGGCACCAGTTGGAGAGCATCGTTGTCATTTGCATGTATTATTGTTAGTTTACATTGAGTATGACTTGACTGGATCTCTTTTACCATGAAGTACAATGTCTAGTCAGTCCTTGATCTTTAAAGGTGCTCTGCATTTATGTTTCGTGGTCTCAGAAAGGGCTAGCGAGATACCATCTTATTATATCATATTATGATTGTTTTGAGAAAGTGTTGTCATCCGAGATTTATTATTATTGCTCGCTAGTTGATTATGCCATTGATATGAGTAAACATGAGAACTAAGTGTTATTGTGAATATGGTTAGTTCATAATCCTAGCTGAAAACTTGAATGCTGGCTTTACATATTTGCAAGAACAAGAGCAAACGGAGTTTGTATCTTTATCACTTTCAGTTTATCAACTAAATTGCTTGAGGACAAGCAAAGGTTTGAACTTGGGGGAAATGATACTTCTCCGTCGTATCTACTTTTCCAAACACTTTTGCCCTTGTTTTGGACTCTAACTTGTATGATTTGAATGGAACTAACCTGGACTGACGCTGTTTTCAGTAGAATTGACATGTGTTATTTTTGTGCAGTAATAAAAGTTCCTGGAATGACCTAAAAATCAACGGAGATTATTTTTGGAATATATAAAAAATACTGGAAGAAGAATCCACGTCAGGGGGCCCACACACTGTCCACAAGGGTGGGGCGCGCGTACCCCCCTGGGCGCGCCCCCTACCTCGTGGGCGCCTTGATGCTCCACCGTCGTCCATCTTGACTCCATATATTCACTTTTGGGGAGAAAAATCAGAGAGAAGGATTCATCGCGTTTTACAGTACGGAGCCGCCGCCAAGCCCTAAACTCTCCCGAGAGGGCTGATCTGGAGTCCGTTCGGGGCGCTGGAGAGGGGAATATGTCGCCATTGTCATCATCAACCTTCCTCCATCACCAATTTCATGCTGATCACCGCCGCGGATGAGTAATTCCATCGTAGGCTTGCTGGACGGTGATGGGTTGGATGAGATTTATCATGTAATCGAGTTAGTTTTGTTAGGGTTTGATCCCTAGTATCCACTATGTTCTGAGATTGATGTTGCTATGACTTTGCTATGCTTAATGCTTGTCACTAGGGCCCGAGTGCCATGATTTCAGATCTGAACCTATTATGTTTTCATGAATATATGTGAGTTCTTGATCCTATCTTGCAAGTCTATAGTCACCTATTATGTGTAATGATCCGTTAACCCCGAAGTGACAATAATCGGGATACTTACCGGTGATGACCGTAGTTTGAGGAGTTCATGTATTCACTATGTGTTAATGCTTTGGTACGGTACTCTATTAAAAGGAGGCCTTAATATCCCTTAGTTTCCAATAGGACCCCGCTGCCACGGGAGGGTAGGACAAAAGATGGCATGCAAGTTCTTTTCCATAAGCACGTATGACTATATTCGGAATACATGCCTACATTACATTGATGAACTAGAGCTAGTTGTGTGTCACCCTAGGTTATAACTGTTGCATAATTGATCGCATCCGACATAATTATCCATCACTGATCCATTGCCTACAAGCTTTTCATATATTGTTCTTCGCTTATTTACTTTTCCGTTGCTACTATTACAATCACTATAAAACCCCAAAATATTACTTTTGCTACCGTCACCACTATTATCATATTACTTTGCTACTAAACACTTTGCTGCAGATATTAAGTTTCCAGGTGTGGTTGAATTGACAACTCAGCTGCTAATACTTGAGAATATTGTTTGGCTCCCCTTGTGTCGAATCAATAAATTTGGGTTGAATACTCTACCCTCAAAAACTGTTGCGATCCCCTATACTTGTGGGTTATCAGGCACCTCTACAAAATCCCTGCTTCCCTCTGCGAAGGGCCTATCTATTTACTTTTATGTTGAGTCATCATCCTCTTATTAAAAAGCACCAATTGGAGAGCATCGCTGTCATTTGCATGTATTATTATTAGTTTACATTGAGTATGACTGGATCTCTTTTACCATGAATTGCAATATTTAGTCAGTCCTTGAATTTCAAAGGTGCTCTGCATTTATGTTTTGCGGTCTCAGAAAGGGCAAGCGAGATACCATTTTGTTATATCATATTATGATTGTTTTGAGAAAGTGTTGTCATCCGAGATTTATTATTATTGCTCGCTAGTTTATTATGCCATTGATATGAGTGAACATGAGACCTAAGAGTTCTTGTGAATATGTTTAGTTCATAATCTATGCTGAAAACTTGAATGCTGGCTTTACATATTTCAACAACAAGAGCACACAGAGTTTGTAAAATTTTTTCTTTATCACTTTCAGTTTGTCAACTGAATTGCTTGAGGACAAGCAAATGTTTAAGCTTGGGGGAGTTGATACGTCTCCAATGTATCTACTTTTCCAAACACTTTTGCCCTTGTTTTGGACTCCGACTTGCATGGTTTGAATAGAAATAACCCGGATTGACGCTGTTTTCAGCAGAATTGGCATGGTGTTATTTTTGTGCAGAAATAAAAGTTCTCTGAATGACCTGAAACTTCACGGAGAATACTTTGGAATATATAAAAAATACTGGTGAAAGAATCAAGGCCAGGGCCCCACACCCTATACACAAGGGTGGGGGCGTGCCTACCCCCCTGGGCACCCCCCTGCCTCGTGGGCCCCTGGAGCTCCACCGACCTCAACGCCAACTCTATATATTCACTTTTGGGGAGAAAAAAATCAGAGAGAAGGATTCATCGCGTTTTACGATACGGAGCCGCCGCCAAGCCCTAATCTCTCTCGGGAGGGCTGATCTAGAGTCCGTTCGGGGCTCCGAAGAGGGGAATCCGTCGCCATCGTCATCATCAACCTTCCTCCATCACCAATTTCATGATGCTCACCGCCGGGCGTGAGTAATTCCATCGTAGGCTTGCTGGACGGTGATGGGTTGGATGAGATTTATCATGTAATCGAGTTAGTTTTGTTAGGGTTTGATCCCTAGTATCCATTATGTTCTGAGATTGATGTTGCTATGAGTTTGCTATGCGTAATGCTTGTCACCAGGGCCCGAGTGCCATGATTTCAGATCTGAACCTATTATTTTTTCATCAATATATGTGAGTTCTTGATCCTATCTTGCAAGTCAGTAGTCACCTACTATGCATTATGATCCGGTAACCCCGAAGTGACAATAATCGGGACCACTCCCGGTGATGACCGTAGTTTGAGGAGTTCATGTATTCACTAAGTTTTAATACTATGGTCCGGTACTCTATTAGAAGGGGGCCTTAATATCCCTTAGTTTCCAATAGGACCCCGCTGCCACGGGAGGGTAGGACAAAAGATGTCATGCAAGTTCTTTTCCATAAGCACGTATGATTATATTCGAAATACATGCCTACATTACATTGATGAACTGGAGCTAGTTCTGTGTCACCCTATGTTATAACTACTACATGAGAATTGCATCCGACATAATTTTCCATCACTGATCCATTGCCTACGAGCTTTTCACATATTGATGTAGCGACCAGACCTCAAACAGTCTGATCTCTGTGCTTCAGTGTCATCCCTGGATCAGTAATGCTGACACGCACAATACTTGAAGGATTTATAATAGAGTAGCAATCACACACTTATTACAACGAGTGTCTCAAAAGAGAACTCATTACAAATAATATGGCTTAAGGCCATCTAATAACGATAATAGTGGAAGGCTTGGAAGATAAGTGAGTCTATCAAATCCGACGGCATCACTGAGTATAGAACCACGACCTAAAGGCACCTTACTCGTCGTCTGAAAAGTCTGCAACTTGAACGTTGCAGCCCGAAAACGGGTCAGCACATGGAATATGCTAGCAATGTAACACATAGAGAGTAATGAACAGAAATAGGCTATACTACATAAATATATGACTGGTGGAAAGCTCTATGGTTACAGTTTTGCGTAAACCAGTTTTTCCCTACTACAAAGGAATAAATTTTATTTAACTATCATGGTGGTTGTTAAACATTGAGAGCGTAGACACCCTCTCAATCCCAATTAAACATCATCATTAAAACCCAACAAAATTAATTAAAGTCACATGATGAGATTCACATGATAATCCAAGTACTAGATACTCAAGAGTCCATAACCGGGGACACGGCTAATCATGATTAGTTTATACACTCTGCAGAGGTTTGCGCACTTTTCCCCACAAGACTCGGTCTCCTCTGTTGGGATTCTCGCACTACATGGTGTTTGAGAAATGGATGACCGAGACATAGTCTTTGAGAAGCGCTAGCACCTTACGATCGGGTAGACCGTTACACCTACTTTCCCCTACATCTGCTAGTCTACCACTGTAAGAGTTCGCACGACTTAATCAACTATTCTAGAGCCCATCGTAGCTTGTGGCTGCACACGGAAGTTTCTAGTATGAATAATCTCATGATCCCTTTGAGCCTGGGTGGCGGTCCATAAAGAAAAACAGGCAATCGCTAGAGTACCCAGGTGCCTCAATCCACCTAGATGTGTATTAAAGTTGCCACCTTAAATAAACCATTAATTAACAATCTCACATCTGTCATGGATACACTCACCCAATCCACGTCTACTAGCATAGCATGGCAATATAAGCAAACGTAGAAGTAACTCCCAAGGGTTTGATAATAAAACAGGTAATAGGTACTACCTCACCTACTTTCCCAAAACCCACAATTTAAATAGATCCTAATCATGCAATGTTTGAGGATTGATCTAATGCAATAAAATTGGGTATAAGAGGTATGATCAAAGTGTTACTTGCTTTGCTGATGATCCGTGAAACTTAGAGATTCGAAGTAGCAAGCGGCACACTTCGGGTACTCTATCGCAAACAAACAAGCACACAATAAGCACTCATCTAATGCACTGGTAAAACTCAAATAAGAGATCTAACCAGAAAGTTCAACTTAAGAACTCCGGTTTGCAAAAAAGAATCAAATCAAACGAAGCAACGAAATCAAACGGCGAAAGAAACAAGCTTCGTTTACTAATCTGGATCTAAGTCAAATTTTACAGAAGCAAAAACTTGTTTGAGTTGGCTAAACGAAAAGAGGGTTTCAAGACAAAACTCTAGGCGCTTGAATCGCCTGATTCCGATAAACAAGCGAAAAGTTAAACTAAAAGAAAATCGGATCAGAAATCGCGATCAGAAATAATCGCGGAAAATCCAAGAAAAAGAAAAAACGACGAACAGGCTAACGAACGAACGTTCGCTGTCTGCGGCTAAACGACGAAAACCGTTCGTTAGAATGAACGTACGGACGAACGTCCCCTAAATAAACTAAACCGGGAAAAAAATAAGCCGATCTAAATAAAGAAAACGACCGTGGTTTTTTTAAAAAAACCGGGCGGTTGACCGATGAAGACCGGCGGCGGCTACCTGCTATGTCTTGAGCTTGCGTTGGTTTTCCCTGAAGAGGAAGGGATGATGCAGCAGAGTAGCATAAGTATTTCCCTCAGTTTTTGAGAACCAAGGTATCAATCCAGTAGGAGCCCACGCTCAAGTCCCTCGTACCTGCACAAAGCGATAGCTACTCGCAACCAACGCGATTAGGGGTTGTCAAGCCCTTCACGGTCACTTACGAGAGTGAGATCTGATAGATAGAATATTTTTGGTATTTTTGATATAAAGATGCAAAGTAAAAAGTAAAGGCAACGTAAATAGCAAAACAATATTAAAGTGATGGAGATTGATATGATGAGAATAGGCTCGGGGGCCATAGGTTTCACTAGTGGCTTCTCTCAAGAGCATAAGTATTCTACGGTGGGTGAACAAATTATTGTTGAGCAATTGATAGAATTGAGCATAATTATGAGAATATCTAGGCATGATCATGTATATAGGCATCACGTCCGTGACAAGTAGACCAAAACGATTCTGCATCTACTACTATTACTCCACTCATTGACCGCTATCCAGCATGCATCTAGAGTATTAAGTTAAAGACAGAGTAACGTCTTAAGCAAGATGACATGATGTAGAGAGATAAATTCATGCAATATGAAATAAACCCCATCTTGTTATCCTCGATGGCAACGAAACAATATGTGCCTTACTGCCCCTTCCGTCACTGGGTAAGGACACCGCAAGATCGAACCCAAAGCTAAGCACTTCTCCCATGGCAAGAACTACCAATCTAGTTGGCCAAACCAAACAGATAATTCGAAGAGACTTGCAAAGATAACCAATCATGCATAAAAGAATTCAGAGAAGATTCAAATATTATTCATAGATAGACTTGATCATAAACCCACAATTCATCGGTCTGAACAAACACACCGCAAAAATAAGATTACATCGAAATGTCTCCATGAGAGAGGGGGAGAACTTTGTATTGAGATTCAAATAGAGAGAATAAGCCATCTAGCTACTAACTATGGACCCGAAGGTCTGAGGTAAACTACTCATACTTCATCGGAGGGGCTAGGATGATGTAGAAGCCCTCCGTGATGACGGCCCTCTTCCGGCGGAGCTCCGGAATAGGCCCCAAGATGGGATCTTGTGGATACAGAAAGTTGCGGCGGTGGAATTAGGTTTTTGGCTCCTGTTCTGATCGTTTGGGGGTACGTGTGTATATATAGGAGGAAGGAGTACGTCGGTGAAGCACCGAGGGGCCCACGAGGCAGGGGGCGCGCCCGAGGGGGGCGCCCCCACCCTCGTGAACTCCTATTTGATCCCTTGCAATAGGGTCCAAGTCTCCTGGATCACGTTCGGTCAGAAAATCACGTTTCCGAAGATTTTATTCCGTTTGGACTCCGTTTGATATTCTGTTTATCCGAAACACTGAAATAGGCAAAAAACAGCAATTCTGGGCTGGGCCTCCGGTTAATAGGTTAGTCCCAAAAATAATATAAAAGTGGAAAATAAAGCCCAATATAGTCCAAAACAGTAGATAATATACCATGGAGCAATAAAAAATTATAGATACATTGGAGACGTATCAGGCATCCCCAAGCTTAATTCCTGCTCGTCCTCGAGTAGGTAAATGATAAAAAGAGAATTTTTGATGCGGAGTGCTACTTGGCATAATTTCAATGCAAATCTTCTTAATTGTGGTATGAATATTCATATTAGAAAGATTCAAGACAAAAGTTTATGTTGACATAGAAAATAATAATACTTCAAGCATACTAACAAAGCAATTATGTCTTCTCAAAATAACATGGCTAAAGAAAGCTATCCCTACAAAATCATATAGTATGGCTATGCTACATCTTCCCCACACAAAGTATTTAAATCATGCACAACCCCGATGACAAGCCAAGCAATTGTTTCATACTCTAACTTTTTCATAACTTTTTCAATCTTCACGCAATACATAAGCGCGAGCCATGGATATAGCACTATAGGTGGAATATAATGGTGGTTGCGGAGAAGACAAAAAAGGAGAAGATAGTCTCACATCAACTAGGCGTATCAACGGACTATGGAGATGCCCATCAATAGATATCAATGTGAGTGAGTAGGGATTGCCATGCAACGGATCCACTAGAGCTATAAATGTATGAAAGCTCAACAAAAGAAACTAGTGGGTGTGCATCCAACTTGCTTGCTCACGAAGACCTAGGGCAATTTGAGGAAGCCCGTCATTGGAATATACAAGCCAAGTTCTATAACGTTAAATTCCCACTAGTATATGGAAGTGACAACATATGAGACTCTCTATATGAAGAACATGGTGCTACTTTGAAGCACAATATATGAGACTCGCTATATCATGGTGCTACTTTGAAGCACAAGTGTGGAAAAAGGATAGTAGCATTGCCCCTTTTTGGGCCTTTTTTTTCTTTGGCCTTTCTCTTTTTTTTATTTGGGACAATGCTCTATTGAATGATGATCATCACACTTCTATTTATTTACAACTCAATGATTACAACTCGATACTAAAACAAAGTATGACTCTATATGAATGCCTCCGGCGGTGTACCGGGATATGCAATGAATCAAGAGTGACAAGTATGAAAGAATTATGAACGGTGGCTTTGCCACAAATACTATGTCAACTACATGATCATGCTAAGCAATATGACAATGATGGATGTGTCATGATGAACTAGATGGTGGAAAGTTGCATGGCAATATATCTCGGAATGGCTATGGAAATGCCATAATAGGTAGGTATGGTGGCTGTTTTGAGGAAGGTATATGGTAGGTGTATGATACCGGCGAAAGGTGCGCAGTATTAGAGAGGCTAGCAAGGGTGGAAGGGTGAGAGTGCGTATAATCCATGGACTCAACATTAGTCATAAAGAACTCACATACTTATTGCAAAAATCTAGAAGTTATCAAAGCAAAGTACTACGCGCATGCTCCTAGGGGGGTAGATTGGTAGGAAAAGACCATCGCTCGTCCCCGACCGCAACTCATAAGGAAGACAATCAATAAATAAATCATGCTTCGACTTGATCACATAACGGTTCACCATACGTGCATGCTACGAGAATCACAAACATCAACACAAGTATTCTTTAAATTCACAACTACTCAACTAGCATGACTTTAATATTATCACCTCCATATCTCAAAACAATTATCATGCTTCAATCTCTTCTTAGTATTCAACACACTCAAAAGAAAGTTTCACAAATCTTGAATACGAAGCATATTATTATTAGGCAAATTACCATGCTATTAAGAGACTCTCAAATTAATTTAAGTGAAGCATGAGAGATCAATAGTTTCTTTAAAACAAATTCACCACCGTGCTCTAAAAGATCTAAGTGAAGCACATAGAGAAAAATTATCTAGCTCAAAGGATATAAGTGAAGCACATAGAGCAAAATTATCTAGCTCAAAAGATATAAGTGAAGCACATAGAGCAAAATTATCTAGCTCAAAAGATATAAGTGAAGCACATAGAGTATTCTATCAAATTATAATTCATGTATGGATCTCTCAAAAGGTGTGTACAGCAAGGATGATTGTGGTATACTAGCAAAAAAAGACACAAATAATACAAGACGCTCCAAGCATAACACATATCATGTTGGTGAATAAAAATATAGCTCCAAGTAAATTACCGATGGAAGTGGACGAAAAGAGGGGATGCCTTCCGGGGCATCCCCAAGCTTTAAATTTTTGGTGTCCTTGGATTATCTTGGGGGTGCCATGGGCATCCCCAAGCTTAGGCTCTTGCCACTCCTTGTTCCATGATCCATCAAAAGAACTCACCCAAAACTTGAAAACTTCACAACACAAAACTCAAAACAGAAAACTCGTGAGCTCCGTTAGCGAAAGAAAACAAAAGACCACTTCAAGGTACTGTAATGAACTCATTCTTTATTTATTTTGGTGTTAAACCTACTGTACTCCAACTTCTCTATAGATTATAAACTATTTTACTAGCCATAGATTCATCAAAATAAGCAAACAACACACGAAAAACAGAATCTGTCAAAAACAGAACAGTCTGTAGTAATCTGTAGCTAGCGCAAGATCTGGAACCCCAAAAATTCTAAAATAAATTTCTGGACGTGAGGAATTTATCTATTAATCATCTGCAAAAATAATTAACTAAATATCACTCTTCAAATAAAAATGACAGCAGTTCTCGTGAGCGCTAAAGTTTCTGTTTTTTACAGCAAGTTCAACAAGACTTTCCCCAAGTCTTCCCAACGGTTCTACTTGGCACAAACACCAATTAAACACAAAAAACACAACCTAAACAGAGGCTAAATAATTTATTTATTACTAAACACAAGCAAATACCAAGGAATAAAAATAAAATTGGGTTGCCTCCCAACAAGCGCTATCGTTTAACGCCCCTAGCTAGGCATAACAAGAAAGAATAGATATAGGTATTGCCATCTTTGGTAGGCAATCCATAAGTGGATCTCATGATAGTTTCATATGGTAATTTTATTTTATGTCTTGGAAAGTTTTCCATGCCCTTTTTTAATGGAAATTGAAATCTAATATTCCCTTCCTTCATATCAATAATCGCACCAACCGTTCTAAGGAAAGGTCTACCAAGAATAATAGGGCAAGAAGGATTGCAATCTATATCAAGAACAATGAAATCTACGGGCACATAATTCCTATTTGCAACAATAAGAACATCATTAATTCTTCACATAGGTTTCTTAATAGTGGACTCCACAAGATGCAAGTTTAGAGAGCAATCATCAAAATTACGGAAATCTAGTAAATCACACAAAGTCTTGGGAATAGTAGAGACACTAGCACCAAAATCACACAAAGCATAAAACTCATGATCTTTAATTTTAATTTTAATAGTTGGTTCCCGCTCATCATAAAGTTTTGTAGGGATAGAAACTTTCAACTCAAGTTTTTCTTCATAAGATTGCATCAAGGCATCAACAATATGTTCGGTGAAGGCTTTATTTCGACTATAAGCATGTGGAGAATTTAGCACGGATTGCAACAAGGAAATACAATCAATTAAATAGCAACTTTCATAATTAAATTCCTTGAAATCCAATATAGTAGGTTTAGCAACATCTAAATTTTTATTTCTTTCAATCCCATTTTCATCAATTTCATCATTAACATCTAAATACTCCGAATTTTTAGAACGCCTTCTAGGTAAAGGAAGATCATATTAAGTTTCATCAAGATTCATATTGCAAAATAAAGATTTAATGGGAGACACATCAATAACTTTTAGATCTTCATCATTACTTTCATAGGAATTGGAAGAACACGCTTTAATAAAGGCATCTTTGGAAGCACGCATCCTAGCAGTTCTTTCTTTACACTCATCAATTGAAATTCTCAAGGCTTTAAGAGACTCATTGATATCATGCTTAGGTGGAATAGATCTAAGTTTCAAAGCATCAACATCAAGAGCAATTCTATCAACATTCCTAGCCAAATCATCAATCTTAAGCAATTTTTCTTCAATCATAGCGTAAAATTATTTTGTGAAGAAATAAATTCTTTAATATTAGATTAAAAATCAGAGGGCATCATATTATAATTTCCATAAGAGTTGTTGTAGGAATTCCCATAATTATTAGAAGGATTACTAGGATATGGCCTAGGATTAAAATTCCCTCTATAAGCGTTGTTACCAAAATTATTCCTACCAACAAAATTCACATCCATAGATTCATTGTTATTCTCGATCAAAGTAGACAAAGGCATATCATTAGGATCAGAAGAAACACTCTTAGTAGCAAATAATTTCATAAGTTCATCCATCTTTCCACTCAACACATTAATTTCTTCTATCGCATGCACTTTTTTATTAGATGATCTTTCAGTGTGCCATTGAGAATAATTAACCATAATATTATCTAGGAGTTTAGTAGCATCTCGTAAAGTGATTTCCATAAAAGTGCCTCCCGCGGACGAATCTAAAAGATTTCTAGAAGCAAAATTCAATCCGGCATAAAAAATTTGTATAATCATCCACAAATTCAAACCATGAGTAGGGCAATTACGTATCATTAATTTCATTCTCTCCCAAGCTTGTGCAACATGTTCATGATCAAGTTGTTTAAAGTTCATAATATCGTTTCTAAGAGAGACGATCTTAGCGGGAGGAAAATACTTAGAGACAAAAGCATCTTTGCACTTGTTCCATGAATCAATACTATCTTAGGCAAAGATGAAAACCAAGCTTTAGCACGATCTCTAAGATAAAAAGGAAATAGCTTTAATTTAACGACATCATTATTGACATCTTTTTTCTTTTGCATATCACATAAATCAACGAAGCTATTCACATGAGTAGTGGCATCTTCACTAGGAAGGCCGGCGAATTGATCTTTTATAACAAGATTCAACAGAGCAGTATTAATTTCACAAGATTCAGCATCGATAAGAGGAGCAATCGAAGTGCTAAGGAAATCATTATTATTGGTATTGGTGAAGTCACAAAATTTGGTAGTATCTTGAGCCATCGCGACAAACAAGCAATCTAACACACGAACAAACAAAAAGCAATCAGACAAAAGAGGCAAACATAGAGGGAGGATAGAGAGAGAGGGCAAATAAAATGGCAAGGGTGAATTGGGGGGAGAGGAAAACGAGAGGCAAATGGAAAATAATGTAATGCGAGAGATAGGGATTGTGATGGGTACTTGGTATATTGACTTTTTGCGTAGACTCCCCGGCAACGGCACCAGAAATCCTTCTTGCTATGTCTTGAGCTTGCGTCGGTTTTCCCCGAAGAGGAAGGGATGATGCAGCAGAGTAGCGTAAGTATTTCCCTCAGTTTTTGAGAACCAAGGTATCAATCCAGTAGGAGCCCACGCTCAAGTCCCTCGTACCTGCACAAAGCGATAGCTACTCGCAACCAACGCGATTAGGGGTTGTCAAGACCTTCACGGTCACTTATGAGAGTGAGATCTGATAGATAGAATATTTTTGGTATTTTTGATATAAAGATGCAAAGTAAAAAGTAAAGGCAAAGTAAATAGCAAAACAATATTAAAGTGATGGAGATTGATATGATGAGAATAGACCCGGGGGCCATAGGTTTCACTAGTGGCTTCTCTCAAGAGCATAAGTATTCTACGGTGGGTGAACAAATTACTGTTGAGCAATTGATAGAATTGAGCATAATTATGAGAATATCTAGGCATGATCATGTATATAGGCATCACGTCCATGACAAGTAGACCGAAACGATTCTGCATCTACTACTATTACTCCACTCATCGACCGCTATCCAGCATGCATCTAGAGTATTAAGTTAAAAACAGAGTAACGCCTTAAGAAAGATGACATGATGTAGAGAGATAAATTCATGCAATATGAAATAAACCCCATCTTGTTATCCTTGATGGCAACGAAACAATACGTGCCTTGCTGCCCCTTCTGTCACTGGGTAAGGACACCGCAAGATCGAACCCAAAGCTAAGCACTTCTCCCATGGCAAGAACTACCAATCTAGATGGAAAAACAAAACGGATAATTCGAAGAGACTTGCAAAGATAACCAATCATGCATAAAAGAATTCAGAGAAGATTCAAATATTATTCATAGATAGACTTGATCATAAACCCACAATTCATCGGTCTCAACAAACACACCGCAAAAAGAAGATTACATCGAATAGATCTCCACGAGAGAGGGGGAGAACTTTGTATTGAGATTCAAAGAGAGAGAAGAAGCCATCTAGCTACTAACTATGGACCCGAAGGTCTGAGGTAAACTACTCACACTTCATCGGAGGGGCTAGGATGATGTAGAAGCCCTCCGTGATGACGGCCTTCTTCCGGCGGAGCTCCGGAACAGGCCCCAATATGGGATCTCGTGGATACAGAAAGTTGCGGCGGTGGAATTAGGTTTTTGGCTCTTGTTCTGATCGTTTGGGGGCACATGTGTATATATAGGAGGAAGGAGTACGTCGGTGGAGCACCGAGGGGCCCACGAGGCAGGGGGGCACGCCCTAGGGGGGGCACCCCCACCCTCGTGACCTCCTCTTTGATCCCTTGCAGTAGGGTCAAAGTCTCGTGGATCACGTTCGGTGAGAAAATCACGTTTCCGAAGATTTTATTCCGTTTGGACTCCGTTTGATATTCTGTTTATCCGAAACACTGAAATAGGCAAAAAAACAGCAATTCTGGGCTGGGCCTCCGGTTAATTGGTTAGTCCCAAAAATAATATAAAAGTGGAAAATAAAGCCCAATATAGTCCAAAATAGTATATAATATAGCATGGAGCAATCAAAAATTATAGATACGTTGGAGACGTATCACTACCTCCGGCAGGGCGGCGGCGGTCGGCGGCGAGGCGGCGACGGTGCACGGCGCGAGCGGCTGCGGTGGCATCTAGGGTTAGGGCGGGGCTAGGTGGCTCGGGGCTGGGCTCCCCCGGCTTATAAAGGCGGGCCGGGCTAGAGTCCGGGTCGGGTACGACCCGACTACGTTGGTTCGTTTTTTTAAATAGTTTCGCACAGAAAAACAAATAAAAGAAATACTAAACGGACTCCAAAAATCCCGAAATAAATTTTCCCCGACTACTAAAATCAATCCGGACAAGGTGAACATTTATTTGGGGCCCAAATACAATTTTGAAAAATGCGCATTTTTCGTAAATTCAAATAAAATGGCAAATAAAACCAAAATAAAATCTTAATTGATTTTTTATTAAATCCTCAATATTTCTTTATTTTGGGAAAGTCATTTTATTCCCTCTCTCTTATTTTTGTAATAGAAAAATGTTCATCGTGTGCGGCTTGATTTTAGAAGCCGGGGAAAATTTATTTCGAGATTTTTGGAGTCTGTTTAGTATTTCTTTTGTTTTTTCTTCCGAGCGTAATTATTTAATAAAAAAGTCTGAACCGACCTTGGGCCATAACCGGCCATGACTCCTCCTGGCCGGGCCTTTTTATAGCGCCCCGAGGCCCCGGCCGAAGCCCAAGCAGCGCCCTCGCCCAAACCCTAACCCTAGTCGGCCCCGCCGCGGCCGCCGCCACGCCCCGCCGCGCTGCGCCGCCGCCCCGCCGCCGCCGTTCGCCGGAGGTAGTTATTTTCGCCTCCGATTTTTCTCGAAAAACCGTTTGGTTTTCCGACGGTTTTGCTCGTTTTTTTAGTTTTGGTTTTTTTAAATAGATCAGTTTTCCGGTTTATTTATTTAGCGAGCGTTCGCCTGTTCGTTCGTTTTAAACGTTCGTCATTTTTCTTTTTCTCGGATTAAATCCGCGATTTTTCTGATCGCGATTTCAGATCCGATTTTCGTTTTAGTCTAACTTTTCGCTCGTTTATCGGAATCAGGCGATTCAAGCGCCTGGAGTTTCGTCTTGAAACCCTCTTTCCGTTTAACCAACTTAAACAAGTTTTTGCCACTTCAAAAATTGCCTTAGACCCAGAATAGTAAATGAAGCATTATGTATGGTCTTGGGCGAATATATCCCTTATCCAGTAACTCCTTAATCTGCTTCTTAACCTCCTCCAAATCCTTTGCGGGCATTCTATATGGTCTCTTAGATATTGGTCCTGTGCCTGGCAAAAGCTCAATCAAAAACTCAATGTCTCTATCCGGTGGCATGCCGGGCAATTCTTCTAGAAATACATCCGGAAAATTCTTTACCACCGGTACTTCCTCCTGTACAACTCCTGATAGGGAATTTACTTGTGTCCTCTTCGGCTCATGCCGTGACACATACTTGATCCTTCTTCCTTCTGGAGTGGTAAGCAAAATCGACTTACTGGCGCAATTGATGTTTCCTCCATACATCGATAGCCAATCCATACCCAGAATTACATCCAAACCTTGCGATTCCAAAATGATTAAATCCGAGGGAACCACATGCCTACCTATACTCAATGGCACTTGAAAACATCCTTTACTAGCCATATACTCCGCTCCTGGTGAGCTTACTAACATAGGTGTTCTAAGAACCTTGGTGGGCAGTTTATACTTATCCACAAATCCCCTTGATATGTATGAATGCGATGACCCAGTATCAAAAAGAACGATTGCAGTAAATGACTTAACCAAAAACTTACCTATTACTGCATCTGGCTGGGCTTCAACCTCCTCCACGTTAACGTGGTTCACCTGTCCCCTGTTGGAAGGGTTCAGCCTCTTCCCAGAGCTTCCGTTGCCATTTCTATTCTGGGTTTCAGGACATTCATTGGCATAATGTCCGGTCTTCTGACACTTATAACAAGTGACTTGGCTCAGGTCTCTCTTGGCTGGGGTTGATGGGTTGGTACGGTTCTGACCATTGCTTTCCCCATTCCCATTACCGTTCTTGGGGCCATTATGATTATGTGAACTCCCTCCTCCATGGGTATGCTGAAAATGTCCTCCCGATTTCAGGGAAAAACTTGGCTTTTGCTGAGCTCCTGAATTGTACTTCCCTTGTTCATACTTCCTCTTGCGGTTCTCAATCTGCTCCTGCTTCCCTTTGATCATAAGAGCACGATCTACCAGTTCATGGTAGTTGTTGAAAGTTGCTACCATCAACTGCATACTCAACTCATCATTCAGTCATTCCAGAAACTTCTCCTGCTTAGCTGCATCCGTAGCAATGTCATCCGAGGAATAACGTGCTAACCTACTAAAGTCATCCACGTATTGGCTAACTGTCCATCCTCCTTGGCGCAAGTTGCGAAACTCACGCTTCTTCATGGCCATAGCTCCTGCTGAAACATGGGCAGTACGGAAAGCCTGCTGAAATTGGTCCCATGTCACTGTGGCTATAGGGTAGGTGACAGTGTAATTCTCCCACCATGATGCTGCTGGTCCATCCAACTGATGTGCGGCAAAACGCACCTTCTCAGCGTCAGTACATCCTGTAGTGGTTAACTCCCTTCCAATCTTGCGGAGCCAATCATTTGCTACTATAGGCTCGGTGCTACTGGAGAACACCGGCGGATTTAGTCTAAGGAAACGGGTTAAGTGATCAACAGGTGGTGGTGGTGGTGGGTTGTTGTTGTTGTTCCCCTGATTCTGATTCTAGACTAGCAACTGCATCAACGCATTCTGCTGCTGGATCAACGGAGTGAGCTCCGGTGGGAAGGCAAATCCATTGTCACGTCTCGGAGGCATCTGATGGGTTTAGAGGGGAGAGATTAGAATATAATGAGGTCTAATGAGAAAGCACTACCCATATGCACATGAGACAAACACAAACATTTCACTCAATCAATCAATCAGGTCATACAATCGGTCTAACTATCGCAAAAGTGCTTGGACTACTCTATTTACATGGTGGAATACTACAACTGATGTGGTAGTCTACTAAAAATATTCCTCGGTTGCAGACTCCATGATATCTGCTCCAGCTTCGTCTTCATAGTCATCATCGCTCAGGTCAGAGTCGGTGTCGTCGATGATGATGTAGTCTTCCGGGCGAATCTCCTTGGGTTCTTCGTCTTCTTTTACTGGTGTGGGGTCTCCCATGAATATTCCGATCTTTTAATCAGGTCGTCATTCTTCTCCACTAGTACGATGATTTCCTCCTCATAATCTTCACGTGTAGCCTTGAGTTCTTCCTCCAGTTCCGTGATTCTGGTTTTTCTCGAAAAACCGTTCGGTTTTCCGACGGTTTTGCTTGTTTTTTTAGTTTTGTTTTTTTAAATAGATCGGTTTTTCCGGTTTATTTATTTAGCGAGCGTTCGCCCGTTCGTTCGTTTTAACGAACGTTCGTCATTTTTCTTTTTCTCGGATTAAATCCATGATTTTTCTGATCGTGATTTCTGATCCAATTTTCGTTTTAGTCTAACTTTTCACTCGTTTATCAGAATCAGGCGATTCAAGCGCCTGGAGTTTTGTCTCGAAACCCTCTTTCAGTTTAACCAACTTAAACAAGTTTTTGCCACTGTAAAAATTGCCTTAGATCCAGAATAGTAAATGAAGCTTGTTTCTTTTGCCGTTTGTCTTTCGTTGCTTCGTTCGATTTGATTCTTTTTTGCCAACTGGAGTTCTTAAGTTGAACTTTCTGGTTAGATCTCTTATTTGAGTTTTACCTATGCATTAGTTGAGTACTTATTGTATGCTTGTTTGTTTGCGATAGAGTACCCGGAGTGCGCCGCTTGCTACTTCGAATCGCTAGGTTTCCCGGATCATCAGCAAGGCAAGTAACACTTTGATCATGCTTTCCAACTACCCAGTTTTATTGCATTAGATCAATCCTCACACATTGCATGATTAGGATCTAATTAAATTGTGGGTTTGGGAAGTAGTTGAGGTAGTACCTATTACATGTTATTATCAAACCTTTGGGAGTTACTTCTACGTTGCTTATTATGCCATGCTATGCTAGTAGACGTGGATTGGGTGAGTGTATCCATGACAGATGTGAGATTGTTAATTAATGGTTTACTTAAGGTGGCAACTTAAACACACATCTGGGTGGACTGAGGCACCTGGGTATTCTAGGATTGCCTGTTTTTTATGGACCGCCACCCAGGCTCAAAGGGATCATGAGATTTTTCATACTAGAAACTTCCGTGTCCAGCCACAAGCTATTATGGGCCCTAGCATAGTTGATTAAGTTGTGCGAACTCTTACAGTGGTAGACTAGCAGATGTAGAGGAAAGTAGGTGTAACGGTCTACCCGATCGTAAGGTGCTAGCGCTTCTGAAAGACTATGTCTCGGTCATCCGTCTTCTCAAACACCATGTAGTGCGAGAAACCAAACAGAGGCGATCGAGTCTTGTGGGGAAAAGTGCACAAACCTCTGCAGAGTGTATGAACTAATCATGATTAGCCATGTCCCCGGTTATGGACATCTTGAGTATCTAGTACCTGGATTATCATGTGAATCTCAACATGTTACTCTAAATTAATTTTGTTGGTT
The DNA here is from genome assembly GCF_056163025.1 of Triticum urartu. Classification (NCBI taxonomy): domain Eukaryota; kingdom Viridiplantae; phylum Streptophyta; class Magnoliopsida; order Poales; family Poaceae; genus Triticum; species Triticum urartu. Next base: position 580,256,061 of record NC_141874.1, read on the forward strand.
TTTGTTTAATGATGATGCCTAATTGGGATTGAGAATGCTGTCAACCATTCTCAATGTTTAACAACCACCATGATAGTTAAATAAAATTTATTCCTTTGCAGTAGGGAAAAATTGGCTTTACGCAAAACTGTAACCATAGAGCTGTCCATCGGCCAAATATGCATATAGAATAACCTGTTTCATTCCATTACTCTCTATGTGTTACTTTGCCAGCATATTCCATGTGCTGACCCGTTTCGGGCTGCAACGGTAATGTTGCAGACTTTTCAGACAACGATTAAGGAGTTTTTAGGTCATGGTTCTATACTCAGTGATGCCGTTGGAGTTGATGGACTCACTTATCTTCCAAGCCTTCCACTGTTATCGTTATTAGATGACCTTAAGCCATATTTATTGTAATAAGTTCTCTTTTGAGACACTCGATGTAATAAGTGTGTGATTGCTACTCTGTTATATAAATCCTTCAAGTACTGTGTGGTGTCAGCATTACTGATCCAGGGATGACACCTGAGCACAGAGATTAGACCATCTGAGGTCTAGTCGCTACAAGATGGTATCAGAGCACACGCTGACTGTAGGAAACGGCCACTAAACTAAAAAGACCTAGATCACTACTCACTCTCTTCTCTTTCTGACTTCTTATCTTTTCTACTCTTTTAGGATGGCGGATGCAAGGAACAAGTTCACGCAACTGGATGAAGATACACCCTTTGGACATCACTTGAAGGAAGTCACTAGATACCTAAACATAGGAGTACCAAGCTTCACTGGAACCTAAAACACCACTTTACCTGAAGAGGAGCGCTGGATGATTCAAGTACAAGTTCCAGGAAGGACGTTCATGCCAGTCACTGAGCCCATAGAGTTTTCTTTCGACGCACCAACTTGGAGTCTAGGAAAGAGCATGGCAGCTCACATCACCATGGGACGTATTGGAGAAGTCTACCGCAATGATCTTAAGGATACTATCTACCAGATTTGTGGGCGCCGAGATGAGCACTAGGAGATGATCAGCACCAGGAAGGATAGATCAATTGCAGCTTTTATCTAGGAGTTAAACCAGCACATTCGACGTTAGGAGAACCAAATGTGCGCCGACATGATAGACCTAAAGAAGGCAAAGACAAGAATCAAAGAACTGGAGGAAGAACTCAAGGCTACACATGAAGATTATGAAGAGGAAATAGAAGTACTAGTGCACAAGAATGCCGACCTAACAATGAAGATCGGAATATTCATGGGAGGCCCTACACCAGTAGAAGAAGACGAAGAACCCAAGGAGATTCGCCCGGAAGACTACATCATCATCTACGACACCGACTCGGATCCAGATGATAGCGATGATGACTATGTTGATGAAGCTGGAGCAGATATCATGGAGTCTGCAACCGAAGAATATTTCTAGTAGACCACCTCATCAGTAGTAGTAGTAGTCCACCATGTAAATATAGTAGTCCAAGCACTTTTTCGATAGTTAGATTGTTTGTATGCCCTTGTTTGATTGATTGAATGAAGTGAATTGTTTGCTTTTGCATATGGGTAGAGTTTTATTTATAGACCCCCTCTATTCTTAAATCTCATCTTTTCTAAACCCTCAGATGCCTCCGACACGTGACCCTGGATTTACCTTTCCACCGGAGCTCACCCAGTTGATCCAGTAGCAGAACACATTGATGCAGTTGTTAGTCCAGAATCAGAATCAGGGGAACAACAACAACAACCCACCACCACCACCACCACCTGTTGATCACTTAGCCCGTTTTCTTAGGCTGAATCCGCTGGTGTTTTCCAGTAGCACCGAGCCGATAGTAGCAGATGATTGGCTCCGCAAGATAGCTAGAGAGTTGACCACAGCAGGATGCACAGATGCGGAGAAGGTGAAGTTTTCCGCACATCAGCTTGAAGGACCCGCAGCATCATGGTGGGAGAATTTCACAGCCACTTTCCCTGTCGACACTGTCACATGGGACCAGTTTCAGCAGGCTTTTCGAACTGCCCATGTTTCAGCAGGAGCTATGGCCATGAAGAAGCGAGAGTTTCGCAACTTGCGCCAAGGAGGACGGACAGTTGGCCAGTATGTGGAGGACTTTAGTAAATTCGCACGTTATGCCCCAGATGACGTTGCTACGGATGCAACTAAGCAGGAGAAGTTTCTGGAAGGACTGAATGATGAGTTGAGCATGCAGTTGATGGTAGCAACCTTCAACAACTACCAGGAGTTGGTAGATTGTGCTCTTATGATTGAAGGGAAGCAGCAGCAGATTGAGAATCGCAAGAGGAAGTATGGACAAGGGAAGCACAATTCAGGAGCTCAGCAGAAGCCACGTTTTACCCCTACACCGGGAGGACATTTTCAGCATACCCATGGAGGAGGTAGCTCGCACAATCACAATGGCACCAAGAATGGTAATGGGAATGGAGGAAGCAACAGCCAGAACCGAACCAACCCATCGACCCCAGCCAAGAGAGACCTGAGCCAAGTCACTTGTTTTAAGTGCCAGAAGATCGGACATTATGCCAATGAATGTCCTGAATCATAGAATGGAAACGGCAATGGAAGCTCTGGGAAGAAGCCGAACCCTTTCAACAGGGGACAGGTGAACCACGTTAACGTGGAGGAGATTGAAGAGCAGTCGGATGCAGTAATCGGTAAGTTTTTGGTAAAGTCATTTACTGCACTTGTTCTTTTTGATACCGGTGCATCGCATTCATACATATCAAGGGGATTTGTGGATAAGTATAACCTGCCCACCAAAGTTCTTAGAACACCTATGTTAGTAAGCTCACCAGGAGCGGAGTATATGGCTAGCCAAGGATGTTTCCAAGTGCCATTAAGTATAGGTAGGCATGTGTTCCCCTCGGATTTGATAATATTGGAATCACAAGGTTTGGATGTAATTCTGGGTATGGATTGGCTGTCGATGTATGGAGGAAACATCGATTGCGCCAGTAAGTCAATCTTGATTACCACCCCAGAAGGGAGAAGTATCAAGTATGTATCCCGGCATGTGCCAAAGAGGACTCAAGTAAATTGTTTAACAGGAGTTGTGCAGGAGGAAGTACCAGTAGTGAAGGATTTCCCCGAAGTATTTCCAGAAGAATTGCCAGGCATGCCACCGGATAGAGATATTGAGTTTTTGATTGAGCTTTTGCCAGGCACAGGGCCAATATCAAATAGACCATATAGGATGCCTGCAAAGGATTTGGTGGAGATTAAGAAGCAAATTAAGGAGTTACTGGATAAGGGATATATTTGCCCAAGTTCATCGCCTTGGGGATCTCCAGTACTTCTAGTGGAGAAGAAGGATGGATCGTTAAGGATGGTTGTTGATTATCGAGGATTGAATGAAGTAACCATCAAGAACAAGTACCCACTACCAATGATCAATGATCTGTTTGATCGATTGCAAGGAGCTAAGGTATTTTTCAAGATCGATCTGCGATCAGGATACCACTAGTTGAAGATTTGAGAACAGGATATACCTAAGACGGCTTTTACCACCAGCTATGGGCTGTACGAGTACACCGTTATGTCATTTGGTCTGACTAACTCACCTGCATATTTTATGAACATGATGAACAAAGTGTTTATGGAATTCTTGGATAAGTTCATCGTCGTGTTCATTGATGATATCCTGGTTTACTCGAAGAATGAAGAGGAGCATAAGGAGCATTTTGCGTTTGGTGCTTGGTAAACTCAGAGAACATCAACTATATGCCAAGTTCAGCAAATGTGAGTTTTGGTTGAAGGAAGTTGGATTTCTCGGACACGTTATATCCGGAGAAGGTATAGCAGTAGATCCCACTAAAGTTGATACCGTGACCAAGTGGGAAGCGCCAACCATAGTTGGAGAGATCCGGAGTTTTCTTGGACTCGCAGGATACTATCGGAGGTTTATTGAGAATTTCTCAAAGATTGCGAAGCCTATGACGGAATTGTTGAAGAAGGATACCAAGTTCATATGGACTGAGGAGTGTGAGGCTAGTTTCCAGGAGTTGAAGAAACGTTTGGTTACCTCACCAGTGTTGATTTTACCGGATCAGACCAAGGATTATGAGGTGTATTGTGACGCCTCACGTCGAGGACTTGGAGCAGTGCTTATGCAGGAAGGAAGAGTTGTTTCCTACGCCTCACGACAGCTTAAGCTCCATGAGTTGAATTATGTTACGCATGATTTGGAGTTAACAGCCGTAGTGCACGCATTGAAGACTTGGAGACATTTTCTGATTGGAAACCATTGCGAGGTGTACACGGATCACAAGAGTTTGAAGTATATTTTCAAACAGAAGGAGTTGAACCTCAGACAAAGGAGATGGTTGGAGCTCATCAAGGATTATGATATGAAATTGCATTATCACCCCGGAAAGGCTAACGTAGTAGCTGACGCGTTAAGACGTAAGAGTCATGTCAACACCCTAATGACAGGAGATTTACTAAGGGAGTTAGCCGAAAATCTTCGAGAGCTATGTTTGGAAATAGTTCCAAGAGACTATGTAGCAGCATTGGAGATTCAATCTACTTTGATGGATAAGATCAGAGAAGCTCAAAAGACTGACAAGGAGATTGCCTCTATTAAAGAGAAACTGAGCAAAGGAAAAGCTAAGGGATTTCGTGAGGATGAGCACGATACCTTATGGTTTGAAGACCGTATCTATGTACCAAATGATTCGGAGATCAGGAAGTTAATTTTATAGGAGGCCCATGATTCACCATATTTGATTCACCCAAGAAATACCAAGATGTATTTGGATTTCAAGGATATATTCTAGTGGACCGGAATGAAGAAGGATATTGCGGAATATGTAGCAGTTTGTGATGTATGTCAGAGTGTAAAGGCAGAGCATCAGAAGCCAGAAGGATTGCTACAACAATTGCCGATACCCGAATGGAAGTGGGATAAGTTAGGCATGGATTTTATTACAAGATTTCCCAGAACACGTTCAGGCTATGACTTGATATGGGTTGTAGTCGATCGTTTGACAAAGGTAGCTCATTTCATTCTAGTGAAGACTACCTATACTAGTACAAAGTTGGCAAAGATATATATGACCAGAATCGTTTGTCTGCATGGAGTTCCAAGGAGCATAGTATCAGATAGAGGAACCCAATTTACCTCAAAGTTCTGGAATCAGTTGCATGAAACTTTGGGAACCAAACTGGAGTTTAGCACAGCTTTCCACCCGCAGATAGATGGACAGACTAAGAGAGTCAATCAGATTTTGGAGGATATGCTAAGAGCTTGTGCGCTAGATTACGGATCTAGTTGGGACGAGAATTTGCCATATGCAGAGTTCTCTTACAACAACAGCTATCAATCTAGTTTGAAGATGGCCCCTTTCGAAGCCTTGTACGGAAGGAGGTGCAGGACCCCATTGTCCTGGGATGAAGTTCGAGACTGCCAGTTGTTTGGACCGGATCTGATAAAGGAGTCTGAACAGAAAGTGAAATTGATTCGCGATAGGCTCAAGGTAGCCCAATCCAGGCAGAAGAGCTACGCAGATTCTAAATGCAAGGAGATGGTTTACGAAGTCGGAGACCGAATTTATCTTCGAGTATCACCACTTCGAGGAGTTAAGCGCTTTGGAGTTAAGGGAAAGTTAGCGCCACGTTTTGTAGGCCCATACAAAGTTTTGAAGCGTATGGGAGAAGTAGCCTACAAGTTGGAATTGCCCGAAGGATTGTCAGGAGTTCATGACGTGTTCCACGTTTCCCAGTTGAAGAAGTGCCATGCAGAGATGGCTGACATACCGCTGAGAAATACGGTACCACTATAAGCAATTCAGTTGGACAGTGATTTGACCTATGAGGAGAAACCGGTTAAGATTCTAGAGTATGCCAGTCGAGTCACCTGCAGCAAGGTTATCAAGTTTTGCAAGGTTCAATGGAGCCACCACACAGAGGATGAAGCCACCTGGGAACGAGAGGAAGATTTGCTGAAGGACCACCCTCACCTATTTTCTAGCCAACCCGAATCTCGAGGGCGAGATTCATCTTAAGAGGGGTAGGTTTGTAACATCCCAAATTTTCAATTTGGAATGTTATACACTAGATCATCATTGCATATCATATTTATTGCATTTTGGTTGATCCTAGAAATTTTACGCAACTCAAGGACCCTCGGAGAGAGTTGGGGATTTCGTTATTTTCATATTTGAGTTGTCTCAAATTTTGAAAATAGGATCATTTGATTTTATTTATTTTATCTTCAATTATTTCTATTACAAAAATAAGAGAGAGGGAATAAAATGACTTTCCCAAAATAAAGAAATATTGAGGATTTAATAAAAAATCAATTAAGATTTTATTTTGGTTTTATTTGCCATTTTATTTGAATTTAGGAAAAATGCGCATTTTTCAAATTTGCATTTAGGCCCCAAATAAATGTTCATCGTGTGCGGCTTGATTTTAGAAGCCGGGGAAATTTTATTTCGGGATTTTTGGAGTCCGTTTAGTATTTATTTTGTTTTTTATTCCGAGCGTAATTATTTTAAAAAAAACGTCCGAACCGACCTTGGGCCGTAACCGGCCAGGACTCCTCGGGGCCTTTTTATAGCGCCCCGAGGCCCCGGCCGAAGCCCAAGTCGCGCCCCCGCCCAAACCCTAACCCTATCCGCCGCCGCCGGACCACCGCCGTCGCCGTTCGCCGGAGGTAGTTTTTTTCGCCTCTGGTTTTTCTCGAAAAACCGTTTGGTTTTCCGACGGTTTTGCTCGTTTTTTTAGTTTCATTTTTTTAAATAGATCGGTTTTTCCGGTTTATTTATTTAGCGAGCATTCGCCCGTTCGTTCTTTTAACGAACGTTCATCATTTTTCTTTTTCTTGGATTAAATCCATGATTTTTCTGATCGCGATTTCTGATCTGATTTTCGTTTTAGTCTAACTTTTCGCTCGTTTATCGGAATTAGGCGATACAAGCGCCTGGAGTTTCATCTCGAAACCCTCTTTCTGTTTAACCAACTTAAACAAGTTTTTGCCACTGTAAAAATTGCCTTAGATCCAGAATAGTAAACGAAGCCTGTTTCTTTTATCGTTTGTCTTTCATTGCTTCGTTCGATTTGATTCTTTTTTGCCAACCGGAGTTCTTAAGTTGAACTTTCTGGTTAGATCTCTTATTTGAGTTTTACCTGTGCATTAGTTGAGTACTTATTGTAAGCTTGTTTGTTTGCGATAGAGTACCCGGAGTGCGCCGCTTGCTACTTCGAATCGCTAGGTTTCCCGGATCATCAGCAAGGCAAGTAACACTTTGATCATGCTTTCCAACTACCCAGTTTTATTGCATTAGATCAATCCTCACACATTGCATGATTAGGATCTAATTAAATTGTGGGTTTGGGAAGTAGTTGAGGTAGTACCTATTACATGTTATTATCAAACCTTTGGGAGTTACTTCTACGTTGCTTATTATGCCATGCTATGCTAGTAGATGTGGATTGGGTGAGTGTATCCATGACAGATGTGAGATTGTTAATTAATGGTTTACTTCAGGTGGCAACTTAAACACACATCTGGGTGGACTGAGGCACCTGGGTATTCCAGGATTGCCTGTTTTTTATGGACTGCCACCCAGGCTCAAAGGGATCATGAGATTATTCATACTAGAAACTTCTGTGTGCAACCACAAGTTATTATGGGCTCTAGCATAGTTGATTAAGTCATGCGAACTCTTACAGTGGTAGACTAGCAGATGTAGGGGAAAGTAGGTGTAATGCTCTACCCGATCGTAAGGTGCTAGCACTTTTGAAAGACTATGTCTCAGTCATCCGTCTTCTCAAACACCATGTAGTGAGAGAAACCAAACAGAGGCGATCGAGTCTTGTGGGGAAAAGTGCACAAACCTCTGCAGAGTGTATAAACTAATCATGATTAGCCGTGTCCCCGGTTATGGACATCTTGAGTATCTAGTACCTGGATTATCATGTGAATCTCAACATGTTACTCTAAATTAATTTTGTTGGGTTTTGTTTAATGATGATGCTTAATTGGGATTGAGAATGCTGTCAACCATTCTCAATGTTTAACAACCACCATGATAGTTAAATAAAATTTATTCCTTTGAAGTAGGGAAAATTGGCTTTACGCAAAACTGTAATCATAGAGCTTTCCACCAGCCAAATATGCATATAGAATAGCCTATTTCATTCCATTACTCTCTATGTGTTACTTTGCCAGCATATTCCATGTGCTGACCTGTTTCGGGCTGCAACGTTAATGTTGCAGACTTTTCAGACGACGATTAAGGAGTTTTTAGGTCGTGGTTCTATACTCAGTGATGCCGTTGGAGTTGATGGACTCACTTATCTTCCAAGCCTTCCGCTGTTATCGTTATTAGATGGCCTTAAGCCATATTTATTGTAATAAGTTCTCTTTTGAGACACTCGATGTAATAAGTGTGTGATTGCTACTCTGTTATAAATCCTTCAAGTATTGTGTGGTGTCAGCATTACTGATCCAGGGATGACACCTGAGCACGGAGATTGGACCGTTTGAGGTCTGGTCCCTACACTTCCGTACAAGGCTTCAAAAGGGGCCATCTTCAAACTGGATTGATAACTATTGTTGTAAGAAAACTCCGCATATGGCAAGTTGTCATCCCAACTAGATCCATAATCTAGCGCACAAGCTCTCAGCATATCCTCCAAAATCTGATTGACTCTCTCGGTCTGTCCATCGGTCTGTGGATGAAAAGTTGTACTGAACTCTAGCCCGGTACCCAAAGTTTTGTGCAACTGATTTCAGAACTTTGAGGTAAACTGGGTTCCTCTATCTGATAAAATGCTCCTCGGAACTCCATGGAGACATACGATCCTGGTCATGTATATCTTTGCCAACTTAGCACTGGTGTAAGTGGTCCTTACTGGGATGAAATGAGCTACCTTCGTCAAGCGATCGACTACAACCCATATCGAGTCATAGCCTGAGCGGGTCCTGGGTAATCCCGTGATAAAATCCATGCCTAGCTTATCCCACTTCCATTTGGGTATCGGCAATGGCTGTAGCAATCCTGCTGGCTTCTGATGCTCTGCCTTTACTCTCTGACATACATCACAAACGGCTACTGCAATATCCTTCTTCATTCCGGTCCACCAAAAAGTGTCTTTCAAATCCAAATACATCTTGGTATTTTCTAGGTGAATCGAGTACGGCGAATCATGGGCTCCTGCAAAATTAACTTCCTGATCTCCGGGTCATTGGGAACATAAACACGGTCCTCTGATCTCCGGGTCATTGGGAACATAAACACGGTCCTCAAACCATAAGGTATCGTGTTCATCCTCACGAAATCCTTTAGCTTTTCCCTTGCTCATTTTCTCTTTAATAGAGGCAATCTCCTTGTCGATCTTCTGAGCTTCTCTAATCTTATCCATCAGAGTAGACTGAATCTCCAATGCTGCTACACAGCCTCTCAGAACTATCTCCAAACATAGCTCACAAAGATCCTCGACTAACTCCTTTGGTGACTCTCCGGTCATTAGTGTGTTGACATGGCTCTTGCGGCTCAATGCATCGGCTACTACGTTACCCTTTCCGGGGTGATAATGCAATCTCATGTCATAATCCTTGATGAGCTCCAACCATCTTCTTTGCCTGAGATTCAACTCCTTCTGCGTGAAGATGTACTTCAAACTCTTGTGATCCGTGTACACCTCACAATGGTTTCCAATGATAAAATGTCTCCAAGTCTTCAATGCGTGCACTACGGCTGCTAACTCCAAATCATGTGTAGCATAATTCAACTCATGGTGCTTAAGCTGTCGTGAAGCATACGAAACAACTCTTCCCTCCTGCATAAGCACTGCTCCAAGTCCTCGACGTGAAGTGTCGCAATACACTCATAATCCTTGCGCTGATCTGGCGGAATCAACACTGGCGAGGTAACCAAACGTTTCTTCAACTCCTAGAAACTGGCCTCACATTCCTTAGTCCAATTGAACTTGGTATCCTTCCTCAACAACTCTGTCATAGGTTTTGCAATCTTCGAGAAATTTTCAATGAATCTCTGGTAGTATCTTGTGAGTCCAAGAAAACTCCAGATCTCTCCAACTGTTGTTGAAGCTTCCCAATTTTTCACAGTGAAAACTTTGGTGGGATCTACTGCTATTCCTTCTCCGGGTATAACATGTCCGAGGAATCCAACTTCCTTCAACCAAAACTCACATTTGTTGAACTTGGCGTATAACTGATGTTCTCTGAGCTTACCAAGTACCAAACGCAAATGTTCTTTATGTTCTTCTTCATTCTTCGAGTAAACCAGAATATCATCAATGAATACTATGACAAACTTATCCAAAAAATCCATAAACACTTTGTTCATCATGTTCATAAAATAAGCAGGTGTGTTAGTCAGACCAAATGACATAACGGTGTACTCGTACAGCCCATACCTTGTGGTAAAAGTTGTCTTAGGTATGTCCTGCTCTCGAATCTTCAACTGGTGGTATCCTGATCGCAAATCGATCTTGGAAAATACCTTAGCTCCTTGCAATTGGTCAAACAAATCATTGATCAACGGCAGTGGGTACTTATTCTTGATCGTCACTTCATTCAATCCTCGATAATCAACAACCATCCTTAACGATCCATCCTTCTTTTCCACTAGAAGTACTGGTGATCCCCAAGGTGACGAACTTGGGCGAATATATCCCTTATCCAGTAACTCCTTAATCTGCTTCTTAACCTCCTCCAAATCCTTTGCGGGCATTCTATACGGTCTCTTAGATATTGGTCCTATGCCTGGCAAAAGCTCAATCAAAAACTCAATGTCTCTATCCGGTGGCATGTCGGGCAATTCTTCTGGAAATACATCCGGAAAATCCTTTACCGCCGGTACTTCCTCCTGTACAACTCCTGATAGGGAATTTACTTGTGTCCCCTTCGGCTCATGCCGTGACACATACTTGATCCTTCTTCCTTCTGGAGTGGTAAGCAAAATCGACTTACTGGCGCAATCGATGTTTCCTCCATACATCGATAGCCAATCCATACCCAAAGTTACATCCAAACCATGCGATTCCAAAATGATTAAATCCGAGGGAAACACATGCCTACCTATACTCAATGGCACTTGAAAACATCCTTTACTAGCCATATAGTCCGCTCCTGGTGAGCTTACTAACATAGGTGTTCTAAGAACCTTGGTGGGCAGTTTATACTTATCCACGAATCCCCTTGATATGTATGAATGCGATGCACCAGTATCAAAAAGAACGACTGCAGTAAATGACTTAACCAAAAACTTACCTATTACTGCATCTGGTTGGGCTTCAACCTCCTCCACGTTAACGTGGTTCACCTGTCCCCTGTTGAAAGGGTTCGGCCTCTTCCCAGAGCTTCCATTGCCATTTCCATTCTGGGTTTCAGGACATTCATTGGCATAATGTCCGGTCTTCTGACACTTATAACAAGTGACTTGGCTCAGGTCTCTCTTGGCTGGGGTTGATGGGTTGGTACGGTTCTGACCATTGCTTTCCCCATTCCCATTACCGTTCTTGGGGACATTATGATTATGCGAACTCCCTCCTCCATGGGTATGCTGAAAATGTCCTCCCGATTTTGGGGAAAAACGTGGCTTCTGCTGAGCTCCTGAATTGTACTTCCCTTGTTCATACTTCCTCTTGCGGTTCTCAATATGCTCCTGCTTCCCTTCGATCATAAGAGCACGATCTACCAGTTCATGGTAGTTGTTGAAACTTGCTACCATCAACTGCATACTCAACTCATCATTCAGTCCTTCCAGAAACTTCTCCTGCTTAGCTGCATCCGTAGCAATGTCATCCGGGGCATAACGTGCTAACCTACTAAAGTCATCCACGTATTGGCCAATTGTCCGTCCTCCTTGGCGCAAGTTGCGAAACTCACGCTTCTTCATGGCCATAGCTCCTGCTGAAACATGGGCAGTACAGGAAGCCTGCTAAAATTGGTCCCATGTCACCGTGGCTATATGGTAGGTGACAGTGTAATTCTCCCACCATGATGTTGCTGGTCCATCCAACTGATGTGCGGCAAAACGCACCTTCTCAGCGTCAGTACATCCTGTAGTGGTTAACTCCCTTCCAATCTTGCGGAGCCAATCATTTGCTACTATAGGCTCGGTGCTACTGGAGAACACCGGTGGATTTAGTCTAAGGAAACGGGTTAAGTGATCAACAGGTGGTGGTGGTGGGTTGTTGTTGTTGTTCCCCTGATTCTGATTCTAGACTAGCAACTACATCAACGCATTCTGCTGCTGCATCAACAGAGTGAGCTCCGGTGGGAAGGCAAATCCATTGTCACGTCTCGGAGGCATCTGATGGGTTTAGAGGGGAGAGATTAGAATATAATGAGGTCTAATGAGAAAGCACTACCCATATGCACATGAGACAAACACAAACATTTCACTCAATTAATCAATCAGGTCATACAATCGGTCTAACTATCGCAAAAGTGCTTGGACTACTCTATTTACATGGTGGAATACTACTACTGATGTGGTAGTCTACTAGAAATATTCCTTGGTTGCAGACTCCATGATATCTGCTCCAGCTTTGTCTTCATAGTCATCATCGCTCAGGTCAGAGTCGGTGTCGTCGATGATGATGTAGTCTTCCGGGCGAATCTCCTTGGGTTCTTCGTCTTCTTCTACTGGTGTGGGGTCTCCCATGAATATTCCGATCTTCTTAATCAGGTCGTCATTCTTCTCCACTAGTACGATGATTTCCTCCTCATAATCTTCACGTGTAGCCTTGAGTTCTTCCTCCAGTTCCGTGATTCTTGTCATTGCCTTCTTCAGATCTAACATGCCTGCGCACATCTGGTTCTCCTGGCGTCGAATGGGCTGGTTTAACTCCTGGATAAAAGTTGTGATTGAGCTATCCTTCCTGGTGCTGATCATCTCCCGTTTCTCATCTCGGCGCCCACAAATCTGGTAGATAGTATCCTTGAGATCATTGCGGTAAACTTCTACAATACGTCCCATGGTGATGTGGGCCGTCATGCTCTTTCCTAGACTCCAGGTTGGTGCATCAAAAGGAAAATTCTATGGGCTCAGTGACTAGCGCGAACGTCCTTCCTGGAACTTGAACTTGAATCATCCAACGCTCCTCCTCGGGTAAAGTGGCGTTGTAGGTCCCGGTGAAGCTTGGTACTCCGATGTTCAGGTACTTAGTGACTTCCTTCAGGTGGCGTCCAAAGGGTGTATCTTCATCCGGTTGCGTGAACTTGTTCCTTGCATCCGTCATCCTAAAAGAGTAGAAAAGATGAGGAGTCAGAAATGAGAAGAGTGAGTAGTGATCTACGGCTTTAGCTTAGTGCTCGTGTCCTACAGTCAGTGTGTGCTCTGATACCATCTTGTAGCGACCAGACCTCAAACAGTCTGATCTCTGTGCTTTAGTGTCATCCCTAGATCAGTAATGCTGACACGCACAGTACTTGAAGGATTTATAACAGAGTAGCAATCACACACTTATTACAACGAGTGTCTCAAAAGAGAACTCATTACAAATAATATGGCTTAAGGCCATCTAATAACGATAACATCGGAAGGCTTGGAAGATAAGTGAGTCCAACAACTCCAACAGCATCACTGTGTATAGAACCACGACCTAGAGGCACCTTACTCGTCATCTGAAAAAGTCTACAACATGAACGTTGCAGCCCGAAAACGGGCCAGCACATGGAATATGCTGGCAATGTAACACATAGAGAGTAATGAACAGAAATAGGCTATACTACATGCATATATGGCTGGTGGAAAGCTCTATGGTTACAGTTTTGCGTAAAGCAGTTTTTCCCTACTGCAAAGGAATAAATTTTATTTAACTATCATGGTGGTTGTCAAACATTGAGAGCGTAGACACCCTCTCAATCCCAATTAAACATCATCATTAAAACCCAACAAAATTAATTAAAGACACATGATGAGATTCACACGATAATCCAAGTACTAGATACTCAAGACGTCCATAACCGGGGATACGGCTAATCATGATTAGTTTATACACTCTGCAGAGGTTTGCGCACTTTTCCCCACAAGACTCGATCTCCTCCATGTGGATTCTCACACTACATGGTGTTTGAGAAACAGATGACCGAGACATAGTCTTTCAGAAGCGCTAGCGCCTTACGATCGGGTAAACCGTTACACCTACTTTCCCCTACATCTGCTAGTCTACCACTGTAAGAGTTTGCACGACTTAATCAACGATGCTAGAGCCCATAGTAGCTTGTGGTTGCACACGGAAGTTTCTAGTATGAATAATCTCATGATCCCTTTGAGCCTGGGTGGCGGTCCATAAAGAAAAACAGGCAATCGCTGGAATACCCAGGTGCCTCAATCCACCCAGATGTGTATTAAAGTTGCCACCTTAAATAAACCATTAATTAACAATCTCACATCTGTCATGGATACACTCACCCAATCCACGTCTACTAGCATAGCATGGCAATATAAGCAAACGTAGAAGTAACTCCCAAGGGTTTGATAATAAAACAGGTAATAGGTACTACCTCATCTACTTTCCCAAAACCCACAATTTAATTAGATCCTAATCATGCAATGTTTGAGGATTGATCTAATGCAATAAAACTGGGTATAAGAGGTATGATCAAAGTGTTACTTGCTGATGATCCGCGAAACTTAGAGATTCGAAGTAGCAAGCGGCACACTCCGGGTACTCTATCGCAAACAAACAAGCACACAATAAGCACTCATCTAATGCACAGGTAAAACTCAAATAAGTGATCTAACCAGAAAGTTCAACTTAAGAACTCCGGTTTGCAAAAAGAATCAAATCAAACGAAGCAACGAAAGTCAAATGGCGAAAGAAACAAGCTTCGTTTACTAATCTAGATCTAAGTCAAATTTTACACAAGCAAAAACTTGTTTGAGTTGGCTAAATGGAAAGAGGGTTTCGAGACGAAACTCTAGGCGCTTGAATCGCCTGATTCCGATAAACGAGCGAAAAGTTAAACTAAAATGAAAATTAGATCAGAAATCGCGATCAGAAATAATCGCGGAAAATCCGAGAAAAAGAAAAAAAACGACAAATAGGCTAACGAACGAACGTTCACTATCTGCGGCTAAACAACGAAAACCGTTCGTTAGAACGAACGTCCGCTAAATAAACTAAACCGGGAAAAAATAAACCGATCTAAATAAAGAAAACGACCGCGGTTTTGTAAAAAAACTGGGCGCTTGACCGGTGAAGACCGGCGGCGGCGGCTACCTCCAGCAGCGGCGAACTCCAGCGGGGCGGTGGCGAGGCGGCGGCGGCGCGCGGCGCGAGCGACAGCGGCGGCGGCAGCGCGCAGCACGAGCGGCAGCGGCGGCGGCTCGGGGCGGCGGCATCTAGGGTTAGGGCGGGGCTGGGTGGCTCGGGGCTGGGCTCCCCCGGCTTATAAAGGCCGGCCGGGCTAGAGTCCGGGTCGGGTACGACCCGGCTAGGTCGGTTCGTTTTTTTAAATAGTTTCGCGCAGAAAAACAAATAAAAGAAATACTAAACGGACTCCAAAAATCCCGAAATAAATTTTCGCCGACTTCTAATATCAAGCCGGACAAGGTGAACATTTATTTGGGGCCTAAATGCAATTTGGAAAAACGCGCATTTTCCCTAAATTCAAATAAAACAGCGAAAAACTCCAAAATAAAATCTTATTTGATTTTTTTATTAAATCCTCAATATTCCTTTAATTTGGGAAAGTCATTTTATTCCCTCTCACTTGTTTTTTTATAATTGGAATTATTGAAGATAAAATAAATAAATCAAATGATCATATTTTCAAAATTTGAGAAAACCCCAAATATGAAAATAACGAAATCCCCAACTCTCTCCATGGGTCCTTGAGTTGAGTAGGATTTCTAGGATCAAGCCAAAATGCAAATAAAATATGATATGCAATGATGATCTATGTATAACATTCCAAATTGAAAATTTGGGATGTTACAATTGATCTTTGCTTTGTTACTTTTCCGCTAGCACTGTTACAATTACTAGAAAACCAATACTGATACTTTTGCCACCGTTATCGTTACTTCCATATTACTTTGCTACTAAATACTTTGCTGCAGATATTAAGTCTTTCAAGTGCGATGGAATTGACAACTTATGACCCACAAGTGTAGGGTATCTATCGTAGCCTTTTCGATAAGTAAGAGTGTCGAACCCAACGAGGAGCAGAAGGAAATGATAAGTGGTTTTCAGCAAGGTATTCTCTGCAAGCACTGAAATTATAGGTAACAGATAGTTTTGTAATAAGGTAATTTATAACGGATAGCAAGTAATAAAAGTAAATAAGGTGCAGAAAGATGGCCCAATCCTTTTTGTAGCAAAGGACAAGCCTGGACAAACTCTTATATAAAGTAAAGCGCTCCCGAGGACACATGGGAATTATCATCAAGCTAGTTTTCATCACGTTCATATGATTCACGTTCGGTACTTTGATAATTTGATATGTGGGTGGACCAGTGCTTGTGTACTGTCCTTCCTTGGACAAGTATCCCACTTATGATTAACCCCTATTGCAAGCATCCACAACTACAACAGAAGTATTAAGGTAAACCTAACCATAGCATGAAACATATGGATCCAAATTAGCCCCTTATGAAGCAACACATAAACTAGGGTTTAAGCTTTTGTCACTCTAGCAACCCATCATCTACTTATTACTTCCCAATGCCCTCCTCTAGGCCCAAACAATGGTGAAGTGTCATGTAGTCAACGTTCACACGAGACCACTAGAGGAAAGACAACATACATCTCATCAAAATATCGAACGAATACTAAATTCACATGACTACTTATAGCAAGACTTCTCCCATGTCCTCAGGAACAAACGTAACTACTCACAAAGCATATTCATGTTCAAAATAAGAGGGGTATTAATATGCATAATGAATCTGAACATACGATCTTCCACCAAGTAAACCAACTAACATCAACTACAAGGAGTAATCAACAGTACTAGCAACCCACAGGTACCAATCTAAGGTTTGGATACAAAGATTGGATACAAGAGATGAACTAGGGTTTGAGATGAGATGGTGTTGGTGAAGATGTTGATGGAGATTGACCCCTCCCAATGAGAGGATCGTTGGTGATGACGATGGTGATTATTTCCCCCTCCCTGAGGGAAGTTTCCCCGGCAGAACAGCTCCGCCGGAGCCCTAGATTGGTTCCACCAAGGATCCGCCTCAAGGCGGTGGAATTTCATCCCGTGAGCTTTCTTATGATTTTTTCCTCGATGAAAGACTCCCTATAGCCAAAGAAGGGCATCAGAGGGACACCAGGGGGCCCACAAGGCAGGGGGCGCGCCCAGGGGGTAGAGCGCGCCCCCACCCTCGTGGACGGTGGGTGGCCCCCCTCTGGTACTTCTTTCGCCCAATATTTTTATATATTCTAAAAATAATTCCCGTGGAGTTTCGGGACTTTTGGAGATGTGCAGAATAGGTCTATAATATTTGCTCCTTTTCCAGCCCAGAATTCCAGATGCCGACATTCCCCCTCTTCGTGTAAACCTTGTAAAATAAGAGGGAATAGGCATAAGTTTTGTGACATAATGTGTAATAATGCTACCTCTTGAGCACTGCGTTGGATTTCCCCGAAGAGGAAAGGATGATGCAGCAAAGTAGCGTAAGTATTTCCCTTAGTTTTTGAGAACCAAGGTATCAATCCAGTAGGAGGTTGCGCGCGTCTCCCCTAGTACCTGCACAAAGCAAATAAATCCTCGCAACCAACGCGATAAGGGGTTGTCAATCCCTTCACAGTCACTCACGAGAGTGAGATCTGATAGATATGATAAGATAAGATTTTTGGTATTTTTGTGATAAAGATGCAAAGTAAAATAAAGGCAAATAAATAACTAAGTATTGGAAGATTAATATGATGAAGATAGACCCGGGGGCCATAGGTTTCACTAGTGGCTTCTCTCAAGAGCAGAAGTATTTTACGGTGGGTGAACGAATTACTGTTGAGCAATTGACAGAATTGAGCATAGTTATGAGAATATCTAGGTACGATCATGTATATAGGCATCACGCCCGAGACAAGTAGACCGACTCCTGCCTGCATCTACTACTATTACTCCACTCATCGACTGCTATCCAGCATGCATCTAGAGTATTAAGTTCATGAAAACAGAGTAACGCCTTAAGCAAGATGACATGATGTAGAGGGATAAATTCATGCAATATGATAAAAAAAACCATCTTGTTATCCTCGATGGCAACAATACAATACGTGCCTTGCTACCCCTACTGTCACTGGGAAAGGACACCGCAAGATTGAACCCAAAGCTAAGCACTTCTCCCAATACAAGAAAGATCAATCTCGTAGGCCAAACTAAACTGATAATTCGAAGAGACTTGCAAAGATAACCAATCATACATAAAAGAATTCAAAGAAGATTCAGATATTGTTCATAGAAAAACTTGATCATAAACCCACAATTCATCGGTCTCAACAAACACATCGCAAAAAGAAGATTACATCGAATAGATCTCCACAAGAGAGGGGGGAACTTTGTATTGAGATCCAAAAAGAGAGAAGAAGCCATCTAGCTAATAACTATGGACCCGAAGGTCTGAGGTAAACTACTCACACTTCATCGGAGAGGCTATGGTGTTGATGTAGAAGCCCTCCGTGATGGATACCCCCTCTGGCGGAGCTCCGGAACAGGCCCCAAGATGGGATCTCGTGGATACGGGAAGTTACGGCGGTGGAATTAGGGTTTTGGCTCCATATCTGATCGTTTGGGGGTACGTAGGTATATATAGGAGGAAGGAGTACGTCGGTGGAGCAACAGGGGGCCCACGAGGGTGGACGGCGCGCCTGGGGGGGGGGGGTAGGCGCGCCCCCTACCTCATGGCTCCCTCCTTTGTTTCTTGACGTAGGGTCCAAGTCTCCTAGATCATGTTCGGTGAGAAAATCACGTTCCCGAAGGTTTCATTCCGTTTGGACTCCGTTTGATATTTCTTTCCTTCTAAACCCTAAAATAGGCAAAACCAACAATTCTGGGCTGGGCCTCCGGTTAATAGGTTAGTCCCAAAAATAATATAAAAGTGGAAAATAAAGCCCAATAATGTCCAAAACAGTAGATAATATAGCATGGAGCAATCAAAAATTATAGATACGTTGGAGACGTATCAAGCATCCCCAAGCTTAATTCCTGCTCGTCCTCGAGTAGGTAAATGATAAAAACAAAATTTTTGATGTGGAGTGCTACTAGGCATAATTTTAATGTAATTCTTCTTAATTGTGGCATGAATATTCAGATCCGAAAGATTCAAGATAAAAGTTCATATTGACATAAAAATAATAATACTTCAAGCATACTAACTAAGCAATTACGTCTTCTCAAAATAACATGCCAAAGCAAGTTCATCCCTACAAAATCATATAGTTTAGTCATGCTCCATTTTCGTCACACAAGAATGCTCTCATCATGCACAACCCCGATGACAAGCCAAGCAATTGGTTCATACTTTAGCAATCTCAAACCTATAAACTATCACGCAATATATGAGCGTGAGCCATGGACATAGCACTATGGGTGGAATAGAATGATGATGGTGGTTATGTGGAGAAGACAAAAAAGGAGAAAGTCTCACATCAACGAGGCTAATCAATGGGCTATGGAGATGCCCATCGATTGATGTTAATGCAAGGAGTAGGGATTGCCATGCAACGGATGCACTAGAGCTATAAATGTATGAAAGCTCAACAAAAGAAACTAAGTGGGTGTGCATCCAACTTGCTTACTCACGAAGACAAAGGGCACTTGAGGAGGCCCATTGTTGGAATATACAAGCCAAGTTCTATAATGAAAAACTCCCACTTAGTATATGAAAGTGACAAAACAAAAGACTCTCTATCATGAAGATTATGGTGCTACTTTGAAGCACAAGTGTGGCAAAGGATAGTAGCATTGTCCCTTCTCTCTTTTTCTCTCATTTTTTGGGCCTTCTCTTTTTTATGGCCTTTTTTATATTCCTCACTTGGGACAATGCTCTAGAAAATGACGATCATCACACTTCTATTTATTTACAACTCAATGATGAAAACTCGATACTAGAACAAAAGATGACTCTATATGAATGCCTCCGGTGGTGTATGATGTCTACTACACAACCTTCTTCTTGTAGACATTGTTGGGCCTCCAAGTGCAGAGGTTTGTAGGATAGTAGAAAATTTCCCTCAAGTGGAGGACCTAAGGTTTATCAATTGGTAGGAGGCGTAGGATGAAGATGGTCTCTCTCAAGCAACCCTGCAACCAAATAACAAAGAGTCTCTTGTGTCCCCAACACACCCAATACAATGGTAAATTGTATAGGTGCACTAGTTCGGCGAAGAGATGATGATACAAGTGGTATATGGATGGTAGATAAAGGTATTTGTAATCTGAAAATATAAAAACAGCAAGGTAACTAATGATAAAAGTGAGTGTAAACGGTATTGCAATGCATTGAAACAAGGCCTAGGGTTCATATTTTCACTAGTGCAAGTTCCCTCAACAATAATAACATAATTGGATCACATAACTATCCCTCAACATGCAACAAAGAGTCACTCCAAAGTCACTAATAGCGGAGAACGAACGAAGAGATTATGGTAGGGTATGAAACCACCTCAAAGTTATTCTCTCCAATCAATTCGTTGGGCTATTCCTATAAGTGTCACAAACAGCCCTAGAGTTCGTACTAGAATAACACCTTAAAACCCTAATGTCACCTCAAGTATCCGTGGGTATGATTATACGATATGCATCACACAATCTCAGATTCATCTATTCAACCAACACATAGAACCTCAAAGAGTGCCCCAAAGTTTCTACCGGAGAATCATGATGAAAACGTGTGCCAACCCCTATGCATAGGTTCATGGGCAGAACCCGCAAGTTGATCACCAAAACATACATGAAGTGAATCACGTGATATCCCATTGTCACCACAGATACGCACGGCAAGACATACATCAAGTGTTCTCAAATCTTTAAAGACTCAATCCGATAAGATAACTTCAAAGGGAAAACTCAATCCATTACAAGAGAGAAGAGGGGGGAGAAAACATCATAGGATTCAAATATTAGCAAAGCTCGCGATACATCAAGATCGTATCACCTCAAGAACACGAGAGAGAGAGAGAGATCAAACACATAGCTACTGGTACATACCCTCAGCCCCGAGGGAGAACTACTCCCTCCTCATCATGGAGAGCACCGGGATGATGAAGATGGCCACCGGAGAGGGATTCCCCCTCCAGCAGCGTGCCGGAACGGGCCTAGATTGGCTTTCGGTGGCTACGGAGGCTTCTGGCGGCGGAACTCCTGATCTATTGTCCTCCCTGATCGTTTTAGGGTATATTGAGATATATAGGCGGAAGAAGTACGTCAGGGGAGCCACGAGGGGCCCACGAGGGTGGAGGGCGCGCCCAGGGGGTGGGCGCGCCCCCCTGCCTCGTGGCTTTCTCGTTGCTTCCCTTACGTGGACTCCAAGTCTCCCGGGTTGGTTTCCTTCCAAAAATAAGTTCCGTGGAGTTTCAGGTCAATTGGACTCCGTTTGATTTTCCTTTTCTGCGATACTCTAAAACAAGGAAAAAAACAGAAACTGGCACTGGGCTCTAGGTTAATAGGTTAGTCCCAAAAATAATATAAAAGTGTATAATAAAGCCCATAAACATCCAAAACAGAAGATAATATAGCATGGAGCAATCAAAAATTATAGATACATTTGAGACATATCGGCATCCCCAAGCTTAATTCCTGCTCGTCCTCGAGTAGGTAAATGATAAAAACAAAATTTTTGATGCGGAGTGCTACTTAGCATAATTTCAATGTAATTCTTCTTAATTGTGGCATGAATATTAAGATCCGAAAGATTCAAGATAAAAGTTCATATTGACATAAAAATAACAATACTTCAAGCATACTAACTAAGCATCTATGTCATCTCAAAATAACATGGCCAAAGAAAGTTCATCCCTACAAAATCATATAGTTTAGTCATGCTCCATTTTCGTCACACAAGAATGCTCTCATCATACACAACCGCGATGACAAGCCAAGCAATTGTTTCATACTTTAGTAATCTCAAACCTATAAACTTTCACGCAATATATGCGCGCGAGCCATGGACATAGCACTATGGGTGGAATAGAATATAATGAGGGGGTTATTGATGACCCACAAGTATAGGGGATCGCAACAGCTTTCGAGGGTAGAGTATTCAACCCAAATTTATTGATTCGACACAAGGGGAGCCAAAGAATATTCTCAAGTATTAGCAGCCGAGTTGTCAATTCAACCACACCTGGAAACTTAGTATCTGCGGCAAAGTGTTTAGTAGCACAGTAATATGATAGTGGTGGTAGTAGCAACAAAAGTAAAGACAACAAAAGTAATGTTTTTGGTATTTTGTACTGATTGTAACTGTAGCAGCGGAAAAGTAAATAAGCGAGAACCAGTATATGGAAAACTCATCGGATCAGTGATGGATAATTATGCCGGATGCGGTTCATCATGTAACAGTCATAACATAGGGTGACACAGAACTAGCTCCAATTCATCAATGTAATGTAGGCATGTATTTCGTATATAGTCATACGTGCTTATGGAAAAGAACTTGCATGACATCTTTTGTCCTACCCTCCCGTGGCAACGGGGTCCTATTGGAAACTAAGGGATATTAAGGTCTCCTTTTAATAGAGAACCGGAACAAAGCATTAGCACATAGTGAATACATGAACTCCACAAACTATGGTCATCACCGGGAGTGGTCCCGATTATTGTCACTTCGGGGTTGCCGGATCATAACACATAGTGGGTGACTATAGACTTGCAAGATAGGATCAAGAACTCACATATATTCATGAAAACATAATAGGTTCAGATCTGAAATCATGGCACTCGGGCCCTAGTGACAAGCATTAAGCATAGCAAAGTCATAGCAACATCAATCTCAGAACATAATGGATACTAGGGATCAAACCCTAACAAAACTAACTCGATTACATGATAAATCTCATCCAACCCATCATCGTCCAGCAAGCCTACGATGTAATTACTCACGCACAGCGGTGAGCATCATGAAATTGGTGATGGAGGATGGTTGATGATGACGACGACGACGACGAATCCCCCTCTCCGGAGCCCCGAACGGACTCCGGATCAGCCCTCCCGAGAGGTTTTAGGGCTTGGCGGCGGCTCCGTATCGTAATACGCGATGATTTCTTCTCTCTGATTTTTTTTCTCTTCGAAAGCAAATATATAGAGTTGGAGTTGGCGCCGGAGGGCATCCAGGGGGCCCACGAGGTAGGGGGGCGCGCCCCCCACGCTCGTGGACAGGGTGTGGGCCCCCTGGTCTTCATCTTTGGCGAGGATTTTTTATTATTTTTTCTAAGATGTTCCTGGAGTTTCAGGTCATTCCGAGAATATTTGTTTTCTCCACATAAAACAACATCATGGCAATTCTGCTGAAAACAGCGTCAGTCCGGGTTAGTTCCATTCAAATCATACAAGTTAGAGTCCAAAACAAGGGCAAAAGTGTTTGGAAAAGTAGATACGATGGAGACGTATCAACTCCCCCAAGCTTAAACCCTTGCTTGTCCTCAAGCAATTCAGTTGACAAACTGAAAGAAAGAAAAACTTTTACAAACTCTATTTGCTCTTGTTGTTGTAACTATGTCAAGCCAGCATTCAAGTTTTCAGCATAGATCATAACTAACCATATTTGCAATAATTCTCAGGTCTCATAATTACTCATATCAATAGCATAATCAACTAGCAAGTCATAATAATAAATCTTGGATGACAACACTTTCTCAAAACAATCATAATATGATATAAAAAGATGGTATCTCGCTAGCCCATTCTGAGATCGCAAAACATAAATGCAGAGCACCTTTAAATATCAAGGTCTGACTAGACATTGTAATTCATGGTAAAAGAGATCCAATCATAGTCACACCCAACATAGATTAATAGTGATGAACGCAAATGACAGATGTGCTCTCCAGCTAGTGCTTTTTAATAAGAGGGTGATGACTCAACATAAAATTAAATGGATAGGCCCTTCGCAGAGGGAAGCAGGGATTTGTAGAGGTGCTAGAGCTCGGTTTTGAAATAGAGATAAATTGCATTTTGAGCGGTATACTTTCATTGTCAACGTAACAACCAAGAGATGGCGATATCTTCCATGCTACACACATTATAGGCAGTTCCCAAACAGAATGGTAAAGTTTATACTCCCCCTCCACCAACAAACATCAATCCATGGATTGCTCGAAACAACGAGTGCCTCCAACATACATCAGGTCCCAGGGGGAGTTTTGTTTGCAATTATTTTGATTTAGTTTGCATAAAGCATGGGACTGGACATCCCGTTAACCGGCCATTTTCTCGTGAGTGAGGAGCGGAGTCCACTCCTCTTGAGAATAACCCGCCTAACATGGAAGATAAGGACAGCCTTGGTTGATACATGAGCTATTCGAGCATACAAAACAGAATGTTTATTTGAAGGTTTAGAGTTTGGCACATACAAATTTACTTGGAGCGGCAGGTAGATACCGCATATAGGAAGGTATAGTGGACTCATCTGGAATAACTTTGGGGTTTAAGGGATTGGATGCACAAGCAGTATTCCCGCTTAGTACAAGTGAAGGCTAGCAAAAGACTGGGAAGCGACCAACCAGAGAGCGACAACAGCCATGTACATGCATTAAAATTAATAAACATTGGATGCAAGCATGAGTAGGATATAATCCACCATAAACATAAATATCGTGAAGGCTATGTTGATTTGTTTCAACTACATGCGTGACCATGTGCCAAGTCAAGTCACTTAAATCATTCAAAGGAGGATACCACCCCATCATACCACATCATAACCATCTCAATAGCATGTTGGCACACAAGGTAAATCATTATAACTCATAGCTAATCAAGCATGACACAAGCAACTACGATCTCTAATTGTCATTGCAAACATGTTTATTCATAATAAGCTGAATCAAGAATGAGGGGCTCATCATATTTACAAAAACAAAAGAGGTCGAGTTCATACCAGCTTTTCTCATCTCACTCAGTCCATCATATATCATCATAATTGCCTTTCACTTGCACGACCGAACGATGTGAATAATAATAAGAGTGTACGTGCATTGGACTAAGCTGGAATCTGCGAGCATTCAATAAACAGGAGAAGACAAGGCAATATGGGCTCTGTGTTAAATCAACAATAATGCATATAAGAGCCACTTCAACAATTTAATTATGGTCTTCTCCTACTGACCCCCAAAGAAAGAAAAGAAATAAAACTATTTACACGGGAAAGCTCCCAACAAGCAAAAGAAGAACGGGAGATATTTTTGGGTTTTCTTTTTAATTATTACTACTACAACAGAAAAAATAAACTATTACTATTTTTTTGGTTTTTTAAGGTTTAACAAACACACAAGAAGAAAGCAGGAAAAAGAAAATAAACTAGCATGGATATTATAGTGAAAAAGTATGAGCACCGACATCTAGCAATGAGTGTGTGTGAACATAAATGTAATGTCGGTGAGAAATATGTACTCCCCCAAGCTTAGGCTTTTGGCCTAAGTTGGTCTATTGCCAGGGATAGCCTGGCGGGTACCCGTAGGTGTAGCTGGAGTCGTACTGCGACGAAGAATAGTTGGGATCATACTGATGTGCAGCGATTATCGCCTGTTGAGCTGCAGCGTGGAGTTGAGCTGCCTCCACTCTCCTCTCGTACTCTTCTGCCTCCTCTCTGGTAATAACATATCTTCTTTTTGTCTGTGAATCAAAGAAGGCAGGAGCAGGGAGAGTAATACGGAAAACACATCGTTTATCAAAAATTAAACGATATAAGAGAGGTGATTCAGGCCTCTCGACAAACTGGTGCGAAGCCATAGAGTTATAATCTAAATATGCAGGAGGCAACTCCGTATCACCCTCACGAATGTCTATCTCAAGAAAATGAGCAAAGCGGGTTGCATAAATTCCTCCAAAGAAATCTCCATTATGTCTATTATGATGCAACCTATGAGCTACAATGGCTCCCATATGATAAGATTGGTCTCCTAACACAGCACTCCTAAGAATGCTAAGATCAGGGACACACATGTGACATGCTTCAGCCTTAGCATTTATGCATCTACCGATGAAAAGAGCAAAATAATGTATAGCAGGAAAGTGAATGTTCCCTATGGTAGCCTACGTTATATCTCTAGATTCCCCCACAGTTATACTAGCAAGAAAGTTTCTAAATTCAGATTTAGGGGGATCCGTAACACTACCCCATGATGGAAGTTTGCAAGCATAAGTGAAATCCTCTAAGTCCATGGTATAAGATTTGTCATAGAGATCAAACATGACTGAAGGAGAATTACGCGAAGATGAATACTCAAACCTCCTCACAAATGAACTTGTGAGATCATTATACTAGGGGCATTTGTTAGCCTCAAAATCCTCAAGACCGACATTGCGCAAATATGCTTGGAATTCTTATTTAATTCCCGCACGGTCCATAAAACTTTCTGACGGCCATTCGCAGGGTCGTACTGGAGCGTCTCTTGGTGGATCCTCGTCAGCATCGCGCATAGCAATCCTGGGTCCTTGCTTCTTAGAGGAACCACCTTGGAACATCTTCCTAAGCATATTGTTTTTCTCTGAAAAATTCTGAAATTTTTAGTAATTTCAAACAAAAGTGAACCAACTTCAATAAAACGGATAGCAACTACTCCTCCAAGCGCCTAAAGCCTATATCAAGCATTAGAACTACTTAGAACCATATAAATTTGACATGCAAGCTCAAGAACATGGTCACCTATGCAACACAAATTTGCAAAGAATAAAGCACTAGAACAAAAACTAATTGGACCAATGGAGGAGTCACATACCAAGGAACAATCTCCCCAAGCAGTTTTGCGAGAGGTGCTTTGAGCAAGGAGATCGAAAATCACAGCAAAAGTGGTTGGAACTCGTGCTTGAGTTGGTTTTTCGCATTTGTGTGAGACAGAGGATGAAGATGGGTGCTGGGATAAGTGGAGGAGGGCCACCATAGGCCCACGAGGCAGCGGGCGCGCCCTAAGGGGGGGCGCCCACCACCCTCGTGGCCAGGTGGAAGCTCCTCCCGCGGTAATTTTTGCATAGTAAATTCTCAAATAATCCCGAAAAAATCATATTAAATTGGCATGTCATTCTGAGGACTTTTATTTTCGGGATATTTTTATATTACACGGATAAGCCAGGAAACAGACAAAAAAAAACTATTTTTACTTTATTTCTACTAATTAACAGAAAGTATAGAGAGGGTACAGAAGTTTGTGCTTCTAGTTTCATCCATCTCATGCTCATCAAAAAGAATCCACTAACGAGGTTGATCAAGTCTTGTTAACAAACTCATTTCGATAATCATGAAACCGGAGAAATTTCGAATAACACTAAGTTACCTCAACGGGGATATGCACATCCCCTATAATAAGTACACCATATTTCTTTTTGACAGTAGGAAGAGGAAATTCAAAACCTCCAATTATAATCGATGGAATTTTTCCAATCGAGTTGATACTATGAACTTGAGATTGTTTCCTCGGAAAGTGTACCGTATGCTCATTACCATTAACATGAAAAGTGACATTGCCTTTGTTGCAATCAATAACAGCCCCTGCTGTATTAGAAAAGGTCTTCCAAGAATAGTAGACATACTATCATCCTCGGGAATATCAAGAATAACAAAGTCTGTTAAAATAGTAACGTTTGCAACCACAACAGGCACATCCTCACAAATACCGACAGGTATAGCAGTTGATTTATCAGCCATTTGCAAAGATATTTCGGTAGGTGTCAGCTTATTCAAGTCAAGTCTACGATATAAAGAGAGAGGCATAACACTAACACCGGCTCCAAGATCACATAAAGCAGTTTTAATATAATTTCTTTTAATGGAGCAAGGTATAGTAGGTACTCCGGGATCTCCAAGTTTCTTTGGTATTCCACCCTTAAAAGTATAATTAGCAAGCATGGTGGAAATCTCAGCTTCCGGTATCTTTCTTTTATTAGTAATGATATCCTTCATATATTTAGCATAAGGATTTGTGTTGAGCACATCAGTTAATCGCATACGCAAAAAGATAGGCCTAATCATTTCAGCAAAGCGCTCAAAATCCTCATCAACCTTTTTCTTGAATGGTTTTGGAGGAAAAGGCATGGGTTTCCGAACCCAAGGTTCCCTTTCTTTACCATGTTTCCTAGCAACAAAGTCTCTTTTATCATAACGTTGATTCTTTGATTGTGGGTTATCAAGATCAACAGCAGGTTCAATTTCTACATCATTGTTATTACAGGTTGAGCATCATCATGAACATCATCATTAATATTTTCATTAGGTTCATGTTCATTACCAGATTGTGTTTCAGCATCAGACATAGATATATCATTTGATTATCAGGTGGTTCAGCAATAGGTTCACTAGAAGTTTGCACAGTTCTATCATTTTTCTTTTTCTTCTTTTTAGAAGAACTAGGAACATCAATATTATTTCTCTGAGAATCTTGCTCGATTCTCTTAGGGTGGCCTTCAGGATACAAAGGTTCCTCAGTCATGCTACCAGTTCTAGTAGCCACTCTAACAGCATAATCATTTTTCTTACTATTCATTTCATCAAGCACTTATTTTTGAGCCTTAAGTACTTGTTCTACTTGCGTGGTAACCATAGAAGCATGTTTGCTAACAAGTTTAAGTTCACCTTTAATATTAGCCATATAATCACCCAAGCGTCTAATCATATAAGCATTTTCTTTTAATTGTCTACAAAAATAAGCATTGAAGTCGTCTTGCTTAAACATAAAGTTATCAAACTCATCCAAGCACTGACTAGCAATTTTAGTAGGAGGAACTTCATCTTTATCATATCTATAGAGAGAATTTATGTAACGCCCTCGATGCGGCTATATCTCCTACGTGTTGAAGCACGACTTAGAGGCATAACCGCATTGAAAGCAATGTCGCAAGTTAGGCAATCTTCACAACATCCCATGTAATATAAATAATAAAAGGGGAAGGAACATAGTTTGCTTACACTCGCCATGTCAATCAAAGTACATAAATAGCATTACATCATCCAATCACTCATGGCCCGACTACGGCACCAAAATAAAAGATCAACCCAATATGCGACACGGTCCTGATCGCCCCAACTGGGCACCACTAGTGATCATCAGGGAAAGACACATAGTAACGGCGTGAGTCCTCGTCGAACTCCCACTTGAGCTCAAGCGCGTCATCTGGAACGGAGTCATCTGGCCCTGCATCTGGTTTGGAAGTAATCTGTGAGCCACAGGGACTCAGCAATCTCGCACCCTCGCGATCAAGACTATTTAAGCTTATAGGTAAGGCAAGGTAAAATATGTGGAGCTGCAGCAAGCGACTAGCATATATGGTGGCTAACCTGTTCGCAAAAGAGAGCAAGAAGAGAAAGGCAAAGCACGAACGAGTAACTAGAGAACAACCTGCGGCAAGCATTACTCCAACACCGTGTTCTCTTCCCGGACTCCATCGAGAAGAGACCATCACGGTAACTCACACAATTGATTCATTTTAATTAAGTTAAGGTTCAAGTTATCTACAACCGGACATTAACAAATTCCCATCTGCCCATAACCGCGGGCACGGCTTTCGAAAGTTCAAATCCCTGCAGGGGAGTCCCAAATTAGCCCATGACAAGCTCTTACGGTCAACGAAGGAATAGACCTTCTCCCGAGACATTCTGATCAGACTCGGTATCCCGGTTCTACAAGACACTTCGACAAGTTAAAACAAATCCAGCAACACCGCCCGAATGTGCCGACAAATCCCGATAGGAGCTGAACATATCTCGTTCTCAGGGCACACTCAGATTGTCTTAGGTACGGGTAGGCCAGCCCAGAGTTGCCCCTGGTGGCCACCGATAGCTGACAGGTGGACCAACACTCAGAGGAGCACTGGCCCGGGGGGGTTTAAAATAAGATGACCCTCGGGCTCCGGAAACCCAAGGGAAAAAGAGGCTAGGATGCAAATGGTAAAACCAAGGTTGGACATTGCTGGAAAAGCTTTATTCAAGGCGAACTATCAAGGGGTTCCCATTATCACCCAACCGCGTAAGGAACGCAAAAAATCCGGGAACATAACACCGATATGACGGAAACTAGGGCGGCAAGAGTGGAACAAAACACTAGGCAAAAGGCAGAGCCTTCCACCCTTTACCAAGTATATAGATGCATTAAGATAACAAGATAATATAATGATATCCCAAAAAATAAGTAATGTTCCAACAAGGAACGGTCTCCAATCTTCACCTGCAACTAGCAACGCTATAAGAGGGGCTGAGCACAACGGTAACATAGCCAATCAACGGTTTGCTAGGACATGGTGGGTTAGAGGTTTGACATGGCAATTTGGGAGGCATGATAAGCAAGTGGTAGGCATCATAGCATAGGCATAGCAAAAGAGAGAGCATCTAGCAAAGCAAAGATAGTAGTGATTTTGAGGGTATGATCATCTTGCCTGCAAAGTTGTCAGAGTTGACTGGATCCTCGAAAGCAAACTCAACGGGATCCTCGTTAGAGAGCTCGTCTCCCGGCTCTACCCAAACAAGACAAAAAAGCAAACGGAACACAATCAACCACGTGCAAAGCTCAAACAACATGATGCAAACATGGTATGCCATGCGGGATGCGACATGTGATGCATATGCATGATTTGACAAGGAATGAATGAACCTGGCCTCAACATGGAAATCCAAGTGTGCCGCTGGAAAGGTGAGATGATTTCGCTTGAAAACGATATAAAGAACACCGGAATCGGAGTCACGGTTTGGAAATGGCAAGCAATTCAAATATGGCACCAGTCTGCGATATACAGCAAGTAGCCATCTAAAATCCACAAGTTAAACATGCTCCAGCACTCAATCATGGCAACAAAATACATGGCAGGAATCCATTCATGATGCTTAACAAAAGATGAACACTGAGCTACGGCCATTTCATCCATTACCAGGTTCAAACAAGCATGGCAAAAGTGCATTTAGTAAACAGATTTCAGACTTAGTGAAATTAACACTTGTCTGGAATTTCAGATCAGGTAGCACACTTTGGAGCATGAAAACTATATGCTACAGGAACTTAACATGGCAAAGTAAAGCATGGCATGGAGCTACTCAAAGAGCTTAACAAAAGTCCCTTAGTGACCTTGAGCCAAAAGGGATCAGAAAATATATTTGCAAGCATGTGAACATGGCAAAAACATAATCAGATCACAGACTTAGTGAAAACTGGAGCATGCAAAAACAGATATCAAGTAGGCATGTTTACGAGCTCGATGCACTCACTACAGAGCAAGTCATGACAATCTAAGCATGCACACATCAAGAATACACATTATACAAGCTAGACATGGCAAGAACAAAAACATAGCATGCACGGATCAACTACAACATCCTCGGCAAAATCGCTAACAAGTAGACAATCTGCCCAGATTCACGAAATAGCAAAAGTAGAGCTCGATTGACTCAAGCTAGGGTGCTCCAAAATTGCAAACAAAGACATGGATGGATAGAGCACCACAATATTAACAAATCATCCTTACTGATCATCCTCAAAAGAGGCACGGATCACTAGGAAACAACATGAACATATGGCATATTGAAATAAACATATCAAGGACTTGGTGGAATTGCTAAGTTCCTGAAATCAGCATTAACGAATGCTCCACTTTGCAAGCTTGTGCTAGTCACCACACACATCACAAAAATACATGGGTTGCACCTCTGGATAGATGGCAAAACATATAACAAAACTCATGTAGAGCTCAGGGGCATATCATGCACACATTAATCATGGCAAAAATGACAAATATCTAATTGGAGCAGCAGATCTGACAATTATCTCAAACAGCATTCTTCCAACAGCATTTCGGGCATCAAGATGAGCTCAAAAGAATATGATGCAATGAGATGAAATGATGTACTCTCTGAGGTGAACATTTTGATATGCTATATGCCCAAAACGGAGCTACGGATGCGGAGTTACGGCACGATGAACATGGAAAAATATCTAGGGTTTACTGAGAAAAAGTCAACCGAGGGGGTAACTCAGATCCAGATCCAGCCGCACGGAAAATGAGGTTCGCCGGGGAACTTGGAGCTCGCCGGAGTTCTTGCGCGGGGTGTTGCCGGAGTCGCCGGATCCGGTCCTCCCTTGACCGGATCTGGCCGGGGCGGTGAGGGGCGATGCGGTGGAGGCGGCGCCGGCTCGGGGCGGCGCGGGCGGAGCGGTGGCCGGGCGAGGCGGTGGCGGCAACTTGCGGCGCGCTGGCCGGCGAGTGCGGTGGAGAGGCGGCGCCGGGAGGGAGGAGGAAGCCGGCGTGGGGGGCGGTGCAGTTGGGCCTCGCGGGGGCCCAACTTGGGCTCGGCGGGCCGGCGATGTGGGGCGTGGGCGCGGGCGTATCAGGCGGCAACATGTGGCGGCGGCGGGGTGGGAATGGATATGTCCGGCTGGACGAAAAAATGTCCGGCGGCGCGTGGAGAGGGAGGGGACTAGGGTTTGCTCGAGGATTTCGGGGGAGGACCTATTTATAGGCATAGGAGGAGCTAGGAGAGTCCAATGAGGTGCGGTTTTCGGCCACGCGATCGTGATCGAACGCTCTAGATGATGGAGAGGGATTTGGTGGGTTTTGGGCCAAATTGGAAGGGTGTTGGGCTGCAACACACACGAGGCCTTCTCGGTCCCTCGGTTAACCGTTGGAGTATCAAACGAAGTCCAAATGGTACGAAACTTGACAAGCGGTCTACCGGTAGTAAACCAAGGCCGCATGACAAGTCTCGGTCCAATCCGGAAATTTTTAATCCCCACACATGAAAGAAAGGTAGAAATGACCACCGGAGGAGAACGGAGCACCGGAATGCAAAACAGACAACGGGGAAAATGCTCGGATGCATGAGACGAACACGTATGCAAATGCAATGCACATGATGACATGATATGAGATGCATGACAACGACAACAACACACGGAGACAAAAACCCGAACCCGAGAAAATAAAATAACTTAGCGCCGGAAACGGCAAGAGTTGGATTACATATTAGGTAAATCATATCCGGGGTGTTACAATTTACCTTTACTACCTGTGTCGGGATATCGGGGTCAGGAGGTTCTTCAATAAATAAAGAATTGAGATCATAAGTTTCTTCAACAGGCGGTGAATTAAGACCATGTATTTGTTCAATAGGAGGTAAATTCTTAACGTCTTCAGCTTTAATACCTTTCTCTTTCATAGATTTCTTTGCCTCTTGCATATCTTCAGGACTGAGAAATAGAACACCTCTCTTCTTCGGAGTTGGTTTAGGAATAGACACAGTAATTGGAGCAGGAGCTGGCTCATGAGGTGCCCAATTATTTTCATTTGTCAACATATTATTCAATAGAATTTCAGCTTCATCCGGTGTTCTTTCCCTAAAAAGAGAACCAGCACAACTATCCAGGTAATCTCTGGAAGCATCGGTTAGTCCATTATAAAAGATATCAAGTATTTCGGGTTTCTTAAGAGGATGATCAGGAAAAGCATTAAGTAACTTGAGAAGCATCCCCCAAGCTTGTGGGAGACTCTCTTCTTTAATTTGCACAAAGTTGTATATTTCTCTCAAAGCAGCTTGTTTCTTATGAGGAGGGAAATATTTAACAGAGAAGTAATAAATCATATCCTGGGGACTACGCACACAACCAGGATCAAGAGAATTAAACCATATCTTAGCATCACCCTTTAATGAGAACGGAAATATTTTGAGTATATAGAGGTAACGGGATCTCTCATCATTAGTGAATAGGGTAGCTATATCATTTAACTTAGTAAGATGTGCCACAACAGTTTCAGATTCATAGCCATAAAACGGATCATAATCCACCAAAGTAATTATATCAGGATCAATAGAGAATTCATAATCCTTATCAGGAACACATATAGGTGAAGTAGCAAAAGCAGGGTCGGGTTTCATTTTATCTCTAAGTGATTCTTTGTTCCATTTAACTAATAACCTCTTAAGCTCATATCTATCCCTGCAAGCTAAAATAGCGGCAGAAGATTCCATATCAAAAAGATAGCCCTTAGGAATAACAGGCATATTTTCATCATCACTATCATCATCGTACTCAGATTCAATAATTTCTTTTTCTCTAGCCCTAGCAATTTGTTCATCAAGAAATTCACCAAGGGGCACAATAGTATCAGGCATAGAAGCAGTTTCATCATAAGTATCATGCATAGCAGAAGTAGCATCATCAATAACATGCGACATATCAGAACGAATAGCAGAAGCAGGTGTAGGTGTCGCAAGCTTACTCATAACAGAAGGTGAATCAAGTGCGGAGCTAGATGGCAGTTCCTTACCTCCCCTCGTAGTTGAGGGATAGATCTTGGTTTTTGGATCTCTCAAGTTCTTCATAATGATAAGAAGATATAAATCCCAAGTGACTCAAAGAATAGAGCTATGCTCCCCGGCAATGGCGCCAGAAATTAGTCTTGATGACCCACATGTATAGGGATCGCAACAGCTTTCAAGGGTAGAGTATTCAACCCAAATTTATTGATTCGACACAAGGGGAGCCAAAGAATATAATCAAGTATTAGCAGCTGAGTTGTCAATTCAACCACACCTGGAAACTTAGTACCTGCGGCAAAGTGTTTAGTAGCACAGTAATATGATAGTGGTGGTAGCAGCAACAAAAGTAAAGACAACAAAAGTAATGTTTTTGGTATTTTGTAGTGATTGTAACTGTAGCAGCGGAAAAGTAAATAAGCGAGAACCAGTATATGGAAAACTCGTAGGCACCGGATCAGTGATGGATAATTATGCCAGATGCGGTTCATCATGTAACAGTCATAACATAGGGTGACACAGAACTAGCTCCAATTCATTAATGTAATGTAGGCATGTATTCTGTATATAGTCATACGTGCTTATGGAAAAGAAATTGCATGACATCTTTTGTCCTACCCTCCCGTGGTAGCGGGGTCCTATTGGAAACTAAGGGATATTAAGGTCTCCTTTTAATAGAGAACCGGAACAAAGCATTAGCACATAGTGAATACATGAACTCCTCAAACTATGGTCATCACCGGGAGTGGTCCCGATTATTGTCACTTCGGGGTTGCCGGATCATAACACATAGTAGGTGACTATAGACTTGCAAGATAGGATCAAGAACTCACATATATTCATGAAAACATAATAGGTTCAGATCTGAAATCATGGCACTCGGGCCCTAGTGACAAGCATTAAGCATAGCAAAGTCATAGCAACATCAATCTCAGAACATAATGGATACTAGGGATCAAACCCTAACAAAACTAACTCGATTACATGACAAATCTCATCCAACCCA
The DNA here is from genome assembly GCF_056163025.1 of Triticum urartu. Lineage (NCBI taxonomy): Eukaryota > Viridiplantae > Streptophyta > Magnoliopsida > Poales > Poaceae > Triticum > Triticum urartu. The sequence continues at coordinate 580,291,441 of NC_141874.1, forward strand.
TCACCGTCCAGCAAGCCTACGATGGAATTACTCACGCACGGCGGTGAGCATCATGAAATTGGTGATGGAGGATGGTTGATGATGACGACGACAATGAATCCCCCTCTCCGGAGCCCCGAACGGACTCCAGATCAGCCCTCCCGAGAGGTTTTAGGGCTTGGCGGCGGCTCCGTGTCGTAAAACACGATGATTTCTTCTCTATGATTTTTTTCTCTCCGAAAGCAAATATATAGAGTTGGAGTTGGCGCCGGAGGGCATCCAGGGGGCCCACGAGGTAGGGGGCGTCGCCCCCCACCCTCGTGGACAGGGTGTGGCCCCCCTGGTCTTCATCTTTGGCGAGGATTTTTTATTATTTTTTCTAAGATGTTCCGTGGAGTTTCAGGTCATTCTGAGAATATTTGTTTTCTGCACATAAAACAACATCATGGCAATTCTGCTGAAAATAGCGTCAGTCCGGGTTAGTTCCATTCAAATCATACAAGTTAGAGTCCAAAACAAGGGCAAAAGTGTTTGGAAAAGTAGATACGACGGAGACGTATCAGTTATGTGGAGAAGACAAAAAGGAGAAAGTCTCACATCGACGCGGCTAATCAATGGGCTAGGGAGATGCCCATCAATTGATGTCAATGCAAGGAGTATGGATTGCCATGCAACGGATGCACTAGAGCTATAAATGTATGAAAGCTCAACAAAAGAAACTAAGTGGGTGTGCATCCAACTTGCTTGCTCACGAAGACCTAGGGCACTTGAGGAGGCCCATTGTTGGAATATACAAGCCAAGTTCTATAATGAAAAATTCCCACTAGTATATGAAAGTGACAACATAAGAGACTCACTATCATGAAGATCATGGTGCTACTTTGAAGCACAAGTGTGGTAAAAGGATAGTAGCATTGTCCCTTTTTATTTTCCTTTTTTATTTGGCCTTCCCTTTTTTTATTTGGCCTTTTTTTGCCTTTCTTTTTTTTTTCTTTTTTTTGGGACAATGCTCTATTAATGATGATGATCACACTTCTATTTATTTACAACTCAAATATTACAACTCGATACTAGAACAAAAGATGACTCTATATGAGTGCCTCCGGCGGTGTACCGGATATGCAATGGACCAAGAGTGACATGTATGAAAGAATTATGAATGGTGGCTTTGCCACAAATACTATGTCAACTACATGATCATGCTAAGCAATATGACAATAATGAATGTGTCATGATAAACGGAATGGTGGAAAGTTGCATGGTAATATATCTCGGAATGGCTATGGAAATGCCATAATAGGTAGGTATGGTGGCTGTTTTGAGGAAGATATAAGGAGGTTTATGTGTGAAAGAGCGTATCATATCACGGGGTTTGGATGCACCGGCGAAGTTTGCACCAACTCTCAATGTGAGAAAGGGCAATGCACGGTGCCGAAGAGGCTAGCAATGATGGAAGGGTAAGAGTGTGTATAATCCATGGACTCAACATTAGTCATAAAGAACTCACATACTTATTGCAAAAATCTAAAAGTCATCAAAAACCTCGGCACTACGCGCATGCTCCTAGGGGGATAGATTGGTAGGAAAAGACCATCGCTCGTCCCCGACCACCACTCATAATACAATCAAAAAAACACCTCATGTTTCAAATTTGTTACACAACGTTTACCATACGTGCATGCTACGGGACTTGCAAACTTCAACACAAGTATTCCTAAAATTCACAACTACTCAACTAGCACGACTTTGATATTATTACCTCCATATCTCAAAACAATCATCAAGCATCAAGCTTCTCATAGTATTCAATGCACTCTATATGAAAGTTTTTACTATTCTTGGATGGCTAGCATATTAGGATTGTTTAAGCAAATTACCATGCTATTTAAGACTCTCAAAATAATATAAGTGAAGCATGAGAGTTCATCTATTTCTATAAAATAAAACCGCCACCGTGCTCTAAAAAGATATAAGTGAAGCACTAGAGCAACAACAAACTACTCCGAAAGATATAAGTGAAGATCAATGAGTATTTGAATAATTATGCAACTATGTGAAGACTCTCTAAAATTTAATAATTTCATATCTTGGTATTTTATTCAAACAGCAAGCAAAACAAAAGTAAATAAAATGACGCTCCAAGCAAAACACATATCATGTGGTAAATAAAAATATAGCTCCAAGTAAAGTTACCGATGAACGAAGACGAAAGAGGGGATGCCTTCTGGGGCATCCCCAAGCTTAGGCTTTTGGTTGTCCTTGAATATTACCTTGGGGTGCCTTGGGCATCCCCAAGCTTAGGCTCTTGCCACTCCTTATTCCATAGTCCATCGAATCTTTACCCAAAACTTGAAAACCTCACAACACAAAACTTAACAGAAAACTCGTAAGCTCCGTTAGTATAAGAAAATAAACCACCACTTAGGTAATGTTGTGAACTCATTATAAATTCATATTGGTGTAATATCTACTGTATTACAACTCATCTATGGTTCATACCCTCCGATACTACTCATAGATTCATCAGAATAAGCAAACAACACATCAAAAACAGAATCTGTCAAAAACAGAACAGTCTGTAGTAATCTGTAACTAACGCAAACTTCTGGAACCCCAAAAATTCTAAAATAAATTGCTGGACCTGAGGAATTTATCTATTAATCATCTTCAAAAATAATTAACTAAATATCACTTTCCAAATAAAAATGGCAGCAATTATCGTGAGCGCTAAAGTTTCTGGTTTTTACAGCATGATCATAAAGACTTCACCCAAGTCTTCCCAAAGGTTCTACTTGGCACAAACACTAATTAAAACATAACAACTAAATCATAACAGAGGATAGATAAATTATTTATTACTAAACACTATCAAAAAGCAAGGTACTAAAATAAAATTGGGTTGCCTCCCAACAAGCGCTATCGTTTAACGCCCCTAGCTAGGCATGATGATTTCAATGATGCTCACATAAAGGATAAGAATTGAAACATAAAGAGAGCATCATGAAGAATATGACTAGCACATTTAAGTCTAACCCTCTTCCTATGCATAGGGATTTTGTGATCAAACAACTTGTGGGAACAAGAATCAACTTGCATAGGAAGGTAAAACAAGCATAACTTTAAAACATTAAGCACATAGAGAGGAAACTTGATATTATTGCAATTCCTCCAAGCATATATTCCTCCCTCATAATAATTTTCAGTAGCATAATGAATAAATTAAACAATATAACTATCACATAAAGCATTCTTTTCATGATCTACAAGCATCGAATTTTTATTACTCTCCACATAAGCAAATTTCTTCTCATGAATAGTAGTGGGAGCAAACTCAACAAAGTAACTATCATGGGATTGAAAATTGAAATCAAGATTACAAGTTTCATTGTTATCATTATTGTTTAAAGCATACGTGTCATCACAATAATCATGATAGATAGGAGGCATGCTTTCATCATAATAAATTTGCTCATCAAAACTTGGAGGGCAAAAATATCATCTTCATCAAACATAGCTTCCCCAAGCTTATGGCTTTGCATATCATTAGCATCATGGATATTCAAGGAATTCATACTAACAACATTGCAATCATGCTCATCATTCAAAGATTTAGTGCCAAACATTTTAATGCATTCTTCTTCTAACACTTCGGCACAATTTTCCTTTCCATCATACTCACGAAAGATATTAAAAAGATGAAGCGTATGAGGTAGACTTAATTCCATTTTTTTGTAATTTTCTTTTATAAACTAAACTAGTGATAAAACAAGAAACTAAAAGACTCGATTGCAAGATCTAAAGATATACCTTCAAGCGCTAACCTCCCCGGCAACGGCGCCAGAAAAGAGCTTGATGTCTACTACACAACCTTCTTCTTGTAGACGTTGTTGGGCCTCCAAGTGCAGAGGTTTGTAGGACAGTAGCAAATTTCCCTCAAGTGGATGACCTAAGGTTTATCAATCCGTAGGAGGCGTAGGATGAAGATGGTCTCTCTCAAGCAACCCTGCAACCAAATAACAAAGAGTCTCTTGTGTCCCCAACACACCCAATACAATGGTAAATTGTATAGGTGCACTAGTTCGGCGAAGAGATGATGATACAAGTGGTATATGGATGGTAGATAAAGGTATTTGTAATCTGAAAATATAAAAACAGCAAGGTAACTAATGATAAAAGTGAGCGTAAATGGTATTGCAATGTGTTGAAACAAGGCCTAGGGTTCATACTTTCACTAGTGCAAGTTCCCTCAACAATAATAACATAATTGGATCACATAACTATCCCTCAACATGCAACAAAGAGTCACTCCAAAGTCACTAATAGCGGAGAACGAACAGAGAGATTATGGTAGGGTATGAAACCACCTTGAAGTTATTCTTTCCAATCAATCCGTTGGGCTATTCCTATAAGTGTCACAAACAGCCCTAGAGTTCGTACTAGAATAACACCTTAAGACACAAATCAACCAAAACCCTAATGTCACCTAGATACTCCAATGTCACCTCAAGTATCCGTGGGCATGATTATATGATATGCATCACACAATCTCAGATTCATCTATTCAACCAACACATAGAACCTCAAAGAGTGCCCCAAAGTTTCTACCGGAGAATCACGACGAAAACGTGTGCCAACCCCTATGCATAGGTTCATGGGTGGAACCCGCAAGTTGATCACCAGAACATACATCAAGTGAATCATGTGATATCCCATTGTCACCACAGATACGCACGGCAAGACATGCATCAAGTGTTCTCAAATCTTTAAAGACTCAATCCGATAAGATAACTTCAAAGGGAAAACTCAATCCATTACAAGAGAGAAGAGGGGGGATAAAACATCATAGGATCCAAATATAATAGCAAAGCTCACGATACATCAAGATTGTATCACCTCAAGAACACGAGAGAGAGAGAGAGAGATAAAACACATAGCTACTGGTACATACCCTCAGCCCTGAGGGAGAACTACTCCTTCCTCGTCATGGAGAGCACTGGGATGATGAAGATGGCCACCGGAGAAGGATTCCCCCTCCAGCAGGGTGCCGGAACGGGCCTAGATTGGCTTTCGGTGGCTATGGAGGCTTCTAGCGGCGGAACTCCCGATCTATTGTGCTCCCCGATCGTTTTAGGGTATATGGAGATATATAGGCGGAAGAAGTACGTAAGGGGAGCCACGAGGGGCCCACGGGGGTGGAGGGCGCGCCCACGGGGGTGGGTGCCCCCCTTCCTCGTGGCTTCCTTGTTGCTTCCCTTACGTGGACTCCAAGTCTCCCTGGTTGCTTTTCCTTCCAAAAATAAGTTCCGTGAAGTTTTAGGTCAATTGGACTCTGTTTGATTTTCCTTTTCTGCGATACTCTAAAATAGGAAAAAAAACAGAAACTGGCTCTGGGTTAATAGGTTAGTCCCAAAAATAATATAAAAGTGTATAATAAGGCCCATAAACATCCAAAACAGAAGATAATATAGCATGGAGCAATAAAAAATTATAGATACATTGGAGACGTATCAATGTACCGGGATATGCAATGAATCAAGAGTGACATGTATGAAAATTATGAACGGTGGCTTTTCCACAAATACTATGTCAACTACATGATCATGCTAAGCAATATGACAATGATGAATGTGTCATGATAAATGGAATGGTGGAAAGTTGCATGGCAATATATCTCGGAATGGATATGGAAATTCCATAATAGGTAGGTATGGTGGCTGTTTTGAGGAAGATATAAGGAGGTTTATGTGTGAAAGAGCGTATCATATCACGGGGTTTGGATGCACCGGCGAAGTTTGCACCAACTCTCAAGGTGAGAAAGGGCAATGCACGGTACCGAAGAGGCTAGCAATGATGGAAGGGTGATAGTGCGTATAATCCATTGTCTCAACATTAATCATAAAGAACTCACATACTTATTGCAAAAATCTACAAGTCATAAAAACCAAAGCACTACACGCATGCTCCTAGGGGGATAGATTGGTAGGAAAAGACCATCGCTCGTCCCCGACCGCCACTCATAAGGAATACAATCAAAGAACACCTCATGTTTCAAATTTGTTACATAACGTTTACCATACATGCATGCTACGGGACTTGCAAACTTCAACACAAGAACTTCACAAATTCACAACTACTCAACTAGCACGACTTTGATATTATTACCTCCATATCTCAAAACAATCATCAAGCATCAAACTTCTCTTAGTATTCAAAACACTCATAGGAATTTTTTTTATTAATCTTGAATACCTAGCATATTAGGATTATTTAAGAAAATTACCATGCTATTTAAGACTCTCAAAATAATCTAAGTGAAGCATGAGATATCAATAGTTTCCATAAAACGAATCCACCACCATGCTCTAAAAGATATAAGTGAAGTACTAGAGCAAACCTATATAACTCAAAAGATATAAGCGAAGCACATAGAGTATTCTAACAAATTCCAAATCGTGTATGGCTCTCTCAAAAGGTGTGTACAGCAAGGATGATTGTGGTAAATTAAAAAGCACAGACTCAAATCATACAAGACGCTCCAAGCAAAACACATATCATGTGGTGAATAAAAATATAGCTCCAAGTAAAGTTACCGATAGAAGTAGACGAAAGAGGGGATGCCTTCCGGGGCATCCCCAAGCTTAGGCTTTTGGTTGTCCTTGAATATTACCTTGGGGTGCCTTGGGCATCCCCAAGCTTAGGCTCTTGCCACTCCTTATTCCATAGTCCATCGAATCTTTACCCAAAACTTGAAAACCTCACAACACAAAACTCAAAGTAGAAAATCTCGCGAGCTCCGTTAGCGAAAGAAAACAAAATACCACTTCAAGGTACTGTAATGAACTCATTCTTTATTTATATTGGTGTTAAACCTACTGTATTCCAACTTCTCTATGGTTTATAAACTATTTTACTAACCATAGATTCATCAAAATAAGCAAACAACACACGAAAAACAGAATCTGTCAAAAACAGAACAGTCTGTAGTAATCTGTAGCTAGCGCAAGATCTGGAACCCCAAAAATTCTAAAATAAATTTCTGGACGTGAGGAATTTCTCTATTAATCATCTTCGAAAATAATTAACTAAATATCACTTTCCAAATAAAAATGGCAGAAGTTCTCGTGAGCGCTAAAGTTTCTGTTTTTTACAGCAAGATATCAAGACTTTCTCCAAGTCTTCCCAACGGTTCTACTTGGCACAAACACTAATTAAGCACAAAAAACACAACCAAAACAGAGGATAGATAAATTATTTATTACTAAACAGGAGCAAAAAGCAAGGAATAAAAATAAAAATAAAATTGGGTTGCCTCCCAACAAGCGCTATCGTTTAACGCCCCTAGCTAGGCATAAAAAGAAAGGATAGATCTAGGTTTCGCCATCTTTGGTAGGTAATCCATAAGTGGCTCTCATAATACATTCATAAGGTAATTTAATTTTATTTCTAGGAAAGTGTTCCATGCCTTTCCTTAACGGAAATTGGAATCTAATATTTCCTTTCTTCATATCAATAATTGCACCAATCGTTCTAAGGAAAGGTCTACCAAGAATAATAGGACATGAAGGATTGCAATCTATGTCAAGAACGATAAAATCTACGGGCACATAATTCCTATTTGAAACAATAAGGACATCATTAATTCTTCCCGTAGGTTTCTTAATAGTGGAATCCGCAAGGTGCAAATTTAGAGAGCAATCATCAAAATCACGGAAACCTAACAAATCACACAAAGTCTTTGGAATCGTGGAAACACTAGCACCCAAATCACATAAAGCATAGAACTCATGATCTTTAATTTTAATTTTAATAGTTGTTTCCCACTCATCATAAAGTTTCCTAGGGATAGAAACTTCCAATTCAAGTTTTTCTTCATAAGATTGCATCAAGGCATCAACGATATGTTTAGTAAATGCTTTATTTTGACTATAAGCATGAGGAGAATTTAGAACGGATTGCAACAAGGAAATACAATCAATCAAAGAGCAATTTTCATAATTAAATTCCTTGAAATCCAAAATAGTGGGTTTAGCAACATCTAGGGTTTTAATTTTTTCAATCCCACTTTCATCAATTTTAGCATCAAGATCTAAAAACTCCTAATTTTTGGAACGCCTTCTAGGTAAAGGTGGGTCATATTCAGTCCCATCATTATTAAGATTCATATTGCAAAACAAAGATTTAATAGGGGACACATCAATAACTTTTAGATCTTCATCTTTATTTTCATAGGAACTAGAAGAACACGCTCTTATAAAGGCATCTTTCTTAGCATGCATCCTAGCGGTTCTTTCTTTGCACTTATCAATGGAAATTCTCATGGCCTTGAGAGACCCATTGATATAATGCTTAGGTGGAATAGATCTAAGTTTCAAAGAATCAACATCAAGAGAAATTATATCAATGTTCCTAGCCAAATCATCAATCTTAAGCAATTTTTCTTCAATCAAAGCATTGAAATTCTTTTGCGAAGTAATAAATTCTTCAATATTAGATTCAAAATCAGAGGGCATCTTATTATAATTTCCGTAAGAATTGTTGTAGGAATTACCATAATTATTAGAGGGATTACTAGGATAAGGCCTAGGATTAAAATTTCCTCTATACGCGTTGTTACCAAAATTATTCCTACCAAAAAAATTCGCATCCATAGATTCATTATTATTCTCAATCAAAGTAGACAAGGGCATATCATTAGGATCAGAATAAACACTCTTACTAGCAAATAATTTCATAAGTTCATCCATCTTTCCACTCAAAACATTAATTTCTTCTATCGCATGCACCTTTTTATTAGTAGATCTTTCAGTATGCCATTGAGAATAATTAACCATAATATTATCTAGGAGTTTAGTAGCTTCTCCTAAAGTGATTTCCATAAAAGTGCCTCCCGCGGCCGAATCTAAAAGATTTCTAGAAGCAAAATTGAATCCGGCATAAATTTTCTGTATAATCATCCACAAACTCAAACCATAAGTAGGGCAATTATGTATCATTAATTTCATCCTCTCCCAAGCTTGTGCAACATGTTCATGATCAAGTTGCTTAAAATTCATAATATCGTTTCTAAGGGAGATGATCTTAGCGGGAGGAAAATACTTAGATATAAAAGCATCTTTGCACTTGTTCCAAGAATCAATACTATTTTTAGGCAAAGACGAAAACCAAGCTTTAGCACAATCTCTAAGCGAAAAAGGAAATAGCTTCAATTTAACAATATCATTATCCACATCTTTCTTCTTTTGCATATCACACAAATCAATGAAGCTAATTAGATGGGTAGCGGCATCTTCACTAGGAAGGCCGGAAAACGGATCTTTCATGACAAGATTCAGCAAAGCGGCATTAATTTCACAAGATTCAGCATCGGTAAGAGGAGTAATCGGAGTGCTAATAAAATCATTGTTGTTGGTATTGGTAAAGTCACACAATTTAGTGTTATCTTGAGCCATCGTGACAAGCAAGCAATCCAACACACAAGCAAACAAAAAGCAAGCGGGCAAAAAGAGGCAAATAGAGAAAGAGAGGGATGATAGAGAGAGAGGGCGAATAAAACGACAAGGGTGAAGTGGGGGAGAGGAAAACGATAGGCAAATGGAAAATAATGTAATGCGGGAGATAAGGATTGTGATGGGTACTTGGTATGTTGACTTTTGCGTAGGCGCCAGAAATGGCTCGTTGTTGGAAGTCAAATCTTGACTTGCACGAACCTCCCCGGCAACCGCGCTAGAAATTCTTCTTGCTACCTCTTGAGCACTGCATTGGATTTCCCCAAAGAGGAAAGGATGATGCAGCAAAGTAGCATAAGTATTTCCCTCAATTTTTGAGAACCAGGGTATCAATCCAGTAGGAGTGAGGGAGTCCGGGATTAGGGGGTCTCCGGACAGCCGGACTCTATCCTTTGGCTGGACTGTTAGACTGTGAAGATGCAAGATTGAAGACTTCGTCTCGTGTCCGGATGGGACTCTACTTGGCGTGGAAGGCAAGCTAGGCAGTACGGATATGGATATCTCCTTTATAACCGACCTTATGTAACCCTAGCCCCCTCCGGTGTCTATATAAACTGGAGGGTTTTAGTCCGTAGGACAAGATACAATCATACCATAGGCTAGCTTCTAGGGTTTAGCCTCTCCGATCTCGTGGTAGATCAACTCTTGTAATACTCATATCATCAAGAATAAATCAAGCGGGACGTAGGGTTTTACCTCCATCAAGAGGGCCCGAACCTGGGTAAAACATCGTGTCCCCTGCCTCCTGTTACCATCCGCCTTAGACGCACAGTTCGGGACCCCCTACCCGTGATCCGCCGGTTTTGACACCGACATTGGTGCTTTCATTGAGAGTTCCTCTGTGTCGTCGCCGTTAGGCTTGATGGCTCCTACAATCATCGATAGCGATGCAGTCCAGGGTGAGACTTTTCTCCCCGGACAGATCTTTGTGTTTGGCGGCTTCGCACTGTGGGCCAACTCGCTTGGCCATCTGGAGCAGATCGAAAGTTACACCCCTGGCCACCAGGTCAGGTTTGGAAGCTTAAACTATACGGCCGATATCTGCGAAGACTTGATCTTCGACGGATTCGAGCCCCTGCCTTGTGCGCCACGCGGTCACGATGAGTATGATTTAGCTCTACCATCGGACCGTATTCAAGAGATCACATCGGCGGCCGCTCCGAGCCCCAATTCGGAGCCAGTTGCGCCATCCATGGACGGGTGGATAGACCCCGTCACGGAGGTCGTATCCTCAGCGGCGATCGAGCCGAATATTGACCTTATCATTCACGAGTGCCGTGTTGTCAAACTGCCGGATCCTTCTCCGGCCACGGACTCCGAGCCGCTTGCGCCCGTTCCTGTCGAATCCGATTGGGCGTCGATCATGGAGTTTACCTTCGCGGATATTTTTCAGCACTCGCCCTTTGGCGACATACTGAACTCATTAAGGTCTCTCTCCTTGTCAGGAGGATCCTGGCTGAACTATGTCCGACAGGATTGGGATGCGGATGTCGAAGAAATTCGCTGCCCACCCACCACCCACTTAGTAGCCACTGTCGACGATTTAACCGACATGCTCGATTTCGACTCCGAAGACATCGACGGTATGGACGACGATGCAGGAGACGAACAGGAACCACTGCCCACAGGGCACCAGACTCCCACTTCATCACATGACGTATACATGGTGGACACACCAAAAGAAAACGACGACGAGGAACGGAAGGACGCAACGAAGGGTTGTCCCCTCGAGAAGCAGTCAAAGCGGCGGCGTAAGCACCACCCCAAATCCCGCCTCGGCAGAAACAACGATCATATAGACCCAGCGTTAGAGCAGGGTGAACCATCGCCAGACCACGGCAACACGGAGAATCAAACAGAACAACCCGACTCTGTCAAAGATAATAATCCGGACGACATCACACCGGACAGACACCCGGAGCAACAGAACGCCCATCAAAGGCTTTTTGCCACCGCGAGGAGTCTAAAAGAGCATAAGCAAAGGCTCAAGGCTGCGCAAGACACACTCAGAATCAGATGGAGTAAAGTACTCAACACAGCAGCGAAGTACGGCGGTAATCGCCACACCAAGAGCTACCCGAAGCGAAAGTTGCTACCTGAATTCGATGAGGAGGCCTTAGATCCCCCGCAACCAAAAATTAAAATGGCCATCCAGCCGGATAGACGACCTCACGGCCAACATAGAGCGGCAAACAACGCCGCACATAAGCCAATACGCGATCCACGCGAGGGCTCGCGTCAAAAGGACGGCGCAACCAGATCCATTTATGGACGGCGCAACCAGATCCATTTATGGACCACGCAAGCGCGCTCCAGCATACAATGCAACACAAAAAACATCCGAACACCATGGTACACCTAGATACAGGGGTGCCGCACACCCCCTATGTTTCACCAATGAGGTGCTGGACCATGAATTTCTAGAGGGATTCAAACCCGTAAACATAGAGGCATACGACGGAACAACAGACCCTGGGGTCTGGATTGAGGACTACTATCCATATGGCTCGAGGAGATGATCTCCACACCATCAAGTACTTACCCCTCAAGCTCAAAGGGCCAGCTCAGCACTGGCTTAAAAGCCTCCCCGAAAGCTCCATTGGAAGCTGGGAAGAGCTCAAAGACGCTTTTCGGGCGAATTTTCAAGGGACTTACGTCCGACCTCCGGATGTAGATGATTTGAGTCATATAACTCAACAGCCCGGAGAGTCAGCTCGAAAGCTTTGGAATAGGTTTCTTACTAAAAAGAACCAAATAGTCGACTGTCCGGATGCCGAAGCCTTGGCAGCCTTTAAGCACAGTGTCCGAGACGAATGGCTTGCCAGACACCTCGGCCAAGAAAAGCCGAGAACAATGGCAGCATTAACAAGCCTCATGACGTGCTTTTGCGCGGGCGAGGACAGCTGGCTAGCCCGATGCAGCACCAACGACCCAAGTACATCCGAAGTTAGAGACGAAAACGGGAAATCACGACGCAGCAAAAATAATAAGCGCCGGAATAAAGAAGACAACCTGAAGAGCACGGCGGTAAACGCCGGATTCAGAAGCTCTCGGCCAGGTCAGCAAAAGCCGCCCTCTAAAGGCGCCAGAGATGAACTGTCCAGCTTAAACAAAATTCTGGACCAAATATGTCAGATCCATAGCACCCCCGATAAACCTGCAAATCATACCCATAGAGAATGTTGGGTCTTCCAGCAGTCCGGCAAGCTCAACGCTGAACATAAGGGGCAGGATACACCAAGCGAAGACGAGGATGAGCCTCGCAAGCAAAACACTGGGGAACAGAAGAAATTTCCACCATAAGTCAAAACAGTAAACGTGTTACATGTGATAAAGGGGGGAAACAAAGCGGCACTCCCAGATAAATATGCCCAAGGGCCTATCACCGCGGAGTTCTACCACTGGCCATCTCAACTGATCACCTTCGACCATCAGGATTACTCAGCAAGTATCCGGAGGGCAGGATGGGCTGCCTTGGTATTAGATCCAATAATTGATGGATACCACTTCACAAGAGTCTTGATGGACGGCGGTAGTAGCTTAAACCTGATATATCAGGACACAATCCGCAAAACGGGGATAGACCCAACGAAAATTTGCCACAGCAATACTACCTTTAGAGGAGTAATGCCAGGCCCAGGGGCTCATTGCACAGGCTCCCTGCTACTAGAGGTTATATTCGGCTTCCCCGATAACTTCCGTAGCGAAAATTTAACCATCCACATTGCTCCGTTCCAAAGTGGCTATCAAGCACTACTTGGGCGTGAAGCTTTCGCTCGCTTTAATGCAATACCGCATTACGCTTCCCTCACGCTTAAGATGCCTGGTCCACATGGCATCATTACAGTAAATGGAAATATTGAGCGATCCCTGCGCGCTGAAGAGAGTGCGGCTGCCTTGGCAGCCGCACACTAAAGCGGCCTCACCAACTAAAGCATTCGATAGGTCGTCAAGACCACGGACACGGTTAGACAAGTCCGGTGCAGCTATATGTAATTCATACAGGTTTGATGGCCACACGCCTATTACAAATACAAGGGGCTCAACGCGCGCAGACAAGTGGCAATTTTTACTCATCTTGAACTGTACATGGTTTCTTTAAACCTACCTTTTTGCATGACAACTTTTCACCTAAGTTCCTCTCTTTTACAGATGACCATCGTGCTACACCCGTCCAGGATATGGCACAACGGAGACACAGGCGCAGACGTGCAGCAGGGACCCGTTCCAAGGATTCTTTTTAGAGTAAGACCCTGCATCAACCTTTTTTACTGTCTCTTGTTGATACACATCCCTCGGATTCTCAGTACAATTGAGAAGGATGCTGACGTCTTGGCATGTGGCCACGTCAGAATAATGCACGTACCTGGACACGAGGGGCTTCTTACAAAGGGCACTGTTTAGGCCCGATTTACACCATAAAGATTGAATACATTAGGGAGTGTTCGGCGTCGCGAGTTTGGCCTTATATGCATCAGCTTCGAATCATGTCTTTCGTCAAATGTTGGGTTTACCCGGCTCCTGTGTTTTGCTGCCTTACGTTCCGCTCTATCGGCTAAGGCGGCACCAGGAGAACTACTGCGATTGTGCCCTGGTTCATCCGGATGAGCTCCTCAGTAGAGAAAGCCGAAAACTGACTGTCATGATATAGCGCGAGACTGGTCAACCACTCGATGACCTATCGGAATCTTAGAATTCCTCCGCCTTAACAAAGGGCCGTTTCCCGGCTGGGCATGTACGCACCTCGAATTCGGGTGAGTGCGGAGCCACCAGGGGCTATATAGTAGCCCCACTGTCAAACTCCTCTGGCTAAGTGAAAGTGTTAAAGCATTATAGTCCGGTTGCCTAGTTCGCTGCGCTATCACCTCCTTAATAGGACCAAGACGTTGGATTAAGTGTGAACACGCGTCTTCTGCGAACACCCCCGCATTATATGCATGGGGGCTGAAGCCGACGACTACAATCTTTCAGGATATACATATGTATACGAAAACGGCCGCACAGGAGGCATCATATTACCTTCGGGCAAAAGTATAAATACAGCCCCGATAAATTTAATAAAACATTATTCTTACAATGGGAATTCATGTCACTCAAACATAATATTCTTCAAGCACTGGGCCTCTATCAAACAAGCACCCTCAAGAACTTCTTCAAAATAGTGCTCGGCAGCCACTCGGCCTATGGCCGAACCCTGCGCCACAACAGTGGTAGCATCAATCTCCGCCCAGTATGCTTTGACACGGGCAAGGGCCATCCGCGAGTCTTCTATGCACGCCGACCTCTTCATCGCATTGATGCGCGGCACCGCACCAAGGAACTGCTGCACTAAGCTTAAATAGTTGTTCGGCTTCGGCCTTTCCGGCCACAAATGATCTACGACGGACCTCATGGCGAGTCCGGACAATCTATTGAGTTCGGCCCATTCGGCAAGCCGATCAGTTAGTGGAAGCGGACGCTCTGGAACGTTAAACTGCGATCAGAATAGCTTGTCCACTTCATGATATATTTGATCTCGGAAGTATTCGGCCGCATCGACAGCACTCGCAGTCAAATCCACATATGCGTCTGCCGAACTCCACAGCCGATCCAGAGGGGCATACCGTGGATCTCCGAACTTCCTCCATAGCAAAAAGGGCTTCCCAGCCACAATATGACTGGCTTCACGCAGCTCCTCCTTCTTCGCTCTCATGGCAGAGCGGGTGTCTTTGGTCGCCACCGTGGCCTTTTTGAGGTCCGTCGCCTTCGCTCGGTTTTCTTCTTCAAGGAACTGGCAACGGTCGGCAGTGTCTTTTAAATTTACAGCCATCTTGTCCATCTTCTCTTTGCTCTCGCAATGCACGGCCTTCTCGGCTCTTAACTCTTCGGCCACCTTCAAAGCAGCCGCATTACTACTCCTTGCTTGTTCTTTGGCTCGGGCAAGCTCCGCCCGAAGGGTCTCCACGGTGGCAGCTCCATCTGCAGTCAAAACATATTAAAGATACTGGCATCACACTGCTCTTACTATGTGACATTCGCCAGAAAACATCACTTACATGTGCCTCGTCAAGCCGCTTGTTAACAAGCTCGAGGTCGGCATCCGCCACATCCAGTTGCCGCTTTAGTTCAGCAAACTCAATAGTCCGGCTAGCCACCGGAGCTTCCACCACCTGCACATACAAGCAGTATGGTTATTACATGGGACTATGATCCTCTGTTTGTTGCCGCTCTCGACAACAACCAGAGTCTCAGGGGCTACTATCTACACAGGGCACACCTAAAAATGTGCGGTACTATCACAAATGTATATCATTCTATGTACCTCAAAGCCCGTTAGTAGACTCATAAAGGCGTCATGCAACCCGCTTTCAGCGGACGAAATCCTTTCCATCACCATACCCATCAACGTACGGTGTTCTTCCGAGATGGTCGCTCGCTTTAGCAGATCCCTCAGTGCGTCCGACCGCATACCAGACGGTGCCGGACTCCTTTGTTTGCCCTCTTCACGAGCCGGATGTTGGGGACTTCGGGTGACTATAGGATTATCTTCTCGCCTCACCGGATCCGGAGAGGCCCTCCGTGACGACACTTCAAGGTCGCCCGCTTCTTGAGCGGGGGAGTCCGGGGGAGGCGTTTCGCTCTCCATCATCTTCGGAAGAAGATCCCCTGAAGACGAACTCTGTTGAGAAGGGCTAAGATCCGAACTGCAAGATAAACGCTTCGGTTAATTTCCTCGGAAGTAAGGTAGAATATCTTTAATATTAAGTATTTTTGGATCATTTATGGCTCGTTAGAGGGCTGATCCCCACGCGGACTCTGTGCGGCAAGAGCACCCCCCAAGGCAGGACCCTCTGTTGGAGACTTCTTCTCCCGTTTGGAAGCCTTGGTTTCCGGATCTTCAGAGGCAGTCCTCTTCCTTCCTCGGAGCGAGAGAAGGTCAGAATCTTCCCCTTGGTTATCCTCCCTCACGGAGGCGCTCATTCCCTCCGTTGGAATTGGTAGCGATGGGGGGCCGCTTTCGCCCTCATTATTCCCCCCTTTATCTTCCTTTGAGAGCTCCGGGCAAGGTGCTAACTCGAGCATCTTTTCTAGTACTGGATTGTCCAAACCCTCAGGAAGGGGGGCCGAACACCGAATCATCTTCGCCTTTGTTAGCCAGTCCAGGTTGAAGAGCGATTTCTCAGAATGACGTCATGATAAATGAAAGACGATGTGTTCGGCTAGAGGATTACTTACTTGGTCGGCGGTGTGGTTGCTGCTCAGGCCCACGTCCTCGGTAGTATCCGGACACTCTATTTGGGGTCCGAAGAATGATTTATACATCTCCTCATGCATCAGGCCAAGGAAATTCTGAATAGTGCGCGGTCCTTCTGGGTTGAACTACCACATGCGGAGGGGCCGGCGTTTGCAAGGCTAGACTTGACGAACCAGCATGACTTGCACTACCATAACCAAACTAAAATCTCCCTCGAAGAGATCCCAGATGCAGCTCTGCAGTATGGGCACATCCTTGGCTGGACCCCAGCTCAGCCCCCTGCTGATCCATGACATTAGTTGTGGTGGAGGGCCCGAGCGAAAAGCGGGGGAGGCTACCCACTTGGCACTTCTGGGAGCGGTGATGTAGAACCACTCTCGTTGCCATAATCCGGACACCTCTGGAAAGGAACCTTTTGGCCACGGAACTCCAGCGATCTTGCTTATTAATGCACCCCCGCACGCTGCATACTGCCCCTCGACCGTCTTCGGCTTCACATCAAAGGTCTTGAGCCACAGGCCGAAGTGAGGGGTAATGCGGAGGAAGGCCTCACATACGACAATAAATGCCGAGATGTGGAGAAAGGAATCCGGGGCTAGGTCGTGGAAATCAAGCCCGTAATAGAACATCAAACCCCTTACGAAGGGATCTAGAGTGAGGCCTAGTCCTCGGAGGAAGTGGGAGATGAACACGACGTCTTAATTAGGTTCAGCCAATGTGAGACTTCGGCGGTCAGGTATCTTGCCTCCCTCAACTTCTTGATATCCTCTTCCGTGACGGAGGAGGGCATCCACCGGCCCTGGAGGCTGGATCCGGACATGATTGAAGATCCGAAGCACTTGACCTAGGCTTTGAGTGCTGGAACTCGAGGCAGGGGAGGGATTCGATTGAGCACGGGAGGAAAAAAGTAAAAGCCTTGACCCTTCATAAAGAGGGTGAATATCAAGCGTCCTCCTCGTAGCCATTTGGGACTTGCCTAAAATCTAGGAGTCCTAGGCACGGTTGGGTTACCCACGCCCGTATTGATGAGAATCCCGTAATAAGGGGAACACGATCTATGCTTTGACAAGACGTTTCAAGAAACTGCCTCGCGTTATGTGCGGGGCTAGTTAAAGAAAAACGGTTTGAATAATCGCCGAGCCATGGCATGATGTCATGTTGCCAAAACGTGTCAGTAGATTAGATTTATGGAAATATTATTCTCTCTACGGTGGTATGTGGAACTTATTTTGCAGGGTCGGACACTATCCTTGTATTCAAATTCTTCCGTGGTATATTCAGAGAAGGAACCCTCCTTGCAATGCCGAAGACAACACTGCGCGCCGGACTCATCGTCATTGAAGCCTGGTTCAGGGGCTACTGAGGGAGTCCGGGATTAGGGGGTCTCCGGACAGCCGGACTCTATCCTTTGGCCGGACTGTTGGGCTGTGAAGATGCAAGATTGAAGACTTCGTCTCGTGTCCGGATGGGACTCTACTTGGCGTGGAAGGCAAGCTAGGCAGTACGGATATGGATATCTCCTCCTTTGTAACCGACCTTGTGTAACCCTAGCCGCCTCCGGTGTCTATATAAACCGGAGGGTTTTAGTCCGTAGGACAAGATAGAATCATACCATAGGCTAGCTTCTAGGGTTTAGCCTCTCCGATCTCGTGGTAGATCAACTCTTGTAATACTCATATCATCAAGAATAAATCAAGCAGGACGTATGGTTTTACCTCCATCAAGAGGGCCCGAACCTGGGTAAAACATTGTGTCCCCTGCCTCCTGTTACCATCCGCCTTAGACGCACAGTTCGGGACCCCCTACCCTGAAGGAAATATGCCCTAGAGGCAATAATAAAGTTATTATTTATTTCCTTATAATCATGATAAATGTTTATTATTCATGCTAGAATTGTATTAACCGGAAACATAATACATGTGTGAATACATAGACAAAACAAAGTGTCACTAGTATGCCTCTACTTGACTAGCTCGTTAATCAAAGATGGTATGTTTCCAAACCATGAACAATGAGTTGTTATTTGATTAACGGGATCACATCATTAAGTGAATGATCTGATTGACATGACCCATTCCATTTAGCTTAGCACCCGATCGTTTAGTATGTTGCTATTGCTTTCTTCATGACTTATACATGTTCCTATAACTATGAGATTATGCAACTCCCGTTTACCGAAGGAACACTTTGGGTACTACCAAACGTCACAACGTAACTGGGTGATTATAAAGGAGTACTACAGGTGTCTCCAAAGGTACATGTTGGGTTGGCGTATTTCGAGATTAGGTTTTGTCACTCCGATTGTCGGAGAGGTATCTCTGGGCCCTCTCGGTAATGCACATCACTTAAGCCTTGCAAGCATTGCAACTAAATGAGTTAGTTGCGGGATGATGTATTACAGAATGAGTAAAGAGACTTGCCGGTAACGAGATTGAACTAGGTATTGGAATACCGACGATCGAATCTCGGGCAAGTAACATACGAGGACAAAGGGAACAACGTATGTTGTTATGCGGTCTGACCGATAAAGATCTTCGTAGAATATGTAGGAGCCAATATGGGCATCCAGGTCCCGCTATTGGTTATTGACCGGAGACATGTCTCGGTCATGTCTGCATTGTTCTCGAACCCGTAGGGTCCGCACGCTTAAGGTTACGATGACAGTTATATTATGAGTTTATCATTTTGATGTACCGAAGGTTGTTCGGAGTCCCGGATATGATCACGGACATGACGAGGAGTCTCGAAATGGTCGAGACATAAAGATTGATATATTGGAAGCCTATGTTTGGATACCGGAAGTGTTCCGGGTGAAATCGGGATTTTACCGGAGTACTGGGAGGTTACCGGAACCCCCCGGGAGCTAAATGGGCCTTGATGGGCCTTAGTGGAAAAGAGAAGAGGCAGCCGTACATGGGCCGCGCGCCCCTCCTCTCCCTTGGTCTGAATAGGACAAGGAGAGGAGGGTCGACCCCTCTCTCTCTTTTCCCCCCTACGCGAATCCTATTCCAACTAGGATTGGGGGGAACTCTCCTGGCGCGCCCTCCTTGGCCGGCCGCCTCCCCCCCGCCTCTAGTCCTTTATATACTGAGGCAGAGGCACCCTAGAGACACACGAGTTGATCCACGTGATCTTTTCCTTAGCCGTGTGCGGCGCCCCAGCCACCATAGTCCTCGATAATACTGTAGCAGAGTTTAGGCGAAGCCCTGCTGCTGTAGTACATCAAGATCGTCACCACGCTGTCGTGCTGACGGAACTCTTCCCTGTCACTTTGCTGGATCGGAGTCCGGGGATCGTCATCGAGCTGAACATGTGCTAGAACTCGGAGGTGCCGTAGTTTCGGTTCTTGATCGGTCGGATCGTGAAGACGTACGACTACATCAACCAAATGCTTACGTTGTCGATCTACTAGGTATGTAGATCACACTCCCCCCCCCCCCTCGTTGCTATGCATCACATGATCTTGCGTGTGCGTAGGAAAAATTTTGAAATTACTATGTTCCCCAACAGTGGTATCAGAGCCAGGTTTTATATGTTGATGTTATATGCACGAGTAGAACACAAGTGAGTTGTGGGCGATATAAGTCATACTGCCTACTAGCATGTCATACTTTGGTTCGGCGGTATTGTTGGATGAAGCGGCCCAGACCGACATTACGCGTATGCTTACGCGAGACCAGTTCTCCCGACGTGCTTTGCACAGAGGTGGCTTGTGGGTGACAGTTTCTCCAACTTTAGTTGAACCAAGTGTGGCTACGCCCGGTCCTTGCGAAGGTTAAAACGGAGTCAAATTGACAAACTATCGTTGTGGTTTTGATGCGTAGGTGAGATTGGTTCTTACTTAAGCCCGTAGTAGCCACGTAAAACTTGTAACAACAAAGTAGAGGACGTCTAACTTGTTTTTGTAGGGCATGTTGTGATGTGATATGGTCAAGACATGATGCTGAATTTTATTGTATGAGATGATCATGTTTTGTAACCGAGTTATCGGCAACCGGCAGGAGCCATATGGTTGCCGCTTTATTGTATGCAATGCAATCGCGATGTAATGCTTTACTTTATCACTAAACGGTAGCGATAGTCGTGGAAGCACAAGCTTGGCGAGACGACAACGATGCTACGATAGAGATCAAGGTGTCACACCGGTGACGATGGTGATCACGACGGTGCTTCGGAGATGAAGATCACAAGCACAAGATGATGATGGCCATATCATATCACTTATATTGATTGCATGTGATGTTTATCTTTTATGCATCTTATCTTGCTTTGATTGACGGTAGCATTATAAGATGATCTCTCATTAATTATCAAGAAGTGTTCTCCTTGAGTATGCACCATTACAAAAGTTCTTCGTGCTGAGACACCACGTGATGATCGGGTGTGATAGGTTCTACGTTCAAATACAACGGGTGCAAAACAGTTGCACACGCGGAATACTCAGGTTATACTTGACGAGCCAAGCATATACAGATATTGCCTCGGAACACAGAGACCGAAAGGTCGAGCGTGAATCATATAGTAGATATGATCAACATAATGATGTTCACCAATGAAACTACTCCATCTCACGTGATGATCGGACATGGTTTAGTTGATTTGGATCACGTAATCACTTAGATGATTAGAGGGATGTCTATCTAAGTGGGAGTTCTTTAAGTAAATTAACTGAACTTAAATTTATCATGAAACTTAGTACCTGATAAGTATCTTGCTCGTTTATGCTTGTTTGTAGATAGATGGCTCGTGATGTTGTTCCGTTGAATTTTAATGCGTTCCTTGAGAAAGCAAAGTTGAAAGATGATGGTAGCAATTACACGGACTGGGTCCGTAACTTGAGGATTATCCTCATTGCTGCACAGAAGAATTATGTCCTGGAAGCACCGCTGGGTGCCAGGCCTGCTGCAGGAGCAACGCCGGATGTTATGAGTGTCTGGCAGAGCAAAGTTGATGACTACTCGATAGTTCAGTGTGCCATGCTTTACGGCTTAGAATCGGGACTTCAACGACGTTTTGAACGTCATGGAGCATATGAGATGTTCCAGGAGTTGAAGTTAATATTTCAAGCAAATGCCCGGATTGAGAGATATGAAGTCTCCAATAAGTTCTATAGCTGCAAGATGGAGGAGAACAGTTCTGTTAGTGAGCATATACTCAAAATGTCTGGGTATAATAATCACTTGATACAATTGGGAGTTAATCTTCCAGATGATTGCGTCATTGACAAAATTCTCCAATCACTGCCACCAAGCTACAAGAGCTTCGTGATGAACTATAATATGCAAGGGATGAACAAGACTATTCCCGAGCTCTTCGCAATGCTAAAAGCTGCGGAGGTAGAAATCAAGAAGGAGCATCAATTGTTGATGGTCAACAAGACCACTAGTTTCAAGAAAAAGGGCAAAGGGAAGAAGAAGGGGAACTTCAAAAAGAACGGCAAGCAAGTTGCTACTCAAGAGAAGAAACCCAAACCTGGACCTAAGCCTGAAACTGAGTGCTTCTATTGCAAGCAGACTGGTCACTGGAAGCGGAACTTCCCCAAGTATTTGGCGGATAAGAAGGATGGCAAGGTGAACAAAGGTATATGTGATATAAATGTTATTGATGTGTACCTTACTAATGCTCGCAGTAGCACCTGGGTATTTGATATTGGTTCTGTTGCTAATATTTGCAACTCGAAACAGGGACTACGGATCAAGCGAAGATTGGTTAAGGACGAGGTGACGATGCGCGTGGGAAACGGTTCCAAAGTCGATGTGATCGCAGTCGGCACGCTACCTCTACATCTACCTTCGGGATTAATATTAGACCTAAATAATTGTTATTTGGTGCCAGCGTTAAGCATGAACATTATATCTGGATCTTGTTTGATGCGAGACAGTTATTCATTTAAATCAGAGAATAATGGTTGTTCTATTTATATGAGTAATATCTTTTATGGTCATGCACCCTTGAAGAGTGGTCTATTCTTGTTGAATCTCGATAGTATTAACACACATATTCATAATGTTGAAGCCAAAAGATGCAGAGTTGATAATGATAGTGCAACTTATTTGTGGCACTGCCGTTTAGGTCATATCGGTGTCAAGCGCATGAAGAAACTCCATACTGATGGACTTTTGGAACCACTTGATTATGAATCACTTGGTACTTGCAAACCGTGCCTCATGGGCAAGATGACAAAAACACCGTTCTCCGGTACTATGGAGAGAGCAACAGATTTGTTGGAAATCATACATACAGATGTATGTGGTCCGATGAATATTGAGGCTCGTGGCGGATATCGTTATTTTGTCACCTTCACAGATGACATAAGCAGATATGGGTATATCTACTTAATGAAACATAAGTCTGAAACGTTTGAAAAGTTCAAAGAATTTCAGAGTGAAGTTGAAAATCATCGTAACAAGAAAATAAAGTTTCTACGATCTGATCGTGGAGGAGAATATTTGAGTTACGAGTTTGGTGTACATTTGAAAAATTGTGGAATAGTTTCGCAACTCATGCCACCCGGAACACCACAGTGTAATGGTGTGTCCGAACGTCGTAATCGCACTTTACTAGATATGGTGCGATCTATGATGTCTCTTACTTATTTACCGCTATCGTTTTGGGGATACGCTCTAGAGACAGCTGCATTCACGTTAAATAGGACACCATCAAAATCCATTGAGACGACGCCTTATGAACTGTGGTTTGGCAAGAAACCAAAGTTGTCATTTCTAAAAATTTGGGGCTGCGATGCTTATGTGAAAAAGCTTCAACCTGATAAGCTCGAACCCAAATCGGAGAAATGTGTCTTCATAGGATATTCAAAGGAAACTATTGGATACACCTTCTATCACAGATCCGAAGGCAAGACTTTTGTTGCTAAATTCGGAAACTTTCTGGAGAAGGAGTTTCTCTTGAAAGAAGTGAGTGGGAGGAAAGTAGAACTTGACGAGGTAACTGTACCTACTCCCTTATTGGAAAGTAGTACATCACAGAAAACTGTTTCTGCGACACCTACACCAGTTAGCGAGGAAGCTAATGATGATGATCATGAAACTTCAGAACAAGATACTACTGAACCTCGTAGATCAACCAGAGTAAGATCCGCGCCAGAGTGGTACGGTAATCCTGTTCTGGAAGTCATGCTACTAGATCATGATGAACCTACGAACTATGAAGAAGCGATGGTGAGCCCAGAATCCGCAAAGTGGCTTGAAGCCATGAAATCTGAGATGGGATCCATGTATGAGAACAAAGTGTGGACTTTGGTTGACTTGCCCGATGATCGGCAAGCAATTGAGAATAAATGGATCTTCAAGAAGAAGACTGACGCTGATGGTAATATTACTGTCTACAAAGCTCGACTTGTCGCAAAAGGTTTTCGGCAAGTTCAAGGGATTGACTACGATGAGACCTTCTCACCCGTAGCGATGCTTAAGTCTGTCCGAATCATGTTAGCAATTGCCGCATTTTATGATTATGAAATTTGGCAGATGGATGTCAAAACTGCATTCCTGAATGGATTTCTGGAAGAAGAGTTGTGTATGATGCAACCAGAAGGTTTTGTCGATCCAAAGGGAGCTAACAAAGTGTGCAAGCTCCAGCGATCCATTTATGGACTGGTGCAAGCCTCTCGGAGTTGGAATAAACGTTTTGATAGTGTGATCAAAGCATTTGGTTTTATACAGACTTTTGGAGAAGCCTGTATTTACAAGAAAGTGAGTGGGAGCTCTGTAGCATTTCTGATATTATATGTGGATGACATATTACTAATTGGAAATGATGTAGAATTTCTGGATAGCATAAAGGGATACTTGAATAAAAGTTTTTCTACGAAATACCTCGGTGAAGCTGCTTACATATTAGGCATTAAGATCTATAGAGATAGATCAAGACGCTTAATTGGACTTTCACAAACCACATACCTTGACAAAATTTTGAAGAAGTTCAAAATGGATCAAGCAAAGAAAGGGTTCTTGCCTGTGTTACAAGGTGTGAAGTTGAGTAAGACTCAATGCCCGACCACTGCAGAAGATAGAGAGAATATGAAAGATGTTCCCTATGCATCAGCATAGGATCTATCATGTATGCAATGTTGTGTACCAGACCTGATGTGTGCCTTGCTATAAGTCTAGCAGGGAGGTACCAAAGTAATCCAGGAGTGGATCACTGGACAGCGGTCAAGAACATCTTGAAATACCTAAAAAGGACTAAGGATATGTTTCTCATATATGGAGGTGACAAAGAACTCATCGTAAAAGATTACGTTGATGCAAGCTTTGACATTGATCCGGACGATTCTAAATCGCAAACCGGATACGTGTTTACATTAAACGGTGGGGCTGTAAGTTGGTGCAGTTCTAAACAAAGCGTTGTAGCGGGATCTACATGTGAAGCGGAGTACATAGCTGCTTCGGAAGCAGCAAATGAAGGAGTCTGGATGAAGGAGTTCATATCCGATCTAGGTGTCATACCTAGTGCATCGGGTCCAATGAAAATCTTTTGTGACAATACTGGTGCAATTGCCTTGGCAAAGGAATCCAGATTTCACAAGAGAACCAAGCACATCAAGAGACGCTTCAATTCCATCCGGGATCTAGTCCAGGTGGGAGACATAGAGATTTGCAAGATACATACGGATCTGAATATTGCAGACCCATTGACTAAGCCTCTTCCACGAGCAAAACATGATCAGCACCAAGGCTCCATGGGTGTTAGAATCATTACTGTGTAATCTAGATTATTGACTCTAGTGCAAGTGGGAGACTGAAGGAAATATGCCCTAGAGGCAATAATAAAGTTATTATTTATTTCCTTATAATCATGATAAATGTTTATTATTCATGCTAGAATTGTATTAACCGGAAACATAATACATGTGTGAATACATAGACAAAACAAAGTGTCACTAGTATGCCTCTACTTGACTAGCTCGTTAATCAAAGATGGTTATGTTTCCAAACCATGAACAATGAGTTGTTATTTGATTAACGGGATCACGTCATTAAGTGAATGATCTGATTGACATGACCCATTCCATTTAGCTTAGCACCCGATCGTTTAGTATGTTGCTATTGCTTTCTTCATGACTTATACATGTTCCTATAACTATGAGATTATGCAACTCCCGTTTACCGGAGGAACACTTTGGGTACTACCAAACGTCACAACATGACTGGGTGATTATAAAGGAGTACTACAGGTGTCTCCAAAGGTACATGTTGGGTTGGCGTATTTCGAGATTAGGTTTTGTCACTCCGATTGTCGGAGAGGTATCTCTGGGCCCTCTCGGTAATGCACATCACTTAAGCCTTGCAAGCATTGCAACTAAATGAGTTAGTTGCGGGATGATGTATTACAGAACAAGTAAAGAGACTTGCCGGTAACGAGATTGAACTAGGTATTGGAATACCGACGATCGAATCTCGGGCAAGTAACATACGAGGACAAAGGGAACAACGTATGTTGTTATGCGGTCTGACCGATAAAGATCTTCGTAGAATATGTAGGAGCCAATATGGGCATCCAGGTCCCGCTATTGGTTATTGACCGGAGACATGTCTCGGTCATGTCTGCATTGTTCTCGAACCCGTAGGGTCCGCATGCTTAAGGTTACGATGACAGTTATATTATGAGTTTATCATTTTGATGTACCGAAGGTTGTTCGGAGTCCCGGATATGATCACGGACATGACGAGGAGTCTCGAAATGGTCGAGACATAAAGATTGATATATTGGAAGCCTATGTTTGGATACCGGAAGTGTTCCGGGTGAAATCGGGATTTTACCGGAGTACTGGGAGGTTACCGGAACCCCCCGGGAGCTAAATGGGCCTTGATGGGCCTTAGTGGAAAAGAGAAGAGGCAGCCGTACATGGGCCGCGCGCCCCTCCTCTCCCTTGGTCTGAATAGGACAAGGAGAGGAGGGTCGGCCCCTCTCTCTCTTTCCCCCCCTACGCGAATCCTATTCCAACTAGGATTGGGGGGGGGGGAACTCTCCTGGCGCGCCCTCCTTGGCCGGCCGCCTCCCCCCCTCTAGTCCTTTATATACTGAGGCAGAGGCACCCTAGAGACACACAAGTTGATCCACGTCATCTTTTCCTTAGCCGTGTGCGGCGCCCCAGCCACCATAGTCCTCGATAATACTGTAGCAGAGTTTAGGCAAAGCCCTGCTGCTGTAGTACATCAAGATCGTCACCACGCCGTCGTGCTGACGGAACTCTTCCCCGTCACTTTGCTGGATCGGAGTCCGGGGATCGTCATCGAGCTGAACGTGTGCTAGAACTCGGAGGTGCCGTAGTTTCGGTGCTTGATCGGTCGGATCGTGAAGACGTACGACTACATCAACCAAACGCTTCCGTTGTCGATCTACTAGGTATGTAGATCACACTCCCCCCCCTCGTTGCTATGCATCTCATGATCTTGCGTGTGCGTAGGAAATTTTTTGAAATTACTACGTTCCCCAACAGTGGTATCAGAGCCAGGTTTTATATGTTGATGTTATATGCACGAGTAGAACACAAGTGAGTTGTGGGCGATATAAGTCATACTGCCTACCAGCATGTCATACTTTGGTTCGGCGGTATTGTTGGATGAAGCGGCCCAGACCGACATTACGCGTACGCTTACGCGAGACCAGTTCTCCCGACGTTCTTTGCACAGAGGTGGCTTGTGGGTGACAGTTTCTCCAACTTTAGTTGAACCAAGTGTGGCTACGCCCGGTCCTTGCGAAGGTTAAAACAGAGTCAAATTGACAAACTATCATTGTGGTTTTGATGCGTAGGTGAGATTGGTTCTTACTTAAGCCCGTAGCAGCCACGTAAAACTTGTAACAACAAAGTAGAGGACGTCTAACTTGTTTTTGTAGGGCATGTTGTGATGTGATATGGTCAAGACATGATGCTGAATTTTAT
Organism: Triticum urartu; assembly: GCF_056163025.1. NCBI lineage: Eukaryota > Viridiplantae > Streptophyta > Magnoliopsida > Poales > Poaceae > Triticum > Triticum urartu. Next base: position 580,319,063 of record NC_141874.1, read on the forward strand.
TGTATGAGATGATCATGTTTTGTAACCGAGTTATCGGCAACCGGCAGGAGCCATATGGTTGTCGCTTTATTTATGCAATGCAATCGCGATGTAATGCTTTACTTTATCACTAAATGGTAGCGATAGTCGTGGAAGCACAAGCTTGGCGAGACGACAACGATGCTACGATAGAGATCAAGGTGTCACGCCGGTGACGATGGTGATCACGATGGTGCTTCGGATCGTGAAGACGTACGACTACATCAACCAAACGCTTCCGTTGTCGATCTACTAGGTATGTAGATCACACTCCCCCCCCCCCTTGTTGCTATGCATCACATGATCTTGCGTGTGCGTAGGAAATTTTTTGAAATTACTACGTTCCCCAACATACCCGAGATCCGCCGGTTTTGACACCGACAAGGAGGTTGCACATGCGTCCCCTAGTACTTGCACAAAGCAAATAACTCCTTGCAACCAACGCGATAAGGGGTTGTCAATCCCTTCACGGTGACTTACGAGAGTGAGATCTGATAGATATGATAAGATAATATTTTTGGTATTTTTGTGATAAAGATGCAAATTAAAATAAAGGCAAAGTAAATAACTAAGTATTGGAAGATTAATATGATGAAGATAGACCCGGGGGCCATAGGTTTCACTAGTGGCTTCTCTCAAGAGCATAAGTATTTTACGGTGGGTGAACGAATTACTATTGAGCAATTGAAAGAATTGAGCATAGTTATGGGAATATCTAGGTATGATCATGTATATAGGCATCACGTCCGAGACAAGTAGACCGACTCCTGCTTGCATCTACTACTATTACTCCACTCATCGACTGCTATCCAGCATGCATCTAGAGTATTAAGTTCATGAAAACAGAGTAACGCCTTAAGCAAGATGACATGATGTAGAGGGATAAATTCATGCAATATGATAAAAAACCCATCTTGTTATCCTCGATGGCAACAATACAATACGTGCCTTGCTGCCCCTACTGTCACTGGGAAAGGACACCACAAGATTGAACCCAAAGGTAAGCACTTCTCCCAATGCAAGAAAGATCAATCTAGTAGGCCAAACCAAACTGATAATTCGAAGAGACTTGCAAAGATAACCAATCATACATAAAATAACTCAGAGAAGATTCAAATATTGTTCATAGATAAACTTGATCATAAACCCACAATTCATCGTTCTCAATAAACACACCACAAAAAGAAGATTACATCGAATAGATCTCCATTAGAGAGGGGGAGAACTTTGTATTGAGATCCAAAAAGAGAGAAGAAGCCATCTAGCTAATAACTATGGACCCGAAGGTCTGAGTTAAAGTACTCACACTTCATCGGAGAGGCTATGGTGTTGATGTAGAAGCCATCCGTGATGGATACCCCCTCCGGCGGAGCTCTGGAACAGGCCCCAAGATGGGATCTCATGGATACAGGAAGTTACGGTGGTGGAATTAGGGTTTTGGCTCCGTATCTGATCGTTTGGGGGTACGTAGGTATATATAGGAGGAAGGAGTACGTCGGTGGAGCAACAAGGGGCCCACGAGGGTGGAGGGCGCGCCTAGGGGGGTGGGCACGCCCCCTACCTCGTGGCTCCCTCCTTTGTTTCTTGACGTAGGCTCCAAGTCTCCTGGATCATGTTCGGTGAGAAAATTACGTTCCCGAAGGTTTCATTCCGTTTGGACTCCGTTTGATATTCCTTTCCTTCAAAACCCTAAAATAGGCAAAAAAAGCAGCAATTCTGGGCTGGGCCTCCGGTTAATAGGTTAGTCCCAAAAATAATATAAAAGTGGAAAATAAAGCCCAATAATGTCCAAAACGGTAGATAATATAGCATGGAGCAATCAAAAATTATAGATACATTGGAGACGTATCAAATAACAACCCATAATGCAATAAATATCGATATAAAAGCATGATGCAAAATGGACGTATCAACTCCCCCAAGCTTAGACCTCGCTTGTCCTCAAGCAAAAGCCGGAATCGAAAAATATGTCCACATGTTTAGAGATAGAGGTGTCAATAAAATAAAATACGGACATGAGGGCATCGTGATCATTCTTAGAACAGCAACACACACACACACACATATATATATATTGTCATATGATCTCTTATGCTAAAGTAACAATTCAATCACAATTTCAAGTATGAGTTATAAACTTCATTGAGAACCAAGAAACTCTAATCTCAATCATTGAGGCAATTGCAATTTATCATAACATCAGAAAGAGTCAATAAGAGCTTTTCAGCAAGTCCACATACTCAACCATCATTTAGTCTTTCACAATTGCTAACAATCAAGTGATATTCATGGTTATGAAGTTTTAATCGGACACAGAGAAAGATAGGGGCTTATAGTTTTGCCTCCCAACCTTTTACCTCAAGGGTAATGTCAACAATAATAGTTCATGAAAACTCACATCCAATTAGCTATATATATCAGGATCTTTCCAACACATTCTGCTTGCCAAAGGATAAAATGTAAAAAGGAAAGGTGAAGATCACCGTGACTCTTATATGAAGTATAAGACAAGAATAAAAGATAGGCCCTTCGCAGAGGGAACCAGAGGTTGTCATGTGCTTTTATGGTTGGATGCACAAAATCTTAATGCGAAAGAATGTCACTTTATATTGCCACTTGTGATATGGAACTTTATTATGCAGTCCATCGCTTTTATTTCTTCCACATCACAAGATCGTATAAAGCTTATTTTCTCCACACTAATAAATCATACATATTTAGAGAGCAATTTTTATCGCTTGCAATGATGACAACTTACTTGAAGGATCTTACTCAATCCATAGGTAGATAAGGTGGACTCTCATGGCAAAACTAGGTTTAAGGATATTTGGAAGCACAAGTAGTATCTCTACTTGGTGCAAAGAATTTGGCTAGCATGAGAGGGAAAGGCAAGCTCAACATGTTGGACGATCCATGACAATATAATTTATCTTAGATGTAAGAAAACATAACCCATTACGTTGTCTTCCTTGTCCAGCGTCAACTCTTTAGCATATCATATTTTAATGAGTGCTCACAATCATAAAAGATGTCCAAGATGGTATATTTATATGTGAAAACCTCTCTTTCCTTATTACTTCCTATTAATTGCAACAATGACCAAAACTATGCTTGTTAACTCTCAACAATTTTTATTCATCATACTCTTTATATGTGAAGTCATTACTCTCCATAATATCCATATGATCTCTTTATTTCTTTTTATTTCTTTCTCTTTTATTCTATCCCCCGAAGATCATAGCAAGATAATCAAGTCCTTGACTCAACACTAATCTTTATTATATATAGCTCACGGACTCGATTACATAGAAGGATCATAAAGCAAAACTCACAACTAGATCATACTAAAAGTTTATTCTACTATATCAAGAAATTACCAAAAGGATCGAACTAAAAAAGGTAAAGATAAAAGTGATGGTGATACGATACTGGTGCACTCCCCCAAGCTTGGCAGTTTCCAAGGGGAGTGCCCATACCCATGTGTTTATGTCTCCTTCTTTGCTGGTGAAGAAGGTGTTGGTGATGATGGAATTGTTGATGGCATGTGCTTCTTCCTTAATTTGCACTTGAGGATAGAATTTTGCTCCTTTAGGTCCTCGATCTCCCGCTCAAGGCTTAATACCTTTTTGCATAGTTCTTGTTTGTTCTCATGCAAGAGACGAAAAGGGATAAAGTCGATCTTAGGTTTCTTTGCTCTATTGGGGAGGCTTGACTTTTTGAACTCCACATGCATGTCCCCAGGTTGAGGTAATGGGACTTCATCTTCATCTGAGCTCGTCTCCTCCTTTCCCCTAGGCTCGTAATCTTCTTCTTCCTCCGTGGTCCAACCACAATGCTCCAAGTCCCCATAGACCTTGTGATCTGCAAGGTAATAAGCCACATAGCTTTCTCCCTCCAAATCTTGGGATGACATATTGCTCTAATCTGCAGCAGAAACAGCTCGAAACAAAAATAGGAGATATTTGCGTGGCACGGTGGTCAAAACCTTCGGGAGATTATATAATGAATTTTTACCGACCAAAATAAATATCGTGCAAGAAAACGGAGTCCGGAGAGCACATGAGGTGCCCACGAGGCAGGGGACGCGCCCAGGGTGTAGGGCGCGCCCTCCACCCTCGTGGACGCCTCGTGTCCTTCCCGGACTACTTCTTATTTTCCTATTTTCTTAAATATTCCAAAACGGAGAAAAATTGCCATTAGAACTGTTTTGGAGTCGGTTTACTTACCGTACCACATACCTATTCCTTTTAGGAGTCTGAAACATTCTGGAAAGCGTCCCTTATGTATTCCTCCGGGGTTACAGTTTCAATAACATTAGTTTCAACATTTATGGGATTACCTGAGATATAATGTTTGATTCTTTGGCCGTTCACCACCCTCGGATTAGTGCCTTCGGAGTTGTTGATTTTCATGGCACCGGAACGGTAGACCTCCTTGATAACATAAGGACCTTCCCATTTAGAGAGAAGTTTGCCTGAAAAAATCTGAAACGAGAGTTGTATAACAATACATAGTCACCTACATTAAACTCACGTTTTTGTATCCTTTTATCATGCCATCTTTTAACTTTTTCTTTAAACAGTTTGGCATTCTCGTAGGCCTGGGTTCTCCATTCATCAAGTGAGCTAATGTCAAAAAGCCTCTTCTCACCGGCAAGTTTAAAGTCATAGTTGAGCTCTTTAATAGCCCAATATGCCTTATGTTCTAGTTCAAGAGGTAAGTGACATGCTTTACCATAAACCATTTTATATGGAGACATGCCCATAGGATTTTTGTATGCAGTTCTATAGGCCCATAATGCATCATCAAGTTTCTTTGACCAATTCTTTCTAGATCTATTAACAGTCTTTTGCAAAATTAATTTAAGCTCTCTATTGCTCAGTTCTACTTGACCACTAGACTGTGGATGATATGGAGATGCAATTCTATGATTAACATCATACTTAGCAAGCATCTTACGAAAAGCACCATGAATAAAATGTGAACCACCATCAGTCATTAAGTATCTAGGGACTCCAAACCTCGGAAAAATAACTTCTTTAAGCATCTTAATAGAGGTGTTATGATCAGCACTACTAGTTGGAATAGCTTCTACCCACTTAGTAACGTAATCAACTGCAACTAAAATATGAGTATACCCATTAGAGGAAGGAAACGTTCCCATATAATCAAAGCCCCAAACATCAAATGGTTCAATAACAAGTGAATAATTCATAGGCATTTCTTGACGTCTACTAATATTACCAATTCTTGACATTCATCACAAGACAAAACAAACTTACGGGCATCCTTGAAGAGAGTAGGCCAATAAAAACCGGATTGCAATACCTTGTGTGTAGTTCTATCTCCAGCATGGTGTCCTCCATAAGCCTCGGAGTGGCACTTGCATAGGATTTGTTCCTGTTCATGCTCAGGTACACAACGTCTAATAACACCATCTACTCCTTCTTTATAAAGATGTGGGTCATCCCAGAAGTAGTGTCTTAAATCATAGAAGAACTTTTTCTTTTGCTGGTATATGAAATTAGGTGGTATAAATTTAGCAACAATGTAATTAGGATAATCAACATACCATGGAGCAGTACGAGAGGCATTTATGATAGCTAATTGTTCATCAGGAAAGCTATCATCAATAGGTAGTGGGTGATCAAGAACATTCTCTAACCTAGACAAGTTGTCTCCAACGGGGTTCTGAGCTCCCTTTCTATCAATAATATGCAAATCAAAATCTTGTAGCAAGAGAACCCATCTAATAAGTCTAGGTTTAGCATCTTTATTTTCCATAAGATATTTAATAGCAGCATGATCAGTGTGAACAGTTACTTTAGAATCAACAATGTAAGGTCTAAACTCATCACATGCAAATACAACTACTAAAAATTATTTTTCAGTAGTAGCATAATTTCTTTGAGCACTGTCTAGAGTTTTACTAGCATATTGGATAACATTTAATTTCTTATCAACTCTTTGTCCTAGAATAGCCCCCATAGCATAATCACTAGCATCACACATAATTTCAAATGGTAAATTCCAATCAGGAGGTTGAACAATAGGTGCAAAAACCAAAGCTTTCTTAAGTATTTCAAATGCTTCTACACAATCATCGTCAAAGACAAAAGGGACATCTTTTTACAAGAGATTAGTGAGAGGCCGAGAAATTTTAGAAAAGTCCTTAATGAACCTCCTATAAAAACCGGCATGACCAAGGAAACTTATTATACCTTTAATGTCCTTGGGACACGGCATCTTTTCAATAGCATCAACTTTAGCTTTATCAACTTCAATACCTCTTTCAAAAAATTTATGCCCCAAGACAATACCTTCATTAACCATAAAGTGGCACTTCTCCCAATTCAAAACAAGATTAGTTTCTTCACATCTCTGCAAAACTCGATCAAGGATGCTTAATCAATCATCAAAAGAAGTTCCGTAAACGGAGAAATCATCCATGAATACCTCAACAATCTTTTCACAAAAGTCAGAGAATATAGCAGTCATACATCTTTGAAAAGTAGCAGGTGCATAACATAAACCAAAAGGCATACATCTATAAGCAAAGGTACCGAAAGGGTAAGTGAAAGTTGTCTTTTCTTGTTCCTCTTTTGATATAGGAATTTGAGAGAAATCAGAATAACCATCTAGAAAGCAAAAATGTGTATGTTTGGATAATCTTTCTAGCATTTGATCAATAAAAGGTAAAGGGTAATGATCCTTTTTAGTAGCTTTATTTAGTTTACGGAAATCAATTACCATTCTATAACCTGTAACAATTCTTTGTGGGATCAATTCATCTTTATCATTAGGAACAACAGTAATACCTCCCTTCTTAGGGACATAATGGACATGACTTACCCACTGACTATCAGCAACGGGATAAATTATACCTGCCTCCAGAAGTTTTAGTATTTCTTTTCTTACCACTTCTTTCATCTCGGGATTTAACCGTCGTTGGTGATCAACAACCGGTTTAGCATCATTCTCCAATTTTATTTTGTGCTGGCATAAAGTGGGACTAATGCCCTTAAGATCATCAAGAATATGTCCAATAGCATCATGGTGCTTCTTCAGAGTTTTCAATAATTTCTTCTCCTCATGCTCTGAAAAGTTAGGACTAATAATAACATGATATATCTCTTTCTCATCAAGATAAGCATATTTGAGAGTATCAGGTAAAGATTTAAGCTCAAACACGGGATCACCCTTGGGTGGAGGAGGATCCCCTAGAATTTCAACATGCAAGTTGTGTTTCAAAATAGGACCTTGTTTAAAGAATACTTCATCTATTTCCCTTCTTTCATTCATAAACATATCATTTTCATGGTCTAGCAAATATTGTTCTAAAGGATCAGTAGGAGGCACGACAATAGAAGTAAGAGCAATAATTTCATCTTTACTAGGCAATTCTTTATCATGGGGTTGTCTACGAAATTTAGCAAAATTAAACTCATGAGACATATCCCCTAAACCAACAGAAACCTTATTGCAGTCATCTTAGCATTAACAGTATTCAAGAAAGGTCTACCAAATATAATGGGACAAAAGTCATGTTGTGGGGAACCAAGAACAACAAAATCAACAGGATATTTAACTTTCGCACACAAGACTTCAACATCTCTAATGATCCCAACTGGTAAAATAGTATCTCTATTGGCAAGCTTAATTGTAACATCTATCTCCTCTATCTCAGCAGATGCAATATCATGCATAATTTCTTTGTATAAGGAATGAGGTATTGCACTTGCACTAGCACCCATATCACATAAGCCATGATAACAATGATCTCCTATTTTAACAGAAATAACAGGCATGCCTACAACAGGTCTATGTTTATTTTTAGTATCAGGTCTAGTAATTCTAGCAGATTCATTGCAGAAGTAAATAACATGCCCATCAATATTATCGACCAAGAGATCTTTAACCATAGCAACACTAGGTTCAACTTTAATTTGCTCAGAGGAAGTAGGTGTTCTAGTATTACTCTTACGAACCACAGTTGAAGCTTTAGCATGATCCTTTATTCTAACAAGGAAAGGTGGTTTCTCAATATAAGCAGTAAGAACAACAGGATCATTATAAGTGATAGTCTTTTCTTCAACTTGAATAGGTGCAACTACTTTTACTTCAATGGGATGATTATATTTAAACCACTTCTCCTTAGGGAGATCAACATGAGTAGCAAAGGATTCACAAAAAGAAGCTACTATATCAGAGTCAAGTCCATATTTAGTGCTAAATTCACGGAAAGCATCGGTATCCATAAAAGATTTAACACAATCAAACTTAGGTGTTATACCTAACTCCTTACCTTTGTCGAGGTCCCAATCTTCAGAGTTGCGTTTAATTCTTTCCAATAAATCCCATTTGAATTCAATAGTCTTCATCATAAAAGATCCAGTACAAGAAGTATCGAGCATGGAGCGATTACTGAGAGAAAGTCGAGCATAAATTTTTTGAATAATCATTTCTTTTGAGAGCTCATGATTGGGGCATGAATATAACATTGACTTAAGCCTCCCCCAAGCTTGAGCGATGCTTTCTCCTTCGTGAGGCCAAAAATTATATATATAATTGCTATCACGATGAACAAGATGCATAGGATAAAACTTCTGATGAAATTCCAATTTCAATCGTTGGTAGTTCCATGATCCAATATCATCACATAGCCTAAACCATGTCAATGCATCTCGCTTTAAAGATAAAGGGAATACCTTCTTCTTGATAACATCCTCGGGCATACCTGCAAGCTTAAATAATTCACAAACTTCATCCACACAGATTAGGTGCAAATCGGGATGTAATGTTCCGTCACCTGTGAAAGGATTAGCTAGCAGTTTCTCTCTCATACCCAAAGGAATTTCAAAGTAAACATTTTCAGTAGGTTCAGTAGGTTGAGGAGCAACTCTTTGCTCTACTGGTCGGGGTGAAGATACCCCGAACAAGCCCCTCAAAGGATTATGTTCCATAGTAACAAGTGATAGTAAATATCAGCACACTATATAATTTTTTTTCCTTACCAAATTCCACCTACCAAAGGCGCTTCACTCCCCGGCAACGACGCCAGAAAAGAGTCTTGATGACCCACAAGTGTAGGGGATCTATCGTAGCCTTTTCGATAAGTAAGAGTGTTGAACCCAACGAGGAGCAGAAGAAATGATAAGTGGTTTTCAGCAAGGTATTCTCCGCAAGCACTGAAATTATAGGTAACAGATAGTTTTGTAATAAGGTAATTTGTAACGGGTAGCAAGTAATAAAAGTAAATAAGGTGCAGCAAGATGGCCCAATCCTTTTTGTAGCAAAGGACAAGCCTGGACAAACTCTTATATAAAGTAAAACGCTCCCGAGGACACATGGTAATTATCGTCAAGCTAGTTTTCATCACGTTCATATGATTCACGTTCAGAACTTTGATAATTTGATATGTGTGTGGACCGGTGCTTGGGTACTGTCCTTCCTTGGACAAGCATCCCACTTATGATTAACCCCTATTGCAAGCATCTGCAACTACAACAGAAGTATTAAGGTAAACCTAACCATAGCATGAAACATATGGATCCAAATCAGCCCCTTATGAAGCAATGCATAAACTAGGGTTTAAGCTTCTGTCACTCTAGCAACCCATCATCTACTTATTACTTCCCAATGCCCTCCTCTAGGCCCAAACAATGGTGAAGTGTCATGTAGTCGGCGTTCACATGACACCACTAGAGGAAAGACAACATACATCTCATAAAAATATCGAACGAATACTAAATTCACATGACTACTTATAGCAAGACTTCTCCCATGTCCTCAGGAACAAACGTAACTACTCACAAAGCATATTCATGTTCAAAATCAGAGGGGTATTAATATGCATAATGAATCTGAACATATGATCTTCCACCAAGTAAACCAACTAGCATCAACTACAAGGAGTAATCAACACTACTAGCAACCCAGAGGTACCAATATGAGGTTTGGATACAAAGATTGGATACAAGAGATGAACTAGGGTTTGAGATGAGATGGTGCTGGTGAAGATGTTGATGGATATTGACCCCCTCCTGATGAGAGGATCGTTGGTGATGATTTCCCCCTCCCAGAAGGAAGTTTCCCCGGCAGAACAGCTCCGCTGGAGCCCTAGATTGGTTCCGCCAAGGTTCCACCTCGTGGCGGCGAAGTTTCATCCCGTGAGCTTTCTTATGATTTTTTCCTCGAGGAAAGACTCCATATAGCCAAAGATGGGCATCAGAGGGCCACCAGGGGGCCCACGAGGCAGGGGCGCGCCCAGGGGGTAGGGCGTGCCCCCACCCTCGTGGATGGTGGGTGGCCCCCCTCTGGTACTTCTTTCACCCAATATTTTTTATATATTCTGAAAATAATTCCCGTGGAGTTTCAGGACTTTTGGAGATGTGCAGAATAGGTCTCTAATATTTGTTCCTTTTCCAGCCTAGAATTCCAGCTGCTGGCATTCCCCCTCTTCATGTAAACCTTATAAAATAAGAGAGAATAGGCATAAGTATTGTGACATAATGTGTAATAACAGCCCATAATGCAATAAATATCGATATAAAAGCATGATGCAAAATGGACGTATCAACAACTCAACTGTTAATACTTGAGAATATTCTTTGGCTCCCCTTGTGTCGAATCAATAAATTTAGGATGAATACTCTACCCTCGAGAACTGTTGCGATCCCCTATACTTGTGGGTTATCATGAAACTAGTTCAACTAAATGCTCATGTTACCTACTCACTTCATTGCCAACCCGAAATCCTAGCAATGCAAATCAAATTGGGAGGGGATGAACTCACCGATGATTTTGTGGAGAGGAGAAATAAGGTGAAGGGGATGAACTCTAGTAGCCCATCATTTCCGTCGCTAAAACCCTAGCAGCTCGTCGTTTCTGTCGCCATCGCCGAAACCCTGGTGATGCAAATCGGCATGTGACCTCAGTGAACAGAAGATAGGGCGATGAGAGGGGGAGCCATAGAAGTTTATCTCGGTACTAGAGACGGCCAAATTCAGCCAGCGACGAGCCGCGGCGAAAGGGGATCAATGACAGAGGAATAGAGAGAGCGCAGGCAGAGAGATAATTTGGGACGAGGGGGTCCAATGGCCCTCGGTTTTGATGGAGTGCTTCCGATGCACACTTGGGCTAGGCCCAATAGGCCAGTTGGCCAGTAATTACAAAAGAATTAATTTATTAAAAGACTAAAAATAATACTAGTACTATAATAAAAGGTTTAATTTATTAAAAAAATAAACAATATTTTTATTTTAATAATAACAATTAAAATATTAAATATATTTTTAAAATTTTCACCATTTACAATTAAAATATTCTCACTTTCAAAAAAGTAACTACAATGTTTTTTTGACTACTATAGTATTAAAATGTTCACCACCATTTAAAAATAAATAAAAGGTAAGAAAATAAGAAGACTCAAAACATATTTTAAAAATGTCACCATTTCCAATTACAATATTCTAAATTTAATAAAAATAACTACAATACAATATAAAAGTGGTCACCACTTACGAAAAATAGAATGGTAAAAAAATTAAAGTCTTAAAATAGACCCAATGACATATAGTGTTGGCAACCCATGACATGCCACAACTAAACATAATAGTGCTGACGTTCCATGTTATGCCACATCAACACTATATTATGCCTTGTACCAACTATGGGTCCTACATACAAGTGGCGTTCAACTATTTTCCAGCACCATGAGTGTGTCTTAGTAATGTTCGTACCAAATATGACAACGCCACCACTATTTGGAAAAAAAAATAGTGCTGGCGTTGATTGTAAATGGCGCACCACCCACAAAAGTTGTGGCTAGTCATTTCTTCACCAGTGGTAGCACTGACGAGGGCCACCAACTCATGAACTGTTGGTTTGTTCCCAATACCCCGAAAGTTCCAACTAACGAGATCCATTGCTCCTGACGGGGCACCACACTTGGCTTCGTTAGTTCACCAGCGACCCCATTGCCTCCTTCCTACCATCCAGGCCCATCTCCTCTCTACTCTGTTGCACCCAGTCTCTCAATCACTTAACTATGTCCTTCTTTTGCTTGCCACCCACTACATGTCGCCCCTCTGTACCTGCAACAATGTTATTCTCCTCCATTGCCCTGGTTTTGTGTTTCTGTAGCATTCCTGTAAGGACCTTCCCCCACTTAGAAGTGTTAGCATAGGTAACCATAGTTGTGTCATTCTTATCCTGACAATAACCTGCAACGTGTTGGTCCTCTGCCCCGTGCTTGCGTCTTGAGGAACTCCCATCAGACATATCAACATCTTCATCCTTGCAAGGCTCCTCCTCCCAAATAGTAGATTGTTTCGGCTTTTCCTGGCCCACGACAACGAGTGCTTGTGCGTCAGGCTCCGCAGCCTCGGTAGTCACAGTCCCCCTTTTGCTGGCTTCGGGCGGGCAGCAATCGCAGGGGGGGCGCATGATCGCCCCACCAGCTTGTGGGTTCGCCTTGGGCACCTTCGGCACAGTCACCATCAAAATCACATGCGTCGCGAGTCTCGTTGTTGTCTAGTACTATCCTTGTTGATATGAAATGTTAGGTCTTGGACAATATTACGAGGGGACATGATATTTATTCGCATAGTATGTCCATGTAATTGTAATGGATGATGTCGATTTTATCTATATTGTTTTCTCTCTCAAATAATGACGGGTTATAGAGTAAATTAGTATTAGTAAGTTGTGCATATATCGAGGTGTCTCTTTCAATGTCTTCTGAAGTGAATAACATGTGATAAGTTTACTTATGGCATCTTCAAAGAGGGCTCTTAAATCGCCTGCAAGCGTCCAATCAATCCGAACCTAGTTTGCTATCTAGAGCGTTACCCGTCGGTCCATCGACGCGTCCGGTTGTCCGAAATTCCGCAAACCAGAGGGCTTTGCGGGATTCCTAACATCCACATGACGAATAAAAATCCATCACATGCCCTTCTCCTCTCCCCTTCTACGCGGGATTTGGCGGAATGTTGTTGCTATTTATCAAAATAAGAATGATTAAGTGATTATTAGCGTGCTTTGTTTGGCGGAAGGCTAGCTGCATGCATGTTTTATGACGTTCATTACTTGCCTAAATAATATTCTTTTTTGCGGGTAATCTAGTAATAATACTCATGGATGCATATTTTGGCGGAAGACGTGTGCATGCATGTTTTGGCGGAAGGCTACCTGCATATATTAGATTAGGGTATCTTCAACATCGACCCACAAATCTTCCTTAACTTTTCGGACGGCGGAAGCTATCCAACGTCGACCTGTATCGGTCATCGGAGCGGTCCGGACACGATTTCTTTCGCATAGTAGAGACAAATGTGGGGACGGTTTGTGAGAGTCTGGACACGTGAAACTGAAAAGTCGCTCTCCGCCCCTGTGACCCACCCAAAAGGAGGGCCGAGCCCGCGCTTTTGTAGCATCCCACACTGTTTCCGCGTTAAAATTCCCCACTCTCTTCTTCCACTCGCCGCCACTCTTCGCCCAATTCCCGCTCTTTTCTCCCACCCTCTCCTTCCCTCCGCCGTCGACGCATGGAACCGTCAAAGAACCTGTCGGAGATCGAGGCGTCGGAGGTGCCGGAGGATCCGAGCATCACACTCGCCCGGAAGATCAGCTCGGAGACATGGCAGAATCGCCGCGTCAAAGCAAAGGCCGCAAAGGAGGAGAACATGAGGATGCGTCCGGCCGCCGGCGGGCCTGGTGGTGGCGATGGTCATGGTGGACGGCGCGGACAGCGAGGCCGTGGTGGACGCCGCCAGACAGGCGCACCCATAGTACCGACGACGCTGTGGCCGGTGCCTTACAAGCATCCGTACTACTACGCTGCCAAACAGCTCGCGAAACCCCGCGGGTACGGTTCCTTACATCGTCGTTGTTAACGCGGCGCCGCTCTTATCCGAGTATTATTCGCCGTCGCTCGTCCGGGCGAGGGCGGGCGGAGAGTAGATGGGTGCCCGCACGCTGTTTGCTGCAATGCCGAGAAAGGGGGGGCGTACGACAGGGACATGGAGATGCTCGATATGATCCACGACGGGAGGACCATGATCAAGGAGAGGAAGGCGGTGCTTGAGGAGAAGAAGGCCGCGCTCGAGGAAGAGTGAAGATTGCAGCACCAATGCGGAGGACGCCAAGATGTTGACCTTAAATATCGACTCTTTGAATGCCGACACTAGAATTATCGTGCAATCCGTCCGCTATCAGATGCTGGAACGGCATAAAGATGAGTTGGCTGCGGCGCAAGATGAGGACGCGGTGGAGGCGGAGGTGGACGCGGAGGCGGAATCTGCCTACGCGGCAGCGACGACACCTCCTTGATAAGAAAGCATCTTGCTGCGATGGCCGGTCCGGTAGGGCAGAAATACAAGGACTGTCGGACTGATGTTCTTTTCGATTCGGGCATGTAAAACCTAAGCATATTTGCCTCATCTTGGTTGTGATCGGGAATGCAATCTGGCGCGGGTGCGATCCGGCGCGTTGTGTGGATCAGCTTATAATTGAATTTGAATTTGCTGGCGGGCAGTATATGGCTAGTGTTGGATGACTGTCTTCCATATTTATGTCTATGGATTGATCCCCTCCATCCGTGAATGAATGCGGGGATTTTTACGGGTTGTCGCTGAAGATGCCCTTACTTTTATAATCACGCACTTCATGTTTGCCTGTTATCCAACTCCATGTTTATATTTGACCGACTGCAGCTATTTGGCGAAAGGTTGTTACGGAAAGCTATTGCTATTTCGCAGAAGACTATTGCTATTTCCTAATTTCTCCTTATATTTTTTTCAAATCAGTCGGCTTGCTGGCCGCTCGTTCTGGTTTGGTCTTCTCGCGTTCAACCGTTGGATACGCCACACACAGCAGACGGATGCTTCGTCCTCCTTGCCCCGCGACCAAAACAGCAGAGAAATCCCCTTGCAGCTCACTTCCACCACGGGCACGCGGAAAAGACCCTGACGGCGGCGAGCTCCGGCGAGAGATTCGGCAGAGTCCCCCATAGCCTCCCCTGCTACAGCGCAGCTCCAAGACTGCCGCTGCAACGCAGCACCGGGAGCCACCGGGATGCTGCTCCGTTGCAATACCGAGCGCCGCAAAAAAAAACATCAAACGTGGCACGTACGACGCCTCCGGCGACGTTTCAATGCAGCTCCGGCGGTTTCAGTGCAACTCCGGCGGCGCTCCATCGCAGGCCCGGGGCGGAGCTCCAATGCAGCACCAATGCGTAGCTCAGCCTCCTCCCTCGCGTGCTGCGCTGCATCGCCGGCGACGAGCGGCGCTCGAGTGCACTACGGCCTCCGTGTTGCGTTGCAACACTGGCAGCGAGCAGCCCAACCTCCCATGCGTGCTGCGTTGCACCACCGGCGAGGCCTGCGCAGCACCGACGACGACGAGCGTCGCATCGCAACGCCTGCAGCACCGTCGAGTCCTCGGTCGCAACACCAGACGCCGGCGGGACCGTCGAGTTGTCGGGTCGCAGCACCGGCAGCATCTGAGTCAACGACGAGGCTGCATTGCAGCACTAGCTCTCGTCGACAAAAATCACCTCGTCATGGTGCCGTCGTGTGGACCTTGAGCAGCAGGTGGTGGAGCTTGGGCGCAGGCCATGGCGAACGGGACTTGGACGGGAGGGCCTTGAGCAGCAGGTGGTAGAGCTTGGGGGCAGGCCATGGCGAACAAGACTTGGACGGGAGACCTTGAGCAGCAGCAGGTGGAGTTTGGGGACAAGCCATGGCAGACGGGACTTGGACGGGGGGACCTTGAGCAGCAGCAGGCGCAGCTTCGGGGCAGGCCATGGCAGACGGGACTTGGACCGGAGGCCGTGGCAAAGGGGATTGAGCTCGGTGTATTTTGACTGGTTCTCGCTCCAGATGAAGAGATAAGGCCGGGCAGGTGGGCTGGCCCCACCAGGACGGGTGGCAGTCGTAGCGCGCGGTTTAAGCGAGAGAAAGATCATCCGGTGGATAATAAACATTTTCCTTTCTAATCTGATAGTAGAGGCGGGCATTTGAGATATAGTGTTAGACGACCGGCTTCCTTATAGGCATGCCATAAACCAAAATACGCCTTGATATTGCATATTTCTTCTCCAAACTTAATCCACTAAAACGCAACAGCAACAGAAGGAGAGCACACAAATGACAGGGAAATGGCGCGGCAACATAGGCGCAAACTGTGCACCGGAGCTCAACAAGCCAGATTTTCTTTTTTGATTTGCTGGAAATTAGGCTTAATCGTATCACAATATTTATGGCATGACACGGCACGGCACGTCCCCAAGGTAGCCATGGATGGAACCAAGGGCGGGCCCAGGAATTCAAGACTGTGTATTCAAATTTTGATTTTTTTTGAAAGTCTATGGCCTTCCTTTCAGGCGTATAATCAATTACAGAAGCATATTGTACTAGTTCTAAACTATATAAAAGATACCACATAATATATTATATTCACAAAAATTGATCATAACTTGGTATTGTTCACCATATGGAAGTAAAAAACATTGTTCAACATATCATCGCAAAATCTAAAATATATATAAGATCGATAAAAACTTACAAATCATAGGATAACTTTGCGATCCTTGATGCTTTGAAAATGTGTGATAATGTCCTCATCCTTAACTTGCAAGAAGAAATCCCTTTCAATGAATGTGACCAAGCAACCATTCAAGTATTTTTGCCCCATCTTGCTTCTTAGCTTGTTTTTTATATAGTTCATTGATGAAAAGAACCTCTCAACACCGGCTGTTGCAACAGGAAGGACTGGCACCAATTTGAGAAGTTTGTAAACAATATCATACCGAAGAGCCCTCCCTGTTCTAACAAGCATCATAGACAACTCTGCTAGACTTCTCAAGTTTGTGAAGTTTTCATCATTCCTCACATCAGTAATATAGAGATTCAATTGAAAAGAAAGTTGGTGCATTTCTTCAAAGTCAAAATCATGAGGATAGAACCCAGCAAGCTTAACCAGGTCATCAATATTAAAAGAAGAAAATGACTTGGCTGGACTGAATGATGCCATGCATCTAAGTAGCTCCGTGTTTACCTCATCAAACCTGTTATTAAGTTCTTGAAGTTGCCTATCAATGACACCCAAAAACATATCAGCATGGAACCGGTGGTAATTCATGGCATTTTTATAGAACACTCTTGCTCTTTGTATAGGCTTGTACCTCCCATCCATGTCAACACATCTGACATTGTGCTTCACACAAAAAGAAGTGACATTCTCAAGGAATTCTTTCCATCCATCATCTTCTCTTAGAACTTGCAGTTGTACCTTTGTGAACTCGAGAAGATCAACTGCATTCACAATATCTTGATCCCTCTTTTGCAAAGCGTTACTTAAGTCACTTGTGTACCCAAATATTTCATTCATCAAGTGCAACATGAAAACAAACTCAAATGATTTAAATACTTCCAACATAGTTTGAGCTCCTAAAGCCTCTGCCGAATTACTTTCTTTCCCAAGCCTAAAGAGAACTTTCCTGATTGAAGGATACAAAGACATAACATGCATTACCGTTTTGTAGTGAGATCCCCATCGTGTGTCACCAGGCCTTGCTAGGCCCATCTCTTGATTCAAACCTTGGCCAGCTTCAATTTCACCTAGTTTCAATGCTTCAATCATATACTCAGCCTGAGCTACGCGAAGCATGCGGATCTTTTTACATGACATCCCAAGAACATTCAACAAATATGCAAGGTGCCCAAAGAACCATTTGCAATCAATATTCTCCTTAGCAACAGCTACAAGGGTTAGTTGAAGCTGATGGGCGAAGCAATGAACATAATAAGCAGAAGGAGAATCTTCCATGATTAGTTTCTTCAAACCATTAACATGACCCTTCATGTTACTCGCACCGTCATACCCTTGCCCACGTACCTTGGATATCGGCAATTGATACTTCATAAGCAAGGTCTGAATTGCTTCTTTAAGAGTCAATGATGTAGTATCCTCAACTTGAGCAAGACCAAGAAACCTTTCAACCGGCTCCCCTATTTTATTGACAAATCACAAGCAAAGAGCTAACTGTTCTTGTTGGTATGCATCACTAGATTCATCAGCAAGAATTGCGAAACACTCATCACCAAGTTCCTCTATGACAAATTTTGTTGTTTCATGAGCACAAAACTAATAAGCTGTTTTTGAATCTTGTGATCTATCATCTGACAATTCTGTGGAGCATTTCCTGAAACAACCTTATTAACTTCTTCAAAGTTGCCTGCCAGCCATTGCAAAAGTTCTCGGAAATTTCCTTTATTTTTAGAATCCTTCCCCTCATCATGACCACGAAAAGCCAACCCCTGATGCAAAATAAATTTTATGCACTCAAGTGACCATTTTAATCGAGCTAGATACTCAGCCTTGTACTGTGTGGTCTGTGAGGAAATGGCCTCACGGATTGATGCTTTAGGTTTGATGAACAAATTATATTTCTCTTCGGCTTCACAATGAGCACTATTCACCTCACCAGCATGCTTACGGAATCTCGCTTTCATATTCCAATTTCTGAACCCTCCATTAACAAAACTATCTCCACCAGCAAATTTAGTACTATCTTTGAACAAATAGCAAAAAAAGCAATATGCAGCATCTTTATCCACACTATACTCAAGCCACTTATACTCATCAAACCAAGCCGGTTGGAAGCGACGCTTACCTCCGCAGTCATGTTGCGGAAAATCTTTCTTCCGCATCTTTGGTTTACATCGTCCCAATGCAATGTAGGCCCTTCTAACTGAATCTCGTTCATTAACATCATAGCTTGAGATAGGAGTCCTCAACCCAGGATCAGGCTCGATGTTATAAATGTCATCATCACTATCCTCATCACTAGAATCAGATTCATCTAGGGCCATAGATTCATCATCATCTTCTGCTATTGGGGCCTCTGTGTGAGGAGCTCTCTCAGGTTCAGGTGGTATTGTGTGTGTCTCACTACCACTTTGCCCTTCAAAAATTACCAATTGCATCTGACTTTCATTGGAAGATGGGGTAGCACTCGTTGGTTCAGGTTGTTTTCTTTTTGCAGCAACTCTTTTCATGAAAGCTCTCAAATCAGTAGTGCCAGTATTCTTACTCTTCATGTTTTACATCTGAAAAGTAAAGTTGCTCAAGTTTTAGAGTACTAATCATTATACATAACGCTCACTGGAACAAATTCAGAATTTATAAACGTTCTCTCATTACAAACTCGAATGGAAAATTGTAAATTCTCATGTCTAAACAATTCTTAATTGACTGCAAACTAGTCTCTAATTTCACTATATTAAAACAAGAAAGACAAGTGATTAGTGGTCAAACTAACTTACTTAGTCTTGCACTTCTGTACTGCAGCCTGCTGCCTGGACAATATGAGAGCAAAAGCGCTGCCTAGCTGCCTGAATTCAGTTCGACACTGATAAATAAATTCAGTTAGAACACGTGCATGAGAGGAGAGAGCCCAATTTCTGGGTCAAGTGATTAGTACATCTAATTAGTGATTATACCTTCGATAGTTGAATTCGAGTTGTGGCTTTGAAATTAGATTGATTCCTGCAATCCTGCTACCCGCCACCTACAACAGAGATTAGAAAGTTCAGAACCAAAAGGGGCAAGGGATTAGGGATTCAGGGATGTATTCGTCGGGCGCGTCCACGCTGCAGCCGCCGCCGCGCGTACCTGCAACCGATCGCCGATCAAGCGACGGCAGCTCTGGACCCTGGCCGCCGTGCGGTGCCGATCAGGAGGCGGTTCGTTGCTTGGCCGCTTGGGTCGCGTGCGGCGAGTGGAGAACTCGAGAACAGG